>NC_089823.1:88198568-89519131 GCF_035046505.1 Tiliqua scincoides
GTACACAAAATAGAAAAGCTGTTTTATTTAACATCATAGTTAGTCTCATAGAACAGCCGCTTGAAGGAATAATTTAGAAGAGAGACCTTGAGCTTCAAAGGCTGTAATACACTTTAGAATAGCAACTAAGGCAACAAGGAAGATAAGACTCCTTCTTGGCAGAGCACATTACGACGCCAGGTGCCAAGGCTCACTTGTTTATTCTTCTAAGTTTTCAAAAAAAGGAAAAACACATATGGGGACACAGAATATATATAGTCTTTGCCTTAAAGTGTAACCAACATATATGGGGACATATGGAGACATTAGAAGTAAGTCTTAAAAGAACCAACATGCTTGATTTTAGAGAAGTTCCAAAAAAACTAGACAAAGGGTTTAACATTGCAGACATCCTTATCTTAGTTGGCAAGGATGTTCTTGGCAGACACCTGCAAGAAACGAATTTAGAAAAAGAATACATTTAATCAAGATAACCAGGACCATCCTTACGAAAGAGTCTTTTGTTTGAATTGCAAACGAGATGAAAAGAGGGGGGCTGGCATGTAATGTCTGAGAACTTGTTTAAAGGTAAATGGGAGAAGGATTTCTTAAAAAGAAATCACACATGCAGTGAAAGTTTTGGCTTGTTTTATGTTAAATATATAAAAGTCACAAGAAGCTGGCTTAAGTCTTAGCTCAAGGTGCTGGGCAACCACTAATGGGGTATAAACCACTATACCCTTAGTAGGTAATTGGTCACAATAGACTAATAGAATTAAGACATATAGTAAAAAAACTGTTAAAAGGAGGTTTGCAGAGGAACCACAGAGTTTTACTAAAACCAGGAGAAGAGATAAGATGAGTGGCACAAGTAAGGCCACCCTAATTAGGAAGGGTCAATAAATATATGTCAATATATGTCAAAGGAATATATGTCAATAAATAGGTTAGAAGTTCTGCCAAATTAAGGTCTTTACACCCGTGTTTAAGTGTTTGTGTGTTCTCTTTAATGAGGATAGTACAAAATCCTATTTTCTCAAAGAGGTCCCTAGTTAGATTGATAAATGTGAGTGAGGGTCAGTGCTGGATGGAATAATGTTGCAGCGAATCCTACTGGTTTTGGAAACTTTTGGAAATTGTGTAATTTTGGCAAAGTTTTAAGATGAAACCCCACCTGTATGTAAATAAGAGCCAATCAATGGTTTTGCTCACTTGTTGCCCACCTATTTTCCATCTTGTATGTAAATGGTATTTTATCTATATCCTATTAAGAGTTCACCCCATTTATGATGTCAAACTTTCAGCGAATGAGAAGTCTAGATTTTCAGACAAAGGATTGTGTGGTGTAAAGGTTAAGGACCAGCGTTCAGATATGGGGTCCATGCTTTGGACATGAGTCCCGTGGGCCAATTGTATACAATTCAATAAAAGCCTGTGAACCTTCATCCCTGTGTACCGAGTCGTTCTGAGTTGCTTATCTGAGTTGCTGATCGGCCTTGCAACAAAAGCACCAAAACAGATGGACTATGTCTGCGCGAAAGGGCTGATATAATGCCGTTCATAACTCAGACGTTTGTTATTCGGATATCCGTAACTTGGGCAATCAGTAGAGAGATACTGCGATCTGCATTTCCCTCTATTATAGTTGATCAAAGCCTTTTACTGTGAAAGTAATAGCAGACTACAGAGCATGAGTACTGAAGAAGTATACTCCTGCTTATTTTGTTAAATATGTTATTCCGAAATTTAGGGAATGAGAAATTCCCTTACAATTGACCAAAAGGAAGTTATCAATTTTATTATATTCAGATAAGATAATTCTTTTATCTTACAGCCAAGTGAGCCTGACATATCTGCTATATTACTGAGGATCTAGTTTTTAAAAAATAAATAAAGACCAGTTGACCAAAAAATGAAAAAATGTTCTTGGTATCTCACCACCAGTTCTCCAAACATGTTTTTTGGTCTAGACTCCGACACCTAAAAACCATATTTGGGAAGTTTGTGGAAAGATAGCTCAGCAGATTACATCTTCCTACTCCCTGGAAATTATTTTTTCAGTTGGCATGAAACATCTTCAGTCTTCTGCTCTGAGGGCAGAGTCGGCAATGAATGGCATTTTAAGTCTATGGAGGCAATACAGGGTCAGGCAAATCTTTCTTGCTCTTAACTTCTCAGAGCAAAATTGCTGTCTCAGATTTTAGAAAGAACTGAAATTTGGGGCCTTTGCTCGCATTTGTCCAAATGTAACTCTCGACTCAACCTTGTGTGTTCCCAAATGCAGTTTATCATCGGCCCTACTTAGAACCGCAAATTTAATTTCGGCTGTTACATAATCTTGGGCAATCACAAAACTCTATTTAGCGGGTTAAAATTCTTGTCGTGGGCGATGATAGATTGCCTAAGTTTTGCCTTCAAGAACACATTTCAAAGTACATGGAAAGGGTCTGCTTTATACCAGAGTACAATGTGTCTAATTCAGTTTTATGGATTCTCTTATGAATATTTTAATGACACAGAACCAGTACTGGTTGATATTTATTTTAAAAATAGAGTTAAACATGTTCTGATCTAAACTGATACATCTAAACGAAAAAAAGTGTGAATAGTGCCACTGTGGTATTATATGATCAAATATTCTCACAAGTGGAAGCTATTTAACATTTTTTTCCCCATATAGCCCATTAGGAGAGTATAGAAAAGTCTGTGATTTCAGCAGACACTGTTGGTGGTTTGAGGCAGCCATTATAAAGAAAGCCTCCATAATTGTGCATAGTTCCAGAAATAAGGAGATAAGCAACAAGATTTGTCTTAAATAAGGAACACATTTTAATTGATTACACAGGCCAAAACACATTTTGCTTCCTTAAAGGTTACACCAATTCCTGGGTATATTTGGGGTGCTGATTCCAAAAATGGCATCCGTTTTGCCCTATCACATCTAGTTTTGGAGACACGGCATAGCTTCTTTAGTGAATGGTTCAAGCAGCTTCCTCATGAGGAAGCCTACACCATGACTTCCTCATGAGGAAGCTTCTTGAACCAATCACTAATGAAGCTATACTATATCTCCAAAACTAGATGTGATAGGGCAAAATGGATGCCATTTTTGGAATCGGCACCCCAAATTCATAACAAACCACGATAAAGTTAAAGACCCTCAATTTTGTAGGCCTGTGTTATCGAACAACTCTGTAATGTGATGGGTTCTTAAGAAAGTTAACTATCTTAACTATCCTAACACTTCCCCCCTTCCTGGTGAGAGTGTAAGAACTAGATGGCTAAGTCAGTGGAGTCTGTATTCACCTGACTCATTCCCACACATGGGTAAACCACTGTGATTCAGAATCCAGGAGCAGTTGCATCCCCCCCTTATTTTTCAGTCCATAGAACCAATATTGTGATCACCCTCATTTCCACTTTCTCTTCCTTCTTTTATTGACACTGTCCCTGCAACTGTGACCTATTTCTTTGGCCGGCAACATGGTCACACTGAACAACTGACCATTCAAATAGGGCCTAATCTCCATGGTGCAGTGTAGAAAAATATTAATGATACTTTATTATTGCATGTGGAAAGTACTTCCCATGTGTTAGTATGATGTAATCATTTCAACAATCCTGCAAGTTATTATTATTGTTCCCATATAACAGCAGGAGAAAGGAGAAGGGGGTGACTTGACTAAGGTTGCCTTAGACAACCTAAGTGCAACACTTGGCAACAGCAAGAGAGTCCGGATGGTGTAGTGGTTCTGGTGTTGGACTTAGACCTGGAAGATATATGTTCAAATTCCCATTGAGCCATGAAGCTTCCTGGGTGACTTTGGGCCAGTCACTCTCTCCCAGCCTAACCCACCTCACTGGGTGGTTGTGAGGAAAAAAAAAAATGGAAGGAACCGTGTACATCTCCCAGAACCCCTAGGAGGAAGGGTGGCATACACAGGTGAAATATAAATAAAATAAATAAACCTAGTGAGCTGAGAGACAAACCAAGGAATTCCTAATTTGGAGCTCAAATTTCTGATGCCCCAATCCTATGCTGGCTGAGTGCCATGTACTGCATGTTGCGCCGGTGGAGTCCGCTTTATAGCAGTCACAAAGCAGCCTCCACCAACATGTGCTGCTGGGCCGCTGGTAGGGAGGCCAAAGCAGCCTCCTGCATGCTGGCGGATGGCTAAGGACCTGCTGGAGCCATGTAGGGGGTGGAGTGAGGTGGGCAGAGGGTGGAATGGGGTGGTGAATGTGGTGGGAAAAGGTCTGAGTGTGGAGCAGGTTTGGTGGTGCCAGCAGCACATGCCAATTCCTGACCCCTTCCCAGACATTATCCACTTTGCTCAATCAATGTGGACTTGCACCAGTGAGGAAACTGACACATATCTGAGTTGACCCATAGTAGCTGCTGGAGCTTACTCCAGGGCAAGGGGACAAGCATCTCCTTTCCCAAGGAGACCTCAAGCAACCAAAAATCCCTTGCAGGATGCAGCAGAAGCCATACTCATGCTGCTGCATCATTGTGTGGGGATTACGTAGGATTGGCCTGTTACCTACTTAACTATACTAGCAAGTAGTCAAAAAGTGACAGCACAGTCGCATGGCCAATTCTGGCCCCAAAATGGAAAAAAAAATTCTGCATGACCCCAGAAGGCAGCAAGCTAATCCCAAACCACAATGAACTGGGAGAAATCAGCAGTAGTTTTCTGAGGGCCCTGGGGCAGACTTGCACTGGGTCCCCATGGGATCCTCACTTGCCCCTCTAATGTTGCATTGAGTGGTGCCACTGCCACTGGTACTGAGGGGTCAGCCTGGTCATGTGCTCTCTCTGATGGGCAGGGACCCAAACTGGCCAAGACCTAACACCATCCTGGTGAGAGAGGATTGGTGGGTTCCAAACCATGGGAAATGGTGCTGATTTTGAACTCTCATTGACCAGGTTTTATGAAGTCATTGTATGTGCTTCATAGCACCTTGCCATTATCTCACTTCCTAGAAGTTGTACACAAAGTTTCTCTCATTCACAAAACAAGGGGAGCAGAAGATTGCTGAACATTAAGATGTTAACATCTGCAATATCTTGAAAAGGCCCTCTGATCAGTCCTATATAAATTTAATTTATGTCAACCAAATGAGAGAGTACTTTTATAGTAAAGGCAGCTGTTTTTTCATTTGCAGTTCAAATGTTCAGTAAAACTGTTTATATATGCATGCAGTTGATTATTTTTATGAAACTTGAACTTGTGTATCTCGTTATTGTAATGTCTCTCAACGGAAAGAACAGGTAAATTATGCCTTGATCCTATGGGGCCTTTTTGATAGCAGATCTTGCATTCTGCTGCTGTAAAGGCTGCAGTGATGCAATACGTGGTGCACTGCTGCTTAGCATGTCACAGCCACAGGTGCAGATGCCTGGCAGCTCCACATGCCTGCCACTGACAGACCTGACCTGCACCAGAACAGATAAGGTGCTGGTGGTGGTGGGTCATCAGTGGGTTTTAGACATTTTGGCAGAGGTTTGGGGCACAAAGCGTGGATCTTAGTGGCAACAGTGTATGCCAGGATACTAACCTTGTTTTTCCAGACAGACCTGTCCCCTTCCTCTCCTTGAAATTACACCAGCAAAATAGCTGGTATGGGTTCGAGGAGACCCACTGGTGATTTTGTGGCCTACCAAAGATATTTTTGCTTACCTCTTGCTGGCCATCTGATTGCTCCCCCACCATTGCATGCAGTGTGTGCTCCATCAGCAAAGCTGCATGCCTGAAGATGAAGGGGGATAGGATTGGGCCATTAATTGAACTTGACTGGAGCCTATTTTGGCAAAAGAAGCAATTGTAATGACTGAACATTGTAAGAAATACTGATGTTGCCTCCAAGAGGGAAGCTTTATACTTGAAACTATAGACCAGGGGTCTCCAAACCCCGGCCTGGGGGCCAGATGCAGCCTGCGGCAAGCCTCTATTCAGCCCGTGGCCAGCCTCTTGTCCCCTGAAAGCCCCTGGCCCACTTTGCCAAAACATGACTGGAACTATGCTCTAGTTGCATCTGAAGGGTGTTCTAAGAGCCAGAGAGTTTGAATGAATGAGCCCATTCATTCATTTATTCACACACCTAAGTTCCATCTCTAAATTATTTTTATACATTTTATATTTAAATATTTTTTTCGGCCCTCAAAACGATGCCAGACATTTGATGCAGCCCTCTGGCTAAAAAGTTTAGAGACCCCTGCTATAGACCAATTCTGAAATATTTCTGTATTGTATTTTTTTTTTTTTTTTGCCTTACTCTTGGAACTATTTTCGCACTCTGGGTGATAATATTATGAATAAAAATATGACATTTAGAAATGTAGCTTCACTTGGAGCTATATGATGTTTCTATGATATGAGTCAGTATTGAGTAATTTACATGTGAAACTATTTGTTCTTCCTCTGGCAGTAAACTTTCATTTCTCTTTGGAGGGCACTAGCATTTCCAAAGACTCAAGTAAAATGTCAATGTTTTCTTGAATGACACTGTCTCAGGTCTGAAAAGCTGTGGACGGCTTTTTAGTTCCTAGTCAAATTTATTTCACCTTTTAAGCTGGAAGGTAGTGTGGAACTTGGAAATGGGCTCTGCGAAATGTCTTTAAAGGTCCCCATTGTTCTTTCCCTGTAATTCTGAGACTTGATGAAATATTTATACAGAAATAGTGAAGATGTTGTTCCTCTGAACAGCTAAATGTGGTTTGACACAGGCAGACAACCTTCCTCTGAAGTAAAAATGGAAGCCTTGGCCTGAAGTTTGTTTACTGAGAGCTGCTGTTTGGGAGACAGGTATGCAGTTGTGAATGACTTCATTCCCCATTAATGGAACGGAAATTACTCCCATTTGAGCTCTTCTAACAACCCCAGGATTGGCATGAGCTCTAGACTTCCTGGTTACCGCCACCCCGTTTTGGGGACATCACTGCCATGTCGCTGGTTGCAGATGCAAACAGGGAGAGAGACATGAGAGAACATCTCACCTATGATTCAGGGCCGATCCAAACAAGACCACTTGTGATGCTACAGCAACCAGCTGGATCCCTCTGAGCTGGGGGGGGGGGGGGAGGTTGACAGAGGCTGCATTCTTTTTTTAGACAGGAGAATTGGCAGAAGTGGTGTTTCCAGCATGCTACTAGCATGCTTCCAGCACGACTAATTTAAAAATGACAAAATGGCAACCCCTCACTGAACTTAATTGTATGGAGGTTGCCATGTTTTTTCCATGTACTCCGTACACTATGGGGGCCACCATGTTTTCGACAGGTTCCTCCGTTCTTTACATAAATAGGTGGAAGTGACATAAGCATACAGACAGCCGTCTTTTCTAGCTCCAAGTTCGGTTGGAGAAATTCTAGTGTGCCTATCATGCTGGAATCTAAAAAAAAGAATGTGATCTGAGCATGCTGGAATCTAAAACAAAAACCACTTCTAGTGCTAGAAGAATGCAGCTGGTCTGCAGAACCTGCAGCAGAAACTCAGCCAATGATGAGGGGTTGTTCATGCCCACAGGAAGCTGAAGATTTGCCTCTCTGTCTCCTAATAATGTGGGAAGACCCAAGCAATTCAGCCTGCTGAGGCTATCCCCAGCAGGAGAAGGACTGAAATAGTGATTGAACTCCTTCCCTCCAATTGGTCACAAACCTATTCTGACGCCCCTGCACATGCCTGATCTCAGCTGATCTTGGAAGCTAAGCAGGGTCAGGCCTGGTTAGTACTTGGATGGGAGACCGCCTGGGAATACCAGGTGCTGTAGGCTTATACCATAGTCTTTCGAAACCGAAGGTTGCCAACCTTTATTCTGATGCCACCCAAAGAGAGGACACCAGGCATCACCCTGCTGCAGATCTCAACACCAGTCCCAACTGCTCTGTTCAGGTTGTGTTTGTGAAACCTTTCACATGGGGCAATTGGACATGCTAGTATTTTACCCAGAAAAACAAACCCATTTCTCTTGTAGGATATGTCCTACATATGAATGTGGCCCCTTTCTTGGATCAACTGGGAAGGGGCAGCACATGAACATTTTACATGACTAAACTATCTCCAAGACTGTGTTAGGCTAGACTCCTATGCACACTTACCTGGGAGTAAGCCCCACTGAACTCAATAGGACCTGTTTCTGAGTAGACATGCATAGGATTGTGCTGTGCATGATTCACAACTTGCAGAATAAGCCACAGTGATTCTTTTCTCTTAAGAAGCTGCTTTCACAAATGCTGCCAATTAGTATTCAAGCAGATGGGTGCTGCAACTATCATGAGTTATGTCTCTTGTAGTCTGACTATATAGAAGTGTGGGTGTATTTACCTTAACATGGGTGGGTTTAGATTAAAAAAAGAAAAGAATGGAAAACATTAAACCACCTTCACTTAAATGAACAGTAATGTATAGGCCAGGGGTGTGATTCATAAGGCCCACAGGCTAGATCTGGCCCATGGAAGCTATTTATCTGGATCCTGTGATGCTCCCAGCTAGCAAACAGCACAAGCAGCAGTAGCAGCCCACGGGTCTTATGTCTGACACCCCCAGTATAGGCAATACATGCCAGATCTTGGAAGCTAAGCAGGGTCAGGCCTGGTTAGTACTTGGATGGGAGACTGCCTGGGAATACCAGGTGCTGTAGGCTTATACCATAGTCTTTCGAGACTAAAGGTTGCCAACCAAAATATATGAGATTAGAGCATCTGCTTTTAATCCTGATTAAAATGAGTGAGCTGTTGTTCATTGGTAGAGCACATGCTTTGAATGTAGAAATTTCCAGGTTCAGTCCCTGGTATCTCCAGATATGAATGGAAATTTCCTTTCTTGGAGTGCTGCTGGCAATATAGAAAACACTAGATATACAAATAGTCTAGCTCAGTAAATCAGCTTAATACTGTATAAGAAGTTCCTGAATGTTATTAGGCCTTTTACTCCCTGATACAAATTTCCAAGGCTTTTAAAGCACATATAAAGGATATTCAAATATTTACTCCACAAACACATGCAGTACGCAATTTTATTTGTTCAAGAAAATTCATTAAGTAACAATCCAATAAAAGAAAGCTATGCAAGTAGAAAGTTTACTAGCACCATCTTCCAGCAAAATTAGCACTTCTACAGTAGCTTGACAGGAAAGAAAAATGAAGACCTATATTTAGCAAAAAGGACAGGTAAGACATATGTTCCGGCAATGAGGCTTTCCTTCACTGTCCCATGACAATACTACCACCAGATCATGTTGCTAGCTCTGGAGTGGAAAAGGATAGTTTATTCCACCTTTAAAAAAAAAATTAGATTGCTTAAAGAAAACAGGAAAAATGTGAAGGTTGTTTTGTGCTGGGAGTAGCCATTAACCCAGCGGTTTTCAAACTCTCAGGGAAATGGGAAGAGTGGCAAGGAACCCATCATGACCTGTTGTAACTTCTCTTATCAATCTTGCATCCAAAGCACCTCCTACACGACTACAACAGAACACTAATTAGCAGCTGTCATATGCTCAGAGGAGGAGGTGGACAAAACCCTTCAGACAAAACCTCCCACCAATATCTGGCTTCCCACCCACCCAGAATCTGACACTGCAAAGAGCCAAAGAGGAGTGCCTATATTTAAAATGCCTATATTCCAGCTATCAGGGGGCGCAAAGCCCCTCTGCTCTTTTTAGCTTCACCTGAGTAGGCTGTGCAGCCCTGCAAGTCCAATATTTCCTATTAGCATGCCCTACCAGGATTCCTGAGGTACAGGGGCTGCAAGCACATTGGGAAAAGTCAAAAACTCCAAAAGCCACAGCCAGCCACCCACCCACAAGGGTACAGGGCCAACCCTATCACCCAACGATGCAGCTCGGAGCATATCCTGGCTGAATGGGCAATCAAATGTCTGCAGCAGAAACTAGCCCTTTAATGGATGCAGAAGGTATAAAATCAGATGCCAAAGCCTGACCCATTGCTTCTACCAATCTGACTCATTGCATCATGGGTGTCCATTATGAAAGAAAAAAAAAATGTTTGCCGTAGGCCCACTAAGATGCCCCTGAACAGCTGTAAAACACCTTATGAATGATGTCCATAAATTAGAAGGGCACCAGCCTTAGCATGCTGAATCAACTTTAATCCCATGGTATGTTAAAAAATCAAGAGTTTTAGCATTTTTTAAAGAATATGTATCAATTATTATATTGCAAGAGTGGCACACAACACCACACTGATAAATATGCAATGCCCTCTTTGGTTGATCTTTTCACATGGCATTTAACAACCATGTGCTCCCACATCATGAAAGGGGGTTGCTGAGCAACACAGCTCTTCACCTCCTTCCCTTGACTAATGCATCCATTAATATCTGAAAGCATCCTTAAGGCACATCATGTTCCTGCATACTGTATCACTTAGATGCCAGGGTAAGCACCCAATACCTAATGGTAGCAAGAAATGAGTTGCAATCGCAGCAGGCAGAGCTTCTGCAGTGCTTGAGCCTGAAGGTCTCAGATACTGAAGATTCATTTGTCATATAAGCAGTTTTGTTTTTTTCCATCAATATTTCAGCTTTTCTTTTTTTTAATTTTACCAAGGTAGACACAACAATATTGAGGCATGTCAAATGAAAAGTGACAGTTCTCTTGAGCACTTCATTTTTGATTTGCTTTTCTAATCTAATGGAGCCTTGGTACACATTTCAGGTTAGGATGTGTCAGCGATTTTCAAGGGTGTACAAGTCAGCTGTATAAATTCATTCAGCATTGTGGATCTTCTGCTATAAAGTACCAGTCATTGTTGATTGACAACGGCAATAACAAAAGGGAACACAAAGTCTAATCAATGTGAGCAGCTGCTTTAAAGAAAGCCCTGTAGTATTTCCATTTTAAACAATAACAGTGCAATCCTATGCATGGCTAATCAGAAGTAACTCCTATTGAGTTCAATGGGATTTACTCTAAGCAAGTATATATAGGATTGCAGCCTAACAGCCCAATCCTAAACCCCTCCCCTATCAGTGTAACTATGGCTATCGCAAAGCAGCCTCCGCTGATATGCACTGCAGGTTCGCTGGCGAAGGGAGCTTGGGTGGCCTCCTGCATGTTGGGTGGCCTCCTGCAGAATCCACGGACCCTGCTGGAGCTGGTACATCTGTACAGAGGGTTGGAGGAAAATGGGGAGGTGATTGAATGGGGTCAGGAAGGATGGAAAGGGGGAGGGGAGGGCAGAGCAAAGTGGTGATGGTGGTAGGAAGGGGGTGGGATTGACAGCATTGGTGGATGCCAAATTTATGGTACTTTATGGAGCAATGCAGCGATGGCACATGTCCAAGTTGCCCCATAGCAGCTGCTGGAGCTTACCCCACGGCAAGGGGACAAATGTCCCCTTATGCCAAAGAGACTTCCAGAAGCCAAAAATTCCACATGGGATGCAGCAGATCTCACACTGGTGCGCCTGCATTGCCACGCTGCGATTTAGGTAGGATTGGGCTGTAAGTATTGTAAGGATTGCAGGTAATCAATATGTTGATTTTTGTTAAGTTATGCAGTAAAAATTATAGTTACACATAGGAAAATCAATAACCATGCAGGAGCATGTGTTAGAAATAGTTTCCTTAGGCTTAGAATCTACTTGGATATGAACTCTTTCATTTGTGTTTAGCTCCTTGTCATGAAGTTGGTCATATGTGCAAACTTCAAGGCTCATTTCCCCCCAACTCGTCACATTTTCTTTTACTTTTTTAGGTTTCTGACTCCACATCTACCAATATTTGCAAAAAACAATACTGATGGTGGAAGCTGTTGTCTTAGGAGTGAAGAGGAAGGCAATGACTATGGTGTGGCAGTGGCAGCCAGCCCTCTTGCCTGCCTGACCTCCCCCCCCCCCCCGGCTTCTTCTGCTCCCAAGTGAGGAGGAAGAGAGAGAACAGTGACAGAATTCATTTCCCTGATCAGGAATGGGCAGCCGATTCCTGAGATGCACATTATGCGGGGCTGCAGCGGCGCCAAAATGGCTGCCAGGGCATCCTAAACACACTGGCCAGTCACCAGCGGCTCCTTGGGGAAGGGGACTTTTGTCCCTTTCTCCCCATGAAAGGAAAATAGCCCTCAATGGGGCTACTCAACTTTGTGCCCGTTATTGAGCGAATGCAGAGTAACAGAATTCTGTGTTGAGCCAAGAGGCTTGACGCAGGGCTCTGGATCCAGCAGAGCTCGGCTCTGCCAGTCTTGCTCCCTCTCTTCCCTGTCACACCTCCTCCCTGCCCTCTCCCCATCCTTCACCCTGCCTCCCCCATATGCCAACTCACCTCTTCCAGCCCAAATCCAATCGCTGGACCAGCACCAACCCTTGCAAATGTGATTTATGGCACATCTGCAACGGTGCGTGCTGGCAGTAAGCCGGTGCGCTGAACTCAGGATTGGGCTCTGAGATCACCATTGCCTCTACTGAAACCACTACCTACTTCCCCCTTCCACAACTTACTTGGTTCCTCCTCCTCATTCTGCTGCACTCTTCTGTAATAGCAGTGAGTGGGGTGAAATAAGGAAGTTGGGAGAAGCAGGAATATGCCAGAACAAAGAGGAAGGTATAAGGGAGAAAATGGGGGCAAGGTGAAGCAGGCAGAGTCAGGTGGCAGAAGGGCATTGTGTCTAGCAACCACCTCCATAGCCAGTCCTAGAGGTCAGTCCAGTGTCAGCCCTGGAGGTTGCTTTTGAAGAGGGATTTCAGAAGGCGTAAAACACATGGTGACAAGCAGCTGTTTCAGGCACTGAGAACAGAAAAAAGGTTGGAGGAAAGAAAGAAACGTCTTAATCTTCTGGCTAATGAGCTTACATGAAGTAGAAAACCCACAGTTTGGGAACAACTGTTCCAAGACATACGAAACAGAACCCTGGAAGAAGATTCTGTCCTCATAAGAGGAGCGGGGCGGGGGGGGGGGAAGGAGGGAGAGAGAGATTCAAAGCAAGAAGAGAGTCAGTTGGGACCAATGTACTGCTTGAGATCTACACATCACCATTATTATACTCCACAGTGATGACTGGCATATGCCATCCCATGCAGCATGGAAAATAATCACTTCGAACTGTTGACTGTATGGTTTGTAAAATGACTATGAATAATCCTTCATAGTTTCAGTGGTATAGAATTATTAGCTCTTTGGATCTGAGAATGAAACTGTCATAAGTATGAATGAACATGGGTGACCTATTATCAAGATTGCTCTTATATATAAAGTCTCTGACAATCTTCACATTCCTACTATGTTTGAATAGTCCTTAAGTTCATCTGGGAGTCTTTTTCTACTACTTTTCTAAGGAATCTGTTTCAAAATGTGGCATGGTTTGCGTGACTTATTTTTTAATATTGCTAGTTAATACTTAATAAAATAAAATATTGTCTGGAGCTGAGTTGGATAACTTGTAACATTTGCAGATTTACTTGTGATAATACTTTGAACTCTGAGGCAAGAGTTGTATACAGTAACTGCCATTCCTAGCACAATGGAGCCCTGACTCTTGACTGAGTTTTAAGAACCATTTAAATATCCTGAAGCTACTACGAGTATTATTATACTCGTATTATTACTAGTATTATTATACTCGTAGTATAATATTATATATATAATATAGTATAATATCGTAATATTATATTATTATAGTATATTAATAGTATTATTAATATAGAGTGGATTCCCCCCCCCACACACTCCTTTTGTGGAGTAGTATTAGTGCTTTTTAAAAGGTGTGCTTATCTAGATGACCTATTTCTTCCTCCAAATATGGCTATTCACAAATAGGGTTTTGGGGCTATGCATATACTAATACAGTTTAACTTTGTCTTGTTGAATTATATCAGTCACAACATGTAAAACCTCCATGAACACATAGCCTGATTAGCATTTTTATTTGCATGTTGTTACGAAAAGTCCTTAATAAAATTTTAGAACAAAAAAGACTGTGGGCAGCTCAATTCTACTCAACTCCTCGCACAACAATGCAGTGGTGCCAACGTGGCACTAACCGAATCCCATGGAGGAGTTTTGTCATCTGGAGGCCTCCTTGGTGTGAGGGAACATTTGTTCCCTTGTCCTGGGGAAAGCCTGTGCTGGGCCACCAGGTGTACTTGGACCTGCACTAACAGTATAGCTGGTGCAGGTTCATGTGTATGTGGATTGGGAGACCCAGGCTGGGAAGAGGGTTAGAATATTGGCATGTGTGGCTGCTACTGATACTGCCCATGTCCAGATCCTGATCTGCCCTCCTTCTCACCCCCATTGCTGCCCCATTCTACCTCCCTGCCTCTCTCCAACCTCCTGCACTGAATTATTGGAGCCAGTGGTCTTTCCTGGTCCACTGGCATGTGTATCCTACTGCCCGTTGCTTGCAGTGGCAGCCAGGCCTCACCAAATGGCCTACCACATTTTGTGATACCCGTAAAGGGCCTTATGCTGCTAGAATGCTCATTCCAAAGATTGAGGACCTAAGGCTGCAATCCTAAGCATATTTACCTGGAAGGATGCCCCACTGAACTTAATGAGACTAACATCTGAGTAGACATGCATATTTGTGCTCTAAGTGAGTGCATTTCAGCACAATTTTGCTTTCAAGCTGAAAATGGACACACATTTTGATAACGAGAGAATTCTCCTTTTGCCTGTCTTCTGCAGCCTTTCAGAAAGTGTGCAGGTAGGGCCTCAGAAGTAGTAGATGGGTGTAGAAAAATGGCTGAATTACATTGAATATTCCTTAGTTTTGATTTTGGGGTAGCAATTTTGATGGAGAAATAACTTTCCCCATAAAGCCCTTACTGTGACTACTTCTCTTTCTTTTCCAATCATATCTGTTTTCCCTGGTTTATGCTATTTTAGTACCAAAGGTTTTTCCTGGCTGCCTCTGCTTTTTCTGCCTTCCTAGCTGAGTCACATGAGTGAACACCACACAGTAAACAGCATTATGTCATAATTCGACATAGCCAATCAGATCTGGCTACGGGATGATGTCCTTGAGGTCAAATTAAGTGTGATGAAAAAGTAAATGAATAAACAAAGAATATTTTGCCCTCTCCCCACCCCTGCTGCTAGCTTACCTGGTTTGGCAGGTGCAACAAAGCCCATGCTCTGTTAGCAGCCATTTTGCACCAGAGGAAACTCCATTCCATTGTTGCAAAGTAATATGGCAAGTAGCCCAGTCCAACATAGGATTGGGCTGTGTTGATACTCATATATTATTATCAGTAATCAGATATTAAGTGATAATAAATGTTAGATAAAAAATCTGTTTCTCTTATAATGTTGCCAGAGCATTCCTGAAGTCAAGTTGTATGTCCTCAAAGGAAGATATGAGACATAAATATTATTCAGATGAATTCCAAAATGTAACAGACAGATCTTATAAGTCATTGCAATGGCGCAGCATTAGAGCCTCATAAATGCTGATTTCCTTCTACCACCCTTTAAAATCAAAGTTGAATGGGGACACCTGACACCTCAAATACTACTTTCTCTCAGTGCAGCATTAAATGCTAAACCAACTTGCTAACCATGGCTATCTTTTAACCTGCACTTTTCTCTTTAATTGCTATAAATAATGCATGTACGTACTTATTTATTTAAGTTGGTGCCAATGAAAATATATTAACCAATGTTCCCCAGTGCAAGAACAACAGCTTCTTCTAAATTCAAATTATGAGATTTAAAGTGATACTTATTGCTGACAACAAAGACAAACCATCTAGTTAACCTGTTTATGTTCAAGTTCAGTATGGTGTATGCTACTAGAAGGCAGACAGTTTTAGATAAAGTCCAAGCTCAGAGAGTTTTGTTTATTTATACAATCAGAACCTTTAAAACCGATAAGTAATTCTAGCAAAATGTTGTATCCTATGCCTAGTCAGTCATGACTAAAGAAATGAGTCATTTGAAATCAATGCGCTTTAGCTACCACTAACTAAACTTAAGATATAACTCAAAGCTGGCACATTTTATGATTCTGACCAAAAGACCAAATAACTTCAAGATAACTGCTACCTTAAAACTAACTTCTACTCATCCCTTTTTACAACCTTATGCAACAGAAATAACATGCGCCAATTCCTTTTATTGCTTTCAGTTTTACTTATTATAGATCATGTAGGGATCACCTTAGATCCCCTTCATGATCCACCTTGGCATGGTAAGAATGTGGGCTGATAGAAGGAAGGATAACTTTAAAAAATCATCACAATCCTAAAACCAAACAAGCACTTTAATTTACAGCACAGTCCTACACACATTTTCCTGGGAGCAAGCCCCACAGAAGTTAGCAAGATTTACTTCTAAATAGGATTGTGCTGTAAGAACCTTACAAGCAGATATATTATATATATGCCATGTCAGTTTGATTACCCCATATTCCTTGTATAAACATAGTTGAACTGACTGTTCCCATCTATCTGTTGACTGTTCCTAAGTGGGGTGTGTGTGTGGGGGGGGGAAGAGTTGTTTACCTTTTATATCTTACATGAATGGAGAGCAAAGGCAAAAGACCTATTAGTCACTAATAACGAATATTCAATAATATTTAATAATGCTCTGGTAAGCTTTTGCAATTTTGTTTGTTACACTTGGAGCCCAATCTTATTCTTTTAGTCCCATCCCACCACCACAGTGGTGCCAAACTGGCAAAGGCTGCATCCATGGTGGGGGATGGGTAGGCCAGGAGGCTTCAGCAGGGAAAGGGAATTGTAAAATCCCCTTACCCCTGTGTAAGCCTTCTGACTTGCAATGGATCTTCTTGGACCTGAGCTGGGAAGTTCGCCAGTGCAAGACTGAGGAGAGAAACTGGGTAGAGAGGCCACTACTGGAGGGGATAAGATGCATCATGGGCCACCCATGACAAATTCTTCCCCTTCTGCAGCCTCCCCAATCCCCTACCCAGTTCTCTCTCTGCCCCGTTCTGCCCTTCTGCCCCTCCTCCTGTCTCCCCATCATCCTTCCTCCTCTGATGAGTGGGAATTCCCTTGCAGATGGGATGGTACAAGCCTTCCTGCCGGCGCATCTGACAGTGTGCTGACTCACATGCTGTAGGAGCACCTTCAGGTGAAGATTGGGCTGTTGGTCTGTCCTACTTTGCTTCTTGCAACTTAGGGCACAATCCTAACCAGGTCTACTTAGAAGTAAGTCCTATTTCGAGACCTTTCGGCAAGGCCTGAAGACCTTGTTGTTTACACAAGCCTTCTGACTCTATGGCCTTTTTAACATCTTTTATACATCTTTTAGTTTTTTCAGGCGCGATTCCTCCTTGAACTGCTGTTTTATGCTCTTTTTATTCTGACTTTTATCTGATTACTGTTTTTATGGTTTCTCTTAATGTGTTTTTAATATGTTTTTATCTCTTAAATTATGTTTTAATCTGTTTTTTTTAATATGTTGTAAGCCGCCCTGGGTCCCTTTGGGGAGAAGGGCGGGATAAAAATAAAGTTTATTATTATTATTATTATTATTATTATTATTATTATTACTACTTTGTTCAATGGGGCTTACTCTCAGGAAAGTGCGGTTAGGATTGCAGCTATTTGCCCACTTTTTTTTTTTTTACTGAAGAAAAAACTGTTAAGGTTTTTTTTTTAAAACTTTTTAAGAAACTTGACATATCTGCTGGATCCAAGGAATTACATTAGACAAGCTAAAGGCCTTGGCTTACCAATTTGCTATGCAGCATATTTTCAATGTACTTTTTGCTTTGAGCATATGTATTAGTTCAAATTGTACCTGACTGAAAAATACCCTAAAAGCACTAACCTTCCAGAATGCAAAATCTGTTTTCTAGGACTTAACAGGAACCTCTTCGAAGACTGCCTTGACGTGTCTCTCAAGCACTACTGATTTGTGGATGTGGAAGAACACTGAACAACTTTTCTGAACCATCAGTGCATATATTATCTTACGGTTCAGAATTTTACACTGGATTAGAGTCAACAGACCACTTTCAGGAAGGTTTTAGAATTTTCAAATTGCAACAATCCAACAGAAATTATGAAGCAGTTCACATTGCAAATGTTTGCTAATTTGCAAATATAAAGATATGTTTAGTAGTTGTTCTTGCTCTGCAAAATACTATGAAGGATTCTGAGCATCTTTTGGTCCTTCTTTACTTAAACTTTACACTTAATGCAAGTTCACTCAATAGCAACTAACAGCCCAATCCTATCCGAAATGCCTGTGCATTTCTGCTGTGAAACGGCCACTTTTGTCCCCTTTCCCCAAGGAAAGCCCCAGCAGCTGCTTAGGAACTACTTGGGTCTGCATTAGCAAATTGCTGCTGTACGCATGTATAGTCCTGTGTCAGAGGGGAACTGGGCCCAGCAAGGGGGGGAAAGGATCTGGTGGCAGCCTCTGCTGCTCCCTGATGTGGTCCACCCACCACTGTCCCTGCATCACCCTCCTGTGCCCTTTCACCCCTCCCTACCCCTCCCATTGCTTTCCTCTTGCCCACAGAATGCCTCTGTGCTGCTCAGTGGTGAACGTACTGCTGTTGGCTCCTGGAGCCTCTCTGACTGGCGTGAAAGCCTAGCGCTTGCCTTTGCTGGCCTCCATGGTGGTGTCTGCCTCTGCTCAACCACAGCAAAGTGCTTCATGGCACTTTCATGACGGTCATTGCCAGGGCAGTGTGCCAGTGCAGCCCTAGTTGATTGGGCTGGTAGTGACAAACTAGGCTCAAAATGAAGACAATATCCACTGGTCAGGGTCAATCCCACATTACTGCCATTGAGGCAATCACTAGAGGCCTTGGACATGTCACTCTGTCTCGGGCTTACTTGAGATGAAGGGGATAATGGTGGCATGTGATTGTGCAAGTGAATACAATAAGATTGTGCTACGTTTGCGAATTGATAGTTCCACACAAATGCTAGTGCAATGTAAGAAGAACCAAGTGCTGTTGGTTGTGCCGTCATTGAGAGTGGTGAAGGGAATGGCAGCCAGAAACAGGGCCTTTTCGGTGGTGGCACCTACACTATGGAATTCCCTCCCCTTTGAATTGAGAGCTGCTTCCTCATTATTAGCATTCCTGTGGGGCCTGAAGACTTTTTTTATTTAGGAAAGCCTTCGAGGCACCATAAGGGCTGTTGTTATAAACTTGTCTTTTACTGCGTGTTATGTATTTTATCCATGTATTTTATCTTGTTTTAATTGTTTTAACTGTTTTGTATTTTTAATCTTTATCTGCTGTTTTGTATTTTTAACCTGTTAGCCACCTTGAGTGTCCTTCAGGGAGAAAAGCGGAATATAAATCAAATAAATAAATAAATAAATAAATAAATAAATAAGAACAAAAACATAAGAAGAGGCCTGCTGGATCAGGCCAAAGGCCCATCTAGTCCTGCTTCCTGTATCTCACAATGGCCCACGAAATGCTTCAGTGAGCATACAAGACAACAAGACACAACTTGCATCCTGGTGCCCTTCCCTGCATCTGGCATTCTGAGGTAGCCTACTTCTAAAATCAGGAGCTTGCACATATCTGTCACAGCTTGTAACCCATGATGGACATTTTCTCCAGAAATTTGTCCAATCCCCTTTTAAAGGCATCTAGGCAAGATGCCATCACCACTTCCTGTGGCAAGGAGTTCCACAGACTAATTACACACTGAAAAGAAATATTTTCTTTTGTCTGTCCTAACTCTCCCAACACTCAATTTCAGTGCATGTCCCCTGGTTCTGGTGTTATGTGAGAGGGAAAAGAGCCTCTCTCTATCCACTCTATTCATCCCCTGCATAATTTTGTATGTCCCCCTCAGGCGCTTCTTTTCTAGACTGAAGAGCTCCAAATGCTTCAGCCTTTCCTAGTAAGGGAGGTTCCTTGTAACGTAGTGCAGTACACTACATTTCCTTGTAATGTAGTGTAGTGTGAACTTTCCAATGGTTTATTGCTGTTGCCTGCATTGAATAAATACAGCCTTTTTCACACGGTCAAACAGGGGATACTGGACATGTGGGGGAGGAGCAGCTTAACCACAGTCTTCATGCATATATTGGGTCTTATACAAAGAGCCTGCATGCACATAATTTGGTCATGAGAAGGCTCTGTAGAGAAGAACTGATGAATGTGTGAAGAATAGGGATGGATTCTGCTGTCAGAATTCAACACCCCATCATGCACTCTTTATCCCCTCTTTGGTCATATGAATTTGGCTCAAACTTTCATGTGGGGAAAAACATGTACTAGGATATTTCAGGTGATCATTACAATCATCCTAGCAAGGGAATTTTTGCTGTTTTCAATTGATGTGCAAAGTACACTGAAGCCTAGCAGCCCTTGTTTTGCATCCCCCCTCCCCAATCAACCTGTCTTGACATGCAAGACATTGATAAGCACAATCCCTTGGACTCCGAACTTCCAAGTTTGAAAGTTGAACTTTTAGAAGAAAAATCATGATAATGGTGGTGGAAAAAATAGTAAAGGTATGCAGAAATATTCAGCTAAGGTCATAAGAACATAAGAACTGCTGGATCATCTAGTCCAGCTTCCAGCTGTATCTCACAGTGGCCCACCAGATGCCTCTGGGAGCAGTGAAGACAGAAATTCAACAATGCATCTGGCATTCTGGCATTCTGGCATCTGGCACCCTTTTTACAGGGTGGCGGTTGAGGGCCTGGAGCACTGTCTGGAAGCAGTAAGGATCTGGATGGGGGCTAACAAGCTGAAATTAAATCCGGATAAGACAGAGGCTCTCCTGGTTCAGAAATCCTCGATGCAGGTGCTGGATTATCGGCTTGCTCTGAATGGGGTTGCACTCCCTCTGAAGGAGCAGGTTCGCAGCTTGGGGGTCCTCCTGGACTCGCAGCTGCTCCTGGATTCCCAGGTGGCGGCTGTGGCTAGGGGGGCCTTCGCTCAGCTTCGGCTGGTGCACCAGCTGCGGCCGTACTTGGATCGTGCAGACCTGGCCACGGTGATCCATGCCACGGTGACATCGAGGTTAGATTATTGTAACACACTCTATGTGGGGCTGCCCCTGAAGACGGTTCAGAAACTGCAACTAGTGCAGAATGTGGCAGCCCGTGTGGTCACTGGAGCTAGGTGGTTTGACTCTGTCAGTCCGCTTCTCCGGGGGCTACATTGGCTGCCCATTCGTTTCCGGGCCCAATTCAAGGTGCTGGTTTTGACCTTTAAAGCCCTATACTGCTCTGGGCCAGGATATCTTAGAGACCGCCTACTCCCGTACAATCCTGCTCACCCTCTCAGGTCATCAGAGAAGGCCTTTTTACAAGTGCCACCACCCAAGGAGGTCTGGGGGGCGGCTGCAAGAAATAGGGCCTTCTCGGTAGTGGCACCAACATTATGGAACTCCCTTCCCCTTGACTTGAGAATGGCTCCCTCTCTTGAGAGTTTCCTGCGAGGCCTGATGACACTGCTGTTTAGTCAAGCCTTCTGATTCTTTGGCCTTTTTAACCTTTTTTACACATTTTGTAGTTTTTACAGGCCTGACTCCTCTGTGACTTGCTCTTTTGTACTCTTTTTATTCTGTCTTTTAATCTGACTACTGTTTTTTAAGGTCGCTGTTAATGTGTTTTTAATGTTTTTATCTGCAATTTGTCTTAGTCTATGTTTTTAAATGTGTTTTTTTTTACATGTTGTTAGCTGCCCTGGGTCCCTTTAGGGAGAAGGGCAGGCTATAAATAAAGTTTTATTATTATTATTATTATTATTATTATTATTATTATTATTATTATTATTATTTATTATTCAGAGATAGGCTACCTTTATAACCTGGAGATTGCATATACTCATGATGGTTTGTAACCTGTGACGGACTTTTCTTCCATATATCTGTTCGATTCAAGGCATCTAAGTCAGGTGCTATCACAACATAATGTGGCAAGGAGTTCCACAGATTAATCACTCATTGGGGTAAGAAATACTTTTTCTGTCTGTTCACTCTCCTGCCACACAGTCTTAGTAGATGTCCTCTGGTTCTGGTGTTATGTGAGCAAGAAATGAACTTCCCTCTATCAACTCTATTCACCCATGCAAAATTCTACATGTCTCAACCATATCACCCTTCAGGCATGTTCTTTCTACATAGAAGAGCCCAAACTGCTGTTGCCTTTCCTCATAAGGGAAGTGCCCCAGACCACTAATCACTTTGGTCTCCCTTCTGCACCTTTTCCTGTTCCACTATATCCTGGCAACCAGAACTGGACACAGTACTCCAGATGTGGCCTTACCATCCATTTGTACAATGGCATAATAATACTGGCTGTATTCTCAGTTATCCCGATGCCAGACCCTGGTATCTCTAGAGTCTGAAATATAAATATATGCATAGTAGCTACACCTATGAAATGATTAAGCAAGTTTTCAATATTGATCATTTTTTCAGAGGCTGTAGGTTTTGTTGATAGAGTACATTGCTCCAAAATTTACATGTTTATTATACATTCTTCTTCTTTAGAACTACTGAGAATGAGAAACGTCTCTTAAGTAGACAATTAAGTTATACATAATTGTAATTTTAATGAGAATACAAATTATGTTAAGAGTTGAAGATCACAAACTACAGCATGAAAGTACAGAAAATATTAGCTTTTTTTCTTTTTCACTGGAGCCCAGGCTCAGAGTTTGCATGCAAAAGCTGCAGTTTCAACCTGTCTATACAAAATGTCCTTGGCCCAGACACACTGCTGGAACTGTGGCTGTGGTAGAATCTACCTGCCATGGTTGATGTGCTTAATAATGCTTTTCTCCCCTTTAGAGAGCCCTCATTCATTTTCATTTCCCACTTTCAACTGAATTTATCTTGGGATGAGAAAAACCTTGATGGAGGGAGTTTGAAAATGTAAAATAATTTCTTAGAAAGGGCTTTACGATGCGACAGTTTCCTATTTAATTTCTCTTGCAATGCACATTTATATTGCTCAAACTAGAGCTAGAACAGTGGAATAAGAATCTATGGGTTCATTTTTACAGCTCAATTGACTCCTTGGTTGGGAAGTTAAATGTACTTGAGTGCCAATTTGAACTAATCAAATAGGCATGTTAGAAGATGCTCGCTGCACAGATGTTACGGATGCATGCTGTACTAGATCTTTTCAAATCATGCATTTAAAAAAGCCCCGCAACCCCAGAGTGTTTATCCTGTTAAGAGCCTTTGTCTGACAGGCATTCTCTTAAAGTGACGTCAGGACACATTGGGAGCCACTGGAGCTCTGAAATTGTCAGTGACATTCTACAAACATGAGGCGAATTTAATATTCATAAAATAAATGCCTGTAACATAGTTGACTGAGTTTGCAAAACATGTGCAAGAAAGCCAGTTTAGAAGCATAAAGATACGCAGTAGGATATTAGCAGTACTTGGGCAGGACAATCCAAACCTTGATCTAAGCCTGTGTAGGCCACCTGCACCAGCACCTGTGTGCATTAAATGTGCCATAAGGCATGCTTGCACTGACTAGGGAGTCAGCTTGGCCGGTGCTGGGGCCCATGCAGGCTCACCAGGACTGGATCCAGCCCTGCACTGGCCAGACAGAGTAGGTTTGCACCAGGCAGTGCAGGGGATGGGAGAGGGTAGTGGGAAGAAGTTCCAGGAATGGGGTGGGGCATTTTCAGATGAAGAGGGCAGAATGGGAGGCACGCTGGGTCCAAAAGGGGGTTGGATCAGTGCTTGCAGTAGGGCCTGTTGGATCCTAACCCCCACTCTCAGGCTAGGTAGCCTTACATGGGCTGCTTGGATTTGAACCAGCGAAAGAGCAAACACAGATCTGAGTGGCCCCATAGGGCAGACTGAGGCTTGACACAGGGTAAGGGGGAAAATGTCCCTTTACCCTGAGGTGACCTCCAGCCTGCACCCAGTTGTGTAGCTAATGGTCAAATAGCCTGGTGCCGAGCTCAAAATGACTATCCGGAAGTGATGTCACAACCGGAAGTGACATCATACCCAGGCTTTAAAAAGGGGAAATGGGGGGGGGAGCTTGCCTCTTCCTCCCAGCAGCTCACCACGCACTTGCTCTGCCACCTCCCCCCTAGCCAGTGGCATAGCTAAGGCATCTATCTGCTGCCTGGGGTCAAAGAAAATATTGTAGCCCCCCCCCCCACAATAAAATCAAATTTAATTAAATAAAGTGTCCCTTATGGGTTAGAAACACTGTGCTGGGGTGTAGAGGGAGGGTTGTTCTCCCCCTGCTAAATAAAAGAGGAGCACCGCTTGAAAAAGTGCTTCTTTAGTCAGTTAGCAGGGGTAACTGATTCACAGAAGTGAAAGCTGATTCATATTAACACCTTATTGATTCCATGCTGTATCATAATAAAATCTCATTGGCTCTCAGAGCAATCAGTCTCATAGGACAGTTTTGAATTAAGAAGCTCTACTTTTTGTTCCATAAGGCACTTGTGTTTTCATTTTATGACTAATTGGCCATAACGTTTGATAGAATACAAATATTCCATTGTGGTTTGTTTCATTGCATTCTGCAATAAATTACCTTTCTAATATATAACATAATGGTATTATTCACATATACCAAGGTTTTCACAATTTTGGCAACTAGTGTCAAGATCAGCTTGTTGCCCGGTGCAGTTGCTACCCCTTGCACCCCCTTAGCTATGCCACCACTGCCTGCACCTAACCTTTGCTGGATACAGTGCAGGTCACACACCCTGACTGTACTGGCACAGGTTAGCATTGCACCCTTAATGTATCTTGGACACAAAGATGATTATATTTGAAGTAATGGCACATTTATGCAACTGATGACTGAACAGAGGAAGGAGTTATGTTACTAATTACATCACAAATTATGTGCCATTGGTGCCTATGATATTTGCACAGTTACATTCTGTCCTGCAAATAAATGGAACTGAACCCATATGTAGTGAAAGTATTGCTTGTGAGGAGACAAAAAAATAGCATTTTCTGAGTGTTCCTAATATGATGCCCCAGAACAAGATGTCACCTAAACCAAAGAGATGCAGTGCACACCTTTTGCATGTTCAGCATCTCCCCTCACCTAAAAATATCCTACTTGTATGGAAAAAGCCCTTTGTGAGACTTACAGCCCAATCCTATCTCAGAATTAGAGTGGCAGATTTTGCAGTCCACCACTGTAAGACTCAGACCAGTGGTAAGCAAGCTGCGCTGTCATTGTGTACTTTGGGGCCACCAGTGCAAATGCCCAGAGGGTCTGTGCATGTGACAGCAGTTCCCAGATGCCCCACAGGAGCAGGTATGTTGGCAGGGAGGATGGTTCAGGGGAGGATTGTGGATGGCTTGGGGCAGGGAGTGGGCCAGGCTGGGTGCAGCTTGGGGGTAGGAAGTTGAGGATCTTGGGGGCAGCAGCACATTCCAAGATCCTATCCATCTTTCCCACCATAATTGCCCCATGATTGCTCGTCAGACTTATGCCAGCAAAAGCGAAGGTATAGGTCTGAAGAGACCCATTGGAGGCCAAGCAGCCTTCAGGGCAGAAAGAAAAAGTTTTATTAATCTCTCCCTGGATCACAGCACCTTCCCAATTTCATTAAGTGTGAGCTCTGCGTGCTACGGGCTGGCAGGAGTTAGGACTGGGCCCTTAATAAGACTATGATTGGGAACCTATATGCCCCAACTGATGTTATTTTAATACTTCATTATTTGAGTTATTATTTATTACTCTCAGCTAATGAAGCATACATAGATTTGTGCATTCCCCTCATAAATTACACATATAAATGTTAGCAGTTCCACATAAACTCTTTTGTAGAACTGAAAAAAAGACTAGGCATTTCATATTCATGAATAACATTCAGGGATTCATGAATGTGAATAAATATCTTCCTTCTCTTTGCATAGCTTGTGGAGTTGAAGAATTCGTTTTCTTCATTGCTTTGGAAAGTCATATTTTACATCAGTAATTCAGAACATTCCTTGATTTATTCATCGTAAGACATCATTTGCTCAATTTCTGAATTATGTGAAAAAGACTTTACGAACAAAGACAAAGCCATTGATCCAGCTAAAGTAAACTGGGAATAACTTAAGTTCCATTGTTTTTAATGGTGACATAGTCACTATTAACTTTATCCAGACTGGAGCCAAAATTGCATCTGCAGAAAACAGATGCTTTTTTAGAAGAGTTTCTATTTTGGAATGTCTGTTTTAGAACTAACCCAAACTTTTATGAGTTTAAAAATCAAATCCAAACATGGGGTTTAGGGATGGAAGACTTTTTCCTGAGGTACAGCCAGAGAGTATTTCAGAAATCAAATTGGCAGACAACAGCCAAGCAAACAAGAAAAGAATGTCTTGCTGTCATTTTGACGTGAGGTTCAAGTGCCAGAACCTTTGTTTAAAAGCCAGAACCTTGGGCTGATGGGTAGAGTTTTTGAGTAAAGGTGAACAGTATCATTTTTTGTGCCCATGGCTGAATTTGTTGTGCAAGCATGTGTTCGATGGTAACAGATGGCTTGCCTTCAGCTCAGTGTTAACAGCATTACCCCAGCATCACTATATATCAGCTAGTTCCCAGTTGTTGTTTTAGGGTATGCATTGATTATAGGGAGGAACAAGCACAAGTTTTATGGACAGAGTAGTTAATAGGTTCCTGTCTCAACACAGTCCCAGTGAAAAGTGTGTCCCTAGCCACTTTGAGCAGGTTTGCGTCTGATATTTTCTTTGGGACCATGTGTATTGGCAGATTGTTGAAGACCTATGTATGTTGGAGGAGTTAGTAGTCTGCAGAGCTTCTTCCTGATGGTTAGTCTGGGTTCATTTTTGAGAGAAGTGATGAGGCACACTTCCTTGGTTTGCACCTGTTACCAAGGATGCTTTCCTTTCCTTACCATGGCAGGAGACAGCCTGGGTACTGTGCCAGGGTCATGCCATACTCTGAATGAAGCAAAATCTCAGGGGATTGCTTCAGCCACTTTCTTCCTCATGAAACTGTAGAAAAGGGGGCTCAAAATGCCATTTGTGATGCATCAGGCATGACATGTGGTCAGATGCAGATGGGCTTATGCCAACTTGCCCACAGGGACACATCCAGTAGAAGGAGGTGTCACATCTGTTTAGAGGGCTGTAAGAATGCTGTATTTTGTTTTGTCTATTTGTGGGAATTGTTGCTCATACATTCCCTGCTTCTACCTCTCTCTAACTGGTCTGGTCCTTGCCTCCACATCCGAAAAGAACTTTTCGCCTTCTGGCAATACACCATGCTGCAAGAGGAAAGAATTAAATATCATCTTGCCTTGGTCCTGATCGTGATTCTATTTGGTGCTTCAGTGACTGCTATCTTACCTAAACCTACTTAGCATAATTCCGCCTAAGTGCTAGATTGGATTCAGAGAGAGGATAACTGAATGGACAATGGCTCACCAAAATGAGGAGCTAGCATAGGATCTATCAGTCCAGACTATCTTCCATGTAAGATGGGAGCCTTTTCACATAAGATGAAAGAGCCTTTCATTCTAGGCTTAGTTATTTGCTCATCAAATATTAGAACTCTGCTTTTATATTGGCATCATTTGTTAATGTTTGCTTCAGTCGAACCATATAATCACAGGTTTGACTAAAATGTATAACTGAGTAAATCCTGTAAAACAGGATTGAATAAAATTGCATTTTACTGAGGAAATGGTCTTTCCTGACAAAGATACATTATTGATGTGAGCGGGTGCACCATACATCATTGATCTGCAAACTGGTGTTTCGTTCCTTCTATACAGTGTGTCCCAATACATAAAACGGATCTGTTTAATTTCGTTTTTTAAAAATTCATCATTTAATATTAAGGTAGCAGACGGTTACCATACTGACAACGTACAATTGTAGCCTCGCCGTGACATATTGATCCATCTAGCTTACTTCAGAGTCATTTATAATTTAAATGGCGCTTGGCTTGTGTGAATTTTTCATTTACCAAGTGCTATAGATACTCATTATATAATTCCTAGGAGCAGTTCACATATGGTAATTTTTGTTGCCAATTACTCACCATGTAATTTTCATAGCACAGTCATATGGAGAAAATGTCCTGTGATTTTGAAATGTCTGGAGCATCGTGGTCC
This sequence comes from Tiliqua scincoides, assembly GCF_035046505.1. Lineage (NCBI taxonomy): Eukaryota > Metazoa > Chordata > Lepidosauria > Squamata > Scincidae > Tiliqua > Tiliqua scincoides. The sequence continues at coordinate 88,226,541 of NC_089823.1, forward strand.
AACACACGGCCCATGGGCAACATGTGGCCCGCGAGGCCCTTTTTGGTGCCCCCTGAGAGCCCTGCCTCAGCCCCCACTGCCTCCCCCCCACTTCAGCAGCTTTTTAAAAATCTCTCTGCCACACCTTTCCAGGTGGGAAAAGTGCCTCTGCCCCCACCACTGCTTGCTGCCTGAGCATGCTGAATGGCTTTGGCAGTTCAGAATGCGGAAGTCAATTACTTGTGGGTTGGCACAGGCAGGGGGGTCACACCAGGGTCATGTGGCCCCTCAGCTGCTAGAAGTTGGACTGCCCTGTTCTGGAGGTTAGGGGACATGATCCTGCCCCTCTGCGGTGAAGCTGTGGAAATTGGGGGCCAAACTAGATGTGATGTAAGAGTTCTGTGACTGGATCCCATCATCTTTTTCTTTTTCAAAAATTAGCTGAGTGTGAGGATACTTTTGTCTGAGTCTGTAGTACACGTGTGAGTGTAAGTTTAGAGGTTAACTAAAGGCCAAAGTACTTCAGACATGGCTGGAGTAATTCCAAGCCACGATTTATGCAAGCGAGATGTAGCCTGGCAGCCATGAAAGATTTTGGTAGGCCTCACACTGAAGACTTGTTGCTTGGCACGCTGTTCAACAAAATCACACTTTCACCTTTTACTCTGACTTTTCCTGGGTCCTTGAAGACTTTAACAGAGGATTAGCCCTTTGCCCCACACCAGTTCCTCAAGTAAATCACCCCTCCCAATTTAAATTAACAATGGAGAGGAAAATTAACACCAATATTTGTGATAGGACCCCCACTCTTCCAGTCTATCCAAATAAAACTCCCCTGGATGCTTTTTGCAAAAGGAAAAAAAGGCAAAGGTTCCAATCACAGAATTCCAACATTGTGTCTACTTTGGCCTTGTAAATAAAGTCGAACCTTCTAGATCAAAATGAATCAGAAAAGCAGAACAGACGCTGAGAGCAAAAGCCATAAAGTGCTCATGTCTGACACTAAGTAAAGCAGAGAGAATGCAGATGGACAGGAGAGAAGTTATTCTGATCTCTGAAAGCCACTTTCCCTTGTCTCACAGGAAGCCTTCATTGTCTGAAACACTATCCTATCTTGACAGAGACAGGGGCAATCTGTAAAAGTGTGGCAACTCTTCCTCCCTCTGATGTCTGGGTAGATTTTAGAAACACTATATGACAGCAGCAAGGGACAGCATACAATCCTATGCATGTTGACTCAGAAGTAAGTCCCATCTTGTTCAATGGAACTCTCCCAGGAAAATGTGTGTAGGATTGTAGCCTTATTCCAGTCCGAGAGCCAACACCCCAAAGCCTTTTAGTGAGAGTTGGTTCCCCTCATCAGAAAGCTCAGAAATCAATACTGATCAATCCAGGAAGCTGGTGCACAATCCTGTACTTATCATCAGGCAAGACAATAGGTTTCTTTGGAAATCAAATGAGTTCCATTAAGTTTAAATTAAAATCTGTTGATAAGGGCAAGGAAAAAAGGCATTCATTAGCTGCAAGGCTTTCCAAGCCTTTAACACGTAGTGGAGGGGGGGAAAAAAACTCTTTATATATCATGGATAAAAGATTAAGTGGTCATGGAAATGTATTTTTTCATTAGTATGGCTAATACACTCTGGGCTGTTAGAATAAACAATCAATGACTGTAATGCTTGCTCTTTTTTTGTAAACGCAATTATAATACATCTTATAGCAAAGATGATTTAATATCTTACGCCAATAGAAAACTGCATCAACTGAATAATAAAAGCATAAAAAGCAGCTGCAAATGAATATTTATTTCCATATTAGTGAAGTTACGCAGGAAAGGAACTAGTAGGGAACACATGAAGAAGAAAGAAAAAGGGAAAAATGCTAGAAGGCCATCAGTTAGCTTCAGTCCTGGCCTTTGGTGCTTTACCAGCAGTAAATATTCACAAGACCAGAGTTTCTGTTCAGTGGAAAACAGAAGCTACTTTAAGATCATCATATTGGACCCAGATTATCCCTCCAAAAAGTCTCCAGGAGCTTCTTCTTGAGTTGCTGGTACATGTGAAGTACAATCATGCATGGTGGATAGATGGCAGCATTATCCTTGGAAACAGTTTTAACTGATTTTCTAGGATGGAGTTCTTCTGTTCTGCATTACTATTGGCAACCTTCAGTCTTGAAAGACTCTGGTATCGCGCTCTGAATGGTGGTTCTGGCGCAGTGTCTAGTGTGGCTGAAAAGGCCAATTCGGGAATGCAATCCCTTCCACACTGGGAGCAAGTGTAGTGTGTCCCTGGTCTGTCTCCCTGGCTACAGGCCTTCCTTCTTTGCCTCAGTCTATTGGCAAAGTGTCTCTTCAAACTGGGAAAGGCCATGCTGCACAGCCTGCCTCCAAGCAGAAGACTCAGAGGTCAAGGTTTCCCATCTGTTGAGGTTCATTCCTAAGGTTTTCAGATCCTTCTTACAGATACCCTTGTAGCGCAGCTGTGGTCTACCCGTAGGGCACTTTCCCTGCACAAGTTCTTCATAGAGGAGATCCTTTGGGATCTGACTATCACCCATTCTCACGACATGACCAAGCCAACACATGCATCTCTGTTTCAGCAGTGTATACACACCAGGGATTCCAGCTTGTTCCAGGACTGTGTTGTTTGGAACTTTGTCCTGCCAGGTGATACCGAGGATGCATCGGAGGCAGCGCATGTGGAAAGCGTTTAGCGTCTTCTCCTGTTGTGTGCGAAGAGTCCATGACTCACTGCAGTACAGAAGTGTACTCAAGACGCAAGCTCTGTAGGCCTGTATCTTGGTATGTTCCATCAGCTTCTTGTTGGACCAGACTCTCTTTGCGAGTCCGGAAAATTTGGTAGCTGCTTTGCCGATGTTTAGCTCGGTATTGAGAGGAAGAGTGTCAGAGATCATTGAGCCAAGGTACACAAAGTCATGGACAACCTCCAGTTCGTGTGCAGAGATTGTAATGCAGGGAGGTGAGTCCACATCCTGAACCATGACTTGTGTTTTCTTCAGGCTGATTGTCAGTTCAAAGTCTTGGCAGGCCTTGCTAAAACAGTTCATGAGCTACTGGAGATCTTTGGCAGAGTGGGCGGTGACAGCTGCATCATCAGCAAAGAGGAAGTCATGCAGACATTTCAGCTGGACTTTGCTCTCAGTCTGGAGAGGTTGAAGAGCTTTCTGTCTGATCTGGTCCAGAGATAGATGCCTTCTGTTGCAGTTCCAAAGGCCTGCTTCAGCAGGACAGCGAAGAAAATCCCAAACAAGGTCCGTGCGAGAACACAGCCCTGCTTCACTCCACTTCGGATGTCAAAGGGGTCTGATGTGGAGCCATCAAAGTCTATAGTGCCCTTCATGTCCTCGTGGAAAGACCTGATGATGCTGAGGAGCCTGGGTGGACATCTGATCTTGGGGAGAATCTTGAAGAGGCCTTCCCTGCTGACCAGGTTGAAAGCCTTCGTGAGATCTATGAAGACTATAAAGAGTGGCTGTTGCTGTTCCCTGCATTTCTCCTGTAGCTGTCTAAGGGAGAATACCATATTGGTGGTGAACCTGTTGGCTCAGAATCCGCACTGCGATTCTGGATAGACGCTCTCTGCAAGTACCTGGAGCCTCTTTAGTGCAACTCAGGCAAACAGCTTTCCTATAATGCTAAGGAGAGATATACTGCGGTAGTTATTGCAGTCACCCCTGTCGCCTTTGTTCTTGTACAGCGTGACAATGTTTACATCCCTCATGTCCTGTGGTACTCCACCTTCTCTCCAGCAGAGGCAGAGGATTTCATGCAGCTCAGTGACAATGATCTCCGGAATACAGCTCAGAGTAGTGCTGCACCCAGTGTTCCATCTGCTGCGCCCGGTCCTGGATGACCTCGCCTGTGGCAGACTTCAGAGGGGCAGTTTTCTTCTGTGTTGGACCTAGGGCCAGCTTGATACCATCATACATCCCCTTGATGTTGCTTGTGTCAGCTGCTATCTGTATCTGAGAACAAAGTTGGAGCCAGTAGTCATTAGCACATCTCCCGGCAGTCTGCTGGACTTTGCTGCGAGCAGCTCGGAAGACCTGCAGCTTGCGCTCACTGGGACAGGCCTTGTATGCTGCTTGAGCTCTCCTCTTTTCCTCAATGACTGGTGTCAACTCCTCAGACTGGGCTTCAAACCAGTCTGCCGTCTTGTTGGTCTTCTTGCCGAATATGGAGAAGGCGGTGTTGTAAACGGCATTTTTGAAATGTTTTTATCTGTTGGATGCATCTGCATCGGCAGGGCCTGGAAGAGATTCCTCAAGCGCTTATGCAAATTCCTCCACTTTTCCCTGGTCCCGGGTCTTGCTGGTGTCAATGTCTTCCTTCCTTTTCCGTGTGATACAGTTGCTTTATTAGCAGTTTCACTCTGCTGCACACCAGGGAGTGGTCAGTGTCGCAGGCAGCACCCTGATAACTGTGTGTGATCTTGATGCTGGGAAGGCTGGAGCTTCTGGTGAGAATCAGGTTGAGCTGGTGCCAGTGCTTTGATCTTGGGTGTTTCCAAGAGACACTATGTTGGGGCTTTGTGTTGAAGAAGGTGTTGCTGATGCAGAGACTGTGATGACAGCAAAGCTCTAGCAGGTGTTGACTATTTTCGTTCATCCCCCCAGTGCCGAAGTGGCCTAAGCAAGTGGGCCACGAGCTGTGATCAGCACCAACTCTAGCATTGAAATAGCCAAGGATGGCTCTTTTTCAGGGATTTTCTTGATAGTGGTAGCCAGGTTATCATAGAATTTGTCTTTAGCTACTGCTGAAGATGAGAGTCGGTGCATATGCACTGATGAGAGTGACAAGTCCTGCTGATGAGTAGAGCTGCAGGGACAAAATTATTTCACTTCCTGCAGAAGGTGGGATGATGGATTTCAGCAGGGTATTTCTGATCGCAAAGCCAACACCATGTTCCCTGGTGACATTTAGTTGTTTTCCCTGCCAGAAAAATGAGAAATTTCTCTCCTTGACAGATCCTGAATTCGGCAGCCTCGTCTCTTGAAGGGCAACGATGTCCATCTGCAGTCTGCTCAACTCCATGTCGATGACAGCTGTTTTGCAGGCATCGTCTATTTCTTGCAGGTCATCAGAATCTAAGCCAGGTGTCATTGTCCTAATGTTCCAGGTGCCCAGCTTTAGGGCAGGAGTTTTCTGTTTTCTGTTGCCTGGTGCAGAGTTGTCAATCTGCTTGTCGGTTTTCACCCTAAACCCCATGCACCCCGTGAAGTTAACGGATCGTGGCAAAGCAGCACCTTACTGGCTGGGGACTGCCTAGCTTAAGGCGGGCGGTAGCTGCCCAATGAGATGCAATGATCTCTCCCACCGTCGGAAGCAGCCCCTGGCGTCACGCTCTATGCCAGGGGTGTCCAAACTTTTTGGCAGGAGGGCCACATCATCTCTCTGACATTGTGTCGGGGGCCAGGAAAAAAAGAATTAATTTACATTTCAATTTTGAATAAATTTACATAAATGAATATATTAGAGGTGGAGCTTATATGAATAAATGAAGGTCTTGCAATATAGAGGCCCATAAAAGGCCTTGCACAAAGCAAGGCTGGCCTTTCCATAGCTGCCGCTGCGACATCAGAGATGTGAAACAACATGCAGTGGAGGGAGCTCTCATCCCACAGCTCATGCAAGAGGTTGAACAGTCGCCCACATGCTGAGAGCAGTTGTGTAGGGCCAGCACGGGCTCCAGCAAGTCTCCAGAGGGCCAGAGGCTCACTGGAGACTGGGGGCTCCCCGAGGAGTTTGGGCATCCCTGCTCTATGCCAATCGAGCGAAGACTTATAACCGGTAAACTGCTGCTTCCTGTGTTGTGCTGACGCCGTATGGCGAAGTTGGAGTACCCTCTCCAGTGTGCGAAGCCTGGGTAAAGAAGGTATGGAGGATAGGCTGTTACCCATGCAGCAAAACCCCCCTCTCCACGTCGCTGAAATGGTCCAATGGAAAGGCAGAGGCCAATACGGTTGGTTCCAGCGACGTCGCAGGAGTTGCCAGAACGTGACTGTGTTCAGCCATGAACTGCTTCAGGGACTCCGGCTCCTGATTTTGCCTAGAGGTTGACTCCTGAAGCCTTTTCCATAATCGGATGTAGCCACAAGGCAGTGGAGGTTTGGGATCAGAGTTTTCCTTCTCTCAGATGAGCTGCCTTCCCAGGCTGACGAGCCTCATATACCCAGTGCCTGTTTAGTCGCCTCTTACGACAAGTACAGTCAAACTGGGGTTGTGGAGGGAGAGGATTGCAGAGGGAGGAGTGAGTTGTGGGATATGGAGGAGTAAGGGGGAGGGCTGGATTGTGGTGGATAGAGAAAGCAGAGGGAGGAGAGGATTGTGGGACATGGAAGAGGGAGGGGTCAGGCTGGATTATATGACTATACCATTTTGTATATGTACAAAATGCATACATACAGTATCTTACACATCTGCTGTAATAAAGAGCTGCATGAAATGTCCAGAATATTTATTGCTATAAGAAACTCTTTTGCTATAAGAAGCTCAATACATGCAGTGTTGTTCTTCTGTGATATTCCTTGGTGGTGCTGGGATAGCCCTTAAGGTTATGATTATGGCTATGCCTACTATTGCTCCATCCCAGCCAGGGTCATCCATGCATTGCTGTGTGGCACATCCTCTGTGGGACGAACTAGACCTAGACTGTGACATTAATCATGGCATGTTGTCCCAGGGTACATGTTTATCTTAGAATGCAAAAACCAGTTGCAGGTTTCCCTGATCCAGATCACCATGTGTGTGTGTGGGGGGGGGGGGGGGGGGGGAGGGGCGTCATCCACAAGAATTTATCTAACCTTTTTAAAAAAGTTACGTTCATGGTCACCATCACATCTCTTCGTAGTGAATATGATATGGTAATGATTCTGTGGCAAAGCATCTGATCTGTTTTGAACTTGCATATTTCACTAGTACTAAACATACTTCCAGGTAAGTTAGCCTCACCGAACACAACGGGACTTGTTTATGAGCAAGAAATGCATAGGACTGCCCTGTATGTGACCACAAGGCTAATATTTTCATAACAAAATAAAACATTTCTTGCTATTCAGTCTCTCCACACCATTTACAAATGTATCACTGCAAGCAGGTCCTGGTTCTGATCAGGCTCAAACTTGGGGATAAGATGACATGAGGTTGCATCTGTTTCAGGGATAAACAAGATTATATTGTGGGCCTCCATTTGCTATTTTAAAAGTGAAAACACAATAGTGATATACAACATCCTTATATTAGTTTTTCAATCCCTTTCCTAAAACGACTTTGCTTTTTTCATTGTCACACCATAGTGAGTTTACATTTCCAGAGGCTTTTTTAACATAATCCCAGAATTCCTTTCCTGGGTAGTCAAACTCTGCTAAGACTCCACTGTTTTCTATGTGAAGTTGTTGGTTTTTTTTTTTTTTTTTTGTCTCCATATACATCATTTTGCAATTATACCAATTCTCTTGTCCCTGGTTTTTTATTATTGCATAGAAAAGTTCATGTCCTGGTGAAGGGAGATGAAAAAGGATATCAGGACTTGCAGCCCAAGCGTATTATATTTACTCAGAAGTATATTTCCTTCAGTACTCTCAGGTATGCATGTACAGGATTGCAGTCTATTTCCTCTTTCTCTCTTGTGCAACATTTATTTTTGCAGATCAGTGGCCCTGCTGTAACTGCAGAACTAAAACTAATTGTTGGTGATGTGACAATGTTATCACCTCACTGCCAATTGCTTCCGGCTTGTGTAAAACACCAAGCAGCTTGGAGCCACTGAAGAAAGCCAAGCCAAGAGGGTGTCACTCCACTCAGCAGTAGTAATTTCTCCACCTTGAGCCAAACTGAATTGCTTCTTTGCAAAGCCTCTGAAACAGTATGTGGAGCATAGTGACTACCATCTTGGCTGGGCCTCATGTGACCTCTTACCCCAGTTGCTATGCCATTGACGTAGAACATTTATGCTGTGAATTAGGAATATTAATCATGACGCATGTTTGCAAGTTTTAATGAAAAAGTGATTTTACTGAATTTCTAAATCTTCAGAGTAGAACATTCCTTTTTATTGCATACTTACCTGCTGATGTTTTCACAATATCAGAGGTATTTCTGAGACCCATGAAGTCAAATTGATAGAGTCTCCAAGATTTCTGGTCAGCAGCCTCTACTGAGTTTTTTCTCCATCTGTAAATAATTTCTTCTTGAGGGTAGCCATCTGTAAATTGAAAGTTTATATCAAATACATGGTAAAAATTATGCAGTATTTAAGCCTAATTATTTTTCATTTGCATTTCCAGCATACCTTAGCGGAAGAAAGCTTAATTGATTAGGAAAAAAAGGTGAAATGGGTCTTCACCACGATGAAACCAAATGATAATTTATTTGTCAAAATCAATACTGTACTGCTGTAGTATAGAGATGAGGGATATATTGGCTAAGTTTTGATCTTGACATGCTACTGAGAATGAATGTTTGAACTAAATGAGGTTTAGTCTCATATGATACTAGAGCTGCCACTGAAATTTGTGAAGATTACTCAATAATGGTGAACTACTTGAAAATGATCCCAAAGTTGCTGCCTACCTTATTGAAGATCTCAGCTCTTTCAGGTTCAGGTTTATGATGGAAACAGATTTATTGAATTACTTCTATCCAGCAACTGAACACTGTTCTCATATGAAGTTGCTCAGTTTAAGGGCCATCCCGATTCACTTAGTTGAAACAGCCCCATGATTGAGAAGGGAAGCACACACAGTGGAGCTGCAGCATCAGTTGAAGCAGACAGGAAAGCTCCTGAGTCACAGGAGATGCTTGAGGTACGGCAGTAACAAATGTAATGGTGATTTTGCAATCAGAAGAACTGATCAGCGGTGGATAACAGCGAGAATCCAAAGCCATGACCTTCACATTGCCGACTATGGTAGTTGAGATTTGCCTGTTGAACTTTGCCATTCAACAGGAAATACTGGATTTCCTGGCTTCCTCAATCATAGCAGTATCTATAAGTGACATTTAGGTTCTCTAACAAACCATAGTTTGTTTTGTTTTGGTTTGTTACAAAGTATTTTTTTTATTATGGGGACCTACTGAGAAAGTTTCCCCACCTGTAGCATTTGCAAAGGATTTTTGTATTTTTTGCATTGGAATAGGAACTTTCGATGAATATTGATTGCCAAGAATAGGTATACTGGAACACCAATTTAGATAGCAGGTCATAGCAATATTTCGATTCGCAACCCACTCCTGAAGATTTGAGGGTAGTGATATATTAACAACATGAATCCAACCTATTACAATGAAATGAATAAAATGATACTGTGTCAAGTTCAAAGAGTGCTTCATATTATATTAAAATATTTTTAACATTCACAGACAAAACTCCCAGCACAATCCTAGCCACGTCTACTCAAAAGTAAGTTCTATTATATTCATTGTGGCTTATTCCCAGGAACATGTGCATGAGATTGAAGCCTAGGACAGGAGTGCCCAAACCCTGGCCCGGGGGCCATTTGAGGCCCTCTTGGAACCTCAATCTGGCCTGCGGAGAGCCCCCAGTCTCCAATGAGCCTCTGGCCTACTGGACACTTGTTGGAGCCTGTGTTGGTTCACTGCGACTGCTCTCAGAGCAAAGGACGACTGTTTGACCTCTTATACAAGCTGTGGGCAGAGGGCTCCATCAATCGCTTGCTGTTTCATGTCTGAAGCAGCAGTGGCAGCAAAGCAAAGGTAAGCCATGCTTTGTTCAAGTACTTTTATAGGCCTTGAGCTATCGCAAGACCTTCATTCATTCATGTAAGTGTCATCTCTAATATATTCATTTCTGTAAATTTATTCCAGTTTAAAATGTAAAATAATTCCTTTTTTCCCCAGCCCCTGACACAGTGTCAGAGAGGATGTGGCCCTCCTGTCAAAAGGTTTGGATACCCCTGGCCTAGACTGATGAGAGTTCAAACTAAAACACCACTATGGGCTGATTCACTCAATCACTTCCACACCTAGAATGAATATTGGCATCCTGTTGCAGTTCTGGTTTAAAGAATTTTAGGAGCGTATGGAAGACTCCCAGCCTTTCACAGGTATTAATCAGTGACATTGATAGGAAGAAGATATAGTCAGCAATTTAAATTACACCCCTGCCCCAAGAAAGAAAGAAAAAAAGGTTTTGGACCATTTCAAAAAACTTTTCTAAATTCAAATCAATTAGTATAGCTATTCATCTCTATTCCTATACATTTGATTACATTCTCTTTACAATCTCTCCTAATAAGCCCTGCTTCAGCAATATGTTTAGGTAAGATAATATGCAACTTTTTTTTTTCTAATAGTTATTTTAAAATTCTGGTACAATGCTATCATGTCGCAGGACTTAACACCTGAGGAACCTTTCTCTTCTAGTAATGTAATTAAAGCTTAATGTAATTAATGTAATTAAAGCAGGCATTAATGCCATTAAAGCTGCAATCTTATACACACTTACCTGAGCATAAGCCCTCCGATTACAACTGGACTTTTCAGTAAACATGTACAGTATATGATTGTGCAATTAGACACAAGTATAGAATTATGGGATACTTGTACCCATGATTACTTCATTTATTATCTGAATTATATACCTATTAGTTTTTTTTCCTTACATGTGATGCAGAACTCAACAGGTAATCCATCAAACTTCACATGCTTTTTTCTTGTTTTCTCAATTATTTCTTTAATAATCTGTCAAATCCTTCTTTAATGTCAAATTAAATCTTGAAAATTGTGACTCAAGGTATTTGTTCTTTTGAAGAATCACTGAAGTTACTCTACAGCACTAAAGACACCAATCAGGCATTAACCTGATATTTAAGCTTACATATAAAAATGTCTTCAGAATGTAATGTTCATTTATTTTCCATACATGTTACAAAGCCACATTTTTCATGTATTTTCTTCAAATTAGTAAAAGCAGTTTACAGTTCATGGTCTACTGATTCGCAAGATGGTCAAGAGGATAATTCAAACACTCAAACAGATTATATTAATAGATTCATTGATAAGCAAGATAGAATAGTTAAATAGACACACATTAGGCTATGTTTTACATACACACTATAATATACACAAATTTAACCAAAAATAATATAAACAAGTACAGAACTATTTAAAGTTATGTTCACGGAAAAAAATCAATCATCTAGACCAGGAGTGCCCAAACCCTGGCCCTGGGGCCACTTGCGGCCCTAGGGGGCTCCCAATGCGGCCCGCAGGAAGCCCCCAGTCTCCAATGAGCCTCTGGCCCTCCAGAGATTTGTTGGAGTCCACACTGGCCTGACCGCTTGCGTGAGCTGTGGGATGAGGGTTCCCTCCACTGCTTGCTATTTCATATCTATGATGCAGCAGTGGCAGTGAAGGAAAGGTCAGTCTTGCTTTATGCAAGGCCTTTTATAGGCCTTGAGCTACTGCAAGACCTTCATTCATTCATATAAGTTCCATCTCCAATAAATTTATGTAAATTTATTCAAATTTTAAATGTAAATTAATTCTTTTTTCCCTGGCCCCTGTCACTGTGTCAGAGAGATGATATGGCCCTCCTGCCAAAATTTTTGGACACCCCGATCTAGACCAGTGGTTCTCACACATTTAGCACCAGGACCCACTTTTTAGAATGAGAATCTGCTAGGACTCACCAGAAGTGACATCATTAAGCAGGAAAATTTTAACACTCCTAGGCTGCAATTCTACCCACACTTACCCAGGAGTAAGTCCTATTTACTATTATTGTTAAAAACATATACATAGTAGCTGGTTAAAAGTACAAATCTGTAACATCCCCAAATGCAGTCACATTAAATGGTAGCACACCAAGTCTAAAATATTAAAAATAAAATTGAACCACCTGAAATTGGCTCGCGACCCACCTAGTTGTTCCTGACCCACTGTTTGAGAAGTCCTGATCTAGACACTTAGGGCCCAGTCCTGAACTCAGCCAGCACTGGCACTGAGCACTAGCACTGGGTGCCATAAACCTGAATTTCATGTCAGATCAGAAGGCCCAACACAGAGTCTCTCAAGTCTGCACCAGCAAAATAGCCAGTGCAGACTTGAGAAACCCCATTGCGGGGCTTGGGGCTTTCTCCACAGGAAGAGAACAAAAGTTCCCTTCCCCCCTCCCAGGAGACCTCCGGCTGCTGGCTACAGCAGTAGCCACTTTGGTGCTGCTGCTCCAGTGAGCATCCAGAAACTCAATATCAGCTGCCTGATATTGTCACATGTAATTCTTCCTCTGAATCTATCTATATATACACACACACACACACACACACAGTGGTGCCTCGCAAGATGAATGCCTCGTGCAACGGAAAACTCGCAAGACGAAAGAGTTTTGCGATTTTTTTGGTGACTCGCAAGACGAATTTCTATGGCCGTGCTTCGCAAGACGAATTTTTTTGCAAAATTTTTTTTTTTGGTTTGTTTGCAGTGATGCCTCGCAAGACAAAATTTTCACAATACGAAACGACTCGCGGAACGAATTAATTTCATCTTGCGAGGCACCACTGTATATATATATAAAAACAAATGTCCTGACTGACTTATCAATACCCAGCCCAAACCCCTTGACTAGAAACATGAAATTCAGGGAGTATATTCCTTCCATGATGTAAGAACCTAGTAAGAAGGGATTTTTAGAAATTCAACCCCTAAGGGGGCAAAAAGGGGTAAAACATGTTTTCACAAATTCCTCAATATCTCTTAAGCCCAGTGATATATCAGTTTGGTTTTTGCCTACAAAGTTTACCCATACAAATGCTTAAAAACATAATTCAGGTTTTCACCCTAATCAAAGGCAAATCTAATCAAAGGCAAATCAAAGGGCAAATCAAAATTCAGGGGTGAATTATAGAACCCTCCCTGAGAGTTATAGAACTATAACTATTTTGATTTTTCTCTGTCAACTGCTTTGTGAACTTTTTGTTGAAAAGCAGTATATAAATAATAATAATAGAACTAAGGCCTGGCTGGCTTTTCCCCCTGTGCTACTGGCTGAGAGAGGCCTATGGCCTATATAGCAATTAAGGCAAGGCTAGTCCTTTTAAAGTCAGTACAGCAAGGGGTAGTAACAATAAAATAACAGAAGAATAACTGTCCTGTCAAATTCCCCTTTCAGTCTTGAGAAACCATATGCTCACTGTACACTAATTAGCTTTCCATATCCAAAAGATAGTATGCACAGAGCACAGCTGAACACCACCACCTGTGGAAAAGCAATCAGCAAGTAGCTCACCTGCTCAGACTGCAGTTCTTCTTTTCAATAGCAATTTGTTCCATCACAGCACCAGCTCCTCCGTTCTCAGCAACTCCTGTCTCCCACACCCTCTGGTACTAATTCTTTCACCTTTATCTCCAAAGTTCTCATTATCCCTACTAGGTTACAGCTGTAAATGACACCCATTGCAAGCAAAAATTCTGGCTTTAACTCCATACTTCCCAGACCTGTCAACACAAGGGGCCACTGCTGACACCATGCACCATCTCCTTGAGGGTTCCACTACAATAACAGTCATTTTAGTGTTTACTTTGAACGTTAAATGAAGTATATTTCTGGCTCAATGCAAAGTTCTGCTAGCCCAAGATTTTAACAAGCTTTTCTCCTGAGAACTTGTGCTATCACCAGCACTTGCTTTGCTTATCCCTGTGTTCCAGTTAGAAGAAAGTTAGGGAGGGGCACTGGCTCAAAAGTTGTGTGGCGCTGTGTCTCTTCCCTCAAAGGAGGCACTACACCCTATGTTCTAGTGAGAAGAGAGTTAGGGGTTTTTCTGAGGCACTGAGCATAACCCTCAAAGACATCAGGGGCAATGATGGAGTGATGGGGGGAGTATCCATGCTGCTGACTGGAGAATTCTGGCAGGCTCTGCCAGTAGTGCCAAGGGGAACTCGAGCTGACAAAGTTAAGAAATGCATCAAGGCATCATATCTACGGCACCTCACCTGGAAACTCTCTCTGAAGAAGAACATGAGGGTCCACTTGTCTCTACTGGGCAGTTCTCCAAACTCCTACTCAAAATAAGGGATGGAGAGTATCATGAGTCTGAGGGAAAAGTTAGCATCCCTGCAGGCCTGGGTTCAGTAATGACAACCTTAGCAGACCTCACAACCAGAATTTACCCTGATATCACTGATATCAAAGAGAAGTCCATGGAGTTGCTATGCAACAGTGCCATTCTGATCCCCAAGAACAACAAGGCTGCTCTCATTAATGACACTCTACTTAAGTTGTTTGAAGGGGTAGGAATGGAGTAGAGGTCTGTGGACTGGATGGTGCAAACTGATGATGTGGTCCACTACCCTGTGGAATTCCTCAACACTCTCAGCCTTCCTGGCTTCCCAGCCCACAAGGTTCTCCTCAAAGTGGGGGCTCCAACAATGTTGCTTCGGAACCTCAACCCACCCAAACTCTACAATGGCACCAGACTGCGAGTGAACATACTCCACAGGAATTGCATTGAGGCCAGTGTTCACCGGCTGTGCTCAGGGGAAGTCGGTGTTCATACCACACATATCACTCATACCATCAGAGTACCTTTTCAGGTTCAAGAAGCTTCAGTTCCCCCTCAAGGACTGCTTTGCTATGACCATCAACAAGTCTCAGGGGCAGTTGCTGAAGGTGATATGGATTGACTTGAGGGGGGACTGTTTCTCACATGGGCAGTTCTACATGGCCTGTTCCAGCGTGAGCTCACCCAGCAGCCTGGTGATCCTAGCAGCTGAGGGGAGAACCACCAACGTGGTCTACACAGAGGTACAAGTAGAGAACCAAAGGTCAAACATTTTTCGCGATATTTTTTTCACTACAATCTTCTTGTCATTTCTTCATCAAATGTTATATTTTGAATTTCACTGCATCATTTTTCCGCATCAACATGCTTTGCTATATTCAAACTACATGCACATTTTCTTAATTTGTTTTCCTTTCCTTTTGCAAATACCTTTTTGAAGCACGGTTACTATGCTATTATAGCATGAAACCAATTCAAAATATAAAAATAATTTATTAAACAAAAAAATTTGATGGAACCATGAATTTCAATAATTACAGGGTGTTGCCTAACATGGGGTAGTTGTGCTAAATTTCAATTGTTCATTGCAATCAAAGGAAAGTCTACTGGAGTCAAAAAGGATTTAAAGTACTTAAATACTACAGCAAAGCACAGGTATCATACTAGTATATCTGTCTGTTCTAGTGGCTGTTTGCTGGTATTCATTTGCATCTTTTTAGATTGTGAGCCCTTTTGGGACAGGGAGCCATTTAGTTATTTGATTTTTCTCTGTAAACTGCTTTGTGAACTTTTAGTTGAAAAGCGGTATATAAATACTGTTAATAATAATTAATAATAATAATATATCATAAAATCTACCAGGGTTGGGAATATGCAGCAGGGCTGGACTCAAGTCTAGAGTCACCACCCCCTGTGCCTCAATTCAAAAAAGAGTCATAACAGGGGTACTTTCCAAGTCGCCGAGTCACTCCTTCGTGACTGTAAAGTACTCAAGCTGAGTTGCTCCCCCCTTTAAAAATCCTGCTGTGGAAAAAGGGGCTGCTGCTGGCTGTGTGTGTGTGTGTGTGTGAGAGAGAGAGAGAGAGTTCACTTTAAAGATTCGCCTGCTGCTTCGTCCCACCTGTAAAGAGGGCAGGAGGGGTGGGAGGGACTGTGAGAGAGCAGGGACAGAAGTGGCAAGAGGGAGAAGGCTCATGTGCAGCAGCTAAGATGCTTACCAGGACAACCCAATCCTTTGCAGCTCTACTCAGAAGTAGTCCCATTTGTGCTGGTTGTTCAATGAGGGTTCCTCTCCCCAAGTAACAGTCATGCGAAAGTGTGATTGCTACAAACTGCCTCCCTCCCAACTTCTCTGCCTCCTTTCTTGCCCTCCCTGGGGTTCTGCAGCCAATCGTAAGGCAAGAACCCCCTTGGGCTCCTCTTCCTGCATCCAATGATCATTCGTTCCTTTCTTCCTATCACAGAGTGGCAAAAAGCTTGCTCCTGCTTCCCCCTCCTATTCCTTGCAAGAGAAAAACATGCCTTCCCTGCCTCGTGGCTGGAACTCCCTGCTGCTTGCCCGGTCTGAATGATGGCCCCACGAGGTCTTACAAGCCACAAAAATATAAGCAAGCACACCCAGATACAGGCAGACTCAAGTCAGCATGTGTGGGGATGAGTGCTGAATCAGGGAGCCCTTGACTTGAGTGTTTTTCTGAGTCTTCCATGTGCATGATTCATGAGTCACCAAAATATGCACATTTTCACAACTCGAGTTCAAGTCACCTGATTCGAGTTCCCATCCCTGAAATCTACCCAGCTGTTTATTATGGAACCATCTTCTTCTAATACTGGAAAAGCCCCTCGAACAGCACAAAATCTTTGTTTACCTCTAGTTGTACTTGAAGCACAGGTGTTTCTTGCTTAACAAAGCAACATTCTTGCTTAACTGAAGAATGTGACGTGTGGGCAACCAGTCTGCATGCTACAGGGAGGAAACTAACAAATGTTAACAGGAAGCAGGACAGTTTCAGAAAACAAAGATAACAGGGGCGGAGGTGTGGACCCCAGGCCTTGTAGAGTTTGATATAGGCCTGGGCCAGATGGGAAATGTAGGCCCCATTTCAAACTGTACTTTTCAAGTACTTTTGTAATCAATGCTATACATATGATTTATGTATGGGTATATATAGTTATATCCTTCTGTTCTGGCCTGCCACACACACACCCAGATAAGTGAAATCACAGATACTGGATCCACAGATATGAAGTATGCCTGTATTTTGACAGTCCCAAAAGAAGTGCTGGTTGTAATTCTGAAATACTGGCATGCTTCTATCTCTCTGGCTTTGTTTCAGCTTATTATATCATCATACATAGTGGAGGCCAGTTCTTACTTGGGCATCCTATTCATTAAGAATTACCCTAACTATTGGTAAATTACTTTTGTTTTGTGCATAGTTTGAGCACCATTCTGTCCAGAGACAATCATCATGTGTACATGATAATCAGGTATAACGGAGCAAGACCTTTTCCATGTGGTTAAAATTAGATGTTCTGCTAAATATTATTCACATTCTTTAATGTGTGAATAGGCTGCCTGTGCGTACTGTGTAAATCACTCAAAACAAAACCTTTGCAATGTATCTGCCTCAGTCATAAATTCAAAGGCTGACTTGATGAGCTCCTATCTTGAGCTGAAGGCTTGCTGGGTTCAGACCCTGCCTGTGGATTTTATCTATTTATTCACAATTTTTTTTTTTGTATCTTGCTGACAAATGACAGGAATATCAACTATTTCACAGTAGTATAAATAGTTTGTAAGGTGGGCGGTCAGTCAAAATGTGAGTGGGACAGAGTGCTCCCAGCATTCTGCCATGATAAATTTAATTCAAATGTTAACCTCCCATGAAGACTTCTGCAAATGATTCTTCATGGCACCTCTCCGCATTCTTTCAAAATCACAAATAGATTTACAGCCCAATTCTAAACCGCGCAGGAACAGGCAAGGCAGCTCGCTTGCCCCATATCCAGTGCAAGGTTGGGGCTGGCTGAAGCGCAACCCGGGACAAGGGGAATAGTTTCTCCTAACCCAGGATAACGTGGAAGTGGCCTGAATGGGGCTACTCAGATCTGCACCACCTAAAGAAATGGCATAGATCTGAGCAGCGTGGCGCTAGGCCGGGCCTCCAGAGAGAGGGGTTGGAATCTGGTCAAAGTGTTAGATTCTGGTTCCACCCCTCTCCCCAGCTCAGCCAGCCCTAAGGGATACTCATTCTGTACAGGTATCCCCCATTTTCTGATGGTTCGTTTTTCAACGTTCTGCTCTTTCAACACATTTCAATTATACCAGGAAGTCATTCACTCAATGCACGTTCCGCTCTTTCAACCACTCTCTAATGGTCTAAAGGCTAAAACTGCCTTCCCCCATGTTGATTTACATATGACATGATGATTCAAACTACTTTGGTATATGTGTATGTGTGTGGGAGAGAGAAAGCGCCAATTTTAGTTCTGGGTCTATTCCCATTCCTGAATGAGAATTCATTTGCAGAAATCTTTAGGTGACAGAAGGAATTGGTAAGATAAAAAGGCATTTGCAATTTGCTAGCTTAAAAAAAACATTGGAAGAAACACTTGTAAACTAAAAAAAGACCCAATTGCGCTTTTCAACCATTCTGCTTTTCACCATGGTTCCAGTAGCTGACCTGTCAAATGAGCAGGGGACACCTGTATTAACATGCAAACTTAAAATAGGAATAGAAGTGTCCCTTTTTGACACAAAGCATCCATAAGGATCTCATCTGGCTCAGGACCACGGTGGAGGGAGAGGGGAGCCAACACTTTGCCCCCATGTCATTTTCTGATCGGAAATCTTCCTCCCAAAGTGGCTGCAATGCTGAAGTGCTTATTTTGTGTTCTTAAAATATTCATGATCTGTATGATAAACTTGTTCATGTGTTTTGGTAAATGCTTTATTTCTATATACGATACAGAAATATAGAAACAGAGGGTGGGTATTGCGTTGGACAGATGGTCTTGTTAGGCTGCAAATAGCCACGGGAAAAGATCTTTTGTTCAGCCAGAGCAGTGAGCTGAGCTGAGTCAGAAATTAATATATGTTAACAACTCTCTGTAATGGAAGATCAGAAGATCATCAGGTGGATGATGTGGTGTTGCCAGCGATTCCATGTTTTGACAGCTGGTTGACAGTTCTGGGAAGGGCAGGGCTGGCTCCACAGCTGTAATCAATCAGGGCCAATGGAGACTCTGATGGACACCTGAGCTTCATTTGACCTTGATGAGACTTTGAATGGACATGGACTCATGGACTGAAGAGATGGCTCAGCTGAGCCTAACTTGGACTTAACAAGGTAGCTCACAGCTGAGCTGAATTTGGACTTAACAAGGGGCTGCAGGATAAAAGGCAGCTTCAGAAGGAGCAAAGGGCTGGCCAAGCAGGATGCTGACCCAGCCGGAAGCAGGACGCTGACGGAGCCAAGAGCCTGACCCTGACCCAGGACCAAGAGCAGGACGCTGACCCAGCCGGAAGCTGGACCCTGACCTAGAGTGAGGAGCAGGACGCTGACCAGAGGGAGGACCCTGACCCAGAGCCAGAAGCGGGACGCTGACCCAGAGGGAAACCCGGACGGACCCACACTGGGAGAAAGGGACTGCCAGAACTCTGCTGGAGGACACAGAAGAGAGGACTGCCAGGACCCTGCTTGAGGAGACACTCTGCTGGAGAGAACACTGCTGGAGATGAGAAACTCTACTGCAGAAGATTGGACTGGGAATACTGGACTGGGAAGACTGGACTGTGCTTTGGAGACTGGATTGGACTTGGACTGGAGGATTCAGACCTTTACTCACTTGATAGAGATTTTAGGGGTTAACCTAACTTATCTCAGAGGAGGAACATTAGGAAAAAGCATGACTAGTGTTTTTCTGTTAGAAACAGGGTAGAAAATGTCAAGATGACCTGCACAGAGAGAAAAACATGTGCATCATAGCTTTCCCAAAAGGAACATTCCAGGGTCTTGAGAAATCAAAGTTGCAGGCCAGAACTTCTCCATACATGGCTAACAGACTTCCCAGTTAGGGCTAGAACCATGCACCAGTATCCCAAATAAGGAGAGGGAAGTGACATGAATATCACATGGGTCACTTGTTTTGCATAGAGTATAAGTAAAGGAGTTTTGGGTGTGGTTCGGGGAGAAATCAAGTATCCACCATGGGGTAACTTTGAACCTGTATCCACCCTAATTTATTCTTAATCTGTAAATAGCATGTAAATAAATTTTTCTATGTGCTTTTAAAGGAGTCTATGTCTGCTTAGCATCTGACCCAGAGACCAAGTCCCAGAAATCTCTCTATCACACTAAGTTGAGTTTTGGGGAGGGAAAGCCTCTGGACAAGAGGACTTGCAGGGAGAGTCTGTGTTTGTAGCAATAAATTCTCGTTAATTGCTCAAACAGATAAGGAGTTCTGTATTCATTTCTTTGCACACCGCAGCTGTTGCTCTTGGAAAAGGAAGGTGTTAATTAGCCAAAAAGCGGGCATTAGAAGGGAATTGGAATATTTGGACGGGACAAATTGGTGTAGTCGGCAGGAATCGGATATTTGGCAGAACACTCTCTTTATAATAAAGGGCCAAACATTTATTATTCAGCAAGTGCATGCATGGTAACTTTAAAGTCCAATGGCAGTGTAAGAGCTTCAAACTATGAAATACAATTTTGTACCATTTTACAAATTTCCCCTAAGATTAACTGCTGCAAAGAGCTGCACCAGTTTTCAAGAAAAGATACATATTTATTATTTTTCTTCTTTGCTTCCTTTTCATAACAGTAAAAATTGAGGTCATGTATTCAGTACTCTACTTCAGATTCTTTCAATCTATATAAATCAATATACTTTAAAGAAATTTTATATTATTTGCCCTCTCACTAGAACAGTCTTTGGTGCAAATTAGACCTTTTATGCAGAAGCAAGGATTTGTTTCAACAATAAGGCTGCAGTCTGTTTAGCAAAGAAAGGAAGTGCAAGTTCATAGCTTGGGGACTCTTCTGGATTCTCCACTGCTCAGGTGGCAGTGGTGGCCAGAGGGGCCTAGCTCAGACTAGTGCATTAGATTCACCCCTGAATCAATCTAACCATGGTAGTTCAATGCCTTGGCAACATCAAGGCTTGACTTTGTAATGCTCTTTACATGGGACAGCCTTTGAAGGGCAGTCTGGAAACTGCAGTTAAAGCAGAATGTGGTGACTCCTGTGGTATTGGGAGTTTAGTGGTTTGACTCTGTTGGACCATTGTTCCTGCAGTTGCACTGGCTGCCAGTTCATTTCTGGGCACAATTCTAGGTGCTGGTATTGACCTTTAAACCCCCTTATAGCTTGGTATCAAGATCTCTGGTGAACTGCCTACTTCAATATGAGCTGATTCATCCTCTTGGGTCACCTGAGGGGGCCTCTTAAGTGTCAACTGTCTTGGCTGAAGCCAGGGTGGCAGCAACAAAGGGTAGGGCCTTTTGGCAGTGCCAATATTGTGGAACTCCCTGCCAGTTGAAATGAGAATTTTATTCTCCCTGTTGGCCTTCCAGCAAGGGATGAACATTTTATCTTTTTCATTAAGCTTTCCAACTTACAGCCCAATCCTACCCAACATTCCCTTCACCAATGCAGCTGTGTCAATGGAGTGTGTGTCGCACCCTGCGAGGAGCTTTCGGGTCCTACTGATCTCCTCCAGATCAGGGAACATTTGTTCCCTTGCCCAGGAGTAAGATCTCACTGTCCCACTGGGTCTATTCAGATCTGTGCCAACTATTTTGGACTTGGAAAGGAGGCTTGAGACCAGGAAGGGGAATAGGATATCAGTGGAGCTGCGGCTGCTGTCATCACCCCTTCCCCGCCCCAATCTGCCCTTCCCCATCTTTGTCTCCTCCATGTTCTGTCCTTCCCCTCCCTGTTCCACCCACCCCCTGCCACCATCCTTACCTGTTTGAGTCTGGTGGTAGGCCTCCTGAGCTGCCATGGTTTGCAACAGTCCTGCTAAAATGGCTGCCAGCAGCATGCCATGCATGCTGCCAAAACCCATTCTATGACAGTAGAACTCTGTTCTGCTATCATAAATTCCTCAATGTGCTGGCCCAATCCTGGTTATAAGATTGGGCCATTAGTTTTGTTGGTTTATGTCTGGCCATACATTGGTTTCTATTCTGCTTTGCCTCTTTGTTGCTATTGGCTGGTGTTTTCTTTATTTCTGAAATATTATTTGGAATGCTGCTCGCCATACTTTACTGTTTAAATTTTATTTTCATTGTGATTTTTTTTTGTAATTTTATGAAGTTGTAAATAACTTTAACTTTTAGCTTTTTTATACAGATATTTAAAGTTTCTGGGCTTTTGTTTTTATGGGCTTGTGTTCTTTTTGTGTTTGCTGGTTCTTTTGGTCTTGGCTTTTAGTTAGGTTTACTTTTTTTAGAAATTGTTTAATTATATTTTTATATTGTATTTTATGTTTTATTGACTTGTAAGTCGCTTTGAATGCCCATTTGGGAGATAAAGAGGGATATAAATTTGTAAATAAATAAATAAACAAACCATATTGTGTGTCCTGGTGCTGCAGGAAAGGGTGGGTTATACAGATTTTAACTAAATAATAAATTTAAAAATAAGATGAAATGTATCTATTGAATAGGTAAAGCCATGTAAGTTTCAGGGCTCTGTTCATCAGTCTCAGAGTGATGCTTATGTAGTTTGTTGAATGCTCAGTTTGAAGAAAAAGAAAAAAACACTGCCTTGCCACCTGGGGGCCCAATTCTATCTAACTTTCCTGCTCGGGTATAGCCACAGTGCAGCCCTGTGGTAAGGGAACACATGTTCCTATACCCTGAGAAGGTTTCAGTGACTGCCCCTCCACCACAGGATACAGCGCCCACCCCACTGGCACATCTGCACCAGCACTGGAAAATTGGTTAGGATTGGGCCCTCAAGCTGGAACTGAGTTGTCTTTAAGGGCCAGTTTGGGCAATATTCTTACCAATCCTCTCAATGGACTGCATAAATTATGCATAGGGTGGATAGAATAGGTTGAGTGATGTTCTTTTCTCTGTCACACACCACAACCAAGGGACATCCACTAAAGTTGAGTGTCTGGAAGAAGAAGAAAATATTTCTTTACCAAGCGTGTCATTAATCTGTGAAACTTTGTCACAGGATGCAGTGATGGGACCTGGACTACATGCCTTTAAAAGGGGACTGGACAAATTTAAGGAGAAAAATTCCATCACAGCTTACATGCCATGATGGGTGAAGGCAACCTCCTGGTTCTAGAAGTAGGCTATATCTAAATGCCAGCCACACAGGAGTGGTAACAGGGTATAGGGATCTTGTTTGCTCCCTGAGGCATCTGGTGGGCCACTGTGAGATACAGGAAGCTGGACTATGTGGGCCTTTGGTTTGATCCAGCAGGGCTCTTCTTATGTTCTTCCTATGGTGTGGAGTAGCAGCTTGAGCATGCACATCTCCCTCCAATCTGAAGCACTGTTCTGCCAATGCCAAATTCCATGGGAGGCAACTGGTTGTCTGAGCTGTCTCTCAGTCCTCGAATGGCATACTAATTTAAAGTAGCATTTCATTTATGTGTCAAGGTGCTGTGTGGTGGTTAGTCAATTTGAGTGGTCAAAAACTGTGCATTTGAGCGACTTGAGTTGAGTCAACACGAGTCAAGTTCCCATCCCTGTGAAATAGTTTGTGTAATTAGGTGGTGGCAGGCTGGTGCAGGGGGAAGGAGTCTTGCATGCCCATGCTCCTCTCCCTCACAGTTTGGATGGCCTAGTTAATCCAAATCAACACAGAAACTTCACTGTCACAGGAATAAGCTTGTACACATGGGTGTCGGATTCCAAAATTTGATTATGCTGCTATGGCCTTCTGCTGGCATTGGTGCAGGCTGTACAAAAGCTGTCACTGCCCTTTAAGGTTACATAAGAAGAGAGTTGTAACTGAGGTTTGCTAGCAGTTAATGTTCTAGGCAGTGTGAACATTTCCTTACACAGTTTGCTAAAGAGATGCTCAATCGCCCACACCATGAACCTCTAACTTTTCTTAGAGAAGTTATAAGTCTTTGTAACAATGCAAATGAAGGCAAATTTTGCAATGGCTGTGATTTAATTATGGTAGCTTAGCTACCAAGTTAAATGCTTTAGAAATTTCAACCACTTCATGACAGATAAATTAGGTCCCCTTTTCTTTTCTCTATAAATTTAAAAGAAATGTGTCCATCAAGGGCTTAAATCTATACGTAATTCATTAGAAGGCAGGAAAGTTATAACAATAACAACAACAGTATTTATATACCGCTTTTCAACTTGAACTCCTTTTAAATGGTGAGATTAAAGGCATGGGTACTATGGATAAATTAATGCAGTCTTCTAGAACCACATTAAAATGAATGGAGGATGCACTGATTGCAATCTAGGCCAACAATCAAAATATGCACAGGAACACTGGACATGCTACATTTCTGCTCTCTACTGCTTTACTTTACTGGAATGTACTTTCTGACATTCATTTGCCTCCTTGTATCAGCATACTTAAATGATTGATTAAAAAGTCACTTTGTAAGCAGTCTCTAACAGATCTCAAAACTATAGGATGTTAGCATTTGAAGAGACCTTGGAGGTCACCTGTTTACACCTAGGCAATGAATCTCATGCTTTTATTGGTTCCCACCATTCTCTTTCCTTCATGTAACTTGCAGTGTAAGCCTATGCATATTTATTCAGAAGTACGGGCCCATTCCTATCAGGCTTACTGCCAGCCCTGGACATCATAAAAATGTCATAATACACTCTGCTGATAGCACTGAGCATGCACTGCTGGTGGAGAGGCCAGTGCTAATCAGCACTGGGCCTCTGTGCTAGGAGGATGTGTCACTGGAATGCTGGGTGATAGTATGCCTGTTTGGTGGCAGGGTGGCTTACCAGGGAGGGTTGGGGAAGGCAAAAATAAACCACAAAAATATATCAGAGCTGATAAGGGTTTGGTTAGGAAGCTGATTTGTCTCCTATACTAGGAGATCCACAGCTCAAGCCTATGCATGTCTACTCAGAAGTAAATCCCATTAGAGTCAATGGGGCTTACTCCCAGGAAAGCATGGATATGATTGGGCTGGCAATCACTTCATCAATGGCTGATAAGTATTTGCTTCAAATAGCAAGATTCATCACTTTAAAAATACAGCCTTTCCTCTTCAGTCAAACAACAAGATTAATAAATCACTTTAAAAACAGTACCCTTTTTCTGCTCCTGGCCAAGTAAAGTGTTTGCTTGTCTGTCCCCTTCCCCCTTTGCCAACTGCATGGAAACAACTTTAAGACCCCTGGGAAGTGTTTTATTTGGGGAGGGGGGAAGTGGGAAGGTTTGGAGATCGAAAGGGGGAAGTGGAAGAGGGAGGGGCTTGAAAAGAGAGATTTCACTTTGATGAGAATTGATCCCAGGCTGGGAACGAGGAACCAACCAGACAAGGATCAGCAAGGGTTAAGGACTGCAGCGAACACAGAATGCAGCAGCCTTGGAATGGAAGGAGAAGAGGGTGGGTGGCAGCAGCTATTCTCGCAGCTGAGCAACTCCTGTTTCTTCTGCTTTTAAAAAAAAGCACAGATGGGCTTGTATTCTGCCCAGGGGTGTGACTTTATCGCTGTGAGAAGACATCCTGTGCCTCCCTTTTGAGTTCCTGGCGCCTCCCTAAAGAGCTGTGCCGCACAGTTTGAATAACACTGATTTAGTGAACAACTGAATTGACCCCACACCAAGACAAACAGAAAACACCCCACGTTGTTTCCACTGCTATTTCCTTATTCCTCTTTCCCCAAAGTGCAGAGCTTACTCTTGGGGTTTGGAAAGGCAGCAGGCACATCCAGGACTCTGCCAGCAGCTTTTCCAGTGGGAACTTGGACTGCCAGTTCAGAATTCCCCCCCCCCCCAAAAACTGATACAATTTGCATGCTTTCCACCTGGGATGGGGCCGGAAAGTCCTTCTCCTGAGCAGGAACGACTAATGGCCAAATTCTATCTAGCTTTCCAGCGCTGGTGCAGCCATACCAATGGGGCACCGCATCCTGTGGTGGGAGGGCAATCACAGAGGCCTCCTCCAGGTAAGGGAATGTTTGTTTCCTTTCTTTGGGGCTGCATTGCTGCTGCTGCAGCACTGGAAAGTTGGATAGTATTGGGCCCTGAGGTGGCATTCATTTCTCACCAGGCTGTTTTGCACTGCAGCTTTGAGCCCTAGTTCCCACCAGAGAAGCATGTTACTGAGGTCCTGCAAACACCCACCACCACCTCTTCCACCCCCAAACATAAGTGATTTGCTTGGGGGAAAAGGAAAACGGGAAGGTGGCAGTGCTCATAGTAGTGGATGCCCGGAAATGAAATTTTTGTGGGTCATTTGAATTCTCACAAAGACTCAATTTTTTTAGCCTACATAAGCATTCACTTGGAACATAGAAGCAGTGGCATCTCTAGGGGGGTGCGGGCTGCACCGGTGAGGCGCCAACTACCGCCCCCACCCTCCAAAGCCTCGCACATGCATGATGCTGCAAGAGCCTCATGCCGGAGTTCGGAGGCTTTTGAGGCACGCAATGCATGGCAAGCTCCAGCTCAGTCTCGGAGGACTGGAGGTTGCTGGGGCATTGCGCTCTTGCGCCCTCCCCTCTTTCCTCCCAGCCCTCACCGGAGCAGCCTGGGAGCCCCACAGCACCGGGGCTTTGCAGCCTGCCCTCCTCCCTCTCTGTGCGCAGGTAAGGGGGGTTACTGCTGCTGCTCTATCTGCCTGTTTCCCATCTGCCTGGAATGCGCTTGCGAGAAGCAGACTTTGTTTTTAAAGAGACAGCAGCCCTTCCAGCCCAATCCCCTGCATGTCTACTTAGAAGTAAGTCCCATGCTAATCAATGGGGCTTACTCCCAGGAAAGCGTGGATAGGATTGCAGCCTTAAGAGCCCAGTCCTCTGCATGTCTGCTCAGGAGTAAGTCACATTAGAGTCAATGGGGCTTACTCCCAGGAAAGCGTGGGAGGGCTGCTGTCCCTTTAAAAACAAAGTCTGCTTCCTGCATGCCCAGTGAGTTGCCTGTTTGGAAGGGAGAGTTCTTCCTTTGCCCCGTTTTGGGGGGGAGGTTGGAACTACCCTTTCTCTGGGTGCCTAGACTGAACCTGGGTGGTTGGATGTGCCCCAACTGCAGGCTGCACTCAGAAGCCCAGAGAGAGGACAAGGAGAGTGATGATGTGGAGGTGAGAATTTCCTCCCCCACCCCCAATGATCATGGAGGGGGCAACAAAGTTTGTTGCTCCCAAAAAAGCAACCACTGGAAATCTGAAATAATGCTCTGCAAAAGTAGAAGGGGAGGTGGAGATCCCCTGTCACTCGACAACTGCAGGAAGGTGGGAGCAAAGGGCTGACCTAATTGTAGCTCTGATACTGTGGGTGGGACCAGAGAGATTTGTGGAAACCCTCAGCAAATTTGCCTCCTCCTTGGGTTTCTCCCCTTTCCCTTCCTCCCTCCCTCCCTCATTCCCTCAGCCTGTATATTTTCAAAATTTTTGCCTTCTCCAACATTTTCTACATTTTAAAACTTCCTTCTCCCCCCTTCTTTCCCACCCCAGACAGACAGAACAGAACAAAGGGGGGGGGGAATATCTGTAGAGAGAGTTGCAGGAGAGTCAGAAGCTGGAGGGGGGGGGGAGCCTGGAAATGCCTGCCTCTGTTTAGTCCCAGCAGGATCAGTGTCAGGGCAGTACTACAAGGGTTACAATGCAATTCTATCCATGCTTACTTAGGAGTTAGTGTATTCAACTGAACTTACTCCCAAGTAAGGATGTGTGGGATTGCAGTTTCCTCCTTTGATTGAAATTGAGCACTGGAACTTGTTGTAGGGTATATCACAGAGCAGCATTTGCACAATTGCATATATATTTCACAGGATATATGTGCTCCAATTACAAAACTGGGAATTATTCAAGATGTTGAATTTTTGATTTCTGTTTTGTTGAGGGGAGAGCTAGGGAAGAACAAGGAGTGATGATATTCAAGCTAGTACTAATGGTAGGGAAATAATGAGACAGGAACTCAAATCTCCTAGAGCTGAGAACTGCTGTAGTTTTGGAGGCTTTTGAAGAGAGTACATAAGAACAGCCCCACTGGATCAGGCCATAGGCCCATCTAGTCCAGCTTCCTGTATCTCACAGCGGCCCACCAAATGCCCCAGGGAGCACACCAGATAACAAGAAACCTCATCCTGGTGCCCTCCCTTGCATCTGGCATTCTGACATAACCCATTTCTAAAATCAGGAGATTGCACATACACATCATGGCTTGTACCCCGTAATGGATTTTTCCTCCAGAAACTTGTCCAATCCTCTTTTAAAGGCGGCCAGGTCAGTCGCCATCACCACATCCTGTGGCAAAGAGTTCCACAGACCAACCACACGCTGAGTAAAGAAATATTTTCTTTTGTCTGTTCTAACTCTCCCAACACTCAATTTTAGTGGATGTCCTCTGGTTCTGGTGTTATGTGAGAGTGTAAAGAGCATCTCCCTATTCACTCTGTTCATCCCCTGCATAATTTTGTATGTCTCAATCATGTCCCCCCTCAGGCATCTCTTTTCTAGGCTGAAGAGGCCCAAACGCCATAGCCTTTCCTCATAAGGAAGGTGCCCCAGCCCCGTAATCATCTTAGTCGCTCTCTTTTGCACCTTTTCCATTTCCACTATGTCTTTTTTGAGATGCGGCGACCAGAACTGGACACAATATTCCAGGTGTGGCCTTAACATAGATTTGTACAACAGCATTATAATATTAGCCATTTTGTTCTCAATACTCTTCCTAATGATTCCAAGCATAGAATTGGCCTTCTTCACTGCCGCCGCACATTGGGTCGACACTTTCATCGACCTGTCCACCACCACGCCAAGATCTCTCTCCTGATCTGTCACAGACAGCTCAGAACCTATCAGCCTATATCTAAAGTTTTGATTTTTTGCCCCAATGTGCATGACTTTACACTTACTGACATTGAAGCTCATCTGCCATTTTGTTGCCCATTCTGCCAGGCTGGAGAGATCCTTTTGGAGTTCCTCACAATCACTTCTGGACACAGTGTATCTTTAAGCAGAGGCTGGGTAGCCTCTGTCTGGAATGTTGTAGCTGTGGACACTCTACACTGGCAGAGGGTTGGACTTGATGATGTTGAAGGTCCCAACTCTGATTTCTATGATTCTCCATGTGACATTCTGTGATGACTCTTCACATGATGTTGAACATTGCTTGTAGTATGATTTCACACAGAAAGCATTGAAAACCAGAATATGTGTGTATAGAACAAGGGTGTCCTCTGTTGAAGCCAGTAGACTAAACCTGTTGAAGCTGAATCAAGTTCAGTTCCAGAAATGTGTACATTTAGGCAGTGTGTATGATATTGTAATTTAAAGGTGCAATTTTAATGATGTGGGGTGCAGTGATGTGGGGTGCAGCAATGATACATCACCACACCCACTCCTCAGAATCATTGCCCTACCCACTGCATGGGAGGAGGTCCATTATGGGGGGGGGCGCGTCGTGCTGGCCTCAGGCTCCAGGTGATGCAAACCCTAGTGACGCCACTGCATAGAAGAGTGTTACCCATTTGAATAGAATATCGGGATGCCTGTTCATTCCTAACTAACAACATCAATTACAGTCAATTTTCTTTATATGTGAACTCACTATCTGAGAATTCGCTTATTTGCAAGGGGAAGAATTACTACCTTCTTTTATTATCTGCACCTCTTTTTTCGATATGTGCTATGCAGACACCTTCGGGAGATTGCAGGGACCTGCAGAATGGTGCCTGCTACTAGCATGGATCCCTCTGAAATAGTGGAAGCTTCTGCCTGTCATTTTAAAGGAGTCTGTGCTGATTGCAGACACAATTCTCAAGGTCCCTGCAACCTCTGGAAAGTCACTGCAGCATTCAGAGATGTTTTGGCAGTTCCTGCTGTACTCTGCTGGCTTCCTGAGGGTCCCTGCTGGATTCTTTTGATGGTACCCCTTTCCCCCCAGGGTACCCTTTGTACCTAACTCCATTTTGCCCATAGGGTCAATGATTCTGTTTCCGCTGATTTGGTATCCACTAGGGTTTCCATGAACCTAAACCTAGCGGATAACGAGAACTGACTCGTTGTACAAACCTCAGTGTAACAGCTTTCACACAGCCAATCTGTGCCAGGCAGATCACACTGCTTGAGCAAAAGGCACTTCCCCTGTCGCAAAATGGCTGCCAACAGTGAGCAAAGTTCACCTTTGCAGTGATTTTGCATGTGCTGTTGCAACAGGCAGCAGTGCAGCTTCACCATCATTGGTTCCTGATTTGCCTGCTGGAGCAGGTAAAGCAAAAGTAGGGTGGGGAGCTGGCAAAACTGGGCAGGGAGGGGGGAGGAATGGGAGCAGGGAAGTGATGGGAAGAGTGGATCTGGCAGCAATGCTGTACACCAGATGTTGCCCGTCTTTTAGCAGCTTCCCTGTCTCTCTGTTCTTCTTGGATTTGTGCCTGCTACAGAGCTGGCACAGGTCCAAGGAGACCCAATGTGGAGTGGGAGGCTTATGGGGGGTAAGGCGAAATAGTTCCCCTTTCCTCTCTGAAGCCCCCCAATCCACCACCCCCTGTTGGATACAGTGTACACATTTTTGGCGCAGCTGCTTTGGTGGAGAATGGATAGGAGTGGACTCTCAAAGAAAGACTAGCTGAAATAGTTTCTCTCTACATTTGGAGACAGCAGCAGCTATTGTTTAATGTAGATGTTCTGCCCTCCTTTGACTTCTGTTCATTTGTGCCGACAATTGTTAGCTAATTAACAGTAAACTGGCAACAACAAACAACATATGACGAATTTACTCTGACAGATGGGAATGCAAATATAGACTTGATAAAGTGGAAATGAAAAGTATTGCTGTCTAGCTATTGCTACAACAGTGCTTGTGATATCTCAAAAACATAAATTGCAACAGTTCCTTCCATGAAACGGTACAGTTAGAAGATGAAGATGCAATCCAGGATGTGCCTCATTTATCCTGAGCACATAACTAGACATTACATGGCAGACCCCTGTTACCAGGCTTCCAGTGATTTTTGTTTTAAATTAAAAGCAACTGCAAATGACTGCCAAACTGCAAATTTAATCAGAGGAGCAGCAGGGAGGGGGAAGCAATTTTCACCCACTGAGGAAGGTGAAAATATTGGCATCTTTTCCCCAGAGGATGGAAAAGCAACTGGGGGAGGGGATTTTGCATGAAAAGACCTAGAGGAGAAAAGGTTAAGCAAACCCTCTCCCTGTTGCTGCTTTGATGAAATTTGCATGAGAAAACCGTCTAGAAACTATTGCACATATCTGCCATGTGACACCTTGTTAGATCCTTATTGTGTTCAATGTAACTTTTATTCATGCTTGTACTTGCATCATTCTTATACAACCTTCTACATTATATACCACCAGAATCTATTACAATCTATTTCACTAATTGTTGATTCACCTCTTATTTTAATATTATTTTTTAAATACAGGTATGTGCCACTTAATGATGGGGATAAGTTCTCTGATCCCTGTTGTTATGTGATTAAGTTGTTAAGTGAGCATTCAGCCCAATCTAGTGCCTTTGTTGTGCAAACATACACTCCTGGCCAGAAACTACACTTTCTGGCCAGAAACTAATTAGCTGCACAGACTACTGGAGATATTGCCTCTTCTTTGCATTAAGAGCCTCTTTGTTGTGTAAACAGACACTCTGCTGCAGGCTATGGGAGACCTGATTGCCTCATTAAGAGCCTCTTTGTCGTGCTTTGACCACCATCATATATGCAATCCGTCCTTAGTGGCACACACCTGTACCTCCCGTCTAACTCCCCAAGTCAGATATACCCAAGACGACTGATGGTATTTGTTCTTTGTATCTGCAAAAGTAAAGGGGTGGTTTTGCATCTTATCTCCTCCTTCTCCAAAGGCAATTGATGTTTCCCTATGAAGGATGAAGGCACAGTTCAATTTTTAAGGCACCAGCAAGGGGAAGTGGCAATGTTTACTCTATACCTTGCTGGATTTTCTTTCTACTTAGATGCTGGTTTTATTTATTGATTTATTTATTAGCAGACTTATATAACAAATTACCAGGTAATAAAACATGGCACCCAAGGTGCTCTATATCACTAAGAAGCAATGCATAATAAAATCAGAAAGCAATAGTAGCCGTAAAACAGAAAACCTAAAGCATCCCAATTTTACTCACTGGTTTTCCATGAGCCTCACTGCAGAACTGCCTTGTGTTTATGAACCCTTATTTTGAAACCTGGGTGGCTGGGCACCAAATTTTCTGCACATATTTTTTTCCTCTTCATTTTATAGACTTTCTTTCCTAATGATCTTAATGAAGATTTAAAGTGTGCATGTTAATAAGCTTAATAATCTTGTTGAGAGGTGTAAAACAACTTCATGGATCAAGTGATTATTTTTTTAAGGCAGCTTTCTTATCACAAGAAATATACTTAGACAGCAGGGAATTCATTATAGTTGAAGTTTGCTGCAACAAAACCTAGGGTGAAGCAATATGGTAAGTTCAAATGTTAATCTCAAGAGCAGTGACTCCACAGTTGACAAAGACGTGAGATGTGTTTTTTTTGGTTTGTTTTTTTGAAAGGCCTTACTGTGGGGAGAATTTTGTATCCTAACACAAGAAAGAATGAATGTTAATCTACTCAATAAAAGATCTTGAAGGGTTTGCTGAAGGTAAATTATTAATAGGAGAAGGTGACGTGGGGTATTAATTCCATATTCAATCCATTCACAAATGAGAGGTTGCCCCCAGAGGCCTCTGCAATGCTCCAAAAACCAGTAGGGGAACAATGTATTTCAACTTGGGGCACCAAGGGGATCAATTTGTAGCCATCCTAAGCAGGTCCTATCCCACTGGCAAGTAGGTGTCCTGCTGAGGTTCTTTTGATGACATTCCAAATTTAGGTTAACCACGCTCACTCTATGTATGTATCCATACTTGCTTTTGTGCTAGTGCAATAGCACTATTCTGAATTACATTGGTTCTGACTTCCATACAAACATGTAAGTTGGGGACTACCTGTACTTGTTTTTAGACCTTTTTCTATCAGTGTGAGAGTTTAGCTTTCCCAAAGAAATAAACAAGGCTTATAATGCTTGTAAATTGGCAGGATCATGCACGTGATTTAACAGCAACAGTATTTATATACCACTTTTCAACAAAAAAGTTCACAATGTGAGAACTATTAGAGAAAAATAAAATAAATCACATAACAATGGTTCCCTGTCCCAAAAGGGCTCACAATCTAAAAAGATTCAGAACACCAGGAAACAATCACTAGAAAAGACTGTGCTGTGCTGGGGTAAGGAGAGCCGGTTACTCTCCCGTTGCTAAGTATAAGAGGAGCACCATTTGAAAATGTGTCTCTTTACCCAGTTAGCAGGGTACTAAGGCAGACTGTAGGCATTTTTACTTTCATATTTAAAATTTGAGATTCATCGTGTGATTCAAACAAGAGTCCCTGGGTGATTTTTTTGAAGGCTGCTCGGTTACTTGCCTCTGCCTTATTTAAGCTTAAAACTAGGTAGCAGATTTGTGTAGGATTGTCTATTTGCACACACCAGTGCTTGCTTTGGCTTTATGAGGATAATGAGCCCAGTGGAGATCTAATCTAAGAAGCTGAGCGTTTTAGAAATGGGAAGACTCTGATTGCTTCTGACACTCATGATCTGATAAGAGAGACTGATGCGGCTACTTCCAAAGATGATAGGAAGCCTACAATTTTTTTTTATAAACTGGCTAAGCTTTAGTCCTGAGATAGTTTACCAAATCAAAAACAAAACATAATGTTCTTTATCACTTTAAATCACTAACATTGTGTGAAAAGGCACTGGTACATCTTTCACATAAAGTTGTAAGAAGCTGGTCCTGAATGTATATAACTGGATGCATTAGATGTCTTTTTTGAACCCTGTCTCTAACAGCTGGACAAACAGAAGCCCACAGCCAGCTTACAAATGCTGACAGCCTAATAATATGCATGAATGTCCCATGGAGTTACTTCTATGCAAACTTCCATAGATTGCAGCCTTACTTTGAAAATGTGACTTTGATTGTGCATTCTTCCTTAGGGATCATTTTTACTGTCACAGTACGCAGATGACCTTTATCTATATTTTAATGTTGTGCTGTCTCCCAAAATCACTCCAATCCAGCAGTCTGTCAGCACATGGAAACGGGTATGGAGGACTGTTCTTGTTATTTTATAGCTCCCTTTCTTTTCACTATGTAACTCAACACAATGCACATGGGATTCTCAGGTGCTTCCCCTTTCAGGAACCGACACAGACCAGATCTCCTTAGTTTCGAGGCTGTTGCATCATGTTTTGATCTGAGCACGCACATGAAGAAAGAAAGATGCTGCTGAAGAAGGAGGCAGACTTTGGAAGCAGCACCCAAAAGAGCATGCAAACTGCAAATGGTAGATCCGTTAGCTCTGTCAGCACTGATCACCTTTTGCAGGCGATGGGACTCTGGAACTCAAGGAACATCTTCTCCCACCCACACAAAAAGTGATGACTGTCAACATCAACAGAACAAATCATTCACTTGGTAGGGGAGAGTTGAGGAAGATCCTTGTGTACTCCAGAAGGCAAGCAACCTTAGTTCTGCATTAATGATTTAACCATTTCTGGACTGGAACCACTGGTTTTCAGGGTAGGGGTTTAGAGCAAGAAGCCCCTAGAGTAGAAACTGAAATAATACATAATTGGGATAATTTATATACATAAATAATACATCATTAATGCTGGCTGTTCTGACCTGCCTTCCTAGTTCTCTTCATAGGTACAAACAGTCCTCATGCATTCTGTGAAGTTCTTTCCTGATGACAGAACAAAGAGCAACCAAAACACAGCACAATCCTATCTTGTGCTGGAACAGGCAGGACAGGAGGTCTGTGCTGTATCCAGTGCAAGATTGGGGCCAGAATTGGCTCTGCTGGAGGTAAGGGGAAACTCTACCCTGTACCCCAGGTAAGCCACCACAGACCTAATGGGTCTCCTTGGTCCTGCGCCACTTCAGGAGGTGATGTAAGTCCGAGGAGAATGGAGCAGCTTGGAGCCACTTTGTGCTGCTCGGGGAATGGGGTTGGGATTGGGAATAACTGCCAGGATTGTGCCCGAAGAGGCGCAAATGTGCTTTACTGCACGTTTGTGACCCTCCTGGGCTGGTGCAAGAGACTTGCGCTAGCCTAACTGATAGTGACAATTGCACCCTTAGTTTTAGAAGTGCTGTAGCAGATACCTGACCCATGGGTGTGATGTTTTCCAAATGAATTTCTTTCTCATGTGAAAAATGGCATATGTACATAAAGCGTCAGGCAGCCCAATCCTAACACATGTGCTAGAGGTCAGGCCAACTGGTCTGTGCCATAGCCAGCACAGGTTAAGTGGTGGCTGTGGCACAACTCTGAGTAAGAGGATATTTATCCCCCTACCCCAAATAATGCCTCAGACATCCCTATGGAGCTACTTGGATCTGTGCCAGTGAAATCACTGATTTCACACCCTGTGAAATTACAGCCTGGTATAATACTGGGGAGGGGGGTTAGGATCTGGCCTAAATTGCAGAGGCCAGTCCCACCCCCCTCCCGGGTCCAGTCCGCTCACCGTGCTTTATAGCACACTTGCAGCACTCCTGGTCCAGTGCAAGGGACTTGTGCTGGCCGAGTGTGTCCTCTGGATTGTGCTCCTAGAGACACAGAAGGTGATTTTTTTGAATCTGGAAATCCCAATGTTCATATGAATAAATGAATTTGTTTCCTTACCCAAATGTTTGGAAAAAGTCCATAAAGGTGCATAAAAGAACATTGTGAGACAATATTCAGAATATTCATCATTACAATATTTGCAATCTTAAAATATTTCTAGAACTATAAAATGTCAAGACATTTCCTAATCCTCTAATAATGTTTTCCTCTTCTTGAAATCAATTTTTTCCTAGCCCAGTAGCAGAACAGAACAGATGTGGCAGAACCCTCCCCCACCTTACCCTCCTTTCCACAGTTTGTCAGATAAAAGTAGTACGTTTTATTAGGTTATGAGAAAAAAATGTTTGAAATGACAGGGGAAAGTGCAAGTAGCAAGGGTGAGCTACTTCCATAGGCTCTGGCATTTGGTAATACTTGTACTCGTATTGCAATTTTTAAAATATTAGGGATTAGATTTAAAATGATAGAAATAATGAAAAAGCTTTCATGTTACTGACAAAGGGCAACTTCACAATGAACTTATCGAAAGACATTTCCCTTGTTGGCAAATTACATATAACCATTACCTGCAGAACCTTCCTGAGAATCCTATGGTTTAGATAACGCTTGAAAAAGGGTGCTTAACAAGCCTGATGGAACCAGGCAATTGCTGAGTATTGTTATATTATATAGAACTTGTTTGGCTAGAGTGGGAGACCTTAATTTTTGACATCTCATGAAGTGCAAACTAGGTTGACTAGGCACGTCTATGATTGCTTTGCATGTTTTCAAGGTAGCTGATCTACTGACCCAGAGCCCGATCCCATGCATGTCTACTCAGAAGTAAGTTTCATCATAGTCTATGCCGCTTACTCCCAGGTGTGGATAGGATTGCAGCCTCATTCTCCCAAGTGTTTTTTAAAAAGTTTTCACCATCATTCTTTACAATGTGGATTCAGCTTTATCCCTCCATTCATAATTGTTTAATGATGATTACATTAAATAAATGTACAAAATTTTCAAGGATGTACAAATATAAACTTGTAAATCAAATGGGTGGCCCAATCCTTACTAAATTCCCACACAGCGATGCAACAGTGCCAGCATCCAGTGGAGAATTTTGGCTGCTGGATGTCTCCTCAGGGTAAGGGAACATTTCTTCCATGCCCTGGGATAAGCCCCAGCTGCTGAAATGGGTCAACAAGGGTCTGCGCTAGTGATATCACTAGTGGAGGTCCGAGTTGATCCGTGTCAGTGGATCAGGTCAAAGAAAGGGAATAGGACACAGCATGTGCTGACATCACTGTTATCACCCCCACCCATGCTCGATTCCTGAGGGGAGCAGATGTGTGCACCTGTGTTTAGTGGCGGACCTGCCCTCATTCTGACCGGGGGAAAGTCCACAACATGCCACCCTTCCTCTGAAATGCCGCCCCCCCCAGGATACTCTCCGAGGGTCACGTGACATTCCCTAGTGGTTGAGAAACCTTCTAAGGCTTCTCCCGCTATTTTAAACAATACTTCTGGTTTCCTGATGAAACCAAAAGTACTGTTTAAAACAGCAGGGGAAGCCACAGAAGGCATCTTGCTGGCTGCTGAGCCCCGCATGGAGCCTCGTCTGCCCATGGAACAGCTTGGAGGGCAGGCAGGGTGGCATGGCAGGCAGAGGCGGCAGCGGGCAGGGGTACGGAAAGTGCAGCGCCTGGGGCATTTTCCCTCCTGCCCTGCCTCTGCCCTGCTGCCACTGCCTGTGTTCTTCCTTCATGCACCAAATTCAGAGAACTGCCCAACCAGGTTCCATTATTTCACTTTGCCTTTCCTTTCCAACATCGTTTCAAAGCATGCACTTGCCTGGGAGATAGAGGAAATGGCCAGCACACAGCTTCAGATGTAGGCTTCGACACTGGGAAGTTCCTAACACATTGTTGTGTGGGCTTGTTACAGTTAAACTCAGAGTAAACCTCCACATTTCAGTCAAACTTGTGAAATGACATTTCCGAGTTCAACAGTGCCTTAGTTATAAATACAACTTCCCAGTGATATGTAGGTGGTACATTATGGTACATATTTATTGTATATGTAGGACAAAGACTGTCAAATACACAGCTTGACATTGCTTAAAATATATGTTTAGCCACTCCTGCTCAAATGAACTGATGCTGTTCTGCAATAGGAACAGGCTTATCATTGCTTTCTTCCACCTGGATTTACTGATGCTTTGACCCAATTTATTTTGGAAGCTTCCATGTGGTGCAAATTAGTTCCAAATGAACATTAAACAGGTTGACTGGCTAAGCACACCTGGGAAGATAGTGCTTGGCAATTGGTTTTTTTGTAGCTTAAATACCACTCAAGGCTGACCATTCAATGGCGAAGGTATATATAAGTTGGAAACATGAGTCATCCTATGAGTCATCCAAGGTCTATCTAGCTCAGTATGTCTACTGGTAGCAGCTCTCCAGGGTTTCAGACATGGCTCTTGCCCAGGCCAAGATCCCTGAACATATTAGGGATTGAACCTTGGACCTTTACTGCAAAGCTACAGTCCATCCCCTTAATTTTGGGGTACCGGACATACACATAAACCCTCTGACAACTAAGTAAAATGATGTAACGGCTGGTGCAAGGCCCGGCAACCATCTTCCATCTTGTGTGCCTGTCAGCTATCTTCTCCATTTCTCTCAGCTCCTGGGAACTGTCTGGTTTCCACAACGAGCTGTTCCCATGAGAAGTTGGACGCAAAAGAAAGACCTCAGCAGCTGCACTTGCCCGATGTAATGAGAATGGGTCCATAAGATGCATGTGTATGCCAAAGTCCCAGGCTATGTTAGTCTTCACATGTATCAACATAGCTGCAAATGCTTGATAGCCCTTCTCTCAAATGATGGAAACATGCCTTGTTGTACCAGCTCAGTCAATTATTTGCTACACCTGTTAAATATGATACCCCTTAATGATGATAACCTGGGCAGTAGTTTATATTTACAGTCATACATATATCATTTTGTTGCTGATGTCAATTAGTCTACCTCTTGCCAATTCACACAGATTTCCCAATAAATCAGTGCAAGTAAATAGCTAGTCTATATAAGCCCTTGTATTTGGCCATTGCTTTGCTCCTGCACCTTGTTGATGGATGCTAGAGGCTGCATCACCTTGGAGTCACCTTGCAATGCTATCTGGTGGCCCCCTCCCCCCAAAGTATCAGCGCATGCTCCGTTGGCACCACTGCATCGCACAGACCGATGAGAAATAGGATTGGGCTGCCCGTGGCTTAATTTAGTGAACTTTGGCCTAGTAGCACAGTTTGTATTTGCTTGTAAGAATGGGTACCAGGGTCCTAATGCTAGTGAAAATCATATGGGGAGTCTCAAATCTCATCAGGACTTACACATGCAGTGCTCTATATGTGCTACTGCAGATGAAAACTTGTGCTAGGTGCAAAATGAAGGCCTGCAGGGACTCTTCTGATGTTGTTATTCACTATGCTATATAGGTCATTTGTTGTCAAAGATGCATCCTTTGGCAGCCACAAGTCAAATAGGCTTTGCTCACCTTTTCTGCATGGAATGCCACAGTAATTGCAGCTACTCTCTTATACCACAGTTTCTATGGCTTCCATACAAGAGTTTACACTACATTCATGAACAAAATCATATCTGTTCCAATCAAATACAAATCAATCGTGAACAGTCCTAAATGTTTAAACCAAAGTTCAGCTGGTTGATTCAAAATCAAAACTGTCTGGACTTACATTATTATAGGACTTGATGAGTGCTATTCTTGAAATTTTCAAAACAACTGAAAGCATCTCTATTGTGTTGTTGCTGAAAACATCAGACTTGCAAACCCTCTCAAGTCCCAAGAGAAGGGTGTTTACATGGATCGGATTGCACTCCTTTAAAGTATGGAATGTGGAGCACAATATAAACATGTGAGCACACAGATGTCTGAATGATTCCCAGCTATCATCGTGGTTGCTGATTATTGGCAGAAGAGACCAGCTCATGTGTTCTCACCTTCTATTTCCTCAGTGAACTTTGGGCCTACTTTTAATCCGACAACTTTCCATAAGTATACTGTAGTAAAAGACAGGTTGTGCAAGAACCACAAATATAATCATACTGTTAGGCCCAGAAACCAGTAATGCTTGTAAGAAGCAAGGAGCTTTCCATCTCAAGAGGTTCATTCATCATACAGTTCTAAGCTCAGTTGAACCATCTACAGACATACATAAGTTCTCAGATTTTAAGACAAAATTATCAGCCATTACAGAAAAGGGCTTTATTCTTCTGCGTTTTGTGAATTCATACAACAGACAATGTGTTTTGGATTCAGACACATATTTGAACTGACACAAGGGAGCACAAGGGCCTAAGGTAACATCTCCATAATATTATTTCCCATTTTTTCCTATAATGGCCAATTGACTCCAAGGAAAGGGAACCAGTCACTGCCTATTTGCATACATTCATTCAAATGCATACACATTTTAAAAAGCCTTCTTTGTCTTGCTCTGCAGGTGAACAAATGCTATCCAGCCAAGTGGCAAAAGAGTGGGCGGGAGGGGGTATAAACTTTGCTTTATTCCTACCATGCAAGGTACATTTGGCTCACATACTATACATTCCAATTCCCACTTACTCCAACACTCAGGTGTGTTCATGATTAATTGTTCTGGTTGTCCTCAACTTCCTCCCTATTCTAGGCACGATGGAGTTGGTTTCACAGCCAGTGACTCTCGGAAGTTCCTGGAGCTGTAGTGTTCCAATACAGGTATATACTTGCAGAGCACTGTTTGAAAGACTACAACTCCCAGAATATTCCATTCTTTCATATACTGCTTGAAGAGAGTTTTGTTTTTTTTAAAGATGACACCTGTTGCAGGGAAAAAATGTGGGCAATTACGAAGCATTAGCACAAACACCAAAATCTCCTAAGCAGCTTTTCTTCAAAATTACACTCCAGATTTCATCCTAATTCAAGTGGAGAAAGAAGATAAAGAGAGACTTCACCCAGAAAAACCTGATCCCTGAAGTTGTCCTGATGCTGCTTTAAAGCCTGCGCACTCTCAGGGTTGCTGCTGGTTTTTAATACAGTGCTAGGAAGTCTACAGAACAACCAAACCGAATAACACATGGCAAAAGAGATGTGAGGAGGAAAGGCACAATGGGTTGTTGTGATCCGATAGCTGGGGCTTTGAACTTGCACAGCCTGAAATCAGCCAAGGCTTTGTTGGTGATATGACAGAGTAATAAGCATACACATTTGCAAATGTATGAGGCAAAAAGGTAACATGGCAACAGCTGAGATCATATTGCTGGATTTATGGCTTTGAACTGTGGGACATGAACTCTAGGTTTTGTTCCAGTCAGAAGCCACAGTAGGTTAGCCAGTGACGTCACTATGGTTTGCATCACCTGGTGCGGGAGGCCGGTGCATCACCCCTATGATGGACCTCCTTCCATGCAGTGGGCAGAGCAACATCTTGGACAGTGGACATGGTGATATACCATCACCCCACCCTCTATGGGTTGTTTTTTTGCTATAACTGTTAGAGTAGAGCGATTTCAACACTGGTTGTTTCATTGTATTCTGCATGAAATTACACATTGATATATAATATGATGGTATTATTCAAAAATACTAAGATTTTAAAAATTTTGGCAAGTAGTGGTGTCACCCCCCCATGCACATCACCCAGTGTGTTCTGCACCCCCCCAGCAATGCCACTGAGTAGCCATGGCTTGCTTCATGTTGCACTATTGGTTGATGTCATAGCTCCAAGGAGACCCATTGGTGTAGCAGAGGCTTACCCCAAGGTAAGAGAACACAAGTTCCCTTACCTCAAGGAGGCTTCTGGGCTTCCCTCTCCCCACAGGATGCACACATACTCTATTGGTGCAGCTG
The DNA here is from genome assembly GCF_035046505.1 of Tiliqua scincoides. Lineage (NCBI taxonomy): Eukaryota > Metazoa > Chordata > Lepidosauria > Squamata > Scincidae > Tiliqua > Tiliqua scincoides. The sequence goes on from NC_089823.1 coordinate 88,267,775, forward strand.
CCTCAGTGCAGGGGGGGGTAGTTAGGATTGGGCTGTTACAACCTCTGTAAGGCAAATGCAATCTGCTGAAACTTTGGGTCCACACCTATCCAACTTTACAGCACCAATGCAGCTACAATGCAGCCCCTAGGCAAGGAAACAGATTTTCCTTTGGTTGAGGAACTTTGAGGAGGGCTCTGTGACTGCCCCCCACTGCAGGATGCAGCACTTGCCCCATTGGTAAGGCTGCATCAGCACTGGGGCCCTTAGCAGGCTGCTGCCAAGGATGGGCAAGTCAGGTGCAGCTTGACTTGAGTCAAGACACAAGTCTCCACTCCCCGCAACTCAACTAAAAAACGAGTCATAATGGAGGTACTTTCCGAGTCACCCAGAGAATTTTTGCAACTCAAAAGACTCAAGTAACGAATCTTTCTCTTTAAAACGCAAACCACAATTCCTTGGAAAAAATGGAGCTGCTGCTGAGTAGTGTAGGCGTCAGAGTTCTCTTTAACCATTCCCCCGATGTCCCCATCCCATCTGTAAACAAGGCAGGAAGGAGTGGGACGGAGTGCATACAAGTGGGTACAGAAGCAGGAAGAGTCATGTGCAGAAGCTGCGAGGCTTACCAGGATGACCCAATCCTTTGCAGCTCTGCTCAGAAGTAGTCCGATTTGCGCCAGGCATTCAATGGGGCTACCTCCTCCCAAATAACAACAGAGCTCACAGCAGCCATGTGATTGCTGCGAACGTTTTCCCCCCACCCCGCTTCCCTGCCTCCCTTTTCCCTGGGCTTCTCCAACCAGTTCCAAGGCAAGAACTTCCTTGAGCTGTTCCAAGGCAAGAACCTCCTTGAGCTCCTCCTCCCTCATCCAATGAAACAAATCAGACCACCCATCCTTCATCCAATGATCATTGGTTCTTTTAGAGATGGGCAAGAGAGCCCCCTTCCACCTACCTACCTCCTGCTTGGATGCAAAAGCAAACATTAGCCCTTCCCTGCCTCCTGGCTGGAACCTCCTTGCTGTTCGCTCGGTCTGAATGATAGCCCCATGAGGTCTTTCACGCCACGATAAAAGCAAGCAAGCACAGAAGTCTCAAAACTGCATGCGTGGGGACTGAGTGCCAAGTCAGTGGCCTCAGATTCAGGTCACTTCCTGAGTCATCAGCACAGCTGACTCAAGTGTACATGAGTCAGCGAAAAACGCTGATTTTCGTGACTCAGACTGCAGTCACCTGACTTGCGTTTCCATCCCTGGCTGCTGCTAGGGCAGCCAAAGTTGGACTGGTGTCTGAAGTGGCATCCCAATTCTACACCCCTTTGCACTTTGCATGGGCATTAGCGCACACCCCACCATCACTGCCACCACCTTGCTACCTTCTTGCCACCCAATGCTTCTTCAAAACTGCCCAAAAGAGAGGATCCTGGAAGCCGAAGAGGTTTGCTTCTATTCTTACTATCCTCCCTGCCCAACATCTTGTCTGCTACTTTCCTTAAACCAAATAAACTTAAATCCTAGTTAAGTAGGGCCAAGGATACCATGTGCAGAGTACAGTTCATTCAAGACTGGGAGTTCACTTGCCTTTACATCATTCCCCTTGTACTCGGACAATGGTGGATTCCAGTGCAGCCCCTTATTAAGATTATGGTTTTGTTTTGTCTTAAAAAAATAACAGAAACTTGTCTCACACAAATCATTCTATTGTTTAAGAAATCAATACTCCTCATCACAATGAAACCCAGGGTGGATTCATTTGGTCTGCTGTTACAGGGTAGTTATTAATCACCTATCCTGTGGTTCCTTGAAAAAGTGGAGAAGTGATTGCATCCAGTCAAGAACCCACTTTCCAGATTTCTAAATGCCTATGGGGAAGGACGACTTTAATTGTAAGATCTGAGACTACAGATGTTCTCCACCTTATGCAATTATAGGCACAACATGGGAACTTCTGGGTAATTCCTGGATGACTCCATCTGCAAGTGGAAAGCATGTCTTTATCCTCCTCCATTGAACCAGTAGCCTCTTCTAAACCCCTCTACCCAGTGTTTCCAGTTCTCCACTTCCTTTTTCAAAGATCCAGTTGCCTCAAGGTAGAGACCTCCCATTCAGTTCTCTCACTTCCAAGTCCTGCTGGAATCACTTTACTGTTGCCAAATCTCAGTGCAGGTCCATACCTCTCCAAACCTGAAATGAAGAATTGCTTCAATCTCCCCCCCAGTGTTGTGCACATTCCCAACTTTTTTCAGGCACCAGTAGCAGCTGGGCAGTAGAGGTGGGGGTGCTGCCAGGACACCTGCTGCTGTCTCAGCCACTCAAAGCTATCCTCATCAGTGGACCAGACCTGCTTGATCCTTCTTTGCCTCCTTAGAGAAGGCAACTTGTTCATTCCTTGAGCAAGAGAAATATGTACGCTAAGGCACCCTTGGAAAGGAGACATCCAACCCCTCTTTTGCTGCCAAAGTGCCGCTCTCCACCAAATTCAGTTCCAGTGTTTATATAGTATATTAATTAATCATAAGACCCACCCCAGAAGCAATGAAAACCACTCCAGATCAGTGGTTCTCAAACCTTTTAGTCCAGGACTCACTTTTTAGAATGATAATCTGTCAGGACCCACCAGAAGTGATGTCATTGAGCTTGAAATGATGTCATGGTCGGAAGTGACATCATCAAGCAGGAATAACTTTTAACAATCTTAGGCTGCAATCCTATCCACAGGAGTATACCCCATTGACTATCATTGTTAAAAGCATATACTTTATAGCCTGTTAAAAAGTACAGATCTCCCCGAATGCAGTCACATACCATGTTGGCATGGCAAAATAAAATATTGAAATGAATGGGAACCCACCTGAAATTGGCTTGTGACCCACTTAGTGGGTCCTGACCCACAGTTTGAAGTGTCTTCAGAGAAGAAGAGAAAATCCATACCGTCACTGCCACCGACTGCTGAGCTCAGTAAGAGATGGAACTAGTTCAGTACTGAGACACTTTTTGAAGTATCCAAATTCATTGTTATAACAAAGTGGCATCACTGGAATGAACTTCAGCAGTGGGTAGACCAGAGCCTTTGCCACTAGGAAGCAAGTCATCTCCCTTTACAGCAGCTCAGAAAGCACTTTCTGAAAGGAAGGATTTCTTGAAGCAATACATTGCAATGCTGGAAGGCACTTAATTTTTGTCCTCAGCATTGATAGTCAAATTGCTGTGAGTGTGGAGGGGACATGTTGGATACTTCTGAGAATTGGCCACAAAATTAGCCCAATTTCAGGGCTGGGGGAGCTGCTTACTGGGTGCGGAAAAGCTCTTGCTGTCATGTAAAAGTGAAATAATGTGGCTAGCATGGGATCACGTCCCAGTGGCCTCTGGCTGCCACCTTCTTTCCCAAATGCATCATTCTGAGCCATAAAACAAACAAGTCAATAACGCATTTCTAGTGGTTGCTGGTAGTGATACGTCACTACGTAGAGGTAAACCCCTGCTAATTGGGTAAGAGGCACTTTTTCAAGTGGGTGCTCCTTTTTTTTTTTAGCAAGGGGAGAGTAACTGGCCCACCTCACCCCAGCACTGTCTGTTCTAGTGGCTATCTGCTGGTATTCATTTGCATCTTTTTAGATTGTGAGCCCTTTTGGGACAGGGAGACATTTAGTTATTTGATTTTTCTCTGTAAACCGCTTTGTGAACTTTTAGTTGAAAAGCGGTATATAAATACTGTTAATAATAATAATAATAATAATAATAATAATAATAATAATAATAATAATAATGCCAAATGGGTGCTCGTAAATATAATATGTAAAACTGGCCCTTGTCACAGAGTTGAATTATTTATTCCACTTTGAACAGTATGGCTCAATTAGACCTGAAGTAGGCTGTTGAATGGCATTTCTTATGCAGTTGAGATAACCATTGATTTGCCAGTAATTTCTGTACTTAGCCATACCGTGATATCTGGAAACAACTAGATTTTGACCATGGATTCTTGAATAAATGGATTTGAGGGACAGTTTTCGGGGGGTGGATGGTGATGCTACCAACATGCAACTTCCATGGACGTTGCTAGGTCTGGACTGAGACCCTACCCACAAATAAAAGTCAATGACATTATTGACCCCATATTGGCACATCAGGAGGAGACCAGAATCCAGAAACAACTTGGGCCAAGCTGGCAATTCATCTGTCCCTGTTGCAGCACTTATTCACGTAACACTTGTTACTTGCCCACTACAGTCCTTCCATAGAAATACAACATTCAAATATTTGACCTCTCGAAAATTAAGAAAATAATTTTCAGATCCCGTGGAAATTTATATACCCTGTAAAAAAATTACCTTTGCTGTGCTGTATAATTAATTTCTTAAAATCTGAAGAGTCGCTCAGCTTGTTGAATTACCCTTATACAATATTCTGAGAACATTCAATAATGCATTTATGTCTGTACATTGTCCTGAAGTGAAGTAAGTTTTCTGCAGCAGGTGCATGCATCCTTGGGGCACCTTGAATTAGGATACATTTTTAACAAATGAAAGAGATGTGCTCATTTATTACATGAAAATAAACAGCAGAAAGCCAGGTAGCATCAATCCACTTATGCAAGACAATCAGTTCTTCCTGGGAAAAAAGGGCTTTGTAATGAATAACCCTGATGATAATAATAAGACATTTTAATGTCTTACATTCTGATATGGCAACCGTTCTGTGAATAACAAACTTATTAGAGAAGCACAAATTAAATTCAACTCACTTTAGATACTCTTTCATTTCTGACCTAATCTAATTTTACAGCTACTGCCTGGTATTGTTAGGTTCCAGTTTTGCATCAGTAGGCAAACAATCTTCCCCTTGATCTTATCTTTTAATTCTATACAAATATCACTCTGCACCTCTTCCTGCTAGATTTGCTTTAAAGTATTTGGCTTTAGATTTGGCTTTAGAGAATTGAATAGTTAAAGGACTCTATGGACAGTTAATTTTGACACATCCAACCAGTTTAAAAACGTTTCTAAAATCATGCCTATGAGCTGCTGAAATAAATGATGACACTAGTAGGAATGACAGCATTTCTAGTTTGGGTCTGCAAACCATTTGCTTTTACAGCCCAATCCTGAGCTGCCTGGTGCCCAAGGGTACAGTAGCGCTGAAATGGCTGCCTTTCCATCCTATGGTCGTTTGGGCAGTTGTAGGTGACTCCTGATGCCTCCTCATGGAAAGGGGACATTTGTCCCCTTCCCCCTGAGCAAGGGAAGCAACCCTGCAATGGGACTACTCAACTCTGCACCAGCTATTTAGCTAACACAGAGTAAAGCTGGTCTGTGTTGCGCTGGGAGGCCTGATGTGGGGCTATAGATCCAGTGGAGCTCAGCTCAGCCAGTCTTGCCCCCTCCCGCCCCGCTTCTTCCAGTCCACACTTTCTTCCTGCCCCCCCCACCCCGGAATGCCTCTCCCTACGTCCCCACTCACCTCTCCGCCGACTGACACTTGCCTGGAGCTCTGGGTGGTGGTTGCCTGACCTCTACCTGGCACTGGCTCAGGCGGTAAGTGTCACAGGTGTGCCTTACAGCACGTTTGTGCCACTGAATTCCAGTGCTGAGTTGGCACAAAACATTCTGATTAGACCCTCAGTCAGTTCTGAGCAAATACATGGGGGAAGGGGGCATATGTAGGATGGTCCAAGATATCTCAAAACCATTCACTAGTCACCAGTTATTCCTGGAGATTCCTGTATGCTGGGATGGTGGTGATGTTGCTACTTCCAAAGCCTTAATAAACTGGAGGCTTTATAACAGACAAGTTCTAGTGCAAAGAGGTCTCTTTTGGTGTCCCTTCTGCTTGTGGGATTCTCTTGAAATATTTTATTTCCTGTTTTCCTGTTTTAATTACTACCATATTTTAAATTTGATGCTATTGTAAACTGAATTTTTAAACAAGTGTTTTGAGACATCATTAGATGCTCAGAGATTAACTGTGAAAAGTGGAATAAAAATAAATGAATAAGTATATATGTATATATTTAAAGTCTAGAATTATCACTTCATCATATATACTTTTGAGCTCTTTCAATGGTAAAATCCTACTGAAAGACTAGCTGATGGCACTGGCTATCTGTTTATAACTGAGGTTTTCTAACAAAACCGAAATTAGAAAATAGATTATCGAGGCAACTAGGGATCAGCACTACTTTATTGCCTCTACCTCCTTAAATATTGTGTGTCTCTTGGCAGAAAATAGACTGTCTTGATCAGTGCAATGAGCAAAAGTCTTCAGGTTTAATTTTTGGTTAGATGTCACAGGACTAAGAAAATATCTTGCTATTTCAATGCCTTCAAAATGCCCTCCTGTCATCCTCTCCCAGCTCCTGTGCTGCCCGGCGCAACCTCACCTGTGTTGGCTAACACTGCTCCTGGATGCAGTGCCAGCCAGCTGGCACAGGCCATTGGGCCGGCCTTCTGGGTCACGAATGGCATGCTTGCAACACTCGAAGCTGGTGCAGGGATGGCAGCACCAGCTCACAGACAGGTTAGGATGGGTTATTTAATGTCACAATCTCTCTTTATGAGGTTCATTTTGGTACTTGTTCAGAGACAAATATATATCCTGTTATCAAGGAACCATGACAAGAAAACCTAGGTGGTCTGTCCTAATTCCAGATAGCTGAATCAATGACATTTCAGACTAGATTAATTCTTTCTGTAATCTCACCATTAAATCTGGGATTAGTTATAGGTCTTTAACTGAAGCAGAACCTTGCCTATAGTTAATATTTCCAATATCTAATCATACTATCTTTGAATACTAGGAGGTTTTCTATTTTTCCATTTAGTTGAAATTTGGAACTTTGCAACTACAAGGAAGGGCAGCAGCTCCCTCCTTATCTGTGATGTTGCTTCTTGATCCATAACCGCCAACAAGACTGTCATAGGCCCAAAGGGCAATCAATACCCTGCATGTTTATGAATGCATGCAAGTATCCCCAGTATCTCTGTATCTTTGGACACTCCCCCCCCCCAAATCAGAGAATACATGAACTTATTTTGCCAGATATTTTTCAGAAACACTTTCTGGAGTGGATTTGTTTGTAAGTGAGCACGGTTTCTAATAAATGCCATTTACACATTTCTGCTTTGGGCTGAGAAAGCAGTCACATGAAATCAACAGCAATATGGGTTATTCAAATGGACAGGTTCCATAGTTTAGAATAGATGGTTGCAAATTAGCATACCATCCTACATGTTTGGGAACATCCACTACCTATCCGCTCCTTCATGTGCCAGAGGAAGTCATTGAAACCAAGAAGAAGAAGAACACATTTTCAGGTGTAAACATGGGAAACTGTAGGGTTTTTTAAAATGGTGGTTTGTTTTCTTTTAAAAACAAACCAGTATACAGTTCTGTGTTACATGTGCCATTGTGGTTGAGTCTGGAGCCAAACCAGAATCTTGTGTTAGCCTGATAACCTAATAACTGCCTTGGGTGCCCTTCGGGGAGAAAGGCAGAATATAAATCTAACAAACAAATAAACAAATAATCAGGGATGAGAAAATCCAGCAGGGCTTGACTTGAGCCGAGTTAAGAGACACTGCCCTCCTGCAACTCGACTCGAAAAAGAGTCATAATGGGGCATTTTGCAAGTCGCTGAGTCACCCTTTAGTGACTCTAAAAGACTCAAGTTGAGTCCCCCCCCCCCCCACGCTAGCTGTGGAAAAAAATGGGGCTGCTGCCAGGCTCTGTGTGTGTGTGTGTGTGTGTGTGTGTGTGTGTGTGTGTGTGTGTCAGAATTCTCCTTTAACATACTCCCTTGTTGTCCTATCCCATCTATAAAGAGGGCAGGAGGGGGTGGGAGGGACTGCAAGTCAGTAGGGACAGAAGTGACAAGAGTATTCAATTTGTCTGACTCATGAGTCACACATTTCCGCAACTCAAGTTCCCAACCCTGCTAGCTAATAACCGACTACTATGCCAGACATAATACCAGTACACGAAAACTGCAGTCCTGCACAAAGTAATTTTTAAAGTTATTACTCGGAGAAAGAGAATATAGCATCTAAGACTTCCGTTATGCACACAGCAAGGCACACAGCAGGCACTTGTACACTTAGATGGTGCATAGGGGGCTTATAAAAGACATGGCATTTGAACAATTCTGCACTGAATTGCCAATTATTGTGCAGGTGACCAGGTAGCTGGGCAGGTGGTAGTGATTAGAAAGCGAGAACCAAGAAGGGAGCACTGGAGGGTCTAATTTTGTTTGGCAAAATAATGTCCTTAATCCAGTTAGCAAAATCCTATTTTCACAAACTGAGTGGCACTAATGAATGGCAAGCAAGTCTGAAAGACTCTGTGAACCTTGGTGCAGTTTCCAGAATAGACAATACTCCGAGTGATTTGCTCAACGAGAACCCAAGTTTGCCAACCTGTGTGTTGTCCATTCTCAGGCTGTGCTAGTGAGAGTGGCTGCCAGCAACATGTGCTAGTAAAGGATCCCACAGCTGAATTTTTAGTGCTTTTTGTGGTAACAGAAGAAAAATGGGGCACAGGAAGATGAATTTAAATGACTGGGAAAAATTCACCTGACTTCCCAACTGTACGGGTCTTCATTTCTTGACGCATGCCACATCTCTTGGATGGAATAACAGAAATGGTTTTTGTTTTATGGAAACTTCATGGCTTGACAAGGGAATGGCACATACGTACATCGTGGTAGTTTATATGAAAATGGCAAAATCAGTCTTTCGCAGGCCTGAGGACAGGATGTGGGGGGCAAAATCCCCAAGGCCTGGGCTTCCAGGGAGCCAAGATCATGATAAAACAAATCCTACAATACAATACAAAAAAAAATTAGGAAGGGGGTCAAATCCAGTAGCGGATCTCCCCAGTCTTGTGCCCCAGGGCAAAGGCCCAAGATGGCGCCCTCCACAGGATGCTGCCACCCCCTTGCACACACATCTCCCCGCTTACCCAGAGCCTCACACGACTCCAGAATACCTCAGGAAAGTCTGCTGAAGCTTCCCAATGTTTTAAACTGTGCTTCTAGCAAACTGGAATCACAGTTTCTGACCTCATCAGGAGCCTCAGAGAGGCTTTTGCATTGTCCTAGAAATGCATGAGGCTCTGTGCCTGGGGCATCTGCCCCATTTATTTAATTGCAGGTCTACCACTGGCCCAATCAGGCATCTTGCCCCAGGTCCAATGCCAGCTCTTAGTGTCCCTGCTCTTTCATGCTTTATAAAATAACAGTTAAGCATTCTCACAAGTTACAGTTCCCATTGCTCCTTAAAGGCTGTTGTGTAAAAGAAGTTTGCACATAGGCATGACTGGCCCATCTCTGAAGCAGATGCTGCTGCTTGAATTGACTGGCAGGCAATGGGGAAAGCAGCAGATTCAGGTGCCTTTGATGCCCAAGTCTGCTGTTGCTTCCTTCTAGTCTCCCATGGATGGAATCACATCAGTTTGCTTCCCTACCCTCTCATCTTGCACTTCCTGATTTGTTTAAAGGGAACATGCAAGGAAGGATTGTGGAAACTCCCAGCATGTTCTGTCTTAGTGAAAATGATCATGTGGAAGGAGGTAAGTGGTTGGATTGCTGTCTTCTGCCTGGGCTGGGGGTGTGTGTGCATGGCAGTGGCAGGTTGGGGTGGCAGCAAGCAGCAGATCATGGTGGGCCATCCCTATACTAGGATTTGATTCAGAGGAGTCTATCTACACATAGAAGATATCTTCTGCTCATGGAAGAGATACTTTCCAGAAGGCATTTAAATGTTGTGCAAGGAAAGAAAAATCCATCGATGTAGCTGAGCCAACAGAGTTTGCTCTGAATCCCGAAGGATGGGACAGTGAGGCTGACCCTGAAGCATGTGAACAAAAGTCCAGTTACTTTAAGGAGTTCTCTGGGACTGCCACCATGTAGGATGCAGTGCAAGTTCTGTTGCAGCAGCTGCATTGATGAGTTTTTCTTAATTGGGTTTTGACTGTAAAAGGAAGAGGTAAAGAGTGTGCAGAACAATTAATAGGCAGGTGTAAGTTACTAATTTATGTTCAAGAGGGAACCTGAAATATTTTAATTTTCCAATTGGTTTTTCTGCAGAAGATAGATATAGAAATTATAAAAAAAAATGAGTAATTGTTTTTTTGGGGGGCAGAACTCCAAGTTATTTAATCTCTTCTCTCCAAAGAAGGCTTTATTTTCTTTTACTGAAGGGCACACACACATCACGTTCCAACCAAAGCGAAAACTGTGTTGTGATTTCTTTGAACTGGAAACACCTTTCCAAGAAAATGATGGAGGATGTTTGTTACTGACTTCTCCTCTGCAAAGTATTTTTTAAGTTGCATCTCCCATTTTTTTCTTGAAAGTAAACAAAATAAACAACACAGGGTAGGGCTTCATGAAGGGTTGAATAATAGAAAATCAGTCCCCAATTAGACTAGAATGGGGTTGCCTGGGGATCATTTTGTGATGCATAAAATCAGTAAACACACAGAAGAGGGTGACTCCATAGAAAGTAAAGTATAAAGTTCTGTATCAAAACCACCCACTGATCACTACGATGTTCAATGTTCCTTTTAAATCTCTGAAATGTCCCTCAGGACCTCCTTCCCTCCCACAACACTGTGGACCAGTGCGAGATAGATTTTTTTTTTTTACCCATTAGAGATAAGGTTAAATACCTTATTTATTTGTAAAACTGTTTAACACTAACTGGTTGCCATAGTTAAACTCCTTTTTAAGCTGAAGAGGTAATTACAAGTAATTAGCAAAAGCTGAAAAATTAAATGTGTGTTACATTCTCATTTATATGCACAAGTTCTTTGACAACATTATTATGAGTTCCTTAAAATGTATATGCAACTTAAAGTTCCTTAAAATGTATATGCAACAACTTATATGCTTGGGCATCAGTGTCCCCCACCCATCGCAAAGAGTTCATGCTCTTCCATTTAAAGTCATTTGGTTTCTTCAAATGTGATTTTTATAAAGTGTTTAACCAATTTAAGATTGCCAATTTAGAGCCAAATCCTATCCAATTTTCCAGCACCAGTGCAGCCATGCTAATGGGGCATGCGCTGCATCCTGCAGTAAGGGTGCAATCATGGAGGCCTCCTCCAGGTAAGGGAGCTTTGTTCACTTTCCTCAAGGCTGCATTGCAGCTGCACCAGCACAGGAAAGTTGGATAGGATTAGGCCCGCAGTTTACTACAGGTGCAGCCTATTTATCCACGGATTTTTATCTGTGGATTTGTCTCAACACACCTTTGCCTCCTTTGCCTGGTGTCTCGCTACATTTCCAGGCAGTCCAAAACACTGCAAAAAGGCTCTGCCTTGCCCAGAATTAAAGAATGAGATATAGCCTACAATCCTCTCCACACTTTCCTGTGTTTCTATGTTCTTTCTTGTGTTCTTTCCTATGTGTTTCTACTTTTCTTCTGAGTAGAAACACATAGGGCTGGACTCTTAAAAGATCAGCATCCCATGTGAAAGAAGCCGGCCAGCTGGCAACGGGGAGAGCTGAGTGGGGAGGGGAGGGGAGTGATAACAGCTGCCTTAGTTTCCTTCCATCCGGGAGTGTCAGGCTGCAGTGTATTTGCGTAACTCTATGGAATTTAGCACAACACGTTTTTTAATCGCACTGAGTCACGGAACTAACGTGGATAAATAGGCTCCACCTGTATATTCATATTGTGCATTGGAGAAACTGTGACTAAGAGTGGCTTATGACAGCCCTGCAATGTAGTACATGATTAATATTGCAGGTAAGCAGTTGAAATTCTGAGGCTGATTTAAATTCTTAATCAAAAAATCACCCACACAAACACCCCTCTGATTGCAATGAAATTCAGCCTGCCGACCACACACATAATTGCAGGGTAAATGAACAGCAGGCAGGGCTTTAATATAAAACACTAAGAGGAGTGGAGTTTGCAAAGTGACTCATAAGCATGTCCATATTTTCATCTATGAACTGGTGAATTGTATAAGAAAGTCCAAGAAAAAGCAACCAACTGAAAGAATAGCACCAAACTGTATACATTAAGGATAAGAGATTGCCATTATCCTCTTAAGAAGAGGAAGAAGAGATTACAAAAAGCACTACAGCCCCTACAGTGACTTAAAGGTTAACTTACCAGGCTCAAGAAAGAATCCTGCACCACCACAAGGACTAACAAAATTATTTCAGCAGTAGCAATGGTATCACTAGTTTTGCATCACCTGGTGCGGGAGACTGTGCATCACCCCCATGATGGACCTCCTCCCATGCACTGGCAGGGAAATGCCCTGGGCAGAGGGTGTGGTGATTCACTATGACCTGCCCCCACTGGTTTTTTTGGCCATAACTTTTGACAGAATAAAGATACTTCAACACAGTTTGTTTCATTGCATTCTGCATGAAATTACACATAGAATGACAACATATGGTAATATTTGAAAATATCAAGATTTAAAAAATTTTGGGCAGTAGTGATCTCACCCCCCATGTGCATCACCCAGTGTGGCCTGCACGCCCCGCATCCCTTAGTGATGCCACTTAGCGGTAGCTTTCATGGACTGCAGTTCACTCCATAAAATGAAATCCTCAACAGGTCATGAGAGCTTACGCTGAAACAAATTATAGGTGATACAAGACTCTTTGTTGGTTTTGTTGCAACAGAACAATATGGCTACCCCTCTGGAAGTTAGTTGAGCTAGATTCCTTACTTTAGTTTTTGTTTAGCCTGGGCAGGGATTCAGTTACTATTGTATCTAAATGTACTGTAGTTATTGTTAATTGGTGCCGTTTTACAGCAAAACCTGGGATGGAAATGTACTGTATATGTGTTACATGCAACTATGTGAAAAAGTCTTATGGTCCCATTTTCTGATGCAGTTGTGCCAATAGGGCATGCACTCCAACCTGTGGTGGGAAGGGTAGTCATGGAGTGTTTGTTCTCTTACCTTGGGGCTGCATTGCGACTATGTCAGCACTGGAAATTTGGATAGGATTGGGTCCTCTGTGTAATTCAGTTCAGATTCATGTATTGGTGTATGATGATTGCAGCTCTCTCTGTTAGGCTGTGGTTCCTGGGTGGTAGGCTCTCTTGACATTTGAAAGACCCATTAATTCTCTCCATAGAAGCCTTTTTATTGCAAGGCTACTACTGCTTATGAAGTTCACCTATTATAACTTTGAACATCAAGTGAATGAGTTTTCTAATCTATTCTTGACATTTATCTCCAGAAGGGATAATACATGCTACTTATTGTTCAGAAATTAGGTGTAGTTTTCATTTGGAGAAAGAAGATAGTTTTGAATTCACATTTTCGTCTAAGAAAATGAACACTTTGTTGCATATGGCTGAAAATAGTTCATGATGAAGTGACTTTTTAGTTCTCTGAGAGTCACACAGGGTTGCAGGAGGTGGAGGATGCCCGTGCAGCCCTCTGTAGGGTTCCCTGAGGCTTGGGAAGTTCAAAACAAGCTATCACAAAGCACCTCCTGGAAACCAGAAGTGCTTTGCACATTTTTTTTTTAAACATTCCAAGCCTCAGGGAGCCCTGTGGAGGGCTGCACAGGGCTCCCCGCATCCCTGTGTGAGTAAAAGCACCCACCTTGCCTCCCTTAACAACACAATTCTGGGGGTTGTGTTGCTTCCTCCCCCCTTTCCCCACCCTTTAAAGGGACAGGTGAATCTTTATATGAACTGGAGGGTCACAATCCACCAGTTTGAGAACCACTGCTACAGATAATATTTTCTCCACTAAGTATAGTGAAAAAGCTCTTGCTGCCCTGGTGAATTTTCCACTCTTGGGCATGAAAGGTACTTGTATATAATTTAGGCATTTAGAAACCTGCATGAATGGGGCCACTTGTCACCTACCTGGCAGGAATCTGAATCCTGTCCTTCCAGATAAATGTTTTCATATTACACACAAACATTCAGCACCCAGCTTCAACCTTAAGTATTATTATGATTAAGAATACTTATATACTACTTTTCAACAAGAGTAGGCAGCTTGGTGCCATTTCCTTTGTTGCATTTCCCTACAAGAATTTTGAAATCGTATGCAGAGAAGTTCTGTAAGTAATACTGGAACAGTGAATCAAAAATTAGACAGTACTGTATTTTGCAATATTCCTTTACCATTCCTGCATGAAATGACTGTATAAGGAGTAACAAATTCAGCTCATGGTTGAGTATGCCTTCACTCAAGTAAGTTTGGGATGGTTTACAAGAAAACTTTGAATTCATGATTGTTCTCATCATAACAAAAAGCCAAAAAAAACACAACAAAAAACACATGTGATCAAAGCTGGAAAAAAAATCCCTCACCATGAGCAAAAAGAACACAAGAATTATCTCCTTTTTATGGACAATGTTGACATCAGGATGTCCCAAGAAAATACATGGGTGCAAAGGGCCAATGGCAGCCTTGCTCTACCTCCACTCTCAGGAACTATCCAAGACCTTCTTGGTTATTCTGCTTCTATTATATCCACTGCCAGATTATCATGCTGCAAGACACACTCGGAGCCTGGCATGGAATCATTCAGGAGCTGCCACTGTGAAGAACATTAGATTAAGGCTTAACAGATCGTTCTTCTTTCAGCTAGGTATTATGGATTATCATAGTACTCAAAAGCCAAAATAATTGGATGAATTACAGACTGACTTATTCGCTATAATAACTGGATGGGATTGCAAGCAGATACTGCTCATTGTTGGCTTACTTCTAACAGGAAAACTATCTGGCATTATTCAATACTTTGTAATCCTCACAATGCAGCTGTACATCCTCCATGATTCTCACAGTGAGGGAGAATCAGGCTGTTCCCATCTTTCCAATTAATGATTACATTCCTTGAAGCAGGCAGTGTCCAGACAGTGTTCAAGGGTTTAGGCAGTTGAAAGGGGTGGGGAAGTTATCAGTCATAGCCGTCTAACCTAATGATAAAACTTTGTTAGCAGCTGAAGCGAGAGTGCACTTAAGCCTTTTTCTAATATTCTCCATAAATCCAAAAGGGATCTGTAAACTTTACTGTGAAATCTATTGCAAATTGTTGCAGATACATTTAAGGCAGCGCATGAACGTTCACAGAAATGCTCTGAGACACAACATCTCGATGCATTGTGCAAAGTCTCCCCTGTGCATCTCTCATCCAGCGAATCATGGCCAGTTAAAACAGTGCCAGGAATGCTTGGGGCTGGTTGTAGCATTTTGCTTTTAATGGTGAACTGCTGGTGAAGATAAAGATTATTTTTCATTCCAGCAGAAGTGTCAGCGGAAAGCTCACGGCAGTAGGACCAGCCATTCTCAGGAACCTAGGCTCTTGTGGTCTCCCAGGGTTGAAGTTGCTGGAAGAAGGTCTTGTAGTTTTGTGCAGTGCTCTATTTTTGTGGGTTGGGCCTAAAGGGTGATGTGTTATGAAATTTAATTGAAGCATGCATTGAAATAAATAGTACTTCCAAGTCAAAATTGTTACGCATAGGATGAGGCTGTCACTCTGCTTTTTAACCAAGTCTTACCCTCTCACTGTTTCACACATTAAGTCCTTTTCAGATTTAACAGAGTGACTTTGAATGAACATGGGGTGGTAGCATCACTGCAGCTCCCTAGTCCTACTTCTAGTCCTAATTAGAATGTGTGAAGATAGCCCTGTACATATAGCTATACACACAGATAGCTTTCTATATATGACTAGACAAAGAAAGCCCTCAATTCATACAATGGAATGCACATTCCTGCAGCATGAGGCCCTTTGTGGTCACATGAAAGCCTGGCTGCTATCACCTGCTTCCAGGCCACTGCTGCAAATGATCAGAGGTATGGCACATGCACAAGAGGCTGCCAGAGGCTCTGCTGTTGTTGGTAAGTTGGCAGCAGGAGCAAGGAAATTTGGGGACATTCTGGGGCATGGAGGAGGGCAGGGAGCAGGCTGGAGGGGGTAGATCTCAGCAGCTAAGGAGCCTGTCAGATCCTATCCCCATTTTTCAGCCTGCCCCATTCCCTTTCTTTCCTCGAACTTATGCCAGATGCATAGTTGGCATAGGTCTAAGTAGACCCATAGATGGGCCAGAAGGCCTAAAAAGTTTTTTTACTTACCTCTGGAAGGCTTTCTGATCTCTCCCTCCTCCATCACTGGATGCAGTGTGCACTCCGTCAGCACAAGTGCATCACCATCAATGATCAGGGATAGGATTGGGCTGCAAGTGTTGAAAATGGGTGGAGTTTCTGCTTCTTTTCAATTCATATTTATTGGTGAAATGGAACTTCTAGTCTGTGCTAGTTACTATGAGTACAGGTCCAAGGTTGGTAGCTATTTCAGGTTAATTTATCCAGGATAAGGGGAAATTTATTTTGTAGATTTGGCACAACTCTATCCTCATAATAAAAAGCCAATGTGGACTTTAGCCCTATTACATCTTCATTTTCTAATGTGGCAAGCAATGTATGGTCATTAACAATGAAAACTGGCAGGGCAAGAGAAAAGGCTAGCAGCACTATTTAATGAAATTGTGCTAATAAAGCTTCTTGGACAGCAATATCAGAGGCAGAAATGGCCATAAGCAAAATAAGATGGGAAAAGAAAGTTCTTCTCTTTTAGTAGAGATATATACTCTCTATAAATAAGTCTCACTACAAGCACAGAAAATAATGACAAAAAATTCATGACTCGATATCAATCAACTGCAGATTTAGATGCTGACACTGCATGAAGGATAATAGCCAATATGAAATATAATATGCAACAGAGGATCAGAACATCATAGCTTGATTGCTGAAATGAATATAGCAATACTTTTCACTTTCATCTGGTTATAGAGACCAGAGCATGGACAAAAGTCAGAAATGAATGAATGTCAAAGCATAGCTTTTATTTAGCTTGCAAATTTATTTTGGGTGGCAAAAAACTTAAATAACTAACTATGGGTGCAATCCAAACCCACACTGGAGCAGGCAAGCCAGGAGGCTTGCGCTGCATCCAATGCGGGTTTGCAGCGAGCAGTAGCTCAGCCATGGGCAAGGGGAAGCTCTGCCCCTTACCTGTGGATAAGGGCTGCGTGCCCCTTTAGGTCTCCTCGGACCGGCGCCACCTCTGGAAGTGGTGCAAGTCCTAGGAGAGCAGAGCGGTTTGAAGCCGCTCCGCTCGTCCTGGGGACAGGGGTTGGGATCGACATAACTGCCGGGTCCCAGCCCTGCCCCCGGCTCCCTCCCCCCACCCAGTAACGCCCCCTCCCCACGCCCCCCCACACCTACCTTTGCCGACACAAGCGGCAGCATGGGAGATGTGCAGACACGGCTCCCGCTCATGGAGGTGCAAACGTGCTTTATGGCACGTTTGTGACCTTCCAGGGCCACCTATGCTGGCATAACTGCCGGTTAGGATTGCGCCCTATATAACACATGTGAATGCATGTGAAACCTAAACAAACATCAATTTTAAAAAACAAAGAACATCAACATACATTATGGAAGGTTAGATGAAACTGGATGGAAGAGGAACGCTCATGTATGAAATCTGAAATGTGGTTATAATTTAAAATGATTGAAACAGCAACCAAGTTGATTACAGTCAAGGTACTGCTGTATCTGGAACTCTCACATAGATTGGTACAAGGCTGATTTTGGCCACTCACAATGTGTGTGAACAAATTCCCTTATTCAGAAACCCCAAGTCCCCTCCAAAGCTCAGCCTAGCACCAGCTCTCTCAATGAAGCCAGGCCCCATAAGACTCCCCATCTTATTTCCTCCATCTTGCCCATCTATGCTGACCAAGCAGCCGTTGCTATGGTGGGTAGGCCTTGCTCCACAATCTGCTGTTGTAGGCCCATGATAATATTGGGCCGTAAGAGAATTCACTTTGAGATCAGATCTTCTGTTCAGGACAGAGCTGGTACTCAGAAATATACCTTTCTAATATGCTACTATATGTGTAATTTGTTTAGCACTTTTAAATATACGTATTTTACATTTTGTTAGGGTCTTAATTACTATGTGGAACTGCAAAGCATACGATCTTACAACTCCACGGCATAAGAACTGTTGTGAACCAAAAGTCATTTCTGATTTCTGGAATGTAAAGGAATATAATAGTGAGGAAAAATACCAGAATTATGACATTTGGAAACTCTACTTGTTGGCATCCTTCAGTCTCGGAAGACTGTGGTATCACGCTCTGAATGGTGGTTCTGGAATAGAGTGTCCTCTCCAGTGCGTGAAGCCTGGGTAAAGTAGATATGGAGAATAGACTGTTTCCCATGCAGCAAATCCCCCCTCTCCATTTTGCTGAAATGGTCCAGTGGAAAGGCAGAAGCCAATACGGTTGGTTCCAGCGGCGTCGCAGGAGTTGCCAGAACGTGTTCAGCCTTGAACTGCCTCAGGGACTCCAGCTCCAGATTCTGCCTCGAGGTTGACTCCTGAAGCCTTTTCCATAACTGGATGTAACCACAAGGCAGTGGAGGTTTGGGATCAGAGTTTTCCTTCTCTCAGATGAGCTGCCTTCCCAGGCTAACGAGTCCCATCTACCCGGTGGCTGATTAGCCGCCTCTTAGGACAAGTACAGCCAAACTGAGGGCCTATTCTTATCCCCAGCCCCCAGGGGATAGTCTACTTGTACAAGTGATAAAATATCAGTCATGATTTTCTTATAATATTTATTTCAATTATCATGCATGACATCCTATTTAAGGCAATTATTAACACATAAGCAGATTATTCACATGTGAGACTTGGGTATTGTTTTTAATTTCCTAAAGATAAAATATAATTACTCCTTTGTTAATCTGCCAGTGTGAAATGGATCCTTCACTATGGCTCCAAATCTAATTGTGTGTAACTATTGCTACAATGAGCCTCGTAAGAATGTTGTTAGTAAAAATAGGCTCATAGTACTAGTGTTGTGTGCAACTCTGAACACAAAACTGATTTTCAGAGAAGTTCCTGTAAAGCACACCTTAATGGGATGAGGGAGTTCAAGTTTAGCAGCGCTGTGATTCCACATTATGATTCCCTATGTCAGGTTTTCTCAAACTGGGGCGTTGTGATACCCCAGCCTGAGGGCCCTGGGCTCTTTCCCCTTAAGGGACGGGGTCAGGGGGGAGGCAGCAACACAGTCCCCAGGATCGCATCGTTAAGGGGGCTCATGAACTGGCATGCACTTACCAGTCTGGGGGTGTGGAGAGCCCTGCACGACCATCCACAGGGCTCCTCAACCTTCAGAAAGTGAAAGCACAGCATTCGCACCCCACTTCCGGTTTTGCGGAGGTGGAGTGTGATCACTCTGCTTTCACTTTCTGAAGGTTGGGGAGCCCTGCAAAGGTTGGGGAGCCCTGCATTGCTCCCTGCACCCTCAGAAAGATGCAGCAGGGACTGGTAAGTCCCCTTAGTGACATGATCCTGGGGATCGTGTCGCTGCCTTCCCCCTGCTGCCTTCCCCACTCCCACACAGGCACTTACTGCGTTCCTCAAACTCCCTGAGAGTTTGAGAACCACAGCTCTACATAGTTAAAATACTGATGACAAGGTATACAGAAAATATATGTACACTTCAAATTAGTAACGTTTTTGTAAAAATACTCCAAGGTAACAATATACAGTGGAAAATAAATACAGAAAAGCCTTTAGAATTGGTGTCCAGAACTGGAGACTGTTTACCAGAAATGTCCCACCAGTCATCTCACAGTTCTCATGCTGGTTCAAGACAAATCCGTTCAGGATGGTGCGGAGATCTGTGTTTCTTTTGTGGTCATCTCTTCTTTACTGACTGCAGTCCCCTGAAATAATCAATTTGGAGGCTTATCAATGATAAGCTTTTGTCTGAAGTCCTCCTGAGGTGAGCCTGCTGCCTCAGGCCTTCTTGCTCTCCAAAAAATTGCACTTTTCCATCCTTAGTGACTGATTCCCAGCTTTCCAGTCCCCAGTGAACAAGCCTGAAAATTCAGAGATTTCCAGCCCTTAGAGGAGTGAGGATTATACACACTCAGTGTTTAACATGGAAACTTAACATCTTTTCCTGTGTGCTTCAGGCCCAATCCTATTGAACTTTTCAGCTCTGAGGCAGCTGTGCCAACAGGGGGACTGTCACAGAGGCCTCCTCAAGGTAAGGGAATGTTTGTTCCCATACCTCAAGGCACTATTGTGGCTCCATTGGTGCTGGAAAATTGGATAGGATTGGGCCCAATCCTATCAAGGGCCTATAGCAGCGAATAGTGTGCTATAGGTATGCCTGACTTTTGCTCAGTTGCAAAGCTCTTTACGGCGCTTTTGTGGCAGTGTGTGCCAACAGTACATGCATTCCGTCAATGCTACTAGTGATTAGGATTGGACCAAAAATCTCTATTGTATCCTTTTAATGTATGTTTTTTAGTGCACAACCTGCTTTCCAAGTTTTATTTAATTTATCTCCTCAGGAGTTCTGAAAGGATTAGTCAGAGAGAGTCATTGATTTAAGGCAATCCATTATTTCAGACAGGTGAAACTTTCAGCAGGGATATTTTATAACTCAGCCATATTTATCCAGTGACCCATTATCTTTTTCACATTACTGTTCAGTGCTCAGATTGGAAAAATAATAGCAGCAGTAATGATATTGGTCACAGGAAAATAATACTCGTCAGGCATTAGTTCTATCTAAAAATACGTACACGTTTAGTGCAAAGGATTTGAAAATGAACCGAGACCTCAGCCCAATATGGGCGGCTCCATTTCCTGCACTGGCATCAGTAAGAATTCTCCAAACAATATGTATGGAGGTGGAATGAGACACTTTATGTGGAAGGAACGTCATTGTAGCCTGTCCCTCAAATTAGCTTAATACAAGAAAAAGTGGTGGAGGTGCTGCTGCAATTTTGTTTTACTCCATTTTCTGGCTCCTGCTATATCAGACTGATTATTCTTAAATTGATTGGTGTGTGTGTGGTTTTTTCCCCAGTCTGCCTTCAGTCACTTTCTCTCACCATGTAAGAATTATAGTTTAATTTATTTCAATCAGAAATGTTTTCATCTCATTTATTTCCTGTTGCGTCTGCAAAGGGTGTTGTATTAGTATTTGCTTTTCTGCTGGAGATGCCTCTCACCTCCCTGCATCATTTATTAGCTGAAGATGGCTCTTGCTGACTCAGGAAGGAGTTTGTCATGGGAGACTAATATGCTGTCCTTTCCAGGACATTAAGGATTTGAAGTAGCTTTTAACAGTGGGGAGTGTGGGAAGGCTGGAAGGCTTTTCACCATTTTGCCTAAATTGGGGCCAAGGACCATTGACTTATACAGAAAGGTGTCCCCTACTGAACTATGAGAGGTGTTACATTGTGGTGGAAAAAAAGGCCTGAAATATTGGTATTATTGTCCTAATTCTAAAGGTGAAACAATACATTCCAGTTGCAAAGTGAAGTTATAAACCAGAAACCCATAATAATAGTAGGACTATTGTTGAATAACAGTTTACACTTTTCAGATAAAGAAATAGACTACACACATCTCCACATTTACCTGTAAGTAAGCCCCATTGACTAGAATGGGACTTACTTCTGAGTAGACATGATGCCTAGGATTGGGTTCAAATTCTAACAGGCATTTTGGTTATTCCTACTGCACTGCTAAGGGCCCAACCAGATGTAACATAGTTGGAACTCCCAAAGTCTAGCTTTTCTCCTCTATGGCTAATAGCAGTTCCAGGGGCATACAACATGGATTAGAATTGTGACACGGGGGAAGGGCATCCAAATCATGCCCATGGCTACTAAAAAAGAAAACAACATTGGAGTTCCAAACATGAAACACCCATATCATGCCTTGCTTGGCAGATAGCCAGAAAATGCTGGGGATGTATATGGAAATAAGGTATAAAAACAGGTGAGTCTGCATAACAAGCAGAGCAGTCAACCTTTTTTTATTGCTCTCTGCCTACCTTTGCTAATGTTACTCAAAATGGTCACTCACTTTCCATTCCTGACCTGCTGAGTACAGCTAATCTCGTCCTTCTGTATTTACTGTCCTGCTAATCCCATTCCATTTTCATGGTCCCAAAGTGGCTCTCTGAACATCTCTCCAACAAAAAAACATGCACACACACCTCTCTATTCAACCATTTGACCCACAAATACTCACTGCCTTTCATTTTTCTCCCACAATCAGACAACAGAGACAAGCAGTATATTCACTGTAGGCTTGCCAAAGTCTTCTGAGTGATCTCTATGTTTAGTAAAATAATATAATTTAACAAGTCCTAGCTACTAATATTAGCCACTTGGCTTGCAGATTTTGATAGTCAGAATATATGGTGACTTTCCATTGCAATTACACATGGCATTCAGTGCCCCTTCAAGCACATTACACATGGCAAGGATTACCCATTGGCCAAAGCTCTTCTAAGCTTATAAGATAGTGGCTCCCAAAGTCATGGGTTGCAATCCACTATTGGGAGCCAAACCTGGGCCATTCCCCCTTAAGGAGAGTGGCCCAAGAATGGGTCCCCAACGGCGCTGCAGCAATCACAGCGCTGCGGGGACCCAGGGACATTCTCACATACGTGGGGGCGTCCTAAAGCCTCCCGGGGGGTCCTGCATATTTTCTCTTACTCCTCCATAAGCCCCTCAATCTACAATGGGTTTCCTTGGGCCTGCATGAGCTCTTTAGCTGGTGCAAGTCCGAGGAGACAAAGGGAGTATGCCAGCTGGCACCAGATGGGATAGTATCTGTTGCCCATGCCAGGTGCCATCCCTCCCACCTCCAACACGCCTCTGGCCCTCCCCTATTCCACCCACTTCCACCCCATTACTTCCACCCTGCCAACTCACCAAAATCAACAGGCCTCCTTCTTCCCCCTGCCATGCATGGGGCCTCCAAAGTCTTTCCAGCAGTGATCTAGGAGTTTGTGGTTATGTACACTTCTGAGTTGCCATTTGCAACTGCTGGAAAGCACATTCCGCCATCAGAATGCTAATTGTGGCGGCAGCAGATAGGATTGGGCTTTAGATTTCTGAAATGAAATTATGTGGGAAATGTCTGCAATAAGCTTTGCCCTAAACCTCTTCCAAGTTCAAATTTTTAAAGCGTAGAAATTTTCTCAGATAGCTTTTTGAAGTCATTAGTTTTCCATAAACGATATGTCTACTATATATTAGACAACTTGGATCCTAAGAATGATTGGTGGAGTTCTGATTACACAATGAGGCTTTCCCTTCCTCCTTCCTGGTGCTTCCCCTTCTACCTCCTCCAAAGCCAATTCTGATGGAATGGCATGTGATATGGCATGAAATGTAGTGTGGGGGTGTGCACTTGGGAGGGAATTGGCAGAAATCCAAGACATTCCCCTTTGTGCAAGCTACATTGTCTTCTAGTGTGCAGGGGGCTCTTTGGCTTCAAAGTAAGCCAATGTTCCAAGCTGAAGCTCTTGTCTTAGTTACACCAGTGCAGCAGCTGCAATTTTTGGTTCATGGTAAGATAAAGAGTGATAGGATTCTTCAGAACTCAACTCTTTTTTTTTAAGTATTAAGATAATCCTAGCCTCCTGCCAACAATGGGAGATCCTATTCTAAAGATTTCATTTATTCATCTCATAACTAAGGAATCAGCTTATTTGCAAAGGGCTTACAATATTCTGCTGTGAGCCCAGCACAACCACTGTGAGCTTTCCTGTTCTTAAAATGATTGGTAGTTTTCTTTATCTCCTCTACTTGGAAAAAAAAACAAAACCTAGCAATCTCTTATTACAGCCTTTTCAGATACTTTTGAAAAGGCAATATTTCTAAAAAATTCCATCACAAATTCCATCTGTGCTCCTAGTTGCACAGGACTATATTTACAAAATTACAAACTCATTTATTTATTTTAGAGCTATGTATCCCACCCTACCCCAATGGCACCTAAAGAAACTAATGATATTAGAAAATGCAATACATAATAATAATAATAATAATAATAATAATAATAATAATAATAATAATAATAATAAACTGGTGAAAATCTTAAAATAGACCAAACTTCAGCACATAGCATAAGCCAAATAATCTACAGCACATAAACCCCCCAAACAAAACAGCAGCATATAACATCAATTAATAATAGCAGCATGAAACCAGTGTTAAGAATCAGAAAAGCACAAAATAAAAGGAGCCAATAAGCAGCCATAAAACAAATGTGATAAAAATAAAACACCCAAATAAATATCCACCCCACTCAATATCGCAAAACCAGAAGTGGTCAGGACTGCAGTCTGCAGGGGTCTGCGCTGTGTGGAAAGCCTTGCTGAGGCTAGTGCCACATTCCTACGACCCCTGGGAGGCTGCTGTAGGCGGGGGTGAGTGGAAGCGTGCTCTTGTGCCCTGATCAAAGGCATGATCCAGGGGATCACATCTCTGCCTTCCCCCCTACCCACCCCTTAAGGGGACAGAGGCCAGGCACTCAGGCTGGGGCACCACAACACCTCAGTTTGAGAACCACTGATCTAAAGATAAAACCAGCACTTTGAATTGTGCCTGGAAATGAATTGGCAGCCATTGCACCCACCAGAGCAGTGGATCAATAGACCTGAACTGCCAAGCCCCAGCAACCACCTAAGCTGCAGCATTTTTCATTAATTGGATACTCTTTAAGGGTAGCCTCACATAAAGCATGTTACAGTAATGTAACAGAGATGTCACCAAGGCATGGACCACAGCGGTCAGGTTCCAGTGACTCAGGTACAGATGCAACTGACGCATCAGGTAAAGCTGGGTGAAAGCCCCACTGGCCACACCACCACCTAATGATCCAGAAGCAGCACTGGATCTAGGAGGGTTCCCAATTGCTCACCTGTCATTGCAGAGGGAGTGCAACACCATTCAGAAGAACAACAACAACAACAACAACAGTATTTATATACTGCTTTTCAACAAAAAGTTCACAAAGCAGTTTACTAAACAAGTTTATAGTCTAGCACGTGCATTGTGGATTTCCAGACTAGGAGGAACTCTGTTTTATCTGGATTTATTGTCAGCTTGTTAGCATGTATCCAGTTGCCAACCACCTCCAGGCAGTGCTCCAGGTCCTTAACAACTCAGGGCCCAATCCTATCGAAACTTCCAGCATCAGTTTAACCTCAGTGTAGCCCTGACATAAGGGAAAAAATGTTCCCATACCTTGAGGAGACCTCTGTGACTGTCTCCCCATCACTGGAAGTGTTAAACCTGATTCAGACAAACCCTCACTCAGATTCATTTGGTTTAAATGTTGTTCATCTCTCTTTTCCAAATGACCTTTTTATAACACTCAAATCCCTTTTCTCTTTCTTAAGCGTATGCCTAATCTTCCTCTTTTTGGCACTGCTATTTAATCCTTTCAATCAATTAAAATTATTTTAATTAAAAAGAGAGAATAAAATATTAGCTTCAGCCTTATGTTCAAGATTTGATCAACTTGAAATGAGGATGCGAGTGATTATTTTTCCGATGCTTTCTGTAACTGACAGGTTTTATCAACAGTTTTTGCTATATCCATTCTTGGCTTTGCTTATATAGGCACCTTCCCATACCCACAGATCTGGTATCCATGGACTTGGTTCTCCACGGCCCCCATGCCCATTACTTTTATTTAGCTTCCTTACCCTGGCACCAAGCCTTCCTTTTATCAGATGCTATAAGCCAGCAAGCTATAGGAAGATAAGCAGACAGGCAGTTCTGTATAAGTCAATGGCCCTTAACAGGAAGCAAGAAGTAGTACTTGCTTGGCACCAAGATAAGGAAGGTAGACAAAGGAAATGGCCATGGAAGTGGAGAGATTGTGTGGAGGTAGGGTTCCCTCTTATCCACAGTTTCTGGTATCTGCAGACAGGTATCCTCAGTGGATACTGAGGGACGCCTGTACTTTGTTTTACCCATTCATTCTTACAAAAAACAAAAATCAATCCAGGTTCAGCATCCTTCCCCTGTTGTTGCAAATATTTTGTATATTTTTTTCCCCAGTGTTATAAACATATGCCTGATCAGATATATCAAAAGTTGGGGAAAAATTATCATTCATTTTACTAACTTGACATAAACCAAACAGATGAAAACCTTCTTTAGTACATGTTAAATCTAAACACATCAACTGTTCAACTTGACTCTTGCTTCCAGTAGTATTATGGTAAACTTGATCTGGCCTCTTACACTCTTTCGGAAGAGCAGCAAGATGTGTGATTCATGCTGATGCACTGCTGATTTCTACAACAAATGAGTCAAGTGAAAATTAATTTTTCCATGTGTTAAAATGCACTTGCCCAGTGGTGAACCAACATTACCTCCACTTTTAATTCATTGGGGATGTTTCAGGTAATATTTCTATATTACTTGGTTTGAAATCTATAGAAATGGATATTGGTGAACATTGCACCAATCTTTTCTGCAATGAAATTGGGCAGAAAGACCTAGCGGTCTTCAATGGTGGGGATCTAGTAGGGCTAATCTAGAAACTGGGGTGTTTTTTCAGAAACATTTTTAGCCGTGTCAAAAGTGGTCCCCCCCCCCACCCCAGCAGTTTGTCAAGGATTGTTCTGAAATACTGAATAATAGTATGGAGTATACTCAGTTTCCCTAAACAGAAATAGTGTAGGTATAGGAAAGTTCTGTTACATAAAGACAAAAACTACTGTTCGTAGATGAAACTAAACCAAGGAAATTCCCACAATTAAGATGGGTAGGATGTGTAGAGGGAAGGTCTCTATATCATTGGATGTCAATTGTGCAATACATCTGTGTACTACCTATGTGGAGATACATTTTTTTCCCCATGTTGGAGGCCAGGTCACTGACTGTTAGGGGTGCTTTATTGAGTTTTGCCTTCAATGTATAATTGATGCCAAATGCGTTATTTTCCACCCTCCAATGGTTAGAAGCCATCGGAACAAGGGCTGAACTTGCCCCTTTCTCTTGGTGACTTCTGCAGCTGCACAGTTCCACCCTGGATTCCATTTTCTGGGTTGATTTGCCTGATATCATCAGGCTTATCTTGTCTGTTGCATAAAGCTGCTCCTATTTTCACCACTTCTGTCATCTCTATACGGGTGGGGTCTCGGTATCCACAGATTTTCTTCCTGTGGATCTGGCTCAATGTGAGTCCCCCAGGCCTGCATTGAACCAGACTTGGCCTAATCAGAACTCTACAAAGGAGACTTGAGCATGCGCATGTCTGCTTGCTATTTCTACCTGCAGAATGATCATTACAGGACAAAAAGCGTCACTTCCGGTTACCCTTGGGCTTCAGAAAGCCCTTTTGGAGGGCTTTCTGTGGGTTTCAGAAAGCTCTCCGAGATGACCAGAGCACAGCTCCTGTCACCTTTGGAGACTTTAAGGGGCTGAAACTATGGATTTGCTTATCTGCAGTTTTTGGATCTGTAGGGGGTCTGAGAATGGATCCCCCACGGATACTGAAGCCGCATTTGTACTACTTTGATTGTACAGGTGAGGCCTCACTGTCCGTGGGGAATCATTCTCGGACACCCCACAGATACCAAAAACTGTAGATAAGCAAACCCACTGTTTGTAGCAAACAAACACACATACACCTAGGCATCAATCCTGTGCTTGATTGCCAGGTGGGTAGGGAGGACAACTGCATCCCCACTGCGTTCCATATAATGGACTGGATCAGCCTGAAATGATTGTTAGTGTGCCATAGGAGTATGATGGAACTCAGAGATGTCATGAATAGTGTTGAATGAACTTCCCTGGATGTGTTTAGAATGAGTGCACCTAAAGTATGTTGGCTTTATTCAGATCAGGCCTGAGCTAATTTTAAGCTTGCCCATCACTATGAAGCTTGACTATGACCATTATGAAGTTCTTTACAACATGCACCAGATTCTGGGCATCACTTAGAATTCATTCAAGAGTCGCTTTGCCACTTGCCAGCTCCATGACTATCTGTTCGGTGTCCTAGTAGTTTTTGAATCTAGAAATTTCAATCTCCATGCTCTCATTCTACATATCTTCACAGATTTCCTCTAGGGACCTTAAGGGTCTCAGCTATGCTTAGGATTGCTAGGATACAGTTGCAGTACCGCTACAGAGCCATTTTCAGATGATTTCAGTAGGCTATATTGACCATAATCCTCAAAATTCTCTACTTCAATTGATTAGAATGGAAAATGCTTGAAATGCTATTTAAATGATATCTTAAATTACCAAAACATCACCTCATAAACTGCCCCTTCTCTTTCAAGCACTTTAACATCAACACAAGGGGACCAAATAATTACTTTAAGTGCCTCAGAATTGCTAATAAACTGGATATAAAATCTAAAATAAGCTGCTCAAAACAATAAAGGGAACACTTAAACAACACAACCGAGATCTGAATGAACAAAATATTCCTATTAAATGCTTTGTTCCTGACATAGTTGAATGTGCTGACAACAAAATCATACAACAATCATAAATGGAAATCACATTTATTAACCCATGGAGGTCTGGGTTTGGTGTCATACTCAAAATTGAAGTGGAAAAACACACTACAGGCTGATCCAACTTCGATGTCATGTCCATACAGCAAGTCAAAATGAGGCTCAGTAGTGTGTGTGGCCTCCACGTGCCTGTATGACCTCCTTACAACGCCTGGGCATGCTCCTGATGAGGTGGCAGATAGTCTCCTGAGGGATTGCCTCCCAGACCTGGACTAAAGCATCCACCAACTCCTGGACAGTCTGTTGTGCAACATGGCGCTGGTGGATGGAGCGAGACATGATGTCCCAGATGTGCTCAATTGGATTCAGGTCTGGGGAATGGGCGGGCCAGTCCATAGCATCAATGCCTTCATCTTGCAGGAACTGCTGACACACTCCAGCCACATGAGGTCTAGCATTGTCTTGCATTAGGAGGAACCCAGGGCCAACCGCGCCAGCATATGGTCTCACAAGGGGTCTGAGGATCTCATCTTGGTACCTAATGGCAGTCAGGCTACCTCTGGGGAGCACATGGAGGGCTGTGCGGCCCCCCAAAGAAATGCCACCCCACACCATTACTGACCCACTGCCAAACCAGTCATGCTGGAAGATGTTGCAGGCAGCAGAACGTTCTCCCTGGCGTCTCCAGACTCTGTCACGTCTGTCACATGTGCTCATTGTGAACCTGCTTTCATCTGTGAAGAGCACAGGGCGCCAGTGGCGAGGTTGCCAATCTTGGTGTTCTCTGGCAAATGCCAAACGTCCTGCACGGTGTTGGGCTGTCAGCACAACCCCCACCTATGGACGTCGGGCCCTCATACCACCCTCATGCAGTCTGTTTCTGACCATTTGAGCAGACACATGCATATTTGTGGCCTGCTGGAGGTCATTTTGCAGGGCTCTGGCAGTGCTCCTCCTTTTCCTCCTGGCACGAAGGTGGAGGTAGCGGTCCTGATGCTGGGTTGTTGCCCTCCTACAGCTTCCTCCACATCTCCTGGTGTACTGGACTGTCTCCTGGTAGCGCCTCCATGCTCTGGACACCACATTGACAGACACAGCAAACCTTCTTGCCACAGCTCGCATTGATGTGCCATCCTGGATGAGCTGCGCTACCTGAGCCACTTGTGTGGGTTGCAGACTCAGCCTCATGCTACCACTAGAGTGACAGCACCGCCAGCATTCAAAGGTCACCCAAACATCAACCAGAAAGCATAGGGACTGCGAAGTGGTCTGTGGTCACCACCTGCAGAACCACTCCTTTATTGGGGGTGTCTTGTTACTTGCCTATGATTTCCACGTGTTGTCTACTCCATTTGTGCAACAGCATGTGAACTTGATTGTCAATCGGTGTGGCTTCCTAGGTGGACAGTTTGATTTCACAGAAGTGTGATTGACTTGGAGTGACATTGTGTTGTTTAAGTGTTCCCTTTATTGTTTTGAGCAGTGTAGTTTAAAATCAATAGATCAGTTTCTACTTAACTCTAACTGTTCCTGCCTTTTGAGAAAAGAGCTGTACCACCTTATTTGAATGGTAACTCCGTTTTCATGACTGTATACTCATCTCTGGGACTGAAATTGTAAATACTACACAATACTTAAACCAAATGCATCAGAAACAATATCTGGATCTTCATGTTTCCATTTTTCCCATCCAAAAGCCCCACAGGAACTTATTATTTTTGAATGGCCAAAGATTGGTACATGATTGAAATGCTGGACCCCAGCCATTTCTTGGAGTATATGTTGCAGTACAAGACACTGTACAAGGCACAGATACCATCAGCTACTGTAAATACAAAAGCAACTTTATCTAGCAAGCTCTTTGTTGCATTCCCTTATGGCCCCCCACAGGTGCAGCCATAGTGAAAATGAGTATGCTGTATCCATCCAGGGGAGGGGGGATCAGGAGGCTTTGGAAGGGGATTTAAATCCCCTTACCCCTCCATAATGGGTCTCCTTGGACCTGAGCCAGATCTTCTAGCTGGTGCAAGTCTGAGCAGACAAAGGGGGTGGGGGTGGGGAGCTTGCAAAATAGGGATAGGAACTGATATGCACCATTGTCCCTTGATCCACACATTCCTGTAGCCACCTCACCACCATTTATCACCCCTTCCCACCCATTTTCATGCTCTCTTTGCCCCTGCTGGAGTAGTGTGTGCTCCATTGGTGGCCATTTTATGACAGTGGAACAGAGTTCGTAAATGGCTGGGCATGACAGCTCAGTCTTGAATAGTTTTGGATCCTGGATAGGGTTTGGCTGTAAGAAACTGTCCTGTCTTTGACTAAATACCTTACCACCAATATCTTGCTGGTAAATCAGTAGTTTGCATCTAAGTTCTTGGCTGCCAGTAGAATCTCCCTCCCTCAGTACAAGGATTGTGAGAAGGTATGAAAGGAAAGTTCCCACTGTCTTGCGCTCCATCATATAAGCGGTTTGATTTGCTCTCTGCTGCCCACTTAGATGAAGTAGATTTCCACATTATCTGTTTTGACTGTGAGTTGTACAAATATTCCATTGACAAACATCTGAGGTACTCTGGACAATTTACAGTGCAATCTTATGCATGTCTAATCCAAAGTAAGCGCCACTGAGATTAATCAAACTTACAATGCATACCGATGCATGTTAAATCAGAATTATGTCCCACTATGTTTACTGAGACTTACTCCTCCTGGGTACATGTGCATGAGACAGAAGTATTAGTTCCAGGTATATACAGGAATGCAGTCTTAGAGCATTTTACCTTTCTATCTGTAGGAGAATCCCTTAGCAATTTTGAGACCAGTAGGGTTCAATCTCTATACACAGTACACAAAAGTAGTGTTGCTGTGTTCACTGTGGGATGCTGAGTTGAAAATCCCTGATTTTCCCCATTTTTTTTTTTATTTTCCCTATTTTGGCATTTTATTTTATCCTGTTTATCATACCTAGTAAGCCCAGTCTGATCAGTAGGGGAAAATTAAATGGAGAGCAAGGAAGAAAGGGCTGTCACTAACTATTAGGCACTGCACATGTTTAGCACGTCCCCTTCTTCTTTCCTTCACAGATGGTTCACATGGTTTTTAACCTACAGAAGTCTCCCAGTCAACCTTTAATGTGTGCTCATATGTACAAATATATTGCATGAGTGGGGAGACTACAAATCTTGGCCATGTCAACTTCAGGAGTGACAGAATCATAACATTTTACTCTAATACGGCTTCTGTGATTTAAAAAAACCATGTGGACCAGTTTCTTTTCTATAGAGACCATCCTGTAAACATATCCTAGACAAGGACAAAAAAGCATGCATAAATAAATAAATAAAATAAATATTCTGAATAAAGAAAAGGCCAAATGAGATGTGATAGTCAAATAGGTAACTTAGAATTTTGGGGTTTATTAAAATTTAAAGTAAACATAGCAGTGATTGCAATGTTTACTTTAAATTTTAATAAACCCCAAAATTCTAAGTGACCCATTTGACTAATACACATCTCATTAGGCCTGATCCAGAAAGATGTCATAGCACGAAAGTAGGACTTTAGTTTTGTGCTATTTTGGCAGCAGAAACCCCCCAAATGTCACATTTAGGGACTCATACTCGCTTTGGGAGGATTGCTGGTGGAAAAATTGCTTGGAAGGAAAGGGATAAATACAAAGAGTGCCACAAAACATCCTTGATTTTAATTGGGTCCCCACTCAGTTACAACTTTTACTTTAAAATAAATCCCATAAAGAACAAAGATGTATTGAATATCTCGATTAGTTTAGTCTTGAGAGAGCTGATCCTTGTTCTTAAACACATTCTGTGCAGAGATGTTTTGGCAACTCATCCTACACAAAATTAGTCAGTGAGTAGGTAAATTATTCCATGAAAAGCATGACAGATGTCATGAGTCTATGAACAAAAAATGATTACCTTTTATTTACTACATCTACCTACTAGAAAACCAAAGAGTGCTCTTGAGAATATAATCAAGAAATACTGCTTGTCCCAACTGAAGTACATATGGTTGTTTTTCTTTATGTACTTGCTTACTGCTTTCATATACAACTTTTCTGCCTTGGCAAAGGCACTCAAGACAGTTTACACATCACAATATTAAAAACAAGCCATCTTACTAAAGGTTTTTTTAAAAAGTTATTTCAGGCACTTGATGGTCTTTTTAGGAGTTGATGACACCATCTCCCTGCTGTTTTCTCCTTATTCCTAGCACACGTCTCTCTATGTGACCCATAGTGGCAAGATAGAAAAAAGGCAGCCCTTTCTATAAACAGTTCTTTAATGCTAATCTCACCCAGGGAGTGTTTTAAGCAAAGGAATCTTCACAGTTCTTGCTGTTTGGTCACCCTGAAAGAGATATGATGAAAGGGGGCTTCTGCTAGCAGATATTTCACTCAACAGGCTGATTTGCTTGGCACTAATTGAGCAGTGTTCAAAGCAGGGAAGTGACCCCTTCTTGTTAGCTACTGTTTTTGGAAGATTCAAGGCTGATTTGGCTAACATGGGGGGAGGGGGGGAGACACGTGAATCTCATTAAAAGCCACCCATCTTCCTTCATAATTAAGTTGAGTAGTGCCAGTGCTTTCCACTAGCAGTGTCAAAAGGATTATTCTCAGCTTCAGATGCCCACAAAATGAACTTGGGAAGGGGGAATTACACTTGCTGACCCTTTTCCTGAACATTATGTGCTCAGAAAAAGGGAAGAACAAGGCTATACACATGTACAACTGGATGTGCACTTGTGAACCCTAATGGTGCAGAATTCCTGATCACATGCAAAGAATCTATGTGTACATAGTCACATGCACACATAGCCCAGGTCTCACTTTCCACTGAATGTACGTGTGGAAGTGGGGGTGGGTAGCACAATCCCGCTGTGCCCTTCATGAATTCAGTCAACATGGTTTTGAAGATGAGAACTGGGATGTAGAAACAGTCCAGGAAGTTACATGCAATCCTACACATTCCTATTCTGCCAGGTCTTCATTTTTTTGATTATGGTGGTCCCCTCAGTTGCCTTACTGTAGTGCACTGTTCTCATTTATTTCTTGCTTTATTCTTGTTAAAATTGTTTTTACTTCTTTTAATTGTGGTTGTAAGCCGCCTTGGGTTATTTTGAGAAAAGCAGGGGCAAACATTTTTAAAACAAAATAACAGGTAAGTGGAGTCACCACCCCCTTTTGCCAGAAGCGAGACTGGAAATGCCCTCTCAGATGAAAAGCCTGTAAGAATGTATTCATTTGTTTGCTTTTTGATCAAAAGTCCCCCTCAAGATGCTCCCAGGGAATTAAAAATATAGTGCATTAAAAATCGCACAATTTAAATCATATAAACCTACAATAAAAATATTGAGGTTAGTACAGTAACACAAACATCGGGGGGGGGGAAGGGGAAATCACTCAGTATAAAAAAAACTTGATGAAACAAAGTGGTTTTGTATGATCCATTTGAAATTAAAAAGGGAAAAGATTAGATGTGCCTCAGAGGGAGACAATTCTAGAGCTAAGGAACCATTACTGGGAAGGCCCTATCTTGTATACCTGTCAATAAATGGGCATTCTGCTCATTTATTCTGTGGTGATCAGTGACTGCAGCAACCATTGAGCAGAGGTACAAGGAGGCAGCAAAGCATACAGCCCATGGTGCATAGGTCCCTCTTTTGGGTCCAATCATATCCGACTTTCCAGAACTGATTCTGACATGCCAACTGGATGTGTGCTGCATCCTGTGCTGGGAGGGGAAGACATGGAGGCCTCCTTAAGGGAACATTTTTTTCTCTTACTTTGGGGCTGCATTGCAGCTACATCAGCACTGGAAAGTTAGATAGGATTGGGCCCACGATCATTTTTTCTGTTATGAAACCAGAGTAAAAGGTGTCCTTTCTTATCCCACCCCCACCCCATCTCAGTAAGCCCAAAAGATTCCGGTTCACTCAGCTTGGAGGACTCAAGGAGTGATCCAATTGAGCCAGCTGACCAAGTTGCCCCCAACACCTCAGCATCCACTCCTGCCCTAAATAGTGTTATCCCCGAATGGCTATTGAGCAGGATAGCTCTTTGCTCTGGACAGAAAGAAATATGCAGGTCTTGTAAAAATAATAAGAGTTTATTTTAAAAGGCAAAACTAAAATGGGGGAATGGGAAGAGGACAAAAACACTTGCCTTAGAGGTAGTCTTAGAGGTAGAGGCAAAATGAAAACAATAAATCCTAATGTGACATTCTAGACTGTTTTCCTATCTTGCTAGCTTACATGGGATGCTTGAATGCTTCTCTGTTGAACCATGGTTCAGCTTCCAGACAAGAAGGGGTAGCTCTAACAATGTCCAGGTCAGCACTGAAAGTGTTGAAACCAAATGCTAAGTTCAAACTATGCAGCAACTTATATGGCCTTCTAACGGTCCAAGATCTTACATTCTGACTTGTAGGTTCAAAGGTAGGATTTGTTATAAAGGCAGAAAATTCCAGGTTAGCCCTGAGCTTCCCTTGGCCCAGGTCAGGTGGTTGGATTTGACTAATAGACAAGTGGATGTTAAACCAGGCAGGGGGGTGATGTTTACTCCCTAGCCCCCTTTGCATCTAGAGACAGGTGTCAGCCACACTTCCATTACATATCTTTGCTTCCAATACACATCTCAGCCTAGCTGTTTATGTCTAAGTGCAGGTGATCTCCCCTATGTGCAGGTGAGATCAAAATGGCAGAGATGAACCATAGTGATTCATTCTAGCCAGTGCCGTGTTACACACTATGAAGGCTTTGGATATGAGAGAGAGGCCCCCATTCACCACACACTGCAGTCAGAGAAATGTACTGGGGGGGGGCATGAGCTACATATCTTAAGGGTCCAGCTGTAAAAACTCTGTTGCATGCTTCATATTGGATATGGGGTAATTTCTGACTTCTGTGTGTCTAAACCAATTAGCAACAAACTGAAAAACCAATTAAGGAGAGATACTGACACTTGGGAGTATTTGCCTTCAGAATGTCATCATATTCAATTAGTACAGTGTCAGCTAAGGAACAAGGTTCTGATTTTCATCGTTATGATGAGATGATGTTTGGGGATTGAAATGCAATTATACTACAGAAGCAAAAAGAGCCTCCAGGTAAAATGCAAATTTATTTTTCAAATAAAAGGTAAGCAAATCAGAGCATCAAACAACTTGTGTAGTGATGCCTGAGGCTGCACAAATGACCCAGACTATAAGCAGTGGTATATCTGTTGCCAACTGTATTGTGTAGCATATAGTGCCATGAGCCTGCCATATGCAAGCAGAGATTTTGAAACATTTAATCATGTCTAAATAAAGTTAATGAGCTGGAAAAATGGCCTGATAGCTTTAAAAACATTTAATGGCACTGAAAGCTACTTAATTACAATACTATTACTGTTTTTCCCTCAATCATTGTGTATTGTCCCCATCATCTGTACTAGTCATTGCAATGCTTTCAATTTTACAGATTTAGCATTTAACACAGTTGTTTTAAGGCAAATAATATGTTTGCATTGACTGGGCAAATAAGATGTTTGCATTTCTTTCTTTGACTACTTTACATTCTTATTCCAACCAAAAATCCTGTATGTGCAGTGGGGTTTATTGAAGGATTATTCAAAATATTCAGTTTTATTCAAAATCATATGGTAACTGTATTAATAGTAGGCAATTGTGTAGCTCTGTGGTGGGCCATTGTCATCCACAAACCTTGGCACAGGGTAGGGCTTGTAAGACTCCCAGTATCTGACTGCTAACAATAGATGATAAAATTTCTTCAACATTATGCTCCCCCACACTGGATACACTGTAACATACATGCATGAATGCTCAGTTCTTGCACTTGGGCCCCAGAAGAGGCAAATCTCATGACAAATGATGAAAGGGAAAAAAAATCTGGGGTGTTAGCTCTAACTAGTACAGAGCAATCTCGAATTAGAAGTAGAAAACACCTGCCTTCCATAGCCTACCTCAGACAGAAGTCCTCAGAATAGCAATGTTTTTAGGGCATCAATCAGGGATCACACATCTGTATCAGCCAGTTTTCAGTCACACTGTCTTCCCTAAGGAGTTATCCAAAAGCAACAGCTGAGCCTTGCCTTGCTGTATTATGCCTTTCCTAGAAGTTGTTTCCTTGCTCACACCTGGTTGCTCCTAGTGGGCCAAATATTGTCTGCTTCCTAAATGAGCACTCTGTTCATTTCAAGCTTGTTTTCTAACACTTTGTCTGTTCAAAACCCACCATCTGCTGTTTGTTCTTAGTCTCATCTGTGCTTCCTGTAGCTTCAATTTCTGCTTCACCACCATGTCCTTGGATGAGACTACCTGCCTTCTGCTCTGTTCTGACTTCCTTCTTCCACTTGAAATTCAAAGCCTCTGATTCCTACTTCTGCCCCATTGCAGCTCAGTTCCAGATCTTTCAGTCCATCAAAAATGGACTTTCCTAGCTATCGCTTTCTGGTCTTGTCATTGGCCACATTTTTCTGATGTGCCTGTTTGAAACTGCTCTCACACTCCACACACTTATCCTAGTTCTCTGCACCAGGGCTGGCCTTAGAGCAATTTCCTCAAATTGGGCCTCTCCTCCCGGGCTCGCTTGGGCAGGCGGTTCCCCCTTCACTACCTCTTGCCCTCTCCCCCGACATCTGCCTCTTAAAAGGCACAGCCCAGGTGCTTTCCACCCCGCCATGCAGGGTGGGCACTTCCTCCGCCCCCTTTGTCGGCTGAGCCCCTGGCGTGATCGAGCTGTGGGGAGGGCGGTCGTTGGGGTTGGGGATGCCTTCCTGTCATGGATATGTACAGTTCAGGCCTAGTAGCATTGCAAGGCCTGAACCAAGCTAAAGCAGTAACACAGAAGTGGCTTGCATTTCCTGGCTGCTAGGATTTACAACTCAATGGAAGGTGATTATGTAGCACCTAGGCAGCCAGAAAGACGCCCATCAAGGATGGAATGCAGCTGCAGATCTCCAGGGGGAGGGAAGAGCTGAGAGGGCGAGTTTCCAGCCCCACTTCCAGAGGACAGGGTCTTTGTTCCTGGTCTCTTGGTGAGAGAGGTGGTGGGTGCACATCCTGCCCCACCAGGACCATGTGGCCATAGGTAACTGGCCTGAGGATCTACAAAAGAAGCTGACCCAGGTGAGGGTTAGGAAATAATAGAGTTAGCCAGTTAGCTTTGTTGTTTTATGCTGTTATGTTTCCTAGAAGTTTTATGCCTCTAGCATTTGCTGCCTTTTGTAACCTTTTGTAACCCTATGTATTTAATAAAGTAAAAAATCCTTTTACCATGTTGGTTCATTGTCTGTTGGGGACAAAGGTTCAGAATCCTGCCTAGCTGTTCAGCAAGCTACCAAACATCCTCATTGTGGACTAGTAACTTGAGGACTGAGACTTTAAGTAAAGAAAGTGCTCAGTGCCTACAAGGGGTGTAGTTAAGCCTAAAGGGTCTTGGTTTCCCTGGACTGAGGCACTGGCTTTTACAGGATGGTGGCAGTACTACCAAACAGGGATCTTTGAGGGCTCTAGGGTTCAGAACCAACAACTCTGAGCACCCCAAAACCCTGGGAGTGAGACCCAAGTGTACGACACTTCCCACCGGCCGTGGTGAGTCCGCCCCCACCCCCCACTGCTCCTCGCCGGGGCATAGGGCTCCTCCTCCCTCCTTGCAGGTGAGCCTTTTGCGCTGAGTTGGGTCCCCGTGGGCTTGTCGTCCCAGTCACAGGGTGCGTCCCCATGACACCCTTGCAGCAATAACACCTCAGCACTGCTCAGCAGCTGAGAGCCTGAGGGCCGAATAAAAAGCTTCTGCAGGCCGCATCCGGCCCCCGGGCCTTATGTTTGACACCCTTGGTCTAATCGGTTGCTTTAATCCACTCCTTCTTCACCCAGCTATGGATGGCTGCTCAGTGCTGTTTTTTTCCCCTGACAAATTACAGTGCCTCATGAATAAGCATCCACCCCCTTCTTCTTTGCCTATCAGAGAAAGCCTGGTGAACTACTTAAGTTTACCAGAGGGGCAAGTAGGATTCCCCCTATGAGTTTTGCCTCCTTATCTCCTGAAGGAAAGGAGCCCCATAGCCACTCTTTGTGGGAGAGCAGCCAGGGGCTTCTTGCCTTTGGCCAGCAAAACCCCCCTCCTTCTCAAAGGAAAGGGGGGGGGTTGTGGGGAGAGAAGAAAACTGCTTTCAAAATGAATCTTGCAGTTTCTCCTATTCAGTTCATTAATTCTTTTTTATGCTTGGTGTTTATTTTTTGTTATCAGATTTCCTTCATTTTCTTTCTAGAATACATAGCTTTGTACTGTATTTCAGAGCTCTGTGGAATCAGTATGGGAACAAGTAGCTTTTGTTCAAGCCTGGTTCAAATAATGGACTATAGACCGTATGTTTATTTGCCAGATCCTGCATTTCCCATCTTATTGGATATGTCGTAGGACCATTTCAGATTCCATTTTGAAGAAGGTATATGACTGTGTGACACCAAAATATGTTGCAATGGCAATAACAGAGATAGAATCCCTGCCGTACATTTGGACATTGCTTTTAAAGAGAGAGAGAGAGAGAGAACTATTATTTTTCTTTGCTTCCTTGGTGCAATGCATTTTTGGCTGTGTGAGGCACCAAAATCTGTTGTGCTGGTGGTGATAACAGAGATAGAATCCCTTCTGTACATTTGGACTGCTAAATAAGAGTAATATTACTATAATAGAGTACTATTATAAGAGTTATCTCTCTCTTTCTCTCTGTTATTTGTTAGTATAAGTTGCCCTGCAAGTTATTAATAGTTGTAAAAATAATTAAGTTATTTATAACATTTGTGATTGTTAGTTATTTATGAACTTGGAGGGGCCCACAAAATGTTTCCAATTGGGCCCTGCAGCTCCTAAGGCCAGCCCTGTTCTGCACAAAATGAGAATAGTAAAAGGTATAGTTCCTGATGATGAACTAAGTTTGCTTTGGAAGGACAATCTGTGGAGTGGTGGACCACCACCTTAACCACCACTCCAATTCAAACGGTCTGCCAGCTGGTTACATTAATATCACCTTCTTTTGCTGATGTCGGACATCCCACAATGCTGTGGATTAACCCCAGGGGGCCTCCAACAACTGACTCTTAGGGCCCAGTCCTATCCAACTTTCTAGAACTGATGCAGCTATGCCAACGGGGTGTGTGCTGCATCCTGCAGTGGGGGGGGGGGCAGTCACAGAGGCCTCCTCAAGGTAAGGGAACAAATATTCTCTTACCTCAGGGCTGCATTGCACCTGTATTGGTACTGGAAAGTTGGATAGATGAGGCCTTCAGTAGATCATCCCCATCCTAGAAACATCATAAATATATATTTTAAAAAACTGTTTAAAATGTTAATTGGAAAAAGGAAACTTGCAGAAAAGGTTAATTGCAAAAAGAAAGTACAAAAAACAAAAACAAAACCTGCTTATAAATGCTTATTTTGAAGCATTTGCTATAGTATATTCTGAACTCTCCATAAGTTCTTCTCTCAATTTTTTTTCAAATATAATTTATAGATCTTTTTAATTTATAGATCTTTTAAAGAAAAAAATCACTGTGGAATGGTATATTTTTGATTACATCAGAATGCCAGATGCAGGGGAGGGCACCAGGATGCAGGTTTCTTGTTGCTTTGTGTGCTCCCTGAGGCATTTGATGGGATACGGGAAGCTGGACTAGATGGGCCTTTGGCTTGATCCAGCAGGGCTCGTTTTATGATTTAGCCATTAAAACATTTTTTTATTAAAATTTCATCTCAATAGATATGACTTTTAAGTTTCTCCCAATTGCACATATGTATAAATGCATGATTTGCACCATAATGTTAGCAATGTGGATAATTTTCTATAGAAATACATTTAAAGTGCATTTACAACAGAGACTTGACACTTCTAAACCAGTGTATCCGATATATAGGAAAGCACACATCTCCTTCATAGAAGGTGATAACGCATTGCTGACTTCATGCCAAAATGGCTGTGAGCAGTTCTGTCAAATGGACTGCAACGAATACGGATACGGATACGGTCTGCTTGTGGAAGTCAAGCTTGACAAATCAAGATGTTTCACCTCATTGACTGTATGCTCATTACAATGTTTACACAAAATAGTAATAATCAAGTGTAATTTTTCACAAATATTTTGAGACATCTCTGTGATTGCTGAACTAAATGATAGCAATTGAGAGGTGACTGCACGAAACAAGATTATTGTCTTTTTCCTTTGAGAGCCAAACTAGATTTTCAGGGGAAAGTACATGTACTTGCTCCAAATACCTATATGATGGTGCTTTGGTTCCTATTTTTAATGCCAAAAGTAGCATATGGAGGAGGGGAGGGAAGATTCCCCCCTTCCCTGGCTGCATTCCATTGCTATTGAACTGTGTTCTTGCAGTCAACTGTAATACCTTAAGTGAACTGGGTTCAGGAAAATTGTTTAAAAACAGTTGAACAGGTTTATTCCTTCTTCATATGCTTCTTTTGGGTGCGTGTGTAAAATTCCTTCATATATATTCACACAGCACATGTGGGAAGCACATGTTAAGAAACGTATCTTAGATATCAAGGTTGACCTCTTGAGCATATTTTGAAGAACTTCCAGACTGTAATAATGTTGGTGCAATGTTCCTTTTTTAAACACCATCTCTCCTTGGGTGCTTTCCACACCTACAATTTTATCCTGGCACCACAGTACATTCTCAGATGTGTCGTGTTAGTACCTTATTCCGTTAGCAGGCAGACTTAATTACTGGCTAGACCCTAAACCATATGATGATTCTCTCTACATCATGGTGGCCAACTCAGATCACTTCGAGGGTCACTGCTATATTTCCATCAATTTGAGAAGGCCACATAACTGTTAAACTTTGGAGAAACATTTCTGTTAGAGTGAACTCAGTTTTTTTGTTAACCTTTTCTCTATTAACTCCCTTTTCTTTTGTGTGTGTGCCCCAGAGTGTGCTGTCTCCGCATCACCACTAGACATCTTTGAGCTCCTCCTTCTGTTAACACTCCCTATTCTTTCTTATCCAGTAAGCACATTCTTTTCTCTCTGAACCACTACAATTCACCATCCACATCTCTCAGTTACTCCCTTTCCATTACTCTCTATAGTACCATATCTTATCTGCTCACCTTTTCTCTGTATTTCATGGCACTCTCCACTCTGTGCACCACAAATCTTTGTTTTGCTGTCTCTCAGACATATCAACCCAAAGACTTTCTGCACTCCACAATCTCTCTAAGTAATCCCCATTTCTCTCTGTGCCTCACTGTGCTTTCACTGATCTGTACCTCCATCTATCCCCCTCTCCAATCTTCCCTTCATTTCCCACCTACTCCCTAGGGCTTACACGAATGCCTGCATGTACACTTACATCAACTGGTCTGATGGCATCAATAACACGGGGCAATGAGATTTGCTATGAGAGAAATGATTGCTATTATGCTGGAAAGAAATTGCTTTGAATTAAGTTTGTCCAAGAGAGGAAAAGTTATGTTTTCACTTGCAGAATTTTTTCCCCATCTGGGGTACAAATGTGTGCTTTACAATACCCACAATTACAATAAAAAGAGGTGAAGGGTACAGTCTCCTCATGAGTACCTTCTCCCTTCATGACATATAATGACAGGATTTCAGCAATTTAATAGCATTACATCTCAAGTGATTGTTTTAGATTTTAGTGTCAACTCTATCATGTCCTCAGGTTCATCTTGATGATGGCTTTTTCCATTAAATTGAATTATACCTTTCTACTAGCTATTATTATTATTATTATTATTATTATTATTTTTGGCAAAGCTGACAGAGAAATGGAATTCAACAATTTATGGAATAAACCTCTGAAGCAAGCAGTGGTCTGGGTGATCTGTCCAGTGAAGCCCATGCAAATCTATTGGCCACAAGCCAAGCTAGGCATATGTGTGGGCATCAGAAATGCTGACACAGAGCATGGAAAGTATTCCCTGCAGTTGATTATGTGGATGACCAAACAAGTCAGTTTTAAATGGAAGAGTGACTTGTCCGTTACACTGGGCAATCAAATGCAGTCAAACATTTCAGAACATCTCTGGTGGCATACATGCATCTCTTCATCCATGCCCTGGCTATCTAGAATAGACCATTTACTGAGAAACACACAACTGGAGGCTGGTTTACAAGCTGTTATTTTCAATTTCGCAGCAAGAGATCCAGGCTGTGAGTTGCTAGCTACCGTGATACACTGCTCATATATGCAGACCATTCATGTGAGCAAGATAGGTTTTTTAAAAAATGAAGCCAGTTTCTGCCATACAATCTAAATAGTTTAAGAGCCCAATCCTGTGCATGTCTACTCAGAGGTAAGTCCCATTATAGTCAATGGGGCTTACTCCCAGGTAAGTGTGGATAGAATTGCAGCCCCAGTCTCATTCTTATTTTAATCATGGTGCAGGGCAATCCTTTCTTGTGCTGGAAGCGGTAGGCCAGGAGGCCTGCACTGTATCCAGTGCAAGATAGGGGTCCAAAGTGGTTCAGCTGGAGGTAAGGGGAAACTCTTCCTTTTACCTCCAGGTAAGACACCACAGCCCCGATGGGTCTCCTCGGACTTGCACCACCTCAGGAGGTGACATAAGTCTGAGGAGAGTGGAGTGGCTTGCAGCTGCTCTGCACTGCTCAGGGACGGGCTAGGATCCGGCATATCAATTTTTGTCAAAATTGGAAGTGCCTTTCTGACACCTTCGGAGGCCTTTGTGAGGCCCGCAAAGGCTGTGCATGGACTCCATGGATCTCAGTAAGTGTACCAGAGAACACTTTGCAACCAGAGAACACTTTGAGTTGCATCTGGGAGCTCAGGTACAACTGTCCAGCGTGGGTTTGGAACATGCAGTCAGTTGTATCTGCAGGTCCCAAACCTGTGGATAAGAAGGCTAGACTTATATAAACCACCCCAGCTTTGAACAAAGTGGTATTTGGGCGAGTTGCCCAAATTACATGTTGGCCCTCAGTATCTACAGGGGATCAGTTCCTGGATCCCCTGGATACTAAACCTGCAGACACAGAGACCCATGAGGGGAGGGGCACACA
The DNA here is from genome assembly GCF_035046505.1 of Tiliqua scincoides. NCBI lineage: Eukaryota > Metazoa > Chordata > Lepidosauria > Squamata > Scincidae > Tiliqua > Tiliqua scincoides. The sequence continues at coordinate 88,311,167 of NC_089823.1, forward strand.
GAGGACATCTGGATGCAACTGGAAGTGCCTCTCAGAGGCCTTCTGAGGTGCAGTACCTCAGAACACTTCTGGACACAACCAGATGGCACTTCTAGTAATGTCTGGAGGTCTTCCGTAACCCTCCAGATGTGGGTTTGGAAGGGTTCTAAAACTGCAGATAAGGAGGGCTCACTGTACTTCTTTGACACAACTTGGTGCATCTGAACAGTGTGTTCCATTGAACACAGTGAGAGTTACTTCTGAGTTGGCATTCATAGGGATGTGTTGTAAGTCACTGAGTTCAGAAGACCCTGAGCAATAAGCAGAAAATTTATTAAGGCTTTTTCCAAAGATGCTTGGAAAGACTGGCCCATTCCAAGGAGAGAGATAGAGATAGATGGATTAGGCCCATCAAGAGTTTCTATCTCAAACCACAAACTACTCTTTCAAGTGAAGAGAGCTTTAGATGAATTTGGACAAGCTTCATGAGAGGGAACTGCCAAAGCTGTAACAGCTGGAAGAAACCCAGATGTCTTAATGTACCTGGCATGCAGAAGATTGTGGAAGTAGGAACAGCTTGACATTTTATGCAGAAACCATGTCTGCTGCACTATATTAGTGTCTCTTAAAGAAAGCATATAAAGCATGTGATCAACATCCATCCATCCATCTTTTAAAATGCCTGTACTTGTGTTGAGGAATCTTTCTTTAAACAGGATCCTTTTATGTATGAAAAGTGTGTATAGAATTGCAGCCTTAATTTCTAACTGCTACCATTTCTGCAATTCTCCAAAGATCAGAAGGAGTCATCCTAGAGGATTTTGTCCACTTTTACCAGCTTTCCAAATGTGACAAGTTATCAAAGTGGTGGGAATGTAAGAGGGCTTGCAAAAGTCAAGGGTTCTCTCAAAATTTCTAGTTCTTGACAAACATGTTCCAGCAGGCCGAAACCCTCTATTGCCAATCAGAAGTTTGGAAATTATGGTTTGTTAGTTGTTTTTTTTTTTAAAAATCCTGATAATAAATTAATTGGAATTTAAAGTTTACCTCACACTTCCCAGAATTCATGTTGGCAGAAATAACCTAAAAGAACATTTCAGCTGGAGCCTTGACTGCTTTTCATCTCCTCCTCTGAAGAATTTGGAAATTCTATTCCATGACACCTGGATTCCTCTTGTTTGACAGACCCTTGTCTCACTACTGTGAGGGGAGGCTGTAAATTAGTGTGAGAGCATCTGGTTTATCAGCTTGTTGCAACCCTTTCAAGTTTCTGGTGCCAGGAAGGGAAATTGTTTCATGAGGTTCACCTGTATAATCAGATACTTGTGGCCTCCTCAAGGTTGGAGATGTTGCAACCATTCATTAGGAATTGTCTTCAGCTGTGTCCCTTAGTGTGTGTGCGCGCGTGCAGGGGAGTGCTACAATGCTACAAAGCAAGGGTGCTGAACACCTGCTGAAATTTAACACCTGCTGAAATTTTTTCTCCTGCACAATTGCTAAAAGTTTGCCCACCCTTGCTACACAGGAATAATTAGAATACTGTCACCTGCACTGAGCTCTTTCAATAGTTCAGATTATAAAATCCTTATAATAAAATTAATGCAGTACATGCATTACTGTGGCCTTCCAGAAAAACTTGGTATGATGAATTGTCAAGTACGCCCTGCCTCAAAACTGATAAAACTCTTCTGACATAAACATTAGCCATAATGTACAACTGTGGATCTCCTCTATGGAGAACTCGTGCAAGGAAAGTGCCCTACAGGTAGACCACAGCTGCAATACAAGGACATCTGCAAGAGGGATCTGAAGGCCTTAGGAGTGGACCTCAACAAGTGGGAAACCCTGGCCTCTGAGCGGCCTGCTTGGAGGCAGGCTGTGCAACATGGCCTTTCCCAGTTTGAAGAGACACTTGGCTAACAGTCTGAGGCTAAGAGGCAAAGAAGGAAGGCCCATAGCCAGGGAGACAGACCAGGGACAGACTGCACTTGCTCCCAGTGTGGAAGGGATTGTCACTCCCGAATTGGCCTTTTCAGCCACACTAGACGCTGTTCCAGAACCACCTTTCAGAGCGCGATACCATAGTCTTTCAAGACTGAAGGTTGCCAACTACTGCTACAACTGTGACAATATTAAATTATAGCTGCTTGCTTGATTTGTGAAGCCTAAAACTGCTGTGAACGAGAGGTCTTCTTTATGACATCAACCTGCTGTATAGTACAAGAAGCAAGTTGCCTCATGAGAAGAAAAAGAAAAAAAAGATGATCCCCAATAGCAGCATCACATGATAGCCACCACTAGTCACAGGGTAATGAAAGCATTTTAGCAATCAGATACAACATAGTTACCCTGTTGTTAGTGGATACAACTCAAAGTTAGTCTGAGGGTTTAAAGTTGAGAATATACTCTGTTCATCCACTGAAACTTGGAAATTTCTTGCAACCTATACTCACTTTTGGTGTCATGTCAGCAGTTCAGCTGTAATGTTTTCCTAAGCTCTATCATGAAATAGGGATGAATCTGAGAAACTTAAAAGATGTAATTGGACTTGCCTGTAAAGTTCTTATCTTTTCCCATCTCAACCAGTTCCGGGTCAGATTATTGTCTATACTTCAGTTTGAAACTACTTCTCTTAATTTGCATTAATAGAATGCTCCTAAGCAAAACATCTGGGTACACCTTCAAATTTTTTTACTTTAGTATAAGTTAATCAGTGTATAAAATGGCAGAGGAAGTTCAGTGATGATAAATACACTGATTTAGAACCTATTAATGTTTGTAAATTACAGGCTTACCAGGGGAATGGGCTCTTGGAATCAATGCAGAAAGTTCAGTGTGAATGTCAGAATACTCTGCATCTAAACCTTCAGTGCTGTTTTTTTTTGGGGGGGTGGGGGGGGAGGCAGTCAAGGCCACTGCAGAAACACCTAGCAAAGGCCTAGAGGTGGTAAATAAATGTCCCAGAATATAGAGTAGCTTTGATGTACTTTCCAACCCACACATTCTGGTTGTAATTAGAACAGAAAATGTAACCACCTGAAGTGCAGTAGACAGTGAGAAGACAAATAGTTTCAACTGCAAATGGATAATGTAATATTTCCAGGGTTTGGGGTTTTTTTTTGGGGGGGGGGGAAGGGAAGAAGCAGGCTAACAACAAATCTTCAGGAATACACACAGGAGTCTTGCTTTATTATTTTCATAAAAATAGTCAGAAGATTGTCTTTGTAGCTGCCTTCATTGCCATCTGGTTGGACATGAGCACTTCAATTAACAAAGCGGAGATGACAAGAAATTGCCTCAAACCAATTTGGAGCTTCTGGGAAGATCAAAGAGAAACTTTTGTTCCTTTGGGTGCCTGGGAAATTTTGCAAGGAATGTAACACATGCTAGGACCTGGGGGCAGGTCCTGTGCAGGGGATGGCATCATTGGGCAGCTGCTAAGGGCCTTTTTGCGAACAGGAGGGTACCCACACAGAATGGATTGCTGAGAGCCCCCTGACACCTGGAGCCTGCCCTGCCTAGAGCTGTTGCCTAATATTTCTGAGGCTGAAAAGAAAGTGTAACCCCTTTCCATTCAGTGAATTAAAGAACCATGTTGCTTTCTTTGGAAATAATTGTGAATTGCTATAGAAAAATAATATAATGCCAGTCTTAAGATTTTCTATTGACAAGCCTTCACCCTTCTTGCAGCCTCTTGTTGATTCTGTAATTTGGCTTTTCATCATTATACCTCAGCATCCCCTTAGGGTGAACTATGAAATTCATCTGGCTAAGGAAATTTCTGCCAGGACAAGAAAAAAAGAGGCGATTGGGTTGACACTGAATATGTGTGGATTCAATGTTTTCCATGTACATCACATCGAAGTTGAGGCTAAAATAGCAACCCAAGTGTTGGCTGATTTCAAACCTGTTCGAAAGGAAAGTACAAAATATCATTGTGTAAGTCTTCAGTTTTCAAACTCGCAGGGAGCTTGAAGACTGGTTGGCAACCTTCAGTCTCAGAAGACTATGGTATAAGCCTACAGCAGCCAGTATTCCCAGGCGGTCTCCCATCCAAGTACTACAGTAAGTCCTTGCAGGTGGGGAGGGGAGGGAGGCAGCGGGGGGGGGGGAGGAAGGCAGCAATGCGATCCCCAGGATCGCGTGGCTCAGGGAGCTGCAGGGACTGGGATGCACTCACCAGTCCCTGCATCAGCCTGTCAGGGGTGTGGGGAACCTTGCACAAGCATCTGCAAGGCTCCCCAGCCTTCCAAAAGTGAAAGCGGAGCAATCGCGCTCCACTTCTGGTTTTGCAGAGGTGGAGTGTGCTTGCTCCACTTTCACTTTTGGAAGCCTGGGGAGCTCTGTGGAGGGTCATGCAGGGCTCCCCGCATCCCAGGAAGGCTGCTGCAGGGACTGGTGAGTGCATCCCAGTCCCTGCAGCCCCCCTGAGCAACACGATCCTGGGGATTGTGTCGCTGCCTTCCCCCTGCCCCCAGTCCTTAAGGGGGCAGAGGCCAGGGCGCTCAGGCTGGGGCATCACAATGCCCCGGTTTGAATAGCTCTGGTGTGTTCAGATATTCAGATCTCCCATGTATTCAGATCTCCCATGGCTAAACATAATTCAGTGTTGCCTAAAGCTATGTAAGGAAAATCCCCTTTAAAAAGGGGGTGAAGAAAATATAGTTATGATCAAGTGTTGGAACTTTTGTTTTTCAGGAGTGTTCATTTATTTTCTGAATTTTCTTCTCTGAAAATACTTCCCAATCTTACTGATCGATATCTTTAAAATTTGTCCAACATTCTATTGTGAACTGTCACTTGTGGGCTTATGGTTAAGAGGACACTGTTTTGAATGCTATCACCTTGTCATTTCAACAAAAAGAATAAAAGGAAGACAGTTCTAACCACAGGCACAGCAACAGAAGGGTTAAAGTAAAAAAAATTGCTTGTCTTTATTCCCTGGAGAATGTGAATTCACTTTTCTTGATATGCCATTTTTCACTCTTTAACTGCTAGATCAGAGTTTTGACAAGAGTGTGACAGATGAATCCTGAATATATATAATCTTCAGCATTACTTTCTTCACAAGCCTATGCTGTGTTCCAAAATTCACCAGTTATAATCATCTGGGGTTGGCAGAGTTACAGTTAATTACAGTTAATCAGAAGAACCTGACAGATACATCAGTCTTATTCAGAAATGCTTGTTTTAATTATCACCATGTTTCTCTTGCCTATCATATATATTTGCTATTCAGGCCAAGTTTTAAGTTCTTTCTGTTATTATTGTTTAATTTAGTTAATAGATCAGCAACTTCATTCTTTAGTTCCTTAAGAACTCTTGGGTGGATGTCATCTGGGCCCAGTTTCTTAATGATTTTTTAATTTGTCAATTATGTCTGAAATGTCTTCTCTTTTAATCTCTATTTGTCTTGATTCAGGAGGGTTCATTTGGGCAGCAGTATCTGCCTGGGGTCTTCTGCTGTGAAGACAGTTGAAAAGAACTCATTTAAATTCTCTGCAATCTACAATTCCCCTTTTATCACCCCTTTCCCTCCCTCACCATCCAGTGGACCAACTGTTTCTCCGGCAGGTTTCGAATTCATTGCTTCCCAAACTCCAACAAGGAAGTTGGGAGCACTGTTGTTGCAGGGAGGGGGGGAAGGCAGCAGCGACATCCCCAGAATTGCACTGCTGCAATTGCACTGCTGCAGGTAAGTAGAAAACCCCCTCCTGTTCCTGGCAGCAGCGCAATCCTGGGAATCACGTTGCTACCTTGCTCCCCTCCCCGCCCTTAAAGGGGCACTGGCTGGCGCTTCCTAGGCTAATGGGTCACAACTCACCAGTTCTAACTTATTTGAAGAAGCTTTTATTATTTCCTTTATTGTTGTGGGTCAAACGCTCCTCAAAGTCTTTCTTTGCGTCCCATATCGTGTTTTTGCATTTCTTTCGCCAGAGTTTGCATTCCTTTTTATTTTCCTTATTAGGGCAAGTCTTCCATTTATGAAAAGAAGCTTCCTTGTTCTTTATAGCCTCTTATTAGCCATGCTTGGACTCTCAAGGACTGAGGGCACAATCCTAAACAGTGCGCGCAGGCTTACCGCCAGCGCGTACTGTCACAAATGTGCTGTAAGCAAACATACTCCACCAATTTGCAGTCGCCTGAACTGCTGGATGATGGAGAGGTAGGTGGGGGCATGGGGGAGACAGGGAGGAGGCATACCTGGGCAGGGAGAGGTGGGGGAAGGCGGAAAGAGAGCAGGGAGGAGACATGCCAGGGGGAGGGATTGGGGCAGCAGGGAGGCCGGACTGGTGGAGCTTTGCTGTTGGGCCCTGGCCTGACACAGAAGCTCTTGATTCTACGCTGACCCTTAGGTCACCATAGAATCAAGTAGCCCCATTGCAGGGCTACTCGCCTTACCTGGGGGAAGATGACAAAAGTCTCCTTCTCCTGAGGAGCTGCTGGCGCTGCCCTGGTTGTGCTCAGGATGCAGCAGCAGCCATTTTCAACGCCGCTGCAGCCTTGGGCGCCAGGCAGCTCAGGACTGGGCTGCCCGTCAAGTCCTTCTTCCTTTGTTATAGATACTTCTGCTGGGCCTCTATTACTGTTGTTTAGAACAGGCTCCACGCACTTTGGAGAGAATTGGACTCTTTTTAGCTTCCCTTCTAACTAGTCTCCATTTCAGGGAAGTCAATTTTATTTTTGCTACTATTTTAAAGAAACTCATTAGGAAACGGTGGCATTCCTGAGTTTGCATGCAATGTAGTTCATTGAGATTGTACAATAAAAGAACTATAGCAGATCCAAAATTCTCATGCAATTACAATGAAATCTATTTTTTGACAATGTGATAGAGTGTCTCAGACACTTCCATTACAATACAGAAAAAGCTACAGAAATAGATTGTCAGACCATATGGTAAACATTCAACAATTGGGGGGCGGGGGGGAAGTGAATTTAGACTTCCCAATCTGGACTAAAATAAAAATAAAAAGTATGATGAACCTATACTTTTAACTTCAGGCTTTTGTCCAACAAGCTGAACATATATAGCCATCTGGACAGCCCTGGAGTCTCTATAATTATATTATGCTTGTTCTATCATCTGTGATTTGATATGCCCATGGCTGTTAACTCTACGTCAAAACAAATGCAATGGTTCTCTTTAGAATACTATAGTTATTTCATATGAGCCATCCATTATCCTGTGTGTCAAGCTGTGGGGCTATTAACTATACTCTACAAGGTGGAAAAAATATAAATGATAATAGACTTTCATTAAAAAGCTTTTTAATAAATAGCCAAACATGCACAGGAACAGATGTTTTTCAATGTCATGAGCCACTATAACTGTCTCATACTGATATGTAGCATAGTCAGCAGCCAAGATTTAACAAAGAATTCTTCACCTTGGACTCAGTATCTGACTGCTACAGAAGGCAAAAGAATCTAAGAGCAGAACAGTATTTATAACCATTGGTCAAGAACCCAGGTCCTGCAAAAGGGGTAAGCACACAATGTAACAATATAAATTCTAGCATTCAAGCAGCAGATTCATAAGCTTTCTGGACATTTTGATCATCAACTCAATGATACTGTTTGATTTCTAATGTATATATTTCCATATATTTCCCCTGGGGGCTGGGGATAAGAATAGGCCCTCAGTTTGGCTGTACTTGTCTTAAGAGGCGACTAAACAGCCACCGGGTAGATGGGACTCATTAGCCTGGGAAGGCAGCTCATCTGAGAGAAGGAAAACTCTGATCCCAAACCTCCACTGCCTTGTGGCTACATTCAGTTATGGAAAAGGCTTCAGGAGTCAACCTCGAGGCAAAATCTGGAGCCGGAGCCCCTAAGGCAGTTCATGGCTGAACACAGTCACGTTCGGGCAACTCCTGCAACGCCGCTGGAACCAACCGTATTGGCTTCTGCCTTTCCACTGGACCATTTTGGCAACGTGGAGTGGGGGGATTTGCTGCATGGGAAACAGTCCATGCTCCATGTCTACTTTACCCAAGCTTTGCGCACTGGAGAGGACACTGTTCCAGAACCACTATTCAGAGCGCGATACCATAGTCTTCCGAGACTGAAGGATGCCAACACAAAATATTTCCATTATTTTAGTATGTGCAATTGGGCAGTCAGAAATGTCTTACAAAAAAACGGGGATCTCCACCTCTGATTCACAGCGAATTTGCTCTCTTATGAGTCATACATGTCATCAGTTATTTGTTATTTGCCATCAGTTATTAGCAGACCTGCCAGACCTGCTTGAGCCAAAACACCCGAAAGAATGTGTAGGGATACCAGAAATCCAAGAAACTGTTCAGCCAGAGACTAAAGAACAATGCAGGACTCTGTGGCAGAATTTCCAGGTTAGGACTGACAGCCCAATCCTGAGCTGCCCGGGACACATGGCTGCAACGGTGCCGAGAACGGCTGCTGCTGCATCCTGCCTGCCTCAGCCTGCCATGGGTGGCGCCTCTGGAGAAGGGGAATTTTGTCCCCTTCCCCCATATAAGGGAAGCAGCCCCGCTCCCTCCCCCAGCATGCCTCCCACCTGCCCTCTCTTCACCCCCCACCTCCCCATCACACCTCCTCCTGCCCTCTCTCCTCCAGCCGCCAGCCAGCCCCTTGCTGGAACGCCTCCTCCCCGCCCCCCTCCCCGCCCTCGCTTACTGTGTTGTGGCTGAGCAGTCTTGAGACTGCCGAGCAGTGGAGGCCGGACACCCACCCGTCGCTAGCCCAGCACTGGGTTAGCACAGGCAGTGGCCTGGGAGTGGGACTCGCAGACGTGCCTTACGGCACATTTGCGACAGTGCACAGCGGCACAAAGCAGCTGCACCAAGCTCAGGATTGGGCTCTAAGGGAGTACCAATTAAAAAGGCCAACCACTGTCAAAGGAACATGAAGAAGTTGAAACTGCAGGACAATACCTTGAGAAACTCCAAATCGTGATGCTTAGTCAGTCCCCCCCCCCCCCAAGCCATTGGGGAGGGATGCTTGCTGTGAATCTTCATTTATGCTTGTAAGGACAGCTGACATTGTGCTGATGCAGTCAAGAGTAAAATGTCCAGTGGCGTCATTATTGGAAGAAGAAATACTCTTCCTCAGGGCTGGAACAAAAATTAAACCCAGAGTATGACATGACTTTCCAAATCTGGGTCTCCATAATGTTTCAAATCCTGGGGCATATGACTGAGCTATTATAATGCTTTCGGATTTCTGCTTGCCTTCCAATGAAATTTAACACTTACAGAGACTGTGATATAGTATCCAACTACAGTTTCTCATTAATTTTTCTTTTCCTGAAAATAGAAGTTATTGATTCATTTCAGATTTTTTGCACGGGATGTGGGGAAATTTATTTGGGTAATGGCTACAGGAAGACTTATGAATAGCTGGGCTACTGCCTCGACACATTCCTGAAAAAGGAACAGTGCACCCATGAGAAATACTTAAACCAATCGCTAGCATAAAAATAAGGAAACAAGTATTGTACATTACAGTTTCTCAATTATCCTATACGTTTATTTATTTACTCCATTTATATCCCGCTTTTCTCCCTGAAGGGCACTCAAATTGGCTTACAAAACACAGAACCGCATCTAAAACATTAAAATAACCTTAACATTAAACAACCTTAAAAATCACAATGAAATACAGAACACAATAACCAGCAGTAGTCACCTCTTAAGAAAGAACAAACCCCATAATATCTAATCGGAATAGAGATCAAAGACCCAGATGTCCAATATTAAAAAAGTAAAATTAAACTCAGAAGGGTAATCTGAATAAAAATGTCATTGGGCCCTACCAGAAAGCCTCTAAGAAGGGAGCAGTTTGTAAACGGAGAGGGAGGGAGTTCCATAAGGTTGGTGCACTACAGATAAGGCCCTGTTTCTCAGTGCTGCCCTTCCCGCCTCCATAGCTGATGGCTAGGGACGGTCTAAAATGGTATTTGTGAAATAACACTGCCATAATGCAAAATTAGGCTTATAAAATGACAAAGCACAATATCCTGCTCAATTAATGAAATAACACCACCACGAACCTATAAAGTGGCTGCAGAGCATCTGCGGGTCGTCCCAAGTGCTTCTGACTGCGTTTCTAAGCCCGACTCCATTGGAGCTCTGTTGCTTTCACTGGCTGTAGATTCTTCTGAGCATGCTCAGAAGCTGCCAAGGAAAGTGCATGGAGCCCTATGGAAAGTGAAACTGAGCCACAGTGTGCATTTACTCATGAGTAGGCAACTGTGCCTTGGTCCATTGGAACAGGCAGGCCAAGAGGAATGCAACACCACCGGAATGATTCCTACCCAATGAACACAGGCACCAAAAACATTTGAAAAGTTCCTCCAAGCTGATAAACGTATTGAACCCTATGGAAAGCGAAATCGAGCTACAGTCTTGGTTACTCGTGGGTAAGCAAATGTTTATTGGTTCCTTGTTATGTTGGTGTATGTTTCTTTCCTGCACTTCAAAACCAGCAATGCAATGCTGTGTTCAGTTCTGTTCAAGTTGCTATTTTCTCAATGTTTTTAATTTGGCAATGTCTTAACCTGACTGTGTTTGGCAGCATTAGGTTCACTGTGGTTGTTCATACAAGGAGCATGCAAATCTTAAACAGCTCCTGTACATTTAATTCAAGTAGTTGACTATGTAGTTGTGCTCTTTGTGTGTATGTGTGATGCACTTTATGTCTGTTTTATTCCTATGGCTATACTGCTGACAATCACAAGCATAAAATATATATATACCACCAATATAACAGTGATTACACTCAATAAAAATGTTTTAAAATTGATTAAAATATTAATTTGGAATAAACACACATTACACCACTTCCAGGCCCCCCCTTTTTGTAGGATAACACTGCCATTCATGAAAAAAATAAAACCATTTTAGACAGGTGCCTAGTGATGGCACCTGTAAAAGGGCCTTCTCAGATGACTGGAAGGGACAAGCCAGGTTATACAGAAGGCACTCTCTCAAATACCCAGACCCTAAGCCATATAGGGTTTAAAGGCCACACCAGCTCCTTGAACTGGGCCAGGAAATTAATAGGCAGCCAGTGCAGCCATTGGAGCAGCGCCCCAACAGAGTCAATACATGAATAAAATTTACAAGTAATCTACAGATTCTGATTAATATCATAGCCTATTTCATTATTACTAGCCACAGTCTTCATCTTTGGGCACACGCTGCAGCAGTGTTCTTTACTTCCACAGTGCCTCAGTCAGCTAGAGACCATATTCATTTCTTCCCAACTTTTACAGAGTGCATTTGTTCTGCCAACATAGACAGCATGGACCATTTGATCAGTCACAGTGACACACTAGAGACTGTTAATTGAACACACTCACAATGTAGATATTTATTGGGTCCCTTTCGGGGAGAAGGGTGGGATATAAATAAAGTTTATTATTATTATCTAAAGGGCAGCAAAGGATATAAATCCCTACATAAACTGGTCTTAAATATGACACAACCAGCAAGGATATGGAGGTGCCTACTCTGATTCTTATTTGATCTGTGATTCACAGTGGTTTTTGCTAAAGTGCAGGGGTGGCCAAAGTTTTTGGCAGGAGGGCCACATCGTCTCTCTGACACTGTGTTGGGGGCCGGGGAAGAAAAAGAATTAATTTGCATTTCAAATTTGAATAAATTTACATAAATGAATATATTAAAGATGAACTTATATGAATGAATGAAGGTCTTGCAATAGCTCAAGGCCTATAAAAGGTCTTGCACAAAGCAAGGCTGGCCTTTCCTTTGCTGCCTCTGCTGCATCACAGTCATGAAACAGCAAGCAGTGGAGGGAGCCCTCATCCATAGCTCATGTGAGAGGTCAAACAGTCGCCCTCATGCTGAGAGCAGTTGCGTCAGGCCAGTGTGGGCTCCAGCAAAACTCCGGAGGGCCAGAGGCTCATTGGAGACTGGGGGCTCCTTGACGGCCGCATTGGGAGTCCTTGAGGGCCGCAAGTGGCCCCAGGGCAGGGGTTTGGGCACCCCTGGTCTAGAGCAACTCTCTGGGAGTTGGGAAAAGGGGTAAGCTGTTGCAGGGGTGGGGCAAAGGCAGCTACATGATCTACAGGATCACGTTACTGCTGGGGACAAGGGGGGGCTTTTTCAATATGCCATTAGCAATGCTGGCCTCCTGGGGGGGTGCAGGGAAACCACAGATGCCTCTGCAGGGCTCCCTAAGGCTTGGAATATCTAAAACTAGTAATCATGACCTGCTTCTGGTTTGCGATCTGGAAATGGGTCGTGATCCCTATTTTTAGATATTCCAATCCTTGGGGAGCCACGTAGAAGCATCCACAGGCTCCCTGCAGTCCCCAGGAGACTGGTGCTGCTAATGGTATGTTGAAAAAAGCCCCCCCTGTCCACAGCAGTGGCATGGTCCTGGAGATCGCGTAGCTGCCTTCGCTCCTCCCACCCTGTAAGAAGGCAGAGACAGGGCTTTCCTGGCTGGTGGATCATGTTTGGGAAATGATGGTCTAGAGCAAGATATAGTATTGTATTAGTTACAAAAGTGGTAATATAAAAGTAAAGTTTATTTAAAAAAAAAATATTATTGCCCCTCCCCCCCATTTAGGTGGCTAGCAATATTCAAAGTTTTAAAACATAAAAGTCAAACTCAAAACAAGCCAACTGGTGACAATAACAGCACAATGTGAACATCAAACAAGGGGAGGAGGGGAAAAAAATCCCAGAGCAGGGATGGGCAAACTTTAGGGATCCTGGACCTTTAACAGAATAGGGAATTTCAGCAGGTGCAGCTTGTCATCTCTCTCCTACACAATTGTTAAAGGTCCAGAATCCCTAAAGCCGAAAGTTTGCCCACTCCTGTTCCAGAGCAATTCTTATAAGTACTGATCTTTTATGATCAGTAAAAACCTGTCAAAATAAGTGGGCCTTTAACAGGACCGTGGAAAGCCAACAGAGAAGGTGATCACTGCACTTCACGGTTCAGGGTTCACTACAGAGAATGGCAGATAAGCAGTCTCATCCAGGCATCTATAGAGCTGGGCTGCAGAAACACCTCATCAAGAAATGGAATTTAGAGACTAACTTTTAATTTACCAGCACGGTGGTGTAGGGGTGTCTGGCAGGCTGGGGGAAAAGGCAGCTTTGGCTTGGGGATGGTCCCTGTTTGGAGCCCTTCAGGAGGCCTCAGGTTGGCTCAGGGGGAAGGGGTTAAGTCACCCCAGTCCTCCTCACTGGCATAGCCCTTTAGACTGAGTCCTGGGCAGGCACTGTTGGAGACACAGCCTTCTGCCTCTCCAGTCCTCCTCTTCTGCCCTCATCATGGGCCTCCTGTCAGTTACATAGGCTGCTTCCTCCTCCAGCCCTTCCTTACTGGGAAGGGCATAAAAAGGACCCCGCCCAGGCCCCCTTTTCCTGGTGTTACCTCCCTTGTCTCTCCCTCCTCCCTGACTAGGTCAGGTCCTTCTGGCCTCCCACCTGCTCCCCAATAGTGGGTGCTCCCATCAAGGAGAGGTGCCCTGTCAGCAGGTCTCTTCCCCCGAGCTGGGGTTGTGGGAGGTTTTCAGGCAGACTTGCCTGACAAGCTTGGCTCTCCCTCTTGCCTGGCCAAGTTGCCTTCCCCTTGTCTCTCCTTGGCCCCCTTGCAAGGTAAGTCTGGTGGGGAGGAGGGCACCCTGACAGGTGGTAAATGAAAAATGGGGGGAAGTTCTTTAACAGAGGACAAACTGTTGGTTTCAAGTAGTCTGGTCCCACATCCTCTGCAAGTGAAGCATTAATCATTCCCCCTCACTGGTCAATGACCTCTGATAACTTTTATTAGCTCAGATGGGTCAGAGTGCCTGCGAATGATCTCACACTTCTGGGTATCCTGTGCACATCTTCAGGCTGCATAGGCTTTACAGAATTCAGAAAAACTGGACAAGTAGGCACCCAAGTTATTCACCAGGAACAGCCAATGGGAAGTTTATGTCATGATGGATATAGGTGACTTTATAAATCAAGTGAGTAAGCCACTAAGGGATCTTCCATTTCTCCTTGTGATCCAGATGTAAAAAATCTGGAAGAGCTCACCTGGAAGAGCATCACTGGCTGGTTTCTACAGAGAAGTAAGCCTTCTCCTCTGGCATTGCAACACTGTAGGCTTAAAAATGACCTCTTACCTATGCTTGATCAGACTTGACACAAGTTTTCCCAAATGATTCATGTGACAACTCCACTGCAAACCATGGAGCCATCCTGACACTGACTCAGTGCAATTGTGTCTGAGCTCCTGTCATTTCCCATTCCAAAGCTCAACCAAGATTGCAACAGAATCACTATCAGCAAGAAATGCTCCACTATCGGTAGGAAAATTTGGGTGGTCAAAACTTTGACCAGTTCTGGAAGTTTATCAAGTTGCATTAAGAGTTCTTAGTATGGCTTATTAGCCATATAAAATGTTTATACTTTCTGCCATTTTTTGTGTTCTTAGATATTAGAAATAGAAAAATCTGGAACATGGAAGTACTTGACATAAGACCTTCAGACTTGGGCAAAATGAAATGCAACTTATGGCCCAATCCTATGGGGGCCTTGTGCTCCTGGAAGTAGCATTTCAGCAGCACAAGATGCTTCATGGCTGCCACAAAAGGCAACATGCTATTTTGTGCAGCTGGGCTGCTGCTGTAAGTGGTGAGCATCTGTGTGCCAATGACCCCTGGCGCCAGCAAGGCAGCACTGAGGACAGGAGGGAGGTGCAGTGGGAAGAACAGGGCAGGTAAGTGGAGGAATAGGGAGAAGATCAGGGCAGGGAGGAGAGGAGAGGTCCTATCAAGGCTGGGAAAGGGGTGGTTTTGGTGGCAGTGGTGCAGCTAATATCCTCTCCTCCTTCCCAGCCTCAATAAATTTTCCCAGGTTCACTTGGACTTTGCCAGCAATTTTGCTGGTACAGATTTAAGTAGACTCAGTAGGGCAGTGAGAGCATACCCCCTGGCAAGGGAACAGATGACTGCTCCCCCCCCCCACAATGCAGCAAGTGCTCCAGGGGTGTGGCTGCATTGACAGATTCAGAGAGGACTGGGTTGTCACTCACATTATTGCAAGCACACTGTGGTTATTTTCTGTTGGAAATAGCACACATGTGAGTACCTGATCCTGACTGGGACCATGGTGGGAGGTGGAAGGAGCTATAACCCTTTATCTCTGCTGTGGATTGGAAGCAACAGAAGCATTTGTTCCCTGTAAATGAGCATCTGAGGGGAGGTTCAATCTACAAAATGTTACAGTCTCTCATCTCTTATTGCAGTTCCAGCCTGAACTGGATCCCACACCTGATATCCACAGAAGAAAATAACCCTGGCATACTTCCGGTGCCACTATTACCTTCACGTGTGGTTTGGTCCTTAGTGGGAGATTCATCTTGAGTTAAAGGTCTTTCTATCCTTTAAGTTGGCTCAGAAAATAAGATCCTATTCATATTTTTAAGAAACAGCAGAAACTTCTTTGGACCCCTGGGGTTATCAATTAAATAAATCCTAAAAACATTCAGCATTTTTTAAAACTAGAACTGCTATTTTTTTTCCAGGAGGAAGTACTATGAATCATATAGTGTGACAGCATTCCAGCACTACCACACAATGTGAACAAAATGCAAAAACCAGCTACATATATACAGGTTTTATTCTTTGGTCCTACATAAAAGTGCTTTCTGTGTAAGAAAAGCACAACACATGAAGTAATGTAATGGTTGTAATGAGAATATACCCGTATCTACTCCAGATGAATGAACATGGGTGGAACCTTTTGTATGAACCTTTTAAGAGACAGAGGTTCTTGGCAATGTACAGTATCAGTTAACTCCATGGATCAGACCCAGAAGAGAAACACAGACATAAAACCTATGTGGTTACAGTAAATATGTTAATGAGATTATGATTGGCTGAGAAGGATATCACTAAATGAATATGTTAGATTCCTCTGCCTACCACGATATCCTGGTAGCTTTTGCGTTTTAATTTTATCCTATATTAAATCCAAAAATCCAAATAAAAGTTAATCAAGCCTGTCAATTCAGTTGTTCAGTTGTTTAGATTTTTGCCACATGACTCCTAAAGATTCAAGCATTATCCACTTTCACAAAGAGATGAACAAAAACTGATAAAGTCTAAGCTCCTGCCTGTTGGGATTTTCTTCAGTCAACAAGTAAAGTTCATCTATATCTCTCCTCCAAATCTGTTAATAACCTCGCGGGCTCTGTTTTCTAATTATTTTTCAGACTGCAAAATAAAACTATCAAGTTCTGCAGCAGTTTGCTGGCTGCTTCAGTCCTATGTATATAGCAAATGAAAACACCATACTGCATTGGTGGAGGAAGGAAGGAAGGGAAAGGATTGGGGCAATAAGCAGTTAAGGAAAAATAAGCAAACAATAGAAAAGAACAAACAACAAAAAGACTATAAAAAGCAGTTTATTTTGAATCGGATACTCTTCTTATGTTCTTAAATTACAATTAGAATTCTTTTTGCAAATTATCGATCTATGCATCTGGCTGAACCCAGGTACCCAGTTTCCCCGGGCCTCAGAATGCCTTAAAAGGCATAAAAATTTCACCTCCAGTTTCCTGAGGGAAACCAACAGTAGCGTGGGTTTTTTGTTTTGTTTTTTTTTTTTTTTTTTTGCAATAATGGCCATTCTGAAGCCTGCAGAGGCCGCAGGCAGACACATGTGACCTCTGAGGACTTCAGAAAGCCCTCGAGAGGCAACCGGAGCACAGATCTGATCGCCTTTGGAGGGTTTAAAGGGCCAAAACTGCAGATTTGCTTATCCGCTATTTTCAGTATTTGCAGAGGGTTCAAGAACCGATCCCCTGTGAATATTTACGTAAGTCCCACCTGCATCTATTTTAGTCTGCAGCAGGAAAAACAACAAAAGTATCTTGTGGCACCTTAAAGGCTAAGGGCCTGATCCCATAACTCATTTTCTGGCAGCACATCAGCCTTTCCGGTATTGCAAAACACAACATGCTATTGTGTGCTACTAGGCCATCACCAAAAATGGCAAGCAGCAGCTGCTATACAACAGCAACCATCAGAGATGCCCCAGTGCCAGTAGGTTGGCATGGGGGAGAGGATGAAATGGGGTGGGATGGGAAAAACAGGGAGAGGACCGGCGCAGAGAGGAGATGGGTCATGGGCAGGAATTGGGTGGTTATCGGCAGCAGTGTCTCCGTTGATATCCTATCCCCCTTCCTGGCCCTGATTCACTTGGAGGAGGCCTCCAGTGCAACTTCCTTCTGGATACAGCTTGTGCTCCAACTTGCACGGCTGCAACAGTGAGAGGGATTTATACCCCAATCTTATGGGCTTGAAGAAATGTGAGTTTCCAGAGCCGGCTGCCAAAAAGCAGCTGTGAACTGACTTCCAGCAGCCTTCCCACACGTGTTCCTGAGCACCAGCAATCCACTAATGAAAGTAAAATGGTGGGGGAGGCAGGAGGAAATGGGCAGGTGGACAAAAGGGCGGGGAGAGATGAAACTGGATGGGGAAAGGGAAAATGGGGCAGGACGTTTGTGGGAGGGGCGGATCTGGCAGTGATGGTGCGTGCTGGATCATATTCCCCTGGCGGCAGTCTCCCTTCCCCTTTTCTCTCCTCAAACTTGTGCTAGCAAAATCACTAGCACAGGTCTGAGGAGACCCATTGCTGAGTGGGAGACATTGCAGGGTGGGTGGCTCAGCCTCCCACTCCATCCCCCCACCACTGAATATAGAATATCCATTTTTTGTACAGCTACACCAGCGGGGGGGGGGAGGGGGGAGAGGATAGGGTTGGGATGCTTGTTAGGATTGAGCTGTAACCAATTTATTTCAGCAGTATAATTGTTGCTTATATTTCTTAGCATTTTAAGTGTCATGAGACTCTGTGTTGTTGTTTCAGTACCTGTCAATACTAAATTTTGTTAGGTATCTGTTGCCAAGTCAAAACATCAGCAATAAAATTTATATGGAGCTAGAGAACCTCTATCTAGAGGAGGGGTGCCCAAACCCTGGCCTGGGGGCCACTTGAGGAGCCCTGAGTCTCCAGTGAGTCTCTGGGCCTCCAGAGACTTGCTGGAGCCCACGCTGGCCCAACACAACTGCTCTCAGCGTGAGGACAACTGTTCCACCTCTCATGTGAGCTGTGGGACAAGGGCTGCCTCCGCTGCTTGCTGTTTCATGTGTGTGATGCAGCAGTGGCAGCAAAGGAACTAATCACAAACTTTCTTCTAAGAACCATTTCTTCCTCATTACACCTCTGCTCCAACCATATTTTTGCTCCGTATGTTTGCCATTCTCTGCTGATGAAAAATGTTGCTGGTACAAGGATATCGCTATGCCAGTATACCATTTTTTTCTACAGGCATAAC
This sequence comes from Tiliqua scincoides, assembly GCF_035046505.1. Lineage (NCBI taxonomy): Eukaryota > Metazoa > Chordata > Lepidosauria > Squamata > Scincidae > Tiliqua > Tiliqua scincoides. The sequence continues at coordinate 88,329,500 of NC_089823.1, forward strand.
ATAATGGTTCACCAGCACAAATAAGGACAGGGTAGGGTAGATTGATTCTGTTGTGCCTAGCAAGGGTAACTCAATGACAGAGTTGCTCTGAAATTCAGATATTACAGGCCTGATTACTGGATTGGCATGTCTAGATATGCACAACAGGAAACAGTTTAAAGAAATTGCTGTTGTGAATGTAACTCTTGATGATGGTTCCTGCAATATTTTCCGCTTCCATTTTATTATTATACATTCTCTGTCTGAATCATAAAACTCCTACAATGAGGTTTGTGTCCTGCCCTTATGCAACACTGAGAACGGCAAACTAACAGGATGCTAAAAAATGAAAGCAGCAGTTGGCAAGTTGCAGTTAAAGCCACTGTGGGTGTAAATATCCAAATATTTGCTTGTTTATAGACTGCTTGCTCATATTGCTCATTGCAGGGGAGTTTTACTGGCTCAAGAACATCATTTATGTATGAAATCTTACTAGACGTGATGCTTGCTTGCTTTTTCATTTCTGCTGCTTTTTTTTTTAGTGTGTTAGAACGGAACTGTCTCCAGCCAAGCTTTCCTAACAATACCCGCAATCTTGCAAAAGCCATCTGAGAGAGATTCAGAATTAGCTCATTTTGCAGGGCATTGGGATTCATAGCTCAGGCGTTGTCATTGCTTTATCAGGTCATTAAAAAAAACTTATGAAAGATGCAAGGAAATCTAGCTAATAGTTTCGGAATGAAGAAAGGTGAGAATTTTTTTTTTTAAGTGTCTGGAAACCTTTCAACCTTATTCACAGCTGCCCTGACAGGAGCCCACAGGGCACAAATGTGAAGGCGTGGAAGTGTGAAGGAGAGTCTAGCTTCAAGCCCCTGCTCCGTTCCCTTGTCACCTTGAGGCACTGATATGACTTTCAGTCCTGAGCTAAGTATCAATCCTGGCCGTCGCCTGCAGCAAAAATGGGGAAATTCTGAAGGGCCCGATGGCGATGTGTAAAGCCCTTGATCTGGAACACACGGTGCCAGTAACTGAGAAGACAAAATGAAAACCAGTATAAATGCCAGCTGTCAACCTAGAAAGAAAGAGAATTTACGAAGCATCTAGCAGGCCATTGTGTCTTCATTCACACGTCTTGGAGTCCCTTCTTTTGTGTACCACAACACATTCCCTCAGCACCATTTTCTTCATGGTGCTGGAAACTTGCCACTTGGCTTAGGGCCCAATCCTATCCAATTTTCAGTGCTGGTGCTACTACCATGTAGCCCCAAGATAAGAGAACAAATGTTCCCTTACCTTGAGGAGACCTCTGTGACAGCCTCCCTTGCTACGTGAAAATCCCCTTTTGCCTTTTAGTTGTGATTTTATATCTGGTTATGTTACTATGGACTAAAATATCATGCAGGCTTAATCTTCTCACACAGGCCAAATTTCCAAAACTCTGGTCAAGCCACAAACTTGCACAACCTCCACCTCCCTGTGGTTACTGTATTCATTGTATTGTTTTAACCCAGTCTCCTACATTACTGTATTCATTGTATTGTTTTAACCTAATCACTGCTTAAGTACTGTATGCAAAATTGAACTGCCTTCCTGGGTTGCCCATTCATTGTATTATCAGTTCCCCCAGCTAGGAAGCCAGCCATTAGACCCCATTGAATTTTGCTGATAAGTGACAACCTGACTCCAAACACCCTGCTGGTGGTAGTAAGCAAAGCTGTCGGGCTCAGACAGCCAGCAAACCCCTTTTTAAAAGAGGGCTTCTGCCACATGCTCTCTCTCTCTCTCTCTCTCTCTCTCTCTCTCCAAGGACACAACACATCTGTGTTGTGTCAGAGGGTCCTCCTCCCAGGACTCTCCACCCCCATCCAACTGCTCTACAGACAGGTAACTATCTTGCATCTGAAACTCTTTCATTCTAGTGCAGAATGCGGCGGCCCGTGTGGTCACTGGAGCTAGGCGGTTTGACTCTGTCAGCCCGCTTCTCCAGGGGCTACATTGGCTGCCCATTCGTTTCCAGGCCCAATTCAAGGTGCTGGTTTTGACCTTTAAAGCCCTATACTGCTCTGGGCCAGGGTATCTTAGAGATCGCCTACTCCCGTACAATCTGGCTCGTCCTCTCAGGTCATCAGAGAAGGCCTTTTTACAAGTGCCGCCGCCTAAGGAGGTACGTGGGGTGGTGGCAAGAAACAGGGCCTTCTCAGTAGTGGCACCAACATTATGGAACTCCCTTCCCCTTGACTTGAGAATGGCTCCCTCTCTTGAGACTTTTAGGCGAGGCCTGAAGACCCTGCTGTTTAAACAAGCCTTCTGACTTCATGGCCTTTTAAACATCTTTTATACATCTTTTAGTTGTTTTTACAGGCCTGATTTATCTGAACTGCTGTTTTATGCTCTTTTATTCTGACTTTTATCTGACTACTGTTTTTATGGTTTCTGTTAATGTGTTTTTAATATGTTTTTATCTGTTTGTTAAATTATGTTTTAATCTGTTTTTAGTATGTTGTAAGCCGCCCTGGGTCCCTTTAGGGAGAAGGGCGGGATAGAAATAAAGTTTATTATTATTATTATTATTATTATTATTATTATTATTATTATTCTGCCCCCCCTTTCTCCCCTTCTCTCCCCATCTTTAGTTAGCAACTGGGTTTGGCAGACCAGGGACCCCTAAAATCCTTCCCTACAACCTTTCCTTTTTCTAATTTTTCGGATGCACCAAATACTTTTTACACGCAACCACCATGAAAGCTAGGTACACTGGATTCAAGTACTAGGACCAAGAAACATATACTTACTCATTTTTCCATGTGCATTATGTTTACCTTTGTGCTTTTGTAACAAAGCTATAATTTTTTATTAAAAGTTATCTTTCTCCCAGTCTCCTCTTTGAGCTAAAGGGAATTTCTCTGCATTACGCCGTCTTGTTATCCAGCCTGCGATCCTGAGGTTCCAATAAGGGTAGTGTAATAATTCCCCCTAAACAAAACAGCCCTTTTGGTAACATCCTGCCGCAGGATGCAGTGCATGCCCCATTGGCATGGTTGCACCGGCACAGGGAAATGGAATAGGATTAGGCCCTCAGAAGGTATTTAATGTCAGGTCCAGCCAACTAAAGCAGGGCAGAAATGAAAAGAACACACCTGTATTTTTTATGATGCAGCGCACTGTACAAATTGTGCTAAAGAGACAAAAGTGGAAATAAAGATTTTTCCCATCACTGCATCAATGCCCACCTACTTTGTGAAAGCTTTCTCACATTAGAAAGATATAGGAACGGCATCTCTTCTGAAGTCTGTAGATGGTGATTTCCCTAAGTAGGACTGGCAATCCCTAGGACAACCACTAATGTTTTCCTGACACCTCTTCCAATTTTGAGTGTGTCTTGACTGAGAAAAACTGCCCTACCAAACAGTTTGGTGAGAATGACTATGGGTAAGTTCAGCTATTCAAAATCTCAGTGTAACAGACATCAACCATCCCCAAGAGCACAATCACATGGGGGGCATAATAGGTACTGAATAGAAACATTGCCACACTTAAACACATGTCAAAATGCCCTTGCAGATAACTGCCTGCGAGCGGCAAATTTTAAAGGAGAGGGCAGCTTCATTTGGCCTTCAGCGTCAGGTCTATGGATATCTTTATGTAGCAACCTGGCTGCAATTTATGTGAGTGCAGCAACTTGAAAAAGTGCCACTGACATGATGGTATTGGCTACCAGATCACTTCCTCTGTAGCCATAAAATTTGCGGGCTTGCCAACAAATTACATCCTCCCCATGAATGTGGGGATGAGAACCCTCTGGGCTGCCTTGCATACAGCTCATTCAGAATCAATCTTACAACTCCTCACTCTATCTCTTAATTGTTGGGGGAATATATACCTTTTAAGCCTCCTTCTATTTTCTATATTGATTAAAATAGGGTTTTTGTTTTTGTCTTGCTTGTTTTTTTGCTGACTAGCTAACTGAACTGAACTGAGACTATTATTGCCTTGGATAGTTTTGTTGAAGATATTAATGATTTTCATTTCTTTTGTATATATGGGACTTTTAGAACTGAACTCGCTTTGAGCATTCATGACTATGAAAAATAATAAGGGTGTGTTCCCTACCTATATGCAGAGAGATCTCTATAGGTCTCATCATTTTATTCCACGTGAAAGAATTCCATGCTTGAACATTTATTTCTTCTGCACTTTGCTTGTCTATCCCTTTGAATGGAAAGAGCAGACATACTCTGGAAAACATTCATTAATCAACCCTATTTATCCCTGTCCAGGCTTGGAAAAGGCACACAGTTTTGGACAAATGTTCTTTATATTGATGGGAACTTGAAAGATATGTGTCTACACTGCTCTGTTCAGATTGATCAAGAACAGCCACTGGCCAAAGCTTGCAATCCTAAAAAAATCAGAACATGTCCTTTGAGGGAGACAACTACAAAGCTTTTCTGTCCACACTGTGTCCCATTGCAGGCAGCTCATCACACAAATCTATGGGCAAAAAGCTACCCTCCAAAGGATGAAACAAACATTTGGCAAACCTCTTGCTATCTCTTCCTGTTATTTAACTCTGCAGCATATAGTTACAGGCAACGTCCAACTCCCACCAGTTTCTCTTTTCCACTTCTGCTTATTCCTTCTGCTTATTCTTCCCCAAGGTATAGAATCTATTCCCCATATGCCTCCCTCCAGGGGAAAAATCCACTTCTGAAAGCCTCACATCTGCTTTGCTCAAAATATAATATTCCAAAAGGCTAAACTAATTCATAACATATGGCAGAAACAAGGTGATCAATATGCATAAGACCTCATTTGAGCATTTTCGCTCAGGCTATTTAATATAAAACCAGCCACAATCAAGAGAAACCGATCAGCTTCATTTAGGCCCAAATTATGTGTATTATAATTTTTTTTCTTTCATAAAGCTTCAAGATCATGCTGAATGAAACATCTACAACCCCCAAGACAGTAGACAGACTCTCAATCCAGCAATGAGTTTTCCTACATAAGGATCCATGGATCTTACATAGTAAGGATCTAAGGTGTTCATGGAACAGAGGTGTCATGCAGGCAAACCCACACAGGTTGCTGCTATTCACAAGCAAAAAGGCAAAGCCAAAGATCCACGTCCCATACATGTAGGTTGATAAGCCATTAGCACCTCTCCTGGCACTAGTGGCAGATTAGTGGCACATTCTCCAGGATGTGGCTTTGGTTGCTAATTGGTTGTCATGGCAAGGGGAGGCAGGAACAAGGCTCTGGTCAGGAGCGCATGCTACTGGCTGACACAGTTGCACTCCAGCTGGCAATCCTACCCACCCTCTTAGCTAGATTGAGATTAGCTGGCTACTCATTGAAGGTTGGGTAAGAATTTTCTACTATCATCCTGACAGGCTCGTTGGATGTTAGTTTTTTTGCTTACCCCTATCTGGAGGATGGTGTGGTTTTTTGTTTTTTGTTTCTTGGTCAGATTATTAAATTATCGGCCACGTGAGGCAGGCCAACAAGCCGGACTTGACTGGACTAGCTGGGCTTCGTTGTTTCAGCCTGCTAGCTAAGCAGTCCCACTGACTTGACCCTTCGAGGGTGACAATGAAAGGTCGGCTTAGTCTGTGACTGAGCACGGCTTGGAGTAAGATGATACGCCCAGTTAGATCTACAGGGGAGGTAGACGGCTGAACCTGTTTTGCCCGGTCTAGTACCCTACGCACATTGTTGTTTAGTCTTTATGCCTTGCCAGGCAGCCCTGCTGCATTGTTGTAGTTAATCATGGCCCATTTTAAATCCAAGCTTTGTCTTGGTGGGTGCGTGGATAAATTAGGGACCATCGGGGTTAGATCTGTGTTCCCTGGCTACGAGGGTGGCAGCCTTGTGTAGTAAGCCACCAGGACTGTTGCTTGGAGCATCTTCCTTAGCTTCTCAGGATTGGCCCTGCCCTGCACACACAGATTGGTCATTGGTCCCTCTCAGGCAAGAGGAGTTATTAACGGCTTTCTGTTGTGGTGAGACTATGCTTGGGCAATTGTTTCTTCCAGCTCTGGCTCATCTTCTAATTTCCAGATTGTATTCCAGATCCACCCTGCCTGTTGTCCTCAGAACAGATCAGTAATACATTGTATAGATGGAAGCGGAGTTAATTTTGGATTTTTTTTTTTGTTATTGATGTATTTGTGGTATATTTATTTATTGTATTAATGCAACACAAAGTTGTGTTGACTGTCTGATTTCTGTTAGCTACCTTGAGCACTGGTTGGAAAGGTGGGATACATCACCTGGCAGGACAAAGTTCCAAACAACACAGTCCTGGAACGAGCTGGAATCCCTAGCATGTATGCACTACTGAAACAGAGACGCCTACGTTGGCTCGGTCATGTCGTGAGAATGGATGATGGCCGGATCCCAAAGGATCTCCTCTATGTAGAGGAGTAGAGGATCTACTGTATAGACAATGAACAATACAATTGTATTAAAACAATACAATGAATACAGTAACCACAGGGAGGTGGAGGTTGTGCAAGCTTGTGGCTTGACCAGAGTTTTGGAAATTTGGCCTGTGTGAGAAGATTAAGCCTGCATGATATTTTAGTCCACAGTAACATGGACTTGCATGAGTTCTCCATAGAGTTCTATGGAGAGGATCTCCTCTATGTAGAGTTCCCTACAGGTAGACCACAGCTGCGATACAAGGACATCTGCAAGAGGGATCTGAAGTCCTTAGGAGTGGACCTCAACAGGTGGGAAACCCTGGCCTCTGAGCGGGCCGCTTGGAGGCAGGCTGTGCAGCGTGGCCTTTCCCAGTTTGAAGAGACACTTGGCCAACAGTCAGAGGCAAAGAGGCAAAGAAGGAAGGCCCATAGCCAGGGAGACAGACCAGGGACAGACTGCACTTGCTCCCGGTGTGGAAGGGATTGTCACTCTCGAATTGGCCTTTTCAGCCGCACTAGACGCTGTTCCAGAACCACCATTCAACATACCATAGTCTTTCAAGACTGAAGGTGCCAACTAACTAAATACATAAACAAACCACAGTTGCAGGTGTGTCCACTGAGAGTCATGTGTGCATTGCATGGGTTATCCACATGTTTCCAACCATGAAAATGCAGTCTTCTGAAACCCTAAACAAGTATTTCTCAGTGCAGATGGAAATGTCCGTCTCCCGACTGGTTCGACCAAAAGCACTTTTTCTAAATTGGGTGCTTGCCACATACATTGTGTGGACTGTCCAGATTCTCTTGTGGCTTTTGCAACTTGGAACTGAGAAGAAACACCTGATTTATAATCCAAAAATATGTACTTTTTAAGGTAGTTTCCAAAATTATTGTCTCCTACCCCTGCTAGCTGGGCAAGGAAGCACGTCTTAAAGTCATTTTCCTATTGTTGTTGTTGTTGTTGTTGTTCTTGTTATAACGATGATGATGACGGCGACGACGATGATGATGAAACTAAGGCCCCAATCCTAACCTCAGCCAACGCCAGTGCTGGATGCCATCAATGTGCTGTGAAACATGTTTGCAGCACCTGGCAAATAAGGACCGCCAGTGCTGAGTCCGCGCCAGTCAGGCACTGGGTCCAGCATCAGCAGGAAGAGGACACGCCATCACCAGGTTTGAGTCCAACCACCAAGAAGTGGTGCGGCCTCTAGGAGGCTGGGGCAAAACGAGGGTGGGGGAGGGCGGGCTGGGAAGAGGAACCAGGGCAGGAGGGGAGCAGGATCAGCAGAGCTCTGCTCCGCCAGATCCTGAACTCCGTGTTGGGCTAAAAAGCCTGACACAGAGCCTCTCAAGTCTGCGCCGGCAAAATAGCCACTAAAGATTTGAGAAGCCTGGGGCTTTCCCCAGGGGAAGGGGACAAAAGTTTCTGGCTTTCTGACACCAGCTGGATACAACGGTAGCCATTTTGTTGCCGCTGCTCCAGAGGGCACCGGAAGCTCAGGATTGGGCTGCCCGAACATACATCTAGTTTAGTGCTTCCCAAACTTGTGATGCCCTCCAAAGCCAGACGAACAAGGTGATGGAGGGCACAATTCTAACCCCTTACTTATGTCAATGCTTTCCAACACTGACATAAGGGCAATGTAGCTCTGAGGTAAGGGAACAAACATTCCCTGACTTTGAGGAGACCTCCGTGAGTGACACCCAACTCCACACGCCCCATTAGCACTGCTATGCCAGTGCTGGAAAGTACTGACATAAGGGGTTAGGATTGCGCCTGGAGTGCAACATGGCATGCGATGACATCACTTCAAGGTTCAGAGAGCGGTGCAAGCTTTAGAGTAGTAGTAAGAAGGGTCAGGGCAGGTGGGACACAGTTTTGGCGTGCTGCAGTTCTGCCTGCCACAATAAACCTCCTGCCGCTCTTTAGAGGCTTGTACTTTGGTCTCCCTAACAGGTAGTGGGCAGCCCACGACACCTTGGGGTGTCACAACACTTTTGGAACTACTGATCTAGTTTATAACCTACAAATATTTAATTTTTTTGAAGTTTCCAGTGTTATTTTCTACAGTGGTTAAAAAAAAAAAAAGTATGACCTATATGATTTTAATTTATTCTCAGCTTTCGTAAATGTGGGCCAGAATCCAAAGAGCTACTTAGACTCACTTGAAGTTTTAATTAGTCTAGTTGAATGTTTTGACCCTTAGACAACACAAACTGCTTTTGAAATGCCCTACAGTTTGACAATGTGTTAAAATGCTATATTTATTTCAGAAATCACAAATCAGTGCAGCCTGAGCATTCTGTTGCTAGATATTCAAATTAAAATAACCGCAATTCAGTGATGATATATGAGAAAACTTCTATATGCTTTATCCAGGCAGAAAATTTCTAATGTCTCATGGACTTAAATCTGATAAGATTCACAAAATATTACACATGTTCAGTTTTGCTTATCAGTACAAGAATTTATATGTTCTCCTTGTCCACAAGGCCCTAAAGTGACTTACAAAAGAAAACAATAAAAAATAACAATACCACATTGTTATGGTATTACCACAGTAGATCACATCCAGAATAAAACAACCAGACATAGAGGAACAGTCAGTCAGCATCAAAAGCTTGATGGAGCAAGGCAGCCTTTACTTGTTTTTAAGAGAGAGATAGCAAAATGAGGAGCAGGAGGAAGAACTTCCTGGAGGAGGAAGTTCAAGAACTTAGGTAGTACCATCAAAAAGGCACTGTCTGGATACTCAGTTGCCTCACCTCAAAGCCTTTCTTGCATTCATATATCCTTATTTTTAAAAAATAATTTGCTGCATCCTTCAGATTCTCAACCAAATCGTCTTGACTTCCAGCGTCTGTCCGGAAACCTTAGCGTTACTGATGGAGATGAAATACAATAATTTAGCTAAATAATATTATGCTGATCAAAGTTTTATAGCACTCTAATGTATTTATTTTTTATGTAGACCCACATCATAGATCTAAATCCATATCAAAGTAGTGTGGCACAGACATTCTGTTCTGTGACAGTCATTCTTTTCAGACATTAATGACTTCACTTTAAGGTCCACTTAGTCACCTCCTGACAGGACTGAAAATGAAAGCTGTCCATAATAAATGGAAGTGCTTGAAGGAAGGACATTTTTACACTTAGAAAGGAAACTGTTTTAAGTCGTCTTTAGAGGTGTTTATAGCTTCTTTTTCTTAGTAATATAAAGCAGCACTGATGGAAACTCTTGAAATCAATAGCACTTACTTTGGCTACTATATTTATATGTGGGGTGGTAAGTCACTTGGGTTCATGCCAGGTAAAGGATTTTGCAAGACTGATCATTCTGCCTGGAATCACCACACCTGCCTCAGTGATGGTACCTGCCTCACAGCCCAATCCTAACGCACCGCATGATGATGCAGCAATGCCAGCGCAGGGGCTGCTATATCCTGCAGGGGAGTTTCGGCCTCCAGCAGCCTCCTTGGAGTAAGGAGACATTTGTCTTCTGGCATAACTGGTATGTAGGCTAGTGTAGTGCCAGCAGTGTATTTAGGAAGTCTCAGATAGGACTGAAACCATGTAGGACTAGGACCAGTGTAGGGCCAGCAGTATATTTAGGAAGTCCCAGATAATTTGTAGGTACTTTTTGGAAAAGATTCTGCTTGTTTGCATAGCTATCTAAAAATCAGCTGAATGGACTGTATACTAGATAGCACTTCCAGTTCCATACTATTGGGAAAAAGATTGCAGTATTCGCACTGGGAGCACTGCTCCATGTCGATGCCACAGCTGTTGCTTTTGCTACAGCACTGTGAAAGAAAGAAAGAAAGAAAGAAAGAAAGAAAGAAAGAAAGAAAGAAAGAAAGAAAGAAAGAAAGAAAGAAAGAAAGACCAGCTCCTTACCATGCTTCTCATGTGGTTTCATCAAACCTGAAAGTGCAAGACTTCAGGTCTTATTTAAAGGACAACACACTCTTTCCCTGTAAATAAAGCTGGTTAGTCCTGCACTTCTGGCTTTATGGAAACTGTGGAACATTATAGAAACACAGGTGAGTGAAAAGTGGATCATTACAGCTTGGATCAGCGGAGGGCGGGAGGGAGGGCTGAAGCACACTCCAATTCCACCACCCCTCAGACCCCTTGCAATCTGCCACTGGTGCAATCCTCTTCACCTCACCTCATGGTTGGGCCAGCAGTTATTTGCACATCACTGTATGTTCTATTGTTATGGAAATGAGTAGAGTTGGTGAATGAGCAATGAATAAAAACAGAGAGTGAGCATTAACACTAGTGCTTCAGCCTCTCTATACACTTTGTAAATAACTGGTATTACCCTACTCAGCTTATGAAATCTGATCCGGCCATTGGACAAGGTCATGAGACTGCAATTTCTATGAAATCCCTTCGGAAATGATTGCTCCCTTTTGTTTGTAAATCAATACAAGCCCTTAGTGCAAATTCCCAAGTTAAGCCTGGGGTTCCAAAACTGATGGGAACAAGCTAATAACTTCTAGTTCAATGTCTCTCATGGGGGCAACAAAAAATGGTTTCAGAGAGAATTTGAAGTAAGCCCAGTTTGGAACAGTGACAAGAAAATCCACTGGAGTGGCCCAGCCAAAGCAAGCTTGTAAAAAGTTGGAAATGGCTCTCTCTGAACTGCCAGAGAGATTTGCTGAACTATTTATAAACAATTGATCTGCTGCAGTAATCCATATTGTCTTGTAAAAAGAACAATCTTATTGCTTAATAGCCATTGTGAGGACTGTGACTTACATGCTCTTTGGCAATTGACAATCAGTTAGATCCCCATGGAATGAGATCTGAATAACAGACTGTGTGGCCACTGGCCAGGGTGTGTATGTATATTGGTGTGTATGCTGCACTATTAGGCTGGCACTTCTGAGCAGTGGCTGGAAGACAGAATGACGGCATTCCACATACAGGTTGTGCCTCATTATTTTCGTGGGTTGTCAGTTCCAAGCACTCATGTAGATGGCAAAAAACCCACTATAGCAAATCAATTTAAAAACAAAGTTTCTTTGCTCCAGTGATTTAAAAACAGCCTTGCTGACCTTTGTGATGCAAGATAAGAGCCATTAAGAAGACAATCCATCAATCAGTCATCCACTGCACTCAGCCCCTCCCTTCACCAATGCAAAGTGATCACCTTTCTTTCACGTGGTCAGGGGGAAGGGAGCAGTCGCCTGGAGAGAGAAGGATTGATGGACTGTCAGCCAGCTGCCCTCTCTCTTTCTCATTAAGGAGAGAGGACTGTTCAGTTTTTTAAACTGATTTTAAAGGGATGCATTTTTCCCCTTCTCCAAGGATCAGCACATTCCTTCTCATTTGCAGGGGCCATTCATGTTGAGTCAAATCCATGTATAAAAAATCCATGTATAAAAAGACTGGACCTGTATTATAAAGGAAGTGAGAGCAATAAGACAAGGCCTTTCGCTGTACCAGTCCTCACCTGAAGCTGCACCATTCAGCATTTCAGATCATAGAAAGAATCTCTCTGTAGGTACAGTGTTTGTCACTGCACACCAATGCTGCAGGCATGAGGCAGGTAAATCAGGAGTGCTTTGGGAGTGCATCAGCAGTGCCTGCTGGTGCACCCTCACTCCCACCCATCCCAGCATGTGAAACACTACCATGGGAACCCAAAGGTCTACATAGGACTAGAGAGAACATGTTTTCATCATCTGCTTCCAGTGGATAGCAAGAAGGGAAATGGAACACAGCAGGGCCTAGGAGAGGGGGGTAAAGGGGGTAATTTGGGCCCAGGGTCAAATGTGGGGCCCAGAAGCCAAAGGAGAGGGCCCAGAAATTTCCTGGGATGTGACTTTTCCTATTTGCTGGGGTCTCTACCATGCCTAGGGATGCTGGGGACACTACTGATACCACATGGGTGGGTAGACCTGGCCTAGAGACTTTTCTAGCTGTCTCTCCCCTCCCCTCACCCTGCTTCACCCCTCCCTGCCCCTATTCCACTTGCCCATCACTATCCTCCCCCATTCTGTTTCAACCCTCACCCTTTGCAAAGGGCCCCAAAATAAACTTTGTACCCCCTGAAAAAAGAGGCCCTGGAACACATCTCTCTAGGAACAGATAGTACCATAAACCAGTGGCATCAGTCCGCAGCATGGGCCTTTGTGATGGCAAGCAGTGGTGAGCTGGATTTTTTCCCAACGAACACGTGAAACCATCAGACCATTGGTTCATCTAGCTCAGTATTGTCTACATTGGTACTGGTAACAGCTCTCTAGGTTTCCAAGCAGAGAAGGGCAATTCCCAGCCCTACTTGGGAACACTAGGGATTCAAGGCCTTTCTGCATATCAGGAAACAATTTCTGTCCAAAGCAACCTTGCAATGCATTGCAATGGCCACGGACAATCCCACCATGCTCTCTCCAACACACTTTGAACATGACAGTGTCCATAAGGACACCACTGTGTGGAGGCAGCGAAATGGCCTTCATGGTGGGAGAAAAAACAGGATCCTCTTATTGCTTCTGTACACAAAGTATAGAGCTTGCCCATGTACAGTGTTGTGCTTTTTCAACATTAAACCTTAACATTGCTTTTAGGAGCTTGGGACACAGCCAGCATAAGCCCACATCTTGATGACATTAATAGCAACAGATATGGGTGACACTTTTCTAAATGTTGTTCAAGCTTCAGTGATGGTGCAGCTGGTCTCGCTGGCACTTTTTCTCATTTGCTTTTTTTAAAGAGCCCCTTAGCACTTCTTACATTTCTCCAAGGGAAATTCAAGTTTCATCTGCTTCAGTGGCTTCTCCAAAAATTCCTGCTTTGGGTTATCTGTGAAGTTTGCAATGAAAATGCATAGGGAACATCATCTCTTTTAAACTGTCATCTCTTTTAAACTCTTTTAAACTGTCAATTTAAAAGTGCTTTACCAGATTTAAAGGAAGCAACCTATAGCATAATACAGTGGCTCTCACACATTTAGCACCGGGACCCACTTTTTAGAATGAGAATCTGTCAGGACCCAGGAAGTGATGTCATGACCGGAAGTGACATCATCAAGCAGGAAAATTTGTAACAATCCTAAGCTGCAATTCTACCCACACTTACCAGGAGTAAGTCCCATTTACTATTATTGTTAAAAGAATATACATAGTAGCTTATTAAAAGTACAGGTCTGTAACATTTCCCCAAATGCAGTCACATACCATGGTAGCATCAAGTCTAATATATTAAAAATAAAATATTGAAATGAATGGGGACCCATCTGAAATTGGTTCGTGACCCATAAAGTGGATCCCGACCCACAGTTGAAGAAACACTGGCATAATACATATAGCACAATCCCTCCCCCCTTGCCTGCAAATTGACAAAAGAGGAGGAGGAATTGCACTGCACATCATCTAAAGTGCTTGCCAAATGACATTTAATAGAGCACTATGGACAGTACAATCCACCCCTTGCATCATTTTGCTGGCTTAGAGGAGAAGCAATACACCTGTAATTGGCTAGAATGGCTTGTTCATGTGATCAGTTCACAGGCCTCACTCTCACTCAATGACCTTTGCTCTCAGTTACATCATTAGATTCACAATGTGTTCCCCTAAATCAGGGGTGCCCAAACCCCAGCATGGGGCCCATTTGTGGCCCTCAGGGACACCCAGTCTGGCCTGCGGGGAGCCCCCAGTCTCCAATGAGCCTCTGGTTCTCCGGAGACTTGCTGGAGCCTGCGCTGGCCCAACGTGACTTCTCTCAGTGCAAGGGCTGACTGTTTGACCTCTTGCACGAGCTGCAGGCTGAGGGTTCCCTGTGAAGCAAAAGGCCGGCTGGCCTTGCTTTATGCAAGACCTTTTATAGGCCTTGAACTATCGCGTGATCTTCATTCATTCATATAAGTTCCATCTGTAATATGTTCATTTATGTAAATTTATTCACATTTTAAATGAAAATTATTTTTTTCCCTGGTGCCCAACACAGTGAGATGATGACCCTCTTGCCAAAAAGTTTGGACACCCCTGCCCTAAATGCTTGGGAACCTTTCAGGAAGAAGAAATCAGGAGGGGAAAATGAAGAGATGGGAAAACCCAGCATGGCTTGACTTGAGTCACTGCGACTCAACTCGAAAAAGAGCCATAATGGGGGCACTTTCCGAGTCATCCTTTCATGACTCTATAGGACTCAAGTCAAGTAATGCCCTCTATAAAAACCCAGCTGTGGAAAAATAGGGCTGCCGCCAGGGGGTGTACATGTGTTGGTGCTCTCTTTGAACTCTCCCCTGATGTCCCTGACCATTTGTAAACAGTGCGGGAGGGGATGGGAGGAACTGTGTGAGAGCGGGGGCAGAAGCAGCAGAGGAGGATCATGCGCAGCAGCTGCAAGGTTTACCAGAGCAGCTCCACTAAGAAGTAGCCCCACTGTAGCCGGTCATTCAATGGAATTCCTCCTCCCTTTCCATGCAGGGCAAAGCGTGATCGCTATGAACTCCCTTCCCCCCATCCCTGGGCTTCTCAAGTCAATCATAAGGCAAGAACCCCCCCCCCCCACGGCTCCTCCTCCTACTCACCCTCAGCCAATGAAAATATCAGAATGCCCATCCTTTGTCCAATGATCATTCGTTCCTTCCCACCTCCCGCCCATTCATTGCAACATTAACCCTTTCCTGCCTCCCGGCTGGAACTTTTCTGCTGCTTGCCCTGTCTGCCCCCATGAGGAATGCTAGCCCCAGGAGGTTTTTCTCTCTGTCAAAACAGTAATCAAGCACACCCAGACACAGACAGGGTCAAGTCAGCACATGTGGGGACAAGTACCGAGTCATAGAGGTCCTGACTTGATTGTTTTGCAAAGTCTTCCACGCCCACGAGTCAACAAGTCACCCCAAATCACGCATTTTCATGACTCACATCTAAGTCACTGACTTGAACCATTTGGGCCCCTTGAAAGCACAATATTCACTCCAACTATGTGTTGCGGTTAACGTTTGGTGCAGTTCTCCTTGTTAAGTATTTAACTTTGGTGTGCCAAGAAAACATTTTTACATTAATTCTGAGAATGCAACACAATACTGCTAAGCAGTGAAAGTAGATTTTTTCCAAGACATGGAGTGCTTGTTAATTAATTTCCCCCAACCCAGGATCACTCATCTCCAAGCAAATAAAATGAGCTCATGCCGATGCTGGGATGAATCAGGCTAGATGTTACTTGTGGCAGATGTGGATTTTGATTGACACCTATGGCAAACAGTGACTCACCACTGGCAAATATCAAGCTTTTTACTGTGCTAATATAGTTTAGTTTCTTTGTCTACAACAGGATGAGCATCTGTCAATAATCACATACAGTATCATCTTAATTATAATTGATCGTTTATTAAAGTGACTGTACTTAGGATGAGCAGGGCAAAAAAAAAGTTTTAGTTCCAAGAGCCCATTTTGGTCTTTGAGGTAAAAAAAAGTTTTAGTTCTAAGAGCCCATTTTGGTCTTTGGTCTTGAGCTTTGAGGTAGCCCTGTTAAGCTAGTTTGTAAAATAAAACTGTTACTTATTGACTTTCCTTTCATGCAATTCTGCTGACCTGGAGACATGCACAACCTGGGAATCATTCTTTTTGACAAATGTGATTTCTGTGAACATGTTAAACCTTCCTTGATCTTGGAATTTGCTGCACTCAGGTTTAGCAAATTTGTAGTTCACATACAATATTGCTCTTGAAAATAGATCAGCTTGTTTGAGAAGGAAAACTAGAGAGGAATAAAATGGGAGAGGTTGATTAATGGATGACACAGCCCTAGTTCATACGCTACATGGAAGCAAAAAAGAAAGAACATGAATGACTGATGTGTTTTTCCTTGCAATCTTCTTTTGATGAGTCATATCATTCCTATGGCTCCAAATGTGAAAAGTTCTCACTGATGAAAAAGAAAATGAAGCAAGAAGATAGGAAGTGCCATTTGGTTACACTTCCAGAGTAACAAATGAAAAGGAATGTGCACAGATCTGACACCAGATTAGGGTTGGCCCTATAATGGGATTCATTGATCTCGCCATCCACTGCACTCCTCCCTGCTACGCCTTCAAAAGGCAAGGAGTGCAATGAAGGGAATACGGAAATAGGAAGAGGTGTCCTTCTAGATTGCAAGTCTCCACTCTCCCTCCTTTTCCTGCCCTTCCATTTGAAAGGTTCACAGGGAGCTTGGAAGCAAAAAGTGGTGGCTGCTTTTCTGCCACTGGAAGAAGAGAAGAAAAAGAAGGTAAGTGGGAGGCTCTGGGGTGAGAGGGACCAATCTGGGAGGGGTGATGGGATGATATGGGCACCTTGGCCGGGTGGCAGATTTGCAGGATGTGGGGCAGAGTGCTGGACATTGGGCCTAGGTACCAAAAGGATATGGACCGAGCCTGAACCAGACAGGCTATATGTGAAAAAGTGTGGGCATCTCAGCATTGTTCATTAAACTAGAAGCACTGTAAGATGGAGTAGGACTAAACTATACTTCCTCATGCCTCTCATTCTTGTCACATGTGCAAAGGTATTCTGAAAGAACACAAATAGGCAAAGGAGCCTCAGCAGAGTTCTGAGACAATATGTGACATAGGACTTCAGGGCTTCTTCATCCATTACCAGAAATAAGACTATGGGAATGTCTGATGAAACTAAAAAGCATTGTGCTGAAACAAAAGAATTTTTGATCAGTGTGTAATTAATCTGTTGAACTAATTAATACAAAATATAATTGAAACCAAGAGGTTAGCAATGATAAAATATTTTTGAAAAGATTAGACACTGATACAAATAAGGAGACACTTCCCTATAATCAGCATTGAAAAATCAAAATCAAGTCCTCATAGTTCAGGATATGAGTCAATCACTAATAGGATTTACACCCTGATTCTATGCTTTCCCCCACCATAGCATGTAGCCGCGTCAAAAACAGACTGCACATGCTAAGGTGGAGAGGGGGGGCAATTGAGAAGCTTGAAAGGGCAAAGAGAAATTATTTTCCCTTACTCCTACATAAGACCAGTGACAACAAATGGGTTTCCTTGAACCTGTGCCAGCTCTTTAGCTAGTGCAAGTCCGTGTTGACAAAGGGTGCATGTCAGCTCACACCAAAGGGGACAGAATCTGGTGCAAGCTGTCTGTCCTCAGTGCCACCCCCAACACACCCCCAGCCTTCCCCCTGCTCCACCAATTGCATTGGATCCCCCACCTTTGCACCCACCCTACTGACTTATTGGCATCAGTGGACCTTCTTCACCCTGGGGCCTCCACAGTGTCTCCAGCAGCTATGTTTGTGCGGCTATGTTTATTACCTTTTGTGACAGCCGTAAAGTGTGTACCATCCCTGGAACACTAGTTCCAGAAGCAGTTGGGCAGCAGAGGATTGGGTCATTGGAAAGGAAGCACATGAGAAAATCATTCTGATAGCTCAATCCTGCAATGTTTACTTGGAAGTAATGACTCAATTGTATCCTCACAGTACACTGGCATACCACAAGGTACACTGGCGAGGCAGCCTCTACACAGTGCTCCCATCAGTGCAAAGGTCAGAATGCACCATGCACCAGGGCCTCTGAGAAGAATTTTATCAGGGGGTACAAAGTTTCTTTTGGACTCCTTCCTGAAGGGGGCAATGGGGGCAGTCATCACAGGGGCAAAATAAGGCAGGGCTAGGGTGCTGACAGCCAGAATAATCTTTGGAGTACAGATCTACCAGGCTTCTTGATGCAGAACCTAGGTCTACCAAACCATGCAGCATTGAGAGTTAGATAAAGTAATATGGAAAACCAAACACACCCCCAAGTTTCTCTAAAATACTTAAAATAGAAAATTCATTGCAGAAAATTAGCATCATTGTATTTAGGCTCACATTAGAATCAGGTCAGTGTCCTGTGTGCACCTAAATGAACTTCTGCAGCTGCTGTAGCGCTGCAGCTGGGTCACTGATCTCCTATATATTCCTTCATGATAAGCAGATCCACAAGCCAAAGAACTACTGTAACTGGCCAGTCTCCTCTCAGATTTGACACTGTGTTAAGGAGGGTCGTGGATGCATTTCTGGGCCAGTGTGTATAGCTTGCAGCAGCAGTTGACACTGCATGCCCATGGTTGTGCACCCAGCATCATGTGCAGGCAGTGAGTTCAGGTGAGATAGGAAAATGTCAGATACCAGGAAACTCCTGGGCCCCCTTTCTGACCCTGGGCCCGGTTACAAATTACCCCCTTTAACCCTCTCTCCTAGGACCTGCCATGTACCACCATCGGTACTGTGTAGACTGGCCACCAGTGTGTTTCTGCTGGTGGAGAGGCCAAAAAGGGGAAAGAATCAATGCAGGTCAGGGCGGATGATGGTGGAACCGATGTCTGTTGGACCCGCTGTCCCAGACCTGATATTTCCTCGGCTGTCTCCTCAAATATATGTTGGCAAAAGAGCTCTTATAGATCTGAGGAATCTCACAGAGGACAATGCAGCAGCAGAGGGTATGCAAAGTTTTTCTTTGCTTACCTCTCCTGGCTGGCCTTGACCCATGCCAGTGCACAGGATACAGTGGCTGCTGCACCAGTGGCCCAGCATCCTGCATGTGGTATGAGCCAAGACTGAGTTGTTAGTTCTATTAAGTTCAAAGGGATTTAGGCCGCAATCTAACCCACTTTCCAGCACTGACATAAGGGCAATGCAGCTCCAAAGTAAGGGAATAAACATTCTCTTACTTTGAGGAGGCCTCCCTGAGTGCCACCCAACTGCAGGATGCAGCACATGTCCCACAGGCGTAGCTATGCCAGTGCTGGAAAGTGGTTTAGGATTGCACCCTTACTCCCTAATAAAGTAAATCAGGAGAACTCATCTAGAGGGTGGAGCTGCCATTAAGCCTGAAGATAACATCCAAAGGTCGCCGGATCAAGATCACCAGAAGCTTCTGTGAGCAGCGAGACCTCGAGAAACGACTGACAAGCTGAGCTGAGTTATTCAACCTGCTCTTCGGTGAGATCAAAGAAGACGTCTCAGCTGCCCTTCAGTAAGAGAGAAGGACCTGTTTGTCAAGTCAGTGTGGGAGGCAACTGCGACCAGAAGTGATACCAGACTGTGAAAGATCCATCTGGAATGTTGTTGTTTCTTGAAAGATTACAACTCTTCTGTTATTGCAAAAACCCTCTTAAGGGGTTTAGAGAAAGCCTGTCTATGTGAACTGCCTTGTATTAAAAGTCAAAGGAGTAATCCAATGACCAAGAAAGGGCAGTATACAAAATACTGGTTGTTGTTATTATTAAGCATGCCTAGGATTCTCACCCAAGCATAGCAGCTTGTCAAGTCACCAGTGTAGCAGTTTCCCACTCCGATGTATTACTCTCTCTATGTTTACTTTACACCAGGGGTGCCCAAACCCCGGCCCGGGGGCTACTTGCGACACTCAGGGACCAACAATCCGGCCTGTGGGGAGCCCCCAGTCTTCAATGAGCATCTGGCACTCCACAGACTTACTGAAGCCCATGCTGGCCCAACACAAACAGTGTGAAGATGACTGTTTGACCTCTCGCATGAGCTGTGGGACAAGGGTTCTCTCCACTGCTTGCTGTTTCATATCTGTGATGCAGCAGTGGCAGTGAAGAAAAGGCTGGCCTTGCTTTGTGCAAGAACTTTTATAGGCCTTGAGCTATTGCAAGACCTTCAATCATTCATACAAGTTCCACCTCTAATATATTAATTTATGTAAATTTATTCAAATTTGAAATGTGAATTAATTCTGCCCCCAACAAAGTGTCAAGAGATGATGTGGCCCTCCTGCCAAAATGTTTGGACACCCCTGCTTTACACTGTTGTCTGTTCTACACTGAATGACAGCAGTGCTCCAGGGTCCCATCCACTGCATCCCCTAGATGGAAAAGCTTTTAAAAGCAAACCTGTTTTTAGCTACTTGCAGGAAGTAGCAAGGCGTATCTCATGCGGAATTGAATTCCACCATGTGGGTGACACCACAGAGAAAGTTCTGCTCTTCATCATCACCTCAGAAATGACCTGTATGCGCAACGGGGCGTCTTCCACTGGTCTGAGAGGAAGTTGGGGGAACAAACAGGAGAAAATTGTCCACATGGCAATGCAAGGCCCAGACCAAAATACGATGAAAATGCAAAATGTTATGAGATATATTCAAGGATTCAAAAGCCCTTCAGGTTAAGAGAAGAGCTAAAGTACTTACACAATCACTCTCCCACCAAACACATGCACAGATTTTGAATCGCCTGTGTGAAAACTGTACCTCAAAGAAAATTTTCTAAAATGTTATAATTCAGGCCTTCCTCATCAGAATTTTCTGAAATTTGGAAAGGTTACAATGGCTCCTAGGTCGACTCCCCATGCCAAATTCTACACTTACAGAACAAATTGTCTTCATTGTCACACCAGCCGAATATGCTTTATTACAGAGCTGCAAGAGCCTTATCTAACTTCAACTATAGAACAGCACCTGTAGGTCTATAATAAAGTTTGTTCTGTAGATGTGACTAACAAATATGACATATTTTTGAATGGGGTCCAAAATCTTCAGACTGATATTTAGCAATAGTAATATATACTGTTTGTTTTAGCAGCAAGTTGAGATTCCTTCAGCTAAATAAAGTTAAACACAAAAATGAGCTCATTCAGAAGACTGTCTGAAGCGCCACACTTCTATTTCATTCAGAAATGGCCTAACAAGGAATCTGAATACACAGCATGAACAAGATTATTCAGGAATTTTACACAGCTGGTAACAAACGATGTGGCCATTTTCTGAGTCATTCACTTCCTAAACCCAAGTGGGAATCATGGACATTCACATCGCAGTTGGGATATATAAAACTGAAAATATAACCAAATGACATCAGAAGTTAATTATAGAGTAGAAATGTTCTACATGCAAATTTACAACCGTTGTTCTAAAATCATGCTCAGCTAAATTACAGTCACCCAGTCCCAAATGAAGAAATAATCTCCATTTGAAGAGTGTTAGGAAAATTTTGTTTCTGTTTTTCAGTTGTTCTTTTAATTCACAGAAGACCCCCACGTTAAAATGGTGTGCCACCTCAAGGGAAATGCCCAGAAGCGGTGATCCCTTTGCTCCAAGGCTCTTAACAATGATGTCACTGCTGGGCTCCAAGGAAAACAGGGCAAGGGGAAAGATCCTAGCCTGCTGTGGTATTAAGAGGGAATAGGACTTTGAGGAATCAAAAGATTTAAGGGAGGAAAGAGGAGCAGAAAAGGGAGGGAGATGAGAAACAAAAGTAGAAAAGAGAAAGGAGACAGAAAAGAGCGAGGGAGGGGTGGATGAGAAAGAAGATGGAGCAAGGAGACGACAGGGAGAAAGGAAACACAGGGTGACAGTGGAGGACAGTCTGGAGGCAAGGGAGGCTGGCTGGGGGAGAAGAGCATTGGGAAAATAAAAATAGGTACATTGGGAAAACACAAGTGGGAATAGAAGCAGGAGAGGGCAGGGGCTGGGGAGGGGCAGGTGGGAGGTAGGAGAAGGAAGCACAGCAAAGTCTGAGAGCTGTGCAGTTTGAGGGCTGCCTGGCTACAGGTGGTCCCTGGGTGTGGGCTACTGGATGATCACAACCCCCTCTGTCCCTAGAAGTGTGCCCAGCCAACATATTTCAAAACTGCCCAGTAAAGCCCCAAAGTAGCCCTGGGGACAACCTGGGTAGTTGAGTTCAGAAGATCCTGACCACAAACAACCCTATCCAGGGTGAAGAAGCTCCCTGTGAAGCACTCTGTTGAAGGAACTACAAGACTGAGAGTGAATGGAATAATTCAGGTCTCCCCAAGCCAAACTGTGAGCCAGCTCTCCAACTGAAGAGACTGGTAGCATCACACACAATTCCTTTCCATCTTCTATATCCACTTCCTCTTGAACTCCCAGCCCAACATGTCCCACCCCACATCCTATGATGTGAATCTTCCACTAGCGATGAAGAGGAGTGGGAGGGGACTGCTTACAGACGTGTCAGATTTTGTTACAGGCACAATTCTTTTTCCGTTTTAGAGAGTGTTTACTGTGGGTTGTATGCACATTTGTTTAAAGGGAAAAGAAACTTATCCGACAAAACTCAAATGAAAAGGAGGTTCAGTTGCTATAATGAGACTGACATCTAAGTAATCTGGAAAGTTTACATCAGGAATTAGACATTTTACAGACACTGCAACTTCACCCGGATGACAGTATTAGTGACAGATGTCCCACAGCAACCTCCTCAAAGGTTTTGGGGAGCTTTCAGCAGATCCAGATGACAAACAGAAAGGGTGTTTAAAAAATGCAGAAATCTTGCAACCAACACACGGACAGAAGCAGAACTGGTGTTCCTTTTTATTGATGTTCCCCAAGCATCTGGCAAGGGAAATGATTGGCAAGGGAATATTTGACTCCTTTGTACACCAGCTCAATGAAACTGCAAAGTGGAGAATCCACTGAAGAGCTATCATCAAGCAGACAATTTCCATTCGGAAAGTTTTGTTGGCTTGCTCTGCATTGTGTTACTTATTATTGCACTTCAGGGTTGTTTTATTAAGCACATGCCATTCTGTTTTTGGTTTTTTTGGGGGGGGGGATTAAATGGTGCTTTATCTTTTGCTTAGTTCAAAACTATGCTTGAAGACCAACATTATACATTTAAATACTGCCTGAAACACCTTCAGTATGCTTTAGCTCACTGGTGTGAGATTTCCTCCGGTCAGCTTCTCTACTACAAATAATCGCAGGGGTTTCTTTTGATAGTTGCACAGCACCATTGAATATAGGCAAGTTTGAATGGACTTATTCTTTTAATTGGCTAAGAGAGGAGCCCTTCAGCAACAAAGAAAAACAGCAGCAAAATCCATGCCATCCCACAGTGTATTTCCTGTGCACTGGAAAGGCAGACTAACCACAGGTGTGTCTTTAAAGCACCTCAGATGTTCATCCTATGCTTACAGTATTTGGCATGAATGTCGAATGCTGAAATATTGCACAGATTTGTTGACATTTTTATAGCACTGCAAGTGCACATTCATAGACCACCAACTTCTTACACACAAAGTTGCACAGTTGCCAAGAGAGGTCTTCTCCCATTAAAAACCTGATGAGACGGGTACAGGACAATTTCCCAATCAATTGTGCCCATGTTTTGGAAGTATGGCACATAGTTGGGAGCATACGAATTGTCCATTATGTCCCTGGACAAACATACCAAGGTAGACACTGTACTCAAGCAAAAAGCCAGCCATGCAGTTTGCATTCAACATGGTGATTCCACTTCAATAGCTGGCAGCAACATGGATCAATGGAGCACTGTAGAGCCCAGACTATTCTGGCCACATATAGTGTCAGATTCAGATATTCTGAAACCACAGTTTGATCCTCCCATGATCCAAGCCAACCCCAAGGTCCTCCATGAAGCAAGTGGAAGTTGTGGAGGAATGCTGCATGGCTGATAACATCGTTAACACATTATTACCATCATATTATGAATGCTCCCCCGAAAGTGTATTTTGTGCATTATCCAGCCATAATCTGTCACTTGAGAAATAGACACAGTAAACAAAGTATCATGCCAGGATCTGAAATATTGCCAGCTGCATTTGGATCTGATTTGCATCCTGAAGCAGGGGCTACATGTCAATTCTGATATGCCATCCGAAGCCTCGAGTGGTTCCTGTTAGTAGCAGGGTTACCACCAGGCTTCCTCAACAATGACAAGATTTGCTGTCACACAGACACACCAAGATAAACAATGCCATCCAATTGGAACTGGCAAGCATACAAACAATGAAAGGAAAGCATCATTCCCCTAATGATGTTATATTATTCTCAATTTTAAGAATGGGAATTGCTTCTGTGATATTTGCTATAAACACTTAACACATCTGAAGATGAATGGGCCTATATTCAGTGTATCATCATCATCCCACATCGGGGTGGGGGGTGCTGTTTGTCTTTTTCTGTTTCATTAAGCATCCGTTCCTGGTCCTGGTCCTGGTCCATTAAGGCCACAAGTAAACAATTCTTGCATCTTTTCGTACTGCTGCGAGCTAAAAACCTCCTGCTGCAAATGCAGATTTTAAAAACACACACTATTTGCAAACACTTCTAGCAAACACCGCCATGAACAGTTTAATCCAATGTCACTGCAACAAATCCAAACCACCTGTCAAAACTAGGAGGAAAATCGCCTCTTTGTGCAAAGCTTTGCAGATAGTTGATATATACCAAGGCTATTACTTACAGCTGGAGAATATCAGTGGGCATGAATGTTTATCCATTGGGAAATTGTGTAGCTGCAGCTGGCATTCAGCATTGATGGTGAGCCTGTGAAGAAATCAGGTAGCTGTTGTCACTGTCTCTACATGATGAAAAGGATAACAATGCAAATGTCTAAGACCAGGAGGACATTGTCCCAGAATGGGACGATTCGCATTATCATTATGCCCTTTGTGTTGAGCTTCAAATCAATACCTTTGTAAAACCTAAGTACCTCTTGTCAACCTCTGGTTCATACATTAGCAGGTGCTCTGGTAGCCTTTGCATGGTGGAGGAATGGGAGGCAGTGCTTTCCTGCACCAGGATGTCAAAGAAAGTGTGAGGCATTGCCTTCATGTTGATGCCTGATCGAGGAAGAGAAATGTGTGAGCAAGGCCTCCTTGTGGGTAGATACCATCACGGAGGATGCCTGGCTATCATATTCTGTGACCTGCACAGCGGAGAGGAAGAGGCGTCTTGCTGCTCTGCCACCATGTGAATACCCCTGCCAACAAGTACACTTGGGCATAGTTTATTTGTTAGCATATGTAATCTACAGTGTGAACACTCTTTCGACAGCCCAGTCCTATCCAACCTCCACAGTTATGCAGCAGTGCCAGCACGGGTTCCACTGCATCCTATGGGGGTTGTTGGAACACTGGCTGGCTTCCTGAGGTAAGGGAACATTCATCCCCTTACCCTGGGGTAAGCCCAGCCACAGCAATGGGTCTACTCAAACCCCTGCCTGCTAAACTGCTGGCACAAGTCTGTGTTGGATGATCTGACCCAGGAAGGGGGATAGGATATCGTATGTACCACTGGAGTTGATCCCACCCTTCCCCTACATCCCCCTGCCCTGTTACATTCCTCCCTACCCCCCACCCCCACCTGGTACAGAACATACCTGCTCTCATGGAAGTTGAGACCAGCACTGGTGCTAGCAGGACAGCATAGGCCTTCCCACCAGCACTACTAAGTTCTGCGCTGTTGCAATGTGCTTTATGGCATGCTTGTGATAGCCCGCACAGTCTGAGCACATGCTCCACTGATGCTAATGAAGGACAGGATTATGCCATGAGACTTGTTTTACAATATCATTTTGAGTTTATGGACTACATTACGAATTCATAGCACTTTGAAGTCAATTTTGGAAGAGAACCAGAAAGTTACATTTTACTGAAGATCTGAAACATTTCACATTGCATAAGCATTCACCCAAAACGGAACAGAAATTGCTTAATAGGAAAACCAAAACGAAAGATTGCTGAAGTAGATTATTCTGCTGGTTTAGATTCGGAATGTCTGGTAGACCATATGGTCATTTCCGACATACAACTATCAAGGCAGTTTACAAATAATTAAATATAAATCAAAACATATTTGATAATAAAACACTCCATATTTACTTTTGTTGCAATAATCTAAACTAAACTACTGGCATTCTGCAACAGGGAAATGTATAATTAAACTTGGCAAGATTGTGCGTGAGAGTAACTAAGGAAAGAAGAATGAATTGATTCAAAAATACGTAATGGAAGAATCCCTGGAGGTCTGCTGCCAACAAATATTGCTTTGTCATTATACATCATGACCAGACATCACGTCTGCTCAGCATTACTGGTTATTGGTGCTGTGTCTCAATGAAGACATTGAATATCTGCCCAGTCTGCATAGATGATTGTGAATGCCATGGGATCATGTACTCCTCTCCACTCACTTGGGTATTCCTTCGCCCTTTCGGTTTCTGAACTAAGTACTGTATAATGTTACATCTGTGCCTGGCAATGAGATTGCAGTATGCAGAGGTGGCCCAAACAAATCCAACACCTGAAACAGCAATAACGTCTACCAACCAGACTGGTAGATGTCCGCTGGTCACCACCTTCCAGAAGTGTGCATGTTAATGAGCATGTTGCCAGCACTATGACCTACCAAGACGCTATACCAGCACCTCAGCACCAGTGTGCACTTCACCATTCGTGTCATCCTTCTCTTCCTCAACTGTTGTGTCTTCTTGTGAGGTGCTGGGAGGATCTGGGAGTAGAACCTGTGAACTTCCAGCGTATGCCCCATTTGGTCACTTTACAAGAAGTAGTGGGCATAAAAGGCAGTGATCCTTTCCCCAAATGCTTAGGACACCATTTGGAAAAGGATCATAATGGTGACGATACTGGAGAAGAAGACAAGTTTCTCCTCCCCCCCCCACCATCCCAGCAGTGGCCAAGTGAAGAAGCTGGGCAGACAGTGGTGTGGGGTAGCTGGTGGCAGCGTAGTGGGAACAGAACGTAGGATATACTTTGCCGGTTTGTGGGAGGGGGGAGGCTATGCCAGTCTGCCCTATCTCTCAAACCACTATTTGAAGTGGCTGGTTCAGTCAGCCTTATGGATGGGCCACCACATGCACTATAAGGAGAATAGCAAAATTTGAGCTATTTGCCAGCACAGGATATGGATGCGCGATAACAGCACAAGTCTCATTTGTGGACCATCAAAATAATGCATATCTAATTGATCAGGGTGACCACCAACAGACAAACTCCCTTCAAAACGTGACCAGGATCTCACAGACAACACTCATTTTAGGTCACAGGTTGTCTGCTCAAAAATATTGTTTTACAAAGCTGAAGCAACATGAGAGCAACCTGTCGTAACGAGAACAAAACCCTTCAAAATATAGACCCTAAACAGGCACAAACATTTAATTCCTACCTTAAAGTATATAAGATTTTCCCATCATTCCATATTCTCAGGAGCTGATTTGGTGTAGTAATCCAATGAGCTTCTGCAGTTTTAGAATTCCTGAAGATTGTATCTGGAATCCAAATCAACCCAACCATGTTGCTGTTGAGGGTGAGACTTCTTTTCATGGTGCTGTTAAAACGAAGACGGCTGTCAGTCCACGTCTGAGCAAAAAATATATCAATTTGGTATTCCTGCAATCAAAGAAGATTCGAATCAAACATTTACAACACGGAAGAACCAAATCATCCGTTCGCTTAATACGCATGTACATTCGTATTTACTATTGACCTGTTTTTCCACCTTTAAAATTAAACTCACTTTGAGCTCAGCGTCAGAGAGGTTTTTTTCTTCACTTGAACTAGGACTCCAATGAAAGATGAAGCAGTGCTGAAGCCAAGAGCAGGGGTGTAGTCAGTGGCGTATCTAAGATATGGCAGGTAGGGCACATGCCCTTGGCACCACTTGAAGGGGGATGCCACTGAGCAGTTTCTATTAAAGTCAAGCAAGTGGAGGCTCTTGTTGAGTCTCAGGAGGAGGAGTTTGGGGGTGGCAGTCAGACCGCGAGGCCACTGAAACACAAAGGCAATCCAGAGTAGGGCAGCTGGATCACAAGGCTCAGAAGGCCGGATCACAAGGCCTCCACCATGTCCTCAAGAGAGGAAAACGCAGAAGTGACATTCTTAGGAGAAGATAACCCCAAAGTGATGTCAATGTCACACAACATCATGATGTCACGATATCACTGCCCTGGACATGGTGGCCTCTAGCTATGCTGCTGGGTGCAGTCAAATGGGAGCAGAACTCTGGGATATCTTCTGCAGGAGGAGAGTTTAGGTGCAGTTCTTTTTCTCTTTCATCTTTGTTTAGAAGCCATTGACATCGAGGGTTTAGCTGAGTGATGATTGCTTAGGTACACTCCACTGCATTATGTTTTTGATCCCCCTTCCTAGTTATTGTACTTTTATCCTCACAATTATTTAAATAAATAAATAAATAAATAAATAAGTGTGAGGATAAAAGTACAATTAATTTAATTAATTAATTGTAATTAATAAATACAATTTATTTAAATAAATAAATAAAACAAACACAAGTACAACCCCCTAACCACATTACAGTTTTCCCCGTTTTGCACCCCCCCATCCACCCCACCCCCCCAAAAAAAAACCCAAGTCAAAAAGCATAGGTCCATGTTACACCAATGGAATACATAGCTTGGCCCTTTCCGTTTTTGAGGAAACATTGGCCAGACCCAAATTCAGAGGTAACCACAAACTGTGGTTTGTTATTATGTAGATGAACAGATGTGACCCTCCGTTTTACATTCCCTCTTCCCTCCTCCTCTGCACAAAGGAAGATTGGTAGCTTCCATTCTTGGTATGTAAAACATTGCTGTTTCCTGCTCTGTCCAAATATGGGAGAAACAAACTTGTAGAAACCACAGTTAAATCATCAAATCAGGCTAGCAAATTGTTGGCCTCTTGCCATTTCAGAAGTCACCTTAATCAGGAAGTCAAAATGCTACACAGTGCTGGTACATTTTCAGGACTTTACTTTAACAGTAAGAACCATTTGGTTGCCAGAGATAGAAAAGCTGCGTACTCCGAAGGATGAACCTTTTTTCCCCTTCAGAGGCAACCAAATGATCTATATCTTTCAAGCACTCTGAAAATGTATTAACCATTTCCCTCTTCATTCCTGTTATTTATTGCAACCAAAATTTTCTTTTTCAGACAAGTCATGAATAATGCTAGTGAACTTCCTTATTCTTCAGAAACTTCTGCCCTCCTACCACGTCCGCTCTTCATTTTTTAAGTAAGAATGACACCACAGTAATTGTGGCCTTCTCAAGATTGCGCCATCCCTTATTGTTCCTCAGAGGAACTGTGACAACTGGTTCAAAGGAAATATTGTACAAAGCAGGAATGAAATTTGTCAATGTCATGTATAGTACCAAGTTGCCCCGAGAAGATATTATGATAGGGGTGCAGTCTATCTGGTTGTCCAGCCATACAAGTGTCATTCATTTAAGCTGTGCTTTGGGGTAGAAGGAGAGCTCATGCATAGACTTCTAAAATAAAGAGTCTGCTGAAGCAAAATGTAGCCTTACATCCTTACATTTGACGCAATATCTTCAAGAAACATTGTCAGGACATGTAAAATATGTTGAAATATTTTCATTCATTATCATGTTCTTCCTTCCATTAAGGTACTTATAGCCCACTCCTATCCTCCACCATTCCACAGCATGCAGCCGCACCAATGCACTGCATTCTATGATGAGGGGGGAGTGGCTATGTGGTTTTACCTCCTGGTAGGCTGCCTGATAACCTATAGGTCTCCTCAGACCCACACCAGCTATTAAGTCTGAGGACAGGAAGAGGGCAGGGTGGTTGAAATATTGGGGATAGATTCTGGTATGTGCCATTGCTGTTGAGATCAAGCCCATCCAGCCCAGACCTCTGAACTGTCTCCTGTCACAGGGTCATTTATGAAAGAGGATCAATAGATCTGCTGTTGAAAATGGCCCATAGAAGCGTGGCAGCCCAATATTCCATCTCCCCACATATGCTCCAGCAGCATAATGCGCATTTAGGATTGGGCCGTTCACCTGTGTGTATGAGTATGATTGATATAATCAGAATGTATTCCTGGTGTACCAAGTAACGGTTAGTCACTTTCCAATTTTTAATCTGAATTCTCTGAGATGGCTTTCATGAGAGGGATGTTAAACTGAATACATTCCTAGAAAACACAGACCTGTCTAAAGAAATGTAAGGAGTATGATTTGGGGGGGGGGGGAAGTTTAGCTTTGATATGCAATTTTTAAATTTTAAAAAATGCAACTGGCAATAAAACATATAAGGCACTATAAAAATGCCTTTCTACTCCACTAATTACCTTTCTGACATTAGAGGTAATAGCAGCGTTCCCACTAACTTAAGCAAATTATAAAAGTTACCATCTGTTGCTATAGTAACTCTTCCCCCTCTTTTCTTTCACAGCAACAGTTCTCCCAGTTCCTATAGTAACATATTACAACAGATTCCTTTTTACAATGTGCTACTGTGCTGTCTACATAATGTCGAATCTGCCCCTTGCTACTGATAATTATCTGTATACGTGACACCAGAATTGCCTAGAATTGCCTTGTGCAAACAGATAATGCAATCAGCATCCAGTTTTCTGCTGTCAGTATGACCATCATTTCAAACCCACTAGGAGTGAAGATACCTTGAGCCCTCTCTTGTCATCAGGACACACAGAGAAATCTTTTCCCAAAATTACTGCTTATCTCTTGCATGCATTCTATGCCCTTTCAATCCTCTTTCCTTCCAAATTAGGCTTATGATAGGTCTCTAATTGTGGGGCAACAATCCTATACAACACAAATAAAGCCATTAAAGCATTTTATTGGGAAATAAAACATGACTTTGGAAATTTAAGGAGACCACAACAGCACTGATGGGCTTCCAAGCAGTAACAGCTTCAACATGCCCAGCATCCATAACCAAACTACCCAGCCAGTGAACCAGCTCCCCTTGTAAGGAACCAAAAACTGACAGTCAGTACTACAGAACCCATACCTCTGTTACATGGATCATTGCAATCTTTCAGCAATTGTTCCACTCTGTAGAATTAGAGCAGCGGTTTTCAAACCCTCAGGGAGAGTTTGAAAGTTCTTGCGGGGTCAGGGAGGGAGTCAGCGATGCCTGGGAGGGAGGAGCATTCACCAGTCCCTGCAGCAGCCTGTCCAGGGTGCAGGGAGCCCTGCGCAACCACCTGCAGGGCTCCACGGAGCTCAAAAAGTGAAAGTGGAGCGATTACGTTCCACTACTGCAAAACCAAAAGTGGAGTGCGATCGCTGCACTTTCACTTTTTAAAACCTGCAGAGCCCTGCAGAAGGTCGCGCAGGGCTTCCCACACCCCAAACAGGCTGCTGCAGGGACTGGTGAGTGCATCCCAGTCCCTGCAGCCCCCTTAGCGACATGATCCTGGGGATTGCATCACTGCCTTCCCCCTGCCCCCGCCCCTTAAGGGGAAAGTGGCCAGGGCTCTCTGGCTGGGGTGTCGCGACGCCCCAGTTTGAAAAGCCCTGAATTAGAGGTTAATTGATCAAAAGTCAGGGTATAAATCTTCCAAAGAAACAACTCTGGAATACGCTGGCCCTGTGGCCAGGGCTACACATCACATTAAATATAAACCAGCCACTGAAGAACAACAGCAGCTTCTCTTCAATATCCTGACATGATGGCATTGCTGGATTCCCCATCCATACCCTATTTGTAGGAATGTGTGTGTTGCTGATATTTTTTTCCAAAATTTAAAATAGTAAATTTTGGTGTTATATGTTTTTTATCCAAATTCTTATTCAAAATTGTACCAACAATACAATAAAGCACAATAAGCATTTCAGCTGTGAACTCTGTATCATTTCAGACTAGTGGTTTCCAAACTGGTGGGTCATGACATGAATGGCATAAAATGTGCAAAAAAAAGAAAAGAAAAGAAAAGAAAGAACCACAAAAGTGATCAGCTTAAGGAGCAGAGAATACCAAATATATATATATATATATATATATATATATATATATATATATATATATATATATATATATATATATATATATATCAGAGAAAGGCTTCACTGAGACTTGCTTGGTTTTCTAAGCTTCTCAAAAGTGCAGCACAACACAGTCAAGCCCCAGAAAAGGCATTTACAGAGAGGGCTTGGGGCAGAAGGAAGATCTGGATCACATTCACCTGATCACATACAGATCACAGTTTAGAACTCATTCACCTCACCTCCAGATTACAGTGCTGGTACCCTACCTGTGCATAACAGAATGACACAAAATTGGTAAAAAACTCAGAAAATTAGCAGATCAAGGTGCAGTAAAGTACAGGTTGTGCCTCATTATCCACTGATTTGATTCACCACTGATATCAGGGTCCACCTTTAAATGCCTTGTAACAAGGAAAAAAAGCATCAAAATCCCATTTCCTACCTCCGTGCTGTTAAACTGCACTGGTTGCAAGCTTCTTGGGGTTAAAGATAGCTTTAAAGACCAACTACTGGGTTTCTTGCCCCTCCATTGTTGCCCCAGAATGCATCAGTATAAAGTAAGAAATCTGAAAGTGGGTCTTTGAAGTTATTTTTCCACTGATTTGGCATCCACTGATTTTTTTAAATCTACTTAGGGTTCTGGAACGGAATCCCAGTGGATAATAAGGCATGAACTATACAGGGGGAAAAAAGAGAAAGCATTGCTTGGTTTTCCATGGTCTGTACATCACAGTACTGACAAGCAACCATAATGGCACAAAATTGGCTCTCATCTGAAACAACACAGATTACAGTAGGAATATCCAAAATGCCCCTGAATGCCTCTCTCAAAATCTCTCTGAATGCCTTCCCAAATGCCACTGCAAACAAATGCAGCCTGCAAACAGCTACAGCCTCTGCAGGACACAAAAGGGCAGGAAGCAACAGCCAGGAGAAGAAAGAATTAAGCCACAAGCCGTGATTATAATTACGAACCCTGACAAGTGAAGAAAAACAAAGAGCGAGCAAGGCAGGTCAGAACTAAAGGCTTAGCTCTTCCTCCGCTCATGCATTTGCTTTCTCCCCACCCACTCACATCTCTTTCTCCCCAGCACATGCGCACACGCTTTAGCGGATACTTTTACTCAGTCGCTCCACCATCAGAAACACTTCAGGGGCTTGCTGCCTTAGTGAAAACTACTTGTGGATTTCTCACAAGTAAGCAAACATGGTGTTATTTTGTGAAATGAGCAGTTTTCATGTTTTGATCTAAATATAGTTTTATATCGCGATTTGAGTAGAAATTCTCATTAGTTCAGTGTTTGTCACCCCTATCAATTTGGCTGGTAGGAATTGTAAATCACATAATGCTATAATGCGATTATAACTGGTGATCGGAATAAGTGGTCCTTGCTCTCCCATGACACTTTCTGGGTACTAAAAAGCTGTGGTCACATTCATTTTGCTTAGATGATTGGACCAGCTGTGCCCAGATGAAAACACCTAGCGACACATGCACAGATTGACACATGAAAAGAGAGGTGGATCCAAATGTGTTGTGCTATGAACTAGTATAAGTTGAGCAAAGGCCAGTTTAGCATGTGTGCAATCATCCAAAAAGTAATTTCTTACAGACTTCAACTGAGAAATAAATGTTTGTGTGAAATAACCCCGTGGCAGCAATCTTGTTGTTATTTAGAAGTGGGAATTCCATCTGTACAAACATGGTTAGGATAAAGCAATAAGAACGATACATTTTTTTTTGAAGACTGAGGGTCTTTCAGTGCAGCCATGTCAACAATGAGTATGCTGTAGGGGGCTGATTGTGAAGCTTCAGAGGGGGAAAGGAATTATTTCCCCTTACCCCTCCAAAAGCTCTGCAGTGAGTATCCTCAGACCTGCACCAAGAAAGGAGTGGGGAGGCTGCTAAAAGGAATAGGATCTGGTGGATGCCATGACCACAGAATCCCCCCTCCTGCAGGCTCCCCATTCCCATTCCTCCCCTTCTTTACCCAGTTTTGCCTCTCCCTCACCTTACCTACGTATTTTCAGGTGCAGGGAGAACTGGTGATGACTGCTGCCTCTTGGCCGCTGACAGAGAGCTCTGCACGCTGTCACTGGCCATTTTGTGACAGTACAGCAACACACTCCAGCTTGCTGCTGGACATTACAAGTCTCTGCCGGCGCATCAAGTAACTGTAATCAAGTTTGCCACCCTTCCTAGAAAGAAATGAGTGGCCAATTGCATATGGACACTTAAATATCTTTACGCTTACAGTGCCCATCAGCTAGACAATGGTTGGCAACCTTCAGTCTTGAAAGACTATGGTATAAGCCTACAGCACCTGGTATTCCTGGGCGGTCTCCCATCCAGGTACTAACCAGGTCTGACCCTGCTTAGCTTCCAAGAGCAGACGAGATCCGGCATGTGCAGGGTAACAGGTCCCAGAATTAAATATCGCCAACCTAGAGGAAAGTCAAAAGAATACAGTTGCCTAGTTTAATGTTAGCTGGGTGTGAACTTGACATACAAAATTAAGTAGCTTTGTCCTGCTGACATCACTGTATAAATTTGTCATGTAGTGCCTGTTCAACCCATCCTTTTTCCTCAGTCTTTCGATACTAATTAAAAAAAAAATCAGATGTGAATTTCATCGGTAGGCAAAAACAGTGCAATCTTATCCATTATTTAAGCTGCTTGAGAAATCAAACCAACACTAAGGAAATCTTCCGGTTTCATCTATTTGTGTAATTATAGGGTTGTCCTTTCATTTTTGTTTAGGAAGCAATGTATTTTTTTATCCCTAATGCTTGTTGTTACAGCATGGTATCTATTATAGCAGTAGGAGACCTTTAACCCAGTTGTTCTCAAACTTTTTAGAGGCCCTTATAAATGTGGTTATGATGGGGATTGGGCAGGAGCGCTAACCCTCCAAATAGCAACTCATTTAACCATTGATGCACATAGTCTAATCTGCCCTGTTAGTTTCACAACCCAACAAAAATTGGGCCACGGCCCACTGCGGGTTCCAGACGCACCATTTGGGAACAGGTGCTTTAACCTATACCAGAGCCACTCAAACTGCAGTCTGGCACCGGATCCAGCATTTGTGTGGATCCATCTGCCCAGTGAGTGGACCTTTTGGTTCCGCTCAGGTGCCATACAAAGTACCCCTTGATCAGGGACAGGGACATTCTGGGCAGTCGCGTCTGCCTTCTGTCCTGTCACGCAGCCTTCTGGGACGTCGGGCAGATGACCCGACTGCCCAGAGCATCCCTGTCCTCTGAATGAGGAGGACTTCAGGTGGTGCCCAAGCAGAACTCTCGGGTGTGATCCAGGTGGGGACCACATTCCAGGCGCACAGTGGTTGCAACCTTGAGCGCTACTGACCTATACTAGTGCTTCTAAACTCTGTATATCATAACATACACTAATGCCGCTCTTCACAGAGCAGTTTCTGAACCTACACCAAATCTTGCTTACTTGCTCTCCCTCTCACTGAACTTTTTAAAAACTTGATTACTTTTTAAAGAGAAACAACAGGAACAACAAGATTCCCATCTTTCATCATCATCATCATCAACAAGATGATGTCAAACATAACCAGTTTTTTGCATATGCTGCAGAAGATGGTGAAATCTGAAGCAGGCAAGAAGATTTAAGGACTCCACATAGGAACTGTAGTTACCTGCAAGTGGTTCCTGCCAACCTGGAATAGAAGCCTTCAGACCCTATTGGGGAGGAATTTCAGAGGGGAATCAGAAAAATGACACCTTTTCCACTCCCATGAAGCTTTCCCCAGCTGCACTGTATAGCATTACAGTAGAGAATTTGAAGCTAACTGCCAGTCCAAAACATTAGCATTTTCTTGCAGGAGTTAGAGTGCAAGAGCTGGTGGAGGAGAGTGGGTGGTGACTGAAAGAGGAGAAATGTGCTATTTCTTGTATAGTTCAGAAAAGAGAGTTCTTTTTAACCTTGTGGTACACACCATCCTATGCCTTAATCCATTGATTCTCAAACTTTTAGCACTGGAGCCCACTTTTTAGAATGAGAATCTGTCAGGACCCACCAGAAATGATGTCATGACCAGAAGTGACATCATCAAGCAGGAAATTTTTTAACAATCCTAGGCTGCAATCCAACCCACACTTACTCAGAAGTAAGTCCCATTTACTATCAGCAGTGGACCTCCCTGTGCCCAGGGGCAAAGGTCTGCAATGGTGCTCCCCCCCACAGCCTGTCACTGGTCCCCTGCACAAAAATCTGTTCCCTGTACTCACCTGAGGCTCATGAATCTTGCACAACCTTAACTCACATCAAGGAAGCCTCTCTGAGGTTCCCCAACGCTATAAACTGTGCTTCTAGAAAACCAGAAGCACAGTTTCCAACCCCATCGGGAGCCTCAGAGAGGCTTCCATGGGGTCCTAGAGGCTCACACCTGGGGCATTTCCCCCACCGGACCTAACGGTAGATCCGCAACTGTTTACTATCATTGTTAAAAGCATATACATAGTAGCCTGTTAAAAGTACAGGTCTGTAACATTTCTCCAAATGCAGTCACATACCACACTAGCATTAAGTCTAATATATTAAAAATAAAATATTGAAATGAATGGGAACCCACCTGCAATTGGCTCATGACCCACCGAGTGGGTCTCAACCCACAGTTTGAGAAACAGTGCCTTAATCAATCCCCCCTCCACTTCAAAACACTATAAGCTATTAGGAACTTGAACAGGGTTGTTCCAGCCATTGAAGGTACCGGAGCCCTGCTTTCTTTTTAATCTGATCACCCAGAAGTTTGTCAGTTATATGTGAAACTTGTGTCTTGCTCTAGCATAGCAGTCTCCTTTATCTGAGGATTTGCTTGCTTGTAGAGCAATCACTGAGTGTGGGCCAGTAGGCTGCTTGTCGCTCTAATTATTTGGGGAATATTTTTCTCCCATCATATTAAAATAAAAAAGCCTTTAGTTCACTGATGTCTTTGATTTGGCAATAAGCATGAAGCAACAATTTACAGTTCAAATAAAACAGCTTCAGTAAGGGATGGGGAGAATGGAAAAAAGATGGGTCCAATCTCCTATAAAGATTAAAACATACCTCACGGCAAGCCAATCCAAAATTTGCAGGATGAATAACAATCAAATTACAGCCAGTGATTAATGTGTAGCACCTGTTGCCTCAAATGAGAGCTATGCTGGAAATACATTACTATCTTGGAATTGCTTCTTTTCTCATTTCAGGGATCAGTATATTAAAGCATCTAATCACAGACAAGTAAAGTCCTAAGAATAGCCTTCTAATAGAAGCCATGCAGGTGATTGCAATCCACAGAGCAGCAAAATAAGGAGGTTTAAGCACTAAGAATCCAATGAAAGCGTAAGAATGAATAAAAGCTACTTCAGATTCAAAGGATTATGTACATCAGATATTAAAATATAGCTTAAATCTAGCACAAGCAGAATATTCCAAATGCTTTGTATAAGGTACACAACTTTTTCTCTACCATTAAGTAGTTGTTCTTTGTATGCCCACTCTATTGAAATGAGACTATTTTTTTTACATAATTAAATAAGCATCTATGGGCCCAATCCTATTCCATTTTCCAGTGCCAGTGCAGCAACAATGCCGCCTTGAGGAAAGGAAACAAATGTTCCCTTACCTGGAGGAAGCCTCCACGATTGCCTCCTCCCTGCAGTATGCATCGCATGCCCCGTTGGCATGGCTGCACTGATGCTGGAAAATTGGATAGGATTTGATCCTGAGTGATCAGGGCAAGTCAGATTTTTACAGCAGCAGACTTACTGAGTCAGACCAAAACAGTCCTCTAATCAGTATCTTGATGCTGACAGATAAGATACATCTTATAGTACAGAGGCAGTGCAAATGATTCAAGCCTGCACACCATATTTCAGCCCCATTTGACCAGTGTTTTGGCTAAAGCATTAGGGATAACTTGGATAAGGTATCTGTCCCATTTATCCTAAGTAATAACAATTAAAGTAGTTGCTCAAGTAAAACATGAATTGTCCTGAATGAAATTATTTCAACAAATATTTTAAAAGCTAGGGTGAAGTACATAAAACTGGTAGATAGCTGTGTTGGGCTGCAACCCTAATCCATTTTCCTGTTGGTGACACAGTGGGACTTACTTCTGAGTAGATATGCAGTGTTGATATGCATAGTGTTGCTGTATGTTCTTTCTCTGTGCTTTTTTTCTTTCTGTATGGTTTTCCTTGCTTAAAAAGTATATAAGCTATTTGTCTTTGAGGCAGAGACCATTCCAGTGGTCTCTCCTTGCATGCAGTAAGTGAGAAACCCAATTAAAAATCAACTCTATATTCTGTGATAGCTCAGAACATGGGAAGAGTGTTGTTTTTTTTAACCATTCTTAATGGACCCTCTAAATGAGATATATTAAAATTCTGTTTTGAGATCTCCCAAACTTGCCTTCAGTCCTGAGAAATTCCTACAGACATTCCACCTGATAAGTGTCAGATGAAATATGGTTAGTAAGAATACATATGACCAAATTCTCATTCCAGGGTAGCTTCACCATCTTTATTATGCTGCTACGTGATAAAGAGAATCTCACCACAGTAGGAATCTGTATCCATCCAATAACAGCTAATAAGGATCAATGTATTTTTCAATGCATGCTTTGGAGACAAGTATTCTGGAGATTTGCAGGTATGACTTGCAAATAGCTAACATTTCATCATTTCTCGTAGATGAGAATCACAAAGAGTAATTAGGACTCTAGAAGAATTTTGTTTAAAGTTTATTTAAAATTCACCCTTACTTGCATTCCTTACGGCTTCATTGGCAATCCATTTCATGCAGACTTCATTCCATACATGAAAAAGTCTGACATTGTGTGTTTGTTCACTTACAATTTGCTTGCAGGGATTCAAAGATTTGTAGATGCATGTGTGCTCATCTTGGTCCTGCGTGCAAACATTTGAGATATTTCAGGCTCTCCTAATATAATGCTTGCAACATCTGCAGTGTACTCTGACAAACTTCTACAAAAGGTACACCCAATATCTCCCCTAAAGGCAGGACAGTGATTTATATGAGAAATGTACCAGAAAGGAGACTGACTAATGTAAAGGAGGACAGTTGGGAACTTATGAAAACCTGCAAAAATAATGTTGCCTTCTATACATGAAGTTGTTGCTTCGCTAAAATATGAGATTCTGCCTCTTCTGAACACACTTATCAGCCATATTAGTATAGCCCAGATATGGTAAGTATGGCCAGACACGTAGAGGACTGCTGCATCTCTACAAATTGTATAGGTGGAAGGAACCGTTCCAGTGGATGTAGCTGCTGTCATTGAAACTTCTGATGGAAAAACCCTATTCCTGGTTCATGTTTGCTTTTAATGCAGTTCTTAGGGATGCTGTAACAATCTGAGGGTTGAGCCTTGGTGACTCTGGTTCCAAAGCTTCATGGGAGTTTGATTCACGCACTGACCTATGAACATGCATTGACTGTCCTCTACTATGTATCAAGAACCTTTTCCAGAGGAAGTTTATCATGGGGTATAAAGTTTCTTTTCAGTGCTATCAAATGTGAATTTGGCTTCTGGGACCTTCTTTTTGACTTCCTTTGTCCCCCAGGCTCCCTTTTTGATGGGGTGGGAAGATGGGGAAGACTGGGGTGGGAAGGGATTCACCTCTAGGCTAGGAAGGGGCTGTATCACCAGCAGCGGCATTGCCGATATCCTATCCCCATTCTTGGGTCCATTCGAACTTGTGCCAGCAAAGTAGCTGGCGCTGGTCTGAGTAGACCCCTCAGGAAGCTTGTCACGGGGCAAGGGAACAAATGTTTCCTTACTTCAAGGAGGCTTCTGGGAGCTGAAACGTTCCCAGGGGATGCAGCATGTGCCCCACTAGCACAGCTGCATCGGCACATGGGGAGTTAGGTAGGATAGGGCCGTCCATGTTGATTGTGTTTATCAGGTTTGTAAGCCACCCTGGATTCTTTTCAGTAAAGAGAATGGCAAGATATAAATCTTTTAAAATAAATACATAAAAATCAAATTGCTACAAGAAATGTGTGGTATACATGGGCCCATTCAGCCAACATACTTTTTTTTGTGGTTACTATTCTTAAGTTTGTTTCACAAGTGTGTTATGGGGATGGAAGTGCACACCAATGGGGGTAAGTGCAATATTAAATAGAAACATAATATGAGTTTAGTTCAAGTCACTCAGCCCACATGTCTGATCATGAAACTTATAAATACTTGTTAAAAACAGTCATGTGATGACAGACTACTGAATATAAATGAATGATTATGAACTTTTAAAAGATTCCTAATACAGTTTCAAATAGTGGGTAGACTAAATAGCTCAGTGGGGAATCTCCAGGTTAGAAAATTGTTCTCATTTGTACATGTCACTGATTGAATACAGAAAAATAACATAATGGTTACAAATGTATTGTCCATGCACAGCTCTCTCTGGAAATGAATGTTCTTATCCTCTGATTAATGAGCCTCTCTGTTTTGTGCAGTTTAAGATCCCAGATTTGAAAAATGTCATATCATAACCCAGATTACTGAAGAACCCAATCCTATATTACTACACAATGTTGGGAAGGGTCCTCTGCTGGCACTGACTGGGTGAAAAACTCCATGCCATAAAAGGTGGTCCGTCAGCACACTGCTGGAAGCGCTGGTCAGATGACCTGGGCCTTCCTGCCATCACTTCTCCTGCCACTTGCCCAAGTAAGTAAGTCAGCAGGTGAGGCGGGATGGGGTGGGGAGGGGAGGGTGACACTGGGGTGGGAGGGGGATGGAAGGATTGGAATTGGATTGGAATTGGATTGAATTGGAAGGGGGATTGGAAGGATTGGGTCCAGGAAGGGGACAGTTTCGACAGCAGCAGCCATCAAATTCTAACCCTTTCCTGGACCTGATCCCGTGGTGCAGGTCTAAGTATATCCCACGTGCCACAATTGTTCCCTTACTCAGAGAAGACCTCCACAACTGCCCTCCCGTCATTGGATGCAGCAGTCACCATTTTGGCACTGCTGCATTTGCTGGGGAGGAGGGGAGAAGGATAGGATTGTACTTTGTTTGATCCTGTAGTAAAAATCTGCCCCATTTGTTCACAATGCTTTAAGGTTATAGATAAGGTTACACTGATAGGAAGGTTCTTTGCTGAATTTGGTCTCCTTCCTCCTCACATGACTCCATCTTTTTCCCCTTGCCATCCCTTACACTTGGAACAGCCTCGTTTCACCAGTGTCCAGCAAACTCCTTTTTAAAACCAACCTTTTCCATGAAGCCTTTGGCCTCATGCCTTAGTTTCTGTTTCTATTGCAAGAGGTACATGTACCTGAAACAATCACATCTGCTTCCTCTGTTTACTCCAACTTCATTCCACTTCATCCACTCTCTTATCTGCTTTGGGTTAGTGTCTAGTTTGTAAGGCCATCCGGGCAGGGACTTTCACTTTGTGTAAAGTGTCACTCTTTACAAGATGAAGGTAGCAACTCCTCCCATATCTTTTATGTAGACATGAAGATGCTCCCATTGAAAAGGACACATTGTCAAACTGTCGTCCCCCCCCCCCCCGGTACATGGGCATCATTTATAGGCTATTTCAAAATCTTCCAGACACTCTCTTTTTAAGCATCCCAGTTATTAAAAAATAATCAGCTACTTCTAAATCTTATTTCTGAATATGCTGGTTACACATAAGACCACTAATTCCAGCAGTCACATGCCAGTGTAAATATACCTGGTTCTAATTCATGTTTGATGGATGTTTTTTGCCTTAAATATTTTGCTTTCTATTCTGAGCTACTAAAAAGGGTGGGCAAAAGACGGTTGGAAATCTAAATGAAGTGGCTTGAGCATTTGGATGCGTATTTGTCTCTCAAAATGAAATTCAGATCTACAAAGGTATTATGAGTTTATTAGAACTTAAAAAAAACAAAC
This sequence comes from Tiliqua scincoides, assembly GCF_035046505.1. Classification (NCBI taxonomy): domain Eukaryota; kingdom Metazoa; phylum Chordata; class Lepidosauria; order Squamata; family Scincidae; genus Tiliqua; species Tiliqua scincoides. Next base: position 88,371,378 of record NC_089823.1, read on the forward strand.
AACCACCCGCAAAGTTACCTTCTTCCATGGCTTTGGCTACATTAGAAAATGCTGTGTATGCTTATAACAGTGTTAGTCTCTGGAATGAGCAAAAGCTAGGCGTCTGTTTTCAAAATAGATTTTAATGCTTCTGTTCAGCAATTCCCTAGATTGTTCCTCTGCCTGATGTTTGATTGGGTTTATTTATAAGTATTCATCTTATGATAACAATTCCTAATCAGTTTGGCTGCAAAATTTCTATTACGAGCAAAAATTGTCTGATTTTATCGTTTCTGTTTATCTGAATTGTGCTGGTTGTTCACATCCTTTATCAACTAGCTGCAGGTTTGGATTGCAAGCTGTGATATTTTTGTCTGTTGTGGGTGTTGATGTCAGGGTTATCAGATTCGCCAGCTAATTTGTACCTAAAGCTGGCTCAGCCACTGCAGAAATGTCCCTGGAAATAGATGTAGGTACTGTAGTATTGCAGTGTATCATTAAAGTGAACTGTTATAACAAGTATAACAAAATTCCACACCATTACTGAGATAATTAAAGCAAAGACCAGAGAGGGTCTAGAGAGGGGAACAATTACAGTAAGAGGCTTCTGCATCTTGAGAACAGTTGATATATTGCTTATTTGATATATTACATCTTGAGTGCTAATTCTCAGGTAATAGTGCAACTGTGAATATGCACAAGGGAGCAGACTTAATGGTGTGTACCCAGTCTTAACTTTGTCATTTTCTTACTTGATTGTATATTTATGGACACTTCACATTCCATTTATGTAGCTATTTGTCTGTAATAAGAAACAATTGTGTGGGGATACGGATACTGCTTTCCAAAGCTTTCATCGACTTTCTGGGGCAAACATTTCAAACATGGGTGCCCCCAAAAGCACACTTCAAATGAGATCATTTTCTGTGTTGTAGATTGGGAAAGGTGTTTTGCACCATAGCTAAAGATCTTAGAGATTTCTGGAGTCCTCAGTTTTCCTGGGGAAACCAGCAAAATAATGTCGTGTTGGGATGTCGTCTTGTCAGCTACACTGAACACATCCACCTGTGCTTATTTTCATGTGCACACTTTCACAAATAAGTCTATAAAACAGTTTGGCCAGAACTGTTCAGAATCTGTTTAGCACTTCCTTACCTCCTTGTGGTGATCTGCAAAACAAACCAACCCAAAAAATTCTTGAAAGAATCTGCGGAGCAATCCACCAACAACATTCTTGTGCTAGTCCTCTTTGCAACCATTTTATTTCTGCAGATGTGTTCTACCATCCATATCAGTTGGACTTATTCAGGACTTGTTCTACCTGACTGGGGTCTTTCAAAATACAGGGTGGCCCTCGGTATACATGGGAGTTCCATTCCTGGAACCTCCAGAGATACCAAAATCTTCAGATGATTGAATCCATGGATTTTGGGTCCCCAAACCATTTGAACCCAAATGGAGCTGCACTCTGGAAGTTGTGCTTTTCAGCCCTCTGAAGACCTTTGGAGGACCAGGAAAGCCACACACAGCCTCCCCGGCCCACAAAAGGCCTTCAGAGGGCACAAAAGCACAACTCCCAGTTTTTGGTTGGATTTGGAGGCAAGACGTGACCTTCCCTGTGGGTTTGAAACCTGCAGATATTCAAATCCATGGTTACCGAACCCATGCATACCGAAGGCCGCCTGTATCATAGCCATGCATTGCATCTTCCAGTGGTCAGGCGAGGTACTTTCATCTGCTATGTCCCTCTCCCTGCGTGCGTGTGTGCATGCATGCCAGCCTGCCACTTCTCCATTCCAAACCACCTCTTTTTGAGTCATTTTTGCTTATATAAGTGTGTAATGCGTACTTAGAACCTAAGCCTATGATGCAGAATTCAAACTGATTCTCAGCATTGCAGTTCTCCTCTGTATCTGTACAAATTAAATGACCACACCGTATCTGCTATAGTTTTGACCAAGTACTTGTAGGAATTACTGCATATCTATTTTATCTGTAAGTATTTGTAGAAATGAGCTGCTGCCTTTGATAGGACAGTGAACAATAAGCCTAATTTCTAAGTTATTAAAAGGCCTTTTGTCGTCTTATATCTAGAGTTAAGTAGTATAGTTCAAAGCTGATATCAAGCCATATGTCCTTCTGACAGACTTCCCAGCCTTCACGATCACAACAAGTAAGATTTATTTTCTTCAAAATTCTCCACCCTACCTTTCAGGGGTGGTGTCAGGGGCTAGCCAGGTTCATGCTTACCAGAGGGCCCACCTATCTGGCCAACCCTTAAGCTTTCAGTATTGGTGGCAGTTGTAGTGTCCAATGCATCAACAGTGGCTGGTAGAGACATCATGGAGGCCTCGGTGCATGGGTTTGCTCCAAGTCCCCCAGCAACATAGTGTCAACACTGCTTTCTTTCCTTTCCTTACAGATAGTCCATAGCAGCTTACAACCAAAATCAGTAAAAGCAAGAATAAAGAATATGTAAAATAAGCAAGCAACAAACCACAAAACCAACTGAGCAGCCACAGTAAGCACAATAAAAGAAGGCCAAATTCATGACTAAGCAGCAATAACACACCAAATAATCCAACGAGAAGCTTGCCAGAATGAAAAACAGCTGTACATGATGGTCTAGTACTTAGATACACCAGGGTAGTGTTTGTATACAATGCAAATGGAAATCTAAGATGTAGATGAAATGGAAATTGAAGGTGCCCCAACAACAGACTGGAACTCACCAGTCTCTGTGTTGCTGTTTCATACAGTGAGTCACCAGGGCTACAGGTCACGACGTTCCATGGGTATTCAAGGATCCCAGCCCCCACTGCAAGTTTCCAATGATTTCCCCTTACCTGGAAAGATGATAAAATCTCCCAGATCAGGTTTGGACATTACCCAAACAGCAACTATACTTGAGGCAAGGTGACCTTTGACCCCAGACTGTGACCCCAGGCAGAGGCTACAGTAGCCACAGAAGTAAGGGTCTAAAAGAGAGCCATAAGAACCATGGGCTGCTAAACTTAGCAAAAGGCAAGCGACAAAAGCCTTAGTAAACGGCAAAAAGCCTTGCCTTTGCAAAAGGGGCCTCAGAATGTTTATGCTAGTAACAGATGTGGAGTGCAGTAAGATAACAGTACCAGGCTGCACTGGCAAGAGGTGCGCCTGGGATGAAGAGATGTGCCAAGAAGAGATGTGCCTTATCACTTATGTTATGAGTTATGCTGCTCTGTATTAGCAACACACTGTGTAATCTACCTGTCTTCAGAAACTTTGTAATTTTCCAGACTTTGTGGGCAAAATCCCACCTGTGATGTCAATCGTAACCAATCAAGTGCTTGCCCACCTTTGCAGCAAAATTGTAACCAATCAAATGGGCAGGGCTTTAGACAAAGAGACCCAAAAGGTATAAAAATTGCACACCCCAAGGGTTGGGGGTGCCTATTTGCTTTGGACATGAGTCCCAGTAGGTACACACCGCATGCGATAAAATAAAGAAGCCTGCAAACTTCACTCCTGGTTCCGGGCACTATTGAGTTGCTTCCTTCAACCTTGCAACATACTCGCTTTGACTCCTTGATGTGTAGGGTTGCCTGCCTGCAGCCCCGTGATTTTATCATTTGGAGAAAGAATAGTTTTGCACCTAATGCGGAAGTTCACAAACTTTCGTAGTGCCATGACACTCCTCACCCTCTGCAGTGAGTTGTGACCCATTGTTCTCAGCCACACCACAAAGCCTTACTGGGAGCCTTTGGAAGACGCTTCTGGGTCACACCGGGCCTGTGACCCACTCTGTTGGCCTCCGTGGGTCCCAGAAAGCAACATGGAAGTAAACTGAAAGTTGTAGGCACAAACAGGAAGTAGCTTCCAGTCGCTTCCTTAAGTCATTCTGTGGCCAACGGAACGGCTCATGGGTCCAGTGCGATCCAGAAGCAGCCTCCTGAGGTTCCCAGTTACGGCCAATAGTTTGGGAAACGCTGATCTAATTGATTTCTTTTATCAATTATGAAGAAAGGTAACCATAACAACACAGTGTACAGTAAAATGTTGTGATGTTGGATTATTTTATCAGCGGTTCTCAAAACCCTCCAGTTGCACTCATGACTCACTTCGCTTCTTCGCAAACACTTTGCAAAAGGGAGATTTTTCTTCCTTTCGCTTTGGAGCAGGAAGCAAACAGTGAGAACCTCAGTGAGACTGAGGACACAATCCTAACCAGGTCTACTCAGAAGTAAATCCTATTGTGTTCAATGGGACTTACTCCCAGGAAAGTGAGGTTAGGATTGCAGCCTGAGTTGCTAGAGGAACTACAGGAGGCGAGAGGTAGAACACTAACAGGAAATTTTCTAGCAGCTATGGGCCCAATCCTATCCAATTTTCCAGTACTACTGCAGCCCTGCCAGTGGGGCATGCACTGTATCTTGTGGTGGTGGGGCAGTCACAGAGGCCTCCTCAAGATATGGGAACACTTGTACCCTTACCTCGGGGCTGCATTGCAGTTGCACTGGTGCTGGAGAATTGGATAGGATTGGGCCCTATGAGTCTAGAGCAGGGGTGCTCAAACTTTCAACTTTAGGGATGCTGGACCTTTAACAAGTGTATAGAAGAGAGAATTGCAGCAGGTGCAACTTGTCATCCCACAGATGACAAGCTGCACCTGCTGAAATTCTCTCTTCTATACACTTGTTAAAGGTCCAGCATCCCTAAAGTTGAAAGTTTGAGCACCCCTGGTCTAGAGTCTAAAGGTCTGCTTCTGATCTAAAGAAAAGAAAGAAAAGAGGTGAGTCATGAGCACAATAGGGAGATCTGAGTCAGGTTTGCTGCTATCCATGGTTTCTAGTAGTAGCAGCAGCAACCTATCCCCTGCAGAAACTGAGGGACACCTGCATATTGTAATAGCAAATCAAGATTAAAATACTGTACAAGAAAGTTGGAACAGCTTAGGACAGCCTCTTTGGAGATACAAATGGAGTCACTTTAGAAACATAATAGTGCTCAGAATTTAGCTCCTTCTTCATATGGTTTAATTGTCATGCTTCACCAGCAATATTAGGATAGTGTGAAATTATTTTTACCCTTCTTTTCATTGTCAAAATTACTTTCCATCTGAACTGGCTTATCAGACCATTCGTAAACAGAGCACATGTTTTATCTAGACTATATCAAAAAACAAACAACTAACATCTGGGAACAACTGCTTGAAAATCCCAAAGAATTGGAGTAGAAAGAATGTCCATGTAAACAGGCTTAGGGCTTATATTCTGAGCATTTTCAGTTTTATTCTTCACTCATTCAAATGCATTTGTGGGGTCCAAAAATGAATAGGCTGTTTTGACTGCTAGGAATATCATTAAAAATGATAGGAACAGGGAACATTTTCTGGACCAATCTTTTATATATTTTATCATTAAGATATGAATTTTGAAGGTCAACCTGTGAGACCCTTAGGTTCAAACCAGGGATTCTGGAAATCAGACACACGGCCCTTACCAGCCAGCCATATAGATGACTAATGGAGAAAACCGCATGCATATCAAACCAATGGAGAGATAAATGTTGGGGTAGGTGGCTGTGCTGAACCCAACAGCCATCTGCTATATAACATTAAGGCTGAGTCAAAATGCTCTCAGGCAACACTTAGGTGCAGGCTGCAGAGTTGGCCAGGAGGGCAGTGATTGAGGGCGAGGGCAAAGTGTGTGAGCACTGTCCGCAGAGTTCATGCTCCCTGCTGCTGCTGGGCTGAAGGTCCTTCAGGAATACTTGGAATGCCAAATCCCAGCAACCACTGAATCTTGCCCCCATCACACATCTCCGCAGGGGAACAGGGATGAGAGGAAAAATCCCTTCCCACTCCCTGTGCTACCATCATTGCTGATCCCACCCACTCTGGAAAGAAAAGGACTGTGGGAGTATGTTTGGGAGGGGAAGACAAAGGATACTACCAAATTTCTCCAAGTTTGAACATGGAGAAGAACTTCAGGGACTTGAAAAGTTTGCCTTTCATTTGAGGTGGTCTTTTTGGAGCCTTCAGTTTCTTCTCTGAGCTTTGAGAAGTTTGCTGTAACCTCTGCACTCTGTGAAATAAAGGAATGGCTTGTGAAAGGAGGGCACAGTTTGCTTGATCTTTGCCATAGTTCTCTACAACCACCACCTGTCCAGATGGCTTGAGAGCAAGGAGCCCATCTCAACAGGGGTCAGCCAATACCATGGGCAAATGGAGTTAAAGCTAGCTTTTAAAGGTGACTTGTGCCTGGCTCCTCAGTCTGAGCGAGGTGTTCCTCAGCACAAACAGAGCTCTCAAAATGCATCTGTGTACATTTGATTTTTCTGTTTGGCTGGAGCATACTAATTCACCCATCCTTTAGCTGCAGTCTCCCTGCTTAATTATTTGCACTGTGTGCATGTCCTTATTGCAAAGCACTGATCATTTGTCAGATTCCTGGCCTCAGCGACTAATTGTTATAAGCATAGCAAGGCTAAGAATACGTGGACTGCCTCTCTCTTGCTCTCCAGTTTGTGTTGCCATTTACTCCCATTTAGTTGTGCTAAACCAAACCAATTAGTAGCAGAGATGGCACATTACCCTCAGCTTTGGAGATTTAGACTCTGGGGACAACATTCTCATTCATGTCAAGGCATGTTTATGCTGCACTGAAAGTGTAAATGGCCCATACCGTGACTGCAAATTGCATTTGAATCCATTAAAGTCCTCTTACACTTCTAGAAATTGTGTGTTCACACACACAATGTATTGTATGAAAGAAGAATTGCAGAAAAGAAACCTTCAAAGATTCATACATGCATACACTCACCAACATTACATATGGTTGGTAGAAGCATTTTCCCAGGATGTTAACAGCAGTAATAGATCTCTGTATTCTCAGAGCTAAGCTTCATCTATCATTTGCAGTTCCTTTGTTTTTTTATGTTGTCCTTATAGTCCCTCCTGTCCATATAAACTGACACACATAGACTTAGCAAAGTAATGTAGTAGAGTTCTTCCTGGTGGACCACTTCTCAGGTGATCTTAGTATGCTGGAGTTCCTACTGTTCGGTCAACTTCATTGCTTACTAATGCCAAACTGGAGAAAAAGCCATTTCTGCCCAATGTTGCAACAGGGACCAAATGTATATACCTGTGGGCTGGGCAGAAATGGGTTATGCCTTTCCTAAGCCAATGGCTGGAATTCTTAATTAGACTGTAATATTTGGAGGAGATGCAGATGTTCAGTGTGAAGAATAGATTCAAAATCACTGACTTAGGTCTGACTCCATTTTGTAAGCCTGCAACCATTTGGTGGAAACAGTATGTTAGTGGACTAGGAAAAGCTTCTTATCTTGAATCTCACTTCAGCTGAGTGAGAGGGCTGCTAACATGCTGGATCTTTGGAAGGGGTCAGAGTGAATGACCAACAGTAGCCTCTGGTGATGAGATCAGTTTCCAGAAGCTTCAGCAGGTCCTAATCTCTAATTGGTCAAGAGCTAAGTTTAATGTATTTTTTAAAAAACCTGTAATTAGGAGGGGGCTGAACTGCTCTTTGTCATTCTATCAGGTATGTCTGTTTGTATCAGCAGCAGTATGAAAGGTAGAAGCTTTTGCTGAAGCTCAGAAGTTGGAAAGATCCAGGTGACCATTAGAGATAAGTAAGCTTAGGAGCTTGGCTTTATTGTTTTAGTATTGTGTATGTGTATTTATTTTTGGAAATACCTAAATACCTTACAAAGCACTGAAATGTGTAATTCTGTTCTTTAAATAAACCATTCTGCTATTACAGGCTTGTGTCTGGGTGTGAGTATAAAGGAGCTGGATTCATCTAAGTCTGGCCTAGACGATTCACGGTGCAATCCAGAGTGGCTCTGAAAAACAGTTGAGTCAGGGCCCTCCCTGACTCGGCACTCATCCTCGTGCATGAAGACTTGAATCTGCCTGTGTCTGGGTGTGCTTGCTTCTTGTTTTTACAGCGTGAAAAGCCTCATGGGGCCACCATTCTGACCAGTCTAGCAGTAGAGAAGTTCCAGCCAGGAGGTAGGAAAGGGTTAATGTTTTCCTCTTACATTGAATGGAGGAGGCAACACTGGGCTCTCTTTTCCCATCTCTGAGAAGAAGGAAGTATGATCATTGGACAAAGGATGGACATTCTGATTTTTTCATTGGCTGAAAGAAGCCAATGGTATGAGCAGGAAAAGCCAATGAGAAAGAAGCCAGTGAGAGCAGGAGAAGGAGCCAAGGGGGTTCTTGCCTTGTGATTGGATTGAGAAGCCCAGGGAGGGAGAAGAGGCAGGGAAGGGAGGTTCAATCCCTAGCAATCATGCTTTGCACTGCATGGAAAGGGAGGAGGAATTCTCATTGAATGACTGGCTGAGTGGGACTACTGAGTAGGCTGCAAAGGATCAGGTTGTGCTGGTAAGGCTTGCAGCTGCTGCACATGCCCCTTCTCCCTCTTGCTGCTTCTGTTCCCATCCTCTCACAGTTTCTCCCACCCTTCCTGCCCTGCTTACAGATGGGACGGAGCAGCAGGGGAGTAGTTAAAGAGAACCCTGACACACACAACCTGGCAACAAACCCATTTTTTTCCACAGCTGGTTTTTTAAAGGGGGGGGGTGACTCGACTGGAGTACTTTAGAGTCACTAAAGGGTAATGTGGTGACTTGGAAAGTGCTTCCGTTATGACTCTTTTTCAAGTCGTGTGGGGGCGGTGACTCTAGACTCAACTCGAGTCAAGCTCTGCTGGACTTTCCCATCCCTAGCCAGCACAGAGGTCCATGTTGGCTCAGGAGGGCCAGATCTCCACCCTGTGATGGCCAGATGGGGTACATTTGCACTGGGCAGTGCAGCAGATGGAAGAGGGTTGCGGAAGCATGTTACGAGTGTGGGGAGAAGGTTTTTTGGGCAGAGGAGGGCAGAAGGTGGATCCGGCCCAGGAGAGGGATGGCATCTGCTGCACTGAATCTGAACCCCCATTCCTGGGTCTTGCAGCCTTACATGGGCTGCTTGAATTTGTGCCAACTAAATAGCTGGTGCAGATCTGAGTAGCCCCATAGAGGTGTCTGGGGCTCCAGATGGGGTAAGGGGAAAAATATCTCCTTATCCTGAGGTGACCTCCAGCCACCTCTTAAACTGCACTGGATGTAGTGCACACCATTGTGGTCTGCCTGTTACAGTGCAAGTTAGGACTGGGCTGTTGGTGTGCTACTGGAATAAATCAGAGTCTTGGGGCTGGAGTCCTTGGACTTCAAGGAGCTCAGTGCTTGCAGGAGCTGGAGAGTTAGCCTGTAGGACTTCAGCTAACCCTTGTCTGACAGACTGGCTGTTATAAGGTGGTGGTGGTGTCTAGCATTTTGCCCTGGGGACTTGTACACCCATCTGTTTGGTGTGTTTGGCCAGTCAGGTGAATCTGCCCAAGAACGCGGCATTGGGCTTTAATACTCTAGGAGAGTGCCCTATCCCTCCTGGAATATTAAGACCATTGAGGTAGTAGGATAGACAAGAACAAATTGGGAACCTGTATTTCTGACTCGTTGGGGGTGTTTGGCCAGTCAATCAGTAGTGTGTAAGAGTGGCCTGTGAGATCCTGAACTGTGACATTCAGTCCTACAGGGGATCAATGAAAATCAAGTCCTACAGGGGATCAATCAATCCCCTTATATTTCATATCATAATGAAATTTGATACTTGAGTAATGTCATTACATTATATTGTGTGATGTTAAATAGAATTATTTTTCAGGGCTCTGTGTATTTACTACTAGGAGCAGTGTCAGTTAAATATGTGTCACCATACTGCATATATTACAATAAACAGATGAACAATATTAGGAGCAATGACAAAAATCCATGCATTTCTGATGGCTAGTCCTGTTAACACATCAAGTCATTGTAGACCATTTATACTTTCAGTCTAATATCTTTTGCAAGTAGGATCTGTTAAACAGTGACTATAAGAAAAAAACAAAAAACACCTTGTTTAGCATTCAGTTTGGTCCCTCATTCCTCAAGAGAACAATCTGTTTTGCACAGCAGTGGTGGAAGATTCACTTGAGCTTCATCTCTGTACCATACACTTAAGCTATTTATAGCTGCAGCAAGGTAATCTGGGAGGATTCTATCTCTACAGCAACTATTGATAGCAGAGTTCTCTCTCTCCCTCTCTCCAAGACTGCTTGGATTTTCTTGTTTCATGATATACAGCAGAAGTGGATATACAGGTGTCTCTCCCCCCATACCCAGGGATCTGTGGATATGGGGGAGGGAGACTGTGTCTCCACACCCACTTATCTGTATCTGCAGTTTCCATATCTGTGGGGTGGGGGTGACTAGAATGTACCTCCCATAGATATGGGGGGGGGGGCTGTATTAGATGATTTTTTTCTCTCATGTTTGTTTTTCATACCACACCTATACCACACCATACCACACACAGAAGTACGTGTTTGACTATTTATCTGCTCAAAATCTTGAGTAAAAGCTAAAATTGTGTTATCAGGTTATTGCTTATATATGGTAATGAGTATTTCCCTCCCCAAAAGCAAGGTATTAGAGGTGTAAACAACGAATGTACCTGCACTCTGATATTATTTACTTGGGTTTACTTCCAAGTAGGTGCGCATAAGAGTGCAGCACCCCAAAATCAGTCTGTATACAATTTTATGTCTGTGGCTAAAATTTTATATAGTGGCTGTCTGCTGGTATTCCTTGGCATCTTTTTAGATTGTGAGCCCTTTTGGGACAGGGAGCCATTTAGTTATTTGATTTTTCTCTGTAAACTGCTTTGTGAACGTTCAGTTGAAAAGCGGTATATAAATACTGTTAATTAATTAATTAATTAATTAAATGTCACAGCTTCTTAATAGTGCTCCATACGTTGTGGGGACCAGCACCCCACGTTCTACATTTTGAAACACTATACTTCTTAAATGGATTGTCAGAGGCAGAGACTGGGATCCAGCTCTCTCTCTCTCTCTCAGTTCAGGTAGAGATTGCCCTTGATGGATCAGGAAGCCATTTGTGAAACTTACAGCCCAATCCTTTACAACTTCCACCAGCACTGATGCAGAAGCCAAAAGAAGCATGTGCTGCATCCTACGGTGTGTGTGTGTGGGGGAGAGGGGGGGAAGACTGAAGGCAAAATGAAAGTAAGTAAACATCATTTGTACTTGCTTCCTCTTTTGGTGGCATAAGCCTGAGGACAAGAGAAAAGGATGAGGAAGGTTTACAAAAGAGAGGATAAGATATGGCGTGTGCTGGATCCACCTCCTCCCAGCCCCAGTTTTCTTCACTAGTTGGTTGGCAACCTTCAGTCTCAAAAGACTATGGTATAAGCCTACAGCAGCCGGTATTCCTAAGCGGTCTCCCATCCAAGTACTAACCAGGCCAGACCCTGCTTAGCTTCCAAAATCAGACAAGATCAGGCATGTTTGATTCAGCTATATTTCAGCTCTTGATATGCTACAACAGGGCTTAAAGGAGACAAACGTTAAACCAACATAAAATGCCAACTGTTTCCTACTTAACACAGTTCTTTATCTGATCTTATTGGGGTGTTGGAACCCCCAACCCTTTCCTCCCACATTCCCAGTGAGTGGCTGGTGAGCTCTCAACTTGGATTACTGAACGGCTGGAGAGAAAGAGAGCAAACTTCTGGTAGGGAAACAGTTTTCAACTGAAATGCTGTTGTCTGTCTCTATAATTGAAAGAGTGGTAACTGCCTGGTCATTCTATCCCATCACCTTGAAACTGGCTAAACCATTTTTTGTGAAGTTAAGCTTAGGTAACTCTGTATTATCTCTCCCCCGCCCCAATGCAGGGTTGTCTGGCAAGGCTTTCTATAATTTGCATCTCAGCTTTGAATGACACAGACCGGTAGTACTGAGTTTAAGCATGCTCCCAACATATAAAAATAGACAAAGAAAAAACCCAGAAAAATATATATATAGAAAGGAATAGAAATGCACATGAAAGAGAGTGATTTTTATGACATCGCAATTGCTGCTACTACTACCACCAGCAGATGGTGACACATGCCAGCTTGCAGCTGGTGGCTGCATTGTGCTCACTGCCCCTCCCCCAGCTACAGCCATGATGTATGCATGCTGCATTTCAAAGACTACAGATCTAAGAAAGAATTTGAGAAGATGGTTGTTCTTGAATTGACTTAAGAAAAAAAAATAAAATTTAGCATCTAGTGCAGGGGTGCCCAAACCCCGGCCCTGGGGCCACTTGCAGTCCTCGAGGACTCCCAATGCAGCCCTCAGGGAGACCCCAGTCTCCAATGAGCCTCTGGCCCTCCGGAGATTTGCTGGAGCCCAAAATAGCCCAACGCAACTGCTCTCAGCGTGAGGGCGACTGTTTGAGCTCTCACATTAGCTGTGGGATGAGGGCTCCCTCCACTGCTTGCTGTTTCATGTCTGTGATGCAGTAGCAGCAGCAAAGGAAAGGCCAGTCTTGCTTTGTGCAAGGCCTTTTATAGGCCTTGAGCTATTGCAAGACCTTCATTCATTCATATAAGTTCATCTTTAATATATTCATTTATGTAAACTTATGTAAATTTATTCAAATTTTAAATGTAAATTCTTTTTTTGCCGGCCCCTGACACAGCGTCAGAGAGATGATGTCGCCCTCCTGCTGAAAACTTTGGACACCGCTGATCTAGTGCAAAGTAAGGACATTATTCTGCAGTAAGTTATTTTTTCCCCTCAAAATTGGAGGTACCTTCCAAGACCAGGTGGGGACCTGGGAATTTGTGATGTTGTGGAGTGAAGGTGACTGGTCAGTCCAAGATGGGCATTCTCTTTTTTTCAGGTGGCCTCATGGATGCGCCAATCCTGGTACCATCTCAAAAATAAAAACATTTTTACAAAGTTTATCTCTGAAAGTGGGAAGGATGTAAATGCTGCACAGCCACACAATATGTTTTATTTTATGCTGTTTCACTTGAAATCCACATGTGTATAAAAATCATCTAACCAAGTTTTGTCTTCAAGGCATCTGAAAAGTTCAATACTGAGGAAAAGTATTCCATGGAAGAAATTGCTCTGTCCATTTCAGCTGTCACTGCCTGTGGTATGTGAATTGGGCCATTAATAAAGTTTGTATAGTATCATCCCAGTAGGGTTTTGCTAGGAAATCCTTGACAAGATGAATAACGGTGAGATAAGGGAAGAGAATTACCCGTCTCATCATTGGACTCAAAACTGTAACTCCTTGTAATATTCAACTCTGCTCTGAGAAGCTTCACTGATACTGGGGAGGGGATTTGAATCATACTAGACTCTCTTATGAATGGGATAGCCAGACATTGACACTAACTAAAATTATGTATAAGTGTTCCCAAAACAATTTTTTGAATGAATGGAGGCTGATTGAAAGCCAGATCTATTTCAGTAACTGAAGAATCAAGAAGGTCTTCACAATCAACATCCACTTTTTTCTTGCCATTTTTAAGTGCTTTTCAAAGGCAGAAATCCCATAAATCTACAGCAACTTCTGCAACACTCAACAATCATCTTAATGATAGGTTGGCAAGCCTTGAGAGAAAAAAGTCACTTTTTTCCTACATAGTCATATTATCAAGCCAAATCAGTCAACTTATTTAGTGCCACAGATAGATTTATAGTGAGACTTCAGTATCTACAGGGGTTCCGATCGGGAAACCCCTGTGGATACCAAAATCTGCAGATACTGGGGTTGCCATTTAAATGCTTGTATAGAAGAAAAAAAAGCGAGAAAATTGCTTTCTTTCACAGTCAAACTGTGAGGTTTCCAAGCTTTTGGGGACTAAATATAGCTCCTCCCATGGTCACCCCAGAATGCATCTGTATAGCCCTATACAGCATTAAGCAACAAGATGTAATTCCATGACATTACAGGTCCAGCCTTGTTATACATGGATTTTTTTAATAGACGGATTTGACTCAACACGAATGGTCCCTGCAAATGAGAAGGAATGTGCTGATCCCTGGAGAAGGGGAAAAAAATGTACCCCTTTAAAATCACAGTTTAAAAAACTGCTTTTTACTGTTGCAGAGAGACAGTCATACAGGTGATTACAGGTATAACCTAAGTATCTACAGATTTTTCTATCTCACAGCTGATGAGAAGGGCCCTTTAAATTAAAGGAAAACAGTTGTTTAATAATGCCAGAGATAGCAGCTGGCTGACAATCCATAAATCATTCTCTCTGCAGGCTTCACTCCTCTCTTCCCCCTGAGCACTAAATGGCAGTGATTATCACCTTCTCCATTCTTTCCGCCTTGCTGGGGCTCCTGGTGAAGGGAGGGATTGCTAGCTCCTAGTGAAGCCTAAGCTCCTGGAGAGAGACTGATTGCCTCTGTGTGCATTTCAAAAGGTCAGCAAGGTTGTTTTTAAATCAACAGAACAAAGAAACTTTGTTTTTTTAAAATTGATTTGCTATAGTGCGTTTTTTGCCTTTCACATGAGTTCTTGGAATGGAACCCTCGCAAATAATGAGACTCAACAGTACTAAATACTGTTAATAATAATAATAATAATAATAATAATAATAATAATATTACATTGCCAAAGAGTTGGCACCGATCTGAATAGGCTTGTTTGGGGACCTTGGTACAGCTAAGTAGGTAAAGGTTTTTTACTTACCATTCTATCAGTGCCCAGTCCCTGGCCATCCCATAGCATCCAATGGGGGTTGTATGAACACTACTGTATGCTGTGGGCTGGCCCAGAATAGAATTGGGGGATATAACTTGACATTCATCATCTGAATGATTAAATACATGAACAGTTCTGCTTTATTCTGCAGTCTGTAGAGAGATACCACGAGCACAAGTCCTAAAACAGTGGTTCCCAACCTGGGATATGCATACCCCCAGGGACACTTGCGAGGACCTTTAGGGGTACTCGAAAAAAAATTAAATAATGGCAGGGAAAGGCAGGTCTGTATTAGAATGCCTTGCGGGGCTGGCAAAGCATGAAGGAAGGCAGCTATCTGACTGTGACAGTCTCACCAACTGCTAGTTTTTGGTCATCAAATTATGTATTATCCGCTATGGATCAGTAGTTGAAAACAAATCAGTTTGAAACAGCAGCAGCTATATTAATTATAGCCGCCTTGGGTGCCCTTTGGGGAGAAAGGCGGAATACAAATCTAATAAATAATAACAATTACAAACGTTTTGCTAATATGAGGGGTACAATTTATGGAAATGGGCTGCCAAGGGGTATGCAAGTGAAAAAATGTTGGGAACCACTGGCCTAGAAGAATGTGCACAGGTGACAGCATCTCACAGAACCTTTTCCATCCCTGGTGAGTTGACAGTGGGAGTGGATCAAGGCAGGGATTGATCCAGATCAGGAGTGGATCAGCAGCAAGGGTGGGTGGCTCTCTGCAGGATGAGTGCACAACTAATTCTATCCCCCATTCCTGGACAGACACACCCTAATTGGTTGGCAACCTTCAGTCTCGAAAGACTATGGTATAAACCTACAGCACCCGGTATTCCCAGGCGGTCTCCCATCCAAGTACTAACCAGGCCTGACCCTGCTTAGCTTCTGAGATCAGATGAGATTGGGCATGTGCAGGGTAACAGTTAAATAGAACTAACATTACTACTTTTTGAATCTTGGATATAGGAGTTTTGCAGCAGTGTAAATATAACAATATTATTTTAAAACACTACTTTAAAAAAAAATGTTTCATTCATCATTCAGGAAAGGAAAATGCTGCAAGTTGAAAGGAAATCCAAAAAATGCAGGAGGAAAATTTTTTTCCTCCCATCTTCATAGGACTTCACATTTCAAGTACTGACTCAAGATATTTTTCATTTGCCACTAGATTCCATCTTGAGATGTCACCAGATCCTGCCTCAGAAATTGCAACTGACTTGGCAATCATATCTGAACCTGAACTTTTATACCTCTCATAACACAGGTGATCCATTCCAGAAAGTTAAATGCTGTGTGCAAGAATGCTATAGGAATTCAATGATGTCTATGAAGCAGGAAACTGGTGTGGATTGGCCCCTGCATCCAAGAATGCTTCCATTGGCTAGAATACTTCTCAGTCATGCCAGGACAAAGGGCACAGTAACAAATCAGCACAAAAGGAAGCAGTGTTATGGGTGGTAATACCACTATTTGGATTTTGGTGCCTTATTCTAAAGACCTCCAGAACAAATCTAGATTTCAGAAATGTGTACCCCTCCTTTGAAAAATGTAAGGCATTTGGAGCATGAGATAACTGACACCACAACTTTCAGTGACTTTTGGTGTTTAAAATCAAACAGCTTGGAGTGTTGCTTTTAAAAGTACTTTACCAGTACCTGCTTTTAAACAATATAACATTATTTAGTGCAGGAAATAATGAGTATATGGGAGGGCTTAAAAAGAATGATGTTACCTATGATTCGATCATGAATTTTGTAAATTGCAGAAGTCATAAGATCAAAGGAGTCAGAATAAGTGGTGAACAATTAAATTTCACATTCATCAAAGATGTATAGGGCAGTGGAGAAATGGGAGGAAATAATAGGCTTGCAAGACATATAAGATTTTAAAATTTGTATCTATCTCTTGTAAAATGAAATGCACACAGTAAGGAATGGAATGTCCAATTTTAGAAGTTAGATGGCAGGAAGGTTCTTACATGTGTCTTTGTGGGCCCATTCCAAAAGCAACCAGAGATCACATTGTACATTTCTTTCCTCGAGCATTAAATCCTCACTGTATAATAGAAGGAAGGGACTTTTCAGGAACCAAATAAATTTCAAATGTTCATATTGACAATTTCTTTGAGGCTCAAGCAACTGGGAAAATTAGAGGGTTTAAGACCTCATACGAAGCATTCGCTGTCACCAATACAACACAGTTATTTCCAGTTACAAGGTCCATGAGTACTATTTGATATCTTGACTTCTTGGTATGTGATTGCATTTCAGTGTTATTAGTTTGTTGTTGTTTTAATCTCAGTCTGTATAAACTGGCTTAAAGTATTTAAATTATAAAATGGGGGAATACAATGTCTGTCTGTCTTTTTCTTTTCAATGTCCCCTGGGGGCTGGGGATAAGAATAGGCCCTCAGTTTGGCTGTACTTGTCATAAGAGGCAACTAAACAGCCACCAGGTAGATGGGACTTGTTAGCCTGGGAAGGCAGCTCATCTAAGAGAAGGAAAACTCTGATCCCAAACCTCCACTGCCTTGGGGCTACATCTAGTTATGGAAAAGGCTTCAGGAGTCAACCTCAAGGCAAAATCTGGAGCTGGAGTCCCTGAGGCATTTCATGGCTGAACACAGTCACATTCTGGCAACTCCTGCGACGCCGCTGGAACCAACCGTATTGGCCTCTGCCTTTCCAGTGGACCATTTCAACAACGTGGAGAGGGGGGATTTGCTGCATGGGAAACAGTCTAACCTCCACATCTACTTTACCCAGGCTTCGCGCACTGGAGAGGACACTGTTCTAGAACCACCATTCACAGCACGATACCATAGTCTTCCGAGACTGAAGGATGCCAACAACAAAAGAAATCTAATTAATTGATATTTGTTTACTCGGACCATATCAAAACGAAGCTGAGCAAATAGTAAGGGAATGCCATCAGATACTTTTTTTAATGCATTAAAGAACTGGGAGATTATCACTAAGATAATATATTTAAAAGGGATATATGAAAAGGAGCTAGGTCTTCCTAAATCCAAAGGGAGCTTCAGAGTGTAACTAGGGAGGACAAGATGATGACATCCAGATTCAGTTAAACTTGTGCTAACCTAAACTAATCCTATATTCATTTGACAGTCGGCTTGTGTGCCTTTATAGGCTTCCTAAGGTTTAGGAACAAATAGGATGTTAACGCAAAGAGGAAATGGTCTGAAAATGAAGGCTCCTTCTCTTGCACTGGATTTTACTTTAAAGGCTTTAATGAGATACATGGCCCATCTCTCACAATGCTGCACAAATCTCTTCTCATGTGCAATGCTATTTTCAAGGCAATTACCTACCTAGTTTTGTGCCTGCTCTCAAAAAGATATTTCCACTTAAGGATAACTGACTTTCACAGATAATTTGCTGTGCACCTTATTTGTAGATTTATTGCTGAGACAAAATTAAAGATAGGTTTGTTTTTTTTTCTCCCCAACCAGGTCATTCCATGACAGAATCAATAGCAAAACTTTTGAAAACACATAGAATATTTAAAACTAAAAATGCAGATGAAAAATTTAGCAGAAAATGAGCTGGCTATAAAAGGACAATTTCTGAGATGGATGTCAGTTTGTTCATAATTGTATATCATGGCACAGCTATCATTATGAAGGGTGGCATCTATGGTCAATCAAAAATTGAACAATTAAAGAACAAATGGGTTAAATCTACAATTACAGAAGAGTGGAGAGTAGACTGGAAATGGTGGGTGAACCTGATTGGTTGTGGACAAGTGCAAAGAGGGCAAAATTAATGCTTATTATTATTAACAGTATTTATATACCGCTTTTCAACTAAAAGTTCACAAAGTGGTTTACAGAGAAAAATCCAATAACTAATGGTGCCCTGTCCCAACAGGGCTCACAATATAAAAAGATGCAAAAGAACAGCAGCAGACAGCCACTAGAAAAGACACTGGGGTGAGGAGGGCCAGTTACTCTCCCCCTGCTAAAAAAAAGGAGCACCCACTTAAAAAAGTGCCTCTTACCCAATTAGCAGGGAATGGAATGGAATGGAACTACATGTTATGATTAACTCAGGGCTCCTGCTGAAAGCAGTGGAGAAACTGAGGCATCTGGTACCTGGGGTAAAAAATTTTGGAGTTCCCCTCCCAAGAAACCAAATTTAATTAATTAAATAAATCAAATTGGAATGAATGGGCTTTAAGCAGCCTGTGTCCAATATTGCAAGTACTGGGGCAGGTTGCATCTGTGAGGTCTTCTAACTTCTAAATAGCTCTACCTTTAAAGCTAAGCAGGTTTCTTCCTGGCTCTTGTCTGACTCAG
The DNA here is from genome assembly GCF_035046505.1 of Tiliqua scincoides. Taxonomy (NCBI): domain Eukaryota; kingdom Metazoa; phylum Chordata; class Lepidosauria; order Squamata; family Scincidae; genus Tiliqua; species Tiliqua scincoides. The sequence continues at coordinate 88,390,306 of NC_089823.1, forward strand.
AGAGTGCCTTAATAGGAAACACAGCTTTCAAAAAAAAAAAGAAAGAAAAAGAATCATACTTCTAAAACATAGTGGTTTTTATTATGACTGCAACCTCTAACTTAAGATGGTGTGCACCATTTCCTGGCTGTGTTTTTCTTAGTGTTTCAAGAACCACAATGTGCTCTGACCAGAACCTCCTTCCTGTGGGAGTCTTCCATCCTCGAACTCAAATTCCCCTTACTGAGGAAGCTCTCCCATGGCCTGTGTTACTCCCTGCCCCATTTGTTTCATCACATTTACAGCTCCCCCACATTTATTGTGCATATGCTGCTGCTCAGCTCTTTGCCAACAGTACCAAAGATGCAAATGATCATGCTTTCATTTTTGCCATCCCCCTAACAATTCATTGTCAAGCGAGGTGCACACCCATGCCTGACAAGTGGTCACAACAGCAAGAAAAGGGGGGAGTAGGAAACAAAAGCTTCAACCAGTTTTCTCAATGCAGCTTCACTTGCAACCAAAGAGAGAGAGAAGAGAAAGTTGGCTGGGGAAGAAAAAAGAAATTTGTTGCTCTTTCGGGAGCAGTTTTTTTTTCCTTAAAAATATATGAAGGCCATTGAGGAAAATGCATATCAGCATAAAAGGCTGAAAGCTTCGTAACACAGCATGATTTTGCTGCGAATGTAACAAAACACAAGATGTTTACAGCTCTCAAGTCTGAGAACTCAGCTCAGAGCAGGTAAGTGAGGTGCCTTTGCCGAAGCCATGGCTCTGCACCAGCAGCCTCTCTGAGTTCAGAACTGGAGCATGCCTGAGTGAGCAAGTGAGCATCTTCAGCAAAGATGCCTCATGCACCAGCTTTGAGTCGAATTCTCAGGCTTAAGAACTACAGGTTGAGTCTCATTATTCTCAAAGGTTCCATTCCAAGAACTCACATGGATGGCAAAAAATGCACTATAGCAAATCAATTTTAAAAAACAAAGTCCCTTTGCTCCAAAGATTGAAAAACAGCCTTGCTGACCTTTTGAAATGCACACAGAGGCAATCTGTCTCTCTCCAGGCACTTAGGCTTCACTTGGAGGCAGCAATCCCTCTCTTCACCAGGAGCCCCAGTGAGGGGGAAAGAATTGAGGAGGTGGTAATCGCTGCCATTTAGCCTTCAGGGGGAAGAGAGCAGTGAAGCCTGCAGAGAGAATGACTGATGGATTGTCTGCCAGCTGCTATCTCTGGCATTATTAAACAACTGTTTTCCTTTAATTTAAAGGGCCCTTCTCATCAGCTGTGAGATAGAAAAATCTGAGGATACTTAGGTTATACCTTGTATGACTATATAATCACTTGTATGACTTTCTCTCTGCAACAGTAAAAAGCAGTTTTTTAAACTGTGATTTTAAAGGGGTGCATTTTTTTCCCTTCTCCAGAATTCAATACATTCCTTCCCATTTGCAGGGGCCATTCATGTTGAGTCAAATCAGTGTATAAAAAAATCAGTGTATAACAAGGTTGGACCTGTACATTTCCCTACACACTCACCTCCAACAATGCAGCTTCATTCACAGGCACAAAGCACACCCATTTATTTTCAGCTCGCTGAGAGGGAGTCACTGCTGGAATGCAATGGGCAAGTAAGGGTGGCCAGGCTGTCACCCCCCTCCCCCCAGCAGCATGGTGCCCATGGCATTTGTCCTCCTGGCCCCTGCTTAGTGATGCCACTGGCTGAAAGACCAAATCCTCACATCAAATTCTTCCCCTCCACAAGGGAAGAAACTCTTACCCATGTTTTGATTTCATTATGTTGGGTACTGCACCAGCCACTATCTGCAAAAGGCAATTATGTGCATTGGGAGTGCAAAAATGAGGTGAATTATACCATATATTGCAAGGGGAAGAGAACATAATACTAGAATGCCATTTTGGATGGACCCCAATCTCTCTTATAATGTGTTGTTTCTCTCCATAAAGGAACTAATCTCTTACTAGTTTCATTGAATGTATGCAACTTCCCATGTGCGCTTTTTTTTTTAACTTTTTCTAATTCTCGTCATTGTAGAAGTCCAGTCCTTTCATAATATCCTGTTTCATACCCAATTAGAACAGGTAGAATTTTACTGCTTGTATAGCCTGGGTGATATTACTTCTCAACTTCAAATGTGAGCACAACTGAAAGTATATAAACTAATTCTATCAAAGTTGGGCTTCTGAAAAACAGAGGGGAACTTTTTCAAGTGGAACATTTTCCAAAGGGATGGTTGTAGGAGTGATATGCCTGCTGACTTTTAATGACATCAGTGGGCAGGTTTGCAAAGGACAAAACAGCATGAACATATCTAATTTCCCTTGAAATCCACTTGACACTCTTCAGTGAGAGTGGAGTTTTCATCTAGTGGAAGTTTGGCCATCATCAGAGTACCAAGTAAGCACCAGGTGCTGAATTTATACCAGTACCGTAGCTCTGCGCATTTGCATTACACTGATCAGTTTCAGGATGAAATACGTTTTATTCTTTGTATCGAAATGAATATTTAATATGCAGAGAGCTGGTTTCCATCTGTTGCTTTGTTTTATAACACTTTATCATTTGCAGGGCGAACTAAGTTATGCTCAAGGAAAATATGAATAGCAAGGACCGCAGCACATGCAATGGCAGAAATGAATAAAATATCACATATGAATCCTTGAGGTTGGGGGTGGAATTAAAAATACAGATGTATTTCATAGCTATAAATGTGAAAGGGGAGTTGTGAACTTGCAAAGAAACAAGCTAGAAGTGCCAGGGAGCCCATTTAGAATGGGAACATTTGTTCATAACCCTGTCTCCACATAATATGGCTTCCCGCAGAACCTTATTAAGCAAATCAGTATGAATCTTGAAACGACTTTGTAAGTGAAAGGGCAAATAAAAACAGATGGGGAAGAATACTCAATGAGCTGGCTCAATTAACCAGAGAATCCCAATCATCATGCTGCCAGTCACGAGTGGGTCAACCTTGCCTGGCCTTCCCATCCCACGATACCTCAGGGGTTTTGGCCTCATTGGTAGCCTTGCTAGTGGAGAGCGGGTCTTAGCAGGCATTTGGACTGGATTGTCTCTCGGGCTTCAGGCCTGCCAAGACCTCAATGTCCTCCACTGATGAATCCCAGGATTGTTATGCCTCCATTCAAACCTGCTTCAGGGCAGATTTTGGTGTGGGGCCGCCAATTATGCTAAGATTGATAGGCAAAGCAAAAATAAAGAGCTGGGGAGGGCATTGGTGCATCACGGCAGCTTCAATATCCAGTACCCAGACATTCACTCAGTTCCTTCCCTCTTCTGGGCTGACTTGTCCACTTGTATGATGAGTGGGCCTATGGGGACTTAGGGGACCTGCACCACAGTTTCTGGAACTTTCTGTCACTTGATGGGTGGAAGGTGCTTAGGCTGTCCTCCATGTGGCAGATTAGTCTGGACCACAAAGCCTGAAGTAGGGCATTTGGGGTTCACCCTGAGGTTAGTAAGGTCGGGAGAAAACCCAGTACCAACCCTTGGTGGCTTGTCAGCTTGAGGGGCTGGGACTGAAACCTGGGTCACAAGAGACCCCCCTCAAAGGCTTCCTGCCCCAAGGCAAGCTTCTTTGGTCCAGTTCCCTTTGCCTGTTCTGGGGTTGATGATGATGAGCAGGTGTTGCCTTCATGGGACACAGTTTGCAGTTGGGGTGGCAAAGTCCAGCCTAGAAAATGGGGCGTTTAGCTGCTGCTCCCCCCAAATCTGTTGCCTGCACTAACACTGAGGAGGTCAATTCCTCTCCTGCTGCAGGTTCTTCTTCTTCCTGTAATTACTAGTAAAAGTGACCCGTTTTTATCCACATTCCTGTCTTATATTTGTAACTCTGTTGTGATAATCATAAGAGATGAAGGCTGCAATCCTAACCACACTTTCCTGAGAGTAAGCCCCATTGAACAAAATAGGACTTACTTCTGAGTAGACCTGGTTAGGATTGTGCCCGAAGTTAATTAATTTGAGATGAAGGTTGTATTATAATTATTAATATGACAAATGATTATTGAACTATTGAATCAAACTCAAAAGCAATTACAAAAAATTATATATATTAATATGACAAATATATAAGATTTTTTGTAATTGCTTTTGAGTTTGATTCAATAGTGGTCTCTAAAGTGTGGGTCCTGGCAAGGAAAGGGGGGGGGGAGAGAGAGATTACAAGAGCTGTGCTTTGAGTTTATGTCTGAGTAACTATGCATTCCACTAATGCTCATAGGACACAGGAAAAAAGGAGATATTTCAGGCTGCAAGCCTCTGCTTAGATACTGAATGAAAAGAGAGCCTGACGTACTAGTCTAATTGAACACCTAATGAGTAATTATTTGTAGTTGACAAAGCAAATCCAAAGCTCGTTTTACTTGCATGTTTAGGTTCCTTTGAAATTCTGAAGCTGTTTTTTTCCAGAATAACTTCCTCCAACTACACTATAAACCTGTTTAAATAGTTTGGAAATGGGCTGAATATACAGGTGAATGCTGCTTTGTGATACTCTGGTCAGTGACAGGCCACATATACGATGCCACCACTGGTCCCTGCACACCCCCTCAAGCCTCTGAAGCCAAGGGGGGCTCTGCTCCCCTCTCCTCTGGAGGCTTTTCTGAGCCTTGGAGAGGCAGCGCATATCTGTGTGCTGCCTCTCCAAGAGGAGTGCAGTTTCCCCTTGTCTTCAGAGGCTTTGTTTAGTGTCAAGCCTTGCTTGGCAATTTGGATGCCGGTCTGCATCCCTGTTGCTAAGAGATGCACAACTGTATCTACTTACGCAGGGTTTCCCAAACTGTGGGCCATGACCCACTGGTGGATCATAAGGCCATGTGCAGTGGATCACAATCTGGGCCCGCTGCCCTTTCTCCAGTTTGGCTCCAAATTGGAGCCATTTTGGAAGTCAAATTGGTCACTGGAAGGCCAGCATTGCACCAGGCCAGCAACCCACTCTACTGGCCTCTGCAGGCCTCAGAATGGCCCACAAAAGCCTTGGAAAGCCAATTCTGGTTTTCAGAAAGTTACTTCTGGTTTGCTTCTAAAAACTGAAAGTTATGTTCCGAGGCTTCTGTGAGCCATTAGGAGACGAACAGAGGCTGGTAGAGTGGTTCTCTGGCCCAGCTCAACCCAGAAGAGCCTCCCCACTCTCCTGATAAGTCATTCTTGCATTATGATCCACCATGGAGGACGAGGTGGGTTGTAACGCTGAGAAGATTGGGAACCGCTATACTAACGTGAATGGCTGCTCTGTTGATAACTGCTTACAGCTACCTGATACAATGAGTACCCTACCTTGCCTGCAATTTTGTGAAGAATTATCTCTGCAATATTAAAATATTTATGACACTTCTTATAATAGGCACAGGCACAGGCACTTGTGAAAGGGCAACAAGAGTTGCATGAAGTTCTCATTAGTTTTGCAAAATGCCACCCCATGTCCTATTGTAAAATGCTTCCTGAGCATGATGGGGATTTCTTGATCAGCAGTCTGAATTAGAGTGGGAAATGGAATATCCCTCTGCTTTCTTTGTCAGTAGACCATTTGGGAGGTGCAAAATAATTGGTGCATTGTGAGCTTCCTGTTTCCTACATCTTCCCGTCCATATACAGCCCTCTTGGCAAACAGAGCAGCAGTTTCCTGAAATATCAGCCCTGCAGTTTTCTCCTTCCTGGAAGGACAGTAAGAACTTGACAGACGCTTGGCATATTACAAAGCTCAGCTGATGAAAGAAGGCAAGCAGTAAGGGCCTTTGAGCTGTGCTATTTCTATTTCAAGACACTATTACTTTCCTAATTATTTCAGATGATAGAAAACAAGAGACTATTTGTGGGGCTTAGGGAGTAGCAAAATTACCCATAATTGAGTAATGAGATGTCAGGTTCAGGAGATATGATTCCCTTCTTTTTCCCAATGCTCTGCATGGGCAGGGATTAATTTGAGCCAGAGGCTACACTCAGCTCTGGAGTCTTTTGGTTTAGCCCTGAAATGCTCAGGTCCTCCAATATATAAAGTAACAGAATTTAGAATGTATTTCCTCCACCACTGAGTTCCCACAGCCCACTGCTACACATCTAGGACTACAAAGCTTTCGGTCGCAATCCTAAGCAACTTTCCAGCACTGACCTAGCCGCAATGCAGTCCCAGGGTAAGGTAACAAACTTGCCCACATAGCTGTGCCGATGTGGCATGCACTGCATCCTGCAGTGGGGAGGCAGTCAAGGAGACTTCCTCAAGGTTCAGGGCATGTTTGTTACCTTACCTTGGGTCTGCACTGCTGCTAGGTCAGTGCTGGAAAGTTGCTTAGGATTGTGCCCTCAGAGTCAGTGCTGCTCTGAGTAGGGGGAGTATGCTACAGTGATTTTGAATGTTTTTCATCTCATGGCACACTGACAAGGCACTAAAATTTTCAGGGTATACCAACAGTTTTTTGAGAATTGACAAGGCACACCACACTGCCAAGGGGGAAGGACTCAAATTCCCAAAGGACCCACTAATAAATGACCTCTCAACTCCCACAGCACATGTGCAGACCATTTGCAGCACACTAACGTGCTGCGGCACACTGGTTGAAAACTGTTGGTATGCCGCCACAAACCCAAGGAAACCTGGATAGGTTGCTGTTTGTTTATTTAAAAGATCTATATACCGCTTCTCTCAGAGTTCATAGCACTGTACAATATAGCAATAAAATAATTAGAAACATAAAAGTACAACAAAACAAAAACAATATAAAATGAATACAGGAACAGGTTATAAAAACAGCAATAAAACCATAAAAGAAGCACAGAGTAAAATCTATACAAGCAGATTAAAAAGGGGCTTCCCCAGGAGCACCCTCCCTCCTCATTTTACCTGAAGTTGTGAGGGAATGTGGTGGGCCCCACTTGGGTGAAAATATCTGAGCCAATTGGCAAAATAAAAAAAGTGTTTCAACAAGAACAAGAACATGGCTTAGCAGGGCTTCAAATACTCCTGATTGTTGGAAACTAAAATCCCCATCTCAATTTTTTTCACAATTATATTATGCTTCAAATTCTATTAGCTGCAGTGCTAGACAGACTTACCTGAGCGTAAGCCCCATAACACACAATTGAACTTACTTCTGAGTAAACATGTTTAGGTTTGTGCTGTTAGTCGTAAGAAAAGCCCACTGGATCAGGCCAGAGGCCCATCTAATCCAGCTTTCTGTATCTCACAGTGGCCTACCAGATGCCCACCAGATATCCACTTCAGGATTACGTAGCTCTTTTTTAAAAAAAGATATATCTATCTGTTTTCTTCTATGTACCTAACAGCCTCACAAATAGGAGTAGCAAAGCAGAGCCACCAGCTTTCTGTCAAAATACACTGTAGTGACCACTGTCATGATTCTGTTATTTGCCTCTGATAAACAGTGCTGAGCATGAGATCAAGAGCAGTCCCTTTCTAATTAACATTGTATTGCAGATGGGGGATAAAGTCCCTGCTTTGTTGAAAACAGAATTAAAACAAATAAACAAAAACTAACTGTGGCACATAGTGCTCATCTGGGATTGCCTTTCCTTTGCTTCTTTTCTTTTTAAAAGGAAGGTACTTTCAATGTTTCTGTGAACAGTCCTTAAGGAACTTTGTTCACATCTCTCCTGGTCATTTTCTTAGCTTCCAGTTATAGGGTGTTTACAGTTATATTGGATAATAAAAGTTGGCTTACTGCAGTTCTTTGAGCTGCAGTACCAGAGGTGTGCAATCTTGTTCTTCCCCCACCCCCAGCTCAAACAAATTAGGAGGTTTGGGAAATCTCAAGTTATATAATAAAAGTTAGAAAGAACTGTGAGCATGAAGCCTTCTCAAGCATTTAACATCTCTGACAACTAGACCCCAAAAAAACATTCAGAGTATCCACTGGTCTTGGGACAAAGTATCAGAACATTGTGACAATTAAGGGTAGGTATGCAAGTCTGTGATAGTAGAGCTAAAGAACAAACAGCATTTAATTATGGGAACTGTTCTTCAGAGCCATCACATATACTGTAACTTCCTTCTATCTCATTTCTAATCTTCTCTGATGCAGGGCTGCTATTATTCACAATACTAGTCCCACAAATATAGCAAAATAGCCAGTGAAGCTCAGTACTTGGACAGGAGACACTAGCTATACACTATTCCTACAGGCTGATGATATTCGGGATAGCTCTCCAACATGTCAAATGTATGGATTCCCTCTATAAGGGCAAGTAATGGAAGATCAGAAGATCATCAGGTGGATGATGTGGTGTTGACAGTGATCCCATGTTTTGACAGCTGTTTGACAGCTCTGGGAAGGGCAGGACTGGCTCCACAGCTGTAATCAATCAAGGCCAATGGAGACTCTGATGGACACCTGAGCTTCATTTGACCTTGATGAGACTTTGCATGGACTTGGACTCATGGACTGAAGAGATGGCACAGCTGAGCCTAACTTGGACTTAACAAGGTAGCTCACAGCTGAGCTGAATTTGGACTTAACAAGGGGCTGCAGGATAAAAGGCAGCTTCAGAAGGAGCCAAGGGCTGGCCAAGCAGGACGCTGACCCAGCCGGAAGCCGGATGCTGACCAAGAGGGCTACCTGACCCAGACCTACAGGAATAGAGGACTGCCAGGACCCTGCTGGATGAGACACACTGCTGGAGAGGAGGAACTCTACTGCAGAAGACTGGACTGTGTTTTGGAGACCGGATTGGACTTGGACTGGAGGCTTCAGACGTTACCCCCGGAGTTAAGTGGAGTTTTGGGGAGGGAAAGCCTCTGGACAAGAGGACTTGCAGGGAGTGTCTGTGTTTGTAGCAATAAATTCTTGTTAATTGCTATAGATAAGGAGTTCTGTGTTCATTCCATTGCACACTGCAGCTGTTGTTCCTGGAAAAGGAGGGTGTTAATTAGACAAAAAGCCGGCATTAGAAGGGAGTTGAGATATTTGGACGGGACAAATTGGAGTGGTCGGCTGGAGTCGAAAATTGTAGCAGAACAGGGCATAACATTAAAATCAAGTGAACATAATTATGAAATGCAGTGTTTCCCAAACTGTGCGTCAGGTTGGGAGCCGATTTTTGGTGGATCATGAAAAGTTTTGGAAACATTAAAAAATAAATAAAACTTTGCAAGCACACTTACCTGGTTTTCAGAACAAAAGCATTAGCTGGAATGCTGACCAGTGGTATGAGGTAAACTTCATATCCCCAAATTAAAATCTTACATTTTCCTATTTTCTCTCGTAATTGGCAGGGATGGGCAAGTCAGGCACAGCTTGATGTGAATCTCCGTTCCCTGCGACTTGACTCAAAAACAAGTCATAACAGGTGCACTTTTTGAGTCACCAAGTCTCCCTTTTGTGACTCAGTAGGACTCTTCCCCCCCCCCCAGAAGCCCACCATGGAAAAAACGGGACTGCTGTCAGGCTGTGTGTGTGTGTATTCACTTTATACATTCCTCTGAGGTCCCCATCCCATCTGTAAACAGGATGGTAGGGGGTTGGACGGACTGTGTGAGAGTGGGAAAGGAAGTGGCAAGAGGGATGAGGGTCACTTGTAATAGCTGCAAGGCTTACCAAAACAACCCAATCATTTGCAGCTCTATTCAGAAGTAGTCCCATTACGGAAGGTCATTCAATGAGGCTCCCTCTTCCCGAGTAACCATGAGCTTGACAAGCATGATTGTCAACAGAACCATGAGCTTGACAAGTGTGATTGTTACAAACCACCTCCCCTCAGCTTCCTGGCCTCCTTCCTGGGCTTCTCCAGCCAAGAACCCCCTTGGGCTTCTCCTCCTGCCCTATCGCAACCAAAGAAAATATCAAACCTCCCATCCTGCATCCAACAATCATCGGTTCTTTCAGAGATGTGCAAGAAAGCCAACTACCGCCTTCCCCCCTCCTGCTCAGATCCAAAAGGAAACATTAACCCTTCCCTGCCTCCTGGCTGGCACTTTCATGCTGCTCCCCCAGTCTGAATGATGGCTCCATGAGGTTTTTCACACCTCAAAAACAATAAGCAAGCACACCCAGACACAGACAGACTCGAGTCTGCATGCATGGGGACGAGTGCCGAGTCAAGGGGCCCTTGACTTGAGTGTTTTGCCAAGTTTTCCACACACATGACTTGAGTGTAGTCAGTGAAAAATGCTAATTTTTGCAACTTCCCATCCCTGGAAATTGGCATGCCATAGGTTACATGTGAACCCAGTTTCAGCCTTTTGTCTGGCCTGGAAATCTCTAACTTCACATCTTGCTCTCCAAACTTCTAGGTATCCTAAACTGTAAAGTACCACAAACTGTAAAGGATGAGGAACTGTCCTTGAATTTCATTTGTAGGGAGAGTCAGGAGCACAGAACCCTTATTATCATTCATTCATTCATTCATTCATTCATTTATTATTTAATAAAATATTATTTCCTTCCAGAGATCTTTTTTGTCTAGTGCAGGGGTGCCCAAATCCCGGTCCGGGGGCCACTTGTGGCCCTGGGAGAGCCCCAACCCAGCCCGCAGGGAGCCCCTAGTCTTCAATGAGCCTCTAGCCCTCTGGAGACTTGTGCTGGTCCAATGCAACTGCTCTCAGCATGAGGGTGACAGTTCTACCTCTCATGTGAGCTGTGGGATGAGGGCTCCCTCCACTGCTTGCTGTTTCACATCTGTGAAGCAGCAGTGGCAGCAAAGGAAAGGCTGGCCTTGCTTTGTGCAAGGCCTTTTATAGGCCTTGAGCTATTGCAAGACCTTCATTTGTTCATATAAATTCTACTTCTAATATATTCATTTATGTAAACTTATGTAAATTTATTCAAATTTTAAATGTAAATTCATTCTTTTTATTCCTGGCCCTCAACACAGTGTCAGAGAGATGATGTGGCCCTCCTGCCAAAAAGTTTGGACATGCCTGGTCTAGTGGATTGTGATAGATTGTCATTTTTAAAAGTGGGTCCCAGTGCTAAAAAGTCTGAGAAGCACTGATATAACATATTTAATTTAGAAGCAATGTGCATCCCTAAACAGCTTGATGCAATGTACATCATGCATGCAGTAGCCAGAGGCAAAAAGCAAGTGACATGTTCTGACCAAGATCACCACTAAATCTCACAAATAGGCGGTGAACTCAAGTGAGGGCATGGAAATGTATTATTCCTTCATTTTACAGAGATGATTTCGCTTGGTCTGCAAACAGTGCATTTTTTAAAGTCATGCACTTTAGATGCTAGTGATGAAGGTATGTGCTGTTGAGTGTGCTCCTAGTGAACTTCACAAACAAGTATGGATTGTTTGATGGCTCTAATTCATTAAAGTCCTTGATGTAACAGTTTCAAAACATTAGCACTGGATGATTTGCATTTAACATTTACTGTACAACCAAATCACTATTATTATATTAAAGGCATGGTAATTTATCACAACATAATTAGCAGAAAAGTCATGCATATAAATTAGTCCTATTTTCAGGCGCCAAGAGAGCCAGAGTTCCTGCTGAGTTGTGTTAGGGAATGCAAATTCTTTAGCAAGATTTCACAAGCAATATCTTGCTGAGTCCCTCTTCATTGTTAAGAAGATAATGGAAGAAGAAAAATTTACAGTGCTCCATTCAACCCACATTTCACACCTATGCCTCCAGACAGACAAGGCATGATGACACAGTGGTTTAATTTACATGATAAGCGAACATTTGACAGGGTCATGCCCACTAACCTATCCCCCTCAAGCTAAAGCTTCACGTGTTCAATGTCCTGTTTGCACAAGGGCCCACTTAAGTACACACCAATGCATGTAGGTTCAATGTGTGCAGTCTGTACTATAGAAAAACGGAGGGTATTGCTAGCATGTCCAGTTCTAAAAGCATTGTTGCTTATGCTCATGCAAACAGAACCTAATGTGGAAGTTGGACATGGTGAAAGGATATGCTGGTCCAGATGGCACAATCCCCCCCCCCCCACCCCAAGTATTTTATTTTATTTTTAATTTATTTTAAAACACATATATCCTATCCTTCTGCTCTCACAGATGTTCAGGGCAACCTGCATATCAGTTGAAAACTCAATAAAACAACTAAAAAACAAATATAAATAAACCAAATAATGAACAATAAAACCAGCAAGGCCAAAACAACATTACTTAAAAGCAAGAAGGTCAGCAGTGAGGGGGTCTGTCTTGAGCTTTGAGGAGAGAGCATTCCAGAGGCCAAACACCACAACAGAGAAAGTTATCTTGTGGGTTGCTGTCAGTTGAACACCTGAAGTTGGCAGTTCCTGACTGGGATGGTAGCATGAAAGCTGCAGCTCCACTGTGCACTTTGGCATTGCTGGCACCAACAGCCGGAGGCCTCTTGCATGCATCAGGAGCTCCCAAATGCTCCAAAGGGCAGGGATGTTTTGAGGACAGAAGAAATTGGGGGCAGTGGTGCACACCAAGCTCCTCTCTTCTTCCATGGCCTCTGCCAGGCTTCCCCAGAGGGCTTCCCCAGGCCTCCTGATGCCTTATAAGGCATTAAAAACATCACTTCCAGTTTCTTTGTGAAACAGGACGTCATGTGTTTTGAGCTGCTGAGCTCAGTCTGAGCCTGGAAGAGGCTGTGGACAGACGTCTGCAGCCTCTGCTGAGCTCAGAAGCCCCTCTGGAGAGAAGGCAAACTGGGCTCCCCTCACCTCCAGAGGATCTGAACCACAGGGAGGGAGGGTTCTGGAATGGAACCCCGTGAATAATCAGGCACACCTGTGTAACGATTTAAAAGAATTATAAAATTATGACTACAATATATGAAAGGCGTTTAGTTACTTGAGAGAATAAATACACTACACGCATAATTCTAAAACAGTAGAGCTAAGCTCTTAGACTGACTTGTAGCTAACATCACCGGGTCCTTCTAACTTCTGTGTATAGGCAAAGGGTGGCTCTCCCACCTGTCATATCAGAGTGATATGGACAGATGTCCGTGATGGAGTGAAAAAAGAGCAATAAGCAGCAACATCTCCCTATCCCAGCAACAGGCCTATATATCCTGAAAGTAACTTCTGACCTACCAATGGCTTTGGCCAGCCAAAACTTCTGGAAGACAACTTCATCGGCTGATGCAATGTTCACCCCCTCCCAATTGGAGAATCACAGCTGCACTTTGTTATTCTTAATTGGAGGACTTGGTGCTGAGGTGAAAATCGCCTTATCAGGGCTTCAAAGTGTGGCCATTACTGAGAAGGCCAATAAGATGATTCACACTGTCCAAAACAGCACAGGGCCCAATCCTATCCAGCTTTCCAGCATCAGTGCAGCCACAGTGCAGCCCCAAGATAAGGGAACAACTATTCCCATACCTTGAGAAGGCCTCTGTGATTGCCTCCTTGCCACAGGATGCAGTGCATACCTCATTGGCATAGCAGCACCGGCACTGGAAAATTGGATAGGATTGCACCCACAGTTCTCTCACAGCAGCTTCAAAATGGAATCCAGCCTTGCCATTAATTTAACCATGTTTATCACAATGCAGAAATATAAATACATTGATTAGAACTTAACTTATACAATGAATGTACCAAATTTTATTTAAATGGGTGGTAACCCTACTGATTGTTCGGTTGCAATTTTTCTTAAATACAGTTTCTTTCTTTACACATTTTCCAGCCTTTTCTATTATTTATTCTCTGGGCGTTTCTAGAAATGCCAGAGAAAAGGCACTTTTCTTATTGTTTCATGATAGTCTCCATCCTTTCTGCAATATCCAGCTGACTGCCAAACTCTTGACAGCAACTTTCAAGGTGATTCTATAAATAAACGTAACCTTTAAACCAATAGAAGGAGAACCAAGGACTGCCTAAGATACACCTCTAACGCCCTATGACTGACCTCTACTGGTCAATTGATTGATTCTTCTTCTGAGTGTCACATCTAGGACTCTGAAAGGACTCATGATTCACAAAGCCATTTCTCCAAAGACATCTGTCCTGAAGCAGCAAACTTGCAGAACTAGATTGACAAAAGTGTAGAAACAGTTACAATGTCACTGTGACATGGTTGCCTTTTTACTTTCACAGTAATGTCCAGACGTTGCATAGATTTTGAATCCGATCACATGCTACTGTGGTGTCAAGATACCTACTGAAAACCCATTCCCCTAGTCCAGTGATGTGCTGCCTCAGAGCCCAATCCTATGCATGTCTACTCTGAAGTAAGTCCCATTATAGTTAATGGGACTTACTGTCAGGTAAGTGTGGATAGGACTGCAGTCTCAATCCTGTTTATCCGACTCCAGTCTAGCCAGGCTGATATGCTCCTTCTCGTCAGTAATGCTGCATGTAACAGTGTGTCTGCAAGAGTAGCCGCCCCCCAGCATTAAAATATGTGCACAGCATACTGCATATGTAGGATGGCTTCCAAAATTCTATTCCAAATTTGTCCCCTGATTTTGGCATTTGAAATGACCTGGTCTTGTTTCCAAAGTGAAATGAATGCTGATTGCGACAATAGTATTCTGTTAGCCATACGCTAGCAGCAGGAACCAAGTGGTGAACCTGGAGGGGCAGTAATGGGAAAAGCTGCCCTGGTTTGCTTCTGCCAGTTACGCAGCCGCTACGAGGCGCAGAGTTTCTAAGCACCATAATGTGGACTGGCACACTTATAGGCAGCGTCTCTAAAAGTAATTGTTTTCTCCAGCCTGTGAGAAGTGAGATATTAGAACTACCATCTAATCAATACAGTGGTCAGGTTCATTGATCACTGTGGTCAACCCGCAGTGCCACAATCATCTTCTGAGACAGAAAAGCAGCAGCAACAACGTTTGTGCAAAATGGATGGGTCAGGAAGGACGAAGACTGTCGGGAGCTGCTTTGAAAAAAAAACGTACTACGCCCTGGGACTTCATGTACATGCTGTACATTTCCTTCTTCTGTTTATAAGAAGAAATTATCCTGATGATTCTATCATCAGGCTGCAGAGCTCGACTTTCAGCATCACAGGACATGACACACTGTCACAAGCTGCCTGGCCACTGCTGGAAATGGTGAGTGTGGGAGGAATGTGTGGTAGCATCCCTCCCAGATACCCTGGTGCTGGTAAGTCAGTGGCAGGGGTCGACATGGGCAGGAAGGAGGAGGAACAGGGCATTTGTGGGGATGAACTTTGGGGTAAGGGGGGGAAGGTAGGGGTGGATTTGGCAGCAGTTTCACACCCCGGATCGTATTCACTCTTAGAACCTTAACACTCTTAGAACCTCCCCACCCCTTTTCTCTTTTTGGACATGCATCATTAAATTGGGTAGCATATGTACAAGGAGCCCCACAGGTGACCTGAGGGCTCACACAGAGGTATGTAAAAATGTTTTTGTTTTTTTAAATTTACTTCCCATTTGCTATCAGGTCTTTCCCCCCCCCCACCCCCACACAAACACCATAGCTAGCAGAGCAGGCTTTTTGGGTGCAGCTGCAAGCTATAGTTGGTGGGGCATAGGACTGGGCTCAAAGTCAGGCTGACGGGCTCTGTATAACAGTCTCAACCAACAGAAATTCCGCAGCATAGGCTTGCAGTGATGAGGGGCAATGGATGTGTAGACTGTCCCCCTACTCCCCAACATGTAAATATTAAAGGTGCACAACCTTACTCTGGGGGGGGGGGGGAAGAGAAAATCCAGTTTTTTGGTATGGCAAAAAACATGACAGATACTTAGATAAAGAAAATAGGGAGCCCAAATAAGTTCCTGTTTCTCCAAGACATGATCTGAAGTAAATATGAAGTAACTATGAAGTATCCCTATCAGTCAACATGTTGTTGTTGTTGGCAGTCTCGAAAGACTCTGGTATCGCGCTCTGGAAGGTGGTTCTGGAACAGCGTCTAGTGTGTTCCAGTTCGGCCAATTCGGGAGTGACAATCGCTTCCACACTGGGAGCAAGTGCAGTCTTTCCCTGGTCTGTCTCCCTGGCTATGGGCCTTCCTTCTTTGCCTCTTAGCCTCAGACTGTTGGCCAAGTGTCTCTTCAAACTGGGAAAGGCCATGCTGCACAGCCTGCCTCCTTTACATTATCTTCATTTTGCAAGGCATTATCTACATGCCACTGTATTATCTCCTGATATCATTTTTTGTTTTGAACCAAATGGTCAACTGAGAAAAACACACTCAGCAGGGGACAATTGAAGAGAAATACTGGAGGGGAAGAGAGTGATTTTAAGCCAATATTTCCTACTCAAGTACTCCTGGTCACAGCTACTTTTTGTGGTTGGCACATTAGTTGTACCCCTGTCGGGCTTTCAAAGGGCTAGTTCAGACATACTTCATCCCCTACTTCAAAGTAGATATATCAGGGCTTGTAAAGGGATGGTTTGGATGAAAGGGCAATCTCCCCTGCTGAGTAAAACAAAATGCTACAAACTCTCCTGAGGGGGAATGGAGGGGACCAGGACTTGCATGCATTATGAGCACACATATCTTTTATCTCATGGGCTCAGTCCAGGAAAAGTATCATCTGAGCCCACCCACAGCCCAATCCTACCTAAATCCCCATGTGGTGATGCAGCCGTGCTGGCATGGCTACCGTTGTATCCCATGGAGGCATTTTTGGCATAGGAGGTCTTATTTTTCCCCATGCCCTGGGGTAAGCACCAGCAGCCACAATGGGTAAACTCAGATCTGTGCCAGAAATATCACTGATGCAAGTATATGTTGATCCATGAAGGCAGATCAGACCTCGGGAGGGGGTTTGCTTGGTTATGGTGTGCTCTGATGCCAATGATCCTGCCCCCTCCTGGGCCCAATCCACCCACCCCCTGCACCGCATTCCACCAGTGCAGGTTCTCAATAGGATTGGGATGCCAAGAGCAATGTATTTGCTCTTTCATTGGAAACAATATTTGAATCTCTGATGGGGAAAAAAGCCACAACAGGGGTGGGGGAGATGGGAGTGATTTGGAGCAGGGTAATGACAGCAGGTTAAGCATCATTTCCCCCCTCCCCCTGCTGCTTTTGTATTCTCAGTTGTCCCCCTACTGAGGCAGCTTTTCTGAAGGCAAAAACAGTATTGAAGTTCTAATATGCATATTTGTGTGTAATGTGTTGTTAGCCCCTAAAAATGAATAATAGCAATACTAAAAGTATATTTAGTCCCAGTTGTGAGCTAGGCTTATAACAAAACCTCTTCCAGGCACTTGGAGAACTGAGGAAAGTATGCAGAATAGCTGCCTAGCAACCACCCCCTCTACACAACCTACCCAGGACCATTTCAAGATTCTTGTCATGAAGTCTTTAATGGCTTGTCTATGATATGGTTAAGAGGTAGCTATTAGCCATCTTTTTCACTGGTTGAGCTCCTAGACCTAAGCAGACTAATGTGTAGAAATTAAGCATAAAAAACGTTTGTGGGGAAATAAGGTGGCATGTCAGGAAAAGCTGGATCTGCTCATTTGTGCATCAGATGGCTGTTAAGGGCACAAGATCAGAACAAGACATAAGAAAGGCATCAACAAAGAGACCATTGCATTAACCATGTCCACTATAATCTTCAACAGGGGTATCAAATATAAGGCCCAGGGGCCGGATGCGACCCACAGAAGCTATTTATCCAGCTCTCCCAACAACACCATCAGCTGCTGAGCTGTGCTGGTGTCACTGCTGAAAGGGGAGCCTTCACGATAATTGGGCTCTCCCATATGTTGAAAATATAGTCAATATTTGCATATTTCCTCTTCTGTCATTTGCAGTTGAGTTCTTGGGCAAAAAAAAGTGTTTATTTCTGGTCATGACCTGCTTAATGACACCACTTCCTGCTTAATGACATCACTTCCAACCCTTGGAAGGCATCATGAATGCTATTCCGCCTACTGTATGAAAACAGTTTGATATGCCTAGCCTACAAAGTCTGTTTCATGCATTACACACATGAAGATCCCCCCTTTTATCCTTTTCAGATAGCTCTCTTCCATTTTTCAACACACACTAAGCTAGTTCACACAATACTTGAAGTGCCAAACTGGCCCCACAGTTTGGCAACCCCTTCACTACCAGGTCAGCTTTGTTAATTGCATGGGGAGAGTTCATCTGAACCATATCTCCATACATGGTGTTAATTCTACTTTAATTCTACTTTCTACTTCAGAAGTAACAGTTGGGATAAGTTCAGACAATCGAACAAGCTCCACCAATTTGAGTGGCTAATGCGCACACCATGAGCACACGTCTTTTATCATGTGGGACCTGTATATAGCATGCTTCAAGCTATTTTTAATGCCAGTTATAAATATATTCAAAGGAGTTTAAAGATTCTGTTTTCTATGAATATTTGTATCAATAAAGTTTAACTTCAGTCAATAATGTGATGAAAATCACATTCACAGAAGTATGAATGTGTAGAGCTGAAGGGCACTTTAGAATTTGCAGAGTGTTTGTGCAAATAATTACTACAATTAACCTAGCTAGCTCTAACACATAAAATTACAAACTATAATACATCACTGTTGGTCTTAACTCAGTTAACTTCTTGAAGTTACAGGAAAACAATAGTTTTTGTTGCTAAGAATGGAGCAGAAAAGCTGCAGACATCTTGAGTGAAATCTCAAGAAATACAAATGTATAGAAAGTCTATGGAAGACATTAACTGTATGGGAAATGTATGCAATCTACAAAAGGGAATTAGGGCCCAATCCTATCCAATTTTCCACCGTCGGTGCAGCTGTGCCAATGGGGTGTACACTGCATCCTGTGTTGGGGAGGAAGTGACAGAGGCCTCCTCAATGTATGGGAACATTTGTTCCCTTACCTCTGGGCTGCATTGCTGCACCAGTGCTGGAAAGTTGGATAGGATTGGGACCTAATTTAGTATATAAAAGGATACACAAAGTTGGGGGGGGGGGGGAAATACCTTGAGCATCCCAGAAAATGTGAAAGAGCAAGAAATTAGTTATCTAAAGAGAACAGCTGCACCACAAAAGGGTGCCAATCAAATTGAACAGGTACACCTCTTAAGAGTGCCAAGCAAGTAAATACAGCCTTCATAGTAGAGCACTTTGCATAGATTCAGAGACGCTCAATCCTTATGCAGATGTATCTTAAAGAAAACTGCCTCTCTGTCAGAAGGGAAAGGTTCTAGAGGCACTGTGACCCTTTTTAGGAAAAAAGGTTTTCACTCATGAGAAGGGCACATCCTCCCAGGCATTCAGCAAATGATGCTAGAGTTTTCTTTCACAGATGATGGCAAATGTAGTAAACATTAAAAGCAGTGTAAAGGTACTATCACTTTTAGGCTGGCCCCAACTGATATAAAGAACTGTTCTGTGTACGATCATAAAGAGTTAATCACTGAGTTCATTGCACACAAGAAAGGCAATTCCCTTGTATTCGATCAGTAAATTCTTTTGTTAAGGAGAAATTTTAAAGGTCAAGTGTAGAATGAATGAAATAATGTTATCATGGTGTTATCACTCTCTTTGTAGCAAATAACATACTGTCACTGACAGATCTATTTTAGTAACCAAACAGGCATCCTTTTCAGCAACACAGACATACTTGGACATCATCAGTCCATTATACTGCAAGTAATTACGTATCTCCTTCGCCTTTTTGCTCTGTGATAATTACTGAAAATGCAGTATCGAGTCACCCGGAATATGAAAGCACAGGGATTATTTCTGCAGGCTGCCTTAATGAGCAGGGCCATTATTATGGCCAGTGCTTTTTTTGTAAAAAAATAGGTGCAGGAACTCACAACTTTTTATTTATTTATTTATTTTTAAACAATTTTTATACATGTGCGCGCGCGCTCACACACACACACACACACACACACACACACACACACACACACACATCTATCCCGTGTGAGCTCCCTGATAGCAAAAGCACTCCTGCCACAGCTGGAGTGAAACACCCCATTTTTTTTAGGTGGGGAGGTGCTCCATTGGGCTATAGGAAACTCTCTCCATTGGGCTATAGGAAAGCCTATACAGTAGTTAAAGTGTTCATAACAAATATATAAGGTCTTCAGCCCAGCTGGTGGCCATCAGTGCCTCAAGTGTTAGTTCCAAACACTTTGAACCTAAGACCTCTGGTGGCTCAGTGGTTAAATTATAGATCTGTGGAGCCAGAGGCCTGGGGTTCAAATCCCACTGAGGAATAATTTTTTTTTTTTTTTAAGGTGGGAAGGTGCTCCATGGCTGCAAAATATAAAGGTTGGTTGCTAGTTGCCAAAAGGGGGGCCAGTTGAGGCTGCAAAACTCCTCAAAGTTCAGTCCCAGGCAGGCTCTTTTTTTAACTTTTTTTTTTTTAAGTCCCAGGTAGGACTTAACCCACAGCCTCCAGCAGGGGGCTCACTCCAGGAGCTTAACTGTGGGTTAAGTCCTAACTGGAACTTAAAAAAAAAGTTAAAAAAAAGAACCTGCCTGGTACTGAACTTTGAGGAGTTTTGCAGCCTCAACTGGCCCCCCTTTTGGCAACTAGCAACCAACCTTTATATTTTGCAGCCATGGAGCACCTTCCCACCTTAAAAAAAAAAAAAATTATTCTTCAGTGGGATTTGAACCCCAAGCCTCCAGCTCCATAGACCTATAATTTAACCACTGAGCCACCAGAGGTCTTAGGCTCAAAGTGTTTGGAACTAATACTTGAGGCACTGATAGCCACCAGCTGGGCTGAAGACCTTATATATTAGTTCTGAACACTTTGACAACAGGCTTTCCTATAGCCTAATGGAGAGAGTGCTGGGCTGTGGAGCACAAAGTTGGAGGTTTGAATCCCTCCCTAGCCAGCAGTGCTGAGCGGGGTGGTGCAGGCAGGGGAAAAAAGGTGGGGGCAAGGAGGAGGGGAAAAAAGGGGGCGGGGTGGTGCAGGCAGGGGGGAAAAAAGGTGGGGGCAGAGAGGAGGGGGAAAAAAAGTGCCGGAACACCGTTCCGGTGCATTCCATTACAAAAAAAGCCCTGATTATGGCATAACTATTTTGGTGGAGTATGTACTACACATATGAGTGGTCATGCATTTGCAGTCCATGCACACACCACCATCAGTGTTTGGCCCACTACCAACTCCTATTACAACCAATTTCTTTCACTTTGTGCACATGCTCCAAAATGCACACATGGCTACACAGGAAGGGAAGGGAGGGAATCAAAGGGTTCTTCTCCCACTTCCTGCCATCAGGGTTTCTCTGCACCTGGGACCATTACTACTAGATCTCACATTGGCCACTGCTACTGTTTCTCATCTCTACCACACCCCTCCTTTCCTTCTTGACAGCAGCCACTGTAGTGGCTTTTCCTGCTTATTGCTGCCCGACCCAGGCAAGAAGAAAGGAATAGCAGGGATTAGGAGGAAGGAACAGCGGTATGACCACTTTGCATAGGAATCCAGAGCCAGTAGTGCAGTGAAATGGGGGAATGAAGTCCTGCCCCAGGGAAACCTGAAACCAGCCCCCATGCTCCATTAAGATACTGAACATGTGAAAACACTGTCATTGCGAGGCTTGGAAAGTGGCATCACATGTTCAGAAGACTTATCTGCAAAGTCTCTGAATGGGTAGTTTGCGTGTTATTTCAGATCCTCTATTGCATTTAAGCTGGGCAGCTTGCTATTGTACATGATGCAAAGTTATTGCGAATCAATGCTCCCATTCAAATAGCTAGCAGGCTTCCTATTATACAGACTGCCAGGCTATTGCTCTGTACTGTTTCCCATTCAAGTAGCTGAATGACTTGGAGAGCAGTGTCATCAATATGCGGATGACATCCAATTCTACCTCCCATTTCCATCTGGCACCAGGAAGTCTATGGAGGTTTGGAATAAGTGCCTGCCAATGGCACTCCTGTGATGGACTGGAAGTGGACTAATACATGACAATCCAAGCAATACAGAGGTGCTGTTAGTCCGTAGAAAGACTAGCTCTAGGCTGGGTTGACAACCTGTTCTGGATGGGGTTGCACTCTCCCTGAAGGATCTGATGGTGCTCTCTGCATGGTTGCAGTCTGATGGTGCTCCTAGTTCTAGGCTAGCTCCTTGGTAAGTAGGGCAGCTGTGACCAGAAGTGCTTTTGCTCAGCTTTGACTGGTGCACCAGCTGTGGTCTTTCCTAAGAATAGCAGACTTGGCTGTAGCAATCTTATGGCTACAGACCTTATGGCCCAGTCCTAAAGGGCCAATCTGCTGGCAGAACAAGCTGCAGTCACAAAAGGGCCTTTGGCAGTGTGCAAAGCCTTGTGCTGCTGGAGCAGCAGCGAGGAAGCCACAGCAGCCTTGTGCCCGACAACGGCTCCCAGCTGGCCCACCAACACAGGTTAGTTGATGGGGGAGATGGGATGGGGCAAGGGGAGGAAAGAGTGAAACAGGGGCAGTGGAATGGGGCAGCAGCCCCTATTCTGGGTACACATGGACCTGCACTAGCAATTTCAGTGGTAAGGTCTGAGGAGACCCCTTTGTGCAATGGAGGCGTACCCTTGGGTAAAGGAACAAATGTTCCCTTACCCAGAGAAGACCTCTGGGACTGACCCCTCTGCAGGATGCAAGGAGAGAGAAAGCATAGGATTGGCTGTTAGTCATGTCTCATTTAGACTATTGTAACACACTCAGGTTGGTAATGCCCTGTCCAGAAACTTCAGAGTGCAGCTATCAGGCACTTGTCAGTCAGAGCACATTATACCAATGCTCTGTGGATTGCAAGGTATGCTGCTTCCAGTATGTTTCTGAGTCCTGTTCAACTGCTTTATTACAGTGGGCCCTCAGCATCTGCAGAGGGTTGATTCCAAGACCTTCCATGAATGCACAAATCTGTGGATTGTCACGTCCCATTAAAAAAATCAGCATTCACTACCTGTAGGTCACAGCTTGATGTGCAGGGCTCTGTTGACTGCATTGGCTGCAACACTGCAGGTCAGTATTGGGTGCTCCCGAAAGTCACTTCCAGGTTGTGCTGAGGCTCACAACCTGCTCGGTTGGCCCTGGTGCACCCATAATGCATCATGGAAGTGTTTTCCAAATCGTGCAGTAGGCACATTGAAGCAGGCAGGAAAGGTGCTCTTGTTTTGTCTTACTTACTGCTGTGTTTGTATGTGTGTGTATGTGTGTGTTTGGCTCAAGCTGTTTGCTGGTTTCTATGTTTTTATTTGGCTGCATTCTTCTGTTTGTTGGGATATTTTATTTGGCAGTTAAAATTGCTTTTACGGAAAAGCTCCCTTATTGACTCCATTCTTGGAGTAGAGAGATGGGCTATAAACTTTGCAATTAAATAAATAAAATAAAATAATGGATGCACCTGTTTGCATGGTGCTAGGCTATTGTGCATCTCTTCCCATTCTGTGTAATTGGTTTAATACAAAACAGACTGTGAAAACTGTCACTTTGTTAAAGAAAAATTCTTTCATGCAAATATATGATAAATATTGAAAAACTGATTGATAGATTTTTTTCACTTAATTGTGAATATATATGTGATTCTTTTATTACCCCTTAATTAGAGACATTCATTGCATTGCATCTTGAGTAGTTGTATTTTCAATAAAAGGAAGGAAAAGCTATGCAATTTTCCACTTTCCAGCTCTAGGAAGTTGAAAGTGCTAAACACTGAACCAGAAGGGTGGGAAGGGGACTCTGTAGATTTCAGAGGAATGACAGGATGTAGTGGGAAGCAGAGAGAAAGGTACCCATAACAGCACATATTACCCTGTATTTGTGTAGACCAGTTTTTCCCGGACTGTGAGTTGGGACCGACTGGTGGGTCACGATGTGATTTTTGGTAGATCACCAAAGGGTGATGGAAAGATCAGATAATTAATTGCTGGACTTGTTTGAAAACGGTATTATTTACCTTGCTCAGAAGTAAGCCCATTGTGTTCTGTAAGAGTTAGGATGTAAACCTATCTTACTCATTGGAAACTAACATCTCTACTAATTGCCTCAAGCTCTGAGGCTATTCAAAAAGCAGATAATGTAGCTGATAATTATCCTGTGAAGACCTCAGCTCCTACAGTTTGCAAGCATGTGAAAATATAGGGAAATAAATGTTTGAGGGTCTTTTTTCTGGTTATTATTACTTATGCATAAAGAAACAAAATATTTCTTTCTAGATCTCCTTTTTTTAAAAGTCTGGTAAACCTAGGTGGGTCCTGATAGAGTGATGCTTAAAAAGGTGGGTCCCAGTGCTAAAACAAAGAAAACCACTGGTGTAGACTTTTCTTTCTGTGGGAAAACAAGTCCTAAAACATGGAATAGCCAACATGCTTCGGTACGCATTGTTAATATCATGATCAGGGAAACAGTCTGAGCTGAAAACAGGCATGCTGTATTTAGTGGAGGAAGGAGGGGGAATTTGGAAGCTTCAGCTGGAAAAGGGCATCCCCTTACCACTGCATCAGCCTCCTGCTCTACACAGGTCTCCTTAGACCCGCCAGATTCACCCCTCCCACTGTCTCCGCATCCCATTATGTTCTTTTCCTGTCCAGTTTTGCCCCATCTTTGCCCACATTCCTCCCTCTTTGCCCCTTCCCACCTGGTCTGCTATCTTATCTGCCTTAATGCGTCCTTCTGGATCCACTGAAGCAGATGGGAAGGTTCTAGCCTTCGCGTGCTGCCAGAACATTTGGCTTTATAGCCATTTTGTGACAGTTGCTACCAGCAGAACGTGCATTTTGCTGACTGTGAGACCCAACAGTATTGGCTTGTAAGCCCCATCCAATACAATGGACCTTACTTTTGAGTTAATGTGCATAGATTGCACTGTTAGGCATGGCTATGGGAAGAGTTCCCTGTAAGCTACATGGCTGCACATCTAATTGAAGCCCTGTGCTGTTTCTTTCTCAGCAACGCAGGGTTTGCTAATGATGATGACATCATAGCTGAGCACTCTGTGGCCTCCCCAATGCAGCCACCATGGGGTTCCATGCACTCTAAGGAAAAATTAGACAGAACATTGGCTATGAGAATGTCATGATAAAGTCTTGCACATCAAAATTTACCACATTTCCACTGGGGTGACCAGATGCTACTAAAACACTCCTGCTGAAAGCCACTTCATAAATACAATGTTTCAGTGTGCTGTATTCCAGACTGCACAATATTACTCAAAGATTTTTTAAAAATATTTTTCTTCTAAATTGTTTACTTCAATCCATTAATTAAAATTATATTAATATGTACATTTAAACTTTTTTCCACAGATGTTCCTATAGTTCTGGGTGGAACAGAGAACTGTGTTTCAGAATTGGATTAGAGCTATTCATCAATCTTCAAATATTAGCTGCAACATTAATCTGAATCAAGGCCTTTTACAACCTTTGATAATGGTCAATTAATTCTTCCATGCATGCTGTTCCTTCTTTTACAGGTATAAATGATCTGTATTTTATTCAGTTTCTGGTCATGGAACTCACTGACTAAACAAATGTTGCTGTGGGGAAGGGGGATCATTGGTCCATTAGAAATAACAATCCAAAGGTTACATTGCTGAGGTATCCCCTCCCCAAAAGGTACATGACACAGAACATGGATTTATGCAATAGGGACAAATCTTTGTTTGTGTGCTATCATTCTATATTAGATGAGTAAGATGGAGCAGACATGACAAATTAAGGCAGTATTCTGACTAAAAGGCTAAGGGGCCCTGCCGAGAGCGCCAATGTAGCCACACCCAAACAGGGCACTCTGCATCCTATGGTGGGGAACTGACCCAAAGGCAAACAGGAGGCAAACAAACTGCATAAGCTCTGGGGCTACCTATGCATTTCCTTGAACATACACCACCTATTTTAGTGGTGTATGTCTGAGGAAAGAAAATGGGTTGGGAGGTTTGCGAAAGAGGAGATAAGAAGTGGTGTGCACCACCTTCCCATCTCTTCCCTGCTCCCTGGTTCGTCCCGAGAATGCCCAGTGCCACCCCTTCACTGCCACAATCCATCCCCTATGCCAGATTACCTGCTCTTGTGCAGAGTGCAGGCTGTAGCAGCTGGCCACCACCCTTTGTAGTGGTTGCTCCAAAATGGCGGCTGGTGGCACGCTGAGCACATTGCTGTATGACCTGTTACAACAGTGGAACTCTGTTTCACTGTCATAATTCTGTAGCTTGGGTTGGGCTGTAAGCTACATGAACTAAAAAGCCAGTTTCAGATTCAAATTTTGGTTCAAATTATGAACTCACTAAGTACATTAGTCAATATACTATTATTCAGTATCAGCACTTCATCTGCCAAGCAAAGATAAAAAGAGTGATCTAATGTACAGGGTTGTTCTAAGGATTCTCAAGGCACAATCCTATCCCACTGAGTTCAATGAGACTTACTCCCATGTGTCTACTATGGGATTGCAACCATAGGAGACTTTGAACCATCGAAAACTTTGCGCAAATTTTAAGCATCATAGTCAGTATGAAGGATGCCACTTGAGCAACATCTAAATGTGATCTGTTCAGTTTGGATGAACAAATATAAATCTTTGGAAGATGAGCTCATTCTCATCATTGTTTTTTTTTTAAAAATCCATTAAGATGGACAATGATGATCCACACATCAACATATCTTTCTGTGGACTTTGGCTACTTAGCGAGAGAGTGGTTTCTGAATATTCTTATTAATCATGGCCTGCCAGATTGTGGTAAATCAAAGCCTATAATTTGTGGGGCTAATTTATAGGGATGCATTTTGAAGAACTGGATGGTCCAACAGCTAAGAAAATGGAAATAAATGTAAAAAACACAAAAAACTAAAAGCCCTTCCAGGTTTTCTGATGGGGTTTTCTTTTTGAAAAGTGTGAATTAGTTGTTTCCTCTCTTCTCTCTAAAGGGAAATAGATTCAGTTGTTGGGAAACTGCCAAGATATTTTTAAAGATCACAGCACATTCAAAACACTTTTGCTGAAAAATGCCCTTGCATAGATGGTGCACAGAGATTACTTAAAAAACCCAAAAAGGAATGATTTCATTAACATGACTCAATCCATTGTGCAGTGAAATCAAAGTGCTAATATGTTAGCCATGAGCTGCAAAGAGACAAGTGCACATGATTAGCATAGCACCAAAGTGCCAAACCCTTTTGGAAGGGCCACACCATAATCTTGAGCTGTATTCAGCTCGAGTGCAAATGACTGTCTCCTGGAAATAATCTCATGTACGTTCTAGCCAGAAAAAAAATGTTTCTCCGGAGAACATTTCTTTTTAATGAAGCCTGTTTTTAGCTCTTTGTTCTTAGTGCAAATAAACTGACACGCATTGCCAAGATAGGTTCTCTGTGGACTTGATGTTCTTATTGCGTTTTGGCAAGCATTTGGGGATTCATTCACCAACAAAGTTGCACCCCTTTTCTCCCCCATTCATTAATGGAGAAATGGCTACAGCTAGGATCTGAAAAGCTGCTTCAGCTTATGCAAAGGGCTTGAATTAACTCACTGGAATGTTTTACCCCTTTCCCTCTGAGCTAGTGAACCCTCACTCCATTCTGTATCACAAATGCCTTTGAAACTTCTAAAAGCCCCCTCAGGTACACAGAAATAGTTCTTCGGGACCTGGCATATGTGTTTGACTGAGTCTGTGTGGATTAAGGGTCCAAGAAGATGAAGAATCTTCTCCTGTAAAAAGCATTTATACTGGAGATAAATGCTCTCCATGGGGAGGGCAGGGTTCAGGAGTGTGCCAGTATGGGGGTCAGTCTTCCTGGTGCGCTCTCTCTGCATCCCACCTTGAGGGTGCTGCACATGTTTTGATACCTGAAGAGGATAAGTATCATCTGAAATATTCATTCAGAGTGCCTTTTGTGCATGTGTTAACTTTGTTAATGCTGAACCAAAAGCCATTTTAAAAATTAAATATAATGTCTATCCCATGTAGATATTACCAATAAAGAAAATGCAAAAGACAATTTAAGAATGACTGGACTGAGGCCCCAATTCAATTGGGCCCTGGCGCTGTCAGAACTAGTGTTCTGGCAGAACAAGTTCCTTTATTGCAGTGCAAAGGCTGGGTTGATGGCTGGCACTGCCAGGCCACTGCTGCAGATGGCAAGAGATACAGGATGTGTGGCAGTGCCTCCAAGAGGAATTTTATCAGGGGGTACAAAGTTTTGTTTGGGCCCTTCCCAAAGAGGGGGGAAGGGAATGAAACAGAGAAGAAGAGGGTGGTGACAAGGGGGGCAGAACAGGGGTGGGGAGAAGGCAGAACAGGGCAGGGGAAGGGCAGCAGTAGCCGGAAAAGTCTTTGGAACCGAGGTCTACTGGGCTTCCAATGCGGAGTCTAGGTCTAACGACTGGTGCAGCATCAGCAGCTAAATACAATTATATAGAAAACCAAACACACTCCTAAGACTCTCTAAAAAATTTTAAATATAGAAAATCATTGCAGGAAATTAGCATCATCGTATTTCAGCTTACACTAGAATGGAAAGTGTCCAGTGTGCACCAAAAAGTGCTTCTGCAAAGCTGTAGCCCCACAGCTGTGTTCCTGAGCTTTTATACAAACCTTCATGGCAAGTAGATCCACAAGCCAAAGAGCTACTGTAGCAGACCAGTTTCCTCCATGATTTGACACAAGGTTAAGGAGTGTCATGTATGCATGACTTGTCCAGTACATATGGTTTCCGATAGCAGCAGCAGCTGTGGAACCAGCATCCCAGGTGGGCAGTGAGTTTGGGTGAGATAGGAAAATGTAAGATCCCAGGAAATTTCTGGGCCCCCTCCTTTGGCTTCTGGCCCCATTTTTGACCCTGGGACCGGATACAAATTACCCCCTTTATCCTCCTCTCCTAGGCCCTAGTGTATGGCAGTGGTCTGCAAGGCTCCACAGGTTCCAATAAATTGGTGGCAGGAGGGGGACGTTTAAGGGCATTCCAAGGCAGGGAAGTGGGGAGGAAGCAGGAGGTGGGGAGAGGGCCAGAGGGGGTGGATCTCAGCAGCAAATGCAGATGCCATACCTTATTTCCCATTTTTTGGCCCAGCATACCGCCTTTCTGTCCTCGGGCTTACAGCAGCTGTGTAACTGGCATGGTTTGAGGCACTGGCAGACCTAGAGGGAGGAAACGGGACAAATGCCCCGAGTGCCAACCCTCCAGGGGTGCCTCTGAACCCTCGCCCCCGCCCCCCCAGGAGGAGCGCCCAGGAGCACTGCAGAGAGGCAACTTGCTGCCTCTCCGTCAGCGCCTTGGTGCTGAATGAACCACCCCCTCCCCTCCTCCTTTATAGGAGGATAGGTCACAGGCACCCTAGAGCAGCATGGAAGCTCTAGGGCACCCATCTTGTCTCCTCCTATAAAGGAGGAAGGGAGGGGGGTGGCCTAGTTGGCACCGAGATGCTGCCTGAGAGGCAGCTTCCTACTGCCTCCCAGGAGCGCTCCTGGGCACATCTGTTCCGCCTCTACGGGAGTACCTCAGAGGCGGAGCAGAAGCAGCAAGCGCCTCCTCCGACTTCGGAGGAGACGCGTGCCGCTTCCCAGCCCGGAGCGCCCCTCCTCTACCTCTGAGGGATGCCCTCAGAGGGCGACTGGGTTGTATTGCATCCTGCAATAGGCTATTCGCTACCTTTCTTGTACAGGGGCGATGGTATTCACTTGTCAGAGGAGGGAGCAGACATCTTTCTGAGGGACCTGCAGGACAGCCTGAAGGCGCTTCTCCCCCTGGTTGGGAGTGGCGGGGTCAAGCGCTAGGCTGACCCCTCCTGGTAGCACGTGGTGCGGGTTAGGAGGCATGAAATGAACTTTGGGCATGCACCTTCAGGTGGCATAGGCAGGGCAGAACCCAATTGCAGTCCTCAGGGGCTCGGCAGCACAAGGACATAGACGGGGCCCTGGCCGGGACCGCGGGGTCCGCCTCAGAGGCTTAGCAGCTCGAGGTGGCACAGCCCGCGGTCCGGCTGCCTTCCCCTTAAGGGACAGACCTGGATGAGCTGTGCTGCCTAACAACAGGGCGTGGCTTGGAGTCGGGTGCATGCCCGCCTGGATGCAGATGTGCCCAGAGGTCCCGCCTCTGTACCACAGGGGGCTTCGCTGCCTCGGATGCTGCAGGTCTCAGCCTCCTCTTCTGTTGTAACTGCTAAATAAAGTGGCCCTTTCTCCCATATCTGTTGCCTCAAGTGTTCACTGGACAGTGTGAAAACAAAAGCTTCACATGAACTTCTCTAGGATATGCTACTTTACTCCAGATTGGGAAGTGCATTTATGTGAGGGGAACATACAATAGCATGTTCCTTGCCTACTATCTAAAATGTTACAGCCCAGAATTCTACCCCCTGGGTCTCCTTATTCTTTGAAAACAATTCTTATTCCTTGAAAACAATTCCAGCATCATCCATGCCACTGTCACTCTTGCCACATGCCAGCATATCACTTTGAAAAGATGGATCAAGATACCGTCATCTGCTGGGACATATGATATGATTGGAAAGTCTCAGTGTATTCCCTAAATCATCAAACATCATCGGCTTACCTTTCTCTCTCAAGACTATTACATAAATCTTTTAAAAAGGTCTTTAAATTTAAAGTGGACTTATGTGGTAAAAAGACAACAAATATGGCATCCTTATTCTCTTTAAATTGCAGCCTGGTTCAGAAAGCAATTTCAACAGCTTTAGCACAGTGGAACTTGTTATGTCTCTTGAGGATTTACAGCATAAAGGGGGGGGGGGAGGATAACCTGTACTGAAACAGAATGGTTTATTTCACATTTTGCCTAGCACAGACAAAGCAAGTTTCTCCTTTTAAAGCGTCAGTTTTTCATATAGAATGACGTTTATTTCTTTAACCAGCAGGATTGGACTTTGTTACTTTTCTTGCCTTTGAGTACAAAATGGAATTTTTCACTGCTGCAAAAAATATCCCATCCCCAACACTGCATCTCCTTAAAACAAGGTGAGTTTCTTCCTACTTCACAAGGGCAATTCAGAGCTTCTCATTACATATTCAGGCCCAAGCTCTGCCGAAGCAGTGCCTGAAGTGGCATCCATGCATTTTTTCTTTCTGGTTTTTTGGTCATAACTTTTGAAGGAAAGGAGCTATTTCAATTCCTTTTTTTTTTTTTTGCATTGCATTCCAATGGGAATTCCACATCCAATGGTGTATGGCACAATGGGGTAGCTCTGAAAGCGGCGAAGTTAGCACGTCCTCCCGCAGGGCACGTCACCCCCCTAGCGCATCGCCCAGTGTGGCCTGCACCCCCCTAGCGATGCCAGTGGGGGTAGAGGAGTTTGCCACACACACACCCCAGCCAATTCCCCCCACTTTGTCGCACCAGCAAATCACTCAAAAAATCCCATTTCCCCTGTTCTCATGCATAAGCCTGTTCTACACATAGAGCATGAATGCTTGGATGAGAAATGAACAAACAAACTTTCATGTACAAATAACATTATTTGTTGAGAATGTTTCCATTTCCCAGGCTCCTTGGTCACCAAGACCTGCTTGAGAGCTTCCCAGAGACATCTGACTAACCACATCCTAGCTCAGTGATGGAACATATGCTTAACATGCAGACGGTTTAATCTCTGGCATCTCCAGGTAGCGCTAGAATCATCCTGTCCTCTGAACCCTTAAAGAGCAGTCTTCAATCACCTCAAACCAGTAGTTCTCAACCTTTTAGCACCAGGACCCACTTTTTAGAATGAGAATCTGTCAGGACTCACCATAAGTGATGTCATGATCAAGAAGATACATCATCAAGCGGGAAAATTGTTAACCATCCTAGGCTACAATCCTACCCACACTTACCCATGCGTAAGTCCCATTTACTATCATTGTTAAAACATATACAGTGTAGCCTGTTAAAGTACAGATCTGTAACATTTCCCCAAATGCAGTCATATTCCATGGTAGCATCGTCTAATATATTAAAAATAAAATATGGAAATGAATGGGAACCTACCTGGAATTGGTTTGCGACCCACCTGGTGGGTCCCGACCCACAGTTTGAGAAACACTGCCTTAAACAATACTGACAATGTAATCCTAGGCATGTCTACTCAGAAGTAAGTCTCATTGTA
Organism: Tiliqua scincoides; assembly: GCF_035046505.1. NCBI lineage: Eukaryota > Metazoa > Chordata > Lepidosauria > Squamata > Scincidae > Tiliqua > Tiliqua scincoides. The sequence continues at coordinate 88,422,196 of NC_089823.1, forward strand.
TTCAATGGAGCTTACTCCCTGGAAAGTGGGCATAGGATTGCAACCCTTATCAGATGAACTAGTACGGTGCAGCTTTCATATGTTCACTGTGTCTCCATTGGAACACACTTACATGGTCATAGCTAGCAAGGCAGTTATTATGTTGAATGCAAAGGTTGTAATTGTTTTTCCTCAAAGACTTGCAAATCTGAACAGCAGTAACAAAAACCAAAAAAGCTGCATTTTTTTAGCCTCTTCCTTATTTTTCAAGGGATCGCAATGCAAAGCTTATGACAGGCCTGCCCGAGTTGTGACTCACCAAGCTGAATGCAACCCCAGCAGTCCTATGTGGCAGCCTCCACCTAACACAGCTTTTTCTGGGACTGCACAGAGAGGTTGTCACATACATGGCAGACCACAACATTGGCTGTTTTTGCCTAGTGTAGTCACAACCTCTGCAGGCCTGCTCTAAAGTGATGAGCTTCAGCAAGGAGCTCATCCTCACCCCAAATCTTTATCTAGCGTACAGACTTTCAACCATGGCACATCGGTGTGCCACAAACAGTTCACTGGTGTGCTGCAAGAGTTTGGCAGAGGAATGGGCCATTTATTAGTTAGGACATTGGTGGATGTGAGCAGCCCTCCCTGACACTGTGGTGTGCCTTGTCAATTGTCAAAAGACTGATGGAGTGCCTTGACAACTTTAGCACCTTGTCGTGTCCTGTTGAAAACTGCTGATCTAGGGTAAAAAAAATGGTGACAAGGTTTTGGCTGTGTGCATATTATTTAAAGGAAGATATTTGATGACAGAGGGTGTGAAGCACAGACTTGGCAAGTTTGCTGACACTTCCCAACTTGCTGCTTTAAATGGCGAGCCATGCTGCTGCTTATCACATGCTGTCATCACCATTTCCCATCATCCCCTCCCATATCTTTAATGTATTTCTAAAGACCTCTTAGTGAAAATGTTACTCATCGACTATTATCATTTTATTCTAGTGCAATGCAATTTTCAAGGATAAGCACATCTCTTCTCTTTTTCCCACTTTAGTAGTTCTTTGACTCAATATATTAACTTAATAATGGGCTTCTGTGATTTTGGTATAATATTCCCCCTGCCTGCCACTGTATCCCTCAGTTATAAATATACTAAATGCAGACAGAGCCCAGACATTGTAAAAAAAAATATATTTAAGGACGGGGCACATTTTACAGTTCTAACAAAAGTCATTAATTTCAGCTACATTAATTCTCAGATGGCTTGTTGACAGCACTTTCTTCCTTTCCCTTGTTTTCTGTATTACTGAATCTGTGCCATGGCAAAGTGACTGAGATCAATGATGTATAGCTATTATTAGGGTGGATGTCAAAAACTCAGTGAAAGTTGTGCTCAACCAGTAATTCTTACCAGTTAGAGAGTTTGGAGTAAATCTACCAGATGGTATCTGGTACCAGAAGAGGTATCACATACCAGAAGAAGTCACCTGTTAAACTGAAGGACATGACTGCATACTGTGGTGGTATATCAGCATCAAGACAAATGCACCCAATGCCATGCTCCTTGGGAGTGAAAGGCAGGACCATGACAACTGAACACTGGAAAAAGATGTTATGTTTTTGAAAGCAACAACAAGATAATTTTCAGCTGTAGGTCTAATGAAAGGTGGAAAGGGAATAGGCTTTTATGTCCTTAATTCAAAAACAATTGTGCGCAAAGCTCAAATGACTTTCTGTTAGCTTGGTCTTACTTAAATCCAAAGGCAGTCATTACTGTTGCACTGAAATTTCAACCTCCTGCATCTTTGGGAACATTGTAACATTTCCTAGAGCAATCACAATACTCAAAGGATTTATAAATTTCATCTCATCTATACATAGTGTCTTTAAAACATCCTATTTAGGCTATATTATATTCCTTATAGAGACTATGGCAGCCTTCCCAATGTAAAGCAATTAATTATGGATGTTATTCTATGCAGGTCCATGCACTGAAATGGTTTGTTCTTTATGTTGCGGTTTTGCAAGCAGTCAGGGAAAATGTATCTTGGACACAAGTCATGGACACAATAGTCATGGACACAAAATAGTGGATTCCAGAATGACATGTTCAGTACAAAGGTCAGCTGTAGGTGTAAGGAATTTAAAAGGGATCAAGGTACAAAGTCATTATAGCTTGCTTAAATGGAATGTTTATATTTTTAGCCTTAAAAGCCCTCTTTCTGCAGAAGTTCAGAAGGGTCCTTTGAAATGTAAGAGCTCTTCTTTCAAGTAGAAAACTATGTACCCAGGCAAATCAGGGGGGGAAAGGATAAAAATAATTGCATTTGAAGACGGAAAGGTAATTTCATTAACATTCTGATTTGACTCCCATTTCATGGAAGTAAGATCAATTGATTTCAAACATAGTTAATTCCATTAATATATTTCATTCTTCAACAGCTGTCCCTTCCTTCCTTAGAATTTCAAACAGGCAAAGAAAAATCCCTCTTCATGCATTCCTTCACTGGAGGGGCAATGTGTAAACCAAGTCTCTGTTGGGTCTCAATGGTGAATATTCTCTCTTGTATGTTGAGGAGAAGTGTTACTGATGATGATGATGATGATGATGATGATGATGATGATGATGATGATGATGATGGTATTTATATACCGCTTTTTAGCTAGAAGTTCCCAAGAGGTGAACTACTACTAAAAGTTATTTACTGAATGCAGGTGGTTCGTTCTTCCTTTCCTGTAGTTTTATTCATTCCAGTTCTTGAACTCTACAGGACTGACAGATCAGACCTAAACTGCCCAGCGCCCAGGGCTACTGCAGTGCCAAAAATGGCTGCTGCGGTATCCTAAGCACACCTGGCAGCCACCGGCAGCTCTTCGGGAGAAGGGGATGTTCGTACCCCCAGGTAAGGAAAGTAGCCCCACAATGCGGCTACATGATTCTGCAGCAGCCCTTGGGCTGGTGCATAACCAAGAGCCCCCTTGTCAGTCTGCGGGGCCCGACACGGAGCTCAGGATCCAGTGGAGCTCAGCTCCACTGGTCCTGCCCTCCTCCTGCCCTCCTCCCTTCCCCAGCAAGCCTCCTCCCTGCCCTCCCCCCACCTCCCCCTGCCCCAGAATGCCTCCTCCCCATCTCCCCTCCTCGCCCCCACCTACCTCTCTGCTACCCTGTGGTTCGGGTGACCACCAAGTGGCGGAGCACTGGCTTTCCACCAGTGCTAGCCCAGTGCCAGCTACTGCTGGGCTAGTTCCAGTGCTGGGCCAGTGCTAAGGGCTCGCAAACATGCTTTATGGCATGTTTGTGACAGTACGTGCCAGCGGTGAGCTGGTGCACACTGTTTAGGATTGGGCTCTGAGAGGGGGAATCTTTTCACCATTATTTGCAAACAACCCAAGAGAAAGTTGGAACTGCTTTCTTATAACATGGTCTTTCTGCATAAGAGCCCTTTAACCTGCCTAAAGCATTGCTTTTCTGTACTCATCTGGAAAGCAAATTAAAACTGTGCTCCTACACGGCTTGGAGTATAGTGCCACATTCTCAGTCAACATTCTGCAGTGCCCATGCCCATCTCTGGTATGGCTACTCAGTGATCACTTTTATTTGGTTCTCAAAAGCATGCTTCAGCCTTCAGTCAGCATGTGTCTCTCCAATGTGCCAATTCCCCCACTCGCTAGTTCCCTGCTACCTGGGCAAAGAGGCACTTTTTAAAGTGGTGCTCCTCTTATAATTTAGTTGGAGGAAACCAATTGTTCCCTCTTCACTCCAACATGGTGTCTTTCCGAGTGGCTGTTTCCTGGTGTTTCTTCTGCATCTTTTTTAGACTGTGATACCTTTTGGGCAGGGAACCATAACTAATTTGTGAGCTTTTTGTTGAAAAGCTCTCTCTGTCTGTCCTGGACTATCACTAGGTAGATGGGAGAAGACTATCCAGTTTCATGTTCATAAGCTTAATCTTAGTAAAGAAAGGAGTCTGTGTGGGGGGGGGGGAGTGACACATTTGGGGTGACACTATTAGTGGCCAAAACTGTGAAATCTTGCTATTTTTGAATACCAACATGTTTTATACCATTTGATGCATAATTTAATGCACGATGCATAAAAAACAGTAGTGAAATATCTCTATTCTATTAAAAGTTTTGGCCAAATAAACAGAAAAGGAAAAAAAAAAAAAAAACTGCCTTATGTAATGAGAAGTACATTTTTCATGTTTGTAGGTTTTCATGGCCAGCAATAATCCAACAATTTAGCATATATTTAATCGGGTGAGAAGACCCTGGTTGTGTCAAAGAATCAGAACCAAAATTGTTTGTTTTCTTTAACTCAAAACTGACAAATGAGACTGATTGTTCTGAGAGCCAATGAGGTGTTAGTATGACACAGCAGGGAACCAATAAGTTGTTAGTATGACTCAGCTCTCATTTCCATGTATACTAGATACTGAAACTAGAACTCTTATTGAGTAGTGTGAGTGCCATCAAGTTGGCCATTTTTTGTTTTCTGGTTACTGATTTGTTGACTGACCTGTACTGTTATATATTAAAATAAAAAATAAAGTTAGTGGGGGTTACACTCGCCCTAGGGATGCCATTGCATTTAGATTGTGCGTATGATATTATAATTTATTCTGTATGGTCCGGTATGGAAGGAGGTCCATCATGGGAACGATGCAAAAGAGCTCTTGAACCAGGTGACATAAACCCTAGTGATGTCTCTGAGCGTAACAAGGAAGGGCAATGTGCCAGTGTCTCATGGGCCATTCTTTCTGGCAGATGCATTGATAGTGCTTTGCCAGTCCATACTGCAACTGTGCGTTAAGTTAGAAAGCATTGCTGAAACCAGGAGGACAACATTATGATACAATGGTTTGGTAATAACCTTGCCTGGATCCTTCATCATTATTGAGTGAATGAATGATGCCAAAATGGTCTGCATGCTGACATTTAATGTGAGGGGGGAAAGTAGCGTTTTTTGTTTTTTTTTTATTGCATTTTACCATTCGGAAGATAATACCAAACAAATCTTCATATATCTGAGCAGGGAAGGAAAGATGAAAAATGGGATATGGGTAAAAAAGAAGAAAGAAAATCTGTCTCAGAAGAATATTTTCATCAGTTATTATGAACAGGATTCTCTACTTTGATATGCTTCACTGATCTGAAGTGCCTTTAAAGTACTTGATCTGTCTGGGTAAGCTTCTTTTTGTCATGGAATTTCTAATCTAAAGACTCATCACTGGTAATTTGACAAGTCCTTATGATTTTCATTGTTTTTTAAAAAATGTTCTTTCATTGTTTCTTTCTTTCTGGATCAGACATAGGCTATTATGATTATGTAGATTTTGCAAATTGGTACAAATTCTGAGAAGTCAAGGAGCTGAAGACATTGAGAAAGATTTGGGTTCTATATAAAAATTGTGCCTGCTGTAGGAAAAGCTGAGAAATTAAGCATTTGTGATTATATACATTGCTCCTTACAACTGAAACCTTTTTTTCCCCAAGTCACAACAGAGAATCCTATTTCTTTAGCCATCACACTTCTAGCAACTCTTCATCTAAAGAGGTCAGGTAGACATATGCACAATGATCCTGTGAGGTAAATTAGGTTGAGAAATGGCTACTTCCCTAAGGGGGACCCAGCAAGCTTAATCTCAGTTAAAGAGAATCCTTAATCTCTTTAAGGATGAAGGAGAACCCAAGTATTTCACAGTCCAAGTCCAACACTCTATTCACCACACCAAAAGAGGTCCAGGGAAAGACAACTGACTTCAGGGCACCTGCATTCCAAATATTAAAGCATCTATATAAAAAATGTTTGTCTCTCATTTACCTGCAACATTTGTTTTGACAGTGCAGAAGACTCTTGAGTTTTATTCCATACAGTCATGTGTGGCTTAGCGACAGGGATGTGGACTGGCATCCCCATTGCCAAGTGAAGCTTGACGTCATATGAAGTCTCCAAAGGCTAGCCTCACAGAGGCTCAGAATGCCTGTTTCAGGCAAAAACATGAGAACAAAAAGTCATGTGTTTTTGGCTGAAATGTCCAATCTGAGCCTCTGCAAGGCTCAGAAAAGCCTCTAGAAGCCAGTGGGGCACGAGTCCCCTTGACTTCAGAGTCTGGGGGGGGTGAACAGGGATCAGTGGCGGTTCCAGTGGCAGTTCACTGGTGGCAGTTCATTACTTCCACTGTGGACCACTGTGCACTGTACACCACTATCACTGGTTGGAACATCACTAAGCAAACGTTGCTAAGCAATGTATATGACTGTTAGGAAGTAGTCTCAATAATTCACATTGCTTTTTAAAAACTCGTCAACTAGAGCACTGTACATACGAGTATGTTCAGAATTCATGCTGCAATGGATGTCTGAGACCGCAATTTATGCACTTACCTGGAAGTCCCACTGAACTCAATGAAACTTACTTCTAGGTAGACATTCCTAGGATTGTGCTGTTTTATTTGCTAGTTTTTTGGGGGGAAAAAATCTTTCAAAAGTGGGTTGAACTAAGAAGTGGTGAACCCAAACTGAACACATTATCAATAACAAGTTGGTCAGGGTCAATAAGTAAGGAGGGATGGCACAGAAATTTCACAAAAGTGAAACTGAAAGCAAATTTCAGGACCCCTCCTAAAGAGAAACATCTGGGAATGCCTGAGGCAAAACGAGTTTCTATAAGATACAACATTTCTCAGGAAGTCTTTTCACACTGCTGTCAACAACATGGCAAGATCATTGAGAAACCTGTGCTGACATTCACACATAAAATGGTGGGGGCAGTCCTATCACAGCTAAGCACTTTTAAGTCTCATGTATTCAAAATTAAATGAATGCTCAACATTTTCCCCTTGAAATAAGAGGGACTCAAATGTGGCTAGTTTTGTCTATATACCTTGTTTGAATTGACCTTAGGCCTGAAAACAGCCAAGGCAACTTGAATTCTGTATGAGTATTTCTTCTTTATGTACTTCCAATGTAGAACTGGCTCATGTTTTGGTCACTAATTCTTACTAGAACATACCTGATAAACTCCTCGATAGATACAGTTGAAGTGTATGAATTCAGTTACTGCTTGGGAAATTCTCAGTGGACTGTGTTGGTGAGATAGAAGAACTAACTTGGTGCACAAAGTTTATGAAGATGATACATCATTCTGTCCCTGCAACAGTTGCAATCAGCAAGGCACCGTATTGTTTTTCCCAAAGGCAACATTAGGTTTAGAATCAAATTAATTTTGGCATTGAGATGTGTCTTGCAAAAATTGATTTCATTGTAGTCAGGACCCAAATTAAGTTTAAGATAAAACCGTGTGTTTCCTTAAAGTCCCAACTACTAATTTAATAGCCATCACTTTAAACATAAATCCAGAAACTGAACATTGACTGCAGAATTACTTAACGGCACAATCCTATTCCTGACTAGCGCTGGTGCAGCAACCGTAAAACGCTCTGCAACACCCCGTGAGTATGCAGCACTGGCAGGACGGTCTACATGGGGTGGGGGTGGGTGGGCAGGAGATGGTAGGGAGGATTGTAATGGTGTGCAGGAAGGGCAGAGGTGGGACAGATTAAGCCCAAGAGGGGGCAAGATCAGTGGCATGCCAGATCCTATTCCCCCTCCCCACCCATGATTTTCAGTAACATTGGTGAAGCAGTAGTGGGCAACACCACGGCAGCAGCCAGTTAAGGTGGTGGGTAAGAGAGAGGATGGGATTAAAATCTGACCGAGAGAAGGATCTTCTGTCCCTCTCTGCTCCTTCCCCCTCACCTGTCAATTCACCCACTTACATGGCTACTGTGTTTTAAAAGCAAAGTATCTGCAGCCTACAGAATGATAGTCATCCTAACTTGTGACTTGAGACAATCTCTTTTCTGTTCTTACATGAGAAGCAACTTCAAGTGTAAAAATAAGACGGAGGGACAAGTGACCAGGAAATGGAAGTCCTTCAGTTTATGTCCCAATTGTCTACCTGTGTGCTATGAAGCAAACCTCACTGGTTTCGGTGTAGGTTACTTTCACACTAGACTGCATGGCATTACAGTCATATGATATTTTCTTTCAGACATTCTGTACCAAACTGTTTTTGGGTTTGAGATGATTATCCTTGAGTTAGTCAACAAGCTGCACAATCTTACCGAGGGCATATGCTGGCGGATCTTGTGATCCACTGCAGTATGTCCCAGTCTGGCATTGCAAAAGGCCACCACTATTGTGCCTTGAGTTCACCAGCCAGAGGCCCCATTTGTGAGCTCTGGTACCCAGGCCATACCAGAGCAGGTAAGGTAGAAGGGTCAAGGGTGGTTTGTGGAAGTATTAGGGAGGATTGGAGTAGGGAGTGGAGTGAAAAGGGGGCAGTTTCAGAGTGGGTGGCAGTGGATCTCGGTGGCAGTTACACACACTGGGATTCTATCCCCAATTCTTGTCCCAGCAGGCTCCTGAATTTCCTTGGACTTATGCAAAATAGTTGGCAGAGGTCCAAGGAGATTCATTGGTGGCTAGACAGCTTACAGGGAGGTAAGTAAAACACATTTTTTACTTAGCTGTCTTGTGACATCTTGTCCCTCCCCCCCCACCACCATAGGATGCAATGCTCTCTCAATTGCTGCATCTTATCAACTGGTGGGAGGTAGGATTGGGGCATAAGACTTTCTAGTTGGAAAGTTATCAACCTGGAAGCAATCTTCTGAATATATTCTTTGTTTTTGAGAGAAAAAAGAATCACAGACTTCTTTGGCAGTATGTTTTCTGAGCTTTACATATATTTATGGCATTCTATTACCCAAAATGACTGTTTGAACTTCACTTCATTACAATCCATGACATATTCAATTTTCTGCTGCTGCTGCTGCTTTCCACATCAGTGGTTCCTCTATTGTCTGTAATCGTTTCAAGCATTTTCAAAATGCACATGCCTTGTAACACTCTAGAAAATGCATCCAAATTGTGTTCATCTTGAAATCATCTTTCAAGGTTTTATCTTGCTTGGGAGAGACACCACATCCATTCCACCCCTTCTCCACGTTTCAGACAGATTGTGCATATGTACGTAGAAGGATACTCATCTGGCCTTCCCAGATGACTGATCTTTACACACTGCTGCATAAATAACTCTACAACTTTACAAAAATGGTTTCTAGCTTGAAATCGGTATGGCCTCCATCTACGTTTCTATGCTCAGGCATGCCAACTCAATACACTGCTACATTTGCACTGCTAAAAAGATTTCCACACACAACCAAAAAGCTTATATGTAAGTTTTTGAGCCGTTCTCACCATGTGCCTGAGGTCTTCTTGCAAAGTTAAGCCTAGAACTTGTCTCCAGGTCCTCTCTAGGCTTCTTCTATTATGGGGTTTCCAGCATGCTAAGCTGGATGCAGCAATGTTATTTGCTCAGAACTTTTAAGACCTCAGATTGAATTTGGAGAAGATATGCATAGTCTCAGAGTACCATGTTAGATCTCATCTGAGCAGTTCTAAGCTCTCCGAATGCCAAGTGGCAATACCACCTCTGTTCAACTTGCCAAAACCACCATGCTATGTGGAGGGTGTATATCAGGACCATTTCATCATTCTCTCATTGGACAGCCCAACCATTCCAATAATTCTGCAATGATGCAGGGGCCTCTGGGGAAGACCATTTGCTGGAAGGCAGGAGAGACAGTTGCTGCCCCTAGATGCTGAACATGCAGTCAGGCTATTTACCTTTTCAGCTGACCAGAAAGGTAATCTCTGTCTGCTTCTTTCTCAGCACTGCCAGAAAATCAGTAGCTAAATCAACTCCTTTCTACCTCCCTAGATGACTGGAAAGATAAAGAGCAGGTGGTTCTCTCTCAGTGTCCCATTAGGAATGGGGAAGGAGCAGCTGAATTGCCCCCTTTTTATCTTCCTAGTCCTCTAGGAAGGGAAAATGGGGCAATTCAGGCTGCTTCTCTCAGTGCTAGGCGTGCCAAGAAAGGAGGTCCAAACCATTTGAGCTTGGGGTGGTTGCATGTCCAGAGATACCAGAGCTCCACAGAGACCTCAGCACGGGCCTCTGCTTGTTGTCTCCAAGCATCCCACGTAACCTGGTGCCAGAGCTGCTACTGCTACTTGTCTAGAATCACAGGCAGGGTCTACAAACAACGTTGCCTCATCATAGAAGTCAAACAGCACTTATTTTACATATTTTACATTACAAACATGAATAGGTGTTTGTAAACCTGCCTTGCAATTCTCGAAAAGTAGCAGTACCAGCTTGGCATCAGGTTATGCGGGATGCTTGGAGAAAACCCTGGCTAAAACTCTGTGGAGCTCTAGTGTCTGTGCACATACAACCACATATCCCTCCCCCCCAGCCCAAATGGTTTGGACCTTCTTTCTCAGCCCTACCTAGCACTGAGAGAAGCAGTGGCCAACTTTTCTAGACAATGAGTGGGCACTTTCATTTTCAAAGCATGAATTTCCACTTTGAAGTACTGTATTACTTCACCATCTCGCACCTGTCTCTCTCTGGGCTTAAGATGACATCATTAGAATAGACAGACAATATAACTGCACTGATATTTATGGCTAGAGTTCTGTCCCTTCTTATGCAGCTGCTTAAATACTTTAATGCCATCCACTGTCTTAGATGAGTCATATCTGTGACCCTTACTGATCTAAGCATCCAGTTTGTCATTGTAAATAATCTTATGCAAAAAAGAAAATCTTATCATACGTCTAAAACTGTCAGTCACTTGAAAACTGCAAAGAAAAGTACTTTTAGACTCTAAAATTTAGAGGAAGAGAAGCAGATTTGTGCAAGATTTGTCGCTGTCTGTCCTATGTCCATATATTTATGTATGTACAGGTGGACCCTCATTATTTGCGGGGGTTCCATTCTGGGGGTTCATGCGAATACTGAATTTCTCGTGAAACCAGGGTCCACCCAGTTCCGAACCCAGTCCGGAGCTGTTCTCTGTGGACGCTGCTCACAGCTTCCATGGGCCTCAAAATAGCCTCCAGAGGTCCTAGAAGGGCACTTCTGGTTTTTGCGTGAAAACTGGAAGTGCCTCTCTAGGACCTCCAGAAGCCTTTCTGAGGCTCACGGAGGCTGCACACAATCTCTGTGGGCCTCAGAAAGGCCCCTGAAAGCCTTGGAGGCCACTTCTCTGGAGGCAACTGGAGCTGTGCTCCAGTTGCATTTGGAGACTCTTCTGACTCCAGTGGAGGCCGCGCGCAGCCTCCATGGTCCTCAGAATAGCCTCCAGAGGCCCTAGGGAGGCACTTGCGGTTTTCACCTGGACCTGCATAGAGTCAAATGTGGCCCCACCTGAGCCTTCTGGAGCTTGGAGTCTGTGCTCCAGTCGCCTCCAGAGGCTCTTCTTGTGGTGGCTGCGTGTACCCTCCACAAGCCTCTGAAAGTCCTCTGGAGGTCCTAGAGAAGCACTTCTGGTTTTCACCCAAAAACTGGAAGTGGCTTTCTAGGACGCACGGAGGCCTTTTCTGAGGCTTGTGGAGGGTCCGTGCAGTCTCCGTGGTCCTCAGAAAAGCCTCTGGAAGTGACTGGAACACAGCCTCCAGAGGGCTCAGGTGGGGCCAAGTCTGGCTCCACATAGGTCCTGGGGACCCACACTGAGCCAGATTTGCGGATAGAAATTCCGCAAATCAGGAGGCTCCACCTGTACAGATAACACTGTATTGTCAACAAATGAATATTTTATGTATGGTTTTGGAATGCTAGCAAGAAACATTTGATTACAGATGAACAACAAAGAGGCTTCCAGTACAGCTACAATGAATGCTACTTGATTACAGTAGCCCAAAATTTAAGTACACATTTTGTCAGTCCAGGTCTCCATGTGTACTCTGATGCACAGACAGATTTCTTGCATGTATAAGGAATGTCTCACTCATTCTGAGGGACTGGTACACAAAGCATAATTCTTCTATTAATAGATAAATCTTTATAGGTGGAAGTGCTCTTCACAGCTTATAAGTCACTCAGCAGAACACTAGAGTCCTAATCCTATTGGGGACCTTGTGCTGCTGGAACACTTGTTCCAGCAGCATGGGGCTGTTTATGGCTGTTGTAAAGAGTGACACATCACTTTGCACAGCCAGGCAGCTGCTGCAAGAAGCAAGCAGCCATTTCCATGCGCTAGCACCCTATACCAACTCCTGGTGCAAGTAAGTCAGCACAGGGGATGGAAGGGAGTTGGGGGTGGGTGGTACAGGGGGAAGGATCAGGGAAGTCACTGGGGTGAGGAGGGGGAAGATCAAGACTGGGAAAGGGGAAGTATTGGCAGCGGTATGCTGCTGGTAGCCTATTTCCCTTCTTTCCCTTCAACGTCCTGGGTCCATTCGGATTTGCGTCAGCTAAATGCTGGTGCATGACCGTGTAGATCCAGCGGGGTAGCGAGGGCTTACCCCCAGGCAAGGGAACAAATGACTCCCCCCCCCGCCCTGCAGGATGCAGCATGTGCTCCAGTAGTACAACTGTATCGGCAGGGTATACAACTTAAATAATTAGTGGTGATTATTCATAATCTCTACCCAGGAACAGCCTCATATAGCATCATCATTCTCCATTAACAGTGCTGGCATCAAGCAGGTGCCAAATTATTGCTTAGACATTGTTCCATGCTGATAGTCATTTTCCCCCTCTCTTTGTCCATGAATCTGTGATAAGTGTTTGAAAACTTCTTGCAGTATCTGGATGCTTAATCCACAGCTGCAAATATGCAATTTTTGTTTGGGGGATAAAACAAAAAACATAGATGCTTGCCGCATAACAAATGAGAACATGTCTTAGTTTGTAATGATAGGGTTGGATCCTAAGAAAGTTAGGATTCCAAAGCTCCTTTGAAATGAATGGGACTTACAGCTTAGTTCTTTCCCCTGCCACACTATGCAGCCACACCAGCTACACCAATGCAGCACATGGAGCACATAACATGCTGGGGAGGGGGGTGACAACCGCAAGGCCAATGACAGGTAAGTAACTAACCCCTCAGTAGGCCACCTGGCCACTTATGGGTCTCTTCAGACCCATGCCAGCTATATAGCTGGTGTAAGTCCGAGGAGAGGACGAGATGAGGTGGGTTAGAAAATGGGGGACAGGATTTAGTGTGCGCTTTTGCCACAAAGAACCAACCCAACCAGCCTGCTCCCTGCTCTCCCCAAATCCCCCCTGTATTGCCCCCAAACTCACCCCTCTGGGCTGGTGGAGTGTTCATGTGATTGAGGAGTATACATGGAGCTACTAGCCATTTCCACCAGTGGCTCCATCATACTTGATGGCAACACAATGTTTCTGCTATCGCAGGGCCATTTATGACAGTGAATCAACATAAGTTGTCATAAATGACCTATAGGATTGGGCTGTTAGGAAGCTGTTGAAATTATGCACAGGTACTGGGCTTGGTGTTAGTATGTGGCAAACGACAACAGTCGCGTCTGTGCAAGAGCAAACTCTTGGCCTTGGTGATATGCTGAGTGTCTAAGCCCAGTGCCTGAACAACAGGATGTTATCATATGTAGGAATGTATTGTGGTTAGCTAGAGTCAGTCAGAGCCAGCTAGCTGTAACTAGCCCCTTATCAAGTATTGCTTCATGTGTTTTGAGACTTAATAAAACGCTTGGTAGAGGCGGGGCGATGAACTTAGATCTGTTCCAGCTTTAAGCCTCCCTGATGCATCTATACCTTCAAACCTGTCTGCCAGCTCTCATTCATTTGCTCTACTCCTCGCTGTTCCTGTTCATAGTCTCAACTCTCTCAGTGCACTCTGCACTCCCTCAGGCAACAAGGCCTTAAGCCTTGGGTGCCTCCCAAGCAGTGTAGCGCTGCTACAGGAAGCAATCTTATATACCCTTTTCTTTCGAGTAAGCTGAAGACAATGGGACTTAGAATAGACATGTGTAGGATCAAGCCATTAAATGAGCCACAACTATGACAACAATCCTCCCATAAGGCATGTCTGTGACACCTGGAGAGGAAGGGCCACCCGCACTGGGTCAGTACCAGTTGGCACTGAGCCTCAACTTTGCATGGAGGGCCAGCCGGTGCTCCAGCAGTGCCAATCGGCGGTGAGTAGTTTCGTTGCCTTTATGTCAGTGCAGGAAAATGGGTTAGGATTGCGGCCTAAGCTTTTTAAATATCTATGTATAAGCCTACTCATAAATGTATTCAATTGGATGTAGGAAATTCTTTATGTCAAAGATTCCCCCAGCACACTCATTTAAACTGCACTCCTATTGTTACTAACATGAGAGTAAGTCCTGCTGAATTCAATGAGGCTTTCTTCAGAGTAGTCACAGATTGCACTGTTAGTATTTTCTACTTTTCCTTTCAGTAAAGAAGGAGAAAGAGACAGCATTTGGTGATGTAACTTACATGGCTGTGTTTAACTGCTTCCTCAATTTTCCACAGAAGAGCAGTGCCAACAAAATAAAAAGGAAGGTTGAAAAAAAAAAAAAAGAAAGGGACTAAAAAGGAGTCAGCTATGGAAAGGCAAGGATATTTAAAAAGATGCTTCTGATAAAAGGAAAGGCCAAATTATTTCTGCTAGCTTTCAGGATGTAAACTTCACTCTGTCAGCACTTTTGACACAAATAAACTGCAGCAGTAGCAACTTTGGGTAGAAAACCATTGTGTGTCCTTTGATGGTTAAAATCACGGACCTACAGAACAAGGCAGCATTTTACAAAAACTTTACTTGCTCAAATCCATTCAATGGAGGTTGTTCCAAAGACAAACTCAGAATAAAAGTTACACTTCCACACGCTTTCCAGCTTCACAACTTGTCGGACAGGAAAGCATATCAGTAAACCAAACTCTGGTTCAAGCTGTCCCTCCCACCCCCTTGCCTGCCTGCCTGCCTGCCTGCTGCTGCTGCTGTCTCTATTTTCTTCTCTGGCCAGGGTAGCGGTTTTCAAACTCTCTTGGAGAGTTTATACCCCTGTAAGTCCTTGCGGGAGGGGAGGCAGCAGGGGCAGGGGGGAGGCAGCGACTCGATCCCCAGGATCACGCCACTCAGAAGGGCGGCAGGGACCGGGATGCACTCACCAGTCCCTGTAGCAGCCGTCTGGGGAGCCCTGCGCGAGCATCTGCAGGGCTCCCCAGCTTGTTAGAAGTGAAAGTGGAGCAACTGCACTCCACTTCTGGTTTTGCTAAGGAAATGATCATGACCTACCAAAAATTGTGTTGTGACCCACAGTTTAGGAACCATTGATTTTGCTGGATCAGCAGTTTTCAACCGATTTGCCATGGCATACTGGTGTGCTGCGAAGCTGCCTCAGGTATGCTGCGGGATCAGAGGAGGCAGGCAGCAGCCACTCACCTGCGTGCGGGAGAAACAGCTGCTTTGAGCTTCACATGGCAGGCAGCGCAAGCATGCTGAGCAGAGCTAAGGCTGCAACCTTATACTCAATTGCCTGGGAGTAAGCCCCATTACTCAATTGCCTGGGAGTAAGCCCCATTGACTATTATGGAGCTTACTTCTGAGTAGACATGCATAGGGTTGGGCACTAAGGTGGTTGTTGCCTGCCTGTGTGCTGATTGGGCAGCCAGGGAAGCCTGGAAGAGCCAGGAGGTGGGAGCTGCAGACTGAGTGAGAAGGAGGGAGCCAGAAGCGGGCAGGCAGGTACGCAGTGAGCACGTCTGCTGAGGACACCAAGCTAAGGACTGGCTGACTGAAAAGGGTCCTGGGAGTCCCTATTCCTTGCCACAGTTTGCCTGCAACGCCCCAGTTTGCCTGTTGGTGCGCTGCCTTCACCAACAAGGCACTTTTTGTCTTTTAGAGGAAGGACTTTGAGCCACACTCCTATCCACACTTACCTGGGAGTAAGCCCCATTGACTATAATGGGGCTTACTTCTGAATAGACATGCATAGTGCTTTTGGTCAGATTCTTTTTTTCTCAAATACTGGCAATTAGCACTTTTCTTTCCTCTTCACCCCCACCCAGTGGCAGAGCTAATGATCATGTAGCCTGGTGCCAAGTTCAAAATGTAGCCCCGGAAGTGATGTCACAACAGGAAGTGACATCATGCCCGGGCTTTTAAAAAAGTGAAAATTGGGAGGAACCCACCTACTGCCCCTAGCAGCTTGCCACCTACTTGCTGTGCTGCCTCCCCTCAGACAGTGGCACAGCTAAGGCATCTATCTGTTTCCTGGGGTCAAAGAAAATTTGTAGCCCCCCCCAGACAAAATCAAATTTATTTAAGTAAATAAATAAAGTGTGCCCCTGATCGGTTCGAGACACTGTTCTGGGGTGAAGAGGAATGCTTATTCTCCCCTTGCTAAATATAAGAGGGACACCACTTGAAAAAGTGCCTTTTTTACCCAGTTAGCAGGGGTAACTGTATTATGATACATGGAAATGAGAGCAGACTCATATTAACACCTTATTGGTTTCATGCTGTATCATGATAACATGTCATTGCAACATGTCAATAACATAATAATATATCATTGCTTCTCAGAACAATCAGTTTCATAGGTAGGTTTTGAGTTAAGAAAATCCACTTTTTGTTCCATAAGGCAGTTGTATTTTCATTTTATGGTTAATTGGTCATAACTTTTGATAGAATACAGATATTCCAATGCAGTTTACTTCATTGCATTCAGAATAAAATTACCTTTCCAACAATATATAACATGACAGTATTATTCATACATACCAAGATTTCACAATTTTGATCACTAGTGTCAAGCTCAGCTTGTTGCCCCCCTAAAGCTTGATGTCCGGTGCAATGCTACCCCCTGCATCCGCTTAGCTATGCCACTGCCCCCACCCCACCCTCTTCCACAGGCATATTCCCCCCCCCCAAATCTCACAATCACAGTTAACACCTCTCTTACTGTCCCTCCACTCACTAGTCCGCACCTTCCTAAGGTCCAGAATCACTTGCCTCATGTTCTCTCTCTCTCTCTCCCCCACCCCCAGTGTAATCCTGCACTTGTTTCAATCATGTCTCTTCATTACCCCGCACCCCACATTTCTCCACTATGTGATCAATCTGCCCTCTCTTTGCCAACACTTTCAATATGAATTTGAACAACCTACTTCAAAATATTTTTCCTCCTTTTCCAAAACCACATATCCTTTCCTCTCCAAGCTTCTTGTGAATTTCTTTGTCATGTAATGATTTAATTGTATGAATTGTATTAATTAAAGATTAATTGTAATGTAGTAATTTAATGTAAGTAAAAAACTGGTAGTGTGCCTTGACAATTTTAGTGCCTTGTCAGTGTGTCGTGAGCTGCAAAAGGTTGAAAATGGCTGTTCTAGATGGTCTCTAGCTTAAACTGCTTACATTGCTCAAGGAATCCCCAGTCATTGCAGTCATGGGTGAGTAAGTGGGTGCTCCTCTCTGAGCTCTCAATAAATGCAACACTCAGGTGACTGGCAAGGAACCATTTTCTGTGGGCTCGTAAATGTATGCCTTTGCTGTTATTATGTAATTAAGGGCCCAATCCTATCCAACTTTCCAGTGCTGATGCAGACATGCCAATGGGCTATGTGCTGTGTCCTGTGATGGGGGGGACATCACAAAAGCCTTCTCAAGTTAAGGAAACATTTGTTCCCTTACCTTGGCCTCACTGTGGCTGGATCGGTACTGTAATGTTGGTTAGAGTTGGTCCCTAAGTTACCTAATTCAATGAGCGGATCCCGCCTAGTGACACCATCCCACCCCATTGACCTAGATTTGCTGTTTTCAACCTTTTCCATCTAATGGCACACTGATAAGGCACTAAAATTTTCAGGGCACACCATCAGTTTTTTGACAATTGACAAGCCACACCATGCTGCGGGAAGGGGGGTCACTCCCCAATAGCCCTACTAATCAATTGCCCTGCTCCAAACTCCCACGCACACTTCAGACCATTTGCGGCACACCAGTTTGCCATGGCACACTAGCCGAAAATCGCTGACCTAGATGGACAAGTTTGGCTGCCTAGTTACTAAGTACTTGCCAATCTCAGTACTCCAGACACAAAGGAATTTCCCCAATCTGCAAATGCACATGGGCCTAGATTACAGAGTTTCAAACAAAGGACAAAGGCTGCTTGCAAAGAATGCCCCTGCAGCTTTTTAGGTGCTGAACCTGCACAGGTGCTTCTGGGGAATTAATTGTGTCCCATAATAAAGGAAAATAGGGTGAGGGAGGTTGATCAAAGAAGTATTCAAACTACACAGGCTCAAGTCCTTCACAGACTACCTGGTTTGAACTTCTTGTCCAAATTCAAGATGATCTCACTCTTGTCATTCAATGGGCTGCACGTTCTTGGTGCCCTAGCTGCCTCCATCACCTGGCACTCTGACAAATTTCCTCTGCCTGACGTAATGGCACACCAGCACCCTGCATCCACCTCTCTTCCTCATCCTTCCTCAGTTCAAAAAGGAAGAGAGGAATGGAGCAGAAGAGTAAATGTGGAGGAGAAGGGAGTGGTGGGTTAGAGGGTGCTTAGGAGAGCATATTTTCAACTCCGTTGCAAGAAAGATACCCATGTATTTAGGAATGACTTGCCAAAACAGTGGAGGAGAATCAACATGTTTTTCAACAACTTTTACAACCATTTTTTCACTAACTCTCTCTGAGCTCTTCAGACCAGCATACTGCTCATAACATCGCAGGCCTCACATAGCTTGTGATTCATGTAGAGATACTGCAAGGAAGGTGTGAGGGAAGTGAGCTGGGAAGCAAACTGCTATTGCGTGCATCCAAAAAATCTGGAGGAAACTGGAGCTCCCAGTGTGCCTTGCACTTCTTCTTTGGTTGAAAAGGATAACATAGAAAAGAGTAAGGTGAGGAGGCAAGTGGTTAGATTGCTGATCTCTGCCTGGATACTTGGGGGGGGGGCCTGCGCCCACAGGTGGCTGTGAATTCAGGGCAGTGGATCAGATCAGGCCATCCATGGTCTGCTGTGATCAAATGCTGAATGCAGAAAAAGTTTCCGCCAATCGGTATCACATTCCAGGGTTGTGCTCAAGGAGAGGAAGTCCCCACATTAAGTGTTTTTCTCTGCAAATATTGACCATGTGGGGGTAAAGGCTTCAGGAGTATGTTGACATGGGGACAGAGCTTGCCTGTGTACACTCCCTGCTCCATTCCAATCATGTGTTCCTTTCACATTTGGACAACATCTATACAGTATAAAGCTCCTGCTTTATCCACTTCTGGTATCAGAACCAAGCTGGGAAAAACCTGTTTACATGTAGCTCAGCTCTGCAAGGTAAGGTGGAGAAGAGGCGGTTTCACTCCCTTTCCTGCATGCTCTGTATGGTAGCTAAATTGTTTCAGTTGCCCCCTTGCTTCATAGGTGAATGATGCATGCATGCCTTTCTCAAGCATACTTGTCTCTAACCTTGTTATGCCATGACACATACTCCCAAGTTCTCTTCTTATGAAGGCTTTCCTACCTGACCAAAGAACAATGCTTTATAGATAGTAAAACATGTTCATCTACTAGAGCCATCCCTAGCAGGATGTGGGCTTGGGGCTACTCAGCCCAAGTACGGCTCCCCTATAATAGCCTTACTTTGGTCATGAAAGTGAGGGGCCCAGTCCCACGATGCTAGTTGCCCTACCCAGTTGCTCTACAAGGGGTGGCTCTGTCACCAGCGATTCTCTTGTGTACAGCCGACACCCATTGTGCAGGCTGCATCTATAGAAAATGCACATGTTATCAGGAAGTGCATTTATATTAAAGTTGGTCAAGTGGACCTCAACTGAGTCCAGGCTGATATGAACTACACTGCTGCAAAGCTGGTGATGTATTCCTAAATCAGAATAGCCTTTCAGAAGAGGTGGCTCAATTTGATTTCCATTTAAGAGATTGAAGAGACTGACTGACTTGCTAAGGATTGCAGCGACTGTCCATCACTGAGACAAATTCGATTACAGCAGCACCTCATTTCAAATCTATGCATAATACAGTTATCTTCACTTCAGCCTCTTTTTCATCGATACCCATCTCTCTCCATCCCCATCTGCACTCACATATATTCAGGTTTGGTCTAGAATCAGTTCTCCTAATTTAATTTTTTTTTTAAATAACATGACCCTTATTGCTTTCTTTTTCCCATTAATCTTTCATTCAGTGGACAAAACTCTTCTAAAGGAGGACAGAGAGAACACACAGAAACTAAGGAATAAAAAATAGTTTCGTAAAGAATAATCTGTTAGCATTAGAAACCAAGCCACCAGTGAAAATATATGGTCATCACTGGAGCTGCAAACACAGTTATATGTGAACAAATCCCATATGTTTTAATGGAGTCTTGATCTAACTTTATTTGTAAGCATTTTCCACAATGAACAGATCATCACCTCTATCAGTTTCCATAGATTTGAAGGGGAGGGAGAAAGAGGTCATCAGTTACCCCAAGTGTCCAGTCGAGCCAAAGCAGATGTCTAAGGGAGCCAATCAGCTCTTCGAGATTGTTGGTCTATAGGAGAGCAACACTGTATGCATCCCTGTGTTCTATATGTCTATTTTTTCCCCTTGTACTACATCCTATTGCACAAACAGTGTGGGAGCAGGTCCACATCACATGGTGTAGGTAGGACATAGATCTCTTAGCCGTGCTAGGAAGTCAATGGGTCAATGAGTTTATTCACAAGGAATTGCCCAAGGGAATGACTGTTACCCACAATGGGCAATAGTCTAAGGGCCCAATCCTATTCAATTTTCCAGTGCTGGTGCAGTTGTGCCAGTGGGGTGTATGCAGCATCCTGTGGTGGCGGGACAGTCACTGGGGCCTTCTTAAGGTATGGGAGCATGTGTTCCCTTTCCATAGGGCTGCATTGTGGCTACACTGGAGCTGAAAAGTAGGATAGAATTGGGCCCAGCTCCAGTGCAGCCCCGAGATAAGGGAACACATGTTCCCATACCTTGAGGTGGTCTCTGTGACTGCCTCCCCACCACAGAACATAGTGCACGACCCATTGGCACAACTGCACCAGTAATGGAAAATTGGGCCCTAAGACCATTAGGACACCTCTAAGACCACTGTTCACTGTCAGACTCTTTAGAACTCAGCTTATGTGGAGCTTCTTGTAGACAGGGCAGGGAAAAGGCTTCACATTCTCCAATTCCCCTGCATTTACCCCAAAGGGATGAAGAGCTCTGGGGTCTTCCTAGGACTTCTGCCTGTGGGTGTCAGCACCAAAGCCTCAGGCCACCAAAGACTAAGGAGCTCTCTGCAAAAGCTTCCTGACCAATGGGAAGGGTGTTCCTTCTTTTCCTTCCTTCCCCCCACAGTGCCTTGTCCTTATCTCCCCCTCTTCTTGCTCTTCCTTCCTCTCTTCGGCTGCCTGGTTCCCAACTGGCCCAGCGCAAGCTCCATCAGCAGTGGCACACACTCTGGGCCTGCCCTGGATAGATTGGGCCATGAAAGATCCAAGATGCAAACACAGCTCGTTCAAAGGGCAACTGAGACTCAAACTTACATGCATTCTCATGGATCCTCTTTGGGGAAAACATACCTTCTACATTTACTTGTGTAGAGATTATCCTGGGGGGCTCATGACATAATTGTTCACATGAAATTATATGCCAGCCTGTGGATACAAGTGGGCATAATTCCTGCTGTATACATAATAAGCAACTCCTAGATAAGTTTTGAATCCTGATTTTTAAATTATGAGCCCTATGCTAATTATCAAGGTGTCCTCAGCTCCTGTTTTCTTACCACTTTATCTGCTGTCTAATAGCCATTATCCTCATTGCAGAGGAATGTAGCCTTTCAAGCAACAGGGCTGCAGCTCAGCTCTAAAGAGCCACAATACCTAGAAAAGAGTTCCAAGAAATAATATGTTTTCCTTTGAATATTGCCTATCTCTGTTCCATCAAACAGTGTTTCAAAACAGATGCCTCAAGTCAAGCTCATACAGTTAAAATACTATCACACTATAAAAGAATGTGACAAAAACATGCCAAACCCTCTTCTTAATTGCAAGATTATATGTTAATAATAATATATATGTATATTAAAAGGAATTGCAACCAGCTCTATGCAGTGTATGGCTGCTAAGATGACAAGCATTTTTCAGCAGAAGACAGATCCCTGCTCTAAGGCACATACAATCAAAAAAGACACAGAGGAAGGGAGGGGAGTTGCACCAGGTAGACAGGGCAAGACCATCCAAATATTTCATGTTCATGTACTTAAGTTTAGTTGCAGTGGAGAAAGGAGTCCCCCCCCCCCATTACAGTATATATTGGGTCAGTCCATAGAAGCCAACTAACCAAGCCCAAACTACCCCACCTCCTTACTTAGATCCCTTTGAAAAATGTCCGATTCCTACCTATTTCATGGAAACATCTGTTCATCTGAATCTTAAAGCTCATGAGTTTTCACCTGCATAATACCACCAGTCTAGAGCCAGGTGGAAAGTCAGAAGTCTGTTCTCTTTGGTTTTCTTATGACTGTCCAATCTGCTTTTACACTTTCCTGTTACTCTCTGTGTTACCCACAGAAATATTTCCCTGTGAATATGTGCTTCAGACTGATGTGACTGTCTGTGTTCCAAAACCCTGTCCAGGGAAGGAAACAGAGCAGTGCTACACCGGGTCTTCTTCACAACACCACCTAATGAACTGAAGACAAGTGGGTCAGCACAACAAGACATGCCCTTTCCTTGTATAATAGAATGTGCTTGACAAAAGCAGCAAGGTGGATGCTTCAGCTTTATTGAAACACAGGATGCAGCAGCAACAAAGGTACCATATGCTGCAGATATAAAGCATCGTGCTGATTACAGATTCTTGTACTTCTCCATATGTTATAGTGTCTGCTAGTACAGGAAATAGGGGAGACAGTAAACCTATACTGGCTGGGTTCATGTTTGACCTCCCATTTACAGCTTCTAACAGTTCCCAATTAATGAGAAAACGAGAACATCCAATTGGATTTTTAAACATGTGGCAGACAAATATACTGCAAGATGGATTACAGTTAATTTCTGATTCACACTATAATAAAAGTGGGGTGATCATTGTCTCAGTTGACTGGACAAGCAAATTAAAAATTATATTTCTTGGCTTATGCAAAGTACATTACCACACCAGCTGCTGTAGCTCAGACTTTGAATGGTTGCCTTAATATTGTTATTAAACTTCCTGTCATTTATTTTAGCAAAAGTGCCCCTGATGGCCCACAAGATCCTTTTCTTTTACTCATTTAAAACGTTCAGACATAAAGAGGGCAAATGGATCACATTGTTAACACACACACACACACACACACACACACACACACACAGAGAGAGAGAGAGAGAGAGAGAGAGAGAGAGAGAGAGTTCACTATTGAGTTTTCCCCTCATGAATCTTCCATGCAAAGGTGGTGGTTATGCATGTATCTGCAAATGTACAATGAACATTTCATGAGAATCTATTTCCAAGTCACAGGCTCATGAACTATTTGCTGCTCACAGTTCTTTGAGCATATTCCAGAAGTCACATGATACTGTTTTTGTTTTTTGCCAAGATCAGTGTTTCTCAGTCAATGACACTACTACCGCCAGTGGTACCTGAACGGCTATCCTGTGGTACACGAAGCAGTTTCTCCTCAGGGAGCTCCACCTCCACAGGCTGAGTCAATTTTGACTGGCGTCTGACTCAGACAGGCTCCCACTCACCAGTTGATTATCGGCAACTGAATGCTGGTGAGCTGCAGGCTAGTAAGAGCATGAACATTTCCCGCCTTCCCCCTTCCTTGGAAACTTCCTCATGGCTGGATCAGAAGGGGTGGGGCCATGACATCAACAGTATTGGTGGTACTTAAGATAAGATCAGCCATGATGAAAAGTAGTAGTAGAAATAGATGAGAATCGGGGGGGGGGGGATTGAGAAACACTGGTCTAGATTATACATGTGTGTGTATGTAGTGGACAAATAAGTCATTCCTGACTACCTATACTTGAGGTGTGCCATGATTGCACCTTTGATCTAAATGGATAGGGATCATCTGTAGAACAGTCATTTTTAAGTAGTTATTCAAGTGCTCCATTTCACAAAGCCTATGAAAATGCAGAACTGTTGCCTGTGATATGCCAGGGTCACACCAGCCTAGCCGCCCCTGGTTTGTTTTTGAAAATCCTTCTTGCCTATTTCAGAAGGGGCATCATGTCAGTCTGTAGCAGCAAGAACAACAAGGATCTTGTGGTACCTTAAAGAATAACCGATGGATGGTAGCACAAGCTTTCATGGACAGATCTGATGAAGTGAACTGCCACCCACAAAAACTTATGCGACTGTAAATTGGTTAATCTTTAAGGTGCCGGAGGATCATTTGCTGTTTGCTCAGCCTTACCTCTGCAGGTCTTAGTGGGCACTGCAGTACTATAATCCTTCCGAAGACAGACGCATGTGGCATTCCGACGGTCCAATTTTATTCTAACGGCTGGTGACTTTTTTTTCTTAGTGTCTCCCTATTAGGTGTCACGTTTTTATGGCACACTCTCTACAGTTGATGGGCAAACTTCGTACGGCAAAGTCTAAAACAATTTCAAAATAATTAGTTAGGCCTCATGGCACCTCTAATTATTACAGATGATTAGTCCAATTATTTTGAAGTCTAAAATGAATGGCTGAGCCAAGGTCAAGCAGCTGAAGAGTGAAGGCACGCAAAATAAAAATTGTACAACCAGAGAAGCAAATGCAGTCCGTGCCACAAAGTAGACAAGCCAGTGTCAGCATGCATTAACATATTTTCAGGTTAGATTAAATAAACACTTAATGATATTTCATCTGTCTTCTCTCCTCCCCCCCCCCCACCAGTGGTACGATAAATCAGCCGGCAATTTCAGTGAGAAGTGATAGAAATAGAACACATGTGTTTTATGTCAAATGTAGAAATACACTGTAGTTCCTTTTGTCTGGTACAAACGACATCCCAGAATAATTTGGTCGATTTTAACTAAATATAATAACTTCAGTCATTCTTTCATGTAGGTATAAAAACAAAGCTCCATTTTTAGAATCAAAAGGTTGCAATATTGTACCAGTATATGTTACTACCACTATCACCCCTGTAAGACACACCTGTGGGACACCCCTGTCTCATGTAAGTACTGTAGACTATTTGTGCAAGTAGTATAACCTGTGAAGTGGAAACAAACAGAGGTGAGTTCTATGATCAGAAAAAATTGCAAGATGATCTTTTTCTAATTATGGAAGTAATCTGCTATGATCCCTTATGTTAGATATCAATTGAAGCTTGAGTTTAATTGAAATATTGAGCAAAGAAAAGGAAAAAGTTTTAAAATTGAACATCTGCGTCTATGTTGTAGCTAGCGCAGGGCGAGTATTACTAGTTACTTTTAAGTTCACTATAGGGTTATTTTTGGGTCTCTGCTGAAGAATATCAGCTGAGCCTCTGCACTTCTGACAGTTGAACAATCTTATAATTTGATTTTTCAGCACGATAACCCATGTGACCAGACCATAAAGGTTACTCTAGATCTGTACAGGCCTCACTGAACGACCTTCCACTTAAAGATGGACCACATGTACTACGGTGGTCAAAGTACAACAAGGAGGCTCTTAATGAGGCAGTCAGGTCTCCCATAGCCTGCAGCACAGTGCCTGTTTACACAACAAAGAAGAAGCTCTTAATGCCAAGAAGAGGCAATCAGTCTCCAGTAGCCTGCGCATCAGAGTGTCTGGCAGGGAGTGTCTGTTTACAACAAAGGCACTAGATTGGGCTGCATGTTTGCTTAACAACCTAATTGCATAACAATGGGGATCGGAGAATGTATAGTGAGGCACACCTGTACTTCCCATTCATGAGGCCAACCAAAGTGATTGCTTCAGGTAACAGATTGGCAAAGGGCACTTCCGTCTGCCCACTTTCCTCCACTGATCCTCCTCCCACTCTCTAGACTGGAAGAGGGGACAGAAGTGTGGAGGGGAGTGGTGGGCCAAAATGCTGAAGGAACAGAAGCAGGCACATCACCAGGTAAAGGGAAGCAATGTAGGCACTAGGAAATCTTGGTGTGTGTCCTGCTCCAGGACACACTTTTTTTTGCTGAAGTTAAAGAATTCAAAGGCATTACATCCTCCTATTCCACCTGAGTTATGAATTGGATGGGAAATGCTAATCAGCAAATAAATCAAGTAGAAGCTAAAGATGCATGAAATGCCCCTCAGTAAATTGAGTGCTCTTGTGAAAACACACTGAACTTCCCTCTCAAGCGCCTACGTTTGGCTTACCTTAAGTGCAATGTTAAGGCAACTCTAGCAGAATCATCTAATAATGTTTTTTGAATCCTCTAATCTAGCAGAATCCTCTAATAATACTTTTGGCGGCCTGACCATTTTGTTAGTAAGATGCTGGTCAGGCTCAGTGACTTTGCTTTTTCCCTGCACCAACTTCAAGGTGGATCAGTACTGCAAACCAAGGTAACCAGAGTAAAGCATGCTGGGAAACAGTACACAGTACAGTTTTCTCATCTTTTGGTATCAAGTTTTCGCACTGGGCAATTTGGGTTAAATGCAGTCCTCTCCAGTGTGAAAAAAGGACCTTTACATCTTCACATGATCCGTTTTTTTTTTTTTTCTTAAGCACTTTGTAATTAGGCTCATTTTTCATGTGAACAATGCTGAAGGTTTACAGGTATTAATGACTGGGAACTGGTATCTGTGCCCAATGTAACTGCACCAGGAGCAGCTGGCAGGGATAAGCGTTCATCAGCAGGAGCACTTTGAACATTTGGGCTATGCAAAAAGAGGCTGCATTTCTCACTATTGTGCTACCCTGAGAGAACTGGAGGTATTCTTTGTATCCTGCAATATTTTGATTAGGTTTGGAAGTTTGTGGGACTAAAAATAGTATGTTGGGAACACAACTGAGATCAAAACTTTGGGGGACAGTCCTAAAGTTCCCCTACCCTGTGCTGAATTTTTGCTCAGTTTGGGGAGTCTTCCCACTCACCATTAATCAAAATAACCCTTATTGCAGACCCCCTCATGTCTATACCCGAATTACTGAAACTCAATAACATTTTTGGTAATATTTCTGGTTACACTATTAATTGCAGCAAATCCAAAGTATTGCCTCTTGGAGACAGTATTTTGCAAGATATATTTAGTGTATGGAAGTTTAGGTGGTGTCCTGAGTTTATTAGGTATTTGGGAATTCTTATTCCCAGAGAAATCAAGCAGATGATTAAATTGAATTTTGATAAGCTGATACTAGATATTTCATTGGATCTTGATAAATGGGCATCCCTAAATCTGTCTCTATGGGGAAAAGTGAATACTTTAAAAATGAATATTATTCCTCGTATTATATATGTATTACGTGCAATTTTTTTATATATACCACAAAGTTATTTTAACAAATTCTATATTTTGTTTAGGAAGTTTTTATGGGGTTCTGCAACACCAAGGATTTCATTAAAATGGATGCAATTGACAGATAAGGAGGGAGGGTCTGGACTTCCCGACGTTAATATGTACCATTTTGCATACTTGCTAACTTTCTGCAATAGATGGAATAACCAGCAGAGTGAGATACCATCATGGGTGGTGTTAGAAATGTCTGTGTTAGCTCCATTGTGTAAATGGGTAGTATTGGGGTCTAAACATGTTAATAATCGACAAGCACCTGTGACAGTAATCTCAGCTACGTATATATTTGGAATATGATGGCACGGAAGTTTGAATTTGATCCCTATTTCCACTGTAGATTAATGTTATGGATGAATCCAACTTTAGAGATTAATAGGGAATCCTTTTTATGGAGGAGCTGGACTGATAGAACAATTTTTACATTAGATCAACTTATTGATCAGGATCAGGAATTTTTCTCATTTGATAGACTTAGTGAACAGTATCACCTTCCAAAGTCTGCTAGCTGGCAATATTTACAGTTGCAACATTTATTAGTTTCTAAATTTGGTCCCTCTGCATTATCTGCCCCACAAACTCCTCCACTCTTAGACATACTTATGCAGTCTGTTGATATGAAGAAACCAGTAATATTTTTTTATAAATATCTAATGTCATGTACTAAGTGATACACATTTACTTCGAACTAAATGGAACTCTGAATTGGAATGTCCTATCCTGGGTGAGCAATGGGCTGTGGCACTTAAGAATATACAGGTAATATCTAGAGATCTTAAATTATGCCTAATACAGCAAAAAAATACTCTTTAGAATATACTGGACAGCACAAAGGCTGTTCCTTAAAGGACTTAGCAAAGAATCTAGATGTTGGAGATGTTCAAGTTTGATTGCTACACTTACACATATGTTGTGGTATATGTCTTGTTATTGTAAGCTTTTGGGATGAAATAATTAATATTATAAAGATAGTGCTACAGCAACCTTTAATTTTTGCGGATATGTTTGTAATTCTTAATTATCTACCCGTTATCTGAAGACTCACACCTGGACAATTGAAATGGACTCTCTGTGCCCTCACGGTAGCAAAAAACTTATATTATTTCATTGGAAGGAGAGATGCCCACCTACATATGCCCAATGGATGAACGATATATTATCAGTATTTGAACGAATGGCCTATTGTTGTCAACTGCGTATGGATTTATTTGAGGATATCTGGAGGCCATTCCTTGATATAATAACATAAGCTGCATGAAGTGTTGATATGTAGATACTCTGGTCATGTATTAGTATAAGTATTGGCAACCTTCAGTCTCGAAAGACTATGGTATCGCGCTCTGAAAGGTGGTTCTGGCACAGCGTCTAGTGTGGCTGAAAAGGCCAATCCGGGAGTGACAATCCCTTCCACACCGGGAGCAAGTGCAGTCTGTCCCTGGTCTGTCTCCCTGGCTATGGGCCTTCCTTCTTTGCCTCTTAGCCTCAGACTGTTGGCAAAGTGTCTCTTCAAACTGGGAAAGGCCATGCTGCACAGCCTGCCTCCAAGCAGGCCGCTCAGAGGCCAGGGTTTCCCACTTGTTGAGGTCCATCCCTAAGGCCTTCAGATCCCTCTTGCAGATGTCCTTGTATCGCAGCTGTGGTCTACCTGTAGGGCGCTTTCCTTGCACGAGTTCTCCATAGAGGAGATCCTTTGGGATCCGGCCATCATCCATTCTCACGACATGACCAAGCCAACGCAGGCGTCTCTGTTTCAGCAGTGAATACATGCTAGGGATTCCAGCACGTTCCAGGACTGTGTTGTTTGGAACTTTGTCCTGCCAGGTGATGCCGAGGATGCGTCGGAGGCAGCGCATGTGGAAAGCGCTCAGTTTCCTCTCCTGTTGTGAGCGAAGAGTCCATGACTCGCTGCAGTACAGAAGTGTACTCAGGACGCAAGCTCTGTAGACCTGGATCTTGGTATGTTCCGTCAGCTTCTTGTTGGACCAGACTCTCTTTGTGAGTCTGGAAAACGTGGTAGCTGCTTTACCGATGCGCTTGTTTAGCTCGGTATCGAGAGAAAGAGTGTCGGAGATCATTGAGCCAAGGTACACAAAGTCATGGACAACCTCCAGTTCATGCTCAGAGATTGTAATGCAGGGAGGTGAGTCCACATCCTGAACAAATGACCTGTGTTTTCTTCAGGCTGATTGTCAGTCCAAAATCTTGGCAGGCCTTGCTAAAATGATCCATGAGCTGCTGGAGATCTTTGGCAGAGTGGGTAGTGACAGCTGCATCGTCGGCAAAGAGGAAGTCACGCAGACATTTCAGCTGGACTTTGGATTTTGCTCTCAGTCTGGAGAGGTTGAAGAGCTTTCCGTCTGATCTGGTCCGGAGATAGATGCCTTCTGTTGCAGTTCCAAAGGCCTGCTTCAGCAGGACAGCGAAGAAAATCCCAAACAAGGTTGGTGCAAGAACACAGCCCTGCTTCACTCCGCTTCGGATGTCAAAAGGGTCTGATGTGGAGCCATCGAAGACAACAGTGCCCTTCATGTCCTTGTGGAAAGATCTGATGATGCTGAGGAGCCTGGGTGGACATCCAATCTTGGGGAGAATCTTGAAGAGGCCGTCTCTGCTGACCAGGTCGAAAGCCTTTGTGAGATCTATGAAGGCTATAAAGAGTGGCTGTCGTTGTTCCCTGCATTTCTCCTGCAGTTGTCTAAGGGAGAATACCATATCAGTGGTGGACCTGTTGGCTCGGAATCCACACTGCGATTCTGGATAGACGGTCTCTGCA
Organism: Tiliqua scincoides; assembly: GCF_035046505.1. Taxonomy (NCBI): domain Eukaryota; kingdom Metazoa; phylum Chordata; class Lepidosauria; order Squamata; family Scincidae; genus Tiliqua; species Tiliqua scincoides. Next base: position 88,452,257 of record NC_089823.1, read on the forward strand.
AGTACCTGGAGCCTCTTTAGTACAACTCGGGCAAACAGCTTTCCTACAACGCTAAGGAGAGAGATGCCGCGGTAGTTGTTGCAGTCACCCCTGTCACCTTTGTTCTTGTACAGCGTGATGATGTTTGCATCCCTCATGTCTTGAGGTACTCCACCTTCTCTCCAGCAGAGACAGAGGATTTCATGCAGCTCAGTGACGATGATCTCTTTGCAGCATTTTAGGACTTCAGCAGGGATGCTGTCTTTTCCAGGTGCCTTGCCAAAGGCAAGGGAGTCCAGGGCCACGTGAAGTTCTTCTAGGGTTGGTTCACTGTCAAGCTCTTCCAGCACAGGCAGGCACTCAATGTTGTTCAGTGCTTCTTCGGTGACTACATTTTCTCTGGAATATAGCTCAGAGTAGTGCTGCACCCAGCGTTCCATCTGCTGCGCCCGATCCTGGATGACCTCGCCTGTGGCAGACTTCAGAGGGGCAATTTTCTTCTGTGTTGGACCTAGGGCCTGCTTGATACCATCATACATCCCCTTGATGTTGCCCGTGTCAGCTGCTATCTGTATCTCGGAACAGAGCTGGAGCCAGTAGTCGTTAGCACATCTCCTGGCAGTCTGTTGGACTTTGCTGCGAGCAGTTCGGAGGACCTGCAGGTTGCGCTCACTGGGACAGGCCTTGTATGCTGCTTGAGCTCTCCTCTTTTCCTCAATGACTGGTGTCAACTCCTCAGAGTGGGCTTCAAACCAGTCTGCCGCCTTGTTGGTCTTCTTGCCGAATATGGACAAGGCGGTGTTGTAAACGGTATTCTTGAAATGTTCCCATCTGTTGGATGCGTTTGCGTCGGCCGGGCCTGGAAGAGATTCCTCAAGCGCTTGTGCAAATTCCTCCACTTTTCTCTGATCCTGGGTCTTGCTGGTATCAATGCAAGGTCTTCCTTCCTTTTTCGTGTGATACAGTCGCTTTGTTTGCAGTTTCACTCTGCTGCACACCAGGGAGTGGTCAGTGTCACAGGCAGCACCATGATAACTGCGTGTGATCTTGATGCTGGGAAGGCTGGAGCGTCTGGTGAGGATCAGGTCGAGCTGGTGCCAGTGCTTTGATCTTGGATGTCTCCAAGAGACTCTATGTTGGGGCTTCGTGTTGAAGAACGTGTTGCTGACACAGAGACCGTGATGACAGCAAAACTCTAGCAGGCGTTGGCCATTTTCGTTCATCCTCCCAGTGCCAAACTGACCTAAGCAAGTGGGCCATGAACTGTTATCAGCACCAACTCTAGCATTGAAATCGCCGAGGATGAACAATGGCTCTTTTACAGGGATTTTCTTGACAGTGGTGGCCAGGTCATCATAGAATTTGTCTTTGGCTTCTGCTGGAGACGACAGAGTCGGTGCATAAGCACTGATGAGAGTGATAGGTCCTGCTGATGACTGGAGCTGCAGGGACAAAATTCTTTCACTTCCCACAGTAGGTGGGATGATGGATTTCAGCAGGGTATTTCTGACCGCAAAGCCAACGCCATGTTCCCTGGTTTCGTTTGGTGGTTTTCCCTGCCAGAAAAATGAGAAATTTCTCTCCTTGACAGATCCGGAATCTGGCAGCCTAGTCTCCTGAAGGGCGACGATGTCCATCTGCAGTCTGCTCAGCTCCATGTCGATGACAGCTGTTTTGCGTGCGTCGTCTATTTCTTGCAGGTCATCAGAGAAGCCAGGTGTCATTGTCCTAACGTTCCAGGTGCCCAGCTTTAGGGCAGTAGTTTTCTGTTTTCTGTTGCATGGTGCAGAGTTGTCGATCCGCTCATGTATATGGTCATGTATATGTATAAATACATATAGGGTATTTATACATACATATAGGGTATTTATACATACATACAGGGTATAGGGTATACATAGGGTCATGTATATGTATAAATATTTTTTCTTCCCCCCCTTTTTTAAAAAAGTAATTCATAAGCACGTATCTATGTAATACTCTCTTTTTCTTTTTCTTTTATTTTGTTTATGTACCATAATAAAATTTAGGAAAAAAACCCATTAATCAAAATAACCTTTACTCTCCATCAGACCACCTTGTGCATTTAGGTGTGCATCTAGTTTGGCCATATACTGTAAAACTTTCTTGCCTAGAGTTTACAAATTTGGGCTGGGCAAGGCTGCTAGCCAAAATATATGGTCTCTAGGGTTGTTGCATATCCTGCCTGAATTTGAGAGGGGCAAGATCTTGACAGTGATGACACATTGGGTCTTGCTCCAAGTTCATTGGAAGTCAGTGCAACATCAGGGAAAGGTCACCTCCCTTATTCTGAGCCTGAAAAAGGCAGAGGCTTACTCCTGAAGTCACACTGAGCTAATACTCAAAGGCAATAATATGTTTCATAGTTTCTGAGTGCTTCGAAACCCGAACTCCCGAACTCTCTGCCTGTGTGCTTTGTTCACCATATTAAAAGACATAGTTACCCTGGAAACCTGGCAGTCACGTTTATGGGTTGTTTTTGGGGGTGGGGGGTTGTTTTGTTTTGCTCATTGCAGAATAGAACCATTTTCACAGCATGAAAAATATAGCTATTTGTTGTATTTGCGAATGGGCTCATTTACCTTTGCTCCCTCCCTGTTTCTAGGTAAGGCTACTGCCTAGAATTTGAGGGTTAACCTGTCAAACAATTTATGCCCCACCCTTGAACCAGGAGATTGATGTGTCTTGGCAAGGTAGCTCCACAATCTTTGCAACAATGCAGACCTCACGTCAGCAGATATGGAAAGGTAACCTGAACTTTTACCATTAACAGGCTGCCTAGATACTCTCCCTTGGGGTCCAACACACAGAAGTGAGTCATTTAGTAGGTCATAAAACACTCCACTCACTTGCAGAGGGGAAGCTTGTCTCTCCCAGCATCTGATGACTCTTAACCAGCACCCCAAGTCTCCAAGATGAAAAATGGTAACAGTGATGCTTCTTGTTCTTGGTATTTCTCCATTTTGGGGGCTTGTGTGAGCGAGTGTGTGAATTGCAGTCTAAGGGGGTGTGTCAGGCCCAGGCCATGAGATACAATTTTGGTGCTGCTGAGGAGTGCCTGTAGCTCCCAGCCTGGCCCCTACCCTGTTCTCCCCAAATCAGGCCCTCCACTGATATGCTTACTCTGGTGGGAGCTCGGTACACCATTGGTGTACACATGGGGCTTCCAGTCATTTGTGTTGGCAGCCGCAGCCCATGTATAATCACAGCAACTGCCATACTAAAAGCTCAAGCCTTGCACTGACAAATCAAAAGATAAGGCCTGGATAAGATCGGGCCATTAGTATTAGGTATAAATATTACCTAAATCAATTTTGATATCAGAAACAAGAACTTGCAATAGTTTTCATTGCATTATACATTGTTTTATAAGCATCTGTAAGAGTCCTGAAGAAATTCCAAGTTAATCTGATCTTTAATTTTAACAACACACAAACAAAATGTTGTGCATTGAATGAAAACATGGAACAACTAATTCCATAGCAGATGGTGATAATCTTTTCAATAAACTAGAAATTTCAGCTTTGGACCATTCTTTCTTGACTTAAGAAAGTTTATATGGAAATGTAGTGCTCTGACAGGAGTATTTTATTACACAGATGGTTGTTTTGGAAGATAACCTTGAAATGAAATAAGAGAAATGCACACATAGTGTGAAAATTGACTTTTATATTGGACGGGTGAGGAAGAGTGAGAGAAGAAAAAAAGAAATCAATGCCATCCATAGTCATTGTCTTCTTCCAACATCTCAAAAGTTCATGGGGAAATTACAGCTAGGCTCTCCTGTTGCCACACCTGAGCAATCTTTTCTGGTTGCCAATATATATTTAATTTTCTGCTCTTGATGGAAAATGCCTAGAGCCGTTTTCTGTTGAACTAGTGGCATAAGGGTGTAAACTAATAATGTGTTTTCCTAGTTTTCATTGTTTGCAACCACAGGGAAGGAAAGAGGCAATGAAATTCTGGGTTGTAAGCAAATTTGTCATCCACCACCCACCTCAAGCCTCATTTCTGTTACTCAATCCAAACTCATACCCAAAAACACTTCAGGTGAGCTCACTTTGCTTAAAGTGAGCTGTGGACTGTGCTGGAGGTCATATTTGCTCCAGCATTTTGTCCAAATGTATAGAGCAGTGGTCCCCAAACTCCTGCAAGGGAGTTGGGACTGCTCTAAGTCTGGGCAGGGTGGGGTGGAGGTGGACAGGATGTGACCTGAATGGTGCTGTAGCAATCGCAGCGCCTTGGGGACCCAGGGTCCTTTCAACATACCTGGGGGTGTTGTGAAGTTTCCTAGAGGGTCCTGGAGGCTCGCAGTCCCCTCTGCGAGCCTCCCCAATGCAGCAGTGAGCTCTGAACAACTATTGGAGCTCTATGGAGCAGCGGGGAGGCTTGCAGAGAGGCCTGCCAGCCTCCTTGACCCAGGACCCTCCCCACAAGGCCCACAATCCCCTCAAGACCCACAAACTTCACAGATTTCACAAACCCCTCAGGTATGTTGAAACGACCCTGGGTCCCTGCAGCACCGCAATAGCTGTGGTGCCATTGGGGCACCCATTCCTGGGCCACTTCCCTTAAGGGAGAATAGCCCACGACCAGTTCCCCTGGTGGATCATGACCCACCAGTTTGGGAACTGCTGATATAGAGAGTATGCCAATGATAGCATTGAGGGACAACGTTTTCCTGTATTTTGTTCCTAATGAAAAACAGGCACTGAATGCTTGGATTTGGGCCTGAATCTAAGACCTGAACTGATATGATTTAGGCATCACCCAATCTAACTTGCACAATTTTAGTGGATTAATATATTGATGACTGTAGTACTAGTGTATCTGTCTTTGTTCTAGAATTAGCTGGTCCCATACAGTGTATTTTATAAAGTTTATGTTGGCATTCTCCCCATCTTATTATCCCATAAGCCAACTCCTGGTACAGCTGTTAGCCTAATAATCTCATAACTGTCATCAGTTTAATTCCTAACAGAGAGATTCCCCAATATGAAGGCCAGGAGCAGCTACAAAGTGCCAGTCAACAATCTGTATTGTTGTAAGCTGATGGCTAACAAATCCAAGCTGTTATTTTAGCAACAGGGTTTTAAAGGTGTCCTGCAGAGCAAATCTGTTCTGATGTGCTATACTGGGATGCACTTCCTACATCTGAAAGTGTATTCCATTGCAACAGCATTGGTGCCTTGCTGAGACTACAGGGGCATTCTGAAATAGTGAAGTTATATGTGAATATATATATTTACTGGTCTCCATGGAGAGCTAAAAATACATTGCCACGACTTGGCAGGGGAAAAAGCAATAGAAGCAGCTATGTAGGGCCGGATATGAGAAATCAAAGACCACCAAGACATAAATGGAAGTTCCTTGACATGAATTCACCCCACAAAAGATTGCATATGTTCCCATGGGAATTTGTGGTATAAAAAGTTGGACCCTTTGTGTCCTTGTTCCTCATACTGCACTCTCTCTTGTCATTGGTATTGTTGTTTATGGACTTCCAGGTGCTGCATTGAGCACTCCCATTCTCCCCACTACCCAAGAACTGGCACCTGGGAAGGGTAACTGACCTTTCTCTTTCCCTTCCAGCCTCTCACTCTTCCTCTGTGCTCCTTCCCCTGAGCACAACCAAGAAACAGCTGCTCCAGTAACCTCTGCATAGGCATCCTCTGTGCACAAAGTGGATGCATTAGCACCTGTTGGGCAGCCATTCTTTTCTGGGCTGCCTCACAACATGGCTTCTTCCTGGAGACATCAGCTCCCAGTGTCCTGCTTCCATTCTTAGCACTAGTTACAGCTACAACCTCACATCTGGTTTGGCTCCTGAAGCCCTTTCCACCTTTGCACCCCATTTTTGTAATCAGAAGATTGCCTGGTCTTGGCAACCAAACCCTAAAAGCTGCAATGCTCTTCAGTTCTTCTCATCTGAAGTAGATGGGTAACCTTAGTCCTTGGCAAGCCAAAACATCAACCTGCAAAGTTCCCCCCATTTTCTTATCCCATATTATTATTATTATTATTATTATTATTATTATTATTATTATTATTATTATTATTATTATTATTATTATTAACAGTATTTATATACCGCTTTTCAACTAAAAGTTCACAAAGCGGTTTACAAAGAAAAATCAAATAACTAAATGGCTCCCTGTCCCAAAAGGGCTCACAATCTAAAAAGATGCAAATGAATACCAGCAGACAGCCACTAGAACAGACAGTGCTGGGATGAGGTGGGCAAGTTACTCTCCCCCTGCTAAAAAAAAGGAGCACCCACTTGAAAAAGTGCCCCTTACCCAATTAGCAGGGGTAATATGCTATCAAACTGACACACAATGCCTGTATCCTCACTTGTGTGTGAGTGTTGTGTGTATATACTTAGGATTCTGGATCTACCTTTGTTCTGCTTAGGATGAGACCTGATATCCACCACAGTCCCCCATTTGAGACTTCTTTGACCATCATAGCAGTTGTTTGAACCTGGCTGTTCAATAACATGGTGTGAACCCCTTGAAGTGAGTCAAGTGATTTCACAGCCTACTGAGCGCCTCATTTCTAGCCTGCAGCCCTTGGTTCAGGCTACAGGGCACTACAATACTCACAGTTTTTGCCATGGCTTTTAGCATCTCTTTCGTTTCTCTCTCTGTCTTCCCCATTATTCCTCTCTATCCTTCCTCTCCTGCTACCACAAAATCCCCAGTCCTCCAACCCCAGAACCCCCAGGGTTTTTCGTCTCCTTGCTTGAACGCTTACTCTTATAAAGATGTCCCCTTCTCTCTCTCTCTCTCTCTCTCGCTTATATGTCAGTAACCACCTATTTATTTATTTTACTATGTAAGCCGCATTGTGGATGACTTTGACTGAAAGGTGGTATATAAAATATTCTGATTAATAACAGAGTTGTGCCATTGGGTTGTGCACTGAGCAGCACATACAACAAACTGCTTTTCAGACTCTGAGGACACTTTGAAAAGCAGCTTGTTATATAATGAGGATTAGCCATTAGGAAGAAAACAGATCTTAAACATATTAAAATGGATATAGTTGGAAGAAATTGCATCCCTTTTCTTCAACTGCACCTTTGGCTATCTGAATAGTGAGCAATCTCACTTCCAACTAACCCGCCACTGCTGAGTTTTGAAACTGTGAAAGTGACATTATTTGTGAACTAGATGAGTATGCAGCAGCTTAAGGTCTTAGAATGTATTGCCTGGATCCAGCTTCACTTCCACAATCCATAAACACAGCTATAATTGAGGAACTAACTGAATGTTCACACAAATGGATGTTGCATGCATGGTTGCTAATCCAATTTGAGGTCACAAACAAAGTCCCAAGCTGCACAAGTCCCAAGTCTGATCCTTTAGGGCAGGGCTGCCCAAACCCTGGCCTGTGGGCCATTTGCAGCCCCTGGGGGCCCCCAATCTGGTCCCCAGGGAGCCTGTAGTCTCCAATGAGACTCTGGCCCGCTGGAGACTTGTGGGAGCCCTTGCTGGCCCAATGCGCTGCTCTTGGCAGCATCAGCGAGGGAAAGGCTGCCCTGCCTAGACTTCACAGGAGAGTTCTGCATAAACCCTACCCACCCGCAACACTCCCCTGAGGCTGGGGAGGCTGCAGCTGAGTCCGGGCATTGGATGGGGGTGAGAAGTCCTGGGCCTGAATGTTCTGCTTGAGTTGGCTTGGAGGGGGCAGGGGATGGGTAAGGAGGAGGGAGTGAGAAAGTGTGGGTCTGAGTGTGCTGCTTGAGTGTGCCTTGGGGTCGGGGCTGCGCTGCATTGGAGAAATCATGGGATGTTTGAATGCGACTGGAGAGTAGTAAGTCTACTTAGCAGTAAGTCCCATAGAGACAGTGGGGCTTACTCCCAGGAAAGTGTGGATTCAATTGAGCTGTGAGTGCTTGGGAAGGGCAGGTGCTGCAGAGGAGAAGTCGTGCGGATGTTTGAATGCAGCTGGAGAGCATGCCTACTCAGCAGTAAGTCCCATAGAGTCAGTGGGTCTTACTCCCAGGGAAGTGTGGGTTGATTGGGCTGTGACTACTTGATGTTGGGGGGCAGGTGCTGCAGGGGAGAAGTTGCAGGATGTTTGAATGGGGAGGAAGCAGGCTGCTTCTGCTTATTAGGGCTGCTGACAGAGAAGGAGGAAGGTGGGGGTCCCTTTGTGAATGGGAAAACACAAGCTCTCTGCCTGCCTGTTTGTTTGATGCTGGCTGGGGAAGGGACGGAGAGCCCAATCCTATGCCTGTTTACTCAGAAGGAAGTTCCATTATAGTCAATGGAGCTTACTCCCAGGAAAGTGTAGATAGGATTTCAGCCTGAGGGAGACACACAGCTCCCTTCTGTGTGTGAATGAGGAGAAACAAACTCCTGCTTATAAATAAGCTCAGTAAAATCCATTCATTCATAAATGTTCCATCGCTAATGTATTCATTTATGCAAAATTTATGTAAACTTATTCAAATTTGAAACGTTAATTTCCCTGACCCTGGACACAGTGTCAGAGAGATGATGTGGCCCTCCTGCCAAAATGTTTGGACACCCCTGCTTTTAGGGCACTGCTTCCCAAACATTTTTGACCGCAACCCTAAGTACAGTTTTTCTTTCAGTCCAGCAACCAGTCCAGTATGTGTTGTTGTTGTCAACCACTGTCAGATGTTGTTGACAACAACAAAACAGTGCTGCAGAGTGCAGCAGCATTGCAGACTTCATCCTTGCAAAGCTCTGGACCACCAAAAAGGAAGCTTCACAGGCATCAATTCCAGTTGTGCAACCATGCAACCATATAGCTTACAACTACAACTTATAGCAATGGTTCCCAACCAGTGAACATGGCTCCCTGAGAAACCATGGAAACCAGCCAGGGAGCCATGGAATTCTTGTGGAAAACCTGCCGCCCTATACAATTTATAGGATTGTAGCCCTAATGGAGAACTGCGGCCAACAGCCCAATAAATCAAGAGAGCCACCAGTCGAAAAAGTTTGGGATCCATTGGCTTACATGGAATGTTGTTTTTCATGATCTTCCAAAACATCCACATGACGCTTGTTTGGGTCACAACCCCTGGTTTGGGAACCACTACTTTAGGGGGGAATGCAACCCCTGTGAGAAAAGATTAACACACCTACATCACCCCAGAAGGTTTCTTAACCAGGAGAAATTGTGTTCTGCCTGGATTTGATACCTCACATTACAGCCTCATTCTGTTGGTTCCATTAGGGATGCACAAAATGTATCGGACAAAGCCTGCTAATGTTATCAAAGTAGGACTGCCCTCCGCATTTTTCAGATGCTTTGCCCAAGGAGGGTCCTCCAAAATGACATGAAACTTCAGCTGCAACTCTATGCAGTGAGGCTCCAGTTGCATCCAAAGGCTCTGCTGCAAAGCTTTCAGTCATTCGTGCCATGCTGAGAATGACACTAATTGTGTTCCTAGAGATCTCCTTTGGGTGATTCAGCAATTCCACTGTGACTGCTGCCAGATATCATTCACCACTGCTCTAATTGAAATGTTTGTTTCAATTAAAAACCAAACAAGAAAACTAATTTTGTTTTTATTAATTCCTGTATGGAAGATGCAAATACCGCAAGAAGTACTGTAATGTTACTACCTTAGATTCTGATGAGTTTTGTGATCGTGGTAGTTCTTCATCACTTATTATTTCTGAAGGTGCTACAATTCACAAGTTTCAATTCCTTTCCTTCTGTTTTTCTTATCCCATCAGTAATTCCCCATTATAATGTCAGTGCACTATGATATATATCTTCAATAAAAAATAAATATTGCCCTTCACTCAGATTTGCTGTGGAAGTAAACACTCACCAAAAAAGCCCACATTCAAGTTATTGGTACAGACAGCAGAACTAAACTTTGTATGTTTCATTAGGCAGTGAGATCCCTAGACAGTTATCTTAATCAGAAATATCAGGTTGAAGTGTTTCAACTGCACAGCTCAGTGTGCCTCATAAAGAGCCACCTCAGGCTGGATTCTGATACAGCATTTCTCAAACTTTTACACAGATCTAGTGTCATTTAAAGCCAACTGCTCTTTTCTTCAGATGTTACTATATTGTTACTTTTTAGCTACTTTAGGGCACAATCCTAACCCCTTATGTCAGTGCTTCCCAGCACTGGCATAGCGGTGCCAATGGGACATGTGCTGCAACCAGCAGTTGCGTTTCACTCATGGAGGCCTCCTCAAAGTAAGGGAATGTTTGTTCCCTTACCTTGGAGCTTCACTGCCCTTATGTCAGTGCTGAAAAGCACTGACATAAGGCATTAGGACTGCACACTTAGTTGTCCAAAGTATGTCTCAATACTTTAAATGTCCTCACCAGGGTCGTGCAGTGGGAGGAGAAGCAGAGCCTCCCCACCGGAGTCCTTCAAAAAGTGCCACTGCTGTGTTGAGGCACCCAAAACCCACATGCTCCAGGAAGGGAGGCTCTTCCTCCACACCCACCGCATGTCCCTGGTCTTCACATGGTTTTATGGGGATACGTCCCAACAAATCATGGATTTATAGAGCATGAAGATAGCAAACATGAATAAGCCACATTTTACAGATCTACAAATGTAGGTCTGATTCATATATGCATACATATTCCATTGTGTGATTCTATGCATGTTTACTCAGAAGTAAATTCCACACTCCCAGTCTCTTCACTCATTGTACATATAGCCAGTGGTATAACAGTATAAATTAACTATTACATGGTATTCTATCATGTATCTATCATACTATCTATCCTGGTATTCTATGTGCATGTCAGTTATGTTGTGGTCTCTGATCAAACAATAATACTAACCAGCTGTAATGAAGACAAGACACTAAAAGAGGCATTTCTCCAGTTAGTGAAATAAATTCCCACCCACTAAATATATATATTTTAATCTCTATGTAACTTTTAACAGCCAGGCTTAATCATACACAACTATAGATTGTGACCTGCCAGTTCAAATGCAATGCAAAGAAAGTATGATTCAGGAAGCTCTTTCATTTATACAACAAAGCAAGTGTATTAAGTAGCTGTGTCAAGGCAAGGAAGGGAAATGCTATTTTGTAGGGCTACAGTGTGTAGCGGTTAGTTCTTAGTTTGATCAATCCTCCTCTGGGTATTTTGCAGAAAAGACTTTGAAACCAATTAGATTTTTGTGCCTGGAAGAAACAATTCCCAACTGAGCAGAGAAAGAAAATCCCAGTGATATTTCTAGAGCCTTTGGAAATACAGAGTATTTCAGGAGGTTTGTGGGCCAACATAGGAATTGGCTATTTCAGCACATGGTTCCATTATTGAATATACAGTTCTTAAATCATATTATACAGCAGCGGTTCCCAAACTGTGGGTCGGAATCCACCACCTGCCTTCCTTACAATCTTACCTGGGTCAGCAGGCCAGTCCAGAGTCACCACCACACGCGAGGCCTCTGTGGCCTCCCCTGCCCCGACACTCCAGAAGTGTGCAGTTTTGCATGCTTCCAGAGGTCCTTTTACGACTGCCATAAGGCAGTTGCTGCTGCTGGACCTGTGAGATTCCAGGTAAGGTACACTTTTTTCTTTTCTAATCTCACTTATACAACCATCTCAGCTCTGTTCTAGCACATATACTTGGGAGTCTTTATTAGAGTTCAAAGTAGTTAACACTTTATGGTCTTTTGTACACAGTGTAGTGTTTGCTGGTCACCTATATGTGCTGTTGGATGTCTCTTAGGGTCCAATACTAAGGGGCCATAGGTGCTGGAGCAGCACAGCACTGATGCTGGGTGTTGAAAATATGCCATAAGGCATGTCCATGGCACCTGGCAAGGAGGGGCTGCTGAGCCAGCGCCAGCCAGCAGTTGGCCTCAGCACTAAATAGAGTCACCATGGGAGTGCCTAGGGACAAGTCACACTGACGGGCAGTAGTGCAGGTTTTGGGGGCAGGGGGAGGCTTCTGGGGTGGGGGGAGTGACTGACCCAAGAGGAGGGTGGGATGGGCAGAGCCCTGCTCCACTGGATTCTATCCTCCATGTCAGGCTGCAAGGCTGACACAGCGCTGAGTCAGTGCTAGCCCCATTGCAGAGCCTACACCCTTACTTGGGGGAGGGGGACAAACGTTTTTCATTGGGTCCTACCAGTTCTAAGGCTGATCCTGGATTCACAGCTTTGCTGACATGTTGGGGGGGGGGGTTTGTTCCTAGATATTGTTACCCCAGAAACATGTGGGGAAAGTAATGCTTTTTTTGTGTGAACTGGTACCCATCCCCCTTTAGATTACAAAAATAACCCACCATTACAGGTATATTATATGTCAAGTAAGTATCAATTGGAGCCAAGTGTTTAATCAAAATGTTTAATTTGTGCAACTGCAGGTTGATCATGCTCCTGTTAATTATCACTTTCAATAATGAAAAGCTCATTAGCCTTTCCTGCTATTATAAGATCAATCAAGACCACCAATTTTGTGGTTTTCATGATGGGAGAAGGGAGAAGTGTCCCTTGCCTCCTTTTTCTTCCCTGATTATAAGGAGTCTCTGTGGTTAAGTAAGGCATCCTAATTAGATTTGTAGAACAGCCTGATGTGGGCTTGCTGAACCCTCTCTGGTGCTCTGAAGTGCATAACACTCTACTATCATTCTGGGGAGTGTCATGAAAGAGCAAGCTGGGATTTTGAGCATTACATTTGATATTCCCTTTTTTAGTTTTAAAATATTAGCTTTAATGATGTTGTATCCTGACCTGAGCCTTGAAGAGAAATCAAATAAACTAATGAATACTATCTGCCACACACTGGAATATGACACTCCCTTCACCCAGGATAAAATCTTTCCCCTGTCCAAGCACCACAAGAGGCTTAAAGACCTCACATCCTTAAATGAGAGGATGCTCCAGGGACATATGCAATGTCCATGAAGACTCTGGGAACCCTCTGATTTAGTCATGGGAAAGTTCTTCAGCTAAGTGTACAATCCTAACCAATTTTCCAGCACTGACATAGCTGTGCCAATATGGTGTGCACTGCATCCTGCAATGGGGAGGCAGTCAAGGGGGCCTCCTCAAGGCAAGAGCATGTTTGTTGCCTTACCTTGGGGCTGTATTGCAGCCAGGTCAATGCTGAAAAGTTGGTTAGGATTGCGCCCTAAGTGGATCAGATCCTAATTAGCAGGAGAGCACTGAGATTACAGCAGGATCCTCCTGTCCTTGAACAGCTTATCTGGCAAGGATCCATAACCCAGTACTCAATTGGCTGGGTACTTGAGTACTTCCCAAGTACTTCTGCCTATTAAATGCATCATATTCCCTACTAAGGTGTGCCCATAAAAGGAAACCCGCCCGGCATGATTTGGCCCCCTTGGCACAATGCATTGATTCACAGACCTCAGAAAGAGAATTCTGTGGAGGTCCCCAGTGCAGGACCTTGGGTAACTTGGGGACACAATATCCCAGAGAAAGACTGCCCCCCAAGTAGAAATGCCAGCCATCTAGAATTGGCCTGGAAACTCCAGGGATTACCACCAAACTCCAGCTGGCTACTTGAAAGGAATTCTGGAGATGTTAACTGGGCCTCTAGGAATTTTGAACATTACATCCCATTGAAAGTAAAATATCGAAGAGTAGCATCAAAAAAGAATTGGCAGCCCTACCCTCAGATGACACCCTGCTCAGGGGATCTCTAGTAATGGGAAAGAGTGCCTCTTGTCACCATCCCCTTCCTGGCTCCTCCATCAGTCATGGCACTAGGAGCAGTAACAATGACAGTCTCATGCTGACAGATCTAGCAGGTGGTCTAGAGCCTTCTCAGGAGGAGGAACCAATCTCCATGGGTGCTCTGGATTGTGGCCTTAAAAGAATTCAAGAAAGGGTGGAGTTACTGCTCAGGATTGGCAGAAACCAACATGCACACATATTACACCGTGCTTGTCTGTATGCATATCTCAAAGCTAACGCACTGTTCCTTCTTTCTTGAATCTTAAGTGTAAGGAATCTCCTATTCCTGGCTTTAGCTGAAGCCCTAATGGAATAGCTTTTCTGATTTCCTAAATCTACTGCATAATATTCATTGCAAGTCTCTGTGGGAGGGCAAACGTCAAGAGAATATTCGGTTGAGTCCAACATCTGCAAGGGTAATTACGCTGTTGAGCCTGTGGATGAATTCTCAGCTGAATGCTCTGTGATTTGAAAGCTTCCACCTTTCCAACCCAAGAAGTATTCTTTAAAGAATGGTGAGTACTTGGGCTTCAGATCTTAATATATATCTGTAATTTTTTTTATAAAGAAAGACTGAAGGACATGTACTCTGTAGTCACCAGGCTACATTTATCATCAGGATGTCTGCTAAATCAGAATACAGAAGTTCTAGTTTCACTGCCCTTCTTATCAGCACCTGGCAGATTCTGAAGAGGAACAGCTCTTGGGGTCTTCTTTGCCATAGTAGGCACAATTGTATATGCACACAGTATGCCTGCATTGATATGGTGCAATGATTATTCACTATAGACCTATGCAGATGTTCAAAGCTTACATAAGGAGAGGAGATTGTTTGCAGGCCTTGCCTCCTGGCATGCCCGGTTATATTGGAAGAAACTGTATAGTGGCCTGTCTGTGTAGGAACCACAAGTAAACCACATTTTACCAGTAGCTGGTTCTGTATGTAGTTGGTTGTATATGTATTGACTATACCTTCTTCCATGAGGACATGGAAGCCGTCACCTTAAGCACAGATTGGCTTGTGGGGGGGGGGGGGTGCCCACTCTGTCACCCACTTGCCTCTACTGCTCCTTCTTCTTCATAATTGGAAAAAGAAGAGGGGGACAGAGTGGAAGAGGAATATGGAGGGGAAGGGAATGCTGAACGAAAACACTGGAGAATGGGAGAACTAGAGGTTGGCACACTGTCAGGTGTCTGGTAGGGGCATGGGTTGGATCTAGCTTCACCTCCTTCAGAACCTACAAGTTACTGCCAGATTCTACCAGCACGGAAACTTGGGGTTATCTCTAAGTGCCCCCTTTACAGTTAGAAAAGAACTACAGTAGATGTTATGAAAAATATCGAATTGCCCCTGGTATATGACTCTATGACCTTTCTCAGGTAACATTTTGTATAATGCAATGTGTTGTAAAGCCAATAGTCACTCTTTCTACTTTCCAAGGCCAGAATACTGTGGAGTCAGGTGAAGATTTCATGATCATGTCTCTTATTGAAAAAGAATTTTCCTAATGGAACTGAACTACTAGACAGAAAAATGGCAGCATGGACCAATGAAACACTAAGACTGGTTCTTAATTTGCTCACATCTGTCATGACCTTTCCAAGATGGTGATGCTACAATATATGCATTAGTTACATGACAGCAGGAAACCCAGTCTACTAGAGAACAGTAATGATGAAAATCTGTGAATGCTAATAGGCTACTAGTGTGGGGGTCATTTCTATCTGTTTTTAACAGAGGCTGTCAAGTGAGGCTGAGAAGCAGAAATATTGCTAGTCAAAGACCTATTGTACAATAATGTCTAATCCACAAAATTAATATATTAACTTGTAAAACACTGATTCCAGTGGTTCTCAAACTTTTAGCACTGGGACCCACTTTTTAGAATGAGAATCTGTCAGGACCCACTGGAAGTTATGTCATAACTGGAAGTGACATCATCAAGCAGAAAATTTTTGATAATCTTAGGCTGCAATCCTACCCAGTAGTAAGTCCTATTTACGATCATATACACAATAGCCTGTTAAAAGAACAGATCTGTAACATTTCCCCAAATGCAGTTACATACCATGGTAGCATCAACTCTAATATATTAAAAATAAACTATTGAAATGAATGGGGACCCACCTGAAATTGGTTCGCAACCCACCTAATGGGTCCTGATCCACAGTTTGAGAAACACTGACTGATTCAATAGATCATTGTGGTCACATTGTAAATGTGTACCCACAGTGGTGTGGTATAAGAAAACAGTGGCCTGGTGGTGACTCTGGGGTTAAATGGGCAGCCCTAAAGGTTAGCCAGAAGCAAACACTGTTTTCTAGAATACTGTTCTACTCAAGTCCACTACAGTGACCACTTTTTTTTCCTCGAAGTAATACCTGACTGAACAATCTCACAAGAGGACATGCTACACAGCAGGCACTGTGGCATGCACCTGTTAACCTTTGTCAAAGGGAACTTACAGCCCAATCCTAATGGGCAGCCCAATCCTGAGCTGCCCTCACCCAGAGGAAAAGTGGCGCCAAAATGGCTGCCGTTACCGCCAACTCCTCATTTGTCCCCTTCACCCGGGTAAGGGAGGAGGCCCTGCAATGGGGCCACTCAACTCTGCACCAGCTATTTAGCCAGCCCAGAGTAAAGCAGCATCTGGCCCAACACGGGGCTAAGGATCCGGCAATGTCAGCACTGACTGCACAGGACTGGGCCCTAAGTCCCCCGCACCCGCCATTGTAGGTGTGCCAATAGGGAGCAGTCATAGAGATCTCATCCATAAGGAATGAGGTAACTTTCATTCCCTTACCCTGGAGGAAGCCTCCCCTGCCCAAGTGGGTCTCCTCAGCCATATAGCTGGTAGAGGAGACCCATTTGTGACTGAGGGGCTCACTGAGGGATATATTCCCTTACCTCTCCTAAGCCTCCCAATTGGACCCTCCCCACCATAGCATGCCGCACAGCCTGTGTTGGAGTGGCTGCATGCTATAGCAGGGGAAAGGATAGGATTGGGCTGTTAGTTAGCAAACTGGGTCTGAAACCATGGTTTGTCTCTTGCTTGGCTGAACTAACCACAGTACGAATTAAACCTGTTTCTCAAGTTTGGCTGTAATGGGAAATGTTCGTTTATTCAAAACCTAAATAGTTTCAGGTTCCTCCTCTTGCAGGCAATGGAGCAAAGGAGAGGTGGGGCATGAGCCAGAAGATCATCTGGGCTCATCCACATGATCGAAACCATGATTTGGGTGGTTAACTGAACTTGGTCTCTCTCTGGCTCAGATATACTAAATCACCAGCTAAGCAAACAGCACACAATCATATTTCGCCATGAGTTAGTAAACACAACCTTACAAAACAGGGCCAGCAGAGTACTTTTTTTTAGAAGGAGGCTGCCAAGACACTCCAAGCGCTGCCCTTGTTTAATTGATATCTAGGATCCTGTGCTGACAACTCATCTGATGTTCATCAAGCAGCAGTGAGCATTACCAATGAAAAGACTGAATTGCGTAATTAGGAAGAACGCATGCATGCACATTATCAGTTTGCTCAAGTATAATGACAACAAAGAGGCTGGTGTTGTGAAAGCTCAGAAGACTGCATAATTAATAAAACCTAAAGAAATAAAAGCATCTTAGAAGGGGAAGTCTTTTTCAAAAGGAATAGAAAAAACAATTTTAAAAAAAAAAAAGTTTCTGTTAATAGATTTTTACACCATTTTAAACGCACAGCGGATGTAGGCACCTTTATGCCCCAATCCTATCCAGTTTACATGATGTAGCTGTGCTGCTGGAATCCATGCTGCAACCTATGGTAGGGAGGCAGGGAGACCATATGGCCCAGTACAGGTAAGGAATCTCCATAGGCAACCTGGCTTCTTGGATGCCAATGGATCTCTTTGGACCTAAGCCAGCTGTATAGCTAGTGTACATCTAAGGAACCTCAGGTGTGTCAGGCTGGGAAACGGCAGATAAGATCTTGGTGTTTACTGCTGCTGCCAAGATTCTCCCCCTCCGGCCCCCGAATGATGCCTGTTCACCTCGCGTACCCCAATCCATTTCCTGATCCTCCCTCAAACCACCCATGAACAACCCTGTTGCCAACTTACCTGTTCTCAGCACCACTGTCAGGGCCTCTGACTGTTTGCACCTGCAGTGCACAACAGTGGTGGCACCTTTTACAATGCTGTACCGGGACTTATGGCAGCAGGTTGCAAGCTGCATTAACAGAAGCCCACAATAAGACTGAGCTGTTCATTTTCAAGGGAGAAACTGCTGATATACAGGTTTTGACCGACTATCAGGCTGATTGTGCTACTGTTGGTTTTGGGTGATGCTGTCTTGTACAGTTTCAGACTACTGGTCCATCTAAGCCAGCACTGTGTATGCTGACTGACAGCCCCCTCCCGGGTCTCAGAGAGGAACCTTTCCTAGCCCTGCTACCTGAATTCCTTTTAACAGGAAATACCAAAAACTGAATTTGGGACCTAATAGAAGCAAGGCATGTGCCATGCAAGTGAGTCGTGGCCCCTCCTTTCACGTCTCTCACATCCACAGAATTGATCTCAAAGCAATTGGGATTATTCTTGGCTTCCGATGGTTGCCAAGGACACAAAATGACCCAAGTGTATAAAAATAGAACAGATGCTGTACACTGAGCTAGAGAAGCAACATCTTCCAAATTATCTAATTGAAGATCAGTCGACAACATGTAGACTTAAAAGAATTTTCCTTTGAATGGGGATTGGTGGCAAATGGAATCACTTCACTTCAGGCAGGTGTCAGTTTGGGTTTACATTTTGTCGATAGCATGAAGTACTGAACAATTAATTCACCTTTCTTAACCAAAGGCAGTTCACTTCTGGTAAAACAGTTTTTAAAAATCATGTGGTAGCTTTTTAATTTGTTCTTTTTGTTATATATCTTATTGTAAGTCTATCAGAGAATATTATATATATATATATATATATATATATATATATATATATATATATATATATATATATAACAACTAAATAGTTTAATGTTATTGCTAATATTTCAGTTTAATAAGCAATGTATTTATTACGGTAACTCTTCAGGTGCAGTATTTATAATTTATGTAAAGCTACCAGTGGTCATAATTAATTGTAGACTATTCTATCATGAACTAAAACTATATACGTAGGAAGAGCATGAGACCCCATTTCCCACTGCTTCAACTTAGCAATGATTTTCATTGTCCTGGCAACTGTTAAGCATGTCGTTAACTGCTGGCAGAGAGATCTTTTGGCTATTTAATTGGGCATTAGTGCTAAACCACACCAATGAAAATGCATGCAGAGGAAGTCAGAGTCATGTTTGTTCTGTGGCCTACCAAGTTTCTTGCAGGGAGATTCTAGGTGATGAGCAGCCTCTCACAAAGATGGAGCTGACACCATTCCTTATGAAGCAGCACATTCAAAGACTAGTAAATTCCAGTTTGGGTGTTAAATCTGTGCGTCACAACTAAGGCTCTGGGCAAACAAGAGAACTAAGGGAAATCAAACCAGCAAATAAGTATCCTGAACAGCAACAGATCAGACCAGATAATGTTTTAAGACCTGCTCCGTATAAAAGCTTAGGGATCAGGCTTCCCTACTTTGTCTGCCATGTCTCTGGCTTGAGCAACAAGGATCCTGGTCTTGCTGCTGGTCCCTTCCACAAATTCACCCCTGAACCATTCCAAGGACAGGAGGTAGACCTGGCAGATGTTAAATTGAGAGGGGAATGGTCCAATAGTTTGAAAAAACATGGACAAAAAAGCTATGCAGTCAGACAGCCAGCAGCAGGGTGGGGGCTATCCAGTGTTCTGCATCGAGTGCCACATGTATGATTATATGCCTCTGGGGCATAAGTCACGGGTGTGTCCTCGATGCAAGGAGCTCCAGGCTCTCAGGGAACGCGTCCGTTCCCTTGAAGCCTTGGTGGCCGACCTGGAGAAGCGCAGGCAGCCAGAGGAGGACCGTGGGGAGACTTCTGGGGACGATCAGGCTTCGTCCCAACCTCAGGCGTGCAGCTCCTCGGCTGCCCGGGTGGGAAGTCTCGGGACTGGAGGACGTCATCCTGGAGAGGAGGGAAACAATCCCCTAGGGGGGATCCCTTCTCCAGGGGATGGGCCCGTATCCGAGCGCACTCGGGATACTCCTCGGCGGGAGGGGGGTCGGGGGCTTCTTGTAGTGGGGGATTCGATTATTAGAAACATAGAGAGGGGGGTTTGCGACGGATGTGAGGACCGCATGGTGACTTGCCTGCCTGGTGCGAAGGTTGCGGACATCACTTCTCGTCTAGACAGGCTAGTAGACAGTGCTGGGGGAGAGGTAGCGGCTGTGGTGCATGTCGGCACCAACGACGTGGGCAAGTGTAGCTGGGAGGTCCTGGAGGCCAAATTTAGGCTTTTAGGCAGGAAGCTGAAAGCCAGGACCTCAAAGGTAGCGTTCTCTGAAGTGCTACCTGTTCCACGCGCAGGGCCAGCTAGGCAGGCGGAGATCAGGGGTCTCAATGCGTGGATGAGACGGTGGTGTAGGGAGGAGGGGTTTAGATTCGTTAGGCACTGGGGAACGTTTTGGGACAAGCGGGGCCTGTACAAGAGGGACGGGCTCCATTTGAACCAGAATGGAACCAGACTGCTGGCGCATAACATTAAAAAGGTGGCAGGGCAGCTTTTAAACTGATCCCTGGGGGAAGGCTGACAGGAGCCGAGGGGCATCCGGTTCGGGACTCCTCATCCCTATGGGATGAGGATGGGGAGGTTAGAGAACAACAAGACAAAGGCAGGGTAGGAGAAGAAATTGGGAAAGGTAGGGTGATGGGATGTGATAGACGGTTTGGCACAATGAGAGGATGCGGGGACAAAGGAGCGAATAAGCAGCCCATCCTGGGGCATTCCGTGTATAAATGCTTTTATGCGAATGCCCGAAGTCTACGAGCAAAGGTGGGAGAACTGGAATGTCTGGTGACAAGGGAAAATATTGACATAGTGGGCATAACGGAAACCTGGTGGAATGCGGAGAATCAGTGGGATACCGCAATCCCGGGCTATAAACTCTACAGGAGGGACAGGCAGGGGCGTGTTGGAGGTGGGGTGGCCCTTTATGTTAAGGAAGGGATAGAATCCAGCAAAGTAGAGATTGAAGGTGGGTCCGACTCCACCGTAGAATCTCTGTGGGTTAAATTACCAGGCTTGTGCAGTGATGTAATACTGGGGGCGTGCTATCGTCCTCCAGACCAGAAATCTGATGGGGACCTTGAAATGAGGAAACAGATCAGGGAGGTGACAAGGAAGGACAGGGTTGTAATCATGGGGGACTTCAATTATCCACATATTGACTGGGTCAATTTGTGTTCTGGTCACGATAAGGAAACCGGATTTCTTGACGTGCTAAATGACTGTGGCTTAGATCAGCTAGTCACGGAGCCCACCAGAGGACAGGTGACTCTGGATTTAATTTTGTGCGGTACGCAGGACCTGGTTAGAGATGTAAATGTTACTGAGCCATTGGGGAACAGTGATCATGCTGCGATCCGTTTTGACGTGCACGTTGGGGGAAGAATACCAGGCAAATCTCTAACAAAAACCCTTGACTTCCGACGGGCGGACTTCCCTCAAATGAGGAAGCTGGTTAGAAGGAGGTTGAAAGGGAGGGTAAAAAGAGTCCAGTCTCTCCAGAGTGCATGGAGGCTGCTTAAAACAACAGTAATAGAGGCCCAGCAGAGGTGTATACCGCAAAGAAAGAAGGGTTCCACTAAATCCAGGAGAGTGCCCGCATGGCTAACCAGCCAAGTTAGAGAGGCTGTGAAGGGCAAGGAAGCTTCCTTCCATAAATGGAAGTCTTGCCCTAATGAAGAGAATAAAAAGGAACATAAACTGTGGCAAAAGAAATGTAAGAAGGTGATAGGGGAGGCCAAGCGAGACTATGAGGAACGCATGGCCAGCAACATTAAGGGGAATAATAAAAGCTTCTTCAAATATGTTAGAAGCAGGAAACCCGCCAGAGAAGCGGTTGGCCCTCTGGATGGTGAGGGAGGGAAAGGGGAGATAAAAGGAGACTTAGAGATGGCAGAGAAATTAAATGAGTTCTTTGCATCTGTCTTCACAGCAGAAGACCTCGGGCAGATACCGCTGCCCGAACGGCCCCTCCTAACCGAGGAGTTAAGTCAGATAGAGGTTAAAAGAGAAGATGTTTCAGACCTCATTGATAAATTAAAGATCAATAAGTCACCGGGCCCTGATGGCATCCACCCAAGGGTTATTAAGGAATTGAAGAATGAAGTTGCAGATCTCTTGACTAAGGTATGCAACTTGTCCCTCAAAACGGCCACAGTGCCAGAAGATTGGAGGATAGCAAATGTCACGCCTATTTTTAAAAAGGGAAAGAGGGGGGACCCGGGAAACTATAGGCCGGTCAGCCTAACATCCATACCGGGTAAGATGGTGGAATGCCTCATCAAAGATAGGATCTCAAAACACATAGACGAACAGGCCTTGCTGAGGGAGAGTCAGCATGGCTTCTGTAAGGGTAAGTCTTGCCTCACAAACCTTATAGAATTCTTTGAAAAGGTCAACAGGCATGTGGATGCGGGAGAACCCGTGGACATTATATATCTGGACTTTCAGAAGGCATTTGACACGGTCCCTCACCAAAGGCTACTGAAAAAACTACACAGTCAGGGAATTAGAGGACAGGTCCTCTCGTGGATTGAGAACTGGTTGGAGGCCAGGAAGCAGAGAGTGGGTGTCAATGGGCAATTTTCACAATGGAGAGAGGTGAAAAGCGGTGTGCCCCAAGGATCTGTCCTGGGACCAGTGCTTTTCAACCTCTTCATAAATGACCTGGAGACAGGGTTGAGCAGTGAAGTGGCTAAGTTTGCAGACGACACCAAACTTTTCCGAGTGGTAAAGACCAGAAGTGATTGTGAGGAGCTCCAGAAGGATCTCTCCAGACTGGCAGAATGGGCAGCAAAATGGCAGATGCGCTTCAATGTCAGTAAGTGTAAAGTCATGCACATTGGGGCAAAAAATCAAAACTTTAGATATAGGCTGATGGGTTCTGAGCTGTCTGTGACAGATCAGGAGAGAGATCTTGGGGTGGTGGTGGACAGGTCGATGAAAGTGTCGACCCAATGTGCGGCGGCAGTGAAGAAGGCCAATTCTATGCTTGGGATCATTAGGAAGGGTATTGAGAACAAAACGGTTAGTATTATAATGCCGTTGTACAAATCGATGGTAAGGCCACACCTGGAGTATTGTGTCCAGTTCTGGTCGCCGCATCTCAAAAAAGACATAGTGGAAATGGAAAAGGTGCAAAAGAGAGCGACTAAGATGATTACGGGGCTGGGGCACCTTCCTTATGAGGAAAGGTTACGGCGTTTGGGCCTCTTCAGTCTAGAAAAGAGATGCTTGAGGGGGGACATGATTGAGACATACAAAATTATGCAGGGGATGGACAGAGTGGATAGGGAGATGCTCTTTACACTCTCACATAATACCAGAACCAGGGGACATCCACTAAAATTGAGTGTTGGGCGGGTTAGGACAGACAAAAGAAAATATTTCTTTACTCAGCGCGTGGTCGGTCTGTGGAACTCCTTGCCACAGGATGTGGTGCTGGCGTCTAGCCTAGATGCCTTTAAAAGGGGATTGGACGAGTTTCTGGAGGAAAAATCCATTATGGGGTACAAGCCATGATGTGTATGCGCAACCTCCTGATTTTAGGAATGGGTTAAGTCAGAATGCCAGATGTAGGGGAAAGCACCAGGATGAGGTCTCTTGTTATCTGGTGTGCTCCCTGGGGCATTTGGTGGGCCGCTGTGAGATACAGGAAGCTGGACTAGATGGGCCTATGGCCTGATCCAGTGGGGCTGTTCTTATGTTCTTATGTTCTTATGGACATGTGCAGGAAACACATATCCCCACCTTTCAGGACCACAGTAGCAAGGTGTCGTAAGGACTGGAAATCTCTCCTCTTTACATTCCTTGTAAAAGCAGAAGTGTACTGAACTGGATTGGGGCCACAGCACTGGTCCCATTCTCCAATGACATCCCTTATGCAAATCCCTCCCCCATTGGCTTTCACTATCCCATTAGAGGAAAATACAGGGGCACACATGTGTAAGCCCCTGCAGTAGCCTGTTGAGACAGCAGGGAGGGGGGTGGATCTGCCAATTCCTGGGAGATGGCCTGTGTGGTGCTGCCAATCAGCTGGGATGCAGGCCAGACCAAGGTGCAAAGAGGATGGTTGGAAGCTACAAGCAATGCCAGAGGTGGGAAAGAGTAAGACAGAGCTACCAGGAAAGCTGGGCTCACTAAGAGAAGAGGTGAGTAGTGTCAATCCCCAGGAAGAGGATGTGGCCAGGTACAAGGGGTCCTGGATCAGAGTGGGAATACCATTTGCCTATCACCTTGCCCCCAAGAGAGAGTCAGAAGGCAGACCCTATTCCTGGAATGGACTGGGATACTCTTGTGGTGTAACGTGTGGCTCAGAGCTTGAGATACCCATGCAGACTATCTTGGACTGCACTTCTGAAGGGGCACTTCCATGTAGGTAGCCCCCCCCCCCAGCCTTGAAGAGAAAGTGAAGAATGGGGTGAAAGAAACCCTGGACAAAAGGAACAACCCCTTCCTTTTGTTTGTCAATTGTACCAAGGCCAAATAGAAAAGACATGTTAGCATGCATCCCTTGCATGTCTTGTTTGATTATCACTCAGCTTCCCGAAGCCCATAGAGGGAACATTCCCTCCCATAGGAGCAGGAGGTGGAGAGGATCACATGTTTTCTCTAACAAAGCAAATAACAGCTTGGGGAAGGTCAACTTACAGCAATTATACAGGGATAGGAAAGGGTTAACACATCCCTTCCAGTACCACATCCCACTCCAATCACTCTACTCATGGATGTTTTTAGAAATCATTTTTAAAAGGTGGGTGATTTGATGGCAGATCTCCAGTGTCTCATTTGACCCTCAGCTGGCAAAAATACTTTCTAAATGACACGTGTGGATATTCCTGGCTTTTGCAAGGACTAGGTGAGTGTGGTGACATAAACATCAAGGAGACAGACCGGGGCACTGTCCTCTGAAAGCAGCAGGTAATCCCAACCCTTTGTTCCCCTCTTTATTATCCCCATACTGCAGGTGCATCTCTGCAGGTAATCCCATACAGGTATAGGCTGGCATTTATTCCTGTCGATTGCTCGAGGCAATTGTCTATTTTTATCATAATAGCTGCAACATGTGAACTTGACAATCACAATGAAACGTAAGGATCTTTTGTGAAATGGCTCTCTTTTTAAAAATGAGTGCATCTGCTTGGCAATGTATGAGTTCAGTTCCATTTATAACTCATTTACAGTTCTCCTGCACAGATTAGCAAAATATATTACCATACACAAGCGTGCTTGTAACAGAGGGATGAATTTAAATTGCTAGCGCACTCATTACTTTGAAAAATGATGATGGAGTCCTTGCCTGCATGGGAATGACAGAATCGGTTTGATGATGACAATCACCGCCCTTCTTCTTAAATTTACATTGTGTTATTTAAAAGGGTACCTATTTCCTACCAACACCTATTTCTTCTGCTGTCCCCAGCTTGCAGTAAAACATTGTTCCCAAAAAAAGTACAGATAACACCAGTTTCACACTAGCAGTGAGTGAGAATTGATTAACTGCTTTAAAACTGTATCTATAAAAAAAGGGAGGGACTTTCTTGCCCATGCTCTCAGATACATTAACATCTCTCACGTATATGTGCACACACAAGCATAGGCTAAATACTTCACTTGTAAATTCCTCCTCTTGTCATTGAACTGCAATGATGTCATGGAATATTTGCAAACATTCCAACTACAGACTCCTAGTTACATATAATTAAAGTGCTCTGCCATTGAGGTTAGGACACTAATCCAGGCATTGGGGTTTTAGGTTTTTGTGGGACCCAATTTTCGTGTTTTGTATTTTCAACAAGGCAATCTGAGTGCATGAGTTTTTTTTTACCAACTACTAATCAGATATTACATGGGGGGAGGCAGTCAGAAAAAGAACCAAGAGGCTTGGTTTCCCAAAGGGAGCCACACTGATGCATGGGTCCTAGGACATATAATGTGACGGTTCAGAGTAGGTGCTTAAAGTCACGGCCCATGAGAAGGGTGTAAAGGGGGTAATTTGTACCTGGGCCCAGGGTCAAAAAGGGGGCCCAGGGTCAAACAAGGGGGCCCAGAAATTTCCTGGGTCTTATTTTTTCCTATCTCACTTGGACTTACTGCCTGCATGAGATGCTGTGTGCGCCGCTGCTGCTGGTACTGAAAACCATATGGACTGGACCAAGGAATGTATACATGACATTCTTTAACACAGTGTCATATCTGGGAGGAAACTGGCCTGCTCTTATAGCTCTTTGGCATATAGATCTGCTTGTTATGAAGGACTGTATAGGAGCTCAGGGACACAGCTGTGGGGCTACAGCTGCTGAAGAAGTATATTTTGGTGTAAACAAGACACTTTCCATTCTAGTGTGAACCAAATATGATGATGCTAATTTTCTGCAATGGTTTTCTATATTTAAAAGATTTTAGAGAGACTTAGGAATATGTTTGGTTTTCCATATTATTGTATCTAGCTGTCAACACGGTGCAAGCAGGTAGACCTGGGATCTGCATTGGGAAGCCCAGTTGATCTGGGCTCCAAAGGCTTTTCTGACTGATGCCACCCTCCCCCTGCCCTGTTTTGCCCCCGCCCCTGTTCTGCCCGCAGTTGTCACCACCCTCCCCCACTCTGTTTCATCCCCTCCCCCTTTGGAAGGTGCCCAAAAGAAACTTTGTAGTCCCCTGATACAATTCATCTCAATTCCCCTGCTTACCATTATGATTAGTGATTTACTGGGAACAGAGATCCAGTATACTGACAGTGTAAGTGAAAGGCAGATCGATGTGAAGCTACTCCTTCCGTCACTTCAGCAAAATACAGAAACCACAAGAGAATAGCAAGAAAACAGAGGCCACGGCCTTGGGCAGGGACAGAGGCCCAGGGCAAGTGCAGCTCTGGTTTATTCTGTCCAACACCAGACACCTTAATCACTAGCTGTGTTCCTCAAGTAAGGGAAAAGTATGTCTCCTTTGCAGGGTGTAATTTCAAACAAACCGACAGTCATTCAAGTCATTCAAGACATGCTCATTCAAGTAAAGGAGACGTGAGATTTCATTTGGTACTGGTTTCGGACTGTGGTTTGCAGCTTGCTTCATTCAGCCCTCACAAGGGGCCTAGCATGAAAACTTGCAGAAGTGGAATCCTGTGATGGCTGAATGAAGCACGCTATGGAAGTGAGGAGAAGAAGAAACTGGCCCAGCTGCTCATCAGTACTCAGAGGACCAACAGTTCTTGAGAACTTCTGCCCCTTTGCCAACAGTTGCACCAGCAGTGGAAAGACATTGGCCTGGGCCTGTCCATTTGGTTGACTCCCAGACGGGACTCTAACCAGTTGCCAGGACCTTTTAAAAAGAAGTCTTCCCCCTCTGAAGAACAGGTCAGGTTGGCTGCTGGGTCTTGTTTACTGATTCACATATATTATTTACAATATGTTTCCTTCGCTGAGAATATAGGTTGCACTCAATTATATCTTAGAAACTGTTATATTTGCTACAAGAGGACTAAATAATTTAAATACCAAAAAATAAAAATAAAAAAATACCGTGACCCTAAAACCAAACTAAAAGGATTTTGGATGCCAATTACTTTTGGGTTTGGCAACCCACATAACAAAACTTCTACTGTCAACTAACAGTGTCCCAATACTCTAAAGAAGAGAATAATTTTCACCCTCCGGACTGTGTCTCACAATCGAAGGGACTGTTCAGCAGCATTTTTTCTTGAGGGGGATTCACAGCAAGAAGAATAAAAACACAGGCACTTACTCTGCCACAATCACTCACCAGAAAAATCTTGCTGCAAATCTCCTGCGGAAAGGAGCTGAAACAGCCCTTGAAAATGAAGGCAATAGAACGTATGGCAAGCTCAAGTAGTCAGCTCAATGGGTCTACTATTGAAGGACTCTAAGAATACAAGTATTATGCTGGGACTAAATAACAGTTGCAACAGGAGCTCTTAGGGGCAGTCAACACATAACATTTATCACATGGAGTGATCTTGTCTGATCTTGGAAGCTAAGCAGCGTCAGGCCTGGTTAGTACTTGGATGGGAGACCGCCTAGGAATACCGGGTGCTGTAGGCTTCTACCATAGTCTTTTGAGACTGAAGGTTGCCAATCACTGTCTGAAACACTCTCTGAGGCTCTGGTGGCCCCTGGCATATCATGTGATACAGACAGAATTGCCACAGGGTCACTGGGTGATATTGTAAAAGCTGTGTCAGGCCTAAGCTATCATATGAAGGACACCGGGTAATACAAGTTTCTAGTAGACAGTTCTCATTAGAATTAAACTATGGCTGCTATCTTATGTACACTTACCTTGAGTGAGTCCCATTGAATTCAGTAAGATGAGCAGTCCAATCCTGAAATTGCACTGCCCTTTACAACAGAGAAACTTCCCCCTCCCTAACACACACACACACACACACACACACACACACACACACACACACACACACACAATTATAAACCTTTTCACAGATTAAAAGTGTTGCATAAACAGAAAGAGCAAGAGAAAAAAAGTTATGACTTACAACTTGAACTCTTAGTTTTGCAGAATTCAGAACAATATGTTGTCAACATCTCAGCAAAGGAAAATAATGTATGGGGCACATGAAGAAGTAGGGCTGGATGGAGGAGGACAGATAGGAGTTTCTGAGCAGCAGTGTCCCCATTCAAAACTGAAATGGTCGTGCAACCAAATTCTGTGTCAGATTACAAGCATCTGTATGATATAAGGATAGCCTCTGCCATGCCTTTTCTTCTCAGTTGTTTCCTTTCCATCCAGAGTTAGTGGATCATTTATATGTAGTCTCTTCCAAACTTTCACCCAAATCCAGCAGTTCCCTGCATCCCTGGGAGCTGAGATGCACTTATCTGTTTTTATCCCCAAACTGAACAGGGCAGCCATTGCAGGTTGGACATCTTTGTGTGGATTTTGGACTAATCAAGAACTCTGGAAAGGGACTAATACAATTGGATCTCGGTATCCATGGGGGATTCATTCCCGAACCACCCTCAGATACCGAAACCCAAAGATAAGTGAATCCACAGATCAGGTCCAATAAGCACTCTGAATGTGACTGGGGGTGTTCACCGGTTGTGTGTGGAGGTGTTCCGAGGCCCAGAGAGGCCACATGATCTCTGGTCACATCTGGGAGCTCAGATCAGGCACTGCGGGTTTGGAATCTGCCGTGAGTTAAGTCCCAGGATTCAGAACTCGTGGATAAACAGGGTTGACCTGCATGCTCATTAGTGATGTTGATTTCATTCATTCTTCATGCTGTATAGTACATAGTGGGTTTGCTGTCTGGTAACTGTAAATGACCATTTTCTGATGGATTTGATTATATTAATTTAAAATATTCCCGGGGCTAAATTTTTCATAATTTTTCCCTCAAAGAATGGTGTCACTTTGACACATGAGAAATGCCTTGCTGCCACAGCTTGGGTGCATATTCTTTTTCCAGCAGCTTGCTCTCCACCCTGCAGGCTGTGACCATCATCTGACAATAGGATGGTGCTTTGCAGGCAGGCTGAGAAAGAGTCAAGCTTCCTCTTTTACTGTTACTGACTTGGAGCCCAATCCTGAACTCAGCGTGCCAGCTCACATCTGGTGCATGCTGTTGCAAACATGCCATAAGGCACGTTTTTTGGGCCCTAGCGCCAGTGCTCCACTAGTGCTAGCCCAGTGGAGTGCTAGCCCAGTGGAGTGCTAGCCCAGTAGCCCCATTGTACTCACTTTACCTGGGGGAAGGGGACAAAAGCAGCAGCTACCTGGAATGTGCTGGATGTGGCGGCAGCCTGTGCCAGATGCAGCGGCAGCCACAGTTCCACACGCTGGGCAGCTCAGGATTGTGCTGGTAGCCACTCTGGCGACACCATTTTACTTTGCAGCCTATGTTTACTAGGCAGCTAAGCAGTCGGGAGGCCTTCTGAGCCGTAAGAAGCGGATCCTTGATTTGCGCCCAAATTATTTCCAAATGAAGCCAGATATCACTCTTGTCTATACACCCTGGGTTTTCAAATGACACATTGTTGGGCGCACATTGACAAAGTGCTTTCCAAGGCTTTCAAGAGCAGTGACAGTTATGACTAAGCTGGAGGCCTCATGAAAAAGAGGACTGGAGGGCGGACATGCTGGAGAGAAAGTAATGCAGAGAACATGGCTTGTTTGCAGGTGAGCGGAATAAAAATGTAGTCATTACTTGACTCTGCAATAGAGGAAAGCTTTAAGGGTTATTGCAAGTAACTCTTAGCAGAAAGGAGCATTTAGAAAAAAAGCTACAGAATTCTGACTGGTTTTTCCACTTTAACATATAGGGCAGTTGTCATCCACTTTTGCAACGGGAAGGCACCAAGTTTTTACACTTTCCAAAGCATTCATATAACATTATCACTCCTTATGTACTCCATTAGTAACTCCTTTGTACTCTGAAATGTTGACACTCTTAAAGTAATAATATATGTAGCCACCTTTATAGGACATCAGTATTCCCTGATCTCTATAGAAATAACCATCAGAGCAGAGGACTTCATCAGCAGGTTTAAAAATGGGAGATATACATATTCAGGACTTGCCATCCTGGTGACATAACTGAGGGCTCAATCCTCTGGGCTGTGGCACTGGTGCTGTCCCATTAGCACTTTTGTGACAGTCTGGGTCAGCGGCACTGGGATTAGTGCTGGCCCAATAGGATACAGTGGTTGCCACTTTGGCGCCACTGTAGCCCTGGGCACTAGGAAAGGTTAGGATTAGTCTGTAAGGCTGCTTTCAGATGGCCCAGAGCTCTGTGGAGATTATGGTTTATAATCACACTCTGTGGTGCCTCTAAACACATAGGGATCCAGTTGTCTGTAGTGACTGGTCACACAGGGATAAACTACATGAGATGTTAAACATGTAGTTTGCCTTTACCTTTAAAAAAATTTTTTAAAGGGAAGAAGGATTAAAATCAGGACCAAGTTGTGGAGCAATGTTTTTTAAACACTTTCTTTCTACATTGTGATCTTGATAAAAAAAAAAACACCCACTGAAACTATCTGCCCCAGAAAGGGAGCTGCTAAAGTATACATTTAACGTAGCGCGTAGTTTGGCCTGCAATTAAGTCAAACTAATGGAACCAGACTATGGTTAAGTTGCCATTTTGATACACATGCTCAAAGTTGCTTCAGATAGGTAACAGGCTTTACCCATTCTCTTCCTTCCATTGTCAAGGAAGTTAAAGAGTGATGCAATGCCAGGTTTTTCTTTTCATCCTCTGCATGATTACATGGGTGACTGCAAACACAGTAATTATTCCAGGTTAACCGTCAGAGTGTATAAGTGACTGGAACATCGAACAAAGCTCTTAATGTCAGAGACAGATAAACCAGAAATTTTACTTTCTGGGTGGATAATTTAACTGTCTATATCATTTGCAGTTTATCCTCAACCTTATGTTACTCACAGCCTAATCCTTACCAGTGTTGGCAGAGCTGGGCCGAGTGTATCCAGTGCAGGTTAGGAGCAGGTTATATTTTTCCCCTTACCCTGTGTAATGCTCCAGCCTGCCCAATGGGGCTACTCAGATCTGCCCCATCTAAATCAGCACCAGCTAAATCAGCACTGACTAAATCTGAGCAGCCCCATGCAGGGCTTTCATGCCCAGGACGGGGTTAGGATATGGTGGAGGCTTGTTGCACCATTCCCAGCCCTCTCCCAGGCCTGAACCATTCCCTCTCTTACCTGAAACATCCTGTCTACCTCCATTCTGCCCTCCCTCCACCCTCCCCCCACCCCTCTGCCATTTGGCGGAGTACTCACCTCTACCAGTATCTGTGTGCCGCAGGTCTTTCCACCAGTGCTGCTAGCTTTCGAGTACTCACAGCCATGCTTTACAGAACATTTGTCACGCTCTAGGCTGCGCCATCATAGCCACAGATTAGGATTGCGCTCTCAGTAAAATAACAGATTGAGATTAAAGGACACTTTGCCAATCACTGTCCTTCCTTTGGGATGAGATTAAGGAGCTGCTACTCTGTTCTGCCTCAAGTGCTATTACATTAAGCGGTTTTTGCATCAGAGTAAAAAAAGTGTGGATTAGAACCTTTGATAACAGTGGAATTGAAAAGACCAAGAACTTGTCAGTAGATGAGACAGGAAACCTCCATGTCTTTGCTGCCTCGTTTTGATTTGTTTCCTTTCTCTGAATGGAATTATCATCACCAGGTCACATGCTCGCAAAACATCTGGCCATCTTTAAGGCTTCAAGTTCTCTGAAGCCTTGGGCTCTGCACTATGCAAGCATTAGTTCATTAGAGGTTGAGACATTCAATCAAGCTACATTGTTGGCCAGAATGCTGTATGCTTCTCCTTTTCTCCCCCTCCTTCCTCCTTTTCCTTCCTCCGTTGACTTGGAATCAATAAGATCAGGAGGTTCATTCATTCACTCTTTCCCCTCTTGTGATACAATGAGAGCTATTATGTGGTTCATCAAATTGCAGGGTTGGGATATGTCTGAAGGTCATCTAGTTCAACACCATTTTCTAAAACAGCAAGTCTTCCTCCCCCAAACACCCCTAACAGGGAGCAGAATTTATATGCCAGGTGATACATTAATAACAGACACCCTACATACAAGTCAATGTGAAACTCCACATAAGTACATCCATATACACTCCAATGGTTAACCTGGAATAGTACTATATTTGTAATACAGGTGTACTCCTCTCCTGGAGTACTGTCCAATTCTGGGCAACTCACTTTAAGGAAGATGCAGCCAAACTGGAATGGGTTCAGAGGAGAGTGATGAGGATGATCAGATGGCTGGAGAACAATCCCTATGAGAAAAGGTTGAGGGAACTTGGTACATTCAGCCTGGAGAAGAGAAGGCTGAGAGGGGATATAATAATAATAATAACTAGGTATTTATATACCACCTTTCTGGTCATCAGATTACTCCTCTGACTTTATTCAAGGCGGTTTACATAGGCAGGCATTTCTAAATCCCTCAAGGGAATTTTTACAATCATAAAGGTTCTCTCTTTCAAGAACCAACAACATTTCAGAATGGATCTTCCTGGTTTGGTCTCACTTCTGGCCTCCAGTTCTCCCATGCAGGCTGACAAGCAGCTCCATCTCTCACATGGAGGGCAGCCAAGACACTTCTTGCTCACACCAAGAGCAAGTGGAATCACTCAGCTCAGCTTTGTCAGCTGCTTCAAAGTCTCGCCATTCTCAGCCATTCAGAGAGCTGCCGGTGTCCTTTAACTGGCGACTTTCTGATGTTATCTTCAGGTTAACGGAGGCTCTACCCTCTAGACCAGACCTCCTGATATGACAGAGCTCTTCAAAAACCTGAAGAGCTTTCATATGGAAGAATGCACAAATTTGTTCTCAGTTGTCTCTGGAAGTAGAACTAGATCCAACAAGTACAAACTGCAAGAAAAGAGATTCCTGAAGGTTCAGCAGTGGAACAGCTTGCCGAGGGAGGTGGTGAACTCTCCCTCACTGGAGATCTTCAAGCAGAGGCTCAACAAGCACCTGTTGGAGATGTTCTAGGAGGATTTCAAGCTACAGGCAGGGGGTTAGCCTAGGTGACCTTTTAGGTACCTTCCATCACTATGATCTTGTACATAATAATTTGTTGTGCCTTTTGTGAGTTGTTTTTCCAGTCTTGTCTGGCTGGTAGGTTGGCATGAATTGTGCCTGCTTGGAATGGACTCTGCCTTGAATCAAAGGCAGGCAGAAAGTCAGGCACAGTCTATTCCAGGCAGGCATAATCCATGCCAGGCTGCCAATCAGACAAGACTGGGGAAAAACTTCACAAGACACAAAAAGAGAAAGCGGCGGTGCTGCAGCCAGAGTCCAGAGAGCTGAGTGAAGTCCTTCCAGAATTCCAGTAGGAGCATGGGAGAGTTCACAGATTTGAGGAAGGGTGGGGGAGGGAAGAGTCATGTTTGGGGTTTAAGAATAGTACACGGGCATGCCCCGTATCTGCGGGGGTTCCATTCTGAAACTCCTTAGGGTTAAGTGAAACAGCAGAGGCCCCCCACCCTCTGCTCCCCTCACTTCTGTAGGGTCTTCTGAACTGGTGCTGGGCTAGCATGGGGTGGTCGCCCAGCTTCCGTGGTTCTACGGTCTCGGTAGGTGGGGATGGGGACGGGGAGGAGGCATTCCAGGGAGGGGGGAGGCTGACAGGGGGCAGAGAGAGGGCAGGGAAGGCGTGACGGGGAGGCGTGACGCAGGGAGGGGGCGGGCTGGAGGCATGCCTAGGGGAGGGAGGGAGGCAGCTCCACTCTGCAGGATCCAAGGCGCCTGGGAGGGCCCTGCGGCCTACACGAGCGCCTTTACCTTATTGCCGACCTTTTGGTCAACAGTAAAGTGAGTAGCCCCATTGCAGGGCTGCTTACCTTACCCAGGGGAAGGGGACGAAAGTCCCCTTCCCCCGAGGCGCCTCCCACAGTAGACCAGGGCACGAAGGATCTGGCGGCGCCCCAGGCAGATCAGGATTGGGTTGCCCGTCAGGGATGCTAATTTTGCTTAACAGTATGCATTATGTATCAACTTGCAGTTTATCAACTGCAATGTATCAACTTTGCAGACATAAAACAAAACAAAAAACGGTTGTAGTAAAAGTGCTGGCATTTTTGTGTAAGCAACATAAGGGGAGCCCTTGAGGTCCAGTTAATTTAATGCAAGAAAGAAAAAATTAATAACTTTTTAAAAATTACTTGGATGTTGTACACCTTATTACTGAGAACTTTAATAAGAATTAGTATGAAAAAGAAGTAAAGATTTTTCACCAATGTCTGTCCAAAAACTTCTGACATTTAAATTCCTTCAGGTTACTGCATTGCAGGGTTGGGAACTCAACTTGGATGGCTCAGACTCAAGTCATGGAAATGCATGTTTTTTGCTGACTCATTGACTCGTGAGTCATGTGCATGGAAGACTCGGAAAATGAATCGAATCAAGGGCCCCCTGACTCAGCACTCATCCCCACGCATGCAGACTCGAGTCTGCCTGTGTCTGGATGTGCTTGCTTACTGTTTTCACAGAGTGAAAAACCTCATGGGGCCAGCATTTCAACTAGGCAAACAACAGGAAGCTCCAGCCATGAGGCAGGGAAGGGTTAATGTTTGCTTTTGAATGGGGGGGATGGTGGGAGGTGGAACCAGGCTCTCTTTTCCTTTGATGATTATTGGACGAAAGATTGTGAATGTTTGGAACAGAACCCACAGGAATAATGAGTCTCAACCTTGTAATGGAAGATCAGAAGATCATCAGGTGGATGATGTGATGTTGACAGCTGTTTGACAGCTCTGGGAAGGGTAGGGCTGGCTCTACAGCTGTAATCAATCAAGGCCAATGGAGACTCTGATGGAGACCTGAGCTTCATTTGTCCTTGATGGGACTTTGAATGGACGTGGACCGGAGAGATGGCTCACCTGAGCCTAATTTGAACTTAACAAGGGGCTAACAAGGTAGCTCACAGGTGAGCTGCATTTTGGATTATGAGACATCCAAGGATAAAAGGCAGCTTCAGAAGGAGACAGAGTTACTCTGACCCAGAGGGAGACACTACCTGACCCAGAGGAAACCAGACCAAGAGGGCTACCTGAGCCAGACCTATGGGAGAAGGGGATTGCCAGGACTCTGCTGGACGACACAGAAGAGTGGACTGCCAGGACCCTGGTGGAGGAGACACTCTGCTGGAGAGGACACTGTTGGAGAGGAGGGACTCTGCTGCAGAAGACTGAATTGGGAAGACTGGACTGTGCTTTGGAGATTAGACCATGGACTTGGTCTGGAGGCTTTGGACCTTTACTCACTAAGTTAAGTGGAATTTTGGGGAGGGGAAAGCATTAATTAGCCAAAAAGTGGGCATTAGAAGGGAGTTGGAATATTTGGACGGGACAAACCTGTACATTAACTTTCCAATGCACTTGCTCTGGAAGAGGCTTAATGACTTCAATGAGTTTAATCAAGATTAATTGGGTGCTTGACCTCAGTGTTAAACCTATTAATACTGCCCATATGAATGTCACTGTGACTTGTTAGAACTCAGCATGCTTCTTCAAACTTCTCCCCCCCCCCCCCAAAAAAAAAAAATAATTATAAGTACATTCAATGAATCACACATAAGAAGAGCCCTGCTGGATCAGGCCATAGGCCCATCTAGTCCAGCTTCCTGTATCTCACAGTGGCCCACCAAATGCCCCAGGGAACACACAAGACAACAAGAGACCTGCATCCTGACATAGCCCATTTCTAAAATCAGGAGGTTGCACATACACATGGATTTTTCCTCCAGAAATTTGTCCAATCTCCTTTTAAAGGCATCTAGGCCAGATGCCACCACCACATCCTGTGGCAAGGAGTTCCACAGACCAACCACACATTGAGTAAAGAAATATTTTCTTTTGTGTGTCCTAACTCTCCCAATACTAAACTTTAGTGGATGTCCCCTGTTTCTGGTGTTGTGGGAGAGGGAAAAGAGCATCTCTCTATCCTTCCCATGCATAATTTTGTTTGTCTCAATCATGCCCCCCCTCAGGTGCCTCTTTTCTAGGCTGAAACTTGCTGCTCAACCCTGTCTCCAGCTCATTTATGAAGAGGTTGAAAAGCACTGTTCCCAGGACAGATCCTTGGGGCACTCCACTTTCCACCTCTCTCCATTGTGAAAATTGCTCATTGACACCCACTCTTCTTCCTGGATCTCAACCAGTTCTCAATCCAGGAAAGGACCTGTCCTCTAATTCCCTGACTGTGGAGTTTTCTCAGCAGCCTTTGGTGAGGGACCGTGTCAAATGCCTTCTGAAAGTCCAGATATATAATATCCATGGGTTCTCCTGCATCCACATGCCTATTGACTTTTTTAAAGAATTGTAGAAGTTTCATGTGGCAAGACTTACCCTTACAGAAGCCATGCTGATCCTCCCTCAGCAAGCATTGTTCATCTATATGTTTTGAGATTCTATCTTTGATTAGGCATTCCATCTTACGTGGAACAGATGTTAGGTTGACCAACCTATAGTTTGCCTTTTTAAAGATCATATATTTATGATCACATATTCTTCTTCAAAGAATAAGGTTCATATTTTATATGCCTTTGCCAATGGGAAATTATTTTATTTCCCACAACGAAAGAGATTCTTTATGCCTCTAAAAGTTAAGTAAGTAAGCAAAAGAGAGATTCCAATTTCTACTAGAACTGAATTTTCTGTACTATCATTTTCTGTACTACTGAATTTTGGGGGAACGATCATCAGTGTTCATAATGGCCAACATGGATTTGGTGTGTTCTGAAGTGGTGCTCCCCTGCAGCGCAATCCGAACCAACTTTCCAGCGCAAACGCAACCTTAATGCAGCCCAAATGTTCCGTTACCTGGTAGTGGCCTTTATGACTGCCCACCACCACCACAGAATGCAGCACACACCCCACTGCATCAGAGTTGGAATGTTGGCTAGGACTGAGCTATTAGTACTTTTGAATGGGGAACGGTGATATCATCAAGGCAAGTACTCCTGTCCCCCCTCCTTCCTGGCTATTTCCAACTCTGTCCTGCCTCCCTGCCTTTTGAAAAGACAGAAACTGGCTCCAGGATAGAAGAAGGAAGCGGGAGGAAGTAGTGGGAACTAGAGTGACCACTCTAGCCTCTATCGCTCCCCCCCCCCACTTCTTTTCGTCCTTCTCACACCTGTCTCTGCCTTATCAAAAGGTATGGAGCATGGGAAAGAGAATGCAACAGCCAGATGATGGTGTAGTGGTGGAAGCTAGAATCATCAACCAAGTCAAGGTATCCTAGCAAGAGCCAACCAGCTTGTAGGGCGCGCACACACACACACACACACACACACACACACACACACACACACACACACACAGAGAGAGAGAGAGAGAACACATTCTGGGGTATGTACCCAATTTGGGTGGGGGAAGAGAACTAGCCCCTGGGCAGGGGGGAGAAAGAGTCGGCTAGCTGGGGGCGGGGAGAAGCCATGGAAACAAAGACAAAAACTGTAGGTTTTAATGATAATGTATGTTCCGTTTCCTCTCCTGTTGTGAGTGAAGAGTCCATGACTCACTGCAGTACAGAAGTGTATTCAAGACACAAGCTCTGTAGACCTGGATCTTGGTATGTTCTGTCAGCTTCTTGTTGGACCAGACTCTCTTTGTGAGTCTGGAAAACGTGGTAGCTGCTTTACCAATGCGTTTGTTTAGCTCAGTATCAAGAGAAAGAGTGTCGGAGATTGTTGAGCCAAGGTACACAAAGTCATGGGCAACCTCCCATTCATGTGCAGAGATTGTAATGCAGGGAGGTGAGTCTATATCCTGAACCATGACCTGTGTTTTCTTCAGGCTTATTGTCAGTCCAAAGTCTTGGCAGGCCTTGCTAAAACAATTCATGAGCTGCTGAAGATCTTTGGCAGAGTGGGCGGTGACAGCTGCATCGTTAGCAAAGAGGAAGTCATGCAAATATTTCAGCTGGACTTTGGACTTTGCTCTCAGTCTGGAGAGGTTGAAGAGCTGGTCCGGAGATAGATGCCTTCTGTTGCAGTTCCAAAGGCCTGCTTCAGCAGGACAGCGAAGAAAATCCAAAACAAGGTTGGCGCAAGAACACAGCCCTGCTTCACTCCGCTTCGGATGTCAAAGGGGTCTGATGTGGAGCCAACAAAGACTACAGTGCCCTTCATGTCCTCATGAGGAGCCTGGGTGGACATCCGATCTTGGGGAGCATCCTGAAGAGGCCGTCCCTGCTGACCAGGTCGAAAGCCTTCGTGAGATCTATGAAGGCTATAAAGAGTGGCTATCTCTGTTCCCTGCATTTCTCCTGCAGTTGTCTAAGGGAGAATACCATAGGTGGACCTGTTGGCTCGGAATCCACACTGTGATTCTGGATAGACACTCTCTGCAAGTACCTGGAGCCTCTTTAGTGCAACTCGGGCAAACAGCTTTCCTATAGCTGAGGTGAGAGATGCTTCGATAGTTATTGCAGTCGCCCCTGTTGCCTTTGTTCTTACAGCATGACGATGTTTGCATCCCTCATGTCCTGTGGTACTCCACCTTCTCTCCAGCAGAGACAGAAGATTTCATGCAGCTCAGTGGCGGTGATCTCTTTGCAGCACTTTAGAACCTCAGCAGGGATGCTGTCTTTCCCAGGTGCCTTGCCAGACCTCCAACGCATCCTCAGTATCACCTGGCAGGACAAAGTTCCAACAACACAGTCCTGGAACGAGCTGGAATCCCTAGCATGTGTGCACTGCTGAAACAGAGACGCCTGCATTGGCTCGGTCATGTTGTGAGAATGGATGATGGCCGGATCCCAAAGGATCTCCTCTATGGAGAACTCATGCAGGGAAAGTGCCCTACAGGTAGACCACAGCTGCGATACAAAGGGAGCTGCAAGAGGGATCTGAAAGCCTTAGGAATGGACCTCAACAGGTGGGAAACCCTGGCTTCTGAGCCTGCTTGGAGGCAGGCTGTGCAGCATGGCTTCTCCCAGTTTGAAGAGACACTTGCCCAACAGACTGAGGCAAAGAGGCAAATAAGGAAGGCCTGTAGCCAGAGAGACACACCAGGGACAGACTACATTTGCTCCCAGTGCGGAAGGGATTGTCACTCCCACATTGGCCTTTCCAGCCACAATAGACACTGTTCCAAAACACTTTTCAGAGCATGATACCATAGTCTTCCGAGACTGAAGGATGCCAATGATGCTGTATGTAATTGTTAAATCATTAGCCAATTGGGGTATCCACACTTGTGGGGAAAAGGAAGGATACAAATCAGACAGATAATTCCAGAAATGCGCAACTTTCTTCTAATATTTCAGTGTCACTTGAACTGAATGCCATTTTTAACGTTTTCAAAGCCTTGGAAGAAAACCACTACGTAGCAATGAAGTCAGATGCTAAGGTGACAGAGCTGCAGATCATTAAAAAGTTCCTGGTCTGCCGCCATCGCGAACTCACTGCAAGGCCTGTGAACGCCAGAAAATGTTGTATTTTCAATATGTAACGGGGAGAAGGAGTTTGATCTATGAAAAAAACACCTTCACTACAACAGAGAGAATACAGAGAAGATGGCAGGGAAGACAGAACTGGAAATAAAAGCAGTATTAGGAAAAATTTGATCATGCTTGAAACCATTCTAGGGCATGCATTTTTTTTGAGATACCGGTGTGCCCCCTTATCCGCAGGGATTCTGTTCTTTCTGAAGGATATCTACCTTGGCTCTAGTGAACACAAGTTAAGATGGGTTATAATTTATGGAGCCTGGTGAGTAGGCTAGGGAGCAAGTAACATTGTGGATGAGCTCATAAAGGTCAGAATAATCACAGGAAGCAGCATGACTGACAGACTGAGAGGTGATCTGACGGAGAAACAGGAGAGTGAAATGGAAGGCAAGCTTGGCAGGAGATAATAAAATATGAAGGTCAATGCAAAGTGTCATAAAGTGCTTTACAGCAGTGCAGGGAGCCAGTGCATTGGTGGGAAGGCCAGAGCCTTCCTGTGCATGCCAGTGGAGCTACAGAGGCATGTTGGAGCCGGCAAACCCAGAGCAGGGAGAAGAACTGGATGGGGGGAAGGTGGAGCAGGGAGGAGATGGGGTAGGGAGTGGGTGGATTGGGCCCAGAAGGGAGTGGGTTCAGCAGTGGTGGTGCATGCCAAATCCCAACTTCCCTCAAGCCACCTGTACTGATCAATGCAGACTTGTGCCAAGTTATATCATGCTCTCAGGTACAAGTTGACTGATTGTGGCCGCTGGGGCTTACCTGAGGAGATTTCCAGCAGCTGAAAATTCCTCATGGGATACAGCATAGCCTCGGAGGTCAAAGTAATTTTTTTTAAACAGCATTTTTGAATCATTTAGCAGTGAAGTCAAATTACAAAATTATGAATAGTCCCGTACAATTTATGATGTGAGCTAGCAGCCTGTTGTGTGCTTGATAACTGCACTTATTGTGCAATTCCAAGGAAACAAAGGATGCTTATCAAGGTCTAAGTGGGCTGTCATACCTGGCTTGTGGGCGGTTTTAATGTGTGGGTAGATCCAAAATTGCTCTGGTCTGCTTTAGAGTCAAGAATGACCACCATTCTGTGCAACAGTTCCAGAAGGAGAGTGCTACTTTTTTCCGCCCAATTATTGTTTTGTATTGCATGCAAACTACTATTTATATGCAGGCTTTACTTACTGGGGTGGAAATGGTAATTTCCAAAGAAATGCATTTTGCCCAAGAACATTGATGATGTTTCTCCAGCTGCAGATGCTTCTGTAATATATTTTAGTGCTATGTAAATAAGTAAGAAGAGAAAGGGAAGGAGAATGCAGATTGCAGTTCTTCATGACAGCAGGATGATTTTTAACAGGAAAGTGTCTGTTCTCAGATGTCTCTTTCAAAAAGTACCTATTGTGTCTGGCAGGGAAGAAAAATGAATGTGTAGGGACACCGAATGGAAGCTGAGAGAAGTCAATCAGAATATCGTTAAGCGTAAAATATTGGATTCATTCTTTAATGCTGAGCTATGAACATAACAGTCAGTGGAAAGAGAGCATGCATTAAAATATACAGTGGTCCCTCGCCATCCGTGGTCTCAGTGCCACAAACCGTCTGGTGCTCCTGAAAGCTACTTCCAGGTGGCGCCAAGGCCCGCGACCCCTCCCTTGGCCCTGGCACACCTCATAATGCATCATGGAATCATTTGGGAAACACTTCCACGATTCATTCCAAGATGTGTCCAGGGCAAGAGAGGGGATCCTGGGCCTCAGTGCAACACTTCAGAGTCAAAAGTGCCGTGCAAATCTGCTTGTTTTATTTAGCCAAGCTTCGCTGACCATAAACAAGCATTGAACATGTGAAACAGAGGAGGTATGGCCAATACGTGCATCAGCATTTTGATATGCATCAACATATTTATTTATTTAATGAATGTATATCCTGCCTTTTTCCCAGGCTGTACTATTGCCGGGTCCCTAGGCTTTCAGGTATTTTGGGCTCCCTCCGGCACTTCAATCTTTCATCCAACTACAGCTGACAGCCTGACCCTGGTACGGTAGGTACTAGACGGCAATATATAGCCATATATCCATTTTGAGGGTCTCCTGCTGAATTCTATTCACTGTTTTGCACAGTGCAAAGTACCTTTAACTATTGGAGCCCTAGGGTGCAGGTTTTAGTACTTCAGCAAAATAAAATGATGAGCCCCGCCTAGTCCCGTTGGGGCCCTAGGCTTCAGCCTAGTCAGCCTTATGAATAATATGCCCCTGTCAAGGGGGCTTACAGATTAAAAACATACAACAATGAAAACAATAAAAGTAAGACAAAATTAAAATTACAGGTTGACCCTTCCTATCAGCGGAATTTTTTATCCACAGATCTGCCTCAACATGGGTGTCCCAGTACATTCTCTGTGCCATGTTCTCTGTATGAAGACAACTCAACTGTGAAGATTAACTGACTGATAAAGGAAGGACAGCATTTGGGTGATTCTACTGCCTACAAAACCACCAGTGTAATGCTCACCCAGCCTCTGAAGTTATTAAAGGTGACATTCAAGGATGATGTCACAGGTAGGACTTGGTTAGACGTGTGTCAAGGGTCCCTGCCTGTGCCCAACCATGCCCCACCTGCCCCCAGGTTAGCTGCTGCGACTGCTTTCCCCTTCACTTGGTAAGTCCCACCTGGAGAAGCTTAGATCAACGTTTAGAGTGGTGGCAGCAGTAGAGTGTCCCAGGGATTGGCCAGGGAGGGTCAGGGGCCAGGTCATCTTCAAATGGTGCTGAATGTCAGAGAAGCTGAATTCCCATATGCTCCTGCTGCTACTCCACCCCCGTTACTCAGTCACCCTCTCTGTGGCAGAGCATCTTTCCCAAGGCATTACATCATTTTAAAGCTCCCATTTGTCCCAGCCCCTGATGTAGCTCTATGGGGGGAGTAGCTGGCAGCACAATGTTGGGTAATAGCCCCCACAGGCCTCTTGCCAAGGGTCCCCCTCCCCACAAAAAAACTGGCACTAACACCAGATTGAAAACCTTTTCTTACTAAAAAAAAATAAAAAAATTAATGTGCTAAGTCTTTTTGTCTCTACATTGGGAATGTGAATTTCTCTTTTCTGAATGGGACCTGGAAATCAAGCATACGTTGTCTATGCTCCCTCTCTTGCTGAGTGTTTCGTTGTGGAAGGACAGAAATACCTAGAATCTCATCCTTCCAGACTTTCTTGTCTAGGTGAATTGGAAATATACATGTGTTTCCCTGTTCTGCATTATTTTGAAACAGTCACCTAGAAAATAAGGTCCAGTCATTGATTAAATGCACAAGTGATGTTGGGTTTGGAAATTAGGTTCTAAAATATCAATTGTTGGGGCGGGGGTGGCTTTTTAGAAGGGAACTGAAATGGTCCTAAATAAGAAGCAAAAATGAACCCTGACTGGGAGAGAAATTCCATTTCCTTTATTGACAAAGACAGAAAAATGCTCTTTAATAATGGAAAAGGTAGAATAAATTCATGAATGACATGAATCACAATTCCCCAAATATAGAGTTCCTAAATGGCATTTCGTCAAGGAATTGCAAGTAATAGTGTCCTTTCTGTACAGAATCAAGCTA
Source organism: Tiliqua scincoides (assembly GCF_035046505.1). Classification (NCBI taxonomy): domain Eukaryota; kingdom Metazoa; phylum Chordata; class Lepidosauria; order Squamata; family Scincidae; genus Tiliqua; species Tiliqua scincoides. The sequence goes on from NC_089823.1 coordinate 88,495,688, forward strand.
AAAAGGACATTAACGTAGAAATAGAAAGTTCAGATTGGGCTTCCTACGGTAAATGACATGTAGTAGTTCTCAGACAGACAGCTCACATTTCTTTTGGCACAAATGCAATTTGTTTCTTCATCACAGAGGTGTCAGAATGCTTGGAAAATCTACATTTCAAACAGCTCCTATTTTCAAATGGTCTCTCCTCACTTGGTACTAGTGCTACTTTTCCAGCACTGCTGAAAAGTCATTCCATTCTGAATCTGTTGCTATTGTTTTCTTGGCACCTCTAATTTTGTTTAACCCCTGTACTAATACCAAAGACAGGTTCACAAGGCTAACAGCCCAATCCCAACTTGCAGTGTGATGATAGGGTGTCTGCTGTGTCACATGGGAGAGTTTCACAGCCCAATTCTGAGTTGCCCGTTCTGCCAGGACTGTCACGGTGCCAAAACGGCTGCCACGACTTCCTGTGCACAACAGTGTTGCTGCCGGTGGTTCCTCAGGGGAAGGGGCTTTCATCCTCTTCCCCTGAGAAAGAGAAGTAGCCCCACAATGGGGCTACTTGATTCTGTGGCAGCCCTTGGAATCAAGAGCCTCCATGTCAGGCTGCGCAACCCAACATGGAGCTCAGGATCTGGTGGAGCTGAGCCTACCTCCCGCCCCACTCCCTCCCCCCAGCACACCTCCCTCCCACTCTCTCACTGCCCAGTGGCGTGAACCACAGCAACCACAAGAGAGGCAAAGCACCAGTGGCGCTCCGCCAGAGCTAATGTGCTTTATGGCACATTTGCAATAGTGCGCACCAGCAGTATGCCAGCGCACTGTTTAGGCACACACTGTTTAGAATTGGGCCCTCAGTCTCCAGAGGCCTCTGCAGGGTAAGGGAACATTTGTGACCTTGCTCCAAAGTAAGCCCACAGCAGCCCACTAGGTCTGCTTAGGCCTGCACCAGTGATATCATTGGTGTAAGTCCACATGGACCAATGAAGATAGGTCAAGCCCGAGAAGGGGATTTGGATTCAGAAAGGGGTTTGAATGGATTCCCCTTCCTGGTCTCCATCCACCCTTCTCCCTGCCCCATTGCTGCTCTCTTCCACCAACCCCCTGCCCCATTCTCCTGCCCCCCCCTGCTTCCCTCCCACCCGCTACGCTTACTTGCCAGGGCCAGTAGGTGTCTGGAATTCATTGGCCCATGAAGCTAACCACTTGCTGTTTGTGGCAGCAGCCAACCAGTGCTTTCCAGCATGTCAAGTTTAGATCCAGAGGCCCTAGCCACTTTAGGAATAGACTGTAAGTGCTTTTATTTCTTAACTAGCTTATAAACAGACTGTAACCCCATGGCTGTAACTTCAAGCCTAGACTTGGGTCATGAAGAAACATTCACATCACAGCTTCACCGCAAGTCAAGGGAAACCTCAACCAAAAATTAAACTTGGGAGACACAGTAGCCACCTGGTACAGTCTCCAGCCTAAAGGCAGAGCTATCCACTCTTTCTGCATGGTGATTTGCTTCTCAGGGGCTCTCTGAATTTGTGGCCTTCTCCAATGCCCTAGCTTGGGTTTGTGGTTGTCTTCACATTAGCCATTCACCTGGCATAAAATACAGACAAAAATGAAAGCAGAGTTCAGTGATCTTCTCTGTCAGTTCTCCACAGTGTCACAATAACACAGAATTCTATTGTGACTCCATTTGTACAAGGGGCCCAACTGAATCAACAGGAGCCATCATCTCCATGGCATCCTCTCTTTAGTCTCCTTTCTAGGACAATGCAGCATTCTCTCAAAGGTAAATCACGTATCTAGTAGAGAACATGATCAGTGAAGGGATTCACGTGTTCTTCTTCCAAGCCAATATGTTTGGTTTTGAAACTTGGCCAATACCCAGGCAGATGAACATTGTTACCACAAGTATTCTGTACCAAAGAAGTGGGTATGCCTGAGGAGACCCATAGGCGACCACAGGGCTTACACTTACTTACATTGTAAGTATTTTTTATTTACCTCCCTTTTGCCTTGAGATTGCACCTCCCCACCTCCATTTGGTGCACCTGAATTGGCATTGATGACAGACTTGGGGACAAAAAGGCCTTTGTGAAGAACGCAGAAGATGCTATAGATTTTGTGTTTGCTTCAAGTTTTGTACTTTGTGTTTTGCTCCAAATTTCTACACTCAGGCTATTTTTATTCTAATGCCTTGGATCAAACATTCTTAGGGCATGCACTACATAATCTTTGGTGAGACAGAATCAATATACCACTTGGTAGTCTATGATTTAATTTTGATGTCTTTATTTCGTACCACATTTGCATGGACCCAACCAGAACGGCAAGGTAAGAACAACTGAGTTCTTGAGTTTTCAAAAAAAAAAAAAAAAAAAAGCTTGGCAAGTAAAGATAGAGGGTGCAGTTTTAGATCTTGCAAAATCTTAATGAACTACTGATAAAGAAAACAGAATGTGTATAAAGTACTGAAGAAACTGAGAGCAGCACATTTAGTCAAAGTAAAATATGTGAATCATTCTTTTTTTTCCAGGTAAGGCAAAACATGCCAAGGAATGGAGCCATATGTTTCAGCCTTAGAGTTGACAAATAGCTAATTGCCATCTTTTTCAGAACTACAAATCAACTCAGATGGTAGATGCAAGCTGCATGCAGCATGGACTCTTTTGATTCATGTTGTTTTATGTGTGCATTAAGCATTTATCCTGTTTTGAAGGAATGAGGCAGAAGTTTGATGAGTGCAGTCAGTACAGCAAAATACGTATATGAGAAATGCATTCATCTATGCATTCTTTGTGAAACCAATATCTAGCAGGTGATGATGAGATCAAGACATAGATAACGTACTGGGGTAAGCTGTGTATCATATTCATATGCAGTCTACCAATCTGCTGCTATAAGCAACTTTGTGATGTTGCAAATGTCACGCTGCTATCATGTGTTAGTGGAGCTGCTGGTGGAAATGGCTTAAGGCTCCATGCACAGACTAGATGCTTCGCTAGTGCAGTTAACACAGGGCCCAATCCTATTCAACTTTCCAGCACCGGTGCAGCTGCAATGCAGCCTTGAGGTAAGGGTACACATGTTTCTATACCTTGAGGAGGCTTCTGGGACTGCCTGCCCACCACAGGATGCAGCACATGACCCACTGGCATGGCTGCACCAGCACTGGAAAATTGGATAGGATTGGGCCCACTGTTATTTTCTCCATTCCAGAGAAAGTTCATTGCACTTATGTACTATTGAAATAATGGATTGAATTAATGATTTCATTAACATTAATTTCAATGCTATTTAAGTGTGAATAACTTTCTCTAAATTGGCTCTATTCTTTAGAATTTGATGTTTCTAGAGATGCCAACTGACTTAAAAACTTTTCAGTATGATTAAGATTGAACCAATTAAAACAACAAAGCCTTTCCTTTAATGTTGCACACATCACTTTGAAATACAATTCATTCTTGCACTCAGGAATAACAGAAGAGATAACTCAGTGTTGGGAACTCAAGTCAGATGACTCAGACTCAAGTCATGAAAATGCATGATTTTGGGTGATTGTGACTTGTGAATCACATGCGTGGAAGACTGAAAAACACTCAAGTCATCCCCACACATGCCGACTATGTCTGGGGGTGTTTGCTTACTGTTTTTGCCATGTGAAAAACCTTGTGGAGTCAGCATTCCAACAGCTAGCACAGGAAGTTCTAGCCAGGAGGCAGCAAAAGGTTAATGTTAGCAGGAGGGGGGAGGCAGGACTGGGCTCTCTTTTCCCACCTCTGATAGGAAGGATGATCATTAGACAAAGGATGGGCATTCTCATATTTCCATTGGCTGAGGGAGGGCTGGAGGAGAAGCAGAGGAGGGGCAACCCTCATTGAATGAATGGCTGAAGTGGGACGTGAGTAGGGCTGCCAAGGATCAGGTCATCCTGGTAAGCCTCCCAGCTGCTGCTTATGACCCTCCTCCCTCTCGCCTCTTCTATCCTGGCTCTCACTCAGAACCTCCCAGCTCCTCCTACCCTCTTTACAGATGGAAGGGGGCAGCAGGGAACTAGTTAAAGAGAACTGCTGCACTCACACAGAGCCCAGCAGCAGCCCCATTTTTCCCACAGCTAACTTTTTAAAGGGGGTGATTCAGCCTAGGGACAGAAAGAAGGAAGGGGAGCAATCATGCTTTGCACAGCAAGGCTCTGTTGTTATTTGGGAGGGGGACCCTCATTGAATGACTAGCTACAGAGGGACTACTTCTGAGTAGGGCTGCAAAGGATTGGGTCATCCTGGTAAGCCTACATTCATTTGCTGTGACATGATCACCACATCTGAATATTAGCAAACTAAAGCCCCAATCCTATCCTCAGTCAGCCAGTGGGGGATTGTGGTGCCAGTGGCATAGCTATGGGAGTGAAGGGGGTAGCAGTTGTACCGAGCAACAAGCTTTAGGGGGCCAACAAGCTTACCTTGACACTAGTGACCAAAATTGTGGAAAAAATTGGTGTATATGAATAATACCATCATGTTATAAATAGTTGGAAATGTAATTTAATGCAGAATGCAATGAAACAAACCTCATTGGAATACCTGTATTCTATCAAAAGTTATGGCCAATTAATCAGAAAATAAAAACACAGCTGCCTAATGGAACAAAAAGTGAATTTGCTTAATTCAAAACTTACCTAATCGACTGATTGTTCTGAGAGCCAATGAGATGTTTTTTATGATACAGCATGGAATCAATAAGGTGTGAATATGAGCTCTCATTTTCATGTATCATAATATACTTACCACTGCTAACTGGGTAAAGAGGCACTTTTTCAAGTGGTGCCCCTCTTATATTTAGTAGGGGGAGAATAACTGTCCCTCTTCAGCACAGTCTCTCTAACCAATACTTTTTATTTATTTACTTAATTAAATTAAATTTTGTCATGGAGGGCTAAAATATCTTCTTTGACTCCAGTTAGTAGATAGATGTCTTAGCTATGCCACTGGCTGGGGGGGAGGCAGCAGAGCAAGTGGGTGGTGAGCTTCAGGGGGGAGGAGGCAGGTCCCCCCCCCCAATTTGCACTTTTTAAAAAGCCTAGGTATGACATAGCTTCCAGTTGTGACACCACTTCTGGGGCATCATTTTGAGCTACACAATAATTAGCGATGCCAACGTGTGGTGCTGACGCTGCATCCTGCAGTCCAGTCAAGGACTGTGGCACAACAGAGAGGTAAGTAAGTGTTTACTTACCTACTCCTTCAGACCATGATTCCCAAAGGGTCTATGCCATCTCTTTGCCTGGCGCAATTCCGAGTTGACTCAAGGGTGAATGGAAAGGCTGGACAGAGGGCACATCATATTGGCAACTCTATTGTCTCAAATAACTACCCCTGACCCTCCGCAACATTCTTCCCAGAGGTGCTAATTCCCATCCTGATCCTCCCCATCTTCAATCTGATCCTTCCCCTCCCTGCTCACTATCCACCTCCTGTGCCAATGTTCTGCTGCTGGGGGAGCTGGAGGAGCCATTGCTGTATGTGTGGCACCATTCACTGTTTGTGGCAGAGACCCAGTTTTCACATCACCAGAACGTGCCCTGCACTGGCAAAATGCGACTTCCTGTCTGCAGATAGATTGGGCAGTAAGAAAGCATAGTGCCTGAACAATATCCTTGATACCTAGAATCATGCCAACCTAGCTATAAATGGAATTAAATTAAGTCCATCATTATCCAGCAGAGGGGCAGTCACAAAAAATGTATATCCTTCTACACCTAAAACTTCCATGCACACACCTTAACAATTAAATGTGTTCATTGACTGTAGATTTTATTCCACAGGTAATAGAGATAGATTGTCATTGTCCCCTGGTAAACCTGTGCAATCTCTTAGGATAATGCCAGCCTCCCTAGTGTAAACAAATGTTTTTATTATAAAAATTAGTATATTTTTCCTTCCTGATAAGAGCTTACCTTAAGGCAGTGTTATTCAAACTGTGAGGTGCGGCTCCCTGGGGAGGCACCACAAACGCACAGGGGAGGCGCAGGATGTCCTCTCGCAGCGATACAGTCACACCAGCTTTCCTGGGCAGAATGCGAGCCCCAAAAGGCTTCCTATTTGACCAGTCACCAGGGCTCTTAAAGTTGTTTCCATGCAGTTGACAAAGGGGAGGGGGGAGAGAAGCACACACTTTACTTGGCCAGGAGCAGAAAAAGGGTACTGTTTTTAAAGTGATTTATTAATCTTGTTGTTTGACTGAAGAGGAAAGGCTGTATTTTTAAAGTGATGAATCTTGCTACTTGAAGGTAATACTTATCAGCCATTGATGAAGTGATTGCCAGCCCAATCCTATTCCTGGGAGTAAGCCCCATTGACTGTAATGGGACTTACTTCTGAATAGACATTCATAGGCTTGAGCTGTGCATCTCCTAGTATAGGAGACAAATCAGCCTCCTAACCAAACCCTTATCAGCTCTGATATATTTTCATGGTCTGTTTTTATTTCTCCCACCAGCTGCTGGAAAAATTTAATGTAATTTAATTAATAAAGGGTTCAATCCCATCCAAGGAGAATGGGAGAAATGACTACTTGGATTGGGGTCCACAAGGGTGTGTGTGTGTGTGTGTGTGTGTGTGTGTGTGTGTGTAATGTTGGTCAGACTGGGTGTTCACAAAGTTCATTTGATAAAACAATTCTATTGGTATGCTTACAAAGTTTTAAAAAATGAGTCCTCCTGGACCAGACAAAATCTACCTACTCCAGCATCCTGTCTCAAACAGTGAGCAGCAGCTGATCATTTATAAAGCATGTATATTGCTGTGTATTAATAATATATTTTTAAGATCTGCATTTAATTAATGATATAATTAACATAATTAATATTTCTGGCCACTTCCTGTTTAATGATGTCACTTCCAGTCCTCAGGAATATGATGGGGAGTCATGGCCAACAGCCACAGGGGTCAAGGGAGCCACGGGCCGGAAAAGTTTGAGTACCACTGCCTTAAGGAATCTGTGCCAACTTAAAATACATCAGTACAGCTTGTTTATGAACATCGTTTCTCCCTTTCTCAGAGAAAGCCCTTTTGGTGACTCACAATGATGTGACATATTTTAAAATTGCAATATATCTTCAAAACAATGGAACAACAACAGAATTAAAAGCTCCACTTAGTTACATAATGAAAAAATGAAAAAAAAACAATTGTTTTGCCAGCTTCCTCTAAACCTCAGTAGACTAATCTTCAAAAAATCAAGAAAGAGCCAGGCTTCAAAAGCCAGTAGGGGCAGGGGATGCCCATAGCAAAGTTGTCACCACAAGAAGGTCCAATCTTTGTAATCACAAACAGCGTTCTGCCATCTCCACAACATAAAGAAAGGTTTCTGTGGGAGCAGGGGTTCTCTTAAATAGCTTGGACCACCAAACCTAAACACAGTCCAGTGGTCACAGTCATATCTACGAATGCAGATAGATTTAGACCGCTATATAGACAAAGAAACAGTCTTCTGAGAGGAATCAGCCCACTATTTCAATGACAAAACACATGAAAGCATTTAAGACTTAGGCCAGTGGTTCCCAACATTTAGGAGCCCACATACCCATGAGGCAAAAATGGGAAGCGTTGTGGACCACATGCAACCCCCGGGGCCCCCCACCCGTGCACAAAAAATACAGTTAAATTTGACAGTCCATGGAGTAGTGCTTGGCAAGATGCTGGAAGTGCCCACCGCTCTTGTGGGTCGTTCATTCTCCGCCCTCTCTAGTGGTCCATGGGCAAGTGCTTGCTCAGCAAGATGCTGGAAGTGATTGAAGGCAGTCATCTTTTTTCCCTCTGAGATGTTCCGGACCACTTCCTGTGGTCTGCGTACCATGGGTTGGGAACCACTGATTTAGGCCCTAATCCTATCCTATCCTCCGTTAGCTGTACTACATGCTATGGACTGGTGGGGGATTGAACTGTGCTGTTAGTCTTTCACCATATTGTCTTGCAGTTGGCATTGCTTCAGCACTGCAGGCAACATAATGTTGAGCAGACTTTTCCTAACCACAGTGTGATTCCGTTCTGTACTTCCAATCACAAACTGAATATTCATATTTTGCAAAGAGTTTTATGACAGACAGCTCACAGCACGACACTGCTGAGCATCATTTTTGTTTTTCCCTAGCAAAAGCGCAAAGAATTGTCAGGGAAGCAAAACTATATCAGAAAACAGAATAGCAGCAGCAACCATAACACTTCAGATCATCTCATGTTTATGAGATCAGCTATTGATGCTCAGAGCAAGTGCCAATAAAAGCATAGACAGTAAGACACTTACCATATTTATCGATGACACGGGGCCAATGCTATTAACATAAATGTCAACATCAATGACAGTTGGTTTCACTGTGAAAGACAGGAAAAAAAAACCAAGAGGCAGTATTTAATATTGCCCTGGAGACAACGCAGGACATTATGCTAAACATTTTTGTAATTATAGCATTCCAGTTTTAAATCTCTGCAAAAACATCACAGCATAAATCACATCCCCACCGCCCACCTCCAGAACCCTTCAACACTCTCATTCTATTGAAGCAGCAGCTCTGAGGTTTGTTCATGCCATGAATACCCTATCTCAGGTCTGTATTTCTTCTTGTCCATGAGCTTGGTTGAGCATGGAAGCATGGACAAATTGCATGAAAATGGACTTGGTAAACCACAACTGACCTACCATATGGATAATACTGGGGTACTAAGTTCATGCACAACTTGGGCATCAGCCAGACATGAGCCTTCAGCCATGCTATTCCCATCAGAGCCTAATAAATATTGGGTCATTGCTGTCTGCCCGATAAACAGACAACACCTGGCAGCAACAACACATAGGACAAGCCATATTCAAAAGTGCTCTAAAAGAACTTCAGTGTAGGTGATATACAAATGCTGATGGAGAGAACTGCACATCGGCTTGGAAACAATTCAGAAAGTTTCCCCAAACTCAGGCAATAGCTTAGCTTATTCTGAGCCCAAGTACAGTCTGAAATGTGCCATGCACCTGATGCCATTCAGAATAAAACAGGGTCTGATCCCTTCCTTGTGAGCTTCCAACTTCACTCCTTCACTGCCTTTGGTGGCAGACGCAGGCCAAAAGGAAATAATGTCTTTCCCAGCTTCTTGTGTGTGGCTTCTTACTGTGGCAGTATGCCTAAAACACTGGGAAATCCAATTTTCCCAGGCTTTCCTCTGGAGCAACACAAACAATAATTAAAGAGTTGGAAGGGAGAAGGTGAAAGGGAGACTGAAGGCATTCTGTAGCTTGCATTCAAATCAAATAACATTTGGACTTATAATGTTAACCTCACATTAGGCAAGCAGTGCAAATAGCCCAAATTCATACTTCCAAGCCAGGAAATACAACAAATACAAATAGAGAACAACATATAAGTCAGTGGTTTTCAAACTCTCAGGGAGAGTTTGAGCCACTATTCTTGTGGGGGGAGGCAGTGGGGGCAGGAGGAAGGTAGCGACCTTCTGCAGAGCTCCCTGCAGCTTCAGAAGTGAAAGCTTTCAAAGCTTCGGGGAGCCCTGCAGAAGGTTGCACAGGGCTCCCCGCACCCCCAGGAGGATGCAGGAGGCTCTGGTAAGTGCACCCAAGCCCCTGCAGCTCCCCTGAGTGGCGTGATCCTGGGGATCACACCACTGCCTCCTCCCTGCCTTCTGGCTGCCCCCACCCCTTAAGGGGGCAGAGGCCAGGGCCCTCAGGCTGGGGCATCAGGACACTTCAGTCTGAAAAGCCCTGATATAAGTGATGGACAACAATAAAAACATTAGGATGTCCCAACATGAACAAAATCCTGCAAACAGTGCTGCGTGAAACATTACAGCAATAAAAGGGGCTAATATTAACATATTGTTGAAGAGGAAAAAGAGGGAAGCCATTACTACAACCTGGCAACCCTGCCATGAACCCATATGCCTTGATACATTCAGAGCTAGGGTCAGCCAGTCTGGGCCAGTTCCTCAGAGAAAGTTGCCGTTTATTATACTTTGGAGATGTGGAATGTTCTGTTCTAGAACCCCCAATGGATTAAAAAAAAAATCAGTGGGTACCAAATCAGTGGAAAAATAGCTTTAAAAGACCCACTTCCGGATTATTTGCTCCTCCTTTGCTCCTACTAGAATAATTTCACTCCACTAGATTCCATTATTCACCCCATTCTAGCAGCTGAATATGGCATAGTGTCTATACCGATGCATTCTGGGGCAACAGTGGAGGAGCAAGAAACCTGGAAATGGGTCTTTAAAGCTACCTTTAACCCCTAGAAGCTTGCAACTGATGCAATTCAACAGCACAAAGGTAGGAAATTGGATTTTGGTGCTTTTTCCCCTTGTTACAAGGCATTTAAATGTGGGCCCCAGTATCAGTGGTGAGTCAGTGGATACCAAATCAGTGGATACAGAGGCACCACCTGCATAAGGTTTTGCTGGCTAGGGGTCAGAAGCATGTAGCCTCCATGTGCATCTCACTTTGATACAAGAAATAAACCTCTTTTGGGGCTATTTTTTGTATCTTTGCTTATTGGATCAAAGCAAGAGGTGAAAATTATCCTACATAGTCCTTTTATTAGTCCATAGTCCATTATCCTTTTATCCATAGTCCATAGTCCTTTTATCATATATAAAAGTTATGATATGAATGTTATCAAATATAAGCCTTCAGTTCACTGTTACTGTTGAGAGTGCCATGAAATATTGTGGACCTATGAATTTTCAATAGTAATTCATTCAGTAGTATATTGAATTATTTCATCAGGACTGTGGTTGGGTGCATAGGGTCTCAAATGTGGGTGCAGTGGACAGAATCTTGGACCTTGTGAGCTTGAATTTGAACACAGGACCCCTGTCCTTCCCAGCAAAAGTCTGGGAAGGACTGTGTTCAAATACATGCTCATTCATGAAGATCAACAGGTGACCTTGGTCAGATTGGTATCCCTCAGCTGAACCTGCCTCACAATGTTGTTGTGAGGAACAAATGGAATAACCCTACATTCTATATGTCATCTTGAGCTCTTAGGAGGAAGGATGTATACAAATGGGTCACGAATGTAGACTTGGGTATTACTTCCCTGCTAGGAGTGCATGAAGTGTCTCCTCACCCTTATGTGGCTCCAATTTGCACGCATTTCTAAAACTTGATATTGCACTGATCGGTTCAAAAATGACAAGTGGAAAAAAAGTTAAGAATCTAAAATACCCAGAATATCATACTCTTTCATTTACAGTGCTTCCATATAATTAATTTTTGCTATATGATCATTTTGGCCAATTAATTGAGATCAGATATTCAGATTCAATCTAGATATCAAAGAGTAGACTTGCTCAAATTTCAGTTCTTGATTTTTAAAAAACTTTGTTTCTGGCAAGTTGTACAAAATAATGAGTCAACTAATGGAAGGTAAAAAGAAAAATCAGTTATCTGAATTTTATATGCTCTCATTTAAAACATGGTTCTATAATGTTTAAGAAGAGTTGCCTTGTGACAATTTGAGACTTTAATTAAAATAAAAAATTCAAATAGAAACTAAAAAGGTTATTGTTATATAATAATAAAAGGTTATTACAATAGACTCTTCAATAAATAATTGAGGCCCCGGCTTCAGCAATCAGAAAAAATCTGATGTCAAATGGACAAATACAACTGATTAATGTAACCCTGATTGTACTCCTCTGAACACAGAACGACAATCGTGACTCTGCTTCTCTGAAGAAGAAAAGTTGCAAAATGAAATAATTGAGGGAACTCTAGAAATCAGTAACGGGTGTAATTTTTAGAAACACTACACAGACCAAAAAAGCTCAGAGCAGCACAAAAAGCAATTTTATCAGTACAGGGCCATGAGCAATCCCACATGTATCTCCGAATTCACATCTGAGCAAGGACAACGTGACCTTTTGCGCACACATCACCTCTTGACAACAATTCAACCATCTTGCAGAATTCACAATCGAAAGAGAAGCAAGGTTAATAATCTGTGCAAACTGAATTTGGACTTCAGCAAGGTAGCAGCCTGGCCGAAGAAGGCATGTGACTCCAGCACATATGCACCTCCAAAACCAATATGCACCCAATGACTTTAATCTCATATTGGTCATGGTGCCTCCATGTGTTGCTACAAGCCATACTGCAGACACTGATGATTGCCCAGTGGGTGTCTGTCCTATGATACGGTAAACAGAAAAAGAAGCTGCTTGAGGAAGGGACACACTGCGTTTACTTTCTGAACTTCCCACTCAGAATAAAAGTGCTGGCTGGGAGCACTGAAACTATTGCATGGGTGCACCCACATTGCAAACAAATTCAATGAGCCGTTCAATCATCTACCTCAGGAACACAGTTCTAAGCAGTATAGGATATGGTTGTACACCCTTGGATACTTGCTCAACTGCAGCTGCACTGATGTGGCCAAAATCCTGCTATCCTAGCCCCAGTTCTGGACAACAGCACAATACCTCCAGTGTCAGTGCAACTACAACGGATGTAAATGCCAAAAGTGGGTGGAGGAGTGGGTGAGAGAGAGAGGCTAACAAAATCCATATCATAAACCTCCTCCTGAGGACAGACACACCCCAAACCTTGGCACAATGCTATAACAATGTCAGAGCTGGCATAGGAATCAAAAAACCCTTATGCGATAAATGCCCTGATTTCCTCCTATGCCCATTTTCCTGTGGTTTTGGACATTTTTAACTCCCCGGAAAGCTCCTGTGCAATTTCAGCAGCCTAAAAAGCTATGGAGCATCCTTTGTAAGCGGCCTTTGACCTTTGTTTGATACTCCATAATGCAGCCCAAAGTACGTTTGCAGATTGGGGAAATTCCTCCATGTCTGGAGTATTGAGATTGACCTGTCTACCTAGGTCAAGGCGGCAGAATAGTTTGACCAGGTGTGTTTTACTCCTCCAATCAGGTAACTTGGTGACATCATCAAAGCAGAGTTATATATTTCCCAGCTCTCAGGAAGTGTTGTTCATTGCCTTTCACCTGAATGACCCATTTATTGGGAGTTCAGAGAAGAATACCCACTTGCCCACTGTCATGAATATGTACAGTTTAGGCCTAGTAACATGTAAAGCCTGAACCAAGCTAAAACAGTAACACAGAAGTGGCTTGCAGTTCCTAGCTGCTAGGAATTTACGACTCAATGGAAGGTGATAATGTAGCACCTAGGCAGCCAGAAAGACACCCATCAAGGATGGAATGCAGCTGCAGATCTCCAGGGGGAGGGAAGAGCTGAGAGGGCTAGCATCCAGACCCATTTCCGTAGGACAGGGTCTTTTGGTCTTTGTCTCTTGGTAAGATAGGTGGTGGGTGCACATCCTGCCCCACCAGGACCATGTGGCCTCTTAGGTAACTGACCTGAGGATCTACAAAAGAAGCTGACCCAGGTGAGAGTCAGAGAATAATAGAGTTAGCCAGCCAGTGTTTTATGCTGATATGTTTCCTAGAAGTTTTTATGCCTCTAGCATTTGCTGCTTTTTGTAACTTTTTGTAACCCTACGTACTTAATAAAGTAAAAATCTTTTTACCATGTTGGTTCATTGTCTGTTGGGGACAAAGATTCAGAATCCTGCCTAGCCGTTCAGCAAGCTACCAAATCCTCATTGAGGACTAGTGACTTCAGGACTGAGGCTTTAAATTAAAAAAGAGTGCTCAGTGCCTATAAGGGATATAGTTAAGCCTAGAGGGTCTCAGTGTCCCTGGACCGAGGCACTGGCTCTTACAGGGTGGTGGCAGTACTACCGAATAGGGATCTTTGAGGGCTCTAGGTTCAGAACCAACAACTCTGAGCACCCCAAAACCCTGGGAGTTTATGACACCCACCCACAAGTACATTGACTGGGGATTCTTTGGGCAATGTAAGTAGCTTAACAGCCCAATCGTATAATTGATTTATGGCATTGCAAAACATGATGGTCTAAAGCAGGGGTGCCCGGCCACTTGTGGCCCTCGAGGTCTTCCAATCTGGCCCACAGGTAGCACCCAGCCTTCAATGAGCCTCTGGTCCTTTGGAGACTTGCTGGAGCCCTCGCTGGCCTGATGCAACTGCTCTCAGTGTGAGGGCGACTGTTTGATCTCTCACATGAGCTGTGGGATGAGGACTCCTTCCACCAGGGCCTAGGAGAGGGCGGTAATTTGTTCCCCGGGCCCATGGTCTAAAGGGGGGCCCAGAAATTTCCTGGGATCTGACATTTTCCTTTCTACTCAGACTGGGGACACTACCATGACTGGGGATGCTGGGGACACTACTGATGCCACATGGGTGGGTAGACCTGGGCTCCAAAGACTTTTCCAGCTGTCTCTACCCTCCCCTCAACCCTGCTTCACCCCTCCCTGCCCCTATGCTGCCTGCCTGTCACCACCCTCCCCTGCTCTGTTTACCCTTCCCCCTTTGCAAATGGGCCCAAAAGAAACTTTGTACCCCCTGAAAAAATTCCTCTCAAAGGCCCTGCCCTCCACTGCTTGCTGTTTCACATCTTGTGACGCAGCAGCAGCAAAGGAAAGGCCAGTCTTGCTTTGTGCAAGGCCTTTTATAGGCCTTGAGCTATTGCAAGACCTATATTCATTCATATAAGTTCCATTTCTAATACATATTCATTTATGTAAATATATGTAAATTTATTCAAATTTGAAATGTTACTTCTTTTTTATTCCCAACCGGGACACAGTGTCAGAGAGATGATGTGGCCCTCCTGCTAAAAAGTTTGGACACCGCTGGTCTATAGCATGTGACCAGGGCCAGAAAAGGTGAGCCATGCTTACCATGTGACAGCTGCCTCCCTGGAGCCCCCAGTGTAGGGCTGTGCTGTAGGTGGGGATCGGAGTTAGTGGGAAGACTGGAGACATTTCTGGGCAGGGAGGGGGAGGAAACAGAATGGGGAGGAGGCAGGAGCTGGTGGATCTGGCTGCAATAGTGCACACTGGATCTTATCCCTCTAATTAAAACCTCCCTGCCCGCTCCTTGTATGTCCAAGGAGATCCATTGGTGAACAGCAGGCTACCAGGAGGTAAGTGCAAAATGTTTTCACTTGCCTCCTGCAGATTGTCCAATCCTCCCCCCCCCCCCCCCGCACAGGATGCAGCTGGAAGAAGAAAGGAGGAAAGTTTAAAAAAAAAAAACTTGTCTTGGATGCCTGGCTGCTTGGCACACAGCCAGGTAGGCAGGGCAGAACACCCCCAGTCTTGCCCCATCGCCTGCAGCTCCAGCATGGCATTCCTTCCTTCATGCTGGGCATGTAAAATTAACCTTAATGCTGTTGTTGTGGAACAGGCTGTTGGCATGTAAAAGTTCCTGCAAAGTTCTAGTGATGGGGGTGCAGTTGGGGAAAGTCAGTCTTGTGGATACTTGGTCACCATTTATGATGTCAGGATCTAGCATGTTTACGGTTTCACCTGTGTTGAACACAGACTAGAGTGCAAAAGGATAGCAGGTTGGCTTCATTTATAATTCCTTCCACAAGCCTAAAAACGCCCCTTGCACTAATCCTGAAAAATCAAAGTGGAAAGAATAAAACCAATAAATGGGCAACTATTGCAACCAAAGTGTTCCCGTTGGCCAGCACAACCAGGTGTTCTCAGATTTATTTATTTGTTCATGGGTTGACTTAGGGTGCAATCCTAACCCACTTTCCAGCGCTGACATAAGGGCAGTGCAGCTCTAAGGTAAGAGAACAAGCATTCCCTTACTCTGAGGAGGCCTCTGTGAGTGCCACCCAACTGCAAGATGCAGCACACATCCCATTGGCACTGCTATGCCAGTGCTGGAAAGTTGGTTAGGATTTGGGCCTTAGACTTTTCTGGAGCTGCTCAGCCCTTCTGACACAAAGCAAAGGTCATCCCTTACGTTTGCAGTGCCTGAGCAGGAAAGAAAATGTTCTGAGTAGCTTACTCAAGTCTTAAAATCCGATTGCAAATGGATCCCTAGCTCATCATTGCTGCTTTGTCAGAGGCAGATGACAAAAATAGTTTGAAAGAGCTGTCAGCAACCATAGAATTATACGTATATCATAGGCAGAAGAATGATTAAAGGTTGTCAACAGATGCAACAACCTTCTCAAATCAACTTCTTCGAACCCATTCTTAACACTGGGTGCGTATTTTCCATGAAAGCAAAAGAAGCAAACGTGCCCAAATGTCAGCACTGCCAGGGTGACATCTGGTAGCACCACATGACAAACATTTAAAGCTCTCTAGTAGTTTGTCCCCATCATTGCAAATATCTAAACATCTCAGTGTTAATTAAGATGGCCATTGATGAAACTAAAGGAAACATGAATGGAGGTTACTCTTGTTATTTGGAAAGCTGGCAAAATATACTCAACCGTTTTCCCCTAAGTGCAAATCTCATGGCAGTAAATTGTGGGCATAAATTCTTTCTTCATTTATGGAGCCAGTACAAAGCTGCAGCTCCCAGGATTTGACAGTATTATGCTTTCCAATTTAATTTTTTTTTGTACAGCATTTAATAGATTACATAAGGATGACTATGACTTTGATATATCTGTTCTGATTAATGGAAAGCCCACAGGGATATTGGAAAGAGGCCTGATGAATTTAATTTTTGTTTTGAATTGGGATTTCATTTAAAATCGCAACAAGATAGTGAACATATTTATGATCTCCAAACCATGTAAAGGAATGGACTTGATCCCTGTTCATGTGGAGTGACCTGACCTGGAGAGGTTTCTCTCACCTCACCACATCCCACATTCAGTTATAAGATCTGCTGGGCTGTGATCTCTTTGGAAGGAGGGGAGTCCAAAAGCCATCACTAAATCTGCAGAGGCAGAAGAGGCATTTACTTTTGGGGAGGCCACAGATAAATAAAAAAAGGGTGACTGGCAATGCTCCCTCTATTTGTTCTTTCAGTTGTCCAGAGTCCTCTGGTGGCTGCCCAGTGTGGCTGTCAGCATCTGAAGCATTTGGTGTTGACAGCATCACTATTGCCAAGCTCTGCAGCCTTGGGGTTGTGGGCAGTGTGCAGAGCTTCTGTTCCAGTTGTGCAGCCAAACTGCTGCACAGCTGAAAGAGAAGGCTGGTGACTAGGACAGAAATCTGAGCGGTCACAATCAGTGTTGTGGTAGCTCTTCATGACATAACAAAATATCAATTTTAAATTTACTCATGAGAGCATTTTCTTCTCCTGCAACTTACTTCTGTTTTAAGACTGATTATATTAGATTTATGACCCAGTTCTATCTGCAGGACATGATGGCAGATCTTGCTACACAGCCTGACAAATCATGGGCCTGGACTAGCCTCCTGAAAAGTTTTTCCTTCAAAATTAAGCATAGACAGCTACAGCTGCTTATGCCAAATAGCCCATTGGTCCATCTTGCCCAGTAGTGTCTACTCTGACTGGCAGTGACTCACCAGGGGCTTCAGACAGGGATATTTCCCACAAGCAGCTGTTGCTGTTTGTAACTGGAGGCACCATGGACGTCCTTGCATGCAAAGTATGCACTCTACTACTGAGCTATGATCCCTCCTATGAGTTTATTAGCAGTAGCTAAATGCAGCCTAGTCTGCACCTGAACAAAAAATAAATACCCCCTCTTTTTGTTTTTAAATGAATGAATGAATGAATGAATGAATGGAGAGATATAGTAATAATGATAGCATTGTCAAACTCTAAGAGCACTAGCAGGAAGCTGATTTGGCAAACAACATACAGGCGGGGCCATGGTATCTACGGGGGATTTGTTCTCAGACCCCGCACTGATACTGAATTTCGTGTATAACTCAAATCCACAATCTTCGACCCATTAACCCCTCTGAAGGGTAGGGCTTTCTGAAGCCCAGAGAGGTAGCTTGCATCTGCCTGCTGCCGCTCCAGGCTTCAGAATAGCCTGGAGATTCAATAAAACACCACTTCTGGTTTCCCAAGGGAAACCAAAGTGACATTTTTGCCTTTTAAGGCATTCTAAGACCCAGGGAAGCCTTAAAATGCTTTTAAAAGGCAAGAATGTCACTTCCAGTTTCCCTTGGAAAACCGGAAGTGGCTTTTTCTTTGCTTCTCCAGGCTATTCTGAAGCCTGGAGAGAAAGCAGGAAGAGGCACACTGCCTCTCCAGGCTTCAGAAAGCTCTCCAGAGGGGACCTGAGCACAGCTCTGATCCCCTTCAGAGGACTCAGGTGGAGCCGAGTCTGGCTCAATGCAGATTCAGGGGACCTGTGTTGAGCCAGATCCACGGATATATAATTAGCAGATAAACAGGCTCCGCCTGTATAGAGAACTAGTCATGGTTTGTAGAATACAGCATCTTGTTTCCTCATCTGCTACCACTGCCTATATCTGGGACAAAGCACCCCGCAATCAGGTGACACACCGCACACTCTTAATGCACTGAGTTCAGTGGGGCTTACTCCCAGGCAAGTGTGCAAAGGGTTGTAGCCTAACTTTTTCCAGTTGGAAGCTGGCAGAGGAGGAGACAGCTGCAAGGAAGCAGCAGTAGTGAACTAGGAAGTAAGACCAGCAGGCTGTTGTGTGGTTCTGATCATTCCCTCAAAAAGGTGGGCACAGCTGAAGAGTGACCAAAAGCTAATACACAACATGGGGGTCCCTTAACAGCAGCAACCCTATACCTACAAGTAAATCGTGTTGAACTCAGTGAGACTTACTTCTGAGTAGACGTGCCTAGGATTGTGCTGTTAGTCTTACTGTCATGATTTAATGGATTGGTACATTGCGTTCATAGGCTGAGATTGAAAGAGCTACAGGATGAGTTCTGCTTGCCTACAAAGTCTTTTCAAATCCCCCTTTCAATTTCAGACCTCTCCACCTCCACCCAAGAAGCAAGTCATAATTGGGGGCCCTCTATACTGGCTGCATTTAAAATGGTTTTAATTTTTTTTCCCAATGTTCTTTTGAATTGTTCTGAATTGTTTCTGAAAGCTACTGTAAGCTTCACTGAGGTCCCTACTGGGCATAAAAGTGGAATATAAATAGAAAGAAAGTGAAGAAAAAGATGTGACTAGATGTTCAGATGAGCCGTATAGAAACACGGAATGCTTAAGAAATGAGACTAATAACACATCTCTTTTGCACTGAAAGTCTGAAAACCTATTTGAAATGCATGACTTGCCACTGCTTTATAAAGTGACTGACTTACTTTTTAAATGTTGAACTAATCATAAGCCCACAGGGAGTGGCTATTTCCATGTAGATTTTAATCTTCCTTCCATTTATTCATCTTCTCACTAGCTACTGAAAATTTATCTCACCTGTGGTACGCCTTGCACTGAACTCCCACAACCCAGTTGATTGAAAATTACTCCCACTGTGCTTCAGAGTATAAACCTTTCTCAGTTGAAAGGAAGGTTGATCTGTCTGTCCCATGTAGTTACTTGCTTGTGCTAGGGCCCAGTCCTATGGGAGTCTTCCACTGATGGAACTAGCATTCCGTCAGCAGAAGGCCCTTTCTGTCAGTGCACAATAATGTGTGCAACAGGGCCATCACTGCGTGGGCCTGGCAACCACATGAGCATGCCACCAGAGCACCCAGCCCTGCCAGAGGAGGTAGGTTGGCAGCAGGAATGGGCAGTGGGTGGGTAGGGGGAATAATGGGGTATCTGGAGGGAGAACCAGGGGCATGTCGGTGAGGGAGGACACGGATCCAGCAGCAGTTGCGCATGCTAGATCGTATCCCCCATTTTTCTGACCACCTCACCCCCTGCTTCTCCTCAGACTTATGCCAGCTATATAACTGGCATTGGTTCAAAGAGACCCATAGGCCATTAGGAGCTTGTGCCATCAAGGGGCTTAAATATTTTCTGTGTGGCCAGTTGAAGATGCCACCACAAAGCTGGGGCAGTCCAAGCTGCCATGGCTGCCAGATTGGACCCGTGCTGATGAGTTGGCAGAGGGACCATTTTTGGAGCTGAAAAGGAGAGGCCAGAGGAAATTTCTGAGTTGACTGGGAGAAGGACAGGTTGGAAGGGGTGGATTTCGGCAGCAAACATGCATATCTATCCTTGCTCCCTCCTTTTGGTCCATGCTAACTTCTTACTCTTTTAAGACATGACAGCTATAAGCCTAATGTAGATTAGAGGAGACCCATAGGCCATCAGGGGCCTACCTGGAAATCAGGGAACAAAAACTATCCAAGAGGCCTCCTGATCACCCCTTCCCCACATACACACATACCATTGGATGCAGTTCATACCTTCATGGCACAGCTGGCTGTATCAGTGACAATGGTGGGAGACAGGATTGGGGCAAAAGACAACCAAGTGTTTTTGAAATACTGTGTCTTGGTTTAATTTGGAAATCAATTAAATCATGGCTTTGGAAACAAAAGGATACTCCTCTACAGAAGAAAAGTAAGAGTCAACCACACACCCTTCCAGTGGCGTAGCTCATGAACGTCCAGCCCGGTGCAGAGCTCAAAATGATGCCCCGGAAGTGATGTCACAACCAGAAGTGATATCATACCCAGGTTTTTTAGAAAGTGCAAATTGGGGGGAGACCTGCCTCCTCCCCCCAGCAGTTCACCACACACTTGATCTGCCACCTCTCCCCAGCCAGTGGCAGAGCTAAGGCATCTATCTGCTACCTGGGATCAAAGAAGATTTTGTAGCCCCCCCTCCATGACAAAAATCAAATTTAAATAAATAAGAAGTGTGCCCCTTATTGGTTAAAGACACTGTGCTGGGATGAAGAGAGATGGTTACTCTCTCCTTGCTAAATATAAGAAGAGCACCACTTGAAAAAGTGCCTCTTTACCAGTTAGCAGGAGTAGCTGTGATAATGGAAATGAGAGCTGACTCATATTAACATCTTATTGGTTCCATGCTGTATCATAACATCCATTGGCTCTCAGAACAATCAGTCTCATGGGTCAGCTCTGAGTTAAGAAAATCTACTTCTTGTTCTATAAGGCAATTACATTTTGTCTTCTAGTTAATTGGCCATATCTTTTGATAGAATACAGATATTCCAATGGGGTTTGTTTCATTGCATTCTGCAGTAAATTACTTTTCCAATTATATATAACATGATGGTATTATTCATACATACCAAATTTTTTCACAATTTTGGCCACTAGTGTCAAGTTCAGCTTTTTGCCCCCCTAAAGCTTGTTGCTTGGTGCAACTGATACCCCCTGCAGTCCCTTAGCTACACCACTGTGCCCTTCAAATTTGGCTGGCACCTTGGTGACCCTCAATTTCTCACCCAAATACTCCATAGACTCTTTGCCAATGCCTAGATTTCTCAGCTAATACCAACACTTATTGATGGAAATATTTATATCTCACATTTCTACCCAAATAGATAAGTGATTAAGGTGCAATCCAAACCAGCAGATGGGCTAGCGCAAGTACCCTGCACTGGCCCATCATTGTTGCAAAAGTGCCATAAAGCACTTTTGCGCCAACATAAGGGGAGATAGGCTGGTGCACAGATGTGCTCTGGCCTACCCCTGCCAATATGGGCCCTGGGTAGGGTGAGTTTGCGCTGGCCAAGCTCGGCCAGTGCGGAGGTCTGGGGGCATTGGGAGGAGGCAGGAGGGAGGCGTTTTGGGGTGGGGGAGCGCAGGCAGTATGTGTTCCTGGGGCAGGCGAACAAGGAGCAGGAGGCGGAGCCAGGACCCGGGAATGCCGGATTCTAACTCCATTCCTGGGCAGCCCAGGGCAGTCCTGGGCTGCTCAGATTTGCACCACCAATTTAGGTAGCACAGATCCGAATAGCCCATTGGGGCTGCTACGGCTATCCCTGGGGTATTCCATTATTTCCATTCCACTGCAAAATAACAGACATAGATCTGAAGAGTGCCATGGCAGCGGTTGAGGGTTACCTCAATGAGACCTTTCCAACCGAGCAATGGATTCTGCATGTGCCCTGTTGATGCAGCTGCATTGGCAGGGGAGGATTTATTTAGGATTTGGCTGTAAGTTAAAAGAATAACAACCCAGTTCTATTCTGGTCTCACCATGACCACAGTAAACCCAGAGCAACAGCATGAAATCTATGCTTGAGCAACAGTATGAAATCTATATTAGCTGCCATCTATATTTTCCTTAAGGAGTCTGTGCTGGTGTACAGACTCCTTCAGCTGTGCCATCTCTGGACACTCAGTGACAACATCATTCTCCTACAGATATACGAAGTATCTTGTAAGACTGAACCTTACAAGGTAGCTACCTGCTTGTGACTAGGGAGTTGTTGACATTTGTCCCTTGCCTCACAGTTCACTGGCATCTCATTTAATCAAGAACACCAAATCAAGTGAATGAGTGGGGGGTCCCAAACATTCTGGGACACCTCCATGGTTGTCATGATGGCCATTAAGTTCTGAGAAGCTCCTGATAAGGGAGTGGCAGTGTGGCTTAAGTGCCCCCAAGCCAAAACATTGGGTGTACTGAGACACTATTTGAAGCTCAGGCAAGAATTTCATTAGCCTGTGGTGTAGGCAGTACACCAACAGAGTCTGCACCTTGTCCTGGGTATCTTACACCAAGTATAGTGTATACACTTGAAATTATGACTCTACCAATGGAAAACCTGGAGAGATAGAATTCCAATAGGCTATTGTGATAAAAAGATTATCCTTCTTCCCATTCAAGTTCCAGGAGTGTGCATGGATAAGTAGTTCATAAAAGCACAGCTACAGTTTGCAGTTTATTACAGTTACCTCGATACAGAACCTCAATACTGTCCAGAATTATGTGGTCTTTTTTCTGTCTGGTGGAATTTATGAGCTGTCCAATAAGTCGAGTCCTTGATCTTAGCCAAGATTTATGAATGCATACTGAGAGATAATGGAGATTTTTTTGCCAAGGGATGGTCTTCCAGTGTTGTGGAAAATGTGTAACCATAGCTAATCTTATGGAAACTCTGATTAGGTTGTTCTCTGAAGAATTGTAACATAATTTAACCACCTCATTCAGGGTCTGTGTTGGAGAGATGATTTATTTCCCAAGTTCGTGATCGGAGGACAGGATGTACAGCAGGATAAAATAAAATATTCCTGAAATTTGTTGCAGAAGTTGCTATTGGTTGTGAACCATGTTGTTGATAGGACTTGTGAAGGAGCATCACTTCATCAGGTGTTAAAAGAGCTTCTGTCTTCTGGCATTGCATAAGACAGAAATATTAAACGTTTTGCTTTAAAAACTCAGGTATTAACCCAATGAAGTAATTTTGGGATGTGGCTGAAATGGATTGAATCAATCATTACACAAAGTCTCTTCGGTGATGGCACTAGACATACAAACAGGAACATAAAAACCCAACCAGCCCCCTGGAGTGTGGAATTCAGTCCTTCATCTTCACTACTTCTCCATGAAGTGACTGTGGTTTCAGCATCCTGGCAGCTAGAGATGCTCTGTTAAGTGTATTACCATTGAAAGCATATATGCTTAAGCACATATGCTCACATGCAAACCACTGCCCGAGCCTCATCTGAATATATTTGCATGAGCTGATTTCATGCAAATTAATCCAACTTCCAGTACATCGCACTTCATTAACAAACAATTCAAGCATTTCAGTTGACAGCTGAAAAGCAAATTACACCAAACCCCCTTTCACACATAAATGGTTGACCTTCAGAATGCCAGTTCTGTTACATGAACCAGAGGTCTGTAAACCTAGTGAGGCAAACTGTTTGCTAATTCAAATACTTTTCTGATCTAGGCTGATCCTTCCCTTCTGCCTGGAAGTTGAAACTGATGGTCTTCCCATGCCTTTTTATTTGTTCCAGTTCTGCTTCTACTAACTGGTTCTGAGCACCACTGCTCAAGCCACTACTGATGGACCTTAGAGTGGCTCCGGTATCTGAAAAGGACTTACATTGAGCACCTGCTTGTTAGACTGCTACAGGAGGACCTTTTCTCCCTGCTTTAGCTGGAATTCTAGCCTTTGTCCACACTGTAGATTGGACATCAGTCTCTTAGATACTGACTAACCCAACTATCCCACTAGGAATAGTACTTCAAAGCAACCTGTAATCTATATTTTATACCTGCTATGAAGCCAAGCAAAAGCTGTAAGGTCAGACAGGCCAAAACTGCCTTGTCTGCCTCTGCCCTGCTTACAATTAATTGTTTCAGAGGTTTCTGAACCCCGTGAAATGGAACATAGCAGAAAAAAACAGCAGGCTTCTACTTCAGCTGTGCTACTATTCCATCTCACTCTCTAGTGTGTGCCATTCATGCATCTGTGTGTTTGACTAACAGAAGCATGTCTTCATACAATGCATGATTAAAATATGAAACTAATTGCTGCAGGGTGAGGGGCTTTGAAACATGATTGGAAGAATGAGTTTATCAGTGTACCATCGATCTTTGGTGGGCCCTCTTCAGCCTAGAAAAGAGGCGCCTGAGGGGGGACACGATTGAGACATACAAAAGTATGCAGGGGGTGGACAGAGTAGATAGAGATATGCACTTTACACTCTCACATAACACCAGAACCAGGGGACATCCACTAAAATTGAGTGTTGGGAGTGTTAGGACGGACAAAAGAAAATATTTCTTTACTCAGCGTGTGGTTGGTCTGTGGAACTCCTTGCCACAGGATGTGGTGATGGCATATGGCCTGGATGCCTTTAAAAGGGGATTGGACAAGTTTCTGGAGGAAAAATCCATTACGGGTTACAAACCATGATGTGTATGTGCAACCTCCTGATTTTAGAAATGGGTTATGTCAGAATGCCAGATGTAAGGGATGGCACCAGGATGAGGTCTCTTGTTACCTGGTGTGCTCCCTGGAGCATTTGGTGGGCCACTGTGAAATACAGGAAGCTGGACTAAATGGGCCTATGGCCTGATCCAGTGGGGCTGTTCTTATGTCCTTATGATCATAATAATTCTAAGATATTCAAATGTAGTAAAGCTCTGACTGCCAGATCATGCCTTGCTTGTAATCCTCCCTGGAGCATCCATATATCAAGATGAAGCCCTGTACTGTGTACAGAGCACCAGCTCTCCAAAGTCTCCATCTTTTCCCAAATCTGTGTTCAGCTTTTCAATCTTTCCCAACTACCTGTGATTTTTTTATGTGGTGGTGTCAGATATTGAACCTGGGGCCTTATGCATGCAAAGCATGTTCTCTGTCACTGACCTACAATCCCTCTCCCAAAAATATAGGCTCTGGTTGCCTTCCAGAATGGGGGAAAGTGGAATTAATGCTGGCCATTGACAGCTGACTGAATGCTTGCAGGACCAAATAGGTCACTGTTCTGACCCAGCATGGTCATTCCTTGGTTCTTAGCAACTGTTACCCTGCACATGCCCAATCTCATCTGATCTCGGAAGCTAAGCAGGGTCTGGCCTGGTTAGTACTTGGATGGGAGACTGCCTGGGAATACTGGGTGCTGTAGGCTTATACCATAGTCTTTCAAGACTGAAGGTTGCCAACCACCATGTACCTATGTCAAGTTTCTTTCTTCTTTGCACATAATAATTGATCCTGCTGTAAAGATGATTTCATGGCAGGTTATGTCACTCTCCATTTCTAATTTACTCATTTTTCTCACTCTAGAGATTTAAAAGGACATTTTCTTGTGCATAACAAATTAAAGCTAGAGCCATGTACATTCATTACAAAGGAAAGTCTTTTGTAGTACATTATTAAAGTCTTGGAATAACTTATAAAGAGGTGACTGATTATCTAAAGCAGGGCTGCCCAAACCCCGGCCCTGGGGCCACATGCAGCTCTCAAGGCCTCTCAATGCAGCCCTCAGGGTACCCCCCCCAGGTCTCCAATGAGCCTCTGACCTCCAGAGATTTATTGCAGCCCACACTGGCCGGACACAACTGCTCTCAGCGTGAAGACAACTGTTTGACCTCTTTGCATGAGCTGTGGGATGAGAGCAAGCAGTGGAGGAAGCCGTTTCATGTCTGTGATGCAGTAGTGGCAGCAAAGGAAAAGCCAGTCTTGCTTTGTGCAAGGCCTTTTATAGGCCTTGAGCTATTGCAAGACCTTCATTCATATAAGTTCATCTTTAATATATTCATTTATGTAAACTTATGTAAATCTATTCAAATTTTAATGTAAATTAATTCTCTCTTTCCCCGACCCCTGACACAGTGTCAGAGATGACGTGGCCCTCCTGCCAAAAACTTTGGACAGCCCTGCTGTGACCAGAACAGCCCAATCTGAGGCTTGAACCATAGCCCAGTCATAGAGCACTGGTTGTTACCATGTGGGCCTGTTTTTTCTCTCCCTCTGACAATTGCCTTTGCTCAGCATATCTTGGCCAATTAAGCCACAACCCAGCAGCCTATGAAAAAGTCAACTCTCTTTCCTATCTCAGTGAATCAGAGACAGTGAAGACACCTGGTTGGTTTCCTTCCTTAACCATTCTAGATCATACTTTTGCAATGACTCACAGCACAAGCCTAGGCATGTCTACTCAAAAGTAAGACCCATTGTGTTCAATGGGGCTTACTCCCAGGAACGCACATATAGGAGTGCAGTCTAAATTACCTGCCCCAGCAGTTATATGGGCAACACTGGCAAAACATCACAAACCTGAGAAGTATCTTAAAGTCCTTTGTTCCATACCTAGATCAGCAAGGAAACCAGTCTGAGATATTCCTAGGGAGACACTGAGAAGCAGCACTCTTTATGCCCCCTTCCCCCATCTGAATGTGTTTTGTGTCCATCTTGTGAAGCAGCCTGTAAGTTTTCCTGGAACTTCAGCCTGCTGCTCAGCCGAGGAAGTTCTTTTATTCTTTTTAATTCATAGAAAGTTACTGGGATCTCTTTGAAGCTGAGAGTACTGCAGACTTTGCTTCTCTGCAGGTTGGCTTAGGCAAGAATCTAAGCTTTCCTGGAACCTCTCTACCTTGGCTTCCAAGCCTTGCCTGGGAACCTGAGTCAGCGAGCATCCAGATTCCCCCTCAGCAGACTGGTTTGCTTTGCTCCATCTCTGTCTTCCATTTCTTGCACGCAACCCACAGGCAGGGCCTCAGAGGAATTTTATCAGGGGGTACAAAGTTTCTTTTGAGCCCCTTCTCAAAGAAGGAGAGGGTGAAACAGAGTGGTGATGGCAATGGGGGTAGGCAAAATGGGGGCAAAACAGGCAGGGGGAAAGTGGCAACAACCAGAATAGTCTTTGGAGCCCAGGTCTATCAGTCTTCCCAATGCAGGGCTCAGATCTACCTGCCTGCCCAGCATTGGCAGCTAGATACAGTAATGCAGGAAACCAAACACACCCTAAGTCTCTCTAAAATCTTTCAAGTATAGAAAATCATTGCAGGAGATTAGTATCATTGTATTTAGGCTCACATTAGAATGGAGAGTGTCATATGTGGAGTGTCACCAAAACTGTCTTCTGCAGCAGCTGCAATCCCACAGCTGTCTCGCTGAGCTCCTCTACACTCCTTCATGGTTAGTGGATCACAAGCCAAAGAGCTACTGCAGCAGGTCAGTTTCCTCCCAGATGTGACAGTGTCAAGAAATGTATGCATTATTGGGCCTTGTGGCAATAGTTGCTGCCATGTGGCCACGGTAATGCCTCCAGCATTCTGCATGGGCAGTGGGTCTGGGAAAGTTTGGGAAATATTAGATCCCAGGAAATTTCTGGGCTCCCTCCTTTGGCTCCTGGGCCCAGGTACAAATTACCCCCTTTACCCCCTCTCCTAGGCCCTGCCCACAGGCGATGTGGACTTTTAAGCTCTACCTCTTCATTTGTGTAATGCAAGCTTTGAAAGCAGCCTCACGCTGCAGTCTCATGCATGCAAATGGCATTTCCAGAGGGGGACAAGATGACAAGTTATACAGGTGTTTCAGCCATTTCCCCTCACCTTTGGAGCCATTCCAGGCATCAAAAGCAACCTATCAAAAAAAGCAGGGAGCCAGCACAAATGACCACTCTCTAAAGCACCAGGAGAGGTAGCTTTTCTGTTGCCTCAGAGGGGCCGGGGGGGGGGGGGTAGAAGAGGTGAGTTCTTAAAAAAATTATTTCTGGGGGGGGGAGAGACTGTGTTTCAGAGACTAAGCTTAAGGGGGGAGGGAGGGGAAGAGTGTATTATTGCCTCCCCAGGCCTCAATCTCATTGCATGCCACTGATGCCTTTGGCCTACTCTCTGCCACTCTTTGACATCCTGCCTATTTCAGAAAGTCTTCAGTTGAGTTATAACTGAGCCTTGTAAATCTACTTTGGTTTCCTGCTGCTTTTAATATTTACTGTTACATGACTGCTTTAATTGTCATTGTTTTATTAAGAAAGCCACTTTGAGCATAACTTTCATGTAGAAAAGCAGGGTAAAAGTACCTAGAATTAATAATAATAATAATAATAATAATAATGCTGATGAAACGACGGACCACCTGGTCAGCTGCTACAAGACCAACTACAAAGAAGGGCATGGCAAACTTGCAACAATAATTCACAGGAACTTGTGTAAGAAGTATAAACTGCCTGCAAGTCACAAGCGGTGGAACCACAAAACTGAAGAAGTGAAAGAGAACGAAAAAGTCAAAGTGCCCTGGGATTTTAGAATACAAACCAACAAATATCTGCCACAGAACACACCAGAATAGCCATCATTGACAGAAAGGATAAGAACGTCTGGACATTGCAATACCTGGTGACATTAGAATAGCATGTAAAGCACTGGAGAAAGTCACCAACTATAAAGACCTACAAACAGAAATTGAGAGACTGTGGCACAAGAAAGCAAGAGTAATGCCAATAGTCATCGGAGCCTTGGGTGCTATCCCAAAACACCTGGAAAAGCACTTGAACACCATCGGGATGAGCACAAGTACCATCAGTCAATTACAAAAGGCCGTCTTACTAAAAACAGTACATATACTACAGCAATATTTGTAATGCAGCAACATAAAAACAAAAAATAGCAGCATATCCTATGCCCTTGGGAAGGACTCAATAGGTGGATATATACAAAATCCAGTCAAAAACATGACTGTGCAAAAATTGGACAATAGAGAAAGAACCAAACTTTGAGTCTCTGAAGTGATGAAAACCCACCACCACTCTGACCAGCATATTCCATCCTGCTCAGAATGTGCCCACACCAGAGAGCAGGTGCATTTCTAAAAGCTCCTGGCAAAAGAGAGCTTCCCAGAGGTTTCAGGTGAACCAATGCATGCATATCACTGCATTGATTGGGCCAGCGCACGTCTAGGGGACAACTTTTGAGAGCTTCCTTTTCATATATCCTGATAATATTTCATTGACAAATACAAGGTGATTTTGCAGTATGCTTCAACATCAACACCACCAAAATGCCAACGGACACAGGTGCTCCGCTATGTAAAAGGAACCATTGTATAAGTTGGAAATAATTATTTTGATACTGTTTTATTATTTGTATTGGTAACAGCCTACAGTGTAGTGGAGCTATAGTATAATCAGTGGCATCACTAGGGTTCGCGTCACCAGGTGTGGGATACCAGTATGTCACCCCCCCATGCAGTGGGCAGGGCAACACCCAGGTGGTGGGCATGGGCATACCATCACTCCCCCCCACTGGTTTTGGCTGTACCTTTTGATAGAACAAAGATAGAACACATCCTGCATGAAATTATGCATTGATAGATATATCACATGCTGGTATTATTCCTCCAAACTGTGATTTTGGTCATTAGTGGTGTGTGTGTGTGTCTCTCTCTCTCTCTCTCTCTCTCTCTCTCTCTCTCTCTCTCTCTCTCTCTCTCTCACACACACACACACACACACAGTTATCAACTTACTAACACTTTATTGCAACAATTCTCAAACCTTTAGCACTGGGACCCACTTTTTAGAATGACAATCTGTCCAAGACCCACCAGACGTGATGACATGATGGAAGTGACATCATCAGGCAAATTAAAATAAATAAGTATAAATAATTAAAGTAAAACAAATAATTAAATAAGCAGAAGCCAGCCCTGTACCACCAAGTGAATTTCCTCTGTAGCCTGCCTGCAATAACACCCCCCCTCCAAAATCAGTAAGGTTTTCAACCCTAAACAGGCCCCAGTTCAACTTAAGGACTTCTGTTTAAACCAGATCACTGTCAGGATCTACCTGGCTTTGCAAGTCTCAAAGAAGTTCACCTTATCAGCTGAAGCCTCTGTTTTGATCCTTTTTAGTGGGGGGAGGGGGAGGCTGCCTTCTGGAGCATTTGTTGAGCTCCAGTTCCATCAGATCAGGACTATTCTGGTTGCTTCACATTCCCCTTTGCCTGGCCTGACCACCAGCCAAGGCATGTTTGCTTATTTGGGAGTAAGCGCAACCGTGAGGCTTAGTTTTGCTTTCCATAGGGCTTAATACATTGGTCTGCCTGGTGGCAGGGACTTCCTTCTCAGGGGTCTTGGGGGGCTGTATTCATTGGATCAGGACCATTCTGACGTCCTTGGAGTCCTCTCAGCCTGCCCTTTTGTTGAACTAAGGCAAGTTCGCCTACTTGTGAGTAAACGTGTGATACAGCTCGGTTTCACTTTCCATAGGGCAACATGCATTTTTGGTTCTCTGTTTTTTTGGTCATAACTTTTGACATAAAGGAGGTATTTCACTCTGGTTTTTTGCATTGCATTCTGCTGGACATTCCACATCCAACAGTATGTAACATGTTGGTATTACTCCTAACCACCGCGATTTTAGCATGTCACCCCCCCGTGCGCATCACCCAGCGCAGCCTACACCCCCCACACCCCCCTAGTGACACCACTGAGTATAATGAACATCAGTGTTTCTCAAGGTTTTTCCTACACAGTACCACTTTACATGGTCCAACTATTTGAAGTACCACTGGAAGTAACTGGCAATGACATCATCACCAGTTACTTTTGGGTTGGGGCCAGATGTGACACACCAATAAGAGGCTCAGGGTGGATGGGTGGGCTTTTTCTAGCATGAAAAAGCATGCTTTGGAGCTCTGCCCAGTGAGCCAAGCCTCCTACTGCTGTTTGTTGCATCATGTTCCTGGTCTCACTGCCAGGCGGCAGGTATCCAGGGTCCTGCAAGTGCCACCAGACACCATACCACCTCAGGTACCACTGGTGGTACCCATACCATGGGTTGAGAAACACTGGTGTACATTATAGGCAACCAGAACCAAAACCCAAAATTAGGTACAAACTTAATATCATGCACAATGGTCATCATCTGCAGTAAGACATATAAACAAATTTTGTCTCCATTACAGAAAATCAAAGAGAAATAAAACTCACTTCCAATGTCTGGCCGCAGCTTTTTATCATATTCTCTCAGCAACTTGTTTAACAACAGTGTCACATCAGTGTCATGGGTTTTGGGGGACATTACCCATTTTTGGTTTGCAGTGGAATCTTCAAAGTCATCCTCTTCAATCTTTCGTGAACTACAAGTTAAAAAAAATCATGACAATTACATAAATAAAACTAAGAATACCTTCATTTTCTCTGAAATTGAGTAGCCAGAAGACTTCAGAGTTCTTTGCTTTTCCCATTTAAAAATACTTTTTTTCCTCAAAGACTATGCTTACTGCCACAAATGAAAGTCTAAGTAGGACACTCTAATAGAAAATAATTGCATAGTCTCACATCATTACTTCTCACTAGATCATGAATCTGGGGATAAATGCCACTTTTCTCCTGTACCAACATGATGCCTTCATTTATTTTGTTTCTATCTTGTAGTCCATGGTGAAAGAACACCCTGCAGAACTCCAATTGTAGCTTTTTTCTAACACACACTGATTCATCTCTTGCTCAGCAAGAACATTAAAAATTCAGATATTTTAATACTTCCTGATCATTTTACCCCATTAAAAAATTATGTTCTCAGTACTTCAGAATATAATGTTGCACAGGGTACAAAACTTAACAATTAAGACTCAGCTTCTTGAACACAGAATGGAGGTTGCAATCCCAGATTTCAGTCCTACTCTTTCAATAGCAGTAGGCACAAACCAACAATTTTGTAAGTTGTAAGTTCCTCCACAGCCCTCTTTTATCCATTTACAACACAATCCTATGATATCTACTCCAAGAAGTTCCATTGTGTGCAACTTTCTCCAGGTAAGTGTGTACAGGATTGCAATCATACCCACTTTCCTGGGAGTAAGCCCCACTGAACAATGGTGCTTGCCTCCAAGTAGACAGACATATGATTGAGCTTTAAGCTGGTTAATTTAGAGGCAGTTCCAATATACACTTAATTGTACAACTTGGTCAGACAGGGAGTTTGTTTTAGTATTACAGCAAGAGGGGTAGGGAGAATTTAGCCATTTGCCCCTGCTGCAGTTTTGAGTCCAATCACCTGCATACTATTTTTAAATTGAAAAACTTCCATTTACTTCTATTGAAGCTTTCTTTCATTTAAAAATAATCAATGAGGGGGACACCATCAGGCTCAAAATTGTTATGGGGGGGGGGGTTTAGGGAGATTTAAAGTTTTTCACCAACCATGGTTGTATCCCAGTGGTTACTGAACTGTAAGCCATGTCTCCCTGGGGAGCTGAGGAAACCAGCCAAGGGAGCCATGGAATTCTTGCTTCCCCCCCCCAATGTATAGGATTGTAGCCCTAATGGGGAGCCACAGCCAACGGTTCAGTAGAGGTCAAGGGAGCCACCAGTTGTTTTGCCAAATTCTCAGTCCAAGCTTCACCTAGAGAACCTATGCCCACTTTAAGCTAATTGGCTCCCCTTTGATCCTCAACAATAGCCCTAATGCTGCACTGCAAGACCCACCACCAGGGTGGCTCGCCTGTTCAGTCTGCAGAGGTCCTCCTTCCTCTCCTCTCCTGCCAGCAGCTTCTCCAGCCACCACAGCAACAACTTGGTCCTCAGCAGGTCTTGGGCATGGCAGCCACACACCAGTCACCTCTATTCTAGCAGTCCTCAGAAGTTCATTCACCCATCTGTCAGTTAGTCCATTGGTCAGTCAGAAAGTCTAGTAGTTCATCAGCCAGTCCATTAACCCACCAATTTAATTCTCTCTCCTGCTTTCCTTCTTCTACCACCCACCCACTCTCACTGCTCCAGGTGCTGCTTTTATCCCTGTAATGACCTGGCTGCCCTTCATGGCTACAGCTGTGCAGCACACCCACTGCTCAAAGCCTAGGTTTTAACCCCATGCTTGCCTGCCAGAGTAAGGGGTCACTGTTGACACCATACCCTATCTCTTTGAAAGCAGGGCAGTGAATCTGATTTCTGTTTGAGCAACTGGGCTGAGTATTCAGAGAAATACATGAAAGCCTTTTCAAACAAATTGGCTTGTATTTGCAGTGTTGATGTGCCCTCGGTGTGCAGAAGGAAGCTTTTGCATATAGGTTTTCTCCTGTAGCCAAGCAAGCCTTTACTCTGCAACAGGATCAGTGGCAGCCAAGACGAAGGCAAATCCTCTGTGCTCACAACAGAATCTTGATCTTGCTTATTTCTCTTTCTCCCAACTTGCCCATCTAAGAACTCTCTCTCTCTCTCTCTCTCTCTCTCTCTCTCTCTCTGAGCAGTTGGGTATGGTAGATTTTCATATTTGTTAACCTGGTTATCTTGTCTGGGAGTTTGCTGCAGTATTGCTTTGTTTATATGGTACCAAGAAACAATGGGGTGCCTCCATTACACATTCAAGTTAAGTACAGCTGGGTTATCTGAACCTAGAAAGGAAATGTGGAAGTTCTGTTTTGTTGCTCATGGCCCTTGCTTGTTCATTTCTAAGGCTTTAGATTCCCCCCCCCCTTTTTAAATGCTGACAACTCTGATTTGTTAGGTTACATTAACTGAATTGTCTTTCTGGGATGAGTTATTAAAGGGCCCCAGGCAAATTGAATCAGTATTTAACTGCAGTCAGTGCAACTCCACCAAAATAAGTGAGCTTCCATCTAGAGCAGTGTTTCTCAAACTGTGGGTCAGTTCAATTCATTTCAATATATTATTTTTAATATAAAACCTGATGCTACCATGATATGTGACTGCATTTAGTGAAATGTTAGACCTGTACTTTTAACAAGCTGCTATACTGAGAGTCAGTGGGACTTACTGCTGGGTAAGTGTGGGTAGGATAGCAGCCTAGGATTGTTAAAAATTTTCCTGCTTGATGATGTCACTTCCGATGGGTCCTGACAGATTCTCATTCTAAAAAGTGGATCCTGGTGCTAAATGTGTGAGAACCAAGGATGTAGAGGAATCCCAGCAGGATCAGCATTCTGAGCAAATTCAACCTATCAAATCCCTACATTCCTTTGCCTGGTGGCAGATTTCTTTGGAGGAACTACAGTGAACCCACCACAGAACCTGGGTCCCAAAAACTCTCCAGTGTATTGTATTTTGATCCTGGGGAACTTCATTCAGAAAATGGAGACAAAGCATGGCAGTCGCCTAGCAACCAGCTTCTTAATATTTTCCCCTATTTTCTCTACTTTTCAATGAAATGCTCCAGAAATGAGATTTCAAAAACTGTGTAAAACTGACTTTTTCATTCTTCTGATGCACACATAAATTAAGGGCAAAATCCTATCCTGTGCTGGAACAGGCAAGCCAGAGGGCTTCTGCTGTATCCAGTGCAAGATAGTGGCCATAAGCAGCTCAGCCAGTAAGGGCTGCTGGCCCCTATAGGTCTCCTTGGACTCTTGAGGTAGTGCAAGTCCAAGGAGAGCATAATGGCTTGAAGCTGCTCTGTTCTCCCCAGGAACTGGGGTTGGGATCCAGCATAGCTGCCGGATCCCAGTCCCGCCTCCTGTTCCCCACCCACCCCTGGAGCTGCCCACCACCCACCCTCCCCCACGTCCAGGAATGCCTCCCTCCCACCTCCCCTCCACCTACTCTGCTGCTTGTGTTGGCCTAGCCGGGCTGATGCAAGTGGCCAAGAGGAAGCCAGCATGAGACTTGGCCTCCGCAGGCCGGCGCTTCTCTGAGCGCCATCCTGGCTTCCTCTTGAGGAGGTGCAAACGTGCCTTACAGCATGTTTGCAACCCTCCTGGGCCGGTGCAAGGGACTTGTGCCGGCCTAATCCCAGGTCAGGATTGCACCCTAAATCTCTCTCTCTCTCTCTCTCTCTCTCTCTCTCTCTCTCGAGAGAGAGAGAGAGAGAGAGAGAGAGAGAGAGAGAGAGAGAGAGAGACTAACTTTAAATGCATATAGGTTATTTATTGCTTTCTCATACACAGGCACACACACTTTTAGTTTGCATCTTTTTTTTTTTTCTTGCAAAGAAGAGAAGCTTCTGACTGCATTTACTTCCTTTTCACAGAAAGCCTTATGGGCTATAAAAGAACTTACCCAGTGGGAAATGTAAGAGCCAGTATATGATTTTAACTGTAAAAGTAATTTGTGTTGTGCAGACTGCCCTGTGGTGAGGGAAGGGTTTGAATCTTCTCTCTAGAGCACTTTTGCACAGTGATTATTATTTTAGGAAGTGGAAACACTTGTACCCTCTTGATCCTCCACCCACAATACAAATTTCAGGCAATATTTGAGGCCATCCCAAATTAATGGTTTCCAAAATTCTACTTGGACTTTGGGACCACAGGTTGAGTATTTGCAGGGGTGGAGCCTGAGGCAGGGGATATGTCCTGACAGTGTTGTGGCATTGCAGGGACCCAGGGGTTTTTCCCCCTTTTCTGGGGGGTCCTGCTGGCCTTAGGGAGGATTTGGGAGGTCCGCAGCCCCCTCCACAGGCCTTCCTAATGCTGAAAATTGTTCCATTTGGGGATTGGAGTGCACTTCTGGTTTTGTGCAATACTCCCCTTAAGGGGGGATGGCCCAGTTTTGGTTCCCAATGGCGAGTTGTGACCCACCATTTTGGGAACCACTGGTCTAGTCCCTGACCAAGTCTGGTAGGAATTTTGAGGTGAACAGGTTTTCTCTTGAGATCCTGTTAGGGCATGCCTAAAGAAAGAGAAAAACCTTGGGTAGACATCTGGCAACCTAGTCATGACAATCCTATAAACACTGTCCTAGAAGTAAGCCCCATTGGACACAGTGGGACTTACTTCTGAGTAGACATAGATACAATTGTGCTGTAAGTTGTATAGGATGCCAGAAACTTCTGGTGATTCTGGCCCCTGTGCTGCCCAGGACCAGGACTGCAGGGTGTCACCTTCCTCCCCACCCCACCATCCATGGTGCTCCAAAGGCCTTCTGATGCCTCTGGATGGCAAAAAACTGATACTTCTGGTTTTTGGCTGAAGAGTAGAAGTAGTGATTTTTGACCTTCTGGAGGTCTCTTAAGGGCCTTTAAACCCCACTTCCAATTTTTGGTCAAAAAACCAAAATGTTGGGGTTAAATGCCTTCTGGAGGCCTCAGAAGCCCTTTGGAGGGCTGGGGAGGCTACCCACAGCCTTCCTGGCTCTCCAATAGTCCCCGGATTGGGATGGGGCAGTAGCAGGGAAGTGAAGAAGGTGGCGTCGTCCCTAGAGGCCTGGCGCTCTGAGGCATATGCCCTCCTTGCCCCCCCCCAGGAACGCCAGTCCACAAACAAACAAAATAAATGTTTCTTCCTCTCACATAATACTAGAACTCAGCACCCTTTCTCTTCTACTCTGTCCTTCGCTTCCTTTTCCAATCCTGGACATGGAGGAGCAGAAGCTGACACCTCACAGGTAAAGGGGGAGGGGACAACATTTGCCAAGCTGCCTCAAGCACCAGGAGGTCTTGAGCTGGTCTGGTCCTGACTTTAGATGACTTTAATAAAAGTGTGACAAATGCATGGAGGACAGGTTTCTCTCAAGCCATTTGCCAGGGTGGCTCAACTGAATCCCCACGTTAATATACCTGTGAATTCCCATTGCTGACAAGGTGTTCACTTTTTCACCCATCTTTCAGGAGGCTTCTGGTTGGCCAGTATTTGCAAGATGATGCTGAACTAAAAGGAACTGTGGTCTGATCCAGCAAGACTTCCTGTGTTGTGAATGAACTGAAGCCCAGGAAGTGTCCAGTCCTGATCTCACCTAAGCAACACATTCCTTTAGGATGCAAAACTTAGGAGATACTCCAATATTTTAGGAGCTGGTTTGGATGAAGTGGAAAGAGAAATAAATTCTCACATATGCAAACAAATGGAGTGGTCCTGATCTTACTGGTGTGTTCTGATAGCTCACAGGCAACAATTCAATGCTTCCCAGGGCCCAGGGCTGCAGCAGCAACTGTTGCATCCAGTGGGGCTGGGAAGCAGTGGCAGGGGTAAGGGTGTAAGACTCTGGTGGCCCTAATGGGTCTCTTTGGATCTGCGCCCGCTATTGACCAGGTACAAAATCAAGGAGAGCTGCATTGGGTGTCATGGGCTGGGAGGGGGGTCAGGATATAGCGGCAGAACCATATATTATTACTTGTGAATAAATAAATAAATAAAATATTTCTTTCTCGAGCTCTTTTTTTCTTAAAGTCTGTTAAACCTAGCTGGGTCCCAGTAGACTTAAAAATTGGATCCTGGTGTTAAAAATTTGGGAACCACTGGGCTAGAGTGACCAATAACCTGAGTCAAGATAAGGGAGCTCTATTATGTCCACTGATGGTGCCACACAAAAGCTATGTGCTGAACTATTTGTGTGGGTTTAGAAGACAATGACCACCAAGCCTTGTTATACGGGAATAATAATGCCTGCTTTATAGAATGTTATCATGATATTATTGTACATGCAAAGCACTTTGAACACTCAAAAGCAGTATTCAAATACCAATAAGTGTTATGGTCACCAGAGGCAGTTGTATAGTTGATCCCTGTGGGGGCCTAGGTCACATCCACAGTTCAGCATCACTGTGCAGCAGTCTTGATGCGAAGCTGGACAGTATTCATCCCCATTGCGACTTCACCCTGCTGGAACTACCAAAGGGAGGACATGCATGCTGCAATGGGGTAGCATTTCCCCAGAGGCAACTTCGTATTTGAAAGGGGCTGTAGCTCAGTGGGAGAACAACTGCCTTGGGTGCCAAAGGCTTCCTGTTTCATCCCTGGCATTTTCAAGAAGGGCGAGGAAATCACCCTGAGATTGAAACCCTGGAGAGAGACTGAACTAGTGGTCCATTGCCTGGCTTCCCCTGAATGTGGACAGCTCTAAGATGGAACTGTCTATCTCTGGACTTTATGAACAAAATGAACAGTGGCAGGCTTTGGATCTGGAATGATCCCTGGTTGGATGATGAGAAAGGCCATCAATCATCACCATCCCTCCCCCCCACCCAAGCCAATCTAGACTGCACTTTTTGCCAGCAATTAAATCATCCCATGCACAGTGATGATCATTAGAAGCCCCCAATGATGGGACGATGAACAAAGTAATATTACGGCTATCAAAGTAATATGAGGTGTTGCTCCCGAGAAGCAGGAGAGAGTCATCCAATCCTGGTGGAGACTGTTGTAAGAGATGAAGTCGCCTAGGCTGAAGTTGAGGAGAAAGGGACACAGGACCCCACTGGATCCCACCAAGGAGATGTAGTGGATCTGGCTGTAGGCGGTGTATGTGAATCGCAGCTTAGGAGTGAGTTGTGGTGGGATGACTTCTGGGAGAAGATGACTTCTGGGAGAAGGGAGTGCTCTGCAACCAGAGCGACCCCGGAGTCGCAACCGGATCAATATCTCTGTGGATGACGTACACACAGCGCCGCGTCCTGAGCGGACTGTGACTTGGGGCCCAATCCTATCCACTCTTACCAGGGAGCAAGCCCCATGGACTACAATGGGACTTACTTCTGAGCAGACGTGCATATGGATTGTGCTCCTGGAGCCCAAGCCTGTGCATGCCTACTTAGAAGTAAGTCCCATTATAGCCAACGGGGCTTACTCCCTAGTAATTGTGGTTAGCATTGCAGCCTTCGTTTCTTAAGGTCTCCTCGCGGGGGATCGTCTCCTACTCGACAGCTGGACGACCGGATCGCTTCGCGGGACGCTCCGCCGCGGTGGCGAGCTGGAGACCCCGGAGGGGGTTCCTGCTGCTTGCAGGCCGACTTGCCTGCCCTGCACGAGGCTCGACCTCCAGTCCTCGACTGACACGTCTCATCGTCCGTCCCGTCCCCGCCTGTCCCCAGCCCCGGGCCGGAATCCTCGGAGTGGTGGTCATTGGGGGGGGGGCACACGGCTGCCCCCCCCGAGCTATGCCGTGCTAAGGAGAGCGCCCCGCGTTTCTTGGGGCCACTCTCCTCCCCCAGTTGGTTCCCACGTTGGTGGCAGCAGGCGGGGCGCTGCAAGTAGAAGCCCGACTCCCTCCCTTCCCCCCCCAGCCAAGTCCGGAGCAAACTTTCCGCTCAGCCGGGGGAAGAGTGGAGGGGGGGGAGGGAGCAGATCAAAGGACCGCCGCGGTCTGGAGCCCTCAATAGCCAGCCTGGAAGTGACTGGGTTGGGGGAGGGGGCGCGATGGGGGAGGGCTTCTAGGTGTTGGCCCCTCATTCCTAGCCCTGAGCCAAAGTAGCCCCGACACCCAGCCCTCCCTCCCGCCTCTGATAGCCTGCAGAATGCCCCCCCCCCCAGCATCCCCAGGGCAGGCAGGGGAGACCACCCCCGGTGGACTTACCAGGCTGGGAACCCGAAGAGGAGCAAGAGACCCGCCACCAGGAGCTTCGCGGACATGATCCGGGCAGAAGCGGGTCAGAGTGTGCGGCGGAGGCGGCAGCAGCCCTGGCGGGACTCGCGCTGGGGGGGGGGAGAGGGACGGAGCGGGGCCACCCCCTGGGCGCTCCGGTCCTCTTGCTGGCCGAGGGTCTGCGGCTTAGTGCCAGGTCGGGGCGCGGCGGCGAGACATCCCCCCCTCGTGCTCCTTCTGCAGGCGAGCCTTCCAGATCCCCGGCGGGGGAGGCAGTCCGGCTCCACGGGGGGCTGACAGGTGGTCTGGGGGGCTGCGGCCCCTCCGCCGCTCCCTCCTTCCCGCTGACCGTCAGGGGGCTGGCTGCGAGCCTCAGAGCCCAAGCCTAGGCATGTCTACTCAGAAGTAAGTCCCATAAGCGTCAA
This sequence comes from Tiliqua scincoides, assembly GCF_035046505.1. NCBI lineage: Eukaryota > Metazoa > Chordata > Lepidosauria > Squamata > Scincidae > Tiliqua > Tiliqua scincoides. The sequence goes on from NC_089823.1 coordinate 88,535,510, forward strand.
TGGAGCTTACTCCCCGGCAAGTGCGAAGAGGGTGGCAGCAGCATCGTCGTCACCTGGGCTGGTGGGGGAGGGAGCCTCGGGCGAGCCCCAGGGGGGACCCCAGTCCCGGACGCGGCGAGGAGGAGGAGGGCTGCGCGGGGTCCCTCCGCATGGGGAGGCGCGTCGGGGCCAACAGGTCTCTCCTCCAGGAGCCCGGCTCGCCTGCCCCCCAGGACCCGGGGGGGCACCCGGGCGGCTCTCGCTGCGGCTTCCTCGGTCCTCTTCTTGGCAGCAGCTCCCGGAGTCAGCGCCTCCCGCCAGTGGCGGGGAACCTGCTCTGCTCGGCTGCCTCCTCGCGAGGCGACCCGCGCCGCCCACAGCTCTCCAGGAGCGAGCGAGCCCCCCGCAGCCTTGTCAACATTGCCTCGGATACCCTCGCCTGGCTGCCTGGGGACGGGGGGGAGTCCCTCCTCCCCACCGCCGGGATGGTCGCCCACAGCCTCGGGCAAGACTTGGCCGCGTGGGATGGAGGAGGAGGAGGAGGACCTGATGCAGGGTCGAGTGGCCAAGGCAGTCTTGGGGGAGAGGACACGCACGTCACGGCCAGGCGCTCCAGGCTGGGTCCGAGACTGGCCTGCTAAAGCATCGGGCCATTCAGCGCTGCTACTCAAGGGGACAAGCTGGGAGGCACTTGGAGGAGCCTCCACCAGGTTTTGCTTTCTAGACCCTAGGAAAGTGGGTTCCAAGGAGAACGGATCTTTCCCCACTGAGAACAGTAACAACACCACACACACACACATCCAATGTCATAGTTGGCCCCCCAGCCTGATCCTCTGACCTTCCTTGGATAGTACCTGAACTTCTCTCCCAATATATGTAAAGACTGCAGTACAATCGTTTGAAGACCAGCTTCCCCCTACTGCCTAGTAGATGTGGTGGAAGGACTGTGGCAGGGGTGGTGTCTATGAGAGAACAAGCCTAACAGCCCAAAAGTAAATGACATTGTGTTCAATGGGACTTACTCCTAGGAAAGTATGCATAGGATTGTAGCCTAAGCCTAGACAGCCTTGGAGCTCTTTGGTTCCAGCTTCTTTAGGTATTTGAAGCTGACATCTAGTGACTTGTCCAATTCTATGGCATTTAAGCAAGGCAGAACTCTAAAGGACCGTTTTACTGAGAAATTCTCATGGCTTTTTAATATCTTTGTTGACTTGTTCATTGTGAACAGGAAAACTGGGGAAATTGAAATAAAATGAGGGCCCATGCCAGAGTAAGTCTTGGTTACCTTGGGGGGGGGGGGGGAATGGACAGACTAGGAAAATACCTTTGTTAGGGCCAATTAAAAATCATTAACCAGTGATCCAGCTTTAGAGATACACAGAACTCTTCTTCAGATTTGACAATACAAAAAAACAACAACCCAGAAACAAAAAAGCAGGTGTGAAGAGTCTGCTGTTACTGAAGCAGAGCATGGATGCAACATGTTGTGGTCCAAAGTTGATGGTTCAGGATTCTCTGAGAATACAAAGGAAGTGAGTGCCTGCCAAGGGCAAGATATCACAATCTGCACCAAAGACTGGGGAAATGATGACAGCTGATGCATTTCTCCATGAGAACAAAGTGCTTATTTCTGGTTATCAACTGCTTAATGATGTCACTTCTTGCTTAATGATGTCACTGCTGGTCCTCAACAGGCACCATGAATGCTAACTTCAGCCATCTGTATAAAATGAGACATCAATGGTAAGGCCACACCTGGAGTATTGTGTCCAGTTCTGGTCGCCACATCTCAAAAAAGACATAGTGGAAATGGAAAAGGTGCAAAAGAGAGCGACTAAGATGATTACGGGGCTGGGGCACCTTCCTTATGAGGAAAGGCTACGGCGTTTGGGCCTCTTCAGCCTAGAAAAGAGACAGACGCCTGAGGGGGGCATGATTGAGACATACAGAATTATGCAGGGGATGAACAGAGTGAATAGAGAGATGTTCTTTACACTCTCACATAACACCAGAACCAGGGGACATCCACTCAAATTGAGTGTTGGGAGAGTTAGAACAGACAAAAGAAAATATTTCTTTACTCAGCATGTGGTTGGTCTGTGGAACTCCTTGCCACAGGATTTGGTGATGGCGTCTGGCCTGGAAGCCTTTAAAAGGGAATTGAACAAGTTTCTGGAGGAAAAATCCATTACGGGTTACAAGCCATGATGCGTATGCGCAACCTCCTGATTTTAGAAATGGGCTATGTCAGAATGCCAGATGCAAGGGAGGGCACCAGGATGCAGGTCTCTTGTTATCTGGTGTGCTCCCTGGGACATTTGGTGGGGCCACTGTGAGATACAGGAAGCTTGACTAGATGGGCCTATGGCCTGATCCAGCAGGGCTGTTCTTATGTCCTTATCCCTGCTCTAAAGCTCAAGCTGTAAACACACTGAAGGCATGTTTCTGCCATGTCCTTAAGAAGGACTTCTTTCTCTCCTCCCATGTCTCTTCTTGCTTAACACTGAGCCTGAGAAAGTGTTCTGTAAAACTCCAGTGCTAGCTCAGTGAGTCTAATGAAGATGTGATACTTGGCCTGGAAAGACTTTTTCCAAGGGATCAATAAAGCTGCCTGCATTTTTTTGTTTGTTTACATGAAAATAGGTCTTCAATAAGTGCCTGTAAAATTTGATGTCATTTGATTGGGAGCTTGATCATGGACCTCTCTAGCTTCAGAACAAATGTTTAGGGCACAACTGAAGTAAATGCTAATCCACCTCTGCATACCTAAAAGAAAAAGAAGTTCCAATGAACTCAACAGACCCACATCCAGAGAAGTGTTGACAGGATTCACCCCAAGTCCCATTGGTTTTAATAGGCAAGAGCACATACCCATTAATATGATATCAATGGGACATAAATACTCTCAGCTGTGCTAGATCATGCTTTTATTCTTTTCAGTGAAAGTGGATGGTTCTCTCATATGTAATCCCAGAACTAGTCCCCAAGGGGAGAGATCTCAGTGCATTTATGTGAACACTAGTTTAAAAGAAAATTTCCTTAACCCTATGGTCAAAGTCCATTTTATAGGCATTATTCTGAAGTCTGATGTAGTTACAGCCAGTGAGCATGACCTGCAGTGTGTGAACCATCAGTCTTTGATGTGCTGGTGGTAATTCTAGTCAAATTTCTAAAGGGAATAATTCAGCTTTGGACAAATGATGCAACAGCCTTTAGCTTCTGTTTGCATGTTTTACTTCCATGTAGGAAGCTATTCCCATGGTTACATTGCCTCATTACATTCCATACAAATTAATAATTACCTGTTGCTAAAGCTACATTTGTCTTCCGTTGCCAGAAGGCAAATCCAGATCAAACTCAGGTGTTCCTGCTGTTTGAGGAGTCTTGCTCATTTCAAGTGCTCTGACCAATGTGCCTTGCACTCATTTACTACTTTGGTTGTTTATTTAAATGAAGTATGGGCTTCTGCAGGGGCTAGATAAGCTGGCTAGACAGCGGAGGCTCTGTTTTGTATCAATGACTACATGTCACATGTACAAGGCAGAGTCAATGGAATGATCCACAGAGATCTACTGTAGCAGGAAAACGCTGGGCAGCTTTGCATGGCAATTATTTTCTAGGATACATCCAAGGGGCAAATTCTATCATGTTGGACTTGGTGCAGGGATGCTAGCCCAGAAGTGAGGGGAAGGGCATCCCAAGGGAGAGGACACACTAGAAGGAGTGGTTTGTGCTACAGTTGGTTTGTCTCCTGTTCTTCAAACTTCATATTGGAAGTGAAGGAAAGGTACTTCAGTAGCAAAATTTGTGGGGGAGCATTGTGCTGTAGTCACTGGTGTGCCATTGGCAATGACCAGTGGTTCCCAACCTGTGATCCAGGGACCACAGGTGGCCCATGAGACCCTAAGAAGTGGTCTACAAGGTCTGAGGGGAAAAAAGGATTATCACCTTTGATCACTTCCAGTGTCTTGCCTAGTGAGCACTCCCCCATGGACCACCAAAGTGTCAACTGTGGTGTAGGCACCTCTGTCCTCTCTAATGGTCCAGTGCTTGCTGCAGTGCCAGCTGAGGGAAGGTTCATTCTCCACCATTTCTGGTAGGCTGTGGAAGAGCACTCACTTGGCAAGGTACTTCCCCATGGACCACTAGAGAGGGCAGAGAATGGACCCCCTTGCAGCTTGCATTTTTGGTGTTTCACTGAGCACTCCCCCATGGATTACCAAATTGAATTGTATTTTTTGTGTGTGTGGTGGGAATGGAGGGGGTTGCCAATTCCAGTGCTGGCCTCAGTGGTCCACAGGCTCCTAAAGGTTGGGAACCACTGTCCTAGACTCTGGTTTGTCCTTTGGCCAAAAGTTATTAATAAGGAGAATGGAGTAATATACCAGATTCATGGGGGAAAAAATTCTCAGTCTGGAAGTCCATCCAAATAATAAAGTATGGTTGAAATGGGGAGAGGGTCTTCCTGCAACAAGTTGTCATCTCTGCTTCACACATTTCATGGACAAATGCTCAAAGGATTTCCATGAGATGTGCTTCTATGGAACACATTATTATTATTATTATTATTATTATTATTATTATTATTATTATTATTATTTAATGCTTATATCCCAATTTTCTTCCAAAGGGGACACACACACACTCAGATAGCATCTTCCATTTGCAAATGACTTACCCCCTTTATCTAGCTGGTTTACAATTAGATTGGTGATTCGATTCTCTGACCTGTTTTTCTTTATTAAAGTGTTCATCCCAGGTCTTACCTGGAGGTAACTGATTATTTTGAGCTGAAGTTATCGAGGAAGTGCAAGAAGCAGGGAAGCTGCTTGGGGGGGTGGGGGTCAGGCTTAAATAATAACTTAGCGAAGTGAAGCAGTAAACCTCTTGCGCTTTATCTCAAATAAGTAACGTGAACTGAATTTAAAATGTGGGAGGCTAACCGAGGAATAGGACCGTTCTTAGTAACGTTCTAGTAGGGTGACACTCCAAGGTAGAGGTGTTTGTTTCTGGTAAGAGAGGTTTGCAGCCTAAGCCTTACTGAACACAATGGGCTGACTTCTGAGTAAGGTAAACAACACCATTTCCAAACACCTGTACTCTTAGGGAAATCAGAAAGGAGCCTGGGAGCTGTCCCAGTTCCCTCGCCAAAGCCGTAAGGAGCCCTCTTTCAGCACCTGGCGTTTGGACAGCTCCGAAGAGCCAACCTCTTGCCTTGCACGGCAGTGGAAGCACATTTCAGTTCTCCAGGCAGACCAGGTGACGCGTTCCAGCCTTCTCAAGACAAGGAGCTCCTGCCTTCATACAGTTCTTCCTTGACTGCAGGATCCTCTGGCGGCTGATCCAAGAAATACTTCTCGGGAAGTCTTCATCGCCGCCTTGTCTCCAGCTGAGACCATCCCTTCCCTCCTCCCTCCCCCTGTGGATTCTGCTGCCAGCGAGCCACAGGAAATGCTGTTTACGCAAGACTTGCCATCGATCTTAAAGGCAACCGCTATTGCTCGGAGCTGCTCTTTGGACCATTGTTCTTTAATAGAAAGTCAGAGATGCCCAGCAGGTGAGTTTTAAAAGGATGGTCTTTAGAAGACTGATGTCGCGTATGTATACACGACTCATCATCATCATGTGCTTATTATTCAGACCCCACCGCTGACAGCTGATCATGAGACCAGCCTCCACGAAAAAACGAGTGTTTGAAGTGGCATCCAGAGATCTAGTATTGTAATAAAAACATTCGTCTGCCTCTTTTCAGAAAGAAAGAAAGAAAGAAAGAAAGAAAGAAAGAAAGAAAGAAAGAAAGAAAGAAAGAAAGAAAGAGTTCACCTAGCACAAGAGATGAAAAGATGGTGTATATAAAAGCCCTGCCTTGGACATGGGATCCATGACAGCTCTCTCATTCAGGCACATTCATTTGATGCTACAGTCACAGAATAATGAATTTGCATGGGAGAAATGTGCCCACAGTCTGTTTACAACTTGTGTATTTCAATAATACATAACACAAAAAAAATACAAGAAGTAATCACTGTTGCAGTCGGGAAGGAATATAATGTTGCAGGTGGGGATAAAGTGATGTTATAACTATTCAACTAATTAAAAAGCCTATATAAATGTTGGATTCCACAGGTTTGCAGGGATGGACTGATGAAGGCCTCCTTAAGTAATGGGTTCTAGTGCACAGCCGAGCAAGTCGTAACCCAGGGGTGGTGAACTTTTCTACTTTAGGGTTCCTGGATCTTTAACAACTGTGTAGAAGAGAGAATTTCAGCAGGTCCCGCTTGCCATCTCACAGATGAGAAACTGTACCTACTGAAATTCCCTTCTCAGGGGGATTAACCTTAAGGGGGAGGCAGATATCTAGGAATAACATGAAAGGAGAGAGCTCAAATGCTAAACAGGAAGGACCTCAGCCCTATAAGACTTTATAGGTTACCAGTACCTTGACTTGTACTTGGTAAGCAACCAATAGCCAACAAAGTCAGTAATATACATGAGCAGCTTCAAATCTGATCACTGATACATAAGATGGTAAAGAGATGGATGTGGATATATGATGGCCCATCATTGATGGGTGACCACTAGGGCATACTGATTACACAGGCCAACACATATTTTGCTGTTTTTACAGACCTATTCCTGGTTGTTTTTGGCATGCTGATTCCAAAAATGGCATCCGTTTTACCCTTTGCATCTAGTTTCAGAGATATGGTATGGCCTCATTAGTGAATGGTTCAAGCAGCTTCCTCGTGAGAATGCTTATACCATGGCTTCTTTACCAGGAAGCTGCTCAGACTTTTCACTAATGAGGATATGCTGTATCTGCAAAGTTAGATGTGATAGGGCAAAACAGATGACATTTTTGGAATCAGTGTCCCAAATTCATATAAAATCACCATAAATTTTGGAAAAAAAAAAAGTTTTCAGACCCTCAATTTTGAAGGCCTGTGCTGTCTATTGAATTTATTTGGAATGACAGGAATGCCAGGTCCAGAAGGAAGTGGAAGTAGCATCATTTTAAAATGCTGCCTGGGGATAGCACTGAAAAGGACAACACATACATCAACAGATGCATTTCTCTTGAATTATAACTAAAAAACCAGATGAAGGGGTATCCTTCAAGTGCTATTGATGGACCTGAGAGAGTACAGATGAAAAATAAATACAACTCCAGAAATATCTTATTTTTGACGGTTCCAGTTGCCAGCATTATTTTTCTAGGGCTCCTTATTTCAAAAGGCCTTTAATATAAGCCTTTCTGCAAAGTCTTTAGGAATCACATGAGAAAAAACAATTAAGGATGCAATCCTATGCACACTTTCTTGTGAGTAAGCTCCATTGAACTCAATGGGACTTCTCAGTAGACATACATATGTTTGGGTTGTAAGACTGCAATTCTATACACACCTACCTGAGATAAGGCCCACTGAATACAATTTATTCATGTAAAGGATATCTCTGTAAGATTGCAGTTAGCCTTACAGAGTACCAGGATGGTGTCTCAATTTTGGTGTTGGACTTAGACCTACCTCACTGGGTTGAAGTGAGGATTTAAGAAGGAAAGGAACTATGTACACTATGCAGAGATCCTTGGAGGAAGGGCAGTATAAAAATGTGAAGAAGAAAAAATTCTGCATACACTTACTTGAGGGCATGCCTCAATGAAATACAAGATCAGACAATTAGATATTTGTCCCCAGAAATGGTTTCCTAGATGTGAGCATATACAGGAGCCTTGTACTGACTGAGAACATGAGTCCATATAGTCCAGGGATTCTTAAAGAGTGTGTTGCAACACCTTAGAGCAGTGGTTCCCAATATTTTTTTTTTACTTGTATACCCCTTGGCAGTCCATTTCCATAAATCGTACCCCTCATATTAGTCCCGCAAGGCATTCTAATACATACCTGCCTTTTTCCACCATTATTCAATTCTTTTTCAAGTACCCCTAAAGGTCTTGGCAAGTACCCCTAGGGGTTCATGTACCTCAGGTTGGGAACCACTGCCTTAGAGCATTGCAGTGCACTCATAGGAGTGCTGTGGGATGTCCCCAGTGGCCCCTCCTACCTATTCTTCCATATGTCACCATCTTGGATCTTGCAAAATCTCGTAAGATTTGGATGCCACCTAGAGATGGGAAAACCCAGTGTGGTTTGACTTGAGTTGAGTTGCTGAGTCACTGCCCCTGCAACTCAACTTGAAAATGAGTCATAATGGGGGCACTTTCCAAGTCGCCAAGTCACCTTTTAGTGATTCTAAAGGACTTGAGTTGAGTCACCTCCCCCTTTAAAAAGCTTGCCACAGGTCTGCGGAAAAAAACAGGGCTGCTGCTGGGTATGTGTGTGTGAGTTCACTTTAAACACTCCCCTGATGTCCCCACCCATCTGTAAAGTGGGCAGGAGGGGTGAGAGGAACTTCGAGAGAGTGGGACAAAAGCAGCAAAAGGGAGGAGAGTCCTTCCTATCAAAGATGGCAAAAAGCCTGCTCCTGCCTCCCCCCTCCCATTTGGCTGGAAAGGAAGCATTAACCCTTCCCTGCCTCTCAGCTGGAACTCCCTGCTGCTCTCCCAGTTGGAATGCTGGCCCCATGAGATTTTTTTATGCTGCAAAAACAGTAAGCAAGCACACCCAGACACAGGCAGATGAATCAGCATGCATGGGGACAAGTGCTGAATAAAGGGGTCCCTGACTCAAGTCTTTTTCAGAGTCTTCCATGCATGCAACTCACAAGTCACAGAGTCAGCAAAAATCACAACCTGAGTCCAAGTCACTTACTCTAGTTCCCAATCCTGGTGCCACCATCTTAGAGCTTGAGAGATCCAAGATGGTGGCACCCAGGTGAGCCAGGCAGAAGAGACTACAGGGATGTTGAGACCCAGATAAGCTTGGGGATCACTGATCTAGCCCATTACAGGCTACAGTACTTTAAATGATTGCAGTTCCACAGGGAGAGGTATTGTTCAGTCAACCTTCAGTCTCGAGAGACTATGGTACCGTGCTCTGAATGGTGGTTCTGGAACAGCGTCTATTGTGGCTGAAAAGGCCGATTCGGGAGTGACAATCCCTTCCACACTGGGAGCAAGTATAGTGTGTCCCTGGTCTGTCTCCCTGGCTATGGGCCTTCCTTCTTCACCTCAGTCTGTTGGCCAAGTGTCTCTTCAAACTGGGAAAGGCCATGCTGCACAGCCTGCCTCCAAGCGGGCCGCTCAGAGGCCAAGGTTTCCCATCTGTTGAGGTCCACTCCTAAGGCCCTCAGATCCTTCTTGCAGATGTCCTTGTATTGCAGCTGTGGTCTACCTGTAGGGTGCTTTCCCTGCATGAGTTCTCCATAGAGGAGATCCTTTGGGATCCGGCCATCATCCATTCTCACAACATGACCAAGCCAACACAGGCATCTCTGTTTCAGCAGTGCATACATGCTAGGGATTCCAGCTCATTCCAGGACTGTGTTGTTTGGAACTTTGTCCTGCCAGGTGATGCCGAGAATGCGTCGGAGGCAGCGCATGTGGAAAGCGTTCGGTTTCCTCTCCTGTTGTGAGCGAAGAGTCCATGACTCGCTGCAGTACAGAAGTGTACTCAGGACGCAAGCTCTGTAGACCTGGATCTTGGTATGTTCCGTCAGCTTCTTGTTGGACCATACTCTGATTGTGAGTCTGGAAAATGTGGTAGCTGCTTTACCAATGCATTTGTTTAGCTCGGTATCGAGAGAAGAGTGTTGGAGATCATTGAGCCAAGGTACACAAAGTCATGGACAACCTCCAGTTCATGCGCAGAGATTGTAATGCAGGGAGGTGAGTCCACATCCTGAACCATGACCTGTGTTTTCTTAAGACTGATCGTCAGTCCAAAATCTTGGCAGGCCTTGCTAAAACGATCCATGAGCTGCTGGAGATCTTTGGCAGAGTGGGTAGTGACAGCTGCATCGTCGGCAAAGAGGAAGTCATGCAGTCATTTCAGCTGGACTTTGGACTTTGCTCTCAGTCTGGAGAGGTTGAAGAGCTTTCTGTCTGATCTGGTCCGGAGATAGATGCCTTCTCTTGCAGTTCCAAAGGCCTGCTTCAGCAGGACAGCGAAGAAAATCCCAAATAAGGTCAGTGCAAGAACACAGAGAGGTATATGTCTCTCTCATGCAGAGGACTTTCACAGCCCTGCTTACCCAAGTTTAAAAAACCTGTGAACTGAACCTGAGCCCTTGTGCACACAAAATATCTGTTCTGTTTCTGAGCTATTGTCCCCTTTTCATAATTTTCATCATAAGTTTGGGTGCAGAATGAATATACTAGTGACTTCACATGTCACATCACATTATGGACTTACAGAGGACACCATCTGAAACTGAGCTTAGCTAATGACTAATCTCCAAAACATTCATAGTGCATGATTCTAGACATGCTTATTCAGAAGCCAGTCTCATTTTGTTTAATGTTGCTTACAACTTAGTTTATGTACTTGAGCTATTAGCTCATACGTTCTCTTTGAGTCTCTGGAAATTGTACAAGCGACAACAGAGGCATATTGCACCCAGACTGCAATTTCCCTGATATTTGCAATGTATTGCCAGGAGGGCAAAGTTCTTGCCGGCTATGGAAGCAATGGAACAGCCCAATGGGAGAAAGACAGACGCTGACATTACTAGCTTTACCCAAGCAACAATCCCCCAGACAAACAGAATGACATACCATGTTCTTACATCCCTTAGCATAGGAAATAGTATCTCTTTCAATGGATGCATTCCTCTCATGGACAAGTTTACAGGGCATGCCTGTAGCCATCCCATAACCATATCCCATACCAACACCAGATTAATGATTAATGGTGTTTCCAAGCCCCCTTTTATACACCTTCATGAGGGGGGGAAACGGAGATGATGCAATTTCCTGAGATGTGGCCTCATCCAGGCATGTGATCATGACTTGGTGCCCAGAATATCTCCAGATATGATCAGGCCAAAGAGGCATTCTTATTAACCAGTGTGAAAGTAAACCAAGTGTGACTCTGCTTTTTAATGTTTAAACCCAATAGTGACAGAACAGACTAGCCTCCAGCTACTTGACATCTTGGAGAACAGTTCTGGTTACAACAGGACTGTAGATCAGTGATAGAGCACATTGTTTGCATGCAGAAGCTCCCATCGTCTACATATAGGACGGGGAAAGACCCCTGTCTGAAAACCTGGAGCAGTGCTTTCCAGTCACTGTACACGATACTGAGCTACCTGGACCAGCAGTCTGATACTGTATAAGGCTGTATATATGTTTCTTTTTTTTTTTTGTATATACATTTTATTGAAATTTTCACAATACATTATATCTATAGTAGATCCAAAACATCAAGTTTCAATTCACTCCTTACATTTCTACATATTTTTCTTTACTTCAATATAAATTTCATTTCCACTCCCCCCTCCCTCCCCACCCCGGACTTCCCACAACATTTTAACCATTTATCATTTTATTTTTTACCAAGATAAACTTTTGTTCATTGTATAGTTCTTATTAACAGTCTAATAACATTAATGAACCCTTGACCTTCCAATTTTTCTCCAAGTAGGCTTCAAATTTATACCATTCCAAATGAAATTTCTCTAGCATTTCATCATTCAAACTTCTCATAATTTTATCCATTTCCATCATATATATCATCTTTTGTAGCCATTCGTCTATATCAGGCACTTTTTCTTGCTTCCAATACTTCGCCTATATCATCCTTGCTGCTGTCACCATATACCATAATAAAGTTCTATCATTGACTGCTATTACCTCTAAGTTTAAACCTAGCAAGAACAATTCCGGACTCTTATAAATTGTGTATCTTAATACCTTCGTGACCTCTATAAATATCTCTGACCAGAAATGCTTTGCTTTTTTACAAGTCTACCACATATGATAGAAAGACCCCTCATACTCACGACATTTCCAACATTTGTTAGATAACTTATTATTCATATCTGCTAGTTTTTTTGGAGTTAAATACCACCTGTACATCATCTTATAACAATTTTCATTTATATTATTGCATATCGAGATCTTTAATGATTTCTTCCAGAGATGCTCCCAAGATGTCATCATTATTTCTTTATTTACATTCACTGCCCACTTCACCATTTGTACTTTTACAAGTTCATCTGCAGTGTACCATTCATTTATCAGTCTGTAGATCTTTGAAATTTGCTTTTTCTTTTCTCTCAGCAGTATCTCTTCTAGTTCAGAATTTTTTCCCCTAAAACCAACAGTTCTCTTATCTGCATCAAATAGGTCTTTAATCTGTCTGTACCCAAACCAGTCATACCTAAAAGTTAAATCGTCCTTTTTCTTTAATTCCACCTTCCCTCCCTCCATGTCCAAAATATCTTTGTACTGTAACCAATCTTCTCCTTGAGAGGTTGATGTCGGTTTTATAACTTCCGCTGGAACAATCTATAGCGGCTTTTTTTCTCCCAGGCATTTTTTATATTTTTCCCAGACCATGTAAATACTCCTTCTTATGAAATGATGCATGAAGTGTCCATCCATTTGTTTTTTCCCATACATCAAATATGCATGCCACCCAAAAATCTTGTCATGACCTTCTAAAGATAAAAGTTTTCTGTTTTTTAGATTTAACCATTCACTAAGTCATGACAAACAAACTGCTTCATAATACAACCTCAAATTTGGCAGTTGAAATCCTCCTTGTTCTTTAGCATCACACAGCACTTTCATCTTAATTCTCGGTTTTTTTCCCCGCCCACACAAAATTCAAAAGCTTCCTCTGCCAATGCTCAAACATTTTGAAGTGTCTAATTATCGGTATCGTTTGTAAAAAGAACAGGATTCTTGGTAGCACGTTCATCTTAATCACAGAGATTCTACCTAGTAATGATAAATTCAACTTATTCCATCTTAACATATCCTTGTCGATTTGTTTCCACAGTTTTTCATAATTATTTTTATACAAATCTATATTCTTCATTGTTAACTCCACCCCTAAATATTTCTTTCTTTGCACTACTTCACATTCGATCAGGTTTTCTATATCTTTTTGTTTATCTTTACTGACATTTTTACATAGAATCTTGGACTTTGATTTATTAACATAAAAGCCTGCTAAATCTCCAAATTCCTTTATTTTTACTAACAGATTTGACAGTGATTTCATTGGGTTCTCTATTATAAACAACACATCATCTGCAAAGGCTCTATATTTATATGAAAAACCTCTACATTTCAAACCTGAGATTTCAGAGTCCTCTCTGACCTGTAAAAATAAAATTTCTAACACCATTATAAAAAGCAATGGAGACAGAGGGCACCCTTGTCTTGTACCTTTTTCAATCTTAAATTTTTCTGTGTTGTCAGAGTTTACAGTCAACGAGGCTCTCTGGTCACTATATATTGCCTTAATTGCCTTTGCAAAGTTCTCGCCCAAACCCATCTTGTCAATTAATTCCAACAGGAAGTCCCAATTCAGATTGTCAAATGCTTTTTCAGCATCAGCAAAAAAAAAGGCAACTTCTTTCTCTGGGTGCTTGTCATAAAATTCTACAGCATCTATCACCATTCGCAAATTATCTTTTATTTGCCTATTTGGCAAAAAACCTGCTTGTTCTTCCGATATCAGCTCACTTAACATTTCCTTCAACCTTTCCGCCATTATCTTTGCAAAAAGCTTATAATCATTGTTTAAAAGTGAGATAGGTCTATAGTTCTTGACATTTGTTAAGTCTTGCGCCTCTTTTGGTATCAAAGAAATATTTGCTTCCTTCCATGTGTCTGGAATAGATTCCGTTTTTAAAATCTCATTCAGGAGACTCTCTAACATGACCACCAGGTCTAATTTTAAAGCTTTATAGAATTTTGTCGTTAGGCCATCTGGGCCGGGAGCTTTTCCCAGCTTGGTATCTTGTATGGCTTTCAATATCTCCATTTGTGTAATCTTATCGTTTAATCTGTCTTTCATTTCTTCCTTTATCTTTGGCACATCTAGCTTTGACAAATATGTCTCAATTGCCACCTTGTCTATTTTTTGCTTTCCATATAATTTGGCATAATATTTATAAAACTCTCTTTTTATTCCATGATGATCCACTATATCTTTACCATCTTGACAGATCTTCGTAACAATTTTTTTCGCTTTTCTTTTCTTCAATTGCCAGGCCAAATACTTCCCTGGTTTATTTCCTCCTTCAAAAGATTTTTGTTGGAGTCTTTTCAAATTCCATTCCATTTCTTTTAATGCTAATGCATTTAGTTGTTCTTGTAGAATCTTTATTTCTCTTAATATAGACTTTTTCCCTGGCCTTCTCTTTAAATCATTTTCTTTTTGCTTAATTTTCTCCTGAATGTCTTTATACTTAAATTCTTTTTCTTTTCCCCCCTTATTAAATTTTCCCCCCTTATTAACTTAAATATTAAGTTAATATTTAAACTTATTAGGTTTCCTCTTATCACAGCCTTATATGCATCCCAAACCTTCCTAATTTCTACATCATTGTCCATATTAGCTTGAATGAAGTGTTTGGTCTCAGTCTGTAAATATTCAACATTTTTCTGCTTTGTTAATAAGTCTTCGTTAATTCTCCATATCTTCTTTCTAGCCTTCGTTGCTGCCTTCCATATAATTGGATTATGATCAGAATTCTGCTTAGGCAGTATATCTACACTCTTGGTTATTAAGGTTAACTCTTTAGACATTCAGATCACATCTATTCTCGAAAAAGATTCATGCCTTGCCGAATAAAATGTATAATCTCGCACTCCTTGATTTAATTTCCTCCATATGTCTTCCAAGTTTTCTTGCTCTATCAATTCAAAAAAAGATACTGGTAATTTGCCTTCCTTTCGTTTACTTTTAGTCTTCCTGTCTAATTCTAAATCCACAACTCCATTTAAATCTCCCATCAATATTGTTTGTTCATAATAGATCTGACCCAGATCCAATTTTAACGCTTCAAAAAAGCCAGCTCCATTTGGTGCATATACTCCAACTAATAATGTCTTTTTGTAGTTCAACATAACTTCTATTGCCAAATATCTTCCTTCTGCATCATTAAAAATTAATTTTAGTTCTAGCTCTTTCTTCAAATACATCACTATTCCTCTTTTTTTTATTTGTTGCCGAGATAAATTCTTCCCCCAAATTCTTATTTTTCAAAAGTTTATAATCCTTTTTACAAATATGTGTTTCTTGCAAGCAAACAATATTTGCCTTTTGTTTTTGTATCCAATGAAAAATTAATTTTCGTCGCTGTGGTGAATTTAGTCCATTCACATTCCAAGAAATTAGTTTGTATTCCATCGTTGATATAAAATTAAACTTTATTTCTTTTTTAGTCCAAATCTTCTTTATTATTCACCAAAAAATCTTCCATCTCCCTAACTGTTTTAATTGTAATTCGTGCACCCTTCAAATAAAAACTTAATCCTTGTGGAATTTCCCATCTATACCTTACACCTTTATCTCTCAACTTGTCTGTCAATTTTCTGTATTTTTTCCTATCTTGCACCACTTTCCTTGGTAGTTCTTTCATGATCCCAATTTCTACCCCTTTTACCTTCAAAGGGTCCCTATAGTGCTTTCTCAATATTTCTTCTTTAGTTCTCTTTGTTATTAATTGCACTATTATATCCCTAGGCAGGTTCTTTTGGTGGGCATACTGGGAATTTATTCGGTACACCATGTCACATTGATATTCCATTTCCTCAGGTTGTAAATCTATAAATTCTGCCAAGATTCTAATCACTTCCTTTTCTATCTTCTTTTGTATCTTCCATTAAATTCTCTGGCACACCTCTCAGCTTTAGATGGGTCTCCATAGCATAACATTCCAATTTCAGCATATAATCTTCAAATCTCTTAGTATCAGTAGTCACTCTATCAATCTTTCCCTCTACTTCTTGTGTTTTCTTTTCCATATCTTGTACTTTTTGATTTACTGTCTTCAACTCAACTTTAACTTGTATCACTTCATTTTTAAGGTCTCCTATCAATCCTTTCATTCCGTCCATCATTTTCTCCATATTTTCTGTTATTTTGGTACACATTTCTTTCATAGAGTCATTAAGTTTCTTCTCTAAACTTTCCATTGCCATTTGCAGATCTTTATCTCCCTTTTTTGCCATTTTTGAGCCGCTCCAGGTAAGTGCTCTTTGTCTCACTCTAAAGTCATACGACATGTAGCAAGTGTTTCCCTATCAAAACTCAGTATTTCCCACTTTCTATAACGCTGTATAGTCAACTTAATATTAACATTAAGTTTTCCCTTAGTCAAAATGGCGGACGCGACTTCTTTGTAGTACTCTTCACAAAATGTCCACTTCTTCACTTCCTGTCTTCTCTTGACCTCTTTCAAAATGTCCACTCAAATATTTCCTCCCAATCTTCTGACCCTCTTAAAATGGCCGCTCCTCCACCTCCTGTTGCTATATGACCTTCTCTCAATGGCAAGATCTCACTTCCAGGCTACAATCTCACAATATTTTCACTCCTTACTGACCAATCAGCTTGATGTCTTTTCTTCGTTCCTCCTCCTCCTCAGATCTCGCATTTGTCGTCTCCTTCTCAAAGCCTCCTTATCACCGTTAAATCTCCGGTTCAAATGCTGTTTCTTTTTTGCCAATTTTTTTTTTCACATATAAATCAAGAGGCTGAGTCAGCAAGGATCTTAAGCCAAATTTCTTGACCCAGGTAACTCCTGCTGCAATTTTAGCGAAGCCTTCACTGGGGGGGAGTTCAAAGCAGATAGAGAAACCCCTATTCAGAGCTCCTCTATCGCCAAACTCACACCCCCCTTGGGTCTCAGGCGTCCCCAGCCCTTCCCCTACCTGGGGGAGGGTGTCGGTGGGCTTTTGAATGCCCTCCAACCAAAGAAAGCAGAAGTTCCCGTTAGCCCCGTTCTCACCAGGGCTTGTTCAGAGCTCCGTAACTCAACCGGAAGTCCAAGGCTCCATTATATGTTTCAAGCCTATAACAACTGCAACAAGTTATCGAAGCAGGTACTTGAAAGTAGGAAGGGCCCTAGAATATGTTGCGACTAGGACATAGGTGTCCAAGGTGCAGTTATACATGCTCTGTTGGTGAATTATTCTTTGTGGCTGCCAATTCTGTAAATGTAAATGTCCATGTGCAGGCTTCACTGCAGTAGTAAGCTTTCTTGGAACCTTGAAACTTGCCCAGGCTATGCAAAGAAACTATAAATTGGGGGTTGTTAGCTATGGATTGCCAATCCTAATTGATTGTGTGGTGGACCTTTGCCCAGAAGCAAACCAGGAGGTTTAAGAAAGCCTTTAGAAATTGTAAAAATGAATCTTCACAGAAAGAAGTACACTAAGAACAAAAAACTTCTGTGAATCTGACTGCTCCCTCTTATTCAAGTTTGCTTAAAAATCCAACTGATCCCACTAGGACTTACTCCCAAGTAAGTGTGTACAGGATTGCAAATACAATCCTGGACTCCTTTACTTGAATCAGGGCCCAACTTGAATCTTAAACCATCTTTCCAGCACCAATGCAGCCCTGAGATAAGGGAACAAATATTCCCTTACCTTTAGGAGGCCTCTACGACAGCCTCCTACCACAGGATGCAGTGCACACCCCATTGGCAAGGTCTATCAGTGCTGTGAAGTTGGATCAGATTGAGCCCTTAGTTCCATTGTACTCACCGAGTTTTTGAGTAAACATCCACAGGACCTGGCTGCACATCAGCCTGCAATGAGTTTGTGATATGCAGTATCTTATCTTCTGTAGGAAACTTTCATAGCAAAGCAGTATGATCAATTAATCAGCATCAGACACATACACAGATGAAGTCCTCACAAGCACCCACCTTCTCCTCTGAATCCTAACAAGTTCTGTGCAAAGATCGGGGTGCGAGGAGCAAGCCCAGTAAGCCTGCTATTTATAGGCTCTGTTTTCCAATATCATAAAAATCCAAGATATGGATATTGATGCAGCAGTAGCTTTGTCCTCTGCACAAATCTTTATTCATCCAGGGGACCATTAAGCCGCATTATTTATGCTCCGGTATGATACAGTTTCTTGGTTGAATTCTGCAACTGAAACATTCATTATGCCTCCATATACACAATGTTTGTAAAGATGGGAAAATATCAGAAGAATTAGATTTCTCCTGTAAGGCTGAAATCCTATACACCCTTACCTGGCAGTAAGTCTCATTGAATTCAATGAGACTTACTTTCTGAGTACATATACCTAACGTTGCACCGTAGTACACAAAATTATCCCATTTTGAAATGGAAACAAACCATTATGGTGTTATCCTTCTACTGCAGCATGGCATCCACCACCACTGCTTTAAACAGAGAGATGCAGGGAAAGAAGGAAGGAGACACAGAGCTTTGGAAATTCTGTATTAGAGTTTAGCTCTATACTGTTACAAGAGACAAACTGAAATGAAATGAGATTGAGGTCTGCTGGAAAGACCTTTCAATTTGAAGGATCTTACAGTGGCCCTTGCAGGTAAAGGATCTCCTAATTGATAGTAACTGCTCATTTTACCAACTTAAAAACACAAAAACAGTTAATTGCACATGTGCATCTTCATGCTGTAACATCCAGTAACAAGGTCCCTGTAATACAGGGCAAAGGCTCTTTGATACACAGCACTTATACCAGAAGGCAACTCAGATAAGAAGTCCTGCCTGCCTACCCCAAAATATTAGCTATCTCCCTGCCTGTGGGGAATACCTTTTTACATTTTAAGGTATTGCCTTCATTAGGGTGCCTACACATGCAGCAGAGTTCCTGGGGTCACCAAAAATTAAATATCTGCATGGGGGGGAGGGGAGTTGGAGAGATAAAAGTACTTGGCAGTGCAATCCTATGTATGTCTATTTAGAAGAAGCCAGGGCCACTGAATTCAATGGGAGTTTCTCCCAAGTAAGTGTGTGCAGCATTGCAGCCTTCAGCAATTATCATTAATGTGAGCACAGTGTTACCACTGCAAAGGGGCATCCTAATTTTATCTGCAAGATACTGGAGGGCATGCAATCTCAGACAAACTGCGGTGAAAGAGACAGGGAAAAGTACACTTACATATGTTCAGGTTCAGTTCCAGGGGTTTGTATGGAAGCTGGAATGTATGTAGCTTGAAATATCTGCCCCATGCCAGCCCAGCACTATTGCACCTGTGGAAAATCACCACCAAAGGATATACTCCACCTCTGTAAACAGGAAGGTGCAGCAGTCCTCAACTCACATGTTCATAGCTTGAGGAGCTGAAGTTAGGATGGAAACACTAGAGGAAAAGTGAAGAAGAACTGAAGGGGAGGTGGCATGGCAAAGGAAGATGTATAGCAGTGATTTTCATACATTTAGCACTGGGACACACTTTTTAAAATGAGAATCTGTTGGGACCCACCAGAAGTGATGTTATGAAACTTGTTAAAAGTACAGGTCTGTAACATTTCCCAAATGCAGTCACATACCATGGTAGCATCAAGTATAATATATTAAAAATAAAATATTGAAATGAATGGGGACCCACCTGAAATTGGCTTGCGACCCACCTAGTGGGTCCCAACCCACAATTTGAGAAACACTGATGTAGAGGAACAGCAAGAACTAGAGATGGACCGGTAGGGTTCCTCCTGATATAGAGGACACAAACTGAGGAAGACAAAAATTGTTTGGAGCATTCACTTGGTAGAGCCAATTTGGTAGAGCATTCACTTAGGAGAGCCAGTTTCCCTTGATAGAGGGAAAACAACTGCCTGTCTTTCTTACCTCATCCCTCAGGGTTTGGTATGGTCCTCCCTCTTACACATAAAGAAACGGTTCAGTGGAAAACCAGCTCTAAAAGACAGAAATGACAAAGGGAAATAAGTAACCAACAAATGCCTATTTGGTCACAATCCTATACATTGTATAAAATGTATATATTATGTTCTATTGTGTTCAGTGGGATTTACACCCAGGAAAGTGTTATAGGCTTGCAGCCTTTGGCACTGTCAAGGCATACCAGCAAACCATGTGTCTTATCAAGAAGAAATCCGTGCTCAAGACTTGTTTGCTTGGTGAACATGAATCCAGGTTATGTGATAACAGTGAGTGGGGCTCTACTTTCTCTCAGGAAATGGTGATAGAGGAAAATAATATGAGGCCTGCTCAGAACCAGGGACAGTGTTGATTATGGCTTGAAGAAATGTCTTTAACTTTCGCTATTTTTAAAAGAAAAATTGGATTTTTTTTTTTAATAGAGAAATGGTTTTCCTGGGTAATATTTCTCAGCAATGTTGTGGTGCTAGCCATTTTTCTTCTTTTCTGCTTTAGACTATCAGGCTGCTGTTTGTCACAAATTCCCTGGTTTAGCTGTTCAATTCCCGCCAGACAGATTTTGTAAAAATGGAGTTTAGCACATCACTTATGTGGTGAAAAGGAAAAACTGTTTGCTACAGAATGCATGATTTCAAACCCTTTCTTTCTTGCAACATTAGTGAATGTTGAGAATCAAGGTCAAATTGGGGGAGTTGATGCTCAGTAACCAGAGAGGCCAATATGCAAGATTGCAGTGTCTGTTGTGGGGCCATTGACTGGATAGCAGAGCAAACAACCTCAGACTGCAATCCTCCAACCCTTCCATTAAAAAAAGAAAGTGATTCATTAATATCTTCTGCTACCACTTTTCCTCACATACGGAGAGAAAAAGACAGCGTACCACAGGTTGTCACAGCTACACCTATGACTCCAACGTATTGGGGCAATGATGCTTCCCTCTCGCAGGCGTTTGGTTGTTGGCCAGTCCTTGGTTACAAACAGTCCCCTAATCTTGAAAGGCTACTTGCCAGCAACAAGAAACACAAACATAGGGATCCGTCTCTGTTACAAGCCACATTGCCAAGTCCATCCCCATATTTACTTAGATATTACACCATTTTAAGACTCAATGTCAGCTACACTAACAGAGGATCATTTGCTCATCCTCTGATAGCGCCAGCAGTAGCCGTCTGCTGTCTCTATCACACAAACAGGTCAGTCTCTACACAAAAGAATATATGGACACAAACTTGACGTCAGGGATGGCACATCCAGAAATGAGCCAGGGAACATTTCAGTCTCCAAAATTATTCTCCTGCCAATTTTGAAGTGACAGTCCCCTAACAGAAAAACTTCAAAGGAAGACTAGAAAGAGAAAAACCTGAATTAGAATGTATCGGGAGACTTGGCACCACCCTGATACGGGTGTCTGAACTGTGCCCAGAACCCTGGGCTTCTATCACATTACAGCAGGGATCTCCAAACCCCGGCCTGTGGGCTGGATATGGGTTTGGAAAACCCCTCCTCTTGTGAGCAGAATATACTGTTCCACCACAGCACTGTGTTTCTTTCAAGTTGATCCTGGCACAGGGATACTCTGGGCATTCATGTCAGCCCAGACATTCTGTTGCACAGCCTTCTGTGATGCTGGGCAATAGACGCAACTGCCCAGAGTGTCCCTGTGCCAGGATCAGCTTGAAAGAAATGTGGCATCATGGCGGAATAGTAAGTGCCACTTGGGAGGGGGAGGGCTTTTTTGGGACACAGTGGGCTCCAGTTTGGAGGTTGCTGCATTACAGAGTTAATTGTCTTAGGGCTCAGTCCTAACTGGGCTTTGCAATGTCATAAAGGCATGTACAGCAATGTATGAGCCTTTACAACTTTGCAAACAGCATGACACCAGTGGCATTTCAAGGACTCCGCCCCTTGAAGCAGGGAGGGAGAGGAGTAGGGAATTTCTGAGCAGGGAGGGGGTGGGCAGGGGGAGGAAAGGGATGAATCTTGGTGAGACAGTTGGTATGTGCCAGGGTCTTATCCCCATTCCTTCCCCCATTCAGTCTCCCTTACTCTCTTTGATTATGTGCCAGGCAAATGGCTGGCATGTAGTCAGGGAGACCAATTGGGGCAGCTTGGGGCAGCTTTCCCCAGGTTAAGAGAACAAAAGTTCTCCTACCCTGAGAAGGCTTCTGGGACACCTCTCCCCCCCAAGAGGGATGCTGCACGCATTCAATTGGCATGGTTACATCGGCAGAGGGGTTATTTAGGATTGGGCTGTCAGGTTCCAATTCTATACACATTTCCCTGGGAATAAGTCCCATCTGAATTATTCCCAAATGGGAATGTACGAGATTGCGCAGTCACTGCTTCTGTGCGGTCGGTACCACTAACTGAATTGTCACTGTACTTATCTTGCACACACTGGACTTTGTTACGAGATCAACCTTGTTTCATTTCCCCTTGCAAACTCAGTGCTGCTTTCAAGTGCCTTTTCCTATCTCTGTGCATGTGTACCTGTCTGCTGAGGATGTCACTGTGTGCATCTGATGAGGTGGACATTAGCCCAAGGAAGCTTGTGCTGAAATAAATGTGTTAGTCTTGAAAGTGCCACAGAAAATGTGGCTGTTTTTCTCCTCCTTTTAATATCCACTGTTCATGCTGGTTAAATTTGGCACCATGCCAGGATTTGGAGCACAGGGGAAGGGACTAGACAGAAGGCCAGTGCTGAGAACAGAGTATGTTACTGAAGCATTTATACTGAATAGATTAGACTGATGGTCTGATTTGTTCTCTGCGGGGCATTACCTTAGAAACCCAGCCCTTTGGCTTTCCTCTCACATCATTCCCTCTCCTGCTTCACCTTCTTTTTCAGCTTTCTGTTCTGCTGCATTCATGCAATTCCTGGAACATGAGCAGACAACTGAGTGACAATTATTGCGGTGTCAGCTTCATTTTTGGCATTAAAGGACCTAGTTTGGTAAGGTTCCAGGTCTCTGGTGGATCAGAACCTCAGTACAGTTTTTTGGTGGTGTTGTTTTTTTAAACATTTCCCCTCCAATATATGGAAACTCTCCATTTTACTCTGCTGCATTTTAATTTGGCCTCTGTTGTGATCTGAGTCTATGTAGCCAAATGACTGTAATGGCTGTTCTTTTTCAAATATAGAACCCAAAGAATTCACCATTTTGGGCTGTCCTGCACGTAGCTTTTCAAGTGAATGTAGACTTGGAGTAGTTTTGCTATTTGAATACTGATGTCTCATACTGGGGCACTTTTTTTTCCTTAGGAATATTTTCCCCCAAAACCAGCATTTTATTTTTCTCAGGGGAAGAGCACTCGTCTCGTGGTCAGGAGTATTTCGCTGTTAGTGCCAGAAATTATGAAAATGAAAGGGAGCAAACCTCAAAACAGAATAGAATGTGGCAGCGGGGGAAGGGGTTGTGTAGGGTTGTGTAGGAAAGCATGTGTATACCAGTAACTCTGGATTCTGCATCTTCAAACCACTGAGGGCTCCCTTGGCTCAACATGACAGGAGGGGGTGACCCTTCAAGCCCCCATTAGTCCGCTGTTTTTTCCCTGCTGTTCCACTCGTTCTCTTGAGCAAATCCTCCTAACACCTAATAAGCACAGCAAAAGCCACTTACCCAGCTTGAAACCCTCCTGTCACCACCTCTTAGGAATCATGAAAAGACAGTCAAGGCTCAGCAGTGCAAGGATATTTTCCTTCAGGTTTTGTATCTCCACAGCAGGGGCATAACTGCCCTGGGACAAGATAGGGCAAGAGCCATGGGTGCCAATTATAGGGGGGAACCACCAGCATGTGCACTCCAATTGCTTCCCCAGTTGGGAAGCGATTGGAGAGCACGAGCCCTTGCAGCAGCAGCTCAACCGGCTGCTGAAAGCACGTGTGCCCTCTAAACATATCCTACTGGGGAAGCTATTGGCGCACATGCGCCCTTTCCAGCAGCTGGTGAGGCGATGCAGCTGCAAGTGTGGGCACTTGCTCCCATCGCTTCCTGAGTCAGGAAGCGAAGGGAGCGCCTGCCACCTGGATACTCACAGTCATGGCTTGGGCAATTTTGCCCCAGCCACAGCTGTGAGCATGGGCTCTTGCTCCAGTTGCTGCCTGAATGTTGCATGGCCTCATCATGTCACGTGACATCACACCTGGGGCACCGCAGCAGTATGCCTCTGCTCCGCAAAGTAAGAGCTGTGACTGAATAAAAGAAGGGAAGATGGTTCAAAAGGCCAGCACAAGGACCTGAGGCAGCATTCCAAACGTTGCCTCCTCTTGCCTGCTGATATGCCTGCCTTTCTGGATTCTGATGGGCTCTCCGCCCACAACCATCTTTCCAATCTATGGGGTACTACAACCTCAGACAACTAAAATCAGACCAACAGCAGCCTGCTAATCTGAAATGTCTTCAGTATAACACTACTGCAAAGCCTCTCTGTGAATTTTAGAGGGAAGCCCTCTTGAGGATTCTGCCACCTAGTGGTGGGAAATGGATCATGAGAGGGCATTTTCTGCGGTAGGCCCCAGCTGATGAAATCTTCTGGGAGGCTTCTGCCTTTTTCAGCAGACCTGTGCTGCCTTGTTATAAATGCTGTGTAATGTGCTTCTCTTGGCTCTGTCTCTGTACTTTTTTCCACCCGTGCTGACTGTTTTAATGATGATTTATGTTTCTGTTTTTAATTGTGTCTATGGTAAGCTGCCCTGAGTCCAGGAGGAGAACGGCAGGGTATACATTTTAAAAATAGAACACTAAATATTGGCAAGGAGGGATATGGGGAAGCGTAGATTATCCCACTTCGGACAAGCTGTCTGCTGCCTCGGGAGTGTTTACAACACTTGGTGGTTGTCACTCAGAGTCCACAGCTCCCCAATATGCATACCAAATGAACAGAGACTGAACACAACATGGTGAAGAAGTAGAATGTTGAGTAATCAAAATTTCCATTTATTACAGGGAACAGTTTACGGTAATAATACTTATTTTCAATTTTTTGGGATCATTGTATACAGAAATATATATTTGGCCCAGATGTATTCATATTCATCAACAAAATCTAATAACAGCCAGCTTATTTAGTATTTTTTTTTTTTTGCACTAGTAATTTACTTGTTTAGAAAGCAGTACCTGTTTAAAAAAAAATCCAGTTGGGCTTGCTTTCCCACCACACGTGCAAATGGTGAAATAGACATGTGTTTGTTTTATTGCTCATGGCTTACCTACACAGCCGTGATACTATATAGATGCATCGTTGTGTATGAAGTAGGCCTTACGCCTCACGCCTCACGCAACAACTCCTAGGCTTCCTATCCTTATCCATTTTTGTATCCCAGCCCTTTCTCAAAGGACCTCAGAGCATAATGCATGCTACTCCTCAACCCACACGAGCTTCATCACAGTGCAGGCATTCGAACCTTGGTCTCTCTGGTTGCAGCACAGTGCTTTAACCACCACACTAGCTCTTGCCTTTCAGTATAACTTCCATTAGTACTCTAAGAATGAATTGTTACTAATATTTAAAAATAATTAAACTACTATTTGTTCCAAATCTGCTTCAAGCCTATGCAGAAATTCGCATGTGATTATTGTGTTTGGTTTGTTTCTATACAATGACACACTATTCCTCAAGTATTCCTATGATTTCATGGTATCAATCAGTCTGGCAGCTTAATCCAGTGTAGATTGCCCTGCGTCAATGCAGTGGGGCCAGCATGGCTTGTACTGCATGCCGTGGGGGAGTTTAGCATGTGAAAAGTCTCCTTGGGATGAGTCTCTTTGCCCCGGGGAAAGCCCTAGTCTGCACAATGGTCTCCACTAGTCTGCACTACTCAGACCTGTGCCAGCTAAATTGCTGGTGCAAGTCCTAGTTGATAGATGTTTGCAGTTCAGACTCGGGAAGGGAGATGGGATATGGCGCACACTGGTGCCCCTGATTCTACCCTCTCCTGTCTCAATCCACCCACCCTCATCCCTGTTGCCACCCTCTCCCACCCCCTCCTCACCTTCTCCCCACCCTTCTCTCACCCTGTGCTGCTTAGAGCAGAACTTACCCTCTTTGATGCCTCCTCCTTACACTGGTGGCAGTGGGAAGGCTCTGGCCTTCCCTCAGGTGGGCCTAGATGGTGCGCTGTTGCAATGTGCTCTATGACACGTTTGCAACAGTGTGCGCCGGCAGAGCGCTCACTCTGCCAGTGCAACCCTAATTTAGGATTGTGCCTGGAGGGATTTTTAATCTATCCCTAAATAATTTCATACTAGTTTTAGACTAACATGTGGATGTACAACCTTTAATTAGTTTTCTACCATTTCAACTTTAGTTTCCTGTGTTAAGATCAAGATTGTTTGAATGTTTGCAAAAAAAAAAAAAAAAGTTTAAAGAACTGGGCTGTAGATGGTTGTAGATGGTACTTCAAATTGGCTCTTGTGATGATAATGTAAAACAGTATCACATCCCTGATCACCATATTCATCTAGGGGGAAAAAAAACCCAACAAAACCTTCCGGTTAGTTTAGTAGTTGGCAGCCTTCAGTCTCGAGAGACTCTGGTATCGCGCTCTGAGTGGTGGTTCTGGAACAGCGTCTAGTGTGGCTGAAAAGGCCAATTCGGGAGTGACAATCCCTTCCACACTGGGAGCAAGTGCAGTCTGTCCCTGGTCTGTCTCCCTGGCTATGGGCCTTCCTTCTTCACCTCTTTGCCTCAGTCTGTTGGCCAAGTGTCTCTTCAAACTGGGAAAGGCCATGCTGCACAGCCTGCCTCCAAGCGGGCTGCTCAGAGGCCAAGGTTTCCCACCTATTGAGGTCCACTCCTAAGGCCTTCAGATCCCTCTTGCAGATGTCCTTGTATTGCAGCTGTGGTCTACCTGTAGGGTGCTTTCCTTGCACGAGTTCTCCATAGAGGAGATCCTTTGGGATCCGGCCATCATCCATTCTCACGACATGACCAAGCCAATGCAGGCATCTCTGTTTCAACAGTGCATACATGCTAGGGATTCCAGCTCGTTCAGGCCTGTGTTGTTTGGAACTTTGTCCTGCCAGGTGATGCCAAGATTGCGTTGAAGGCAGCACATGTGGAAAGCGTTCCGTTTACTCTCCTGTTGTGAGCGAAGAGTCCATGACTCGCTGCAGTACAGAAGAATACTCAAGATTGGATGTCCGGTTAGTTTAAAGACTAGTTAACTACATTTAAGTTGTGTTTCCCATCATAGATACAATATCTAATTGCTTATATCAGTTCATGTTTAATTTTTAAAAATGTAATGTAAACCACTATCCCCTGGGGGCTGGGGATAAGAATAGGCCCTCAGTTTGGCTGTACTTGTTGTAAGAGGCAACTAAACAGCCACCGGGTAGATGGGACTCATTAGCTTGGGAAGGCAGCGCATCTGAGTGAAGGAAAACTCTGATCTCAAACCTCCACTGCCTTGTGGCTACATCCAATTATGGAAAAGGCTTCAGGAGTCAACCTCGAGGCAAAATCCGGAGCCAGAGTCCCCGAGGCAGTTCATGGCTGAACACAGTCACATTCTGGCAACTCCTGTGACGACACTGGAACCAACCATATTGGCTTCTCCCTTTCCATTGGACCATTTCAGCAACGTGGAGAGGGGGGATTTGCTGCATGGGTAACAGTCTATCCTCCATATCTACTTTACCCAGGCTTCGCACACTGGAGAGGACACTCTGTTCCAGAACCACCATTCAGAGCGCGATACCATAGACTTCCGAGACTGAAGGATGCTAACAATGTAAACCACTAAAAGGGCCAAATTAAACCAGCAAGCAAGCTGATCCTACACATACTTGTTTCCATCAGGAAATCATTTAAAATTATTCATGTAACCCACTTTGAACGTGGGCTTGAGAATCACAGAGAAAGATAATTTTTCAAGTACCATTGATAAACCTGAGGAGACAACTGAGAAAAACACACCCACAGCCCAATCCTAACCTGCCCTGAAGCAGGCAGACTGGCTGGCCTGAGCTGCATCCAGAGCTTGTCACAGAAAAGGCAAAATTGGGTAAAACCAATGTATAGGCCTGAAGCCATGTTAACTGCCTGGAGCCTTGTTAGCAGCTGTGAGAAAGTTGCTTTAGAGCACTCCAGAGGAGCTAGCTTCTTGGGGAGATGTAGGAGCAGCCAGAGTGGCTGACTGGCCAAGGATACCTTGATTATGGCTCCATTTGCAGGTTTCGGGTTGGGAGGGGTGACCCTCCATAAGTGAGTTGCCTGACTTCATGTCCACCACTAGAACCTTCGACTGGTTTCAATTTCTAATTGGCTGTTGAGCTCAAGTCAATTATAAGAGTCACCTGTTAGGAACATCCTTGTCTTAGTTCTTCTCTGGCCTGTGGGATCTGACCTTTGACCACTCTGTTCCAAGATGGACGACCCTGACTGTGGCAGGGCCAGCTAATGGACTGAGATTTATTGGTGTAAGATTTTTGGTGAATGATAGTGTTAGTGTTAGGAGTTAGTTTTTATTATTTAATTTTGGTGTGCATTGTATGCTTTCCTCAGATTCTTACATCTTGTTGGCAACCTTCAGTCTCGAAAGTCTATGGTATCGCGCTCTGAATGGTGGTTCTGGCACAGCGTCTTGTGTGGCTGAAAAGGCCGATTTCGGAGTGACAATCCCTTCCACACTGGGAGCCAGTGCAGTCTGTCCCTGGTCTGTCTCCCTGGCTATGGGCCTTACTTCTTTGCCTCTTTGCCTCAGTCTGTTGGCCAAGTGTCTCTTCCAACTGGGAAAGGCCATGCTGCACAGCCTGCCTCCAAGTGGGATGCTCAGAGGCCAAGGTTTCCCATCTGTTGAGGTTCATTCCTAAGGCATTCAGATCTCTCTTGCAGATATCCTTGTAGTGCAGCTGTGGTCTACCCATAGGGCGCTTTCCCTGCACGAAAGCGCAGGGAGGATCTATGGAGAGGAGAGGATCTCCTCTCCATAGAGGAGATCCTTTGGGATCCTACCATCGCCCATTCTTGAGACATGACCAAGCCAACGCAGGCATCTGTTTCAGCAGCGTATACACGCTGGGGATTCCAGCTCGTTCTTACATCTATGTCTAAGTAAAGTGCCTGTCTAGTATTATTTCTATCCTAAATCCTATTTATTTACAGTTGCGTGGATTATTGGAACCACAGAAGGGGGAAACTAGTCGTAAATGGAACTGGTTACCAATGACTTGGTCTTATGCTACCTTGAAGCCCATTGAGTGTGCCTGGCACCCTGTTGCAAGCTGAATGGGGACTCTGGCTGGGAAGTCAAGGCTTTGGAGGGCAATTGTAAATTGACCTGTTTGGTATAGTCTGTGAGTTCCTTGGGTTGAGAGAGAAATTGGCAGTAACCAGAGGCAGGTTGAGTAATTGGAGGGTAATTGGGTTATTGCCCTGCTAATTGCCCGACTTGTCAGGGGCTTCTTCTCTTTATCGTCACAGGGCTGGCTGTGGTGCAACTTGGGACAAGGGGAAGTAATTCCCCTTTCCTTGAGTAATGTGGCAGCAGGCTGAATGGGGCCCTAAATAGGTGGCACAGATGCAGGTAGCCTGGCATTAGGCTGGGCCGCTCAGGAGGGGAGTTAGGATCTGGCCTAAATGCCAGATCCTGGCACCACCCTCTCCTGAGCCCAGTTCACCCACTAGCCTGCTCAATGCCTGCCCTCCCTCTACTTTGGAATGCCCCCATTCCACCCTCCCCAAATGCCTGCACTGGCCTGACCACCAGAGCAGTGGAGGCCAGATTTGGCCAACTGACTCCCATGGTATTGCAACACCCCTGGGCTGACACAAGGGACTCATGCCGGCCCAAGAACATCTTTGGATTGTACTCCAAAAATAGCCACTATCCAGAAACTGCCTCTTCCCAAGTAGTTCCATTTTATATAGTATTATATCTACCAAAATGTGTGAGAATTGGACAGGAAAAAGTAAACATCCCCCCTTCTTTAATGCTCTTGGCATAAGTAATATCTTCTTTAATTTCAGAGCCTTTCATTAAATGGTTGGAACTCACTTAACATTGAGCCCAACTGTTCAGTTTTTACAGCAGTAGAGCTGAGTGGGTGTCAACATATTCATACACAGGATATGTTTAAGCACATCTTCAGGCCTTTTGTCAGTTTTTATCCTGCTCTCAAAGGTTCAAGGCCAATCCCAGAGACTTGAGCATTTCTCTGTCCACTTCTTCTATGCATGTATTGCCCTCATCAGATCAGGGCACAAAAGGGCAATATTGAACACTATAGACAGCCAGCCCAGACTTTGCAAAAGGTTTCCACCTAGGGTCTCAGCGGGGAAGACTTGCCTACAAATAAACACTCTTTCTGAGCAGAGAAAAAAATGGATTTTCTGGCAACTCTGCCCCAGCAATTACATTGGCTTCAGATTCCCAGGTTGGAGTGCAGCAGAAGACAAACAGCTCCTTCCTTGACCTGCTGATACTTTGGTGGCTCCCTAGACCTCCTTGGTAGGGAGTGGGTAGCTCACTGATTCCCCCATGGCCGTGCATGCTGGGGAAGAGCATCTTCATGTCATGTTCCTCCTTGACTCATGGGGATAAGTGGAGACATGGGAGGAGACTCCTGCTGTGTGCATGCTCCCTCTGTTTTTCAGCAGCCCTCTCTGGGCCGAGCGCTAAATTCAGTGCTGAGTTATGCATGTTTGTAAATACGTATTCTATACATGTACGTGATGGACTCAACTGGATCCCAAGTGTGCAGCACTTGGAGTAGAACCTGATCTTAGAAAATTAGGAACCCCCCCCCCCCCCAATATATGCTTCTGTCTTCATGCACACACCTTTTCCCAGTGGCAGGAAACAATAAATCAAATGTTGGGTTGTTGATTTTTTTTAAAAAGAAAAACAATTTTCTTTGAAAACAATAAGATTGGAAAAGATGACATTTTGCAACTGACTATCAAATGTATTTAATTTAAACATTAAGAGAAAATTACAAAAGCTACTGAAGCAATGAATCTATACAGGGGAAAAAACATTGAAAATAACTTGGACTACATGTGCAGCCTGATCCTAGGCATGTTTACTTGTGAGTAAGTCTCACTGGATCCAATGGGGCTCACTCCCAATTAAGTATGCATAGGACTACAGCCATGCCACTCAATCCTGTGCACATTTAACTGGAAATAAGCTCCACCATTTCCAGTGGGGCTTCCTCTCTCATAAGTGCATTTAGGATTGGAGCTTTAGTCATTCACCAGTGAAGCAAACATGTTGGCAGCAATAAAATTTTCCCAAAGGCATGGCACCAAACAAAATATACTGATATAATCACTGGAAACAGTTGGCTTTGATGAAGCAAAAGTTCTCCTTCTATTTTAGTGATGTCTTTTTATTCGTGGGAATGTGAAATTATCACTTAAGAGGCAACTTGTTCGATTTAGTCCACGTCTCTTTGTGTTACCCTAATGAAAGTGAATAGCCAGTGTTTCACCTGGTATAGTTGATTCTATACTACTTAATCTCATGCAATACAAGTCTCTGTTTTTGAACAGTGGAGGTTAACTGGCAAAAAAAAAAAAAATGTAGCCTGAATTTGATCAGAAGTATTTATTTCCCTGAAAGGCAAAATTCCTGCCGTTCCTTATGAGTATGTCAATAGTGGCCTTAGTATTCAAGTAATCAGTGAACCTGGGCCTTAACAAGTGCACACTGAAACAGCTCCTGGACTTCCGCCATGATGCCTACACACAATGGTTGAAGATCTGGGTGAATGGCATAGTTTGCAACCATAGAGATCTCACCCCCGAATATCTTCCTGTATAAGTGCCAATGAAATGGGATAGGAGGCAAAATAAGTGAGCAACTTTTGCACATCTCCCATTTGTTAAGTGGAATGTGTGTGAAGATGTGCAAGGTGAATTGTGTCCAGCTTGACTAAAGATGGTGAAATGTTACAACCTGCATGGTTTAATTACCATTTGCTATCAGGTGACAAGGATGGAACATTTTTGCTTTGCATTTAGGTTCGCCTATATGTAGGGACCCACAGAGGTGTTTGAAAACAGTTTTATTTTACTCAGAAGTAAAACACCCATTGTGTTCAGTAAGACTTACAGTCCAATCCTATGCATGTCTACTCAGAAGTAAGTCCCATTAGAGTCAATGGGGTTTACTCTCAGGAAAGTGTGGGTAGGACTGGGCTGTTAGGCTGTAATCCTATCTTACTGGAAACAAACACCTCTACATCAATTCTGAACAAGTGTATTCAAAAATTCAGTATCTGCAGCAAGCAAATTCTTACTTTTCAAGAAGAAATGCCACATTCTAGGAACCTGGAAAGGGAATGTCATAACTGTGCTGTGATTTTGTGCATGTGCATGTATGCATGTGTGTGACAGATATCCATTACAATTTCAAACAGTCTTTGAAAAATTGGTAAATTCTTCCTTTTCCTGACAAGGCTTAGGTGTCTCAGGTTGCTGGTAACAGTTCATGATACTCTTATATTTTATGTTGATGTGCCGCTATAATTCTGCTCAAAGATAATAGTATTGTTTTATTGCTCTTGAATTTGTTGGCAGTTTTAAATTGATTTTTATTTTATACACTGATTGTGGGCAGGGCCAGCCCAAGACCTCCGAACTCCTTCGGTAACACGCCAATTGCTGCTCCCCTTTACCCAATTATATGCCAGCCTCTGCTCATCCCACTGCCCAATTTTCTAGATCAGCATTCCCCTCCTCTCCCTTTTCTGGTGAAGTGGAAGGAGGAGAAGCAGTGCAGCCAAGTATTACATGTGGACAAAGTTGGCGTAGCCCCCAATCTGCTGCCTGAGATGACTGCTTCAGTTGGCCTCATGGATGGGCCAGCCCTGATTGTGGGGCTAGTGATTTTTTTTTTAAATAATTCAACCTGATTTCATTTAAGAGGAGGGGAAGAAGCAATTTATAGATAGCAACATACTTTAACAGAATCTTTGCTAGTGCTGGAATCAAGTCAAATGAAATGCACAAATTAGTTAACGGGCAGCGCAATCCTATCGAACGGTAGCGCTGCTGCTGCAGCGCCAGGTGTTGTAAAAACACCTTAAAGCACTTTTCGACACTCAGAGAGTAAGTGATGCCAGTGGGAAGGCCTCTGCAGTCCTGCGGGTGTCACATCCTGCCTGACAAGAACAAATAAGTGTTGCCCTGGGTGGCAGGAGAGGGCATTCCAGAGGCAAGGAGGGGGTGTTGGGGGGAGGGCGGGAGAGCAGGACAGGCCTCTGCTTTATTTTAACCGCCTTCCTGGGCCTGAAAACCCTACACAGGGCTAATCGGCTCTGCGCCAGCTAAAGAACTGGCCCATATCCAAGCAGGGCCTTTGAGCAGTCTGGGGTGCTACACAGGATAAGGAAACAAATGTTCCCTTGTCCTGATGAGACCTCCTGCCTGCTCCACTCTAATGATGGATACAGCATGGGTACAGCCACCCTGCTATGCCAGCACTGGATAGGACTGGGCTGTAATTCAGGCTGCAATCCTGAACACTCTTACTAGATGGAAAGTTACACTGAAATCAGGGAAACTTACTTCTGAGTAATTATGCATAGGATTGTGCTGTTACTGAGCTATGCTTGACTTCCCAGCGATGAAAGCTGCTTGATCTTGTAGACTTTGTAATACCTAGATGGAGTT
The DNA here is from genome assembly GCF_035046505.1 of Tiliqua scincoides. Classification (NCBI taxonomy): domain Eukaryota; kingdom Metazoa; phylum Chordata; class Lepidosauria; order Squamata; family Scincidae; genus Tiliqua; species Tiliqua scincoides. Next base: position 88,568,881 of record NC_089823.1, read on the forward strand.
TGGAAGCAAAGCTGTTGGATGGTTCAAGACACCACGGGAATGGGAGAAAAAAAAAAAACTTTGAAACTGGGTAAAGTGATGGATGCTAGACCAGGACGTTTTACTCTTAATCTAACTTTTGTGATTACCACCACTCAAAACTGCCTGAGCCTGCCAGGAAGCAGCTAAGGGGGAGGCAGACACTCGTTTTAGAGTTTGGCCTGATTCTTGCAAATGGATAGTACAAACACAAAGGCATGATATTCTACAAGCAAGACAATATGGTGGTCGTAGAGACACAGGGTGCAATCCTAACCCCTTATGTCGTGCTTTCCAGCACTGGCATAGTGGTGCCAGTGGGACGTGTGCTGCATCTAGCAGTTGGGTATCACCCACAGAGGCCTCCTCAAAGTAAGGGAATATTTGTTCCCTTACCTTGGAGCTGCGTTGCCCTTATGTCAGTGCTGGAAAGCACTGACAAAAGGGTTTAGGATTGCGCCCACAGACACCTACATCTAGATCTCTAGAAAGCTGCACATATCCACTATGTGAGGAAAGCAAGGGTCAATTCAGACCTGCATGCACAATGTCTCATCACCCAGAGACCTCATCAGAGCTGGGCTACACATTAGAGTCACTGCAGGCTTTGTCGTCTCCATAGCACCTGCATCCATCATATACAGCAGCACTCACTGTGTGAATCAGAGCAATCACGTAGTCAATTTTACACAGACAGTATTGCTAAAAATTATGACTGGGGGCAGGCTGAAAAGCGCACCACAGCGATGCTAACCTCCACGGCATCTGTAACACATAAGCCAGTTTTTGGAAAGATTCACAGCAGAATGTATGAACTGCCTTCATGGAAAATGATGATGAGGTGGTTTAAAGTGAAATGAAATCTGTGCCTGTGGTGCTTGATCAGTAATAGCTGCTCCATACAACCACATTGTCAAGGGATAAGTGTGTGTGTGGATGATTACTAAGACCGAATCCACAGCTGGGCACACAATTTTAAGAGTTTTTGCACATCCACTTGCATGCACATGGCCAAGTTCTGGGCTTGCTGTTCTGGATCTGAGCCAGAATACCCCAGCACTGATAAAACTCTGGCATCACTTGTGTGACCATTTCTGCAACTGCAGAGTCCAGTCTCCACCGGTTTGCGTGACTGTACATTCAAAGTATAAAAAACTGCAGATTATGCAATATGCCCAAACAGTTTAAAAAATATACCCCTATTTCATTTGTAAACTATCAATGCAAGGTACTCAGCAGCGGGAGAAGCCATGTTCCATGTCTTCTGTTGTTAGAAAGATTTGTGCCTGCTGCTGTTAATGTAGCTGTCAGAAACATCTGAGGTTACATGTAGAAACAATCAAGGCAATAATATTTGTACATATTTGTTAAACATGCAAAAACTTCCTGAAGAACGTAGCCCAAAGGTAGAAAGTCTTTTGGAACCTCCGATTCTCCTTGGTAGCATTGGTTTTTGCAAGTATGGCTCACACTTGATGTGGAAGTCCTTACGTTTATTTTGGGGAAGCAGCACCTTTAATGACAGGCTCCCTGTTCAAATACGTCGCCCAATAGACTAAGTTAAAAGTTCCAAACAAGACTGGGAAAACTATTCGGGACATCTTGTCAATCTTACTGATGCTGTTATAGGTCTTTTTGTTTTCTGCGGGTTTCTCAATGGGTTTTAGTGGAAGAGAAGCAGACTTGGAGATCATCGAAGGGGAGGAATCTTTTGGGATGTTTAAGGTGGGGGTCATCCTTCCAGCGGCATAAGCATTGACGGCTTTGTTTGCCAATAACTCACGCTCTTTTTTCTGTAAAAGAACAGAAATCCAAAACACTGGTAAAAATATCTGCTTGGGACATTCAAAATATTCTGTCACACCTTAACCCTGCACTGCTTTATCACAACCAACATGATGAATGAGCGCTGAATGGATAAATACTTAATTTTACTTAAGTATACTTAATTTTTTTTCTTAATTTACAGTAACAAATAAGTGAATTCTCGTTCTTGTTGAATGAAGTGCATCATGAACCCACTACCCACGTTTGTAGATAACCATCTGGCTGTAGTATCACTTGTGTGATCTTCCAAGTTTTGCTTATTGTGGGACTGTAGAGTTGCATGATTCTGCTCTATTGCCCCACCACTCTCATAGAGATGCCAGCCCAGTAAGTCCTCGAATCCACAGTTTGTTTGCTGTGGTTCAGTTTTTTACCCCTCTCACATCACCTGCCTCACCGCTGTTGGCTAATGACCACATGACTAGGATGCAGATTAACATCCTAGGAAATTATTGCTAGCCTTGATCAATCTAATCCTCAGTGGTGTCGTGAGGTGACTAGCTGGTACGGATTACTCTGAGTGAGGTACTCTGGGGGGTGGTGCCATCACTGCTTGAGTCTTCAGCCCTCGTAAGCGATGAGGCAGAAAACAGGGACTGGAGCTCCATGCCAGATGCTTCTCCACATGGAAAGGCCCTCCCGCCCACCCTTGCCTCTGATTGGCCTCAAATCAGGGCTCCCTGGAAGAAATTAGTGGTGATGTGATGACATCATCATGTCACTGCCGCAGCCATGGCAACAGGATGCCATGCTTTAGGCCTATGTACCAGGCAACATTGATCCTGCATCCATTAAACAGACCCTCTGCTTGTCTGTCTTCTGGTCATTGTGAGTGCAGGGGGTGGGGAGGGAATCGCTTTAGCAGAGGAAGTGACACCCACCCTGGGAGTTAACTGCAGAAGCAACGCCACTGCTAATGTGACCTTCAGTAGGTATAGATTTTAAAATTCTAATAAAAAAAGTTCAGCAACTTGTGATGTTCCATGTTCTGGGACAACTGCCAGAGTGTAGTATCCCATTACTGGCAAAGGAAACAATGTCGCTAGAGTCCCATTTTGTTCTCTTTTATGTTCCATATCGTTTTTTACAGGGTATAACAGTTGATTAGCTTCTAAAAAAAATAACATTTTTTGTCCCCCTGGAGTCTTGTGGACCAGGCCTGGTTATAGCAAAAATATAACTTGCACAAAAAGTCTTGATCACGGCTTATGTAAATAACTTTAGGCGTGTTATCTCACCGAAGTCAACGGGATTAAAATGCATATGGTGTGCGGCTATTAAACACTATAGGGTAATCCAGAGTCCAGTGAATGGGAACAATGCAAAATCACTGTAATGGCATTTCAGGTGAATATGCATGGGAAAATTACCAAGCCACTTAGGTGAAATTGGGAGCCTGTGTTTGATTTTCAACCAAGCTGGAGCCCCTATCCTCACTCCTCATTTAGGGCCCAATCCTGTCCAATTTTTCAGTGCCAGTGCAGCTGTGCCTATGGGGCATGCACTGCAGCTTGTGGTGGGGAGGCAGTCACAGAGGCCTCCTTAAGGTATAGGAACATTTGTTCCCTTACCTTGGGGCTGTATTGCGGCTGTACCAGTGCTGGAAAACTGGATAGGATTGGGCCCTCAGTTAAGTATTTTAGCACTGTAAAGAGATGGATAAAATAGTCACCTTCTTTTTTGCAGCCTCTAGAGCTTTCTTGCCATCCCAGGCCCAGCTTCTCTTGGTAAAATAGTTGACGGTGGCAAATTCTATCAGTGCAGAGAACACAAAAGCGTAGCATACAGCTATAAACCAGTCCATGGCAGTAGCGTAAGCCACTTTTGGTAGAGAGTTGCGGGCGCTGATACTTAAAGTTGTCATTGTAAGGACTGTAGTGACCCCTGGAAAAAGGGAAGAAAAAAAACAAGAAACATTTAGAATTATATGTAAAATGTGCACAGTTTTGGACTGACTCTTAAAACAAGCTCTTCCAATCAAACATTAAATATTTCCTTTGAAATCATTAGGAACAACTCACTGGGAGCTTTTCAGAAAAAGATGTAATATGTAAATACATATGTGAGGCCCTAATGAGGCCCAGAACAGAGGGCAGGGCTTTGGCTAGCAGAGCAGGAACTCATGCAGCTCTGCCAGTCAGCTGGGTGGCGGACCCCCGCAACCCCACCTTACAACCTGGGAAGTAGTTCTAGCGGTCCTGTAGGATAATAAGGAGTGGGTAGGAGGTAGGCACTCAGCTGTGGCGGCAGCCCTTGCATATGCTTGGCTGGGCAGAATGATGGATTGGCAAAAGCTGGCCAAGTAGAATTGGGGCCAAGCCCGGTCTGTAAGAGGGCTCTCTGGTTGCTCCCAGGGAGGAAGGCAGTTGACAGAAAAGGATGGCAAGATGGAGGCCAGGTATGAAGGGGCAGGGTGGTAGGGAGAAGCCAGGAGGATCACAGGACAGGAGGAGATAAGGCAGGGAACAGGAAAATGAGGAAACGGGGCCTTTACAGGATGAAGGGAATGGAAGAGACCTGCTCTAGGGCTATGAGAAGAAAACTGAAGACAGGAGCAGAGGCATAGTGGCAGAGGCAGACACAAATGGCCTTTATCACCAAACTTTACCCCTCAACAGAGAACCAGGGGGTGAGGTTCCAAGGAGCCTGATCAAATCCCCCTGGTGGGGAAACAGGGGGCTTGGGGGCTAAGGTACCCCTGTGGATCATATCCAGGGCTGCCTTATAGAGGCGTGCCTTCATGGGAGGGCCCTCAGACCATCTGGCTAGGAGAGTTGAAAAAAATCGGGAGAAGATGACCCTTCAATTTCTGATTGTAAGCAACCTAGCGGACACAGTAAAGGAAGCTGTAAAGGCACACCCAGTGTACCAGCTGGTATGTCCTTCAGGATGGCTGACTCCCTGGAAGTAGAGCTACCCCCATAGAAGGAGGAGGTGATGACAACATGCAATAGTAAGAAAAAAATGAAGAGAATATAGGAACAAAGTTATAGAGAGGGCATTAAACCTCTTTGGGGTGGATTTCAACTGCACCATGGAACACATATTAGGGGACCCCTTCATTTTGGACAAGTTTGTGGGAGTCACTTGACATTTTAAAGTCATACAAGGTGAGTGGCCATTGCTTTAGTTGAGCACCACATCATTATGATGGGGACAAATGTAGTGTCACTTCTTAGCAAAAACCACATTGTCCAAGTCACATGAATCAGTTCACAAACTGACTCAAATCTATTATCCTGTTGCAGCGCCACCTCTGATGTTTTATTGCCCTAATTCTGTGATTTAAAAAGGCACACAGGGAAGAAAAAGTTGTGTGGCTCAGAAAACAGCCACATGTGGGTCCACATATTTATAACATGGCAATTGTCAGATAACATCTGTGCAGACTGACCCCAGAAAGCTTGTGCATCTCATATCTAGACCTGATCAAAATGGCATCACGTGATGCCACAAGGTGCGTTTTTCCACATGAAAATGCCAGTAAAAATGTAACACTGTAGCAAGCCTTCCGTTTATAACACTGTTATAAGCCTTCCTTGCTTATAACAACAAAGTTGTATTTATTGCCAATAAAATGTTTAAGACATCTGCACTATAAAGATAGCATATAAAGATCCCTTCCCCTTGACTTAAGAATGGCTCCCTCTCTCAAGACTTTTTGGCGAGGCCTGAAGACCCTTCTCTTTAGACAGGCCTTCTGAGTTCTCGGCCTTTTTTACCATCTTTTCAAATTCTTTTAATATCTTTTTAAATACCTGGTTACAGATCTGATTCTTTTATGATTTGCTGTTCTATGCTCTTTTTACCTGACTACTGTTTTTATGATATGTTGTTAATATGCTTTTATCTGTTTTAAATCATATTTTTAATTTGATTTAACCTTGTTGTAAGCCGCCTTGAGTCCCTCGGAGAAAGGCAGGGTAGAAATAATAATAATAATAATAATAATAATAATAATAATAATAATAATAATAATAATAATAATAATAATAGCAGCACCCTAACCCTAGCATTATTTGGAATGTTTTTCAGTACTGAGCTATCTGCTATCATAAAAATTATATCAGTCAACGAATATGTCAATCATAGTGAGAATGACACATCTATATTAAGCCATTTATTAGAAATGATGTTTCCCTTGGTGCACAGTACATGGCTGGGGGTGGAAAAGGAGGAAGAAAACTGGATTAAGATTATGATGTGAGGGAAGGAGGAAATTTAACCCGTTGCTTCTGAAATGGTCTTACTCCCCCCCCCCCCCAGTTGCTATTTGTCCTGGAAGAAAAAGTTCCATTGGTGCCAATGATTCTTAGCATGGCAGAGGCAAAATAAGGAAAACTTCCCCCTGTTGACATGCACTGGGATTCTAATCCAGGTAACCCCTCATCAGCCCATCAGCCCTAATAACAGGATTACTATAAAGTGTCGCCTGGTCCTCAGGTAAAAGGGAACGTGGGAACATGAAGGGAATCAGAGGGCAGGAGGGCCATTTATGCCATCCTGTGGCTGCTGATTATTGCCTGATTATTTTTCCCATAGCCAGGATAGCTTCTGGTTTCTTAGGGGAAGGATGTACAGGGGACAATCAACCAGCAGAGGAAGAGTTAAGCATCCCCTCCTGTCTACCAGTTCTGCTCTGCAAGTCATGCTGCTCCCACTGTAGCACTGTAAGGGAAACATGACGTTTGGGAACACTTAAGATAAAAAGCACTCTTTTTGAAAAGTGAACAAAAGTGAACTACTTACCAAAGACTGTTCTAGCAGGGACAGATTCTCTGTTTAACCAAAATGATACCTGGGACAAGATCACAGTCATAATGCATGGAAGATATGTCTGGATGACAAAATAACCAATCTTCCTTTTCAGGTGAAAGTGTGCTTTCATGACCGTGTATTCACCTGGGGTGGGGGAGACAGAAGGTACATCACATGAACACAAGCCAGAACTCTACCAGGTTATGCAGCTGAGAAGAAGAACACGGGTGGAGGAAAAAGGAGAGTTTTTACTAGTAATTGCGGGATTTAAAGGCAGCTATTGTAGATTCTTCTCCCAACAGGAAGAGAAGTGATGGCACTTATGGGAATTGTAGGCTGTATGAGGGCCGCTGCTATGGAAATGCAGTACTTACAAAGTCTCTTCACAACTCCCAGAAGCACCTTCATCTCCCTTCCACTTTGGAGAAGAAAGTAAAATGTCTCCTTTTTTCTTTGTGAGGCTGCCTCAGAACATTCCTGGTCAGTCATTTACAAAGAACTTCACACCCCCTTAAGTTTAGGGGGTCTGGCTTTTAAAAACACCAGGAAGTCATCCTCCTTTCCTGCTGAAACAAAGTCCAAGGCTACCATTCAGTGCACCATTACTTAAGAATAACACCCATGGAAAGCAAAGGGTCTACTTCTGAGTCCGTAGGGTTGCAACTATGTGCAGCTGCACTTGCTCATGCTGAGGTCTTATTGCTTGTCACACTCCCAGTTACGTGTTATAAGTTGTATATGTTCTATGTAGCGCCTCTGGCTTAGCACGCCAGGCACCTTAAAAAAGGATTTGATTCATGGTTCTCCTGCTATGTTGTTTACAGTGCACTTACTCTGATAGTGTTTACAAAAGGTTGTGAAGACCAGAATTTAAAAAGTTAATGAATAAAAATGTATCTTATGATATTTACTAAATTTTTAATAAATTAGATACTGTACAGTTCTTAGGTAACAGTTACTGGTAGGTTATTTTTCAGAATCTGGCCTCTGGTAAAATCAGACAAAACTATAGTCAGACACCCCCCTAACCCCCGACTTATCTGAGGATGGGATAATTTGTTTCAAGCACCATCTCTTGGCCTAATCTGTCTCATAGGATCCTTGTGTGGAAAGGTGGAGAATATTCTACACATGCTGCTGGTAGGGGCAACAAAAGGAAGTCAAACATCAAATAAGATAACAGCCAATGGCTCAAATGAATGAAGGACTGTTCTTACTAGGGTTCACCTCTCCTGTGCTGGAATGGTTCAGACAGGGAACATCACTGTGTGTGTGTGTGTGTGTGTGTGTGAAATCCACCTGCCAGACACTGTACTCTGAGGGCTCAGCAAATGAAACAACTCCATTGCAGGAGCACTAACTCAAGGTCTGGCTCCCACACAAAAAATGAATACAAATGACACATTTGGTGTAAGAGAAAAAATACGTGACAAGCTCAATTTGCTGGATCAATGCCACAGCCTGATTCTGTTTGTTTAGTAAAGTGGGTGTCTCGTGAATGGATAAGCAGGGCACCAAAACAGACCTTGAAACAGGAGTGGATTCCGCCATATATGGCCATACAGAAAAGCTTCAAAAATAAAACACACCTGGTTCCTTCCAAAGCCTTCAATCTGATAGAGCACAAAAGCTGCGCATTCGAGTCCAAAGCCACTTCCCCTACAAGAGACCTTATTGTGGTACCTCTGTTGAGCAGAGTGCTTCAGAGTAGCTGAAGCTGAAGGCTGAAATGGCTGTCCCAAGAGTGGGCCCCAGGAAGCCAGATACCCCAAGTCAATTGACCCCTATGCATGGAAGCAACTTTCTATACCAGGGGTGCCCAAACCCTGGCTCTGGGGCCACATGCGGCCGTCGAGGTCTCTCAATGTGGCCCTCAAGGAGCCCCCAGTCTCCAATGAGCCTCTGGCCCTCCAGAGATTTGTTGCAGCCCGCACTGGCCCAACACAACTGCTCTCAGCGTGAAGGCAACTGTTTGACCTCTTTGCATGAGCTGTGAGATGAGGGCTTCCTCCACTGCTTGGTGTTTCATGTCTGTGATGCAGTAGTGGCAGCAAAGGAAAGGCCAGCCTTGCTTTGTGCAAGGCCTTTTATAGGCCTTGAGCTATTGCAAGACCTTCATTCACTCATATAAGTTCATCTTTAATATATTCATTTATGTAAACTTATGTAAATTTATTCAAATTTTAAATGTAAATTAATTCTTTCTTTCCCCGGCCCCCAGCAGTGTCAAAGAGATGATGTGGCCCTCCTGCCAAAAACTTTGGACACCCCTGTTCTATACAATATGCACCCCATTGAAAGCAACACAGTGCAGGCAGAAACCATCCACACCCAATGCACAACAAATCAGCCACCTAATCACTCATGCAGTAAGAGCACTGCACATGGAAGGTGGCTTCTACACACATATCCTTTTGGATCCAGATGGAGAATGCAAAAGGAAGAAAAATGATTTTCAAAATTTACACTCAAAATAATGTTGCATTGAATTTATAATTTTTAAGAAAGGGGAAGAATAACAAAAAATGTATGAACAAAATACACAAACTGAATTTTTCTTTCAACGGCTGTACAGTTGTTATGTTCATATTCCACAGCTTTGTAGAAAGCAAGAGCATATTTGAAATCCGTTCACAAGTAACCCTGATTATGGGTCTCTGCAAGCCTGATGAAGTCCGGAAAATCCATAGCTGACTGATGCTTTCGCTGTGTAAAATCGGATTTTTGTATTTTGCTAATCCCTGGTTACAATCTGTGTCCTGCTCTTTGTGATCCACCCTGCAATCAGAATCCAGCCTGCCCAGATGTAACCTGGGACATTCGCACAAGAAGACGAAGAAGGGAGAGAAAAAACCCCATCTTTGACGTGGAAATCCAGTCATTTATTAGCTTAAATCTTAGGAAACTGCAGGGGAGGTGGTTCCTGGACACAAACTTTTGGATGCCTCATAAGAATCTGCTGCTTCCTCCGGGTTGGGTGAGCAAGTAGTTTTTGCAAGCATTGCTGAGGACCAGATGAGGATCTGAAGGTTCCCTGCCTGGAGCTGCACCTGCGGGTTTGGCCTGCCAGGTCATCTGGCTGTGAGGAGCTGGGCACTATCCTAGGCAATGCCTCAGCACACAGTCTGGATCCTTTTCTTGGTGGTTTTGAAGGCAAAAGGGGAGCTGCCATTCATTGCGGAAAACAATGCGGCGATGATGGTGAACTGGTAAGGCACCCTCTGTTTTTTACTGGTCAAAGGTCTTTTCCTGTCTGGAGCCCTGTTCTAATTTGGTACCTGTAACTTCTGAAACTCCTTCTCTCTTCCCCCCCCCCCCTGCAAAATGGCCCCCTTTCACTTTGGAATGTGTATCTGCTGGCTTTGTGGAACCCTGTACACAAACATGTATGCAAAGGGAGGGGGGAAATCTCACTGTGATCTTACCTCTAAGGCTTGTGCTGCTTCCGACAAAGTTGCCTTGTCTCCCCCACTTGCTTCCTGTGCACTTTCAAGATTGTTTGTGCTAAAAAGAAGCCAGCTGCGCTCTCGGTGGGGTCATGGCTTTAGCAGAGCTGTGTGTTCCTTTATTGACTGAACAGAGATGACTTGAAGTGTTGTCGTTCCTCAATCTTTTCCAACCATGTGTTGGATCATGTGCGCAGTCGCACTTGTGTCTATTAAGATCGTTTAAACAACCCTTCTCTTAATAAGAGCCAACTTGCACCTTTCACCCCTGTAGTCCCAAATTAGCCTGGGCCCCTGCTGTTTTGAGCTGGGAGAGTGTCACAAGCTGCAAACAAGCACGGTGCATTCTTGGGCTGCTTCCTCTGTTTGGGCATTCGCATGCTGCTATGGAAAAAGGCACAGCATGAAGCTCTCTTTTTATCCCCCAGGGAAGATGCTTTGGTTCCTAATTACTGCAGACCTCAGATTTGACTTCACTACCCGAAGCAAGGCAACTGCATTATGTAACCTGTTGAAGCCTCTGTCTGCAGTCCCACGTGACCCTCAGGCCTGGTCCAGCCCCACTTCCTTCCACCCCCCACTTCTCTTCCACGTACACCCCCATCAATCGCTTTGCAAAGTTGCCCTGACATAGAAGCCTTAGCCAGAAGGGGGGGCTCACGTGGGTGGCTGGGCCGGGATTAAAGCTTCTTTAGTTCCCTAATGCTACCACATCTGGCGCCTCCACTTCCAGTTACGGAGAAAATAGGAATCCTTAGGGTTAGCACCTCCTTTCCAGCCACGTGGTTCCTGGACACACTGCAAAGCCAGGCAACAGCTGCCACCTCTTCTCCTCCCATCCCCCATGGTGGCCCATGCTTTCATCAAACAAATCATTTTAAAGCTCTGAGAGAGCTGTGTGGGCGGTTGTTTGCCTCCTGCGGGGAAATAAGCCAGCAGGAGTGAGAACAGCCTCCGCCAAGGCAGGAGTCGTCCCCAATTCCCCTTAAGAGGCTGGGCAAGTGGCTGTTCCTTTCCCAGCACCTCTCTCAAGGACAATTTACTACCCTGCATTTTTCCTGGCAGTGGCTCAACACTCTAAATAGCTGCACTGCAGGCCAAAATTCAACCAATGCAGTGTTCCCAGCAAACAGGTGCAGTGCTCAGGGTCTACAACACCTGTTGAATTTCTGCTTGTCATTCTGTGGTTAAAACTGCAGAATCTCTGTTGGGGGAAATGTAGCAAGTTTAATAGGTATTCCTGGCCTGTTTTTGTACACTGCTTACTAGACTGTGACATGTCTCTAGCTTCTTCATTACTTGCAAAAAGTATAACATTTTATTGAGATTGCTTTCAGGGAATGCGCTTTATTTCTGAACACAGTCCCATAGGCGAAGCGTAATAGATGGCCTTTATTTCAGATCACTACAGTTTCTGTAGCTGCCTAAGGGTACACAGGCAACCTCTCACCACTTCACTGTGCACTAAAACTGGAATAGCTATGACCCAATGCAGGGACAGTACAGGAAGAGTTATATGTGTCTCACTTGTACATCTATCTAAAGCAGGGGTGCCGAAACCACGGCCCAGGGACCACTTGCGGCCCTCGAGGACTCCCAATCCGGTCTGTGGAGAGCCCCCAGTCTCCAATGAGCCTCTGGCCTTCTGAAGATTTGCTGGAGCCCTTGCTGGCCTGACGCAACTGCTGTCAGCATGAGGGCGACTGCTCAACCTCTCATGTGAGCTGTGGGACGAAGGCTCCCTCAATTGCTTGCTGTCTCACGTCTGTAGTGTGGCAGCAGCAGCAAAGGAAAGACCAGCCTTGCTTTGTGCAAGGCCTTTTATAGGCCTTGAGTATTGTAAGACCTTCATTTATTCATATAAGTTCCATCTCTACTGTATTCATTTATGTAAATTTATTCAAATTTGAAATGTAAATTAATTCTTTTTTCCCCAGCCCCCGACACAGTGTCAGAGAGATGATGTGGCCCTCCTGCCAAAAAGTCTGGACACCCCTGATATAAAGGAAGGGGGCATGCAGACACTCCGTGCAGAGGTCAATACATATGGTGGCCCAAATTCTCTTTCTCTGCATGGAGAAAATCTCATAAATCAGGCTATCTTGCACGTGGGCTTTCAGATCATGAGTTCCACGGTTGAGAAAGGGGGCATGCATGTTTGCTTCCACAACTCAAACTGCACTGCCCTCTCAGTACATGTATGAACCCAGGCCTACCATTACCTGAATTCATTCTCAAAATAAAAACCTAGCATAATAATTTCACATGGGCATGCAACTACCTTGGGTACTATAGCATCCAGAGATGACTTGCATATGAACGAGTCACAGAAAATACACTATCAACAGAACTTCTGTATCACCTTTCCATATCACAATTTTGTTCAGTGCAGTCTGGTCAGCATTCAAGAAGCTGTTGACAGGAGCTCAGATCTTTGGCCCTATTACACGGGGTTATATCAGTTGTATTGGCTTCCCACTTGTTTCCCGACCCAATGTAAGATGCTGGTTCTTTGCTTTGAAGTCCTAAGTGGCTTAGGACCTGAATATCTGAAGGACCATCTCTTCCTGCATGAACCTGCAGTGAGCAGGAAAAACTCTGCAGTGCAGTCCTCCACCTGGTGAAGTGTGGTGGTTTAGGAATTGTGATTGGGTGTTTTCAATAGCAATGGAGTTCATTGCCCATGGAGATACATTCAGGTGGAGATAAAAACAACTCTTCAGTTGTGCTCTCTATGGTACTGCTGAGTGATAATTTTGGCTGATGATTTCTGTTAGTGTGTGTATGTGTTGTTACTGCTGCTATACTACTGTCATTTTACTATTTTAATTGCAGTTTTATGGCTTTTGTGATATTTTGTAGGGATGTGCAGAAACCACCTGAGAAACTTGAAAATTTCCTTGAAAATACTCAGCAGTTTTTCCTTGAGATAAATCTGGAAATTCACCTTGACTATCGCCTTTTCAACACTTTGGTGCCAGGCCTAGTTTTTGCGAGCCACTCTGAGGCTCACCTAGTTGGGCGGAAGGTATAAGTATTTTTATAAATAGAAGCTTAAAAAAAAAAAATACAAACCAGCCCCACTAGAATATCCTTTTCAATCCAAATTAAAACATGCATAAAAAGAATGAAGAAGACATTCTTAGCTGCAAGTACTGTGAATACACAAAACTTACTTGAAGTATAAGTTAGCTAACCAGGCAGTGCTGATGCCAGGTTACTAAGGCCACCTGACAGCATATGGGGCACTACCTCTGCCCAGTTGTGGATGTGGCCCTCATGCCACCTCGGGGCACAGGACCGCAACATGTTGCCCCCCTCAGCCACACAGAGTCTTGCACAGCAATCATGAGCACTCCAAAAGCCTTCCAAGGCCTCTGAAGCACTGTTAAACACTGCTTCTGACAAAAACCGGAAGTAGTTTTTAAAGGCACTTTGGAGGCCCCAGAAGGCTTTCTGAGCACCCGAGAACACAGTGTGGGGATCTGTCGGCCTGCAGAATGGCTCCAAAGGGTGTGTTGAGGTGCTGCGGTGGATGTGGCAGCACCACCCCCACAGGGCCCACAAGTGTGGTGCCTCTGGTTTTTGCCCCTCCTGACTTCCCCCAGGACCACCTCTGCCTCTGCCACTAGTACTGAGGATTCAGGGGTTGGCCTGACCAGGTGGACCCTTAGCTAGCACAGACCACTGATGCCACGCCTGTATCTGGAGCTGGATGACCATGAAAATGTGCCCAATACATCTAACATGTCTAGCAGTGAGCCTTAAGCTTTTCTGGTTTCCAAAAGGGAATACCCCTTCTCACCTGTACTGGTACTGATGTTTTCAGAACCTACAGTTTGTCCCATCAAGTGATACTGGTTAAGTCTTGAACCATCTTCTGCTACTACCACAGATGTAGCCGGACTGTTAGTCCACACATAGATCACTTCGGAATTGGGATAAGCATCTGGAGAAAAAGAGATAATACAACAAAGTCTGAGGCTTAATAGTCATATACAGGAACCTTACATTATTAGCACAGCTTAATTTGTGCCAAGGTTCAGCTCCAGAATATCTTGCCAGAGCCAGAACCTAGCCTAGAGGTGTGTGAAATGATAATAAAGATGAAGGGTATGCAGTATGAATTTCCTACAATGCTGGGAGACCTAAAAAAGCACTTGCATATTAGAATAAAGAAAAGATGTTTTGAGCAGAGAGCTTGAACCTAGATGCTTTGGAAATTAAGCACCTGTTAGTATCAGTACAAAGAAAAGTTATATGTATGTGTTTAATGTAAATGTATAGTTCTTCCTATTCCTCAGGCTCAGGGTGAGTGCTAATACTATATTTCCTTATTTCGTTTTTCCTTTAGCCCTGTAACACAGCTGACTATGGTAATTTATAGACCAGAAACTGACTGAGAAACTGAATTCCATGGAAATTATATAATTGATAAGGAGCTTTCAGTCTGCTTGCCTTTTGTCATCTTCTCAAGACCAGGAGATTTAAAGGGCCCAATCCTATCCAACTTCCCAGTGCTGACGTAGCCACAATGCACAAGTATGGGAACAAATGTGCCCTTACCTTGAGGAGGCCTCCATGATTGCCCCTCAACTGCAGGATGGGACTTGTTTGCACAGGTGCACCAGAGCTGGAAAGGTGGATAGGACTGGGCCCCTAAAAAGGCTTTTGCTCAGTGACTCTGAGTCCATCATTTCATTGCTGGATCTTGTATTCTTGTCTTGGTTTCTCTGCTGGCTTTAGAATTGAATTCTATTGTACAAGTAGACCCTGGCTTATGTTCTGGTTTGATTTTGGAGGTTTGTTCGGAAGTCAGAAACAACTTAAGTCAGAACAGTTGTGAAAGCTGTTCCTCTGTGAAAGCACAAGTCTAGATAGACTGCGCCTGTGCAACAGTGTGGATGTCCATAATTTGGACTTTCATAATTCAGGGACTATCTGTATTGGATTTGGTTTGTGACTTTATTCTTGTGAGCTGCCTTGAGCTTTCTTATGATTGAAAAGGCAGAATATAAATCCCCTAAATAAACAAACACAAACACTTCTGTGCAGGGATTAATTTTCAATGAATGTGTGGTTTGGCACAAGTGTCTTTTTTCCCCCCTCTGTGCACAATTGGTTGTGGCTACCTTTTGTGTGTACACACGCCTGCACTTCAGTCACATGGAACAAAATAATTGTACATCATATGTAACAGTCTAGAGAAAAGGGGCAGATCATTTTAAAAAGCCTTTTGTTTCAGAGTAAAAGCAAAATTACAATTACTATGAGGATTCAATAAACAGAAGTAGGTAACAGCACAGCTTTGGATATAGCACAGAGAAACAGTTATATAGCACAGAAAACAGGTCTGTGATGAGAGGGACTCAAAGTGTTTGTAGACTCCAGGCAGGAGATCTCCTTGGACCCCTTATCCCTGTATAACACACACACAGCAGTGGCTGCTGAGGAGATGGGTTGGCTGGCCTGAAGTTTTCTCTTCCCTCAGTACTGTAGCTTGGGATGGCTCAGAATCTGCACAAGCCTGATTTAAATCTTGGGGAAAAGATCAAGAGCAGGGCCTCCTGACCAATTCAGAAGCATCAAGGTGCTGCAAGAACTGCATATATGGCCCAGCGGCACAAAAGTACCGTAATTGCATTACTCCAAAAAAAGGCAGAGGCAAAATCAATTGTGCTGCTGACGCCCATCTCAGAGCTACTTTTTCACAACCTCAGATAGTTAAGAACTATTTAACAGTAAGAAAGTCCCATAAGTACTTCTTCATCCCATAAGAAGGTCCTTGTCTCATAAGATCGTCAAAACAAGTGTCTCCTATAACTTTCTTAGGGAAGCACATCCAAACAAAACAAGAAGCTCTCAGGACCTTCTTACTTGTAATAAAATTTTAACTAAATATTAAAAATAAGTTGTTCAATCAAAGCAAACACATTGTATGTACTGGTGTGGTGTACCTTGAAAGACCTGTTCTCTCCATTTTTATTTTCAAATACAAAAGGCATACAGTAAATGCCTTGTTTCTTCATTAAAAAAAAATAATCAGCATATCTGAAAGTGAATGAATTGCATTTTTGATGTCCTTAACTCTTCTGCTTGGTTGCATGGTAATTTCAATTTCAGCACATAAGCAGCAACTGTTACCCTGCATATGCCTGATCTTTCTGATCTTGGAAGCTAAGCAGAGTCAGGCCCAGTTAGTACTTGGATGGGAGACCGCTCGGGAATACTGGGTGCTGTAGGCTTATACCATAGTCTTTCGAGACTGAAGGTTGCCAACCAACCACATGAGTACATTTTGTGTAAGATTGTGGCAACGCAAGAAGCAACGCCTAGAGCTGAATCAACACCTTTGTAGCCCAAATTCCAAATCATTGGACGGGTTCGGCTATGAAGTAGAACAAATATGGAACAACAATATTCCTGTATGTTTAATTTTAAAGAAAGTATTAGGCTGAAGCCTTCTGATATAACAGATGTGTGAGATGGTTTGTAAAAGGCTGGAACAGCAGAGTAGCAAGTATAATCCTTTTGGGCATTTGTGATTTCTTTTAAGTCAAAAATCTCAGACCAGACTCAGCTCATGAGAAAGTTTCAATCTTGTGGAGAAAAAAAAAAGAAAAAGAAAAACTATTGCTTTGTTTAGACAACCTTTGAAGTGCATGTCTTCCTCCCTCTTGTCTGCTTAGAGACAATACATGAAACTTTCAAACTGAATCACTATTTGTCTGCTCTGACCAGCAGTGGCTCTCCAGGGTTTCAGGTGAGTCTTCTCAGTCCTGCCAGCAGATGCCAGGGATAGGTTTGGGACCTTCTGCCTGCAAACCATGTGCTTTACTACTGAGCTACAGCCCCCCCCCCCCCAAGAGAGCCACACTGTGCTGAAGCCTGTGGTCAAACTATTCACAACAAAATGAAAATGTCATCAATGTGTTTGTTTGATGGACATCTGCATATGATAGGATTTCTCTAGCTAAGGTGGCAATACACTTAACCTATGTGCTTTACATGCACTGAGGTTATTGTCCACTAACTAGCTTAAGCCAGAGTTATGTTCCATCATGGTGCTATTGGTCTTCTTACAGTAGCATCTCTCGTGTAAACATATGTAGCTGTAAGCGTATAGCAGCATTTTATTCTAAATACATTTCTAATTCTAAAATACATTTCTAAAATACAATTCTAAAATACATTTACCTGTAAATATCAGTCATTGCACCGCTAATGCCCAATAGCTCATTAAACACAATAGTAACAATAATGCTTAGCGTTTTGATAGCACATTTGAAGTGTTCAGACAATTCTGATACATTATCTCAGTAATTTTACAATACACCTCACAAGCAAGGCAATAGTATTATCTCTGTTTTCCTGAGGCTGAGATATTGTGGCTTGCCTAAGAGCACCTCGTGAGCTTGTGGCTTAGGGGCCAAATCCTATCCAATTTTCCAACACCAGTGCAGCTA
Organism: Tiliqua scincoides; assembly: GCF_035046505.1. Taxonomy (NCBI): domain Eukaryota; kingdom Metazoa; phylum Chordata; class Lepidosauria; order Squamata; family Scincidae; genus Tiliqua; species Tiliqua scincoides. The sequence continues at coordinate 88,586,396 of NC_089823.1, forward strand.
TGCCAATGGGTCATGCATGCAGGGCCTCTGAGAGGAATTTTATCAGGGGGTACAAATTTCTTTTGGGCCCCTTTGCAAAGAGGGAGGGGGTGAAAGAGTGGAGGGGCTGCAATGGGGTGGGCAGAATGGGGGCAAAACAGGCAGGGGGAAAGTGGCATTAACCAGTGTTATGGGGGCAGGGAGTGGGCAGCAATGGGGTCAAGAGTGAATAGGGTCCCAGAAGTGGGTAGTATTGACAGTGGGTCACCAGTCTCATTATTTATTTATTGGGATTGCAGCATGCAAGAGGTTAAAGACCACTGCCTTAGACTGAATCAGACCATTGCTTCATTTAATTCAACATTGCCTACACTGACTGGCACTGTTCCAGATAGTGAGATGTCTTTTCCAGGCCTCTTTTCTTGGAGATTTAACCTGAGGTATTCTTGGATATCTCTCCCTATCTTCCCTTTACTCATCAGAGCTCTTGGGTAGTGGTGGCACAAGTGGCAGCAACAGGGAAGGGAAAGGGACATATTTCTCCTTCTCTGTTCTGCCATGGAAATGAAGAGAGGGAGAGAGAGAAGGAGAAACACTTCCCCTCTGCAAACTGCTGTTGATGCTTGTGTTCCGCCAAAACCCAATCCACTGGGCCTCGTGCCCGCTTAAGGCTGATCAGTCCCCCTTGTGCAATTCACCAGTGCAGCAAGCAAAAGTCAGAGTCCAGTTCCAGTCCACAGATGCCAAGTAAACCAGTCCAATCAATTAGAGTTGCCAAATCAGAGTCCAGAGCCAATAAGCCAAATTACAGTCCAAGGTCAGGTTCTAGGTAGGCCAGTCAAATCCATCAGGGTATCCAAAGCCAAAGTCCAGTCACAATCCACAGTCAGATCCCAAATTCAATAAACCAAGTCCTCTCCTACCTCCAACCTGCCCTCCTTCAAAACCCACAAACCCTTTCTGCATCAGGTGCTCCTTATATCCCTGAGGGCCCTATTGCCTTCAAGAGGCTGCAGCTGTGCAGCACACTCTGCTGGATGCCCAGGCCTTACCCTTAAAGGGGCCACTGCTAGCACCACAGCCTACCTCCTCGCCAGTTCTTCCAGATTCCAATACAGCTTGTCCCCCTGTTCCCCTCTGAAAAAGAGAAGGGGAAGTGTTGACTGGGGATATAAGAACTGGTGGGAGAGTGTCTGAGACAGCAGGCAAACATATTTACTAAGCCTTGAAGTGGTTCAGTAAATGATCCAACTGTTTTCTCATTTGGAGGAGGGGGGAGTTTGGATTCTTTCTGAATCATTTTGTGGTTAATGTGAACCAGCTCACCCAGCTTGACTTCTCCATTTCCCCTCATCACAGCAGGGATAAAGCAGACAGTCACCCACATATATTAATGAGTTACGGAGATAGCAGAGGTTAGAAGATAGGACCTCCTTTAACTTCCATCCTAGATAGTGAGCTATAGATGGCACAAATCCGAGTCCTTCGGTGGCAAGCTATTGCACACTTTTACATATAAATAAAAGTTTATCAATGTTATTGATTAATATAATTGATTGAAATGGATACTCTTAAAACCCAATGAACAGGCAGCCTAATCTAATAAGTGGCTTACAGAAGCGGTCCTTGCACTGTGAGTGCTGGTCCGAGGAGGTCTCTGTCATATTCCATTCTCCCTCCTGGGCCCTGCAGCATTACACCCAGCTTCCCAGATTTGTGCCAGCTAAATAGCTGGTGCAGATCTGAGGAAGGACAGGCTGGGGTTTAAGGGGAAAAATTTCCCCTTACCCCAGGTAGACCTCCAGCCTCCTCCTAATCTGCACTGGATACAGCACAGGCCACGTGGCCTGGATGCACCAGTGCAGGGGAAGATTGGGCTGCCAGATACATTAAGATGCAGGTTTGCGTACAGATCACTGACATACAGTGGGTGTTTTTAGATGTCTTTTGGACAATATCCAAGCTTCCATGGGTGTCCATCTCAAGATCACTTCCTATTTTATATATCCTTCGTTAGTTCCTATGTCCTCTGAGCGGCCCGCTTGGAGGCAGGCTGTGCAGCATGGCCTTTCCCAGTTTGAAGAGACACTTGGCCAACAGTCTGAGGCAAAGAGGCAAAGAAGGAAGGCCATAGCCAGGGAGACAGACCAGAGACAGACTGCACTTGCTCCCAGTGTGGAAGGGATTGTCACTCCCGAATCGGCCTTTTCAGCCACACTAGACGCTGTTCCAGAACCACCATCCAGAGCGCAATACCATAGTCTTCCGAGACTGAAGGTTGCCAACAGTAGTTCCTATGTCATATTTGTTTATAATTATTCTCCCTGTCCAAAAATTAGGGCTAAAGAAACTATGTAATCAACAAATCAATCACCCACATGCTGTTCCAGCCAGCTTTCTAGAAATCTGGCACCTTGAGTTAAGGTTTTTTTTCTGCCATTTTTTGTATTCCCATGTTGTTTTATTAAGTACTACTGGGTTTGGTTTGGTTTTTCTTTTTTTGTATTATATAAGCACATTCCATCCAGAATGGCAGGATATACATTCATAAACTAAACTACAGCTTTAAAGGTTAATGGATGACAGACAATTTTAAACGGCAGAACTAAATCTGCAGCATAGATTTGGAAGCTATTTTGAGTTAGTTGCATGCCTGCTACAGGAAATGAAAAAGAAGATACTAAAAGATGGCTCTTCTTCAATCAACGACACATTTTACTTATTAAATCCAAAGTTATCTGACACATCCTCAATATCCTCAAAATGCCACTTGGTTTAACACTGTAGAAGCAACATGTAAATGTATTTAAAACCAAATTTCTGATCAAGTAAATAAAAGTTATTCAGCTTACAGATATTTTTAGTTAGATACCTTACAAATGATAGTTGAGAATTGCTCAGTGGTATGAGTCTTGAAGGGAGTAGTAGTTTAGGAATGTATGAAACACACAGAAAATGTATTCTACCCCAAATTCTCTTTTCCCAAACGGGGGCATTTTCCAGGACATTTTCCAGCAACAATCCAAATAGTTCCAGGAGGAAGCCCATCATTCACTGTTTCTTCAATAGTTCCATTAAATCTAGTCTCTCAGCCAGGGCCAGCCCACCAATAAGGCCAACAGAACCTATTGTGGCAGGCTGAGGAAGGCAGCCAGGTGATGGAGATGATTTGCACTCATCCACCACCCACCCTTTCGTCTTCCTGGCCATTCCACTCTATGCTCGGAGAGCACATGAAACAAGGATGGGGATGGGAGGGTCTGCTAAGTTAGCAGCTCCATCACTGCTTCTTGTAAAGTAGCTGATAGAGAGAATGCTGGGAGCAGAGAGGTTCTATTTCCATTATTCTCTCTGCTGGCCAGGGGAGGTGGGGTTTTACCTGGGGGATTGCCGGCCTCTGGGGAGCCCTGCAGAGGCCTCTGCAGGGCTCCTCAAGCCTCTGTTAAAGTAAAAAACATGATCAAAAACCACTTCTGGTTTTCAATCAAAAACAGGAAGTGGTTTTCAATCCTTTTTGTTTGTTTGTTTGTTTGTTTTTTACTGTTACAGAGGCTTGGGGAGCCCTGCAGGGGTGCCTGCAGGGCAACCCACACACCCCCTCCCCCAGAGGCTGGCACTCCCCCAGGTAAGTGGAAAAAACCTCTCCCCTCAGCAGCAGTGTGATCATGGGGATCGAATTGCTGCCATAGCCCCTCTCCTGCAGAGACTTACAGCGCTCCTTGTAGAAGTTTGGGAAGCACTGACTTAAACTGATATTGCAAGAGTATATTGGGCTGCAATCCTAACCACACTTTCCTGAGAGTAAGCCCCATTGAACAAAATAGGACTTACTTCTGAGTAGACCTGGTTAGGATTGTGCCCTTGGTCATATTGCTGTGGCATTCATCTTGGACTGCAAATTTTCTGGATAAATGAAGTTGGTTAGGCAAAAGCAATTCAGAATTTGGAAATCATTGCCTGCTATTTCAGAACCATATTCTGATGTGGTTTGGTTCTGAATTCCACTATTGCTGCAATGCTATGATTAACCCTTCCAATGACTTTTTTTTACAACAAAGCAGGGGTTCTCAAACTTCTTGGGAGTAAACCTCCTGAGATAAACCTTTGTGGGTGTGGGGAAAAAGGCAGTGATGCAATCCCCAAGACTGTGCTACTGCGAGAGCTCAACACATCTTACCTTCTGCTGGGGTCCGGGGAGCCCTGTAGAGTGCTCAGGGCTCCCTGTAGTTCATAAGAAAGTGAAAATAGCAATTGTGACCCACGTCTAGATTGGATTGCAAAACTGGGAGTGGGTCGTGGTCACTCTTTTCACTTTTTACAAGCTGTGGGGAGCCCGGCAGAGCACTTCTGCTGCAGACCCCAGCAGAAGGTAAGATGTGTTGAAAAAGCCCCCCTGCTCCCACAGCAACACAATCCTGGGGATCAGATCACTGCCTTCCCCCTTCCCCTGCCCCATAAGTGGGCAGAGGCCAGGGCTCTAAGGTTGGGGTGTTATGAGGACCCAGTTTGAGAACCACTGCAATAAAGGATTGGCTTGCAAGTGCATTGTCCTGTTCCCGTTTTTACTACAACGGCTAATACCCTTCCCCCCCGTCCTTCCTACTGTTCATTGATGTTAATATTTATCATAGAATATTTATTTTTGGATGCAACATTTGATCTGGAATGAATCTGAAAATTGATTCTGCACTGTGCTTTGACTGCGACTGCATAATTATCTCTCAAAGGGAACCAGCTGGAATCAGTTATTTCAGCTGCTATTGTTTTTCTTTTGTGCACTCTCCTGAAATGCTTGTTGACTTATTGTCACTATAAATCTTGCCTTCAAAAGGACCATGGTGGCTGAGCATCGTAATAGGACTATTTTGAGGTCATGTCTCTAGAAACTGAAAATATCTACAGAGGTTCTGGATAGACTGCAGCCTTTGTGGGCAAGGATGCAGAATATTAAGAACTTAAAAGCCAGCCACAGGATGGTGTACCAATTTGATGGAATCAAAAATTCAAAATCATTTTTATTCTGTTGCCGTGTTACTGCAAAGGTCAATCATGTAGAGCAGGAGTGTCAAACTTGTTTCATACAGAGGGCCAAAGTTAGTATTCATGGTGGCTGCTGAGGGTTGGAAGTGACATAATTAAGCAGATGATGGCCAGGAGTAAGCACTTTGTTCTCATATAGAAACTCATTAGCTGAAAATGACAGAAGAGAAAATGTAAAAATGTTCATATTTTCAAGATATGAGAGAGTCCAATTATGCTGAGAGAGCCCAATTATAACGGTGGCCAGATAAATTTCTTTCGGGGGCTGCATTTGGCCCATGGGCTTTATGTTTGACACACCTGATGAAGAGTATGTACATGAGCAAGAAAAGTTACATAAAATTTATACTAAGTATATAAACTTAAGCATCACATGAAAATGTGATTGTCATATATCTGGATGCATACCTTCTGCTGGCTTTTGTACAGTACCATACCTAATTACAGCTTAGAATCAGAACCTCAAAAGGAGAAGATCTGAAAATTTAATCCCCTACCCCAGTGTTATTCAAACTGTGAGGCGCAGCTTGTTAGGGAGGCACCAGGAACTGAAAGGGGAGGTGCGGGATGACCTCTCGCAGCGATACAGTCACACCCCTGGGCAGAATACGAGCCCAGAAGAAACAGGAGTTTCTCCCTCTTGCAGAAGGAGGAGCAGAAGAAACAGGAGTTGCTCCCTCTTGCAGCTGAGCAGCTGTGAGAGTGGCTGCTGCTGCCCCGCCCTCTTCTCCCTCCACTCCGAGTCTGCTGCCTTCTGTGTTCACTGCATGTGGTTTCCAAAGCTCTTTGACTCCAACCCCCATCCGGCAAGTACCAAGCATGCTCAGCTTGCAGTCCTTGCCCTTGCTGACCATCAGAAAGAAACCCTCCTTGATCCTTGTCTGGTTGGTTCCTAGTTCCAGCCTGGGATTGATTCTCATCAAAGTGAAATCTCTCTTTTCAACCCCCTTCTTCTTCCACTCCCCCCTTTTGATCTCCAAACTTTCCCGCTTTCCTCCCCCTCCCCTTAAAGTTGTTTCCATGCAGTTAGCAAAGGGGGAGGGGAGAGACAAGCACACACTTTACTTGGCCAGGAGCAGAAAAAGGGTACTGTTTTAAAGTGATTTATTAATCTTGTTGTTTGACTGAAGAGGAAAGGCTGTATTTTTAAAGTGATGAATCTTGCTATTTGAAGTGAATACTTATCAGCCATTGATGAAGTGATTGCCAGCCCAATCCTATCCACACTTTCCTGGGAGTAAGCCCCATTGACTCTAATGGGACTTACTTCTGAGTAGACATGCAAAGGCTTGAGCTGTGCATCTCCTAATATAGGAGACAAATCAGCCTCCTAACCAAACCCGTATCAGTTCTGATATATTTTCATGGTCTATTTTTGTTTTTCCCACCAGCTGCTGGAAAAATTTAATTTCATTAAATTAATAAAGGGCTCAATCCTATCCAAGGAGAATGGGAGAAATGACTACTTGGATTGGGGTCCACAGGGGTGTGTGTGTGTGTAATGTTGGTCAGACTGGTTGTTCACAAAGTTCATTTGATAAAACAATTCTATTGGTATGCTTACAAAGTTAAAAAAAAAAAAAAGAGTCTTCCTGGACCAGACAAAATCTACCTAGTCCAGTATCCTGTCTCCAACAGTGATCAGCAGCTGATCATTTATAAAGCATGTATATTGCTGTGTATTAATAATATATTTTTAAGATCGGCATTTAATTTGAACAATATAATTAATATAGTCAATATTTCTGGCCACTTCCTGTTTAATGATGTCACTTCCAGCCCTCAGGAACATGATGGGGAGTCATGGCCAACAGCCACGGGGGTCAAGGGAGCCACTGGCCGGAAAGTTTGGGTACCACAGCCCTACCCTATTGAGTCACAAACCGGTGATGCCTGCTTACCCTATACTTCTAGGTGGTACATATGCAACTATAATGAGGATAGAGGAATATTTTGAAAAGCATGAGGATTCATAGATGTTCCCACTACATGCTGAAGGCCATTGATTCAGCAGTGCAAATGGCCACAGTAGAAGGAAAGACAGGATGTTAAATGGACCCAGGTGGAAATAAGCAGATTTCAAAGTGAGAGGCAATTGGATAAGATCATGAGGTTAAAAAAGGTGGTGGTCCATGATGAACAAGTAAAGCACAATAGTGACCCTCCATACAAAAATAGTCGAGCCACTATACACAACACTGAGTACAGACTATAGAGTAGCCCACATAAACCAATGTGCCACAATCAGACCCCGAACAAGGTGGAGCACACAAAGGGCCCAATCCTGAATGTTTTGTGTCAGCTCAGTGCTGGCACACAGTATCACAAATGTGCTGTAAGGCACGTCTGCGACACTTGCTGCTTGACCAGCATGGGCGCTGGCTCAGCACAAGCCCATGCTGAGCCAGTACTGGGCAGACCATGGATAATCACTGCCCAGAGCTCCAGGTGAGCGCCAAAGTCCATAGGATGCAGTGGCAGCCATTTGGGCACTGCTGCAACCTTGGGCACTGGGCAGCTGAGGATTGGGCTGCCCGGTTCTTGTTCAGCAGATAACACCTGTACAAGACACATGATTCAACTGTGTGACCAAGCCAGAATTTTTAGTGAAAGGCAAACCATCATCATCACCATCTCTGGAACACTAGCTAAATTAGAGCTGTGTGAAAATGAATTCTGGACTCAAATATGATAAGCAGGGTTTCCCTTAATGTACAAACTGGAAAGTCAAAAGTCATCTTCAGAATATGGTCAAAACAAACCAACATCCTGGTTACCCAACCCAACATTCTGTCATAGCTGCATCAGTCCCTCATGCCCTAGATAAAACAGGTCTGTCAAGCCAGGAGGAAAGAATTCTTCAGACTCCCAATTTTGTACTGAAGACCATGAGCACAAAACAAAAAAACCAGTCACTGCATTCTCTAAGAGGAAATATTGCCACTTCACTGGTCGGTTTTGTCACTCTCACTGCGACAGGGAGAGCACTTGTAAAATTAGTGGTGCAAGCTTCAAGTTCAGTTATTACTTTCAGTGGCCTGCAAATGTGATCATCTCTGGCGGAGAGGGGAGAAGTAGGTTTATAATAGAGGGCTGAGCCTTTGGGGACAGAATGTGTGGAAACTATTAAATAGATACTCATGAGCAGCAGGGAGAAAATTAAAAGGGAGCAGACCTTTAATCATTAAAGAGCAAGAGGGCAATGGATGAAACCAGCATTCATCCATGGGAATTTGTTAGCAACGCAGCATATTAATGATGACACATGAAAGTAAATTCCAAGAGAAAATGCTTTGTGCCTTTCTCATACCCGGACTCACGCGAGGTGGAATAGGCACATTCTCAGAAGAGAATAATATCAGTGTTGTTCCCCAAGATACATTCTGATGCCTACACTGTCCATTAAACTTTATAAGACATTGGGACACATTATTCTGTTGCTTATTACACAGTTGCTTTCAGTGCTGTAACTAATTTGTATGTCCATGAGAGACCTCCAATTCTTAGCTCCCATCCATCATCAGGCCCTGGAGTCACTTAATCTCAGAAGAACAATCCTGCACCCCAGGAGATCATAGAGATCAATATATGGAGATGGATACATACACCTCAATTCCCTAAAGTGCGAGGAGGAATACTACAAGTTTGATTTTCCTTTGGTTGAGAGAGCACTAGAAAATTGAAGGTGCAATCCTAACCCCTTTCCAGCACTGACATAAGGGCAATGCAGCTCTGAGGTAAGGGAACAAACATTCCCTTACTTTGAGGAGGCCTCCTTGAGTGACACTAAACTGCAGGATGCAGCACATGTCCCATTAGCACCGCTATGCCAGTGCTGGAAAGCACTGATATAAGGGGTTAGGATTGCACCCTAGGTTGTCTTTGTAACAGATCTGATCATTTACAAATATGCAAGGGGAAGAATGTGGAAGCAGGAAGTTGCTAAATCAGGCAGCACAACTAAGCCTGCAACAGAGTCCTTAAGAGTAATGGTTGAAATTACAAAACTGTACAACATTCTTTGCCTAACACCAGATTTAAAAAAACAACTTTTCAACTTTCTGCCTCTGTCTGTGTACAGATTCAAACCACAAATGGACACCTTTCCTTTCCATATCCTGCTCAATGAACAATGATCTCAAACCTCAGCAAATCAACATCAAGGAAACCATCTCTAATCACTCCCCCCCCCCACAAAAAAAAATATCAGCTTAAGATCCCTGATAATTAGCAATAAGTAATAGAGACCTGCAACAAAATGCTGCATAGCATCAATTGGCTGAATGAGGTCCATTCTCTCTCTCTCTGAACCCCTGGTTCTGTTACAGTTGTTTTCCACTAGACACCTCAGTTTGCATGAGACAGCTTTTTTTGGGGGGGGGGGAGGGGGAGGAAGTATCTTCTCTTTTAATTTACAAACCTGTATTTTTCTGCATACCTATATCTTTCTGCATACCTGCCAAGTTCCCCAAGTGTGTAGACACTATCACCTTGTCTGTGGGTGGCCTAGGTTTGTAAAACAAACTGGTAGGCACTCAACCACTTGATTCTTGTGCATGTGTACACTGATAATCTTTTTTAAAAGGTATTTATTTATACCCCACTCTTGCATGGAGGATCTCATCCAAGAAATGGCTCAGGTTCATACCTGCTTAGCTTCAGCAGCAGATACATCAAGACCATTCACAAAGCCTATTAAGTAATCATCTTAATGAAGGCTAATCCCCCAGGTGTAGCACACTATGCATATGAGATAGGTAGGGACTTATGGTATAAAACAGACATCACACCTATACAGAATAGGAGTTAACTCTAGGGGGAAAAGATTGATAACATTTGGGTAAGAACAGTGTAAGCTTAAGAGGAATCTGTGAGCTTTCTAAAGAAAATATAAGACTAAAAGCACAATTTTTAAAACATTTATTCAAAAGCATGCATCACTAAATGGAATGGAAATTGCTTAAGAATGTAGTGCTGGGTCTTATGCTTGCAACTTGTTTTTTACTATAGTCACTGAACAAATACAACATATTTCATTGTGCTGTACAATGTTCATGCCCCAGGAATCACTACGCTTGGATGTTTTCCTGGCTCAGCTTCTCAGGAATTCAGAGTGGGTAGAGAATCCTTTCAGGTTTCCTACTCGCCCATAAAGTGCTTCATTTTTTCTTTTTAGCAGTGATGCCGGGGGAAATTTGGAATTCACGAAGGAAAATATCTTATTTCTTGCAGAGGTATCTCCATACTTTATACTGCAGCCATAATTGTTGACTTTTAAAACATTTTAGTTTATTTTTAAAATCATACTCCACCAGTAGGCCCTAATATACAATTTAAATGAGAATCAGTAAAGGTCACCACAAGAAACAATTCAGAAACAAAGGTGTATCCAGAGAAGGCAGTAGCAGTTATCCTGCAATGGCCTGATACAACAGGTGGGTGTTTGGAAGCATTTTCAAAACTGAAGTGGAGGAAAGGCCCCATCCTATGTGCAAGTCAGATGAGGATTCTTGAGAGTGCATGCAAGTGGTGCAGACCCTCCCCCGAGGGTCTTAACTTGTGGGCAGATTCATGTATCTCAGCCTTTCTGCTACACAGATGTTTATAGACGATGGTGTTTCATTTGTGCTTTGCATCTTAGTTGTGGTATACCTGCAGTAATCACATCTACAGTTGAGCAAAACTGGGGAAAGGGACACGGTTTTCATGAACATTTTCACCCAATCAGAATTGGCACACGCCCCTAATTCTGTCTAGTTGTGCCTGCTAATCTAAGTATGAGCTGCCCCAGTTGGAAAAAAGCTTGCTCACAGCAGAACCCTTCCTGTTGATCTTATGAAGGCATTGGACTTCTGCTCCCACTCTCCAAATGCTTCCCTGGCCATGACAGGAGGTTCAAAACGGTGGACTCTGGGAGTGACAGGTGCTGTACAATGTCATGCAAACCCATCTTGGGAGCCCTCTTAATGTGATCTAAAAGCTTTCTCTTTGCCCAGAGGCTGAGGGTCAGTGACCTTCTAAGACCATGGTTCTGCATAATGGCAAAGAAGTATTGTGGTTCAATAAAGATGAAATATTACATAGCCTGAATGTTTGTTTGAATGGAAGCAACACCTACTCATTATAAAATGGGTACTATAAACCTCTAATACAGTAGCTCTACTACATGGACTGTGGTTGATGGAAATTATTTCAAGAGGTCTGATTGCAAAAAGCATATATTACTTTTATCACAGTATGGATTACATTGACTGCATTATACTATATAATTGCATTTGTGAATCTGAGAGCTGTTTTTTTTTAATAAACACCTTTTATTGTGATGTGTTTAAGTTCACAAATTTCCACTCTTTGTAGTTAATAATGATTTTTTTTGGCTGGAACAAAATTATATTATATGTATTTTTTAAAAGGGTAAAATAATACAATATACTTTAAACTGAAAACAATGCACACACATATATTCAAAATTTAAGCTATATTCAAGCTGTGATTGGCACTTTTTGATATAATTTTTTAGAAATCATACCATTCGTACCAGGTAGAAGTATTTTCCTTGAAAACACTGGAAAGTGGTATAGCTTCTGGCCCATTTTATATTGAATCTGCCCACAAATTCAAGTTTTTCAGCAGTTTAGGGCAGTGCATTTCAACCAGTGGTATGTCCCACTGAGGGTACAATCTTGAAGCGCCCTTGGGTAAATGCAAGTCCCTTGTGCCATCCCAGAGTATTGCAAAAGTGCTGTCAAGTGGGAGGGTGGTGTTTCAGGGCAGGAAGAGGGCAGGTGGGTGAGCGGAGAGCAGGAAGCGGGGCCAGGATCTGACAGTTATGCCAAAACCGGACCCTGTTCCTGGGCGGGCCAAGGCAGTCCCGGGCTGCTTGGATTTGCACCACCTGACTGAGTAAACCCATTGGGGCTACTGCAGCTCTCCCCAGGGTAAAGGGAAAAGTTTCCCCTTGCCTCCAGCTGAGCCTCAGACAGCCCCAAACTTGCGCTGGATACTGCGTTTGCCCACCAGCCTGCCTGTTCCAGTGCAACTTAGGATTGTAATGTTCATGGTAATTTCCAATATGACAGGTAATACTTGGCCCCATTGCCAATGAGAATTGCATGACACTGCTCTTCCTGGCCTGACCCTACCAGAAGTGGGGTGGTGATGCAACAGTACATCAGTGTGGTTGTGTAGCAACCTTCAAAAGAGGTACAGGCTGGACAAGAAGGGTGCAGAGGAGAGATCTGAAGAAGCCTCTTCCATTCTGCAGGGACAGCTCTGGGACAAAGCAACTAGCACATAGCAACTAGCTCTGGGGGCAATGGAAGTCAGAAAAGTGGTATCTGCAAAAGTAGTACTTGGAAAATGGTACTTGCAAAAATAAGGTTGAAAGGCCCTGATGTAGAAGGTGAGGTTAAAGGTAAAAATAGTATTGCTATCTCAGGTTTGTAGAGCTCAAGACACAGTGTCCTAACCCCAAAGACAACCTGTTTTATTTCTAAAAACACCAATGAAGTAATATAATTAATACTTATAATTAATATAATTAACAATTATTAAATAAATTGTTAATATAATTAATGCTCGTAATATAATAAATATTATAATTATAAAGTCTGACTTCAAAGCAGTGGTGGAATTTGGGTGAAAAACCTTGCAGCTGAATGAAACATCCATGTGGATTTTGCAGTAATTTTTTTCTGAACAAAAGACAAGAATCCTGCCCACTCTGTTCAAAGCTCTTGCCTTCAAAATCCATCATGTAGTTCTTGTGGCATACCTGGGGGGCAAGGGGGACAAATAACCCAGGCGCCAAACTTGGAGGCGGTGGCACTATCTATTCCCCTATGGCACCCCACCACAGCACTCAGTCAGCCAGTGCACTGATCTGAGGGCCACGGAATCTGTGTGAGGCCTCCCGACTCTCTGAAGACCTTGTAAGGCCCTTGGAGGGCTGAAACAAGCATTTCCAGTTTCATGGAGGAAAGTGATGATTTTAAGCCCTTGGAAGACATTCTGAGGGCCAGGAAAGCTTCTCTGGCCCTCAGAAGGCCTCCAAAGGGCATAAAAATGGGACTTCCAGCTTCCTGCATGAAATCAGAAGTGATGTTTTTTGACCTTCTGAGGGTCTTACAAGGCCTTTGGAGGGTAGAGCAGGTGCCTTCCTGGGCCTCCGGAAGGGAGGCAGGGTACAGGACCAGTGGGAGGGCAGCAGCCCAGCTGGGGGGGGGAGCAACTTGCAGTCGTGACTCCAGGTGGTACTGGGGCCAGGATCACCACTGCGTAGTTCCAGGAAGCAAGACTTTGTATTTCATAAGAAGGGAGTTGCTACTCATAGTTTTGTCTTTCACATGTTTGTACTGGGTTACTGTGGTGTGCTCCATAGCAAAGCTTTTCAACAGGAGCTTTCAAAGAGCATCAGCATTTGTTTTCAGGAGAATGACTACAGCTTAAGGTTTTCCATGGCTGATCATGCTGCTTTTCCTCCGTAAATACTACTTGAGGCTTACGCCATTAGCACTAAAAGCCCTTATTAATATTGCACATCCTGATAAAGCAGCAGCTTAGAACTGTCCCCAAATGTCTCTCGGTCCCAAACTTTAATGCTAATGGTATTGACTCTAGCACCTATAAGCATCTCTTAATTATGATTCTGGACTTTTGATTAATGCCAACATCCAATTCAAGGGGAATGAATTCAAACTGAAACCGGTGCAAATAGTTCTGCTAGAACTATTTTCAGCTCTATGAGATTAAAGGAGCCTATTTTCTTAGTTCAAGGCTATTCAGGGCCCAATCCTATCCAGCCTGGCACCGGTGAAATGCCTGTACTGCCGGCTCTGGGTGTCACAAACACACCGTAAGGCATGTCTGCAGCAGCCAATGAGGAGGGTACACCAGCACTGGGCCCGCACCACTCAGTGCGGACCCAGCCTTGGAAGAGGACCCCACAAGAGCAGCTGGTGGTAAGTTCCGCAGCTGCTCAGTAACGAGGTGTTTGGGGCAGGGGGAGGGCGGAAGGAGGGCAGAACTGGGCAAGGGGAGGGGAGGGAAGGATTGAGCCTGGGAGGAGGATGGAGATTGGCAGTAGCCACTGTAGCCGTATCATCCCTCCTGGGCCCTCAAAGGTGGGTGCAGAGCCAGGAGACCTATTGGCACCACAGCAGCGTTACCCAGAGAAAGGGAGAAAAAGCTCCCTTTCCTTAAGGAGACTCCCAGAGCCAGCCTGGCACTGAAAAGATCCAGCAGCAGCCCATTCTGAGCCGCTGGAGCCCTGGGCACCAGGTGGGATAGGATTGTGATAGAATATTTTTTGCCCATCAGGCAAAAAGAAAGTTGAGAGGGACCATTAAGAATCAACCCACCCTTTGTGAAAGCTATGCTTAAAGAGAACACGGATGCCAGAACAAGTGGATATCAACAACTTCTCAATAAGTTAGGGTAAATATCAGAAACTATTTTCTCATCAGAGGAGAGAAATCCTGAAACAGCATACTGTCTCATTTCCCTAGAACAGATGTGGAGCAAGCAACCTCATTAAGATTTAAAGATGAGCTAAGGAAACACTAGATGTTGCATTTTGTTGCTTCAATACTGGACTGATGGAATCAGCAAAGATGTTCACTACACATAGAGGCAGGCACACCCAGAAGCACACACTTCGGAAGGAGTTTTGACATGGCCACAGCTAGTGAAGGGATATTGCGGATGGGACCGTTCTGCAGAGTAAACAATATTTTATCTATGGAGGAAGGGGTTGGGCGGCCGACCAGGATTACTGGGTGGGCATTTTTTGAACTACAGCATAGTTGTCCACTATTTCACATGTCAGGATATGCTTATCTGAATGGTAAGCATATCTTACTATTGTTTCTGAAGTGCCCAAAACAGCAAACAGTATAACGCATAGAATAAGAGTAAGACAGCCTTCCTTGTAGATGAACAATATGAAGAATAAAATGCAAGAAGACAGGAGCAATTTTTTCCTCAGCAGGTTGTCCTGGGTAGTTTTCACTTTGCTTCAACAGGTGGCATGGCACATTTGCTCCAGTCATACCGGATGCTTCTCTAAGGGTTCAATCCTAACTTCCGCTGGAGCAGGCAGGCCAGCGGGGCCAGAAGCAGTGCAACCCAAGGCAAGGGGAAATCTTTCCCCTTACCCAATGTCATGCTGCACTTGCCCCAATGGGTCTACTCAGATCTGCACCACCTCAGGAGGTGGCGCAAATCTGAGCAGAACAGAGCAGCCAGAGGCTGCTCAGTGCCGCCCAGGTACAGGGTCAGGATCCGGCATAACCACTGGATCCTGGCCCTGCCTCCTGCTCCCCATCGCCCCGGGAACACCCCGGTAACACACCCTCCCAGACCCCTGCATTGGCCAAGCTCGGCCAACACAAACTTACCCCGCCGGGCCTGGATCCATCACAGAGAGGCACACGTTTGCGACACCCCTGGGTTGGCACAAATGACTTGTGCCAGCCTAACCAGGGTGCTGGAATTGCACTGCAAGCTTAAGCGACCTACAAAAAAAGATTTCCATGTTCCCGGTTTGGCAGGATAGGTCTCATGAAAAATAATGGAGCATTCCCTGCTGATCTCAGCTGTCAGGGGAAATGTATTGTCTTTTTAATTTACGTTGTCTGCCACTTGGAAATCTAAATGAAGAATCTTTTGCTTTTACTTCAGTGGGATTCAGGTTTCATTTCATTTATTTAGATTCCTCCCCCTTTAACCATGATCATCTTCCCCTCTGTTTAGGGTCATGTTCCCAGCAAGGTTAATGAACAACTTACATAATTGTACCACTCTACAAAGAACTTTTTTCTCTCATTGATAGAAATTTTGAGTCATCTTGTCTTTAATTCTATGCATCTTTACTCCGAAGTCACACTGCATTCAATGTCACTTACTCCTTAGTAAATTTGTGAGGACTGAAGCCTTTGTTTAGTTGACACCACAGAGTTAATTCCCTATGCCGTCTAATTTTCCCCCCCTCATCTTTTAAAGCAACACAGTATCTCTCTCATGGCTTGATAACCACAGGCAAGAATGCCTTCCAAGTTTTTCAGTCCAGTGATATAATATTGCCTCAGGCATGTCTTATACCTCCCTTCAGTCAACTGAGTACATGACTGTCTCAAGTCTGTCTTTCTAGGAAATTGTTTCAGGTAAATACAGTACTTTATCTATTTGATATGATATATTTTTATGCTGCCCTTCAATTAAGCTTCCAGGATTGTTTACAAAGGAAAAAAAACAAAATCAATAAAAATCACAAAATGCAAATATCCTGCCAAAGTAACAGCTAAAACACAACTAAAACTAAACTTTAAATGCCCGGATGAATAAGAAGGTGTTTGCTGGACACTGACAGGGTTGCCAGCTTCCCTGGGAAGGAAATTCCACAAATGAAGCATCACCCTGAAAAGCCCCTCTCTCCAATCACCAATTTCCATTGCTAGATAGCAAGTCTATCACAGTGAATAGATGGGCTGATGTGGAGGTAGGTATACCATCAGGCAAAAAAATTTCAAGTCATTCATTCAAGTCAAGTCATTCAATATTGCCTCAGGCATGTCTTATGCCTGACTTATGTGTGATTAAGGATGATTATGCCTGACTTATGCCATGTCTTATGTGTGTGGGGAGTGCTTGCAGGGCTCCCTGCAGCTTCTAAATAGTGAAAGTTTCAAGTTTGATTAAACCAGAAGTGGAATTTCCGGTTTCATTGAGTTTGCAACTTTCACTATTTAGAAGCCGCGAGGAGCCCTGTAAGTGCTCTGTGGGGGTCCCCACAACTGCCAGACCCTGAGGGCATGTATGTTTAGTTTAAAAATAGCCCCCCTTCCCCTGCAGGGGCGTGATCCTGGAGTGCCCTTGCCCCCGTCTCCGCAAAAACTTACTCCAGGAGTAAATCTCCTGGGAAGTTTGAGAAACACTGTGCTAGAGAACCTTATGCTTTACCCCCAACTTTTTTGGGGTAAAGCAGGGCTCACAGAAGTGCAAGACACAACCCTCCCCTTCACACTTCATCACTGCTGCTGCTAGAATGCAAGTTTGGGGAAAAGGAGCAAAAACATAGCAGAATGGCTCAAGTTTATTTAAAAAGATGTGACTTGCTGTTTCTAAACTGGGGTGTGTGTGTGTGTGTGCGTCCTTCTCATTCGGAAATTCAGCAACTACTTCTGATCTAACAGTTGTATAATATGGGGACACATCCTTAAAGAAATATTAAAATTTAACAAAGAAACCATTACAACCAGGGCCAGCCCAAGACCTGCTAACACCTAAGGTGGCATGACAAATTCTGCCCCTTCTTACCCAATGATGTGCCAGCCTCTGCCCCTTCCACTCTTCAGTGTTCTCGCTCAGCACTCTCCTCCCCTTCACATTGCCACCTCCTCTCTGCCCCCTTTTGTTTTCACGTCCAGAGCATGGAAGGAGAAAGAAGAGCAAGGGAGGCAAGTTGGCAGATAAAGATGGGTGCCCCCCCCCACCAAACTGCTACATTAGGCGACTGCTTTAGGGTCCAATCCTATCCAACTTTCCAGCACTGATGCAGCTTTGATGCAGCCCTGAGGCAAGGGAACAAATTTTTCCTTTACCTTGTTGAGACCTCCATAACTACCCTCACACCATAGGATGAAGCACACACCCCACTGGCATGGCTACGCCAAGACTCAAAGGTTGGATAGGATTTGGCGCTTAGTTGGCCTCAAGGTGGATTGGCCCTGATTACAACAAACTATTTCAGCACATTAATCTAACCCAGAAAGCAAAAAGGGTGAATTTTGTCCTTGGGATAAATGCTTCTGTCATGATGATGATATTAAGACCCACTTAAAATCTCAAAATAGTATCTAGAGGACTTTAAAGATAATTTATATAAAATGTTTTCTAGATGGCATCAGACCCCAGATAAAATAGCAAAAACGTACCCAGGCTTATCAATAAGTGTTGGAAATGTAACCAGATTGAGGGTACGTTCTATCATATGTGGTGGACTTGTGAAAAAGCCATGATATACTGGAAAATGATACAAAAAAATGTATCAACAGATATTTAATGTTGTAATACCATTCAAACCAGAAATATTCCTCCTGAATATAGTGTCAGAAATTAAAGACTTACAAAAGAAATATCTTATTATTGTATAGATAAATACAGCGGCAAGAATATTACATGCACAATTATGGAAATCTACAGAAATCCCTCATAGAGAAAAACTGATAGATAAGATTTATGAAATTGCAGAAATGGATGTATTAACAGAAAGCATGAAAGATCTAGATACAGTAAGAAGATGCTGGAAGCCGTTTTATGATTGGATAGATAGCATTGAATAAATATTATAGAATGAGTAGATTGAGCTAAGTATTTTAATGTTATATGTGGTGACGACTTATATGGATGAGTTTGTGTTTAGCTTCAATTTGATATATAAATTTTGTTTTAAAATACATTTTGTGACCCAATGGCCAGTGCCCTGTTGTGTTACGTAACCTGTGTAACCCTATACCAAAGTTTATCCTATACTCCTACCCCATATCTGCAATAAATAAAAATTTTAAAAAAATAGTACCTAGAGGACTTAAGTTGTGCATACACCCGTGTCCTGAGCTGCAGACCTGTACATGGATCAGTATGAGAATGGGGAAGATAGGTTAATCACCTACTATCACTGCACTTAAGACTGATTACTGTAGTGATGAAACCAGCAAGATTATTTACTGATCCACAAAATACAGAAGACAGGCAAAAAGCCTTTTAAGCTGTGCCAAAAGTGGCGGCATGAATGAGGAAGCAAGCTTCAGAGTAATGCAGTGTTATGAATGTTGAGTTCATTAGAAAGAATGGAAATCTCACGGCTAAACAGCAAAGGTCAACATTTGGGTTATTTTACATCAACATAAGTTGGGTCAATAAAACTGTTTTGTTTTAGAGCCAAGCCAAAAAATGACTGGAGCATGTATGGCTGTAGTTTCACATTGTGCCTGAAAGTAAGGGAATGCTACTCAATTGCCAAAGGCAGCAATTAGACAGTGCTCCCTTTCACTTATAAGGCTGTGCTGCAGTGAAGTGTGGGAGTCAGGGAACGTCACCCAGTTGAGCTATGCTCCCTTTCCAGTGCTATGCATGGTTGCATCACAACACCGGAAGATAAGAGACAACCTTGCACTGCCTCAGAAACACAAGGAAATTTCCTTTCCCATGCACAATGGCTGAAATTTGCTCATTCACCTTCCCGAAAAGTTGATAAAAGGCAAGGGGAAGGGGTCTAGTTTTGCAGCTTACACAAAGGGCTATATAATTCAGGTTTATGTCTCAGCTCAGCCCTATTTTTTTAATTACCTATTCCTTGAGGCAAAGGCAGCAACTGCTTTCTATATTCCCAGACTCTGTCACTGCCCAGAAAAATGTATCCATAGGCTGTACTTTTGAAGGACAATGTTACAGCACACTTAAGAAAACTGAGATGTGTTACCAGAGATTTATGACCGTCTTTAATCAGTAGTACAGAAGCCTGCAAAGCTTCAACCGTAGCAGGACTTTTGTACATTTGATATCACATTGTCAAAACAATGGCAAGCATCGGCAATTTCATCTTTGAGTGAGGTGAATGCAATATCATTAACACCATGTGCAAAATGAGATTTAGAAGCTAAGTCAGTTGTCTGGGCCGGGGTGGGGGTGGGCTCTCTCATCTGGATTAGACATTTGCTCAGCAGACCAAAGGAGTGGGGTGAAATCCTCATTCTGACATTGCTTTGTGTTGGCATGACCTTGACGGAAAGTCAATTAACCTTTTTCTGCTCTAGATAGCTTGCTTGGACAAAATCACAGCCACATTTGCCTGCTTTTGTTGAGCTGCTGGGAAGCCTCACTTGATAGCTGCCGAGTGCATATCTGGTCAGTGAGGGAGCCAAAGACTTTTGGGAGCCAAGACAAAGGGAGCCAAAAAGGCATTTTGTTAGAATTCATCAGACTGGCAATAAACCAAAACATGACCAAATGTAACATGCACAGTGGACAATTAAAAAATATATGTGTTTAAACTTCACAGAGAGTTTTGAATCTGCTCTCTTCCCAGGATACAACAGACAAAGAGCTGACAATAACTTCTTACTGGCCCAATTTCTATTCGTGTAGGCCAGCCATTTTCAACCACTGTGCTGTGGATGGTCTGCACGTGTGCCACAAGAGTTTGGGAGTGGGTCATTTGATAACAGGACCACGGGGGGTGTGTGTGAGCTCCTGCTGTCAATGTGGCATGCCTTGTCAATTGTCAAAAAACTGATGGTGTGCCTTGACAATTTTTACACCTTGTCAGTGTGCCATGAGCAGAAAAAGGTTGAAAATTGCTGATGTAGGCAATGGTGTAACTCAGGGGGTGCAGGAGGTAGCAATTGCACCAGGTAACAAGCTTTAGGGGGCAACAAGCTGAGTTGTTGGGGGACAAAGGCAGCTCAATCTTTGATAGGCAAGGAACAGGCAAGTAATCAGCTCAATTGTTGATAGGCAAGGAACAAGGACTATGCTGGCTGCATTTGCCTGCACAGGCAGACATTAGACCAGTAAAAGGCGCCACTGTGATTTTTTTTGCATTGTCTTTCCCCTGAGATGAATAGCAACAAATGCTTATTTTCTCTCTGCTTATCTCTGTCCAGAAGATATGCATAATTTCAAGGGGGAAAAAAAAAACTCTCAAGAGGGATTATTTACTTCTTCCTGTTACTAAAAAAAATTCTCAATGTGAGATAGCGTTTATGGTTAGTTCCAGCACACTTTCTAAGGAGCACAAGGTACCGTCCCCATCCCTTTTGATCCTGGTTACCCACTAATTCCATCTGGTATATCATGTTTCCGTCTAGCTTTCCTTCCATACTCTTATCTTGTGTTGTCTCACTCCACTTGTCTACCCGCATCTCTGCCTTTTGACAAACTATTTTGACTTCAAAACTGACTTCCACACATTTTTCAAAATACATTGGAAAGAAATACATATGCACGAGAAAAGCCATGTAAAAGGAGGGAGAGGACACTGCACAGGTACTGCTTGTAGAAAGCTCAACAGAAAAGACTTATTATAGATGTTTACGTCAGAGTGTGATACTCCTGAAGAACTGAATACAAGCACTTCATATTCTGGCTGGAAAGAAGTATTCTTAGTTCTTGGGGGAAAGGCTGCTCAATCCGTAAAGCAAAGACTGAACTCTTGGCAGTCAGTCCTCTTAATATTCAGGGATCCCATTTACGCAGATGTGCTGGATATTTTATCAACAGGAAAGGAATTCCTAAGGCAAAAGGGAGTTTCTGTAGCTTGCTTTTCTAGAGCTCCAGTTTGCCAGGGTCACCAGGCAGCTGAATACTCTTACGTGCAAAGTGGCACAGAGCCTAGACATGCTCTGTGATATGATATCACAGATATGATATCACAATATGATATCACAGATGTGATATCACAATTTTCAACCAAATATGATAGATGGCCTGCAGAGGCTGGAAAGGAAACAAGTTAACAGGTTAGAGGCTGGCTGCATTGGTCGCCTAAAGGCAGAGGACGGATCTGACTACATGAGTAATTTTAATGCCGCCTTTGATTTTTCTTTATAAAAAGAATGCTCCTTATAAGCCTAACCAATAGCACTTGGTACTTCCAACTCTGCATTTGAATAGGTGCTAGGAAGCAGTGCTCAGCATCTCCATTGGTTTTTAAGATTTCCTTAGCACAGGACTCCCCAAGGCAGTGTAATTCCCAACAAACACACAGAATGACCAAGCTGTAAACTGGAAAAATGCGTTTTTTTAAAGCTCAGCTCTTTGGCTGCTGCATAAATGCATCCTGATCATCCACTTGTCTTCTCATGGTGACCAAAGGGGTGGCAACTTCTTTGAACCTACTCACATGCAGGGATAAGCTGCAGCCTAGGCAGGGCAAATGGACAGATTACATTTCCACATATTATTTACAAATAATACATTGCAAGCCATATCTCCAAGTCTATACAAATGAAAGTGCAATTGCAGCCCATCATATAGGCAAGCTTTGAAAAACATATTACTATCCAATAGGGGAAAATGCAACTTATCTCTACCCTTTTGGCCTCTGCTGCTTCCTCTGTAAAGGGGAGATTGTAATTTATTGATTTCCTTCCTTCTCCCTTTCTCTCAAAACTACTACCAATAACACAAGCTCCTTCGAAATTTGCTTTCTAAGACGGAAATCTCACTGAGAATTTTCAGGTGATATTATCACAGGCTTATGAGTCTTCAGTAAACAGACATACCTGACTGGAGAAGAAGGCTTTAGCAGCCTACAATAGTGCCATGTGGTTTTAGCCTTGCAAGGGGAGGCAAAAGAATGAAACCTGGCAATTCATAATTAAAGAAATCTTTACTGTCTACATTGGTGCTTGTGACTACTGAACTCAAGACATTGCTCATGGCCTGTATCAAACTTGCACAAACTAGATAAAAGCATAGCTTTATCCTGGTGGGGAATCCTACATCTAAATTGGGACCACTGGGGGTATAAAATATTTGGATCAATGCTGCAATTAACTTGCTTTTTTGGAACCTGCTAGCAGTGCTGATTGGTAGCTTCCAAAGCCTTCTGAGACTTTCATTGCACCTAGAATCTCTTGTTTTGATTACTGAAACAAAAGAAGACTACTCTAGTAGCCTAGTCTGTACTTTAATTAAGGGCTTTGCATTTAAATAAAGCTCCACAATCCCCCTGCCAGGTTATTTTTAAAGTAAACTGGTGGTGAAGAGCTATTGCAGTGGATTACTGCAAAGCCAAAACACAGTGCTGTTATTTCTAAACAAGAAAATGCATACAGGTGAGGAGATAAACAGGTGTATATCTGCATAGCTAGAAGTATGCTGAGGTGCAAGCAGTGTTGGCCGAATTCTTGTGCTAAGTATTTGAGAGATAAGACCCCAGTTAAATTGGGGCTCCATTTCTGATGTTGGTTTTCCAAAATGCCTGACCTAACCTCTCCGATGGGCTCTTTCAGAATTCTGTGCAAATCACAGAGTTGGAAGGGGCCTTCAAGGCAATCTAATCCAATCCCCGCTTGAAGCAGGAAAATCCTCTCTAGAGCATCTGCAAGAAGTTCCTGCAAGGGCTTCTGCTTGAAGATTTCAAAGAAGGAAAACCCACCACTTCCCTCAGTAATTCGTTTCATTGTCATGCTGAATAAATTTTTCTTGATATTTAATGGAAATCTCCACTACCTTTTATTATTGTGATAATATGCATATCATTATATGCATTCCAAGAACATGCATCTTCGCCACATTGCAACTTGTTCAATTTGTCTGAGCCCATCTCTGTGAAATACTGGTGAGTGAGAAATAATGGATTAGATGCCCACATTCTGGGGCTTTTGCATGTGGTGCTGAGCAAGCCCCCGCCCTGTCCAGATCCTTTTCATCTGGCTCTATAATGATGATGATGATGATGGACATTTTACAGGAATTCAGTTTACATAGAGCACCTGGGAAAAAGAGAAACATTTTGGGTCTCTGGAGGACAATTCTATTCTATGAATGTCTGAGTTGCTACTGGAAGTTATGCATGTTGCATTGAGAATTGCATAATAGTACACATGTAAATACAGTACCAGCACAATTGAAGCTTAATGGAATTACCATTTTCACATAAATATAAAATCCCCAGGCACTGTCAACACACCAGCTTGCTGCTCTGCTTGCAGCGCCTAATGAATAAATGTGCCGCATGACTCTGAAATAAAATGTATCCTGAATACCCTTTTCTCACATTGATAATGAGACACAAACGGGAGTGAAAGAATCTTGGCAACACACAGCACATGTGCCAAAGGCAAACTGTTGACCGCCCCCCCCCCCCAGTCTGGCCCCCAAAACACATTCCAAATCATAGATCCTCAGGCACCTTTGCTTGTCACTCACAGTATTAATGTAATGGGCAGCCCAATCCTGAGCTGCCCATTCTGCCAGGACTGCCACGGTGCCAGAACAGCTGCCACGGCATCCTGTGCACAACAGGGCCGCTGCCGGTAGATCCTCAAGGGAAGGGGATTTTTGCCCCCTTCTCTCAGCGAAGGGAAGTAGCCCCACAATGGGCTGCCATAGAAATAAGACCCCGAGCTCCACTAGTCCCTCCTCCCTCCCACCCTGCTCCTTCCCCTGGCACATATCCTCCCCGCCCTCCGTTTGCCCACCTACCTCCCCGCCGCCTGGCAGCCCATGCGACCACTGAGTGGTGGAGCACTGGTGTTGCACCAGTGTTAGCCCAGCACCAGCTAGCTCTGACACTGGGCTGGCGCAGAGGGCTGCAGACATGATTTACGGCACGTTTATGACACTCAGTGCCAGCGGGGGGCCGGCGGTGATAGCTCAGGATTCCGCTCTCAGTCCACTTTCCAGGAAATGGTAGATTCGTCAAAGTGATTGCATTCTACAAAGTGAGCGTGATTTGCCACTGGGACAACTGTTGCTCAGATTACATTACAGCAACCATAGTCATGCTTTGAGCTGAGTGAGTGGCGCACTGGAGAACAGCCTGAGTCAAAGAACATCCCCACTACGCATAACATTCCCAAGAGAGGATATTATGAACAGATATAGCAAATGGAGAGTAATATCAGATTCTTCATTGTTAGTTAAAATGTCCTGACGGAACACAAAATCCCAATACAAATATGATTCCTTGCTTCACTGATTTACTCAAGGGAATGGCACACTTACAGCTTCCAAATTTTAAAGGACAGGCATGGGCATCCATGGGGAAGTCCTCAAGCTGCATGGGGCACTCAGCAGAGATGGTCAATCTGGCAGATGGGAGAAAGAGAGAGAATTCAAGTCTATCTTTTAATTCACTAAGAAAAAAAACCTTTCCATCATGCTAACAGGGCTGTCATGCGTGGGGGGGGCGGGAGAATGCATGCACATGCTAACATTTTATTTATTTTCTTCATATCAAATTTGTTTATTTTCCAGATAATTAAATGATTCCTAAGTTACCAGCAGAATGTGTAATAATTTATCAATGATAGTTTTTTTCCCCAGTACAGTATATGTAATGACTTCCTTACTACATCGGTTTTTAACTAGTTCTAAAATTTTTGCAGACGGAAAACAGGCAGTTTTGCTTCTTCCAGTGAAAATGTTTTTGCAGTCCCAACTCTATGTATTCAGCGTGCTCAGTACCACTTCAGAGTAAGAGGGAGTTGACATATGTTGATAACTAAAACATCCATTACAGATCAAAAACCACAAAGAGATATTCATTATCACCTGATAGTACCTCAACCAATTAAAATGTTTGAGAGATATATGCTCACATGGAAATCATGGTTATAGAAGTGCACCCTAATGGGCTTTTATACAGGTGCTGTATAGAGTATTATGTGATCAGACAACTGAAATAGTTGATAAATGTTCACATTGTACTTTAAGCATTGGGGAGGGGTGAATGAAGGGGGGAGAGAGAGACAGAGCTTTGTTTATATGTTCAATTGAACATATTATCACATTTAGTACATGTTCAAGGGCATGAAATTGAAAAGTTACTAATAGTGCTGTGCCAAGAGACTGAAAGATAAACAGTGCCCTTGGTTATGTACTGAATGAACTGAGACATAATTTCATATTTTCTCCCTAAATCTGCTGTCTGTAGAATTTACTTTCTGATCTCAATCCAAGTAAATTCTGAGCCACACCCAGGAAAGAATCCAGCTATAAGTATATCAGGGGAATGGAACAAAAACATTGAGCTTTTTGCAATACCATGCTCAAAGACAATGGAACTCAAATCATCTGATCATACCTGGAGGTCAATTTTAAATCAATATTGTTGAATCACTGATGGGAAGAGTACATATTACAGTCGTCTTGAGAATTCTATCCAAACAGCCTTCCGAGGTTGAGTAGTTGGCAACCTTCAGTCTCGAAAGACTCTGGTATCGCGCTCTGAATGGTGGTTCTGGAACAGTGTCTAGTGTGGCTGAAAAGGCCGATTCGGGAGTGATCCGAGGTTGAGTGATGCCACCCAAACTGTAACTTATACCATCAGAGTGAGCACAGGGATCCCTGGGAGAAGGGGACTATCATATATTGTTAGCCCTATTTTATGTTAGTCTAGCAAAATGAATATTTTACGTAAGAACATAAGAACAGCCCCACTGGATCAGGCCATAGGCCCATCTAGTCCAGTTTCCTGTATCTCACTGGCCCACCAAATGCCCCAGGGAGCACAGCTGATAACAAGAGACCTGCATCCTGGTGCCCTCCCTTGCATCTGACATAGCCCATTTCTAAAATCAGGAGGTTGCACACACACGTTATGGCTTGCAACCCATAATGGATTTTTCCTCCAGAAACTTGTCCAATCCCCTTTTAAAGGCATCCAGGCCAGATGCCGTCATCACAACATGTGGCAAGGAGTTCCACAGACTGATTTAAAGCTTACAGAGAGAGAGAGAGAGAGAGAGAGAGAGAGAGAGAGAGAGAGAGAGAGAGAGAGAGAGAGAATATGCTTGTTTGCTAGGATACTTACACAATCTAAAAAACACGTTCATAAAAAGGATGACCAAAACCAAACATTCCCTGCTTACAGGGGCTTCCTTCATTCTGTGTGTGTGTTAGACAAATCACTGTGAAAAGAACACAGCAGATGCAACAGCATAATGGAGCCAACTGGACTTTTCATTGTTTGCTGTTCAATATTTTGTGTACCTGAAGTGATCCACTCTCCTCTAATCGCATGATATTTCCCCAGCTTTGCTCCTGTGTGCCAGTCAGTGCTAAGCCCTTCTTAAATCTTAAGGGACTTCAGCAGCGCCAGCCCTGCTCTGGCTCCCTATAAAGGAGGAAAAACTCACCCATTGAACTATATTTGTCCAGGCTCTCTTCTTGTTTTCTGCTATCAGTATCTTGCAGTTTCTTTGCACTTATGTTGCTGGGCATGAGCCTAGCTCAGCAATGAATACTAGACTCCGAATTCAGAATCTGGAGCTTCTGTTAATTTACGGCTGGTAGTCACAGTCTGTGCAAACTTCCATACTTAAAAAAAAGTGATCATTACTATTTTGCTACTGCAGAGCAGTGAGGAAGCTTAATTACTATTTATATGTTTTTGTGAAGCACTATGAAAACCTTAAATGGCAGGAGCTGCAGAAGTGTAAAGCACTGTCCTCACTGTTAGCAGGTGTTTCCTTCAGCACAGTGGGCAATTTAGCACTGCCATTACAAAGGATCTTTATTATTACTGGGAAGCCAAATCCTTTATCCTCCCAATGCAAAGGGGAGCACATAAGCCCTACCAGATCCCATATATGTAAACATCTGAACAACTCATTAAAAACCCATAGGAGAAGAATGAAAAGGAATCTGGTTCAATTAGAAACCAGACCAATCAAATCACACAAAAATTGCAGTTCCCAGTCAATTCTCACCACATCACTCTGTGCCATGGAGCAGGACAGTGACATCATATAATGTCATCACACTGTCCACATCATCATTGACTGCCACCAGCAGGGACCAGGAGACAACAAGCTACACCCACTGACCCCTCCCCTTTAACACAGTTAAAAAAAGTTGTAAGAGTCCTGTAAGAGACCTAAAGCAAAATCTACTACAACACTGAATGTATACAAACATATGAAAATTCCCTTCTGAATTCTAAGATCAGCAGCTGAAATCCCTTGGTGCAATATTCCGATGTTATTTTATTTGTCATTCAATACAAAAATGTTGCCAGTCTTGAAAGACACTATTGACAAGTCACTAAAAGTTGCTTGTAACAATCCTTGACCAGGATTATGAAAAAGCTGTGAATTTATTATTGCTAAATAGCTGTCAATGACAGGAAGAAAAAGTAATTTCCAATATATAGTATTTCTCTTATACAGGCCAGCAACCATTCATAGCCTACAAACAATAGTGATTAGACACAGGAAGAGATAGTAACAAATAAAAAGATGATCACAACTTTGCACAAATCCCCTTTTCATCACCTTTGATTCCTTGATATATAATATCACCTTTGATCCCTTGAATGTAATATCTTTCACAACTGAAATCACATTTTCGTTTTCTGGTATGTACTTTTCCCGAACTTATCCTTGTACAGGAAGATAGGTCTTGAGTATTGCATTCAACTGCAAGAGCATAGCAAAGGTATTCAGGGCTGGCTGGCTTCCAACAACTCTACCAACCACTTCTGGGGTAACTTAGAATGTTAAAGAAGAAACACAGGCAGCTGAAAGGTAGACTTATCCTCCAGCAGGATCTCAGTAGGCTCGCTTGGAAAAAGCTCAGTTGAACACAGTGGAGCATGCAGAAGCGGTTTGCACTGAGATTCAGACTGAAGCCATGTTTGCTTGTAGCTCTCCTTTTTAACAACATTTTTAAAAGATAGTGGGCTTTTCTCATAGACCCTCTTGATCTTTTGCTGTACTGGAACACGGTGCCAAGTAGTAATATGATAGTAAAGTTTGACAGTATCCTTCTTCCCTTGTGTCACACAATTTTTGATAGCCTAGATTAAGGTTAATCCATTTCTCCTCTCAAGCCCTGAATGTGGCCTGCAGCAGTGCATTTAGAATGCAACCGGTGGTGTAGCTAGGGGGGTGCGGGAGGTACGGCCTGCACCGGGTGACACGCACAGGGGGATGACACTACTAGTGACCAAAATAGCTAAACATGCAGTTTGTAGGAATAATACTATCATGCAGTATACCATTCGATGAATAATTTACAGCAGAATGCAGTGAAAAAAAATCTCCATTCTATCAAAAGTTATGGCCAAAAAACCAGAAAACAAAAATGCAACTGTCTTATGTAACAAAAAAGTACTTTAATTCAAAACAGACAAATGAGACTGATTGTTCAAAGAGCCAGTGAGATGTTATTATGACAAAGCATGAAACCAATAAGGTGTTAGTAAGGTGACACCCTCAGGGGAGAGTGACACCACTAGTGACCAAATCGCTAAAATCATGGTTTGCAGGAATAATACCATCATGTTATATATCAATCGATGCATAAGTTCATGCAAATTGCCATGAGACAAACCATGTTGAAATATATGTATTCTATCAAAATGTATAACCAAAAAACCAGTGGAGTGGGGTAATGGTACATCATCATGCCCACTTCCCAGGGCATTTCCCTGCCCACTGCATGGGAGGAGGTCCATCATGTGTGCTCCCTGCGGCATTTGGTGGGCTACTGTGAGATACAGGAAGCTGGACTAGATGGGCCTATGGCCTGATCCAGCAAGGCTGTTCTTATGGGGGTGATGTGCTGGCCTCCTGCACAGGGTGATGCAAACCCTAGTTAACGCAACCTATTATAGTGTGGTCTTTCATCTCACACTTTTTATTACCTTACCAGCTATCTCTCGTTCCTATTTTTTCAGTATTACAACAGGTGCTACCAAAATGCTCATAACAAAACCGAAGCAAAAAAACACAAAAAAACAACCCTGATGATTAAATTTAAAAAAATGCATTCGTAGAAGCAGCAATTGATGTGAACAATGGCTGTGCTTATTTGAAGTGCAGCTGGGTGAGCCACCCTTGCACCCTACAAGAGATTACACAGCTGTGCAGGGAAAACATCTGGCATGCTAGTTTGTCTCCTCAGAGAACCAATCAGATTTAAAATGAAGAGAAGTTTCCAAAAAACGGAGAAAAAATTCTGCCCATGCAACAGTGACTCTAAAAATAGCTCCTAAACCTCACACTTAACTCATTTTAATATCCAGTAACCATTACACTGCCTAGACATTTTTCTGTTGAAATACCTTATGAGAACTGAAGCTGAAGTGCACCTGAATCTATACATTATATGCACATACACAAATGGCATAGCCTGCAAAAGCCATAACGGCATATCAAGTGATTTTTCTCTTTTAATAAGCATAATTGTTGGTTCCTGTGCAACCAACAATAAGTCTTTGCTGCCATCAAGTGGATAAAATGCACATTACACTCAGTTTCAAGTCTGCATTTTTACAATACAGTTAGACCAGGGGTGCTCACACTTTTTTGGCTGGAGAGCTACTTTGAAACCCAGCAAGGCCCGGAGATCTACCAGAGTTTTTTTTTACAATGTTCGCGCCATCATAACATATAACATTTATGTGTACAATGTATGTTGGTGCACCTTGAGCCCCACTGAGTATAACAGGACTTACTCCTGAGTAGACATGCCTAGGATTAGGCTGTGAGGCTGCAATCCTAGCCACACTTACCTGGGAGTAAGCCCCATTGAGTACAATGGGCCTTACTCCCGGCGTTTCCTCCCAGAGGCACCTGAAGGGGGGGGTCGGCACTCCGCGATCTACTCATTTTGCCTCGCGATCTACCGGTAGATCGCAATCCACCTATTGAGCACCCCTGAGTTAGACAGTAGCACAGTGACTCCCAAATTTTTTCGACTGGTGGTTCCCTTGATCTACTGGGCCACTGGCTGTGGTTCCCCATTGGGCTACAATCCTATACATTGTATAAGGGCAGTGGGGTTTTTGCAAACATTCTGCTGCTCCCCTGCCTGGTTTCCATGGCTTCCCACAGTTCTCAGTTTGGGAACCACTGCAATAGCATATTCATGAAAAGACAATCAAGGTAGGTAAAATGCCTTATTTGCAAATGCCATGGAATCCTTAGTAAGTTTAAAGACTGCCATCAAAAATTCAGTTTTATTTTGATCTTATTGAAAGGCAAACAAATGCCCAGACAGGCAAATAAGTGTCAGGACATCAAAGTGTTGAGACATGCCTGTGTGAACCTATCCTTGATTATTGTAACACACACACACACACCACTGTTGTTATACCCTTTCACTTATACATAGTTCAGCAACCAGTTCTGACAATATTTATTTTTCCATCAGCCCAAAGACCCTTTCAGTCTCCACAAAGCATTATGTTGCTTCCTCAACTTGGAATGCAATCAGTGATAGTCATTTCCACTGCAGGAAGAGACTGCGTAATCACCATCCTCCTAGTTTCAAGTAACAGATGAACATTGTAGGGACATTTTCTTGTCCCCCAATTTTCACTTCTATTTTATGTACAGTGTGCTATTCCACTATACTGGACAAAAGCTCATCATTATTATTTTCCCTTTCTCCATAAGCAAGTCTACAAAACAGCCGATGAAACATAGGCAATGTTCCTGCTTGCACTTGTTAGATTTTGTTACTTCTGAAGCAGCCTGCTCCAAATTTAGATGCAGACAATGCTCCCCTCTAGGGGTCAAGAAGAAACTTACAGCCTTAAATTCAAACTGACAAAAATCCTTATGAGCCTCAGTAGCCAGCAATCAAGCTAATAAATGAAACTAATCGTTTTCCAACCATTAGTTTAGGTTTACTCTACATACATAGTGTCAGCCATTTGTCCTGTTAAGTCAGACTTGACACAACCTGATCCCATACATATGCACTCACACTCCAGTAAGTAAAATGCGTAGTTCTTCGGATTGAAGTTTTAACTATTTACTGTGGTCTTATTTTTATTAAATGCAATGAATAAGAATACTTAGCATTTGTGTAGTGCTTTTGTGAGTACAAAGAACCTCACATGAATCACCTTACAACAACCCTGTAGGCAAGTGTGCATTATCATCCCCATATTTTAAGAGGGGGGTACGAAGCTAAGAGAGAGGATGACTGGTCTAATGTTACCTAGTGAGTTCATGACAAGATCTGAACCACAGAGTTCCTGAGTCATAACTCTGTTTCTTAGCTACAACATTACACCAGCTTTCAACTCTAAGCTGGTTCACACATGCTACAGTCATCAAATGATGATCATGCATTAATAGGGATACCGGATACAAAGCAGGACAGAAAGCCTCTACCTTTAACCATTGTATAAACCATTTTATAAACCCTTCCATGTTGAGCTGCTCCTGCCAAATTCCCTCTTCTATACAATGGTTAAAGGTAGAGGCATTCTGTCCCCATTTGTATCTGGTAATCCCATGCGTTGTTTTGATGAGTCACCATAGGATCAAACATCCTAAGAGGAACTTTAACATCTCAAGTATAATGTTTTTCAATTTATTCAGGTCCTACTATGAGTCATTAGCCCTGTTCAGAATAGCATGGACAGCATCTATGCAACTGGAGGGGGCGGGGCAAGAGCATGCCAGTAAGTTCCACCCCCATGCCAATGTAGCCCTGAACCCCATATGTACAGTATTTGTCTGCATTGGCAAATGCTGTGTACATTGGGGGGGGGGGGCTTTGCAAACCTGTCAGTGAAGGGATGGCGCTTGCTGGTATGCTATCAGCCCCCTCCCAAACTGCATGGGCACTGTTCATGTAAGGTCCAAACAGGGCTGTTGGTTGTTGTGTAATCAGATGTTAAGACATGAAAGTGTTGAGACATGATGCATGTATGAACCTTTCCTGGGATGATGATTACACCACACACACACACACACACACACACACACACACACACACACACACACACAACTATTGTTTTACCCTTTCATTCATTCTTTGTTTAGCAACCAATTCTGACAGTATTTATTTTTCCATCAATCCAGGAAAATATAAATGGAAGCTCAACTTTTTTTTTTTTTAACAAGATAATTTTTCTGCAATAGTTATTATTAGTTCAAAAGCCTCTGAGAATTCTGGTAGCAGCATTAATTTGCATCTGCAACATCTGCATTTGGTCAACACTGCCTCTGCCACAGTGACTCAAGCACTGGTGGTCCTGGGAATCGGCATTTCACTTTCTTTCTTACACAGCCTCCCATCAGTGCTTCTCAATTGCTTGTCCAGATTGCAAGAGTGTGGTGCTTGCAATCACTCCCATTCTGCACCGTTTCCATTTGCAATAATTGGATTGTGTTGCGCACTGGTGGGGCCTGAATGGCATAGGCTCAAGCTCCATTTGAAATTTCCTTCTGGAACTCAAACTGGAGGACATCTGAGCAAAGAGTAAGCCTCTGCCCAAGTGATCAGCGGTCACTGGTCTTTGCCCAAATGACCAGTTGCAATCTGCCCCTGGTGCCAAGTAGCACTAAGTATAATTACAATAATGTCCCAGACATCTGTGAATCTGCATCTGTCTGCCTGACCACGAGTCAAGATTTCTACTCCTGAATGGCTTGTGCTTGCATGGGTAAAAGGGGCACTGTGTGAATGCTGAGAGGGAGGGAAAATATCAACCTATTGGGGGGGATGATGCAATAGTTCTCCTGGGAAAAAGTCCTCCAAAGGCCCCTTTTTGTGAAGAAATTCTGTAAAGCTGAGACACATTGGCTCCTCTGCTTCACAAAACAGCAGTGTCTTTGTAACACCAGCAACCATTATTCCAGTTCCCCCCCCCCTTCTCTCAGACCTATTTGCATCCCCAGCAATGATGGAAAGCAGAGCAACAGCTATGCTGCATCCTGTGGAGGACTTGCAGCTGCTGGTGGTCTCCTTGGGGTAAGAGGACATTTGCCCCAGCAGCCAGAACTGGTCAACTCAGATACTGCTGGCACGAGTCCGCGTTGATCCATGTTGGTGAATAAGACCTGGGAAGGGGAATAGGATGCGGCGTGTGCTGGCACAGCTGATCCCGTCCCCTTCCCAGGCTTGATCCACCCACCCCCTGCCCTCATAGCTATGCCACCCCTCCCTTCCCACACTTCTATGCCAACGTAGCACCAGAGAAGATAACATAGAGAAAACCTGAAACAATGGTTAGATTCTCATCCAGCATGGTTCTTTTTTGTAGTGGCCATGATGTAGGGAGTTCTCCATATGCAAGTCCTGCTTCCCTTTATATCAGGGTCTGTGACAGTTCCAACATTCCTAAATTCCTTGGCTAACCTACCCAAGGGACTCTGCATCACCAGAACATGTTCATAAAACCATTCTGCAAGCAGTGGGGAGGCCTCCAGGACCTGAAACTCTCACACGAAATACAGTGCATGCCCCCTGCCAAAAGGGGTTAGGTAGGATTGGGCTGCCCTAAAGCTGTGAGAATAATTTGGCAGAAAAAAAAAATCTATATTGCCCTGCACTTTTTGGAGAAAGATCTGACTACAGATGTGATAAATATTGAATGGGACACACCCTGCTCTTGCAGAATCTCTGTGAATGCTGGAGCCCCAGGGACCTTTGCATTTATCTTCATTGTAGAACCATATGCTTGCACCTGTGTGGCAACAAAACCATCAATACATTTGGGGATTTCCATTCACTCCCATTGCATGTCCCAGGCCCCAAGAGATTCCAACACAGCCTGTGCAGAAGGCAGCACCAGGAATCATGTACCTTGCAGGCAACAAGGCAGCTGTCTCTGAAGAAGAGCAGATGAGAGATTCAAAAGTGTCAAATGCCTGTCCTGACCTCAGCAACACAGACCCACTCAACATGAACTTAAAGCCTCTAGGGGGTCTATGCCTCACCTGCCCAGGACTCTGTGCTCCTCTAGAACCTCTTACATGAGACCCCAGAAGTCTTAACCAGAGGTTTCTGAGGCGCCAGGATAGAGCACACACCTTTTATACTCTGCCCATATACACTAAGAAGTGCAGCTTGGAGCAGTCATCAGGTCTGCTTTCAGACGAAAGGCTGGAGATGTGCTCTGCCGCTCACCAGTGGATGTTGTCCCAGGACAACCCTTGCATGAATCCCTGTTATCTGCTTGCAGGTGCTGCCTCTCAGCCATAGCCCCCTTCCCAACTGTGGGTCACCCACTTCTGCACTGGCCACTGGCATTCTGTCCATGCCATCCCATTGGTTGGCAACCTTCAGTCTCGGAAGACTATGGTATAAGTCTACAGCACCTCGTATTCCTAGGCGGTCTCCCATCCAAGTACTAACCAGGTCTGACCCTGCTTAGCTTCTGAGATCAGACGAGATCAGGCACGTCATCCCATTAAACTTTTAGGAATGTACCCAGTATCCGAGATTTCCACTGATCCAAACAGGACATTCCTTCTTCTCTCTAAGTGTTTTCGACGTGTTTGAGAAGCACCTGAACATCCCACCTATTTTGATAGCCTTTTCTCTAAATATACCTATTTATTAAACTTCTCTTTGCACAGCAGATACATGACATGGTGCTTTTCTTTAGGAGCTTTGGCAAATTTGACACTTTCTACAGAGTGAATGGAAAGCAAAACCACTGAAGCCTGCAAACCACAGTAACACCCCAGTCATAATGGACTCTAGCCCTTTGCTTCCCATTCTGTGTTGCCTCTATTCATATGGTTTCAATCAGATTTCACCAGGACGATTGATGGCTGCAGTTTCTCCCAGCAGTCGAGTGTTCCCCAAAGACTTCAAACACTGCCCTAGAGTTTGAAGCAGGATAAGCAGATTCCCTCAGCGCTACTCTGTTATTGTGACAACTGCCCTGTATCCCTTGGGCTCGGTTCCATTTGAATCGCAGCAGGAACTGTAACAGATGAGCCACTGGAACCCTCATGATAATATAATAAGTTGAAAAGCAAAGCAAAAATGGTCCCATCAGTTGAACTCCAATGGAAAGTAATTTTTTAAGAACCGGCAAATTAAAATAAATTTTTAAAAACCATCATTATTGATTTTTAAACGTATAAAGCTATGTATGGGCTTTAAAAAAATGTTCAATTGCATAAAAATTAAAATTAAAATATATCCAAAAATGATTTTTTTACATTTGTTACTGTTGAACATCCTGCAAAATTCTAGGAAGATATCCCTGAAAGACCTTCAGACTCCAAAATTTTGAATTTCATTCCAGTAAGCAGATCTAGTAAAGCCAAACAAACATCTGGGGTAGAATCCAGCAGTGATGGATTCCATAGGCAACCCTAATGCTTCCCTTGATGATTTACACTAAAAGGTAACATTCCCAATCAGTCTCTCTCTCTCTCTCTCTCTCTCTCTCTCTCTCTCTCTCTCTCTCTGTGTGTGTGTGTGTGTGTGTGTGTGTGTGTGTGTGTGTGTGTGTGTGTGTGTTCTCTCTGCAGTGCAACAGCAAGTCTTTCTGAATGTATTGGTTCAAAAAAGAATCAGAACCTGGAAAGGCTCTGATATTGATCCAATTTACAGAGACCAAAATGAAGCACTGGTTTGACTTGAAAAGGTCACCTGATAAAATAATACCTCTTCTGTCCACCAGATACTGCTCTAGCTGCATGCCCTCTGATTAGTTTAGGACTGCAAAGGATGCTTAGTTTGATTGTACAAAATATACCAAAACAGTGACAGATTCAACTTTCTGGCTTAGATCAAAATCAGCATATTAGCTACAATTGCTTACAATGGGAAAAGTACCAATCTGTGTGGGGGAAAAAACCAACAACCCACCTCTGAATCATCTGCTCTTCAGAGAACATATTTTTTTAAGCAGCATTGTTCAGAAGCTGTACATTAATTGCTAGTTATAAAGGGTGATTATGCTTTCCACTTACTTTTGATATTCTCATAAATATCTGCAAGAGACTTCATTCTTGGCTCTGCTGTGAAGAACACAGAGCACTGATGTGCAAGGACACATCACAGAATAAGCATCAAAAGAAATCAGCAAACAACATTCTCACCTCATTGTATAGAGAAGGGTCCCATCATCCTCAAGGCGCAGAAGCTTGTTGGGGGTGGTCATGTTGTGAGCGATGGATTTTTTACCATTGTGGAAAAAAGTGTCTGGAGTCCAGATCTTACTGGCAAGGAGATTGTTCAGAGGAAGGCGTTGCATTGGGCCTTTAAACCGAAGCCTTTCATCTTTCCAGCTTTGTCGGAAAAAAACATCAATGGTATATTCCTGGAATAAAATGAGACTCTCATAAGTACAGGGGCTCTCAAACTTCGATCAATCTTCCAAGTTACAGCTTAATCCTAAAGGCGGCACTGCCGTCGGACACAGTGGCAACCAAAACAGTTTCTGCTGCATCCTGCAACCGTGCAGCAGCTGCTAGAGATCTCCTCAGGGGAAGAAGACAGCTATTTTGACAGTGCAGACTTGAGAGACTCTGTGCCAGGCCTTCTGGCAGAGCTCTGCTGTCCAACCTCCTATCCTGCCCCCCCCATTCTGCCCACTCCCTGCCTCCCCCACCCTGATAATACTTACTGCTGGCTGGCGCTGCTGGAGTGCTGTCCAGCTCTCCATGCGGCACTGATGCTCAGTGCCGAATGGCACTGGCCCAGGACCAATGGCCCCTCCTCTCTGGGTGCCACAAGTGTGCCTTATGGCATGTTTGTGACACCCAGTGCCAGCTGCCAGCACTGAATTGCTCAGAATTGGGCAATTAGGATCCAATTTTCCAGTGCCGGTGCAGCCATGCCAATGGGTGTGGTGGGAAGGCAGTCACAGAAGCCTCCTCAAGGAATGGGAACATTTATTCCCTTACCTTGGGCTGCATTACAGTTACGCCAGTGCTTGAAAGTTGGATAGGACTAGGCTCTTCTTCTAGCAAGAACAAACCATGCTATTTAGAGTAGGTATGTTGTAACTTACCATTTCAGTGTCTGACACTGGACCAAAACTGGTGACATAGATGTCTGTTTTCACTTCAGTAATTCTCTCTATGAGAAAGAAGTATAAATATAATTCAGTGGCTGCATCAAATGGCAACTACTTGAGTCGACTCAGGAACACCTAATCCTGTAGCAACAATATAGTTAAGGAGGGCTAACCCCAAATGGGGAATAACTAGGAGTCCCACCCAAAATTTTTGAAAGCAAGACTATTTAGTAATAGTAAATATATTAGTATAGTATAGTTCATACATTCAAACCCAAAGTACTCAAAGCACCAATGACATGTGATGAATCTCCACATATTATTTCAGCACATATTACCTTGTCTGATGCTTGAGTATATATTTGCCTGACATGGAAAGAGACAGAGAGCACACTGAGTCTCCACAATGGTGATACTGCTTCATACTCCTGTTGCCAAAAGCGGTGCAATGTGCACTATGATCTGGCACCATATTTAGATAATTTTTAGCCAATGTATTCCCCATTATAACCTTCTGGAGCCTTAGCGGCTGTGCAATTTAAAAAACAGCTATGTCCTTCTGTCAAGAGTTACCATTACGGCTCTGTGGCACAAGTACTAACACTGCACACATTCTCACAGACAAATGAGTTAAAGGACCTTGACCGTGAGTTGTAGCACACCAACCTTCCAACTTGGTACTGCAGAAAAAAGCAGTCAGAGCCTAGATGTAACTGAGCTACATGCACAGTTTATTGAGGGAATTATGTGCAGTAGAAGGGAATGAGAAAAAAGCAGGTATAAAAAGTAGAATAACTGAGGGCCCAGGCCCATTCCCCACCAGCCACACTGATGCAGCCACTCCAAAAAGTACACACTGTATCCACTGGTGCTGGTGGGGGCAACCTGAGGGCAAATGAGAGGTAAGTATAAAACATTTATACTTACCTTACCTCCCAGTAAGCCCTGGGGCTGCCAATGGCTTTCCTTGGACATACACCAGCACTTTTGATGGTATATATTTGAGGACAGAGAAGTGGTGGGGAGCTTTGGAACAGAGAGGATGGAATTTGGCATGTACCATTGACGCCAGATCCACCTCTCCTGCCTCCCATCATCAGTTCCTCCCCCTCCCCACTGTTACACCCCAGTCTGCCCATTTCCACTGTCATGACCCACTGCCCAGTAGCTCAATCCTGGATAGGATTGGGCTGTGAGGCTGAACTGGTGCTGCTCTACAGTTAGATGAAAGAGGAACACAACATCTGCTGGGGAATTAGGGAGAAGCTGCTGCTCCTGTGACCCACCATGTATGCCAAATACAGGTCCAATCTTGTTATACACGGATTTTTTTATACACAAGTTTGATTCAACAAGAATGGCCACTGCAAATGAGAAGGAATGTGCTAATCCCGGGAGAAAAGGAGAAATGCATCTCTTTAAAATCACAGTTTTAAAAAACTGCTTTTCTTACTGTTGTAGAGAGACAATCAAGCAAGCAATTACAGGTATAACCTAATCATGGATTTTTCACCCGTGGAAAAATGCATGGATTTTTCCATGGATATTCCATGGATAAAAAATCCATAAAAATCCATGGATTTTTCCACAGCAATGCTGAGAGAAGGGCCCTTTAAATTAAAGGAAAACAGTTGTTTAACAATAGCCTTGTTAATGCAAGAGAGGGCATTACATGCGATTGATGGCTGACAATCCATCAATCATTCTCTCTCCAGGCACTTAGAACGGCTTCACTCCAAGGCAACCTATCCTTCCCTTCCCCCAGAGCATAGGAAAGAAAGATAATCACTTTGATCTGGGTGAAGGGAGGGGTCGCTGACTCAGAGTGAAGCCTTTCTAAGTGCCTGGAGAGAAAATGATTGATGGATTGTCTTCTTAATGACTGTCTTGCATCACAAAGGTCAGCAAGGTTGTTTTTAAATTGCCTAGCAAAGGGACATTGTTTTTAAAATGGATTTGCTTTAATGTGATTTTTGCCATCCATGTGAGTTCTGGGAATAGAACCCTCATAAAAAATGAGACTCAACATGTATTAGATTTGCTGGGGTTTCAAGGGTCTCTTAAGCATAACCCTTTATCTGAAGGAAGTAACTACAATTCTAGGCTATTGTATTTAAGTTCAAGCATGTGTAACGGACATATTTGCATATGACTCCCCCATTTATCCTGACTTCTATAATCCTCCCCTTCCTCAGCTGCTTCCCTTTCATTGATAGCTTGCAGACCACATGGGACAGGGATGCGGCTTCATGTTTTTTGTAAGGTATCATGTATGTCGATGCTACATTAATTACCAGGTTCTCACATATTGGGAGACAACTACTACATGCCGTTTTAAGCATTCATCACTAAACTGACCATCAATCATACCTCCCAGTCCAGGGCGAAGTCGATTGTCATATCCATCCAGGAGGCCATCCAAAATCCTGGTGAATATGGTGATGTTATCATCTTTCCCTGAAGCTGTTGGCATCTGTGAGAAGCTGTAAAAATGTGGAAGAGAAATGTGGAAGGGAAAAGAAATTAAAAGGGGGGGGGGGAGAGAAGGGGAACAGATTAAATGTGGGGTTGGTCTCTAAAGCATCTAGGAACAGAGAATTAAAGGCTTGTGAGAAAAAAGCATGGGAAAAAGCAACATTTTAGGTAGAGAATTTCTACCACCATATCCATCCTCTCTATATTTTCTGTAGTGGCCTCATATACGGTCTCCCTCAGCTTGAAACTAGCATGCACCTCATTCCATCTATCATCATAAGAACATAAGAACAGCCCCACTGGATCAGGCCATAGGCCCATCTAGTCCAGCTTCCTGTATCTCACAGCGGCCCACCAAATGCCCCAGGGAGCACCCCAGATAACAAGAGACCTCATCCTGGTGCCCTCCCTTGCATCTGGCATTCTGACATAACCCATTTCTAAAATCAGGAGGTTGGGCATACACATCATGGCTTGTACCCCGTAATGGATTTTTCCTCCAGAAACTTGTCCAATCCCCTTTTAAAGGCGTCTAGGGTAGACTCCAGCACCACATCCTGTGGCAAGGAGTTCCACAGACCGACCACACGCAGAGTAAAGAAATATTTTCTTTTGTCTGTCCTAACCCGCCCAACACTCAATTTTAGTGGTTGTCCCCTGGTTCTGGTATTATGTGAGAGTGTAAAGAGCATCTCCCTATCCACTCTGTCCATCCCCTGCATAATTTTGTATGTCTCAATCATGTCCCCCCTCAGGCGTCTCTTTTCTAGGCTGAAGAGGCCCAAACGCCGTAGCCTTTCCTCATAAGGAAGGTGCCCCAGCCCCGTAATCATCTTAGTCGCTCTCTTTTGCACCTTTTCCATTTCCACTATGTCTTTTTTGAGATGCAGCGACCAGAACTGGACACAATACTCCAGGTGTGGCCTTACCATAGATTTGTACAACGGCATTATAATACTAGCCATTTTGTTCCTAATGATCCCAAGCATAGAATTGGCCTTCTTCACTGCCGCCGCACATTGGGTCGACACTTTCATCGACCTGTCCACCACCACCCCAAGATCTCTCTCCTGATCTGTCACAGACAGCTCAGAACCCATCAGCCTATATCTAAAGTTTTGATTTTTTGCCCCAATGTGCAGGACTTTACACTTACTGACATTGAAGTGCATCTGCCATTTTGCTACCCATTCTGCCAGTCTGGAGAGATCCTTCTGGAGCTCCTCACAATCACTTCTGGTCTTCACCACTCGGAAAAGATTGGTGTCGTCTGCAAACTTAGCCACTTCACTGCTCAACCCTGTCTCCAGGTCATTTATGAAGAGGTTGAAAAGCACCGGTCCCAGGACAGATCCTTGGGGCACACCACTTTTCACCTCTCTCCATTGTGAAAATTGCCCATTGACACCCACTCTCTGCTTCCTGGCCTCCAACCAGTTCTCAATCCATGAGAGGACCTGTCCTCTAATTCCCTGACTGTGGAGTTTTTTCAGTAGTCTTTGGTGAGGGACCGTGTCAAACGCCTTCTGAAAGTCCAGATATATAAAGTCCATGGGTTCTCCCAAATCCACATGCCTATTGACCTTTTCAAAGAATTCATTCATCATCTTCAGCTGGGATTTTTTTTAGGTTCACTGTGTGCTCAGACTTTCCCCATGTTTATTTTTATTATTATTATTTTTATTTCCCCCCCCCCATCCATTTCCCCTTCTTGTGTGTTATGTGCCTACTCAGTCGTAGTTCTCATAAAGTTCAAATGCGGTTGAAAACCTGTTTCTGGACTGTATCCATTTTAACTGCAGGCAGAGACTCACATAAGCTTCCTCATATACAAAAACTAAAAATAAACATCTCTAAACATAGAAAACTAGCATATCAGAGTAAAGCTAAACCAAAGGACTCTTCTCTCTGAAGACTCAGGTCTCTGCATACAGTACCTAAGATTTTAAAATTTATTTACATGGAGGAGCTTTCAGTCTTTTGACTGAAGTCAAAAGTCCCCAAATGGAGTCTAGATTATGCGAGCAGAGACTTACATTCAATCCTATTTAGGGTCTACAGCAGTGGATCTAGTGATCCGCTGACATAGGCCCTGTTCCAAAGGTGTGAAAGTCGAGCTTTGCAGCTGCCGGCACAAATGATTGACAGCTCCTTGCACGCACCAGTGACTCCCAGATGCCCTCTGGAGCAGGTAAAGTGGTAGCAGGGGCAGTTCAAGAGATGATCGGGGCAGAGACTGGACCAAACCAGAGGTGGGAGGGGCTAGGTCTCGGCAGCAGCAGTATATGCCAAGATTCTAA
This sequence comes from Tiliqua scincoides, assembly GCF_035046505.1. NCBI lineage: Eukaryota > Metazoa > Chordata > Lepidosauria > Squamata > Scincidae > Tiliqua > Tiliqua scincoides. Next base: position 88,628,648 of record NC_089823.1, read on the forward strand.
CTCCCTTTTCCAGGTTTGACACATCCCAAGGCTCCTCTGACTTATACCAGGTAAACAGCTGGCATAGGTCCAAGAAGACCCATTGACAGTCACGTAGCTTATGGGGATCTAAGTAAAAATGATTTTTACTTACTTTTCCCAGGCAGCCCAGAAACCCTCCCCACCACCACCATTGCATACAGGATGCACTCCATCAGTGCTGTTGCGTTGCGCAGGATGGTGGGGGATAGGACTAGGCTGCTCATCCTTTCAGTCTCTGAAAAGTATTGAAGTCCATTTCTTCACCCATTTCTTTGCCGGCTTCACAGTATAGTTCCCACCAAATTTCACCACAGTTTTCAAGTTGCCCCCTGCCCACTTCCGCTGCTCCTATCCTCTCAGCCAGCAAGTAACAAGACTCTGAGGCATGTGAATGGACAACACTGTTGCACAAAACTCCACATTAGTGGACAATGGATCAAAGAGAGTTTTTATTTGGTCATCACCATCAAAACATTTTAATTAAGAAGCACCTGGAAGATCAAATACTGTCATCTGCCACACACACCAAGTCTTAAGTGAAATTTTCATTCTGCAGATTTCTTGGCAGAGGTGACAATACCGATGTGTAATGCTGTGATGCATGTTGAGTAACACCATGACTGAAATGAGGTCTCATGACAAACAATTCCACAACCATTTGTATTGGAATCGTGGAAGATCTTGAGAAGAGGTAGGATGTGGTGTCAGCAGTGACCCCTTTAAAGGTAAGGTCTGGGCATTCAGCAGGGGGTGTGCTGCACAGCTGCAGCCACCTGAAGGCAATAGGGCCCTCAGGCATAAAAGCACCTGATGAAGGGAGAGTTTGGTGTGGGTAGCAGAAGGAGGAAAGCTTGGAGACTGGATTAATGGCTAATGGAGTACTGGAACTGCTGATGGACTGATTGGTGAATGGACTTTGGAGACTGAGATTGGTGTTTGGCTGCCATGCCCAAGGCCTGCAGTGGACCAATGTGCTGCTGTAGCGGAGGGAGGAGCTGCTGGCAGGAGAAGGACCTCTGCAGGTTAAACAGGCGAGCTACCCTGGTGGTGGGGTCCAGCAGTACTGCAGGGCAGAACAAGGGTCATTTTTGGGGAAAGAAGGGGAGCTAATTAGCTGAAAGTGGGCATAATTCTCTAGGCAGAGCTTGGCCTTGGAATCTGGCAAAATACCATTCTCACTTAACGCATACAACCCTTGCCTTGAGTGTAGACAAGGGACATAGGCCTGCCAGAAAGCAACAGTTACTATTTTCTCAAATGACCTACCATATAAACACTATAGCTGGGCAAACACTATAGGACAAGAATAGCTGGGCATCTGTACAGGGTTATTAAGCTAGGCTTCTGTCACTTGAAAAGATACACCAGAGTTCTGCAGCCAAAAGCTTGACTATTTTGTTTTCAAATATATACAGCCTTCACCTCCTGAGCAACTTCTGACCATAAAGCTACCCTGCCTGCCCTTTCTGCAGTTTCCCTTACCTCCTATCAGATTCTTCCATAAGGCCTCCTCTGGCTCCCCCCCCCCTTGACCTGCTCCCTAATCAGGCCCCTGCCACCTCCACTCCTAGGTGGTCCTCTTCTTAGGCCCTTCTGCCATGCCTGCCTCTCTAGATAGATCTGATCAGTCAATGGAAGCCAGAGTCTCTTAAGACTAGATCACTTCAACCAGTAGGAACCAGAATGAACCTTCTGCCTCCCCCATCTCTCTGTGACAACCAGTCAACTTAACCAAGCACTGCCAGAAGTTTCACCACTGCCTATAGTATATATCGCTCTTGGTATTTCCAGTAGCTACTAGTCCTGTCTTTGTGCTCCTAAGTATAGCTCCCTCTGGTCTTGCTCACAATTTCCAACTAAGTTTAGGGCATAAGAATTTGCATACGGTAGAGAAGGGCTACTAGCAGCCCAACCCTAATTAATTCCCTCTTCGGTAATGCAGTAGCACCAGTATGACGCATGCTGAATCCCATGAGCTGTTTCAGCCTCTGGAGGTCTTCTTGGGGTAAGGGAACATTTATTCTTTTGCCCTGGAGTGAGCCTTTGCCAGCTCACCAGGTCTACTTAAACCTGTGTCAGCTTCAGAGCTGGCACAAGTTCATATGGATCCATGGAGCCAGAAAGGGGGTTTGAATACTGCAGCTGCTGCCAAACCTACCTCCTTCCCGGTTCCAATCCATCCTCCACCTGCCCCCATTTCTTCTGCTGTCATAAATTCCCCCCCCCCCAAAAGTCCAATCCAGAATAGGATTGGGCTATAGGAGCACAGTCCTATCCTCAAACAAAAAGGTGTGCACTGCATCCAGCAGTGGGGAGAGACCCAAGGACTAACTGGGGGTAAGTATAATGTATTTCTACTTACCCCCATGTTGGTCCTGGGGTGTCAGATGTCCAAGGAGAGAAAAGGGGTGGGGAGGTTTTTAGCTGCTTTTAAAAAAAATTATGTCAATAAAGACAAACTCATTGTGCTCTGCAATTGTTTTGGCAAGAGGTGTACATACCTGAATCAGTACATGTTTTTTTGCATGAAATTTGCAACATATTCTGGGAAAACATTGTGGCTTTCTACAGCATGCATTCATTGATTTATTTTTTTACTTTTTAAAAATTCTATCCTGCCCTTCCACCCCCACAGGGACCACAAGGTGGCTTACAACAAAAATTTAAAATTAGACAATACAACTAGCATCATAATACTAAATAATAAATACAGGTGAGACCTCAGTACACACTGTGGTTCCATTCTGGAACCTGCTGCGGACACTGAACAGTGTATACTGAAATCAGTGGATTACAACGTCTGTCTTTCAAATAAAAAAAATATAGATGCTATACCACATTCAGCCACTAGATGGAGAGAATAATTCCATTAGCTTCCATTTAGTCACTCCATCCAGTGGCTGAATGCAGTAGAGCATCTATATCAATGCATTCTGGGGCAACAATGGAGGTGCAAGAAACCTGGAAATGAAACTTTAAAGCTATCTTTAACCCAGAGAAACTTGCAACTGTTGCGGTTTAACGATGGTAGGAAATGGGATTTTGCTTTTTTCTTTGTTACAAGGCATTTAAAAGTGGATGCCGGAATCAGTGGTGAGTCAAATTAGTGGATGCTGAATCAGTGGATACCAAGGTTGCACCTGTATTATACAACTCTAAAAATACATCACATCTAAAATATTCAGTTTTTGAAAGAAAAAAAGCAACCTCATAAGCAGAAGTCTGGTCAAAATAAAAAGCTATTTAACATTTAACTTAAAAGGGAGGCATCCCTCCCCTGGGGGATAGAGTTTCACAATTTAGGTGCTGCCACCAAAAAGGTTCTGCCCCTTGTTTCAGGCATTGTGCTTCATTACATAAGAACAGCCCCACTGGATCAAGCCATAGGCCCATCTAGTCCAGTTTCCTGTATCTCACAGTGGCCCACCAAATGCCCCAGGGAACACACCAGATAACAAGAGACCTCATTCTGGTGCCCTCCCTTGCACCTCATTGAAAATGAGACCTAAAGCAAGACCTCAGATGTAGAAAAGAGTGTACAAGCAGATTCATATGGCAGAAGGCAGACCTTCCAGATCCTAAATTGCTTGCAGAAGGTGCCCAGTTTCTGCAAATTCACTCTTTTGCTGTACTTCTCAAACCACATCCCGCAACAGTCCCAAGGGTCAATTCTTTCCCCCTTTTTTTGTTTTCCAAAAACAAATATAAATAAACACACATAACACAAAAAACATAACACCACTACACACACAAAAAAGGGGGTGCAAGAAATCATATATCATTATCATATATCACTACAACTAATAAATCATTACATATCTTAATTTCCTCTTCTAAATTTACCTCTTAATATCATTTTTCATTCATACTTAGTCTACTATAGCATATCAAATATAATATATATGTGATACAATCATCTAAATGCCCTATCATATTTCTAAAACTTCATTTTCAACCAAGCATAAAAAGATTTCCATTCCTCAATTTATGTTGGTTTACGTTATTAATCCAAAATTTCTGAACGTCTGTCCATTGCCTCATTATTTTCTCTATTAATTCAACTTTCATTAATATTTTATAATCCTTCTAATATCTAATATATAAAATCCTCACTACAATTAAAATCATAATAACTAAATACACATCTTTTTCTTTATCTATAACATCTAAAATAATATCAAGCAAAAACAATTCAGGTTTCAGCAATATCATAAATCCAACAGTCTCTTGTATTACATTTCTTACCATTCTCCAATAGATTTGCATTTTTTACATATCCACCACATGTTCCTTCCACACATTTACACTTCCAACAACTACTTGATATATTCTGTTTCATTTTTACCAGTTTTTTGGTGTCATATACCATCTATAAAACATTTTATATATCTTTAAAATTTGTTGTTCTAATAAGTTTTACATCATGCTTCTAGATCTGTACCCATTGATCTAGTGTCATATTATTGTCTATATTTTATGCCCATTTTATCATACATTATTTTTTCTTACGTCTCAAAATCCAATAAAAACATACATTTTTAATATATTTTTCTTTTGTTTCTAGCAATAGTCTATCAAATGGCGTCTATTCCATATAGAAACCTTCTTATTTGTCTCTCCCAAATCTTGAATCTAATTATAGGGGCGTCCACCAGCCGGTCTCCACACCTTGCCTTGACAATTCTTCTTTTTTTCTCTTCTTCCTCATCCACTGTCCATTTCTTTTCCTGTGAAGCCTTCAGTAATTTATCTTTGTAAAAGGTTCTGATGAATTTCACATGAATTTCTCTTGGTAATTCTTTTCTCAAATAAAAAGTGCTCACTCTTCTCGCTGAATCCAATTACTTAGGTATCTCCTTCTACGGTGTATCAATCCAATCTGATATTAATCTAACAATCTGTCATGATGTATCTTCTCCTTTCTCTTCTGGTATATTTTGTATCCTCTCCACTTGAGCTGCACTATCCATCTGAATTTCCATTAACGTTTACTCTGCGTCGTGCTGATTTTCTTCTATCTCTGATATTTTAGCTTGGTCTTTTCTTATCTTTTGTCCCAATCTCTCAATCTCTTGTTTATTTTCTTCTGGTGTAATTTTCACATCCATCAGGAGTCCACTAAGTTCATCTAATTGTTTAGTTAAAACATCCATGCTGGCTTGAATCTGTGCAGATTGATTTATTTGTTGCTGTACCATTGCCAACAGTTTTTTCCATGATGTCTTGCATAGTCTGTTTCCAGTCTTTCCCTTTAGCTTCCTCTTGTACTAATTTTCCAAATCCCATCTCCGATGCTGGCAAACTTCAGACTTTTTTACCCGCCATCTTCATTCTTCCTTCCTGTGTTACTCAAATATCTTTAGCTCGCAATGCTCTTTATGACCACTAGATGACCACAGCATATTATCTTCTTTGCTCCACTTATAAACACAAATCCAATTCTTGCAATGTCTTTTTAAATCCACTAGACGTCACTGGTGCACTGTTCTTGTTTTGTTTCTGTTCTCTTATCTCTTATTTATACTTGTAGCCCTGGCAACCGACATTCCTCAGTCCGCAAGAATGTCAAAACATCCAGCCATTTTCAGGCAATCCTGAACGAAAGTATCAAATCAAGGCAATAAACACTCCAATACACAAAATTTATCCAAGGACGGTTAATTTGTAGTCCACTGAAATTCAAAGTTATAAAATTGTAATTATATTTTCAGATAACCCTAAAAAGCTTGGTAAATCTCTTCTACAGTTTCTCCTCACACTGATAAACAGCTGAGGGGCGAAAACCTCCCTCCCTCTTCTTCTCACGGCAAAAAAAACCAAATCAGGCAGTCAATTACTCAATCCACACCAGGCATACACAAATGGAATAACACTTACTTAAGTCTTTTAAAGTCTTTCCCTGCTGGGGCCTTCAGCTTGATTCAACATGAATTCTTCACCATTACTGCCAAGATAGCAGAATCTCCTGGGAAAGCCCCCTGGCCAGGCTTTATCTCCTCAGGAATCGTGCCATCACATGGAGGAGTGTCTCTCCTGACAAACAATCCCCTGGTCTCTTCAGATCCGCAGTTTTTGGGGAAAAACAGAGTGCCCTTCAAGAGCTCGAGAAATGCGCATCTGCTCACTGCTGGCTGGCCCCTCCCCTCTCCCCAAGGGTCAATTCTCAGAGGTACCTGGGAGGATGGAGCTAGGAAAAAGGAGTAGCAGAGAGGAGGGAAAGTCTTTTGTGCATGCTCTGTTCCAATCACACATGTTAGATTCCAGCCCTCTGTGAACATGTAGTGAAAAGCATGTGTGAATTCATGTGTGAATGCATGTGAATAACCAAGGGTGAATTCATATAACTATATAAAGGCACAATCCTATAGTTAGGCCAGCACAAGTCCCTTGCACCGGTCCAGGAGTGTCGTGAAAGTGCTGCAGCCTTCCACCACCATCACAGGCCCCAGGGTAGGGGAGTTTGCAATGGACAACACGGGGTCTTGGAAGGGCAGGGAGGAGGCAGGAAGGAGGCGGAAGGGAGGTGTTCCGGGCAGGTGGAGAGCAGGAGGCAGGGCCAGGAGCTGGCGGTTATGCCAGATCCCAACCACATCCCCAGGCAGTCTGGGCCAGCCCCTGGGCCAGCCACCATCACAGGCCCCAGGGTAGGGGAGTTTGCAATGGACAACACGGGGTCTTGGAAGGGCAGGGAGGAGGCAGGAAGGAGGCGGAAGGGAGGTGTTCCGGGCAGGTGGAGAGCAGGAGGCAGGGCCAGGAGCTGGCGGTTATGCCAGATCCCAACCACATCCCCAGGCAGTCTGGGCCAGCCCCGGGCTGCTCGGATCTGTGCCATGTCCAGAGGTGACTGTCCCCGGGATAAGGGGAAGCGATTCCTCTTGCCCCAGGCTGAGCCACTAAGCACCTGAAACTTGTGCTGGATACAGTGCAAGCCCACTGGCCTGCCTGTTCCAGTGCACGTTAGGATTGTGCTGTAAGATGGTGAACGACGTGGTGAATTCATCACAGACTAAAAAATTTTTGGCAAGAATGCCCTGAGAGTTACAAAGACAGAGATTTCAGCTCACTATCTGAGCAAAACTGGGGTAGGCTAGAAAGTAGTGGGTTGTGTTCTTGCCATATGTGCGCCTCTGTGATGCGTCAGGGCACTCAGATGACTTGTAACTACACTCAAAATTCAAGCAGCAGCAGCTTCATTATATTAGTCATCACCTTAAATGGTTCCCTAAAGCCACTCAAAAACTTCATGATTCATTTTTCCATGCTGAAAGTAGATTGCCAGTGCGATAGGGCTAAATGTTCCTTTATTAATTTCTAAGAAAACAGCATGTAGCTGCTATTCCATGGCTCAATAGCGCCCATCAAGGTATTAAATATATGTGATAAGTCCATTTTAAAATTACATACAATGAACATTAAAGCAATCTATGTCCCTATAATTTGGGTGCACTGTGAAGTAATCAGATCCCAGAATGGCCTCCATGAGCCAATCAGCACATAGCAGTGCTCAAGTTCACCTCTGGTCTGGAAAATCCAAGAATCAGGTTCAACTACAGACTGATTCCTGGTAATTCCCTTTCTGCTCCAGGATTCAGTTCTCACCATTTCTCCAGTAATTTATCACGCTGGAGCACCTCCATTTGGCCTCAGTGCTCCAAGGCTGGGAGCACCAAGTAGGAACTGTATATGAATGTGCAAAAGTGCCTCTCTAAGAAGAGGAGCCTCTTCATTTGAAGATCTGGTGTAGGTGATCGTATTGTGTTGACAGCTGCTGTGTCACCTGTGTTAGTCCATTTGGTGTAGCAGCAATCGGCATGATGTTTGGCATTATCTCCAAGTGGACTATGGTTGCCAGATGCTCTGATTCAACATGGCTGGTAACCTGGAAATTAGATGTAACCAAGAATGCTTACAAAAATTCTAGGGTTCTAGGGCCACTTTGGATGATGCAATAAAATTTCCAACATGGAAGCAACATGTTATGTAACAATTCGCAATACTAACTAACTGCATATCAAGTTGCCTTAGGACTGCAGAAGTGAGGGAAGGGACGTTCTGACCTCTGCTAGACAAACAAGGTCCACTAGGAGGTTCTAAACCTCCCAGGCAGGACATCATACAAAGGAGGACCTGTCTAGTTCAAGTCATCATTAGAGAAGAAGAAAAACTCTTCTTTTCTCTCTGCTCCAACTGCCATTTGCCCAGGGACAACAGACATGAAGGGAAAGCACTCTGGCCAGTGTAACCAGCCAGAAAAAAAACAAAGACCATTAAGTAGCTTTTAGGTATTTTATATGTTACTTCGGGATAATAATCTCTCTCTCTCTCTCTCTCTCTCTCTCTCTCTCACTCACACACACACACACACACACACACACACACACACACACACACACACACACACACACACACACACACACACCCAGGAATGTCATGGCCAACTGCATGTAGGTGCATACAAACACATGCATGTGATTAACAGCCCAATCCTGAGCTTCCCCGAACCCAGGGCTTCAGCACCCAAGGCACCAAAATGGTTACTGCTGCATCCCAAGGGGTTGGGAAGCACCAACCGGGGCTACTCAGAGTAAGAGAGCTTACACTCCTTTATCCTGTGTAAACACCAGGTGGCCCTGCTGGGTCTCCTTAAATCTGCGCCTGCTATTGAGTGGGCGCAGATTCTAGGAGACCCGTGTCAGCTCTCTTGGGCCTGGATGGGCTGCCACCATCTCTGCCCCTTCCACCCCACCCCCTCCCCCCACCATGCCTTCCCCCGCCCTCCCCCACCTCCCTCTGCCTGGAATGCCTCCCCCATGCCCCCACTCATCTCTCTGCTGCACAGCGCTCGCCTAGTGGCAGCCCATCCTCCACGCAGCACTGGCTCAGCGCGGGCTCACAATCGGGCAGGCAGGAAGCGTCACAAGGCATGCCTTACGGGCATTTGCGACACTGCACACCGGCAGTGAGCAGGGGCACAATGTTCAGGATTGGGCCCTAACACCCCTGATGATCTGTGTGCAGTTTGCAAGTTAATCCCTCCAAAGAAATGCTTCCCATGTAGAAATGTTGTCAATTACAAAGCAGTACTCAGGGCAGGTCACAGCTGCAGAAACAAGTTGAGATACCTAACTTATCATATTGCTTAGAAAAAGCACAGGTAAGGTCCCTGATCTAGGAAAACAGCCCTGGGGCGGGGGCTAACTGTTTTCCCATCAAAACATACCCTAATGTTGAAGCTGCACTTTGCCATGAAACTGACACTCCAGGCAAACAGCACCACAGGAACAAGTAGCTTCAGTGTGGCCCTGAGTGCTAGTAGGGATTTGTCAGACCAGAAAGAAAGTCTTGGGAACATTTAGAGCAGGGGTGTCCAAAGTTTTTGGCAGGAGGGCCACATCATCTCTCTGACACTGCTTCGGGGGCCGGGGAAAGAAAGAATTAATTTATATTTAAAATTTGAATAAATTTACATAAGTTTACATAAATGAATATATTAAAGATGAACTTATATGAATGAATGAAGGTCTTGCAATAGCTCAAGGCCTATAAGAGGCCTGGCACAAAGCAAGGCTGGCCTTTCCTTTGCTGCCACTACTGCATCACAGACCTGAAACAGCAAGCAATGGAGGAAGCCCTCATCCCACAGCTCATGCAAGAGGTCAAACAGTCGCCCTCATGCTGAGAGCAATTGCGTCGGGCCAGTACGGGCTGCAACAAATCTCCAGAGGGCCAGAGGCTCATTGGAGACTGGGGGCTCCCTGAGGGCCGCATTGAGAGGCCTCGAGGGCCGCATGTGGCCCCAGGGCCGGGGTTTGGGCACCCCTGATTTAGAGTGACTGGATTCCAGAAGAGCGTGGCCCAATCCTCTCCAATTTTCCAGTGCCCATTCAGCTATAATGCAGCCCCAAGGTAAGACAGCAAAAGATCCCTTACTTTGACTCCATGATTGCCCCCCTCCCCCAACTTCAGGATGCAGCACTGGAAAACTGAAGAGGGCCCTGTAAAAGTTTTAGTTTGAAATCTGTAAAACAGGGGTGCCCAAACCTTGGCCCAGAAGCCACTTGTGGCCCTCGGGGGCTCCCAATCTGGCCCACTGGGAGCCCCAGTCTCCAGTGAGCCCCTGGCCCTCCAGAGACTTGCTGGAGCCCACACTGGCCCAACGCAACTGCTCTCAGCATGAGGACAGCTGTTCAACCTCTCACCTGAGCCGTGGGACAAGGGCTCCCTCCACTACTTGTCTGTGATGCAGCAGTGGCATTGAAGGAAAGGCTGGCCTTGCTTTGTGCAAGGCCTTTTATAGGCCTTGAGCTATTTTAAGACCTCCATTCATTCATACAAGTTCCATCTCTAATAAATTCATTTATGTAAATGTCTTCAAATTTTAAATGTAACTTAATTCTTTTTCTCCCCGGCCCCCGACACAGTGCCAGAGAGATGATGTGACCCTCCTGCCAAAATGTTTGGATACTCCTACTGTAAAACATGAGTAAATATTCTGTGAGGAAGAATCTCACAGCAATAAGGGTGTCACCTAATGGCTCTCATCCATTTCTGAATAAAAACGATGGCTCACTTTTGACAACACATTAAATGTTGATCCTGATACCGTTTCTCCTTATCACTGATCATTCTGGAATGCATATATCACACTCCTCTAGAAGGAGGGATCTGGTACCACAGGCCATGCACAGTCCTGCAGTGATGGAAAGTGTGTTACTAACTGAGAGCCACTGACAGAACTCTCTGAACATTTTTTTATTTTATGATTCAGTCAGAGAGCAAATTTGCTTCACAGTCCCTGAACTGAAGCAAAGCAAAAGTGCAGCAGTTAAAAATAATCATTTAAAATATCTTCTTAAAGGGAGGCTATGCTTTGAGACAAACAATCATTTTAAAAATAATTGAAAGTACTTTCAGAGAAGCAGTTCTTCCTATAGTGCAAGAATAGGAAGACATATATTTCTTTTGTCTCACTATTGCCTCTATTCGACAGTACAAAATCCGCCAAACACTGTTCGCTAGGGACAACAGTGGAATAAGTGTATACAGTATGCAACATGAACTGCAATCTCTCCTTCAATCTTTAAAAAATACCACCAACACTACCGTATTTTCTGTCTCCTGTAAAATACAGTGAAGCATGCCTTTGGTAGAGAGGGATGCTGAGATAATGCATGAAAAGCATATGGAATACTGATGAATAAGTAGATTGACCTAGACCAGGGGTGCCCAAACCCTGGCCCTGGGGCCACTTGCGGCCCTCGAGGCCTCTCAATGCAGCCCTCAGGGAGCCCCCAGTCTCCAATGAGCCCCTGGTCCTCCGGAGATTTGTTGTAGCCCACACTGGCCCGATGCAACTGCTCTCAGCGTGAGGGCGACTGACCTCTCACATGAGCTGTGGGGGCTTCCTCCACTGCTTGCTGTTTCACATCTGTGATGCAGTAGTGGCAGCAAAGGAAAGGTTGGTCTTGCTTTGTGCAAGGCCCTTTATAGGCCTTGAGCTATTGCAAGACCTTCATTCATTCATATAAGTTCATCTTTAATATATTCATTTATGTAAACTTATGTAAATTTATTCAAATTTTAAATGTAAATTAATTTTTCCCCCCTGGCCCCCAACACAGTGTCAGAGAGATGATGTGGCCCTCCAGGCAAAAGCTTTGGACACCCCTGACCTAGACGCTACCAAATCTTTAAGATCTTTGGGCCTACAAAGTTCTTTCCAACCTACAAAGAAACCTCACTCAAGTTTCAGAGAGCAGCTAGCTTACTTCAAAATGATTGAGAGCATAAGCCTATGCATTTCTACTCAGAAGTCCCATTGTTTGTAATGGGACCTACTCTCAAGAAAGTGTGTTTCCTGACACTTTCCTGAGAGTAAGCTCCATTGAACAAAATAGGACTTACTTCTGAGTAGACCTGGTTAACGTTGTGCCCTAAATGTTTTACAATAGTTTAGGATGGCTTGACGTCATGGAGGACAGGGTTCCAGCACATGTAATAGTGGTGCAGAGCACATTTTGTAAAGGTAGGATTGAAACAAGATGCCTGTGCTAAAATTCTCTCTTCTACACACAATGATTGTGCAGGAGGTAAAAGAACCCCATCCTCCAGCAATTGCGTAGGAGGTAAAGGAGAAGATAAAGGAGCTCCATCCTCCAGCATGTTTGGCCTAACCTAAAGCACCCAGTCACTTAAATCAGATATTCAGGCTCTGACAAAACACTCTCTCTCTCTCTCTCTCTCTCTCTCTCTCACACACACACACACACACACACACACACACACACACACACACAGAGGGGGAGAGAGAGAGACTTTATTAACAACACCACTAAGGGCGCAATCCTAGGTTGGCCTTGGGCCAGCGTAAATCCCTTGCGCTGGCCCAGGAGGGTCGCAAATGTGCCGTAAAGCATGTTTGCACCTCCTCCGGAGTCAGCTGGACCAGCACAGAGATGCACACCAGCCCGCAGAATCCAGCTTCCACGCCGACTCTGACAGGGAGCCTTGAGTCAGCCAAGCTCTGCCTATGCAAGGCTCTCGGGTGGGCAGGGAGGAAGCAGGAGAGCTGGGGTGGGAGGGAGGGCAGGTGGAGGGAGCAGGCAGTGAGCAGGAGACAGGGCTGGAACCTGGCAGATATGCCAGATCCTAGCCCCCATTTCTGAGCAGCATGCAGTGGCTACAAGCCACTCCACTCTCTTCGGACTTCTGCCACCTTCCTGAGGTGGTAGAAGTCCAGGAGACCCATTGGGGCTATGGTGGGTTATCCAGGGATAAGGGGCAGAGTTTTCCCTTATCTCTGGCTAAGCCGCTCGGGGCCCCTATCTTGCACTGGATACAGACAGCTCAGGTCTCCTAGCCTGCCTGATCCAGCACAAGATAGGATTGTGCTGTAAGGTAATATTGGAGCACTGGCTGCAAAGGAACCATGGAGAAAGGGGTAAAAGACACGAGATAAGTACAGACCCATAAACACTGGCTGGTTAGCTACTACAGCGTTCACTGTGAGTTGAATGTGCCCCTGCTTCAAGCTTGGTCACAACTCAGATTTTTTTGCCTGTGTGCTTCACTCTACGTTCATGTCCAGTGCTAACTATAGTTCAAATTGTACACTCACAGTAGATTGTGCACACAAAAATTTTCATCAAAAATGTATTTTGCTGCTTTATATTGGCATAGAGTCATAGACCCATGTTTGGCCCATCAAGCCCAGTACTGGCTTCTCTGACTAGGAGAGGATCTTTAAGGTCTCTGGCACATGTCTTTTCTGGCCCTGCTAACACATATGCACCCTTCATACTTGGCAACTACAATATCCATCCATACAGACCAAAAATCAAGTGAGAAGTGGTCTTCCTGAGCAGCAAATCTGAAATCTATCTGATGCCAGGGAAACTTATTTATGAAGGATTCTACTGGGTCAGTTCACACTGTTTGCCTTTGATGTGTACCTCTGAAATCATTTTTGTTCTCAGACTTCCAATACTGTTTCACAATCATCCTGACCATGATCTAGAGCCCTTCGAACAAAAAAAACCCAGCACTGGATAAATGAAAAATTCATTCAGCTGTGCACTGGCACCTGCATTCTGAGGTGGGAAGCCTGTGGGGGACGGGACGGGGGACGACACCATTTGCACTACATCATCATTGTAATCCCTCCTGAATGCCAGTATTTTGTGCTTGCAGAAACAGATCCACAGATTCACTCTGCCAAACTCCAGGGAATTTTGTTTTCTTGAGCAAAGTGAGATTCCATGTGGATTTCTAATGACAGAGCAGTGGGTTTACTGTTGTCTTTTATGTGCAGCAAGATTTGATGATGATTACACCCACAAAACATCTGCCTTATGCATGCAGTGTGTCCCAATGGTATGTAGAGGAGGGTCACCTGATTATACCGTATACCTAAAAAGCAGTTATACCCTCATTCTGATCCACTGATGCCTTCTGAATACAAATTTAATACGGGTAAGCATGTTGGTCTGTTGCAGCTAAAGCAACAAAGAATTTTGTGACATTTAGAGACTAACAGATGTCAGTCATACTAAATCTTTAAGGTGACACAATATGATTTGTTGCTTATGGGTACAGTGATTCCAGCACCCACATGAAGCTCTCTCACCTGCAAAGGATGCCCTACTCATTTTGACAGAGAAAGCACACCTGAGTTTATACTACTATGCATGCACAGATCCTTTTCCTGCTTTGAAATTAATGGGGCACACTTTGAACAGGCTCTCACTGGAACACAGCTGTGGTTCACTTCCAACTTTACAAGCAATGATAAAACAAGTGCTATGGGAGGGGGGAATGTCTCCTCTTGCAATTACAAACCACAGAAATGAAGCCTGATCCTATGCATGTTTACTTAGAAGGCAATTCCACTGTAGTCAATGGGGCCTACCCAGGTAAGTGCATAAAGGATTGCAGAAAGTTATCTTCTAAATTACACTGACATGTGAATATCTGCTTTTAAAAACCTAATTTTGGAAACATCGGTACTGTACAGATTCTGGATGAGTTTTCAGGGGCTGTGGAAGAGGGAGATTTCAGTTTCTGGTGTATAGGTAAATGAATGCAAGCTCAAACTTATGGATTAATTTATATAATTCACTGTGTATTTCAGGCATTGCCAGTAGTTAACGTGGCCATTTTTTTTCCTCTTCTGCTAAAATATTCCCAAGAATAATATTTATGTATTATTTTGAGACTTTCCTCTTGATGAGGAAATAAAGACACTTCTGGTGTTATTTGCAACTGTATTAAAATGGATGCCAAAATCAGTTTTGCAGGGACATTCTCAAATTTTAAAGCTTTCTTTGGAAAACCACATTCTAAAATTAGTATTCTGAAATATCGCCAGATTTCAAATTTAACAACAAACTCTCAGCTCTGTTCCCTAAGCTCTTTTATTTACTGATTTCTAGGGCGGTTATTTTGCTCCTTGGCCAATAAGGCAAGAATTTAGCTGCACAGTCTCGCATAAAAGAAAGAGGCCTCTCTCTATTCTGCAGTGAAAACCACACTTTTGTATTTTATAATGCACTAGGTTTTAATCTTTGTTTACTCCTTTTACCAAATACACCATAAAACAAAAAAGTCATTACCGAAATGCCTGGTATTGACAAATGGCTACTAGAGGTGTCAAGTGGCTGCACTGAAAATACTGCTTAATATTATTGGATCAAGTCTTATGAAGATTTATATGGCACGGCCGAGGAATCCCCAAACATTTCTCAAGCTAGTTACTAGACCAGAGCTACCACAAGGACAGCACTTCTTTGCTGTATTATTCACGCTTTAACACACCCCTGCATTGCCGAAAGAGATGTGAGCATCAGAACAGCCTGCACAGCCAACATTGCAGTGAACGAGGAACTTTACCCCTGCAGCTGATGACAGGGATTCGTTCAGCAAGTTTTACCAATTTAACCATCTTTTGCAAAAACCTTTAGGACAAATGGCATAATGCAGAATGACTGAACGATTGCCCAGCTTTGCTGAGCTGGCACAGTCCTGAAATGCCTCACTATGTTGCCTCCATTGAGAAAGATTTATAAGGGATCATGCAAGAAGGTAATTTTCCTAGTTATGGCCATTGCATTTAGCTATTTTATAGAATAAGAGGACAAGAATGACCCTACTGCGTCATTCAGTACATTCACGTACCCTGTTGTGAACAATCACAAATCTCCACTTCATTTTTACACTGCTGCATAAAACACAGAGCAGCCAAGGTTTAATGTCATCTAGAAAGTGCTTGCTTGCACTAAGAATCATAATAGCAGAAAGACTTCACATGGTTCATTTAGTCTAACTTCTTGCTTTCAAACAGAATAGTCTACTGTTCAGTGTCCCTGGGCTCAGGCTGGGAGCTCTACAGATCAGTCCTGTTTCCCTGATTTCTGCACCACTGAGCTGCTGGCAAGAGGAGGGAAATGCAGGCAGTTGAAGCTGGGACATGAGCAACACAGTCCAGAATGGTCCTGGCTGTTGAAATCAGATGGTCCCAGAGAGTCAATCCCATGCCAGCGACTGCTATAACTCTCTCAGATTGGCTGCTTTCCTTCAGTCTGGGAAGCTTGTCACTGAGAACCGCATACCCATTCCAGTTTCTTAATAGTCCCTGGACCAGAGTACCAGGCTATTGCTGAAGTGTTTTTGATGTAGCTTTAGATGCAGCAATGATCCAAGTAGAGCAGGAAGTGCAAGTATTTGGCATTTCCTGAGTGTGCACTTTCTCTACCTTGTCTAAAATCCAACTTTGACATCTCCTCCAGTGAGAATATGCACAAGCAGGGCTTATACACCTCTCCATTGGGGGAGATGTGAATGTTCCATTTCTGATGAGATGAAGAAACAAAAAAAGACCAGTTTGCTTTCTATTCCCCCTTCATCATCATCATCACCACCACCATCAGTGTTAGGTGGCTGGGACCCTGGGGCCCTGCACTAGACCTCTCTATAGAGTCCTCATGGTTTTGAGAGTTTAGGGGTCAACTCTCTTTGATGGGGTGAGTCCTTAGCCAGTGCCTGACCTGGCCACCCCAATCATTTTGCCCAGAGTTGATTTTAAGACTAGGAAGTTATTTCTAATTACATTTACCCTTCTACAGTTTTCATCCAACAGCTTCTTGACCAACTATCCCACACTTGGAGAAGAGGAAGTGGCAGACTTCCTTCTATATCCTTGTAGCAGTTTGTACAAAAGCAAACATAAGGGACTGGTCTACAAAACACACTACAACCTTACATCAATTTAATACCAGTTTAACCACCATGGCTTCCCTTAAAGAATCTTGGGAATTGTAGTTCGGTGATGATACACTTGCTAGGTCTGTGCGTTGCTAAGTCTGTACTTCATAGAACTATAGTTCCCACAATTCCCAGAGGAAATTAAATGATTATTAAACTATTTTGAGTCTGTAGTGCAAAAATGTTTAAAAACAATGGAATGATATTAACAGTACGCTAGCCTAGGATTTCTCCCTCTGGGGAGCCCACAAGCAGGAGAGAGAGGCATTGTGAGATGCTCTGCTAGGGTGGTCAAATTCTGAACTGTTATATTTCTGGTGATAGTGGTGGTGGCTTGTTATATTCTGAATGCTCTCCTATGCAAAAAAAAAAAATACCATGCACACTGCAAACTAGTAGGTCTGAGACAGGTCTGGACTAAACCTTTCCACCGGTGTGCTCATTTGCTGTGCGCAGTGAAGTTTTGGTAAGAGAAAGCAAAATTCCAGCAGCTTGCTTGAGATAATGGCAACTACTGGTATATATTATCTGATGGGGCAGTTTGGACCTTAGCTTTACGCGCAGCAATATATGTTGCCTAATACTGAGTCAGACCACAATATGGGAATAGCCGGGATTAAACTTGAGACTTTCTGCATGCAATGCTTTGCATCTTATTGCTGAGCCATGGCTCTTCTAACTGCGCTCTGGCTGCAGTGCAGAATTATGGCTCTGATTGGGACTGCCGCACAGAGGTAGAGTGTGTGTGTAACTCTTTACCCCAGCACTATTTTCCCACTGAAAATTATGCTTCCCCCAAAACAAGTTTAAAGAGCACTTGTAGATAAGTTTGTAAGTTAACCCATTTTTGTCTGGTCCACAGGTGTACACATTTGGTCCCTGTTGCATATATGCAATATTGAGTAGAAATGGCTTTAAAAGGGGGGGGGCACGCTGGAACATTTGCTGTAGGTTGAGCATACTCAGAGGCATCCAGAAGGCACAGAATGCTGAGCAAGCACATGGGGGGAAAAAACACAGAAAAGCAAAATGCCCGTGGGAAGGGGGCAGGGGAAAAAACTGACCTGCTTGAGTATTAGCATTGGGGGGAACGCAACATTTTGTTGCAGTTGTTGCATGTGCAAGTGTGTGTGTGTGTGTGTAGATGTCCAAGTTTGTGTGTGTAGATGTCCAAGCCTATGCATGCCTACTCAGAGAAGTAAGTCCTATTGTATTCCACGAGACTTTCTCCTAAGTAAGCATGGATAGGATTGCAACTGTACAAAGGGTGCAATCCTAACCCCTTATGTCAGTGCTTTCCATCACTGGCATAGCGGTGCCAGTGGGACGTGTGCTGCATCCTGCAGTTGGGTGTCACTCACGGAGGCCTCCTCAAAGTCAGGGAATGTTTGTTCCCTTACCTCAGAGCTGCATTGCCCTTACGTCAGTGCTGGAAAGCATTGACATAAGGGGTTAGGATTGCGCCCAAAGTCAACTATCGTTGTGATTCTCTTTCCACTGGAAGTTCTGCAAAAATAATGTCCAGACAAAATGACTTCTATTTTGCCTACTTTTAATTTGTTTGGGGACTTCACCAGTTGAGGAACTGAGGAGGATCTGTTGGATACAATGGATTTCTTTTTTTTTTTTTTTTTACTGCTGAAACAATGTTCACTGGAGTTTCAAATACTACTGTTTGCAGTATCTGGTTTAGCTGTAACTGGGAACCGTGATGTTTGACTAATCTTTATTACACTGTATGATTAAAATAAGATGATTGCCAAGCTCTGACAAAATTATGATGGTGCATTCTAAAAGTTAAACCATATCAATATATGTCTTTTTAAAATGAACATTCCTGCTGGACTTACACCATTCCTTGCAACTACACCAGGGTTTTTAATCTCATAGTCAACCATGATAGCTTTTGAAAACCCTTTCTAAATACTTTTTATTATACAGTTAAGGTACAAATATCCCTAATAGGTTCGTGAAAAATGTCGAGACTATTGGAGAAATAGAAAATGGCTTTGCTTAGTTCCCAGATAGGATGAGAGGCTTCAAACAAATGTCCACATTACTCCTACTATTGTTCACAGGCATTTTTAGAGTGCCTCAGGATTTTACAAACATTACCTTTGTAATAGCAGCCCTATGTAGCGGACCAGTATTGTCCCCATATTTTAACCGGGGGACTGACCGAGAAGACAGAAGGGCTACCTAATGAGTTGCCAAGATCTGCTGAACTCACATTCTGTGAATGGATTCTTCCTTCCTGCTGAAGTCACCCACATCCCACACTTAGAGAGGGACTCTTGGCCTTCAGGAGAAGCATTTTGGAGGTGCAGTGGGGTATGGTCGAAAGAAGGGAATGGGAGAGTTCCCTTATGCAAGTTTCCTTCCATTCATTGTGGTTAAGATGAGACCAGGACTCTCCCAGGCTCTGGCCCACGGGCCGGTTCTGGCACCCTTCCGAAGCCCTCCTCCACGTGAACAGCGCTTACCATTCCATAGGGGAGCCTTTCCAAAGTGCCTCCATTTGCCTCCAGTCCTCACGTCCAGCCGCTTCTGGACTCTGACGCCCCAGCAGGTTTCAAGCCCAGATTTCCAAGTAGAAGCAGCTGGGCATGAAGCAGAATAGGGGTAAATGAAGGCACTTTGTCAAGGCTCGCCTGTGGAATGGTAAGCGCTGTCTGTGTTGGGAAAGCCTCTGCGGGTGTGCAGCAGTCTCCACTTTGGAGACCGCTGGACTAGACCCAGGGAGACCTGGTTTCACATCCCCCACTCAGCCATGAAGATCCCTGGTGGCCTTACGCCAATCCCTATCTTGCAGCCTAACCTACCCCACAGGGTTCTTGTGAGAATAAAATGGAAAGGGCAGAAAAACATACAGTAGTCTGATCTCTTTGGAGGAGAGGGCATTATTGTTATAAATAAATATAACCTATATTTTCTGAATGTCTAGTGATTTTACTAATTTATACTAGTGAGAAGGGAGCGATTCAAGTAAGTTTTGCCAACCTCTACCAAACCAACATTTCTACTTTCTTCAGCTCACCTAGAGTTTGAAACCCATAAGCAATCTTTCTCTCAGATCCCTTCTTTACAATGAAGTGGGCCATGTTGACCCCTGCTCACACAAGTACCAGAATACAAGCCTGATTTTTCTTCCCATGCGATGGCAGCAATCAACTCAGAGCATGATCCAACCTAGGCTGTTCACTTCTATGTCACAAAAGTACCATAAAGCACATTTGCTGCACCCAGTGAGTAAGCATCTGCGCCATCCTGCCAATCTGTGCCACCCTGCCAATGCTGTATCCAGAGGGACAGCTGCCGGCGGAGGTAAGAGTCACACTGGGCAGCAGAAGGATGGATTGGAGGTGGTGAGGGGGCATATCTGGGTGGGGGGAGGTTGGAGCGGGGGGCAGATCAGGTCCAGAAAAGGGGTAGGATCAGTGGATTAGGCCTACCCAATATCCTATCCTCCCTCCCAAGCCTGAACTCCTTACATGGGGCTGCTTGGACTTGCACCTGCACTTAGCAGGTGCAGATCTAAGTAACCCCATAAGGCAGGCTGAGACGTTACTCAGCGTAAGGGGGAAAATATCACCTGAAAGAGACCTCCAGTCTGCTCCTAATGAACACGGGATATAGTGTAGGCCATGCAACCCCACTGCACCTGCGCTAGTCAGGACTGATCTGCTTGTCACTGATGTGCTTTAAAATAACAACTTTCTGAGACTATATGAACATCTGGGTTCACTGCTATCATCCCACTAAAAGAGTCATGCTTGTGTTATATTACATAATATAATACTGCACACTGTACCTGACATTAGTGGTTCAGGTCTGGGCTACTGAGCCAACAGCTTACAAAACTGGGAGTGTTTTGCCCATTACCCAGAAATGGCAAAAGTGGACACATCAGTGTCTTCCACTCCCAGGTAATGCATCAGTAGGAACCTGCACATCTGCCTTGCCATGTGATGCTCAAGGTTCAAACGCACAAGGAACACAGGCTTCTTGCTAAAGTGCAAATTTTATACACATGGTACATGAGTAGCAAAGATGACCCAGTAACTCACAAATCTACTTTCCTTGCTTCACCACATCATCCCAAACTACACAACGTCCCAAGAGAGTCCTAACTGGCTCACAGGTCCTCATCCTACTTTACATCTTGATACACTGAAATGGATAATAAATAATAATGAGTACCATTCTTTTAGTGCCACGTGCTTTACAATTTGTATTTTACTTGTGCTCAGAATCTCCCCCTATATCAGAGTGGGTTCCTATTGCTTCTGCTTTACAGACAAGAAAAGTGAGATAGATAGCTTGCTTAAGGTTCAGTCTGGATCTCTCCAAGTGCAGGTACTGTATCATATCAACAGCGTATCAGTGCTCTTCGTACAAGGTGTGCATTAACTTGTTTCTTCTTTGCTCCTTTAACACCTTTGGACTATTATAATATATTGTTTAAAACATAAGTAAACATATATGCACTTAGTAAGGTGGTTTAAAAAAAAAAAATAAACCAAGTGGTAACTCACCCAAAATGACTGGCTAAACTCATGGATATGCAGAACAAGAAGAAGTTTTTGATCATGATAAAACCAGAGAACATCCCATTGTCCATTCCCCGTGAAATTATTAATAGAAGCAGCTGACTTTGCCGGGCTGTACCTTTGTTCCCTTGCTCTGACCTGCACTGGACAAGAGAGGCAGAAATGCATGTAAGTGTTAAGAAGTCAAGGTAGTTGGATCTCAAGCAAGTTTCAGGACACCATTTGTCCACCTTGTCCAGGAGGGAACCAAAACATTTAGCAAACCCCACATTCAGATTGGTAGGAAATAGAATTGACAGAAGGCTGGTGCGGCCATTGTCAGCACACGAAGGGCACACACCTGAATTTAACTATCCTGAGCTGTTTGGAGAGTATGTGGACAGCAGGTTTGGACAGTATTTGGGGCATCTTTTTGTGGCTGCAACTTGTTACCTATTACATGACTTTCCAAAGATGTATGGATATAAATGGCACATCACATCTCTGAGTCACAAATCAGTCAGAAAAGTAAGATATTCCCACCTTTCAGATGACAGCATCCATTTTAAAATAAAGACCCCCCTAAAAATAGACTTCACATTCCCTTTAAGTCTTTCTTATTGTGGATACACAGTATACTTTTTTTTTTCCCCAAACGGAATCATTCTTTCGCAGGTCTATTTTCTGGACAGAAGCGAAAGAATACAATCCCGAAATTCAGGTGCCAGTACAAAGGACAGCCATAAATAAAACCAAGGCCCAATTACCTTTAAAGCACCTCAACGGAACACTGTGGGGGAAGGCATGGCAACAATACCTGCTTGCAAGATTGACTGGCACTCCTTGGATGTCTGCCTGCTTGAAAAAGCTCATGGTAACTGGGGAAATATCTCATTCTTTTTGTTTTGTTCCCTGGTGGTGATGATGAATTCTGATGGCAACCAAAGAAGGAAGCCTTTTCAAGACAGGTAACTCTTGCTCATTGTCTACCTGGGACTGAAGCGAGGCATGCCAGGGGCACTCCGAGCCACCCAACCAAGGTGGGGCTGTGCCTTTCTTTGTGACATGGTTTTCCCTTGGGGCAGCCATCCAAGCCATCAATCTCTAGGAAAATACAGGAGACTACACCATATACCCAAACCATGAATGAAGCCCCCTGGAGGTGGTTCTCCATTCCATTTGAACTTAAGGATGGGTGGCATCTAGCCAGGCTGGTCAAGGGGGGGGGTTCCTTGCCCCTTTCTTGCCGCCTCCAAGCCCTGGCCAAGCTTTCGAGAGGGATCGGGGTGGGGAGACTCCTGCCACCCTCCAATGTCATCTCCCCCCTTCACCTCCCGCCTTGGCCAGAGAAAGAGGGCACTGCAGAGCCGCAGACTGCTCCTACCTCCAGCAGCCTCCTCGGCGGAGATTCCACACACACCCCAACGCTCCCCGCGCCTCCCCGGCCCCCTCTCCACCGCTCCTGCCCGCTCTGCATCGCCCCCCCTCCGCCTGTCCCACAGAAATGGCCATACCCGCCGCAAGATCCTCGCGGGGAGCCCCGGCCGGAGCCTTTTGGGTGCCTTGCAGTTGCTGCTGCTGTCGCTGCTGCCGCCGCCGCCGCTGCTGCTACTGCACCGAGCGCTGCAATGAAGCCCAGCGAGCGCCGGCTTCTCTCCCGAGCCCTGCCCGCCCGCCCTGCACACAACTCCTGCAAAACTCCCGCCGACGCTCAGGAGCGCTCCCTGCTCGCCGTCGCGCCAGCCAGCCAGCCCGCTCACTTGCCCGCGGATCCCCGAGGAACGAGAGCCCGGGCCTGTGCCCGTCTACTCAGAAGTAAGCCCCATGAGAATCAATAGGGCTTACTCCCAGGAAAGTGCGCATAGGATGGCAGCACGAGGGCCCAATCCTATGCATCTCTACTCAGAAGTAAGCCTCATGAGAAGCAATGGGGCTTACTCCCAGGAAAGTAGGGGTAGGGTTGCAGCCCGGGAGCCCGATCCTGTGCATGTCTACTCAGAATTAAGTCCCATGGTAATCAATGGGGCTTACTCCCAGAAAGTGTGGGTAGGCTTGCAGCCTGAGAGCCCAATCCTATGCATGTCTACTCAGAAGTAAGCCCCCATTATAGTCAGTGGGGCTTTTACTCTCCGGCAGGTGTGGCTAGGCTGGCAGCCTGAGGCTGTGTTTGTGTGTGTGTAATCCTGAACATACAGTACTTCCCCGGGAGTAAAGCCATTGATGTCGGGTGCTTTTCGTTCCGAGTAGTCCGCTGGGGTTACAAGCTTTCCAGATCACACACACACATTCCCGTTCCCAATGCCCAGTTCAGACCACCCGCGGAAGCCCACAAGAGTCTGTGGCCAGGGCCAGGCTGGCGAAGTTTGCTTTGGCGACCTGCTGGCCCCTGGGCGAGGGTCGATGGCGCCCCTCGGCTCCCTCCTCCTGCCCTTGCCCTCTCCCCACACTCCCTGGTGGGTCTCGCTTCCTTTCCTGGGCATCCCCTGCTGGAACTGCGCAAACCCTCCTGCGAGGGAAGCCAGCCCCCCCCCCCGGCTCGCTTACCCCCTGCTGCTGGGCGTCGCGGCACCTCTCCGGGCGAATGCCCGCTCCCTCCGCTCTCCTCTTCGCCTGGTCGCTGCTCCGCTGCCAGTGAATCCCGGACCACTGTCCCAGAAAGTGAGGGGGAGCTTGGCAGGGCCCGAATGGTGCCGGTCGCAGCAGCGACCCCTTGCCAAGGCTGCGCGCTCCCCCCTTCTCTGTCCTTCCCTCTCTTCTCCCCCAGGTCTCCCCGATCCTTCCCCGGCACCCCTAGCCTTCCCCGCGTACCCTCCACATGGCTTCTCCACCGCTTGCCGCGGAACGGCTGCCACGCAGAGGTCGGCCTGCAGAGGCCGCTGCGCGCGTGGCCGAGATCGCCCATATGAATCACTGCGTCCCTTTCTTGCCGCTTGCCAAGGCAGCGCTTCCCAAAGTGCAACGTTTCCAGGGAGGGGGCTTCAGGCGGCAGAGCCTGCCAGCCTTGTGTGCAGTGTGTGCCTGCCGTGTGTGCAGTGGGTGCCTTGTTGTGCAGTACATGCCTACTTTGTGTGCAGTGTATACCTGCCTTGTGTGCAGTGCGTGCATGCTTTCAGTGCAGTGTATACCTACCTTGTGTGCAGTGTGCCTTGTTGTGCAGTGTGTGCATGCCTTGTATATACCTGTCTTGTGTGTCTTCTTGTGCAGTGCATACCTGCCATGTGTGCAGTGTGTGCCTTGTTGCGCAGTGCGTGCATTTCTTGTGTGCAGTGTATACCTGCCTTGTTGTGCAGTACATGCCTACTTTGTGTGCAGTGTATACCTGCCTTGTGTGCAGTGCGTGCATGCTTTCAGTGCAGTGTATATCTACCTTGTGTGCAGTGTGCCTTGTTGTGCAGTGTGTGCATGCCTTGTATATACCTGTCTTGTGTGTCTTCTTGTGCAGTGCATACCTGCCATGTGTGCAGTGTGTGCCTTGTTGTGCAGTGCGTGCACTTCTTGTGTGCAGTGTATACCTGCCTTGTTGTGCAGTACATGCCTACTTTTTGTGCAGTGTATACCTGGTGTGCAGTGCATGCCTTGTTGTGCAGTGCATGCATGCTTTGAGTGCAGTGTATACCTACCTCTTGTGCAGTGTGTGCCTTCTTGTGCAGTACATGCCTGCCTTGTGTGCAGGTCATGACTGCCTTGTGTGGTGTTGGATCTCCAAATGGGGAGGACCTCATACCTGCACAGAACTAGGGGATTCTTGAACATTTGACTCAGCTTGACAGTGGGATGGATAGATAGATAGATAGATAGATAGATAGATAGATAGATGAGAATCAGTAAATAAGCTTATTTTTAGAAGCCATTTTCAGGCTGCAATCCTAGCCACACTCACCTGGGAGTAAGCCCCATTGACTGTAATAGGACTTACTTCTGAGTAAACATGCATAGGATTGGGCTCTCAGTATGCTAAATGCTTTCAGTTCTCCCTGTGAGTGAGGTGAGGAGTCGGGCTACTTTCACAAATTATGCAGTGGTGAATCCATGTTGCCATTAGAGCTGCAGTCTTTTGCTTAGTAGGGAGCAAGTGAGGGCCAATTCTATCCTACTTTCCAGCATTGCTGCTGCCATGCCACTGGGGCATGCTCGGGATCATGTCGTGGGGGGAGGCAGTCATGGAGGCCTCCTCCTCCTAAATGGGCTGCATTTAGACTGCATCAGCGCTGCAAAGTTGGATAGGATTGGACCATAAGACCTGTTGAATCCAGTGGGACTTCTACATAAAGATGCTTAAAACCCATTTCTACGCGGCCCAAAGTGTACACATTTGGTACCTGTTGCATATATGCAACATTAAGCAGAAATAGCTTTAGAAGACTATTCATGTAACTAAGGCAATGGACACCCCCACCCCCCCACCCCCCGCAAATGAGGCCATGGGAGAAACCCCAGTTTTGTGGTGTGGTACAATACACACTGCCAAACATGTAATGACATGCATACACTACCTGTTTATATGTGAACATAAAACGCAAGACAATCTGTGACATGAACTTGAGGAGTAAATCTCAGAATTCCACAGGAGAAGATACAGGGCAGCACTCTCCAACTTACATAAGGCTTCCATTCTGGCTACCCTTGTGCACATTGGGCCTCTTTCTGTACATGTTCAGCTCTGTGGAAGAGTTTGGGATGAGTGAGCAGAAAGAACTGTACAAAGAGAAGAAGATTGTTTTGGTTTCTATGGAATGCTTTGCATAAGTTAGAAACAAAGCAATTTGAGGCTTACATAAGTTGGGGACCTTCAGTGATAATAATGCGCAATAATAACTAAGCATGCTTTGCAGATCTCTGAGAGTTTTAGGGTACAGGTCTAGAATAGCATTAGGGTCACATGATGGAGGAAGAGAGCTTATGGGATACATGGATTTGGTCAGAAGGTGTTCCCCTCAGAGAAGGTTACCCAAGCTGGGTTTTGTAAGATGGCAGTTGTTCTAAGGCAGTAGTCCCTAACATGATTACAAGGCAATGTCCCATTGAACTTTGTGGGGTTATTTCTGAGTAAATGGTTTTGTTTCGTTTAGGATTAGGCTGTAAATCACATCTGTACTTGTAAAAAGAAAACAGATTTCTGCACCATCATCCATATCTGGATCTGAGCAAAATTGGGTTTAAGTGAATTTGCATGTTTCTTACATTGCAGCATTCTGCTATAAAACAAACCCCTGAGCCCTGGAAAACTTGCCCTGACCCTGATCTGTGCTTTATATTTTCATTTACCTTCCTGTTAAGTCTGTTTTCCCAAATTGCTTTTGCAGCTCTATGGGTTCAACTTTTCTTTTTAAAGAAGAAAACTTTATTCTTTCTTTCTAGAAAGAAAACAAAGATTCTCACAATGCAAAAGTCATGTCCAATGACCACACACAAAACCCTGATCAATGTCTTTCCTGCTGTGTCCTTGCCCTTCCCAGCCACACCACTAGGACTTACTTTTATCCAGGCATCTCCAGTAGTTAACTATGGTGTTTGCTTTTGGTACCGGTTTGGAGGTCAGGAGATGACTGACTTCAAGTGTGAAGCTTTCAAACATGTAAAGTAAAAATAATGAAAGGAGTGCTTTTGTGCATGTATGGAGTACATTTCTATCCATCAGCCACAGTCTAGGATTAGAAGACAAATTTCCTAGCTAGGTTCTAGCTTGTGTTTTAGATTTCTTAGAAATTAAGTAGCCCCCTCTGAAGTCCTAGAGAACAGGGGTGTTGTTTATTGGAATGGGACCCACATGCAGTGGTCAAGCACATGCTTTGCATATAGATTGTCCGAAGTTTAATCCGAAGCTTTATCAGGTAGGCCGGAAGAGGTCTCCTTCTGAAATCCTGGAAAGACAGTGCTAGTCAGCATAGATGACACTGTCCTAGATAGACCAGTAGTCTGACTTCATAGATCATGAACACTACTGTTGGCACTCCAAACACAGCACTTGCCAGCAGCTGCTTCTCCCTCTGGAACAGGGGTGCCCAAGCCCCGGCCCAGGGGCCACATGCAGCCCTTGGGGGCTCCCAATCCAGCCCGCAGAAAGCCCCCAGTCTCCAATGAGCCTCTGGCCCTCCAGACTTGCTGGACCCTGTGCTGGCCCGACGCAACTGCTCTCAGTGTGAGGACGACTCTTCGACCTCTCATCTGAGCTGTGGGATGAGGGCTCCCTCCATAACTTGGTGTTTCACATCTGTGATGCAGCAGTGGCAGCAAAGGAAAGGCTGGCCTTGCTTTGTGCAAGACCTTTTATAGGTCTTGAGCTACTGCAAGACCTTCATTAATTCATACAAGTTCCACCTCTAATATATTCATTTATGTAAATTTATTCAAATTGGAAATGTAAATTAATTCTTTTTTTCCGGCTCCAGACACAGTGTCAGAGAGATGATGTGGCCCTCCTGCCAAAATGTATGGACATCCCTGCTCTGGAATAATAATCTAGCATTCCTGCCCTCTGCTTCTTACTCTTGCCGCTTCTGTTCCCTGCTTCTTCCTTTGCTGGCCCTTATCAGTCCACTAATCCTTCTCTCACTCCTCAGACTGAGCCACAGTTTCCAGAGGTCCTCTGCAAATGAGTTACTCTTATAGTGAATGCTTCTGGCATTTGGCTTTGTTGGATGTTTGAACACCTCAGAGCTTCTTCACAGGTTAGATAGCATAGTTGCTGCTCTGAATCATTTCCATGTTGCATACTCTCCATGCAGCACTCCCTATAACACAGGTGAGCAAGTTACTTTATGAATTGGCTCCATTGTGTAGAATATCTCCAGGCTAGTGCTGTAGTATCTATTAAGAAGCCACGTGAGTGTGGAGACTTTCCATGTACTTCCCATGCCATTCCGTGTGGAGATCTTTCACAAGATGCATGAACTGGGCCAAATATTTGTAAGCAGGAGAGGGCAGAACACATGAACCTCCAATTTCATGGAAGTAACTGCTTGTGTGAAAAGGGGGGGAGCCTCCACTCACTTGAAATCATGTGCTTTGTAAAAATTAGCCTTTTGTAGCAAGGTGCAGGTTTTGACAATAGACAAAATCTTAACAGTGTCACGATTCCAGTTGTAGTTCAGGTAACAACACTGCCTTAACTGAACTTAGTGGCTGAAACACCACTCAGAATGAGCATCACTGCATGCAAAGATAAAGGTGCAAATAGAGTTGTGAATATTTAAGGCTGCAATCCAACCCTCATGTACTTGGGAGCAAGTCCCATTGGAAGCCATGGGTTTTACTTCTGAGTAGACTTGCATAGTTCATGTTACCCATGTACATTATGGAAAGATACCTAGATGCAAAGGAGGGCAGAGTTCCTATACCTTTATTAAATGTGTTCAAGCGGTAATTCCAGCAACTACAGATGTCCTCCCCACGGCATCTATACACAGGAGACTCCCCCCCCCCACTCCCATCTTCCATTCCATTTGTCATTCTGGTGATGGTAGCTTAACACTATCATTTGTAGCAAGCCAAGATGAAATGGGTATTATTTTTTATGTTCTCCTTCCAGAATACACACACTATGATCCCTTCTTCATAATGATCTCTCTTATGAAAGCCAAGGTCATCTATGACAGCTTGTCCATTTGCTCCAAGGAGAGTTGACTGATAAATAGTATCCCTTCTACACTAGCCACAACATTCAGGCCATGCCAGTTTCCTCCTGGGAATAAATGGACTTGACTTGAGTGCTTCTGCTTATCTAAAATCTCTCATTGTTTTTCTTCCGCTAACAGATAAAGGAGCAATGCTAATAAATTTTGCTATTAGCTCCATCAGCTGCTATAACTACCTAAGCTTCGAGGATTTCTATTACAGTAGATTATTTTAAAAATAAAATGCTGGGGATAACTGGCCCATTGTCTATAGGGATGCAAAATTATAATTATGTAAATGGAAATTCCTAAAGGAAAGTATAGCAGTTTCGAAGAGTTGCAGCACAATCCTATGCATGTCACCTCAGAAGTAAATTCAGTTTAGTGTAATGGGCCTTACTCCTAGGTAAGTGTGCATGGGATTATGGCCTCAAGCATCCTACTAATGTTACTTATTCAGAAGACCCACTCTAAAAACTTTAGAGTGTTGCTGTGAATCTGCAAAATGAAAATGAAAAACACCAGATTATTAAATAGTTGATAAGAACTGAAACTACAATACACCAAAAAAAGAGGTAGATTTAAATATTGAAAAAGCCGAACTGATCTCAAAAGCCAAATTGTAAAGAACAGATGTACAATGCCCTGAACTAAATAATGTTGTTTAGGACAATTGAATGATAATGCATTTATAAAGAAAGAGAAGGAAATTAATAAAGTGAGCTATAGGCTGGATTCCTGATACTGAATATCATAGCTGTAAATGAGTATAGAAACTTGTATGGCAGCTCAATTTTGTAACATTTACTTAAGAAAAGCTTACACTGGTAGGGTGAGACCTGTACTTAAAATGATGATTTAATACTACCAGTGTATAAGTGATATTCAGTATTAGGGCACAATCCTAACCAGGTCTACTCAGAAGTAAGTCCTATTTTGTTCAGTGGGGCTTACTCTCATGAAAGTGTGGTTAGGATTTGCAGCCTGAGGGCCCAATCCTATCGAATTTTCCAGTGCCGGTGCTGCTGTGCCAATGGGGCATGCACTGCATCCTGTGGTGGGGAGGCAGTCACAGAGGCCACCTCACGGTATGGGAACATTTGTTCCCTTACCTTGGGACTGCATTGTGATTGCACCAGTGCTGGAAAGCTGGATAGGATTGGGTCCTTGATCTTTTAGCTTGCTCACATTGCTTGGTTGTCTGGGGTGATAGCAGAGAAAGATCACTGCTACAGCTGATTCGTGATAGTTCCATAAAATTATTGTAGAGAGGTGGTAAACTCTAATCATCAACCGAAAACCTGAATCACTACAACCTAATCCAGAGTTAGGCGCATTTAATGCACTATCCTATGCACCACTGCTCAGAAGTAAGTCTTAGTTCAGTGGGGCTTACTCCTAGGAAAGTGTGTATGTGCAATCCTATACACACTTTAGTGCATTATTAGTGTATTCAGTAGTGGGAGTAAGCCCCACAGAATTCAGTGGGGCTTACTTCTGAGTAGGCGTGCATGGGATTGCACTGCTAAATTCATTATTATCAACATTGTTAAATTATAGC
Source organism: Tiliqua scincoides (assembly GCF_035046505.1). NCBI lineage: Eukaryota > Metazoa > Chordata > Lepidosauria > Squamata > Scincidae > Tiliqua > Tiliqua scincoides. The sequence goes on from NC_089823.1 coordinate 88,659,130, forward strand.
CACATTGGTGTGGTCTGCAATGCTGCCAGTACAATTTACCAAATTTCAGATACTTCAAGCATCAGTGTTCTGACTAATAAGAATGTATAAATGTATGTTAGTTCCCGATGGAAACAGTTGGTTCATATGAGACTTATATTGGGCCAGCTACATTGGTAAGGTGATAGATAAACTTCTGAGTTACACAGAAATCCTCTCCAGGAAAGAAAGAGAAAGAAAAGACAACATCTGAATCACATTGGATCCTCTCTGTCCCTCTTTGACACCAACAAGAAAACCACTTTTGTACTTATTAATTACAGCATCATCTTTTATGTTCTAAAGCACCTGGCCAAAATAAGTTGAGATGAGAATATAGTTTCAGTCTTTAATGAGAATTTCCTTCTTTTTATAGATTTAAATTAGAGCTTTTATTTTACCTTAGATTTTGAATGTAGGTTAACTAGGCCTCAAGATGAGATAGCAAATGCTCATCATTAAATAAAAATTGCAAATAAGGATGTTGGCCTAGAATTTTTATTTTTAAATCATAAGAGAGGCCCATTGTCTAGTTCCCTGCTCCAGTTTCAACATTAATCTAGTCCAACGTTCGTTTCTTTCTACGCGTCAGATCTTGTCCTCTGAGCATATGATTTAGATGAATATTCATTCAACAAAATCAAGAAAGAAGTCGTTAACAAGAAAGATTCTGGAAATTGGATAGCAATCTAATGTCAAGTATAGACTTTTAACTTCTCAAAGAAAATGGAAAAGTGCATCCCACTGCAAAAGGGAACATTTGATAAATATCAATTTAATTTTAGGAGATTGTGCTTGCCATGAGAAATATCAGCTTACAGGCACACATTGCTAAACCCCATCTGTTCTGTCAGCACTTTCCTCCTGTTCGTGACGCATAAAAATATGCAGTTGGTAAGCGGACCATTAGATGGTACCATAGTTCCACAGAACCCAGTGTTAAACAGAACAGAGATTTCTGCTGGGCAGAGCTGCTGCTGCGACCAGAAACCTGTACGTGAAGTAAGGCCATGTGACCTGATGGTGGAGCACTTACTCTGCTTGTTGTGTTGACTAGGAATTCTGCAGAGGCTTGAGAGCTGTGCACACATGCGTATCTCTTGATAATTGTGACAATAAACAAGCAAAAGACCTAAAGCAATTTATCAGTGACAAAATACTACATACATTTCACTGGATACCTTCCAATTATTATTCCAACACCATGGATAAAATAAATATTCTGATTTTTATTTAGGCATTTATGGCTTGTTATTTATTGCTTGGGGGGTGGGGGTAATGTATGGCTTGGATGAAAAACATTTGTACATTAAACACATGCTCAAAGGAGAAATTACCATGCTTGAATGGTGTTGGTCAATTGGTTCTAAGCCGTATATTTTATATTTCCATTATGTTTTCAAGACTTGCATTATAAAGCAGCTTCTGACAGCTATTTTAGTATGATATAATTGTGTTGCAAACATTTTACTCATAATGGATAGAGGCTTCATTCCAGGCAGAGGTCCTACTTTGAACCAATAGGAGTTAGTTTCAAAGTGTAGCTTTTCCCACTTCTGTTACAGACGTGAAAACAGCTACCCTTTCTGGAGTTCTCTCTTTTATATAACTATTAATGATACAGGAGCTCTGTGCTTCCGTCTTTTCCACTCAATCTTTTTTTCACCTTAATTCCCAATACAGTAAACTGTGCTTAAGAGAATGGTGGTATTAAACCAGGCTTGGTATGCAACATTCTTAGACACCAAACAATATGATTCATTTTGCTTCATGATTTGACTTTCCAGTGGTGTGATTTATAAGTTTCAAATATAGTTTCTCCCAGATGATGTAGAATTCTGCATATAATGGTAAAATACAGCGCATAGTCTCATTTTTCTGACTAACTAGGCCACATCCACATATTCTCAACTATCAGAAGATTTGTCTGGTTGATGTGGCAATTCAGGGCCGCATCCTATCCAATTTTCCAGTGCTGGTGCAGTGGTGCCAATGAGGTGTGCATTGCATCCTTTGGTGGGGAGTAAGTCACAGAGGCTTCACAAGGTAAGGGAACAAATGTTCCCTTACCTCCTGGCTGCATTGCAGCTGCACCGATGCAGGAAAGTTAGATAGGATTGGGCCCTCAACCCTTCACAAGTGAACTTTGTCTAGGCAGGTAAAGTTGTAACAAATAGAAGGAGCTTATTTAAAAGGGTGAACAAAACAAATAGAAGGGGATTCATCAGGCTCAAAACAAGGCACATTTAAAAAAAAAAAACCAGAATGACAAAAGGAGGTTGTTAGCAAAGGTTGGCAAGGAGATTAAAGTGGAAGTGATAAATAAACAAATCTCCTGATGCAATTAACTCAATATTGCCCCAGTTCTAATTATTCTTGTTGTCTCAGGATCTTGGGCTCATACGGTGGAATCCTAACCCCTTATGTCAGTGCTTCCCAGCACTGGCATAGCTGAACCAATGGGACGTGTGCTGCATCCTGCAGTTGGGTGTCACTCACGGAGGCCTCCTCAAAGTAAGGGAATTTTGTTCCCTTACCTCAGAGCTGCATTGCCCTTATGTCAGTGCTGGAAAGCACTGATATAAGGGGTTAGGGTTGTGCCCTTACACTCACAATACAGTAAGGTGAGTGGACTCTCGTTTTGCTAGAATAGCATCTATTCTTCAGCAACAGACTGCGCAGAATCCCTAAGTATCGTTGTGCAAGACCTTAAGAAAACTTAGGGTTGCTTATGTCATGGATCCATCAAATTGGAAGGTAAATGACCAGCTGGGCATTTCTCCACATACCTTGACCTAGTCAGATGGCCTTCGATGCCAATCAAGTATGCCAATCCCAACAGGATGGCTAGCTATTGTTCTTGAGGAAGTCATACAAGCGAAATGATCTGTGCTTCCATATGCCTTTCTGCAATGGCACCAATCTCAAAGAGTATAGGAATGCATCCCAAAACAATGACTACAATAGCACAACACCTTCAGCAGCCTTGTGAGAATGATAAGAAGTCACAAAAGCTAGGGAGGGATGAGAAGAGTCTGAAAATAAGGATTTTCACCAGAAACAGAAATCATATATGGTCTAACTAGGATGACTGGCACATTACACTAAGGACCCAATCCTATTCAACTTTCCAGCAGCCACAATGCAGCCCTGAAATGAGAGGATAAGCATTCCCCTACCCTGAGGAGGCCCCTGTGACTGACCTCCCAATGCAGGATGCAATGCATACCCCATTGGCATGGCTGTTTCAGCCCTGGAAATGGAAGTGGCTGCATCAGCTCTGGATAGCTGGATTGGGCCCTAAGTTCCAACATACGCACAGGTTCCATTCCATAGGTCTGCATAGAAGTTGGAACATGTATTCCTCAAAACTGCCAGCTCTTTCTGGTCCAGCGTTATTGCACCTGCACAAAAGCACCATGATGTACGTACTGCACCTGCATGAGAGCGCCAGTGCAGTCATCCATAACTTCAACATCCATAAATGGGATGTCCATAACTTGGGGAGCCAACATATAGCATGTCAGTACTATCTAGTTGTCCATCTACTGACTGAGCCCCCACAGTGATGACGATGGCAGAGATCAGAGAGCTTCCGTCAACCAAGTCTTCAAAAACAATCTGGTTCTACAGTCAAAGGAATGTAGTAGGTCAGAAGATGATGACGCTCTGTTGCATACTTATAAATCCTTAAACATGTAGGCTAAAGGGAACATTGATAATTTCTCAGCATATGTAGAATACTCACGCAACTATAGATGACTGGAAATAAGAGGGAACAACGGTTGTATTTAAAAGCCCTGGGCCGTGTAAACTTGCTCAGTTTGGTAGCCAGTTGCCTAGGATTGATTGCTGCTAGGGAAAGAGAAGCTTTTGCTCTGGGTAGTACAACTGCCAAGTGTGCAGGGAAATAATCTGAACTAGCTTGCTCTGGCACCTTTCTCAGCAGCCTGCTCTGAAGAAATCAACAGCTGAACTGTTCACAGCGTGGATATCAGTCTTGTCACCTTCTACACATGCGGATGAAGTTGCTGTTACACGCAAATGAGCAGGTGCCAGTAAAACAAATGGCTGGCAACTGATCGGGCAGCCTAAGAGCCCAATCCTGGGCTTGATGTGCCGACCTACCGCATGCCATAAGGCACATTTGTGAGGTCTAACGCTGGGCTACCACCCATGCTAGCCCAGCACTGGCCAGCGCTGGGCTAGCGCCAGGTGGTCGCATGGACCACCAAGCTACGGAGAGGAAAACGGGGGCAGAGGGAGGCAGGGAGAAGGCATTCCGGGGAGGGGGGAGGCGGGTGGAGGGCGGGGAGGACTCGGGAGGCGGGGAGAGGGCGTGCAGGAGGTGTGCCAGGGAGGAAGCAGGGAGGGAGGAAGGCGGGACCAGTGGAGCTCTGTTCCACCGGATCCTGAGCATTCATGTGGGGCTCGGCACCCAACATAAACGCTCATACTTCACCCCTGACCTTTTGGTCAGAGGTGAATTGAGTAGCCGCATTGTAGTGCTATTTCCCTTACCCGGGGGAAGGGGACAAAAGTGCTGCCCATGGCTGCTGTTGGTGTGCAGGATGTGGTGGCAGCCATTTTTGGTGCCGCCACAGCCGTGTGCCATGGGAGCTCAGGACTGGGCTGTCAGTCTGCACCAGATCTGGTGGCTACCGGAACAGTTTTCTTCTTCTTGAACATATTAAGCTGTGTTATATGTGAGTCAGATCATTGGTCCATTTAGCTTTCTCTTCTCCATGTGGTGGCTCTCCAAGGTCTCCGGCAAGATTTTTTCCTAAGCAGAAATTATTGTAACTGGAGATGCCAGGGCTATTTCCTGCTAATATTAGGCTTCAATCCCATGCATGTTTACCTGAGAGCAAACGCTTCTAAGTACAGTGAGACGTACCTCTGAGCAAACGTGCAAAGGATTACTGTGCACAATATGTATCCATGAGCTGAGGATTCAGGAGCGTCTCTTAGCAAGGGAAGGTTCCACCACAGGAAATGAGCCCACTAAATTTTACCTAAAGCAGTATCTGTGGCACATTGGGGGGGGGGGATCTTCTTCCCTTGTTGAAGGAATCCTAGTAAGTTAGAAATGATTTTTATAAAATTAGTCTAATTTTGAAGAGAGGGTGGGGTTTTTCCTCATCTTTACACATCTCTAGGTTCACTTTCCACTTAGGTTGTGATTCCTGAAGCCTTCAGTCTGATTCGTTTGGTTGTCTTGATGTTTTCTCAGCCAGGAGGCCTCACTTAATCTTCTTGTGTTGTTTTTGATGTTAAAATTTTGTTTACTGCATTGCCTTGTGTAGCATGCTCAATTGTTGTCAGGGCAAAATGAGGGGAGGAGTCCTTATTTCTGCAGCTGATCAGCACTTCAAGCTAATAATGATTGGTAGTCATTTTTTTTTCCGCTACAGCTGAGGCGTTCAGTGTAAGCTTTTGTGTTGACCTGTCATCCTGCCTTTAGCTGCAAGTGGAAAAAACAATATAACAAATAACCTTTGGAAAACTGCAGAGACATTTATTTTAAACTCTCCAATATAGTGCTTTTCCTCTGCATTTATTGGCATGTGTTTTGCTCAAATGAATGCACTCTGCCATTCCACCTTCCACTGAGGCTGTAAAAGTCTGACTAGTATAATTAATGTAGTTTTGTGGGGAAGGGTTTTCAAACTGATCAATCTATAATTATGTGTATTGAAAATTGCCCTTTTCTCCTTTTCAAACTTTACTAGCGATGTCATCACTTAAAGCAGTGTGACATTTTGGACTTGTGATTTGACAGAAGCATCTGATGGGGGTCTAAATGCAACACAGTGGATATTCAGTGCATATTTAGCAGGTGTATATATCATACTGAAATGAGTAATAATGGATTGATTCACCTGTTACCCCTCCATCTGAATGAAATGAGACTTGACTACCTAGCACAGTATGATGATATTTTCATTACAGTGTTCTTGGAATCAAATCTGGAAAAAGCCTGAATTCTTAATTGGCAACTATATTCCCTGAAAAGCCACTTTGAAAATGAGGTTGGGGTTGATGACCAGGGTTCCATCACCCACCTCCAACCTAAACCACCCATCACCAACCCTAAACCAACTCATCACCACCTCCAATCTAAAAAGCTGTCTACTGCCACCTTACTTACTTATTTAAATCCAGGGTGATAGTGATGCTTTTAAAACAGCACTTCAAAAATACTGCTGAAGGAGAAGTTTACAACTCTAATGAGAAATGACCAGCCTCCTTCCACCAATAGTAACACAAGAAAAAGGTCATGGAGATGTTTCCATACTGTAGTATCTGTCTTCCTACAGTAAGAAAATTGGTTTCCTAGCACAGACTTCATTAATCAAAAATGACTAAATGACGCTTTCAGAGTTCCATCTGGTGCCCTAGCAGAGAGTTATGTAGGATGGGCAAATTGTGTCTAAATGGAATTCCATCAATATTGAATCCCATTTGTAGTAGATAGTCTAGATTGGCATGGATTAATCCAATGACTGAGTTGGACGGGAATTTGTTTCTGCAGCGGAATTGTCACCTGGAACGTCATACTGCATATGCCATGCCTCTGCTCATTTGCAGCAGTGGCCCAGAAATGTGTGATGGTGGCCCGGCTTTTGCGCCACCGCAAACGGTCTTATGCTACCAGAATGTGAGTTCTGGCAACACAAGGCCCAAATAGGATTGGTTCGTGTTGTGGTCTTTTAACCAGTTAACTTACTTCCTTAGTTCCTATCGCTTTGCTACCCTGTTCTCCCCCCTCCCAAGGGAGCAGGCCTGAGTTATAAGGATTTGGAAATGACACCGTTGTTGCCCATCATCACGGCTTGACCATGTCTTTTGCACTGCAGTTTCCGGTTTGTTTCTTTTACCTGGTCGGTACAGTTTGCCAGAACCCAGGAGTGCATTTCTTTAGTCTGTCACACAGAAGCTTGACTCCTCCTGTTCCTGCCCCAAGCCCATGAGCTTGGCCTGGGGTCGCTATTATGGCCACCTCCTACCCTTTTCCCCCTTTCTACTCTTGTCCTCAACTAGTGCTCTCTTTCCTCCAGTCCCCTCTCTCTGTCCTGTGTCCTGTTTCCTACTCCTTGTCACTGTCTCTGTCCAGGCTGGAACCTCTTTTGGTTCTCGCTCTCCTCCTTCCTGGTCTTCTCCTAGTTGTCCTGTTCCGTCCTCCTGCTTTCTGCTCTGTCACTGTTTGCCACTCCTGGTCTTTGCCCCTCTTCCTTGCTACCTTGGTTCTTGTCAGGGATGGACACTCACAGAGGCATAGGTAGGTCATTTGACACCTGGGGCCCATAAATTTTTGTCACCCCATATGACTTAATTATTTAATTAATTAATTAATTAATAATTATATTGTTTAATTAATTAATTCACTTTTTATACCACCCTTCCTCTAAGCAGCTCAGGATGGTGTGCAAGGTTCCTCTCCTTATTTTGTCCTTACAACAACCCTGTGAGGTAGGTGAGAGAGATAGTAATAGTCATGACATGGAATGAATAATAATAATGGCCAGAAAAATAAATGCAGTGAATATTTCCCCACAAGCAATGGATAATTTCTGCATCAAATGGTATATAACATGATGGTATTATTCCTAAAAGCTACGATTTCCAGAATTTGGGTCACTAGGGTGTCACCCCCCCCCCATGTCTCATTGGCCTGCTTTGAGTTAAGGCAGTGGTTCTCAAACTTTTAACACTGGAACCCACTTTTTAGAATGATAATCTGTCCAGGACCCACCAGAAGTGATGTCATGGCTGGAAGTGACATCCTCAAGCAAAATAAAATAATTATAAAGAATTAAATTAAAGAAAAACAGATAAATAAGGGGAAGTCAGCCCTGTTTCACCAAGTGAATTTTCTCTGTAGCCTGCCTCCAATAACACCCCCCCACAAATAAATCAGTGAGATTTTCAACCCTCCCCAGTGCCCACCTTACCAGTTCAAGCCTCTGGTTTATTCTTTGGGGGTGGGCTGCCTTCTGGAGCATTTGTTGAGCTCCACTTTCATCAGATGGGGACCATGCAGCTAGCCTTGCATTCCTCTTTGTCTGACTTGACCAGGAGCAAAGGCACATTTGCTTACTCATGAGTAAACACAACCATGTGGCTTACTTTCACTTTCCGTAGGGTTCAGTACATTTGTCTGCTTAGAGGGAGGGACTTTCTTCTTGGATGTTTTGGGGGGCTGCTTTCACTGGATAGGAACCATTCTGGTGTCATTGGATTCCTCTCAGCCTGCCCTTTCCAACGAACTGCAGCAGGTTTGCCTACTTGTGAGTAAACGCACTGTAGGGCTCAGTTTCATTTTCCATAGGGTTCAATGTATTTTTTGGTTTCCGGTTTTTTGGCCATATCTTTTGATGGAATTGAGATATTTCAATCTGATTTTTCGCATTGGATTCCACTGGAAATTCCGCATCCAACGGTATATAGCATGATGGGGTTACTCCTAACCTTCGCAATGTTAGCAATGTTGGGGTATTTGTGGTGTTACATCCCCCCAAGGGTGGTACCCGGGGCAGACCGCCTCCGCCCCCCCGCTAACTACACTACTGGACACTCATGACTCACAGACTCGGCTTGAGTCACAAAAACACATGTTTTGTGAGACTCATGGGAACTTCAGTCACACATGTCACTGACTCAGGCACTGACTCGCGACTCAAGGTTTTCACCCCGAAAGAATAATGATTTGTATAAACATGAGTCACCTTGCCTCCTCCACCCACTTTTCCAATAGAGCATACAAATTATTCTCCCTGTAGGCCCCATGTCAGGTCTTGTCTCCACTCTAGCTATCTGTTTTTCTGATAGCAGTTGAAGCAGCAATTTCCTCACTCACTGATCTCACTCACTTCACCTTACTCACCTCACTCTTCACTCTGTCCTGGTGAGGTCCCTTTAACCTTAACCTTCTACTGCTCATGCATTAATAAAACATACGTTTTATTAATGAAAAGAGAGTAGCAAAGCGGATCACTTCTGCTCATGCCCAGGTAGTGATGATCTGCTTCGCTACCCCATCCCCTTGCCCCTTTCTCGCATGGTCCCTTTAAATTTAAAAGGATCATGCAAGGAAGCAGCAAGGTGAGGGGGTAAGGAAGTAGACTGTGGCCACTACATCTGTGGTGAGCTACGGGGTGGTGATAGCAGACCTGGGGTGAAGGGCCAACCCAAGTCAACCACTCTCCCTACCACCCACTACAAGCCATATCATTCGCATAATGGATGGACGGCCCTTTCTGCAACCTTAACTATTAATAAAACCTATGTCTTGAGTGTGAGCAGCAGAAACCAGAGGGGGATTTTGGCAGGTTCAAGAGGTTCTATGCTGCTTTTCTCTTGTGTGAAGAAAAAAAGAGAGACCTTAAAGGCTGTTGTTCTTTTTGCACAATGTAGCTCTGTAATTTCAGTCTTGTCATAAAAGCTCAGCTCGCCCAGAATGTCACTTCTGAGCATGTGTATATGTCATATTTTATCTATCTCAAATCAAGAAAAGACAAAATTCTGCTATTTTTGTTTGCTTTGCTAACTCTATCATTTCCTGTCCTCATTTTGCACTCTGATGAGAACTCAGATTATATACCCAGGGTGCTGACCTATATGCACCCTGCACACAGTAGCCTTTTCAATGCGCAGTGTGCAGAAATATGATCCCTTCTGTTAGTTTCTTTATGGAACAAATTAGCTTTAAAATTAATGCTTGCTTCAAAAACTGCATTCCATTTTGCCATTACATTAACAGATCAGTACAACTGTCAAAGTGACTTAAGCAAACTGAATCACTGAAAATATAAGGGACAGTGAAAAAGTCCTCTTCACAGCAGGGACCATGGAGAGAGAACAAGATCGCTTCCATTAACCTGCTTAGCCCAACCACCATCTGACCACTCCCTTCTTATGGCCCAATCCTAATCAATAGTAGTGCCAATGGAACATTTGTTCCACCCACACACACTGCTGCAAAAGCACCATAAAGTGCTTTGTGACAACACTGCTAGTCAGCATGCCATCAGGAAGGCCAGATCCTTCCTGCATGTGCTGGCAGAGAGAAGGACACCTGCCAGACCAGGTAGGTTCAGTACAGGGGCAGGGGAGGGTGGGCAGGGGGTAGAACAGGTTAGTGGATTGAGCCTGGAAGGTGGTAGGATTAGCAGTGCCTGTATATGCCATATCCTATACCCCTTCCTGGGCCAATTCACTGCACAGATCAACTTGGTTTGGCACCAGTCCCCTTACCCCAAGGAGACCCTTGTGGGAATTCCCTTGTGGGATGTAGCAGAGCCCACATCATCAGACTGTCTGGGATCTTGGACCAACTGCTACACTACTCAGTTCCTACACTGCTGCAGCACTGTGTCATTCAGTATGGAACAAATGTAATGTTGCTGGATTTCAGGTTCAGAACTGAGACGCCAGATTTGAAAGGCCTCAGACTTACATTCTGGAGAGCCACTTCTGCAGCTTCCCCCCTCCCTTACATTCCAAATTTAGTGTATGCTTTTGGCATGCCACCCCACCCCTTCCAGTTGGCCTGGAAGGACAGGAGGAAGAGATGGTGAAGTGATGCAGCAACACAAGTTTTGCAGCCGCGTAAGTGGCTATAACAAAATTATTTCAAAATTAAAAGGTGTTTGCTAGTCTGAAAGAAGATATTGCTCCACTGAAAAGGGTGAGAAAATCTCTCTCTCTCTCTCTTTCAAAAAAAATAAATAAAGAACCTTGACACCATATTTGTTTTGGTCATAGATTTGGAGGGGTCTCTGACTTGGCTACCCTAAAGAGACAGTTGGAAGCAGAGGCACTTTCATTAGCCTCTTTTGCCCTTTTGTTTTGTACAGTATATGTTGTTTGCTTGCTTTGTTGTGACCTGCACAGTGTTTCTCAAAGTGTGCTCCTAGGAGCCCTAGAGCTCGATGGGACCCTTCCAGGGGCTCCACAATCACATCATGAATGGCCACTATCTGCTTGGTGCTACACCACTCTGCGCATGTGTTGGCACTCTGGGGTTCCCCAAGACTCCCAGTATGCACCAGCAGAGCTCCCCGAGACTCTGTTTAGAAGTGTAATTGGCTCCAAAGATGTAAAGTTTGAAAACCACTGTTCTAGAGCAGTGTTTCTCAAACTATGGGTCAGGACCCACTAGGTGGGTCACGAGCCAATTTCAGGTGGGTCCCCATACATTTCAATATTTTATTTTTAATATATGAGACTTGATGCTCCCATGGTATGTGACTGCATTTGGGGAAATGTTACAGACTTGTACTTTTAACAAGCTACTATGTATAATCTTTTACCAATGATATTCAATGGGACTCCTGGCTAAGTTTGGGTAGGATTGCAGCCTAGGATTGTTAAACATTTTCTTGATTGATGGTGTCACTTCCAGTCATGACATCACTTCCGGTGGGTCCTGACAGATTCTCATTCTAAAAAGTGGGTCCTGGTGCTAAATGTGCGAGAACCTCTATTCTAGAGAGACTGAGGAAAGAGCTGAAACCTAAAGAATAACAGTTCTAGGAATTCCCAATAACAAAAGCTTTAACAAAACACTATCAGGAGGCAAAAACAGGGACACCATAACAGTAGGCTGTATCTTTAGTTAGACCTGATTAATCTTGACTAAGCGATTTCAGTGGGACTCAGTGATTGATGAAGGGACAGGTAATAAACAAAAATAAGGCCTGGCCCTAGTAAATAGGAGCAGTTGGAGCAGATGCGAATCCCTCAGAAACGAATAGAAAAATGAATTGAATTAATATAAATAAAAAGATGAAAAGAAAAGACTTGAACGTGACCTGGAAACAAACTAGGCTGAAAGAGAAGATTCCATACTCTATAGTGAGAGTTTTCTGTGAATCAAATGAACATACAAGTTGGAACCCATGTATTTTGTTTCAGTGTTTTAAAAAAAATATATCTCATTCTTACTTGACTTTTATTATCAAAACAGTTCATTTCATTATGACCACATTCATGTATTTCTTTTCTCCTTATTTAAGTTCCTGTGATTTATTTTCTGATTCCTGCTGTCCTACTTTCGATACCTTATCTATGGATTTGTGACTGTCAGTAGATTATTTTCTTCCTTTTCCCCCCTTTAGATGTGCAATGTTTCTGTCTGTATTCTTTCTGCAATTTATTCCTGCCTCTCTTCGATCTCTCTGTAGGACTTTTTTTGTTCTCCCCTATTGACTTCTGTCTATCTCATATAACTGTGGTAGATACTCATCTTTTTCTCCCCTCAGTCTCAGAAATTGGTCTCTCTTGTTCTTCCTCTCTTTTCTGTCACAAAGTTTACAGCAGTTGAGAATGGTTAGTTGCAGTTCTTCAAATATATATGCCTGTCAAGCCGACAGTCATTATCCCAATGTCCTAATCTTTCCCAGCATTCTCTGTCATCATTTGTCTATGCGTACATGTCCCTTCAATGTTCCAATACTGTCAGCTGCATTTATCCCTTTACACTTGTTCACAAATGTGGATGCACACACTTCCAGAGTTTTCCGTTTCCCCTTTTATCTGTTTACTTTAATCAGCAAAGTCTTAGCCATTAAAATCTTGTTTTGCGCGGGTTGCAGTTCCTGGGTTGGCTAAGAGGCTTGTTGCCTCTGCATTTCTATTTAGCCAGCCCCCTTCCACCATCTGCTATGTTCCTTTACATTATGCCCTCAACATCCATTTCTGGTCCCAAGCATCCTCCATTTGCACATGCACAAGTGAATATTTTCTGGTTGGAGTTTGGGAATGGGGAAGCAAGGAAGATGTAGGACTTAAAAAAAATTTTTTTTCTTGAAACCAGAAATGGGTTCCCACCTCATTCAGAACAGAATTCTGCCTTGTCCTTCCACCAATTTTGGTATCTGGTCATGGCCAGGGCCAGCTCATCCATGAGGTCAACAGGAATAGTCATCACAGTGCCCAATCCTATCCAATTTTCCAGGGCCGGTGCAGCTATATCAATAGGGCATGCGCTGCATCCTGTGGTGGGGGGACAGTCACATAGGCCTCCTCAAAGTATGGGAGCATTTGTTCCCTTACCTCTGGGCTGCATTGCTGGAAAATTGGATAGGATTGGGCCCTCAGACAGGTAATTGGTGGGGGAGGGGCGCCCAAACCTATTTGCTTCCACTACCCCTTCTTTTACTCCCTGGATTAGAAATGGAAGAGGGACACAGAGAGGAAGAGGAAATGTGGAGGGAAGGAGAGTGCTGAGCTAGAACATTGGAGAATGGGAGGACCAGAAGCTAGCATGTCTTCTGGTAAGGAGGGACAGCATTTGGCATTCCCCCTCAGGCATCAGAAAGTCTTGGCATGGTTATGGCATAGCCACTTTACTAATATATAGATCAATATATTCCCTTCAAGACTCTGCTATCATGCCTGTGAAAAATATATGCATAGCACCTGGGATAAGGCACAACACAAATCATGACATTCTGGCGATTTTTGTCCAACAGAAGCGTTCATGGGAAAATAAGCAACCAGAAAGTGTGTGCATTTGTTCATAGCATTACTGCATTTTTAAAATGTGAAGTTTTGCAATGTTGTCAAAGTCTCGTTGGTCCTCACAGTAACCCTATGAGACTCATTATTTCCATTGCACAGACCGAGGCAGAAATTTAGGGATGGTGAAAAGCCGTGAGGACGTTTGAAACAAAAATCTAGTTCATATAGGGCACAATCCAAACCGGCACTTAGGCTGGCATAGGTGCCCCAAGAGGGTCGCAAACGAGCTGTAAAGAGGGAGGAACGTGCCATGGGAGGAAGCTGCATCGGTGCATCTAGATGTGCCGATGCATGGAGGTCAGCAGAAGCCTCCACGGTGGCTTCCTCGCTGCCGTTTGTGTCAGCGCACCCGTACTGACACAAGCAGCTAAGGTAGCCATGGGGAGGCTTGGAGGAGGCAGGAGGGGGTGTTTCTGGGTGGGGGAGGGTGGGTGATGGGTGGCCCTGGGGGCAGGCGCGCAGGCAGCCGGGGGCGGGGCTGGAACCCTGCAGTTACACCGAATCCCAACCCCAGTCCCTGTGGAGAACGGAGTGACTTCAAGCCGCTCTGCTCTCTTCGAACTTGCGCCACCTCTGGAGGTGGCGCAGGTCCAAGGAGACCCATTGGGGCGAGCAGCCCTTACCCAGGGGTAAGGGGAAGTGTTTCCCCTTGCCCCTGGTGGAGCTACTGCAGCCAACGAACCTGTGTTGGATGCAGCGCAAGCCTCCTGGCTTGCCTGCTCCAGTGCAGGTTTGGATTGTGCCCATAGTCTAAGAATCTGGGCCAGTGGTTCCCAAACGTTTTAGAAACCGCTTTTCAAACCGCACTCTATAGGGACCCATCTAGGTTTACTAGACTTTTAAAAAAGGAGATCTGGAAAGAAGTTACATTTTTATTTATTTGTTGTATACAAGGAATAATAACCAGAAAAAAGACCCTCAAACATTTATTTCCATATATTTATGCATGCTTGCAGACTCCAGGAACTCAGTTCCTTGCATTGCAATTAGCAACTATCTTGCAACCTGCAGGGGCTGAGCTCTTTGCAGGGTAATTAACAGCTACTACAGTATCTGATTTTTGAATAGCCTCAGGGCTTGAGGCAATTTGTTATCTGATCTTTCCATCGCCTTTTGGAGACCCACCAAAAATCAGGTACCGACCCACCAGTGGGCCCCAACCTGGGACACTGAGAGGAATCTTATCAGTGGGTACAAAGTTTCTTCTGGGCCCCTTCCCCAAAGACGGAAGAAGTGAAACGGAGTGGGGGGTGGCATTAGGGGTGAGCAGAACGGGGGACCAAACAGGAAGGGGGAAAGTGGCAACAGCAAGAATGGTCTTTGGAGCCCAGGTCTACCAGTCTTCCCAATGCAGAGCTCAGGTCTACCTGCCTGCCCAGCATTGGCGCTAGATACTGTAATACAGAAAACCAAACACACTCCTAAGTCTCTCTAAAAGCTTTCAAATATAGAAAATCATTGCAGGAGATTCGTATTTAGACTCACACTAGAATGGAAAGTGTCCTGCTTGCACCAAAACAGACTTCTGCAGCAGCTGCAGTCCTGCAGCTGTGTCCCTGAGCTCCTCTACACTCCTTCATGGTAAGTGGATCCACTGTAGAAGACCAGCTTCCTCTCAGATGTGACACTGTTGAGGAATGTTCCTGGCCTGGTGTGTATGACTTGTGGCAGTAGTCGCCGCCATGCATTCCACGTGGGCAATCAGTCTAGGTGAGATTGAAAAATTTCTGAAATTGAAATTTCTGAGCCTCCTCCATCGGCTCCTGGACTCCCTTTTTGACCCTGGGCCCAGGTACAAATTACCCCCTTTACCCCCCTCTCCTAGGCCCTGGTTCCAACCCACAGTTTGGGAACCACTGAACTGACTTAACTGAAAGCAGTTTTCCTACAAAGATCTTAGTTTCTTGATGAAAACACTTATTTTACTAGTTAATATTTAGCATTCATATAGTGCTTTGTGAGTACAGAAAGCATTTCACATGTTCTCCTGACATCATCATTCTGACATCATTCTGACATCAGCCTTGTAAATAAGTAGTTGTAGCCTCATATCACAGCAGGGGAACTGAGGTTGAGAGGGAGTTGCTTGCTTAAGGCCACCTTGTGAGAAAACATGGCAGAGGTGCAATCTGAACAAGGGACAAGCTGATTTGATTTACAGTGCAGTCTCTTTGATAATATTATCCTATGCATACATGCTAGGAAGAAAATTCAGGATTACTTTCAGTAGTTCCCTTGGAAATCAATGCTGATTCCTGGAGTCTCCAGATCTTTGGGAACCACTGAACTGGGTTAACTGAAAGCAGTTTTCCTACAAAGATCTTAGTTTCCTGATGAAAACACTTATTTTACTAGTTAATATTTAGCATTCACATAGTGCTTTGTGAGTACAGAAAGCATCACACGAGTTCTCCTGATGTCATTCTGACATCAACCCTGTAAATAAGTAGTTGTAGCCTCATATCACAGCTGGGGAACTGAGGTTGAGAGGGAGTGGCTTGCCTAAGGCCACCTTGTGAGAAAACATGGCACAGGTGCAATCTGAACAAGGGACAAGCTGATTTGATTTACAGTGCAGTCTCTTTGATAATATTATCCTATGCATACACTCTAGGAAGAAAATTTCAGGATTACTTTCAGTAGTTCCCTTGGAAATCAATGCTGATACCTGGAGTCTCCAGAACAATTCTGGTGGGTGGGCAACCTTCCTAAGGAAGAACACTCACTTTTGTTCTTAAAAAACGTAAGCTTGGTCATTAACATCACTGCACTTAGAGAACACTTAAGTTTACAGTTAAAATAAACCTTAAGCCTGTTGTGGGTGAGTGTTTTGGAAGAAAGAAGAAAACAGTTCCTGTTTAT
Source organism: Tiliqua scincoides (assembly GCF_035046505.1). Taxonomy (NCBI): domain Eukaryota; kingdom Metazoa; phylum Chordata; class Lepidosauria; order Squamata; family Scincidae; genus Tiliqua; species Tiliqua scincoides. The sequence goes on from NC_089823.1 coordinate 88,675,537, forward strand.
TTGTGACAGGCACTGTGGCACCATAGCTTTAATAAGAGGGTGGCCATCTGTGATCCCTGGAACTGAGAATGAAAAAAAGCTCATGCCAGGGCACTAAAGTGCAGCTGCATCACTATGGCCACTTTGATTTAGGGCACAATCCTATGCAGGTGTACTCAGAAGTAAGTCCTATTTTGTTCAGTGGGACTTACTCCCAGGAAAGTGTGGTTAGGATTGCAGCCTAAGGTACACATAAAGGGAAATCTTCTCCCCTATACTATATAATGCTAAAGGTCTCAGGATCATGACTGGTGCCAGCCCTGAAGCTGAATGCTTTTTTGGTATATAGCCATGTGGGGTGAGGGGGTGTAGCAGGAAGAGAGTTGTTTTTTATTTTTTTAACCTCAGAGTTTGCAGTATGTCTCTGAAAAACAGTTGACTGGAGTGTTGGCAGGAAAGGTGTATGGACTTCCCTGAGGCAGCTGGTGGGCCACTGTGTGCTGGACTGGAGTAGAAAAACTGAGAATTGAGAACGTACCTTTTTATGACTACTCTGTACAAATTTGGGACTTCTGTCATCAGGAACCCTTTTGTACAGTCAAGGATCTGCAAGGATCCATTCTATGGCACAGAGACCTGTTGGCTCTCTAGCCAGACATAGAGATTACTTGCAGTGCAACACCCTTACCCTAAGGAGGCCAAAACTCCCCTGCAGGATTCAGTGGACATCACTGTGGCTTCACTGCATCCCTGTGCAGGGAGTTGCAGTAGATTGGGCTGTAACTTAAGAATGCTTTTTGCTTTTAGATGGGCTGCCTCTTGGCTTTCAACATATTAAATCACCATCAGTTCCAAAAACAGCTCCATGGTAATGTGGATGTCAGTGCTAATCACTGTTACTCTATTTGCAGATCAGAGTTTAAAGGAATCTCAAGGACTTCTCTCATTCCTGTTATAACAATACATCTTTACAGGAGTAGCGTTCTGTTTTCCATTGAAAGATGCAATATAGTTTGCTTGCTGAATGTCTTCTGAGTATAGGCAACTAATTTTACTGTTCTTCCAGCACCTTCAACATTGATGCATGCTGGTACTTCTTGCATTCTGCTTTTGATGCTCTAGACCAGGGGTGTCCAAACTTTTTGGCATGGCAGGAGGGCCACATCATCTCTCTGACACTGTGTCAGGGGCCGGGGGGGGGGGGAAGAGTTAATTTACATTTCAAATTTGAATAAATTTACATAAATGAATACATTAGAGATGGAACTTAATGAATGAATGAAAGTCTTGCAATAGCTCATGGCCTATAAAAGGCCTTGCACAAAGCAAGGCCAGCCTTTCCTTTGCTGCCACTGCTGCAACTGTTACCCTGCAGATGCCTGATCTCATCTGATCTCGGAAGCTAAGCAGGGTCAGGCCTGGTTAGTACTTGGATGGGAGACCACCTGGGAATACCGGGTGCTGTAGGCTTATACCATAGTCTTTCGAGACTGAAGGTTGCCAACCATGCCATGCATCACAGATGTCAAACAACAAGCAGTAGAGGGAGCCCATGTCCCACAACTCACACAAGAGGTTGAACAGTTGGCTGTCATGCTGACATCAGTTGCATTGGGCCAGCATGGCCTCTAGCAAATCTCCAGAGGGCCAGAGCTCATTGGACACTGGGGCTCCCAGCAGGCCAGACTGGGAGTCCTCAAGGGCTGCAAGTGGCCCCAGGGCTGGGGTTTGGGCACTCCTGCTCTAACCAGTGGTTCTCAAACTTTTTAGATGCCGAGCAGTCTCCAAATCACATCCCGCTGCGGAAAATTCATCTGGGCACCTGGCAGCACATAGCCTTCCACACTGCAGCCTCCTATCTTTCCAGCCAGCCAGCAGTTGCTTCCACTGCCCATTGTCCCAGCAGGTGCTAAGCCCTGATTTCCATGTGGAAGCAGCTGCCCAAAACAAGTTTCTGAGAAGAGAGGCTGAAAAGATGGGAGGTTGTGGCGTGGAACAGAAAGTGCCACATTGCCACATTGCTCCCGGATAGCTTTTTCTTTATGCCAGATCCAGCCTGCAGCCTGTGGTTTGGAGGCCACGGCCCTAGAGGCTGTTGCCTGATTTATAAATGCCAAGGGATGGAGCTATAATGGTGGTAGGTAAGCAGTGCTTCAAACTGGGAAAGGCCATGCTGCACAGCCTGCCTCCAAGCAGAACACTCAGAGGCCAAGGTGTCCCATCTGTTGAGGTTCATTCCTAAGGCCTTCAGATCCCTCTTGCAGATATCCTTGTAGCACAGCTGGGGTCTGCTATGTACCCGTAGGGCGCTTTCCCTGCATAAGTTCTCATAGAGGAAATCCTTTGGGATCAGACCATCGCCCATTCTCACGACATGACCAAGCCAACGCAGACATCTCTGTTTCAGCAGTGTATACACGCTGGGGATTCCAGCTCGTTCCAGGACTGTGTTGTTTGGAACTTTGTCCTGCCAGGTGATACCGAGGATGTGTCGGAGGCAGCGCATGTGGAAAGTGTTTAGTTTCTTCTCCTGTTGTGTGCGAAGAGTCCATGACTCGCTGCAGTACAGAAGTGTACTCAAGACGCAAGCTCTGCAAACCTGGATCTTGGTATGTTCCGTCAGCTTCTTGTTGGACCAGACTCTCTTTGCGAGTCTGAAAAACTCGCAGCTGCTTTGCTGATGCATCTGTTTAGCTCGGTATTGAGAGAAAGAGTGTCGGAGATCGTTGAGCCAAGGTACACAAAGTCACGGACAACCTCCAGTTCATGTGCAGAGATTGTAATGCAGGGAGGTGAGTCCACATCCTGAACCATGACCTGTGTTTTCTTCAGGCTGATTGTCAGTCCAAAGTCTTGGCAGGCCTTGCTAAAACAGTTCATGAGCTGCTGGAGATCTTTGGCAGAGTGGGCGGTGACAGCTGCATCATCGGCAAAGAGGAAGTCACGCAGGCATTTCAGCTACCCATTCATACCCATTGGGTGGAAGCAAGCATTCCACCAGCTTGTTTAACCCTTGATGCACATAGCCTAAGCTGCCCTGCCAATTTCGCGAACCACCAAAAATTGGGTTGTGACCCATTGGTGGGTCCCAGACCCACTAAGAAATGCTGCTTGAGACAGTGTAATAATCACCATTAGCTGCAATTATTTTAATTTTATTAACTTTGCATACAGTTCATTGACACACATTGGTTGTTTCCCCTTGTATTTTTCATTGCTTGCATTGCTTTTAAAAATATTTTATGAAGCAGGTAAGGTGCAGGAGAGAAATTTACATATACTAGAAAAATATTTCAGATTCTGCTTATGTCTCTTTGAAGGAATGGGAGATGGAAAGAAGAACAATTATAGTTCTTCGAGTTTCTGGGATTATGAATCAATGGAGGAATAGCCTAGTTAGACAACATATTGGAGCAACTGAGGTTTTGTGGTGCAGAAAGGAGGTTTAAACTATGAAAAAGCTTGCTGGTTCACAGCATGGAAGTATACAAACTTGTTTGTGTTTGTGTGTGTGGGGGGGAGAAACCTATTCACTTCATTGAAAAATTAGATTAATAGGAGTATTATGTGGATGGCTAGGTTAATCATTTTTCATAGAAAACACAGAAAACACTTCTATGTTTTTATGTAAATATAGAAAACATTTTTTTTGCGATTATCTCTCTTTCCATGTGCTTATCTACCTTTGTTGTCCTATGTCTGATTTAGATTGCAAGACTTTGATACAGGTAACTGCCAACTAGATCTAAGTAAGAGTGGATTTGGATGGTCAGGAACTATATGAAGGTAGTGATCTGAAATTTAGGAATCCAGAGTCCTACACAGAGTTCCATGTCAAAATTTTGAAGTGGGAAACCAATTCCAAGATGTATAAAGGCCTCTATGGTAGTGGTTCCCAAACTTTTTGTGACGGGTGGCTCCCTTAACCCACTGTGCCATTGGCAGCAGCTGCCCTAAAGGTGACAATCCTATACATTGTATAGGGAAGCAGATTTTTCACAAGGAGTTTGGATCAAGGCAAGCAAGTTGTGAAGAAAATAAGGGAAAGCAAAGATTATCAAAAGGAAAACTTTGTGAGGAAAGGGATTACAAAGGGAGCCCTGTAAACCAAGTGGCACTGAAAAAGTGACGGGAGGTAACCAAGACGGGAAAGGAAGGAGTAAAAGGAAGCAATGGTCAAGTCCTGGTATAAGCAGAAATACACATGGGAAAAGAAGTAATTTGCTTCCTGACTGGTGAAGCGACCCCAGGACTAATCATTTGGGCCACATTTTCATAGGTACCACTGACTGCTAGGCATTGGGATTTCTGTACTCCTGGATGTGATATTTTGGTAGAAGTGTAGTCATTCAAAAATTATTTTTACACATTGTACTTTGAGAAGGACTATACATTTGACATTACTTACTTGCTTTAAATATGGCTGAAGTCACTACTGTTTTTGCAAATTATCATCATCACTCAGCTGCCTTTCTCATTCCGGGTAAAACGAGAAAAATAGTGACTGACTTCACAGGATTGTCATGAATAACACAAATACCCTGGCACAGTAATTTTCACACAAGTGATTCAACCAGTATGGTTCAAATGCTAAGAACTATCTAAGAGCCCAATCCTGAGCTCTGTGCACTGGCTTACTGCCAGCGTGCACTGTCGCAAATGCGCCGTAAGGCATGTTTGTGGAGCTTGGTGCCGGCCCAGTGCCAGAGCTAGTCCAGTGTGAGTTGGTGGAAAGCTGGTGCTCCACTGGTCAGCAGTTGCCCGAACTGTGGGGCAGCGGAGAGGTAGGTGAGGGCTTGGGGGGAAGAGGGGAGGAGGAGTTCCAGGGCAGAGGTATGCTGGGGGTGGGAGGAAGGATTCTGAGCTCTGTGTCGGGCCTCGTGCCCGACATGGAACTCATTGATTCTGCAGCAGATCCTGAGTTGCCGCAGACTCAAGTAGCCCCAATATGGGGCTACTTTTCTTACCCATGGGATAAATGTCCCCTCCCCTGAGATGCCACTACCAGCTGCCCAGTTGTGCTCAGAATGATGCAGTAGCAATTTTTGGCACTGCAGCAGCCCCATGCTCCAGGCTGCTCAGAACTGGGCTGTAAGAGACATTATCCGAGTTCCAGCTAGTTCCTAGCTCCTAGTTCCAGCTACCCATGCCCTAAGCCTAAGCAAATGGGCATCCTCACCAATTGATGATGTGGTGCCCTTTTGCAGATGAGTATCTCTGGATCAAACCCTATGTAACAATAAAAATGGTTGTACAAGTGCTATAAAAATTATTTATTCATTCATTCATTTATAGTTCACGTACAGAGTGGTAGTTGGAAGCTGATAAAGGGAAATTATACATATTCTCTATTTATGTTTCATTAAATTAGACAGCTTTAACTTGGAGAGCTATTAACTTAGGCAGCCTAACTTATTAGGCAGCATTTCTAAAAAAGTTCAGCAAATCAATAAAACAATCATATAAAGAACAACCTTTGAAATTTAAACATGAGAGGTTATGTGCACAAAAGCCAAACTTTCAAAGGAAGAACTTGAAAAGACCCCAGTATATTTCATAGCAAAATATGTACACTGTCAACTCTTGTTTATCTTTGAATGCAGGCTTAATTACAGTGAATTGGAAGCAAGTTATTTATGAAAGAAGGGCTCTTGTCCAAAAGGATGCTAGTGATCACATTAGTACCAGAGAGTTTCTAAGGGCTGTCTGGGCTAAACTGGATATGGATCAGGTTCATATAAATACAGATTCTCCTAATGGATAGTGTTCTGATAGTGCATTAAGATGTCTATTTTTTATTAATTTTTTTTGTACAAAGCTGTTTGTACAGTATAAGTATAACACTGGAAAACTACTCAGGAGTACTTTACATCAAGAGTACTATAGACCCACAGCTGTTAGATGTTCTCAAATAATTTTTTGAAACATTTAAATTAATGTCTGTTTCATTGTCATACTATTTTAAAGAAAGAAATAGTTACAGAGCAGAAGAATGGCTGATTCTGGGATGCAGTGATAAGAAGTTACCATTTCCATCTATACTGTGCGTTTGTTTGTTTGTTTGTTTGTTTGTTTGTTTGTTTGTTTGTTTGTTTGTTTGTTTGTTTGTGTGTGTGTGTGAGAGAGAGAGAGAGAGAGAGAACCTCCTTCTTCTTAATCTCTCCCATAAAAGAGATTAAGCCCTATACTGCTCTGGACCAGGGTATCTTAGAGGTCGCCTACTCCCGTACAATCCAGCTTGTCCTCTTAGGTCATCAGAGAAGGCCTTTTTACAAGTGCCGCCACCTAGGGAGGTACGTGGGGCGGCTGCAAGAAATAGGGCCTTCTCAGTAGTGGCACCAACGCTATGGAACTCCCTTCCCCTTGACTTAAGAATGGCTCCCTCTCTTGAGACCTTTCGGCGAGGCCTGAAGACCCTTCTGTTTAAACAAGCCTTCTGAGTTCTCGGCCTTTTAACATCTTTTTAACATCTTTTAATATTTTTACAGGCCTGATTCTTTTATGACTTGCTGCTGCTCTATGCTCTTTTTACCTAGTTTTTATTCTGACTGCTGTTTTTTATGATGTGTTAATATGTTTTTATTTGTTTTTAAATTATGTTTTTAATATGTTGTAAGCCGCCTTGAGTCCCTTCGGGGAGAAAGGCGGGTAAAAATAAAGTTGTTGTTATTATTATTATTATTAAAAGATAAAGTAGCCTGTACCTGATAAAGTAGCCTGGTCTGGGAAGTCTTTGGCTCCTGAGTTAGGGGGAGGATCCAGAATCCTCAAAGTGCAATGTAGCTGTTATAAAAGATATGTCACTTGTGCTTTACTGAAGCTGCACACTTATTTTCATCTAATTCCCATTTGTCTCTCTGATCAAGAGTTTTCAGAACCGTGTTAGGACCAATTTACACATTCAGAATAGCCACTGCCATGCAATAAAAGCCTAAACTGGGACTATATCACTTGGGAATTGAGTGGGTGCATGTTTAAATTAAAACACAGTAAGGTAAAATCCCCTGTATTAGAAAACTGGCATATTTTGGATCTCTTACTAGGGGTTTGAAGAATGACAGTGCTAACAGAGCAGTACCATGGAATTATTCTGCATTTGTAGACCAGTTCTAAAATACTGGTAGCTAAGGCACTGCAGAAACAAATGGTATGTATTGTTCAGAGATTGCTAAAGAGTCTTCACAGACCAGTAGGCAAGTCTGCCATATCATCCGCATTGCATTTGTTGGCTGTTTTCCCATAATTCCTTCTAAGCTTGTGTAAATAAGCTAAACCAACAAACTTCTATTTATGTACCATAATAAGTCTTCTCCTAAAGAAACAGGTTGCTGGAACATCATCTTACATGGGCAAAAAAAGCTGTCAAGCTGACTGAATACAAGTTCTTCATCCCTTTTTTTTTAAATGAAGTGGAAAATTTCCAATATGCTCATGGAGCCAAAGATGCTCCATTATATTGGGCACATTGAAATGCTCCTCTTTCAATAATTGATTCATATGTACATGTTTTATATTAAAAAGTCCTGTAAAATATAAATGGTGTTAGTTCTTCTGAGTCACTCCTCCAACAAAGTATTTCCTCACTTGTCCACACAGTGCCAGAAGCACTTAGCTTCACTCTACAATTTCTCTCCACTCTAACTCTTGATGTTAAGTAGAGAGAATGAGGAGATAAATAATATTATTGACACAGTGCTGAGCTGGAGGATCTCTAGATCAGAACTTTCTGATGTTTAAATAAGTGTTACAAGTACAAATGTACACACCCTGCAACTCTGATCTGCAGCTCTTTGACGTCCCAAAGGAAATAAATTCCAAACAATTGCACTATACTTCACTATGAGGAAGAGCATAGGGTTGTGATTATTTAGATTTTGCTCCTTGAATTCATGGCCAGACACTGTAATAATCACACAGCAAATGAATTGCACACATCCACAGGGTGGGTTCTCATGCTCTGTTTGGCAGTTGAGTGCTAAAGGTGTTGGGAAACATCCTGGGAAATGGTACACTTCTCTTTTCCTGGGACACATGACACATTATCTAAAGGCAGCTGTGCGGAGTCAGGCTGCAATCCTATCTACACTACACCTGAGAGTAAGCCCCATTGACTACAATTGGATTTATTTCTGGGTAGATATGGATAGGATTGGGCTCTAGATACAGTACAGTACAGCCGAAACTGGTTGATGCACTCTGGACATAAAGATGCAGAAGATCTGTCCAGGTTTAAAGCTTCCATTCACCTGCTGCTGTCAATCTCTGCTACAGCATGAATGGATATGTATTTGGGGTGGAAAGACCTGGAGACTGAAATACCGACAACCAGCAGGGTGAGTTGTTAGCAAAAGTTGAGTAGGGGATGTCTGTGACAGGAAACTGCATTAAGATGTTTCTCTGGCTTGCTCAGACCCAAACAACAGTAGAGTGCTCTTAACTCTGTTGGCTTCTGTCTATCTCTCTGTTACAACTCTCTCTGCTGGCTTGTAGCTTCCTGCATGGTAAGAACAAGGATTGGCACAACTCTACAAATCCCTCCTACCTGAAAGGTTAAATAGCCTTTAAGAGTTGTGTGCTCAGCTTGATGTAGTGGTAGCTTTGTTTATAGTATTGTTTACCCAAGGGCAATCACTCTAGGGAGCAAAGAAGGCTGAAATCCTAACCAACTTTCCAGCACTCACGTAGCTGTGCCAATGGGGCATGTGCGGCAATCCTGCAATTGGGTGACAGTCACTAAGGCCTCTTCAAGGTAAGGGAATGTTTGCTCCCTTACTTCGGAGCGGCATTGCCCTTACCTTGGTGCTGGAAAGTTGGTTAGGATTGTGCCCTAAGGGGGGAAACAGAATACAAACCTAACTTTGTTTGAGTAAGGCATGCTATACGACACTGATGGATAGGGGAAGGTGGAGGAAGACAACTGAGTAGAGCCTGCATGAGTTTGGAGATGAAGTGCTGCATTGGTTGGCAGAAAGCTGGCTAGGCTGAGTCAGAAGGTTGGATTGACTTTAGAAGTGGAGTGGGTAGTAGAGTGGAGAGGGTATATGCATAACCTGGACGCTATGCATATAAATACACAACTTTTTTCCAAGAAGCTAACTATGTGACTTTTTGGCTAGGATAATCCATTAAAGAAAAATCTGACCTTCTAAAGCAGTAAAGTGTTTGTCCTACCAAAGAAAGGCGTAGGAATGTGACTTTGCTGCTGAATATGTACTAATGAATATACTGTGTTTGGAAAACACAGGAACAAACCCATTTTTCCCCCCTTCAAGCACATCTGAGAGCCTTTCTAAATTCACACCAATATGTCAATATATGCTTGAAAGTACATCCAAATAAATGCATTAGGTGAATATAGTAGATGAACTTTTCCTGTGTCAGGTTGAACCCCAAGGAACCAGATGGCTGGTCTGAACCTTTCAACTGTGCCAGCTGCTTTGGATGCAGCTGGGCTTCAGCTAATGCCTGCTGTCCCCTAACAAGATTTCCCAGGGAGAGTAAAATATGGTCTCTCAAAGGGCAGCAGCTGAAAAAGAACAGTTGGCAAAGGAGAGGATGAGGGTGGAAGCCTTAGAGGGAGATACTCATTAAATCCCAGCCAGCCAGCACCATACTTACAAACCAATTTTCAGTGTCGCTGCCACCAGGGCAATTGCAGTATCTGATACAGTACTGAGAAAAGTCTTAAATATATCCTTAAACATGAACTGAAAATGAAAAAGCTGCCTTGAAAAGTTTCATCACTATGAACAGTTCTCCAGATAGTTCCCAAACTGGGGGGGCATGCAAAGCTCAACAATATAATGAAATCAAAAGAATAGGTTCTCCTCAAACATATTTGGTTTCGGTTGTGAACCTACCATTGAAGTCGATGGGACAAATGCCCGAGGCATGAGCCTCTAGGACCCCATGGAAGCCTCTCTGAGGCTCCTGACGGGGGTCTGAAACTGTGCTTCCAATTTTCTGGAAGTGCAATTTAGTGCAACCGGGGAGGTTCCATTGTGGACCTTTGCCCCAGGTGTGGGGCTGGGGAGGTCCGTGGCTGCTTGGTTTGGTCTTGATTTGGGCATTGTTCAAGTATAAATAATGAAACTTTAATCTATGTGAGGGATTTTTTTAAATCTTGCATTTATGGTGCCAGAGATTGGAGGAGTCAAGGGAAAATCCAAAGTGGAAAAGACATGTGTAACTCTTAAGCTGCAGTGAGTCTTTCAGTTTAAGAACTCAGTCCCATCTGGGCCTTGCACCAGTGGAACTTGCATTTTGTCAGTGGAAAATCCAGGCCACTGGCACAGCAGCCAAAGCAGCCACAGCAGCCAAAGCACATGGAATAGGGCTGCTAGCGCAAATGGCTGGTGACTGGGGGAAGAGTGGAGCAGGGATCGGGGCCAACCATGGGCATGTCAGGGGAAGGTAGGAGGCAGGTATTGGCAGCAGCAGTGGCACTGACATCCAATGTCCCTTTGAGGCTTTGACTCACTCTGGGGGGTCTACCTGGAGTTACACCAGCCAAAGGGCTGCTGCAGATTGTAGTAGGCCATTGGAGATCATGGTGTGGTAGAGTAGGTAAATATAAAAAGTATTTATTTACCTCTCCATCATGTCATGATCCCCAGCCAGCCCATAGCTAGTAGCGGAGCCTGCATCAGTGCTGGTGCATGCTATAGGCGATCCAAGGATAATTTTGAATCGTAAGAGTCTGTTTAAAATATTTGGGATAATTATTGCCACATCATAATGCACTTGCATGTAACAAAACAACAACCCATATAAGGAACTGGTCTAGGTTTGCAGATGCCTGATCTCCTCTAATCCTGGAAGCTAAGCAGGCCTGGTAAGTACTTGGATGGGAGACCACCTGGGAATACCCGGTGCTGTAGGCTTATACCATAGTCTTTCAAGACTGAAGGTTGCCAACCATAACTAGGTTTCCCTGTGCATTTCTCATGCTGTGAATCAACATTCTTCCAAATAAAAAGGTTTGGCAGTTCTGAACCCAATCCTTTTCAGTTTCATTCCAGTGCTGAGAGGTTGGAGTGCCCTTGTTCGGTGAACTTTTTTAATTCTGCAAAGTTGCTCCAAATTATATCAGTCTGCTGGTTTTGTGATAGTGTGTCCGACTGTGTTTACTGCGGTATTTGGTTGGCAACCTTCAGTCTCGAAAGACTATGGTATAAGCCTACAGCACCCAGTATTCAAGGCGGTCTCCCATCCAAGTACCAACCAGGCCTGACCCTGCTTAGCTTCCGAGATCAGACGAGATCCAGCATGTGCAGGGTAACAGTTGCTGCTACTGCAGTATTTATGGGTCCAGAAAATGTGGGAGAAAAAGCACATCAGATGGTGCAGTAAACATAAATGAATGTGATAATGTAATCACATGAAATTTAGGTATCAGATTTACTTATAACTTACTGAATGCTTAGTTGGCAACAGATTTGAATATATCTTGTTAAAGATAAAAATGTTCTATAGAAAGAACCACCAAAACTATAAGCTCCTCATACATAAACATTTGAGAAAACCTGATAGACACATATACTTTATGCATGAGAGAGACAGAAAGAGATCTGTGAATTTGTATTTAAAACAAAACCTCTGTAGTCTATGGTGCTCGTTACTGTGATTTCAGCTGTTTTCAGTGATAATTCAGTCAGTGCCAGTATACTTTAATATCTTGAAGTCTTACACACAACTTGCATATTTTGCTTTTGTTATTGCAGGAATTGATTCTCCTTGATAGGACTCTCTAGGCTTTACAACTCATCAGCTTCTATCAATTCTAGAAGAATTGAAATGCTTGCATGAAAGACTGTAATCGTTTAGGCTGTGTGGATCCTGTTATACTCTAACAGCACACTGAGGATTCTTTGTTGCAAGTCTCAAGTACCCTCTGTTTTGATGATAAGTGAAGTGAGATTGATTGCAATGGGCTAAAATGCATTTAAGAGTCAAATTCTGTCCTCCCCACCCAATGAGGAAAGAGGGTAGGGTGGAAGAAAAAATGGAGGGTAGGATCTGGGCCATGCCATTGCTGCCAGATCCACCCATTCCTGTTGCCTCCCTGCCCCTTCATGCTTGCTCTTCCTGCTCCATTTTGCCCCTCCATGCCCATGTTCCACCCTCCCCCATCCCCTCCCACCTCTCACAGAGGCTTACCTGCTCCTGCGGGTGGCTGGCGCTCTGGCAGTGTGAACAGGAAGGCCCCTGCCTTCCTGCAGGCATCTGGGCAGCACACTCCTGAGCATGCTGCCACAAAGTGCTTTCCAGCGCTTTTTCATAGAAAAACATAGAAACATCGAGTTGGAAGGGACCCACAAGGTCATCTAGTTCAACCCCCTGCCTGTAGCTGGAAATCCTCCTAGAGCATCCCCAGTAGGTGCTTGTTCTGCTTGAAGATTTCCAGTGAGAGAGAATCCACCACCTCCCTCAGTAATCTGTTCCACTGCCGAACTCACCATCAGGAATTTGTTCCAGGCATCCAATCGGAATCCCTTTTCTTGCAGTTTATACTCAGTGGATCTAGTTCTATCCTCAGAGGCAGTTGAGAATAAACTTGTTCTTTGGTCATATGACAGCCCTTCAGGTATTTGAAGAGTGCTTTCAAATCCCCTCTCAGCCTTCTCTTCTCCAGGCTGAACATACCAAGTTCCCTCAACCTTTCTATGTAGAGTTGGTTCTCCAGCCCTCTGATCATCCTTGTCACTCTCCTCTGAACCCACTCCAGTTTGGCTGCATCTTTCTTAAAGTGAGGTGTCCAGAATTGGACATTGTACTCTTGATGAGGTACATCATCATTGTTGTTTAACCAAACCTTCTGACGTTATGGCCTTTTAAACATCTTTTATATATCTTTTAGTTGCTTTTTTACAGGCCCGATTCCTCTAAGAACTGCTGTTTTATGCTCTTTTATTCTGACTCTTCTGACTACTGTTTTTATGGGTTCTGCTAATGTGTTTTTTAATATGTTTTTATCTGTTTGTGAAATTATGTTTTAATCTGTTTTATAAGTTGTTAGCCACCCTGGGTCCCTTTTTGGGAGAAGGGCGGGATAAAAATAAAGTTTTATTATTATTATTATTATTATTATTATTATTATTATTATTATTATTATTGGGTATTGGGCATTGTTGCCTTTGAGGTGACAACATTGCCTCTTCCATTTACAACATATCCCTGTTTCAGGGAAAAACTAGCCACATTATTCATAGGAAAGAAATCCATGAGCATCAGAATTCCTGAAGTTAAACAAAGCAGTAACAAAACCTTTCACATGGCCTAGCCCTATGCATATCTACTCAGACGTCATGGCCCAAAACTATGCTTCGCTAACTCCCAGGGCTGTGGGACCAGGGAAGCAGCTGCAGATCTCTTCAGGGTAAGGGAACAGATGTTCCCTTATTCTTTGTCGACCTACGGTGGCTCCAATGGGTCTACTCAGATCTGTGCCTGCCTTTGAGCAGTGCAAGGCTGGAGCACAACTTGGAGTAAGTGAATGGAGTTGATGAATCACTTATTACCCAATTAGCAACCTTTATAAAACTGGTAATACAGTGCTGCAGAGCTCTCCCTCCATTTAATCAGTTGGTATAACCTAATGTACGTCCAGTGTTGTAAGAGCTATTAACATAGATAATACAAACTTATGATAATGCCTCTGTCAACTATAAAAATTTTATTCTTTGACTTTCTGACCTCCAATGTTAAAATGGGCGTAATGCTCATGTAACTTTTTGTACTATTTATTGCTACTTTTTTTGTTTGTTTGTATGTCTCATATGCCAATAAAGGTAAATGAATGAATGAATGAATGAATGAACTCGGAGTAAGGGGATTTTTGTCCACTTACCCCATGTGATGCACCAGCCAGCCCTATGGGGCTACTCGAATCTGCACCTGTGATTTGCAGGCACAATCCAAACAGCCCATGTAACACTCATCAGGCCAGGATGAGTTTAGGTTTAGGATCTGGTGTGCGCTGCCATGGCTGGTCCCACCCCCCTCCTGGGCCTGATTTGCTTCCCAGTCTACCATCTCCAACTCATTCCGTCCCCTCCCCATTTCCATTCTATCCTCCCACCACCCTCTCCCACCCCCTGCAACAGCCTGCCCAGGCCAGTACAAACTCACTTTATCTGGGGCTGGATTCTGCTCCCAAGTAGCTGTGAACATCCTTGCGCTGGCTAGGATTGCCTATGAAGGCCACAGTCAACAGGAACAGTTTATTTTGAGCTGCGAAGTGGTTTCAACAACTGTGTTTTCTTTATCAAGAAATCTCGCCCATGTTGTCTGAGTCCATGTGATGGAGGTCAATCTGCAATATCAGGTCAATGTTTAGAAGATATCCCATAAGGAGGATGGTGAAACATAGATTTGGGATTTGGCCATGGTTGCTTTTTTTTTTTGGTAACGGCTACATCTTCTATCTTTTTTCTTGTTAAGAAAAAATAAACTAGAAGAAACACTCTCTTGAAAAATAACAGTCATATTTCTCTCTTATTAGCTAAGTGACCAGAAGCAACATTCAAACAATTGCATTTCTTACCAAGTAAATATGAAAGAGATTAGACTGTAAAACAATTTGATTCAGATACTGTTTGTAGATACTATTAAATATTTTAGCAAACAAAGCAATTTTTCCTATCAACCTATTTCATAAGTATTACGTCACATAAAAATAAAACAGATATTCTTTTCTTGCATTTATTTTCTCACCTTAATACCATTTTCCCTTATGATACTCTGCACTAGCCAGTTCTCCTTGGAATCTTTCATATAGGTAGGAATACACTGTTCCTTACTACATTCTTTTGATACCAATTCCGAGACCACATGACTGAGCTTCCTTTTGATAAGAGGGCATTGATGCATTTCCTGAACCTACCCAGAAATACCATGTTTTCCTTTCTCCTTGTTTAGCAAATGAACTTCAAATTAACACACAGTCAGCTGTGCAGGCATGTGATTGATCTCTTAAAAAAAGGAAGAAAAACCAAATAAGAAAAGATGAGGCGTTAACTCTTTCATGATTATTCAGATAACCCTTGTTGACATAAGGGACAGTCTGGTACTAGTTTAAGGAGTGGGATGTACCTGCACCATAAAGCAAAAATCTTGATCACAAACTGCTTTGCCATATTTCTTCAAAAAATAATCTTATCAAAGTAATATTAGGAAGCCGGGTGCTGTTCCCGAACTGTTTTTCAGTTTCTCAAGAGACTTTTGTCCAACGATGAAAAGAGCAAAAACACTGAAGCATAACACAGTTACATAACTTGTTATCGGTGTGGCATAAATGCATCAGTCACAATGGCATACCTGAGGGGAGCAAATGCCCTGGGCACCAGTCGGGGGGGCAGTCTGCTGCCATCCAGTCCCCTCACAGCACCCCCCCATTGCACTCAGTTAGCCACCAATAGTAT
Source organism: Tiliqua scincoides (assembly GCF_035046505.1). Taxonomy (NCBI): domain Eukaryota; kingdom Metazoa; phylum Chordata; class Lepidosauria; order Squamata; family Scincidae; genus Tiliqua; species Tiliqua scincoides. Next base: position 88,690,938 of record NC_089823.1, read on the forward strand.
TGTCCTGAGGGCCTCCCCCCAGAGGTTTTCATCTGAAAACCAGAAGTGAGAATTTTTTATCTCCAGAAGGCCTTAGAAGACCTTCCAAGGTCCAGGGAGGTCATGTGCAGCCTTCCTGGCCCTTGGAAAGCTCAGGAGGAGGCAGCATGCATGAGGGTGGCACCTCCAGGTGGGGGTGGAGCCCCTGGAGGTATGCCCCCAGGTGACACAGTGGGGAGGAATGCCACTGATTATCCACTCTCAGTCAGTAGTGGTGTACCATGGTTGGACGACAAGAAAGGGTTGAAGGTGTAGCTCATTGTTACAGACCCCAGAAACAGCAATGATTGCCCTCCAAAATAATACCATTTGATATGCTATGCCAGTGGTTCTCAAACTTTTTAGAGGCCCTACAGGCTGCTGCCTAATTTATAAATGCCAAGAGGTGTGGCTCTAATGGCAAATAGCAGCTTGTTTAACTCTTGATGCACATAACCTAATCTGCCCTTCAGTTTCACAAACCACCAAAAATTTGGTAATGACCCACTGGTGGGTCCTGGACCCAGAGTTTGAGAACCGCTGTGCTATGCTACAAGATATATGATAGTCATATATCTGCTTTGAGAACTTTATTATCTAAACATTCTAAATACATACATACATACATACATACATACATACATACATACATACAAGAACACAGCTGAAAATGGAAGAAAGACAGAGTACCCCCCTCCCCTGGATTAATTCCCCCATACAGGTCCCCAACATGGGGACATAAAGACAACTGAGACTTGCTATCAGAGGATGCCAGAAAAAACTAGAAATTTGGTTGGCAAACTAAATGCCACTTGGTAGAGATGCACTTTGGGAAACAGGCTCAGAGACAGACCCTTAAGCCATTTCTGCCCAATGTTGCCTATAAGCAACAGGGACCAAATATGTTCATCTGCGGGCCAGGCAACAATGGGTTAAATAGCATTTTTCTTGGAGTTCAGGTCCCAAGCACTAGGACAGTTCAGATAGAAAGTAATGAGATTGGGAAATCAGATTATCAAGGAAAGATGACATTTATACCTCCATAATAGCAGGCAGCCAGACAGAACTAGTATAAGGTCACACACATTATTTAATGCGGTCTTGCTATTATGGACTGTTCCAAAATCATATGCAATTGAAAGAGCTGCATTGACACTATTGGTTCATCTGAACATCAGACCTAATATGGGCAAAGTACATCATGTGTTTCTTGGATGGCAGGCTAAAAGCTTATTTTGATACTGTTCCTATCCTCCTGGATGCTCAGTACAGGTTAAACATAGTACACTATAAACACAGTAAGGGTTTCTCCTGTAGCATGTTAGTAGTGTGTCATTTTACCCTGTAATATTGAATCAGTATCTTGAGTCATAGGCACAAACATAAAACACTAGCTTTCTCAACAGCACAGTACCACTGATGGTAGCAACAGCAAAACCATATGCTCTCCATTTGCTTTACCATCAGCAGCAACTGCCTGGCTGCCCACAGTTGTTCTCTGCTTAATAATATTGGCTCATAATAAGTGCATGTCTGTTATTAATGAATGTGATTTGGATGTGGAGAATTCTTAATAGATATCATAATACTCATGTTCTGTGTTTATGAATTCTCGACGTCATAATTGTTCTGCACTTTTGGAGGGGGGGGGAAACAAATCAAAAGCATAAGGATTTTCCCAGGATGTAGAACAGAATGGTTTTGACTTCAAGGAAGTCAATTTCTTGGGAAGAGGGAAAAATTGAAACATAAAAGCCTAAAGCTTACATTTTTCTTCCCTTTGAATCTTGTGTGTAAATAACAGTGATAGCTTTTTTAAAGGCCATCACTGTTATAGGCTTTCCTATATCACTGTTACAGGCTTTTCCACTTTTAAGTCTTTCCTAGTTCTTTTCACTTTTGATTCTGCTGTCTTAAAACAAATCCTTTTCTAGTTCGTCTGCATCTTCTTTGTTGTGCTGTGCAATGTGCCCAATTGCACATTTCTACTGCACTGTGCAGTGGTTGTTTTTGAAGCAGTTGTCATGATTCTGCTTATGCAAGAGCTTTCACAACCCGTGGTGCAAGCAGAAGGCCACCTCTGGACTTAGTTTCACTTTCTCATAGATTTCATAGAATCAAAGAGTTGGAAGGGAACTAATAGATCATCTAGTCCAACCACCTGCCTTAGGCAGGAAATTATCTTAGAGCATCTTCAACAAGTGCTTGTTGAGCCTCTGCTTGAATATCTCTAGTGAGGGAGAGACCACCACCTCTCTTGGCCATCTCTTCCACTGCAAAACCACCATGCACCATTCTAGTTGTGGGTGTAAAGCAGTCTTTCTGAGAATAGAAAATATTCATAACTACCCCAAAGTTCATAGTAAAAGATATCTCTGTGGCATAATCAAATAAAAAAAAATTCTAATATATGTGGGGGGGAAAATACCGTATTTTTCACTCTATAAGACGCACCTGACCATAAGACGCACCTTGTTTTTAGAGGAGAAAAACAAGGAAAAAATATTCTGAACCAAATAGTGTAATAAAATATTTAATAAACTATAACAGAATAACATTTGAACCATGTAAAGTGAACAGCAGTCAACAGTGGCATTAAGAACCATTATCACTGTCATTAACAAATGGAGAGACTTAAAGGTTTGAGTACTCTAGTTTTCTGGAAATCCCAAGAACTCATCATCACTAGAGTCAGAATTTATGAAGCTCACAAAAGCAGGTGCACACAAATAGGGGACCACATTATCTTTCTGCTACAATGATGTTCTGCCAAATTTCAATCCACTGGGCCTCATGCCCGCTTAAGGCTGATCAGTCCCCCTTGTGCAACTCACCAGTGCAGCAAGCAAAAATGAGTCCAGTTCCAGTCCACAGATGCCAAGTAAATCAGTTCCATCATTCAGAGTTGCCAAATCAGAGTCCAGAGCCAATAAGCCAAATTACAGTCCAAGGTCAGGTTCCAGGTAGGTCAGTTAAATCCATCAGGGTATACAAGTCCAGCCACACTCAGATTCCAAATTCAATAAACCCAGCCAGCCAGCCCACACTCCTTCAAAACCCACAAACCCTTTCTGCCTCTGGTACTCCTTATATCCCTGAGGGCCCTATTGCCTTCCAGTGGCTGCAGCTGTGCCCAGGATGCCCAGGCCTTACCCTTAAAGGGGCCACTGCTGACACCACATCTACCTCCTCACCAGATCTTCCTGGATTCCAATACAAGGGGGGGGGAGCAGATCTCTATACAGACCAGTGCAAAAACAGGGGAAAGGTGTGGGGGAGGTAAGATCTTTGTATAGGCATCACAGCAAGACCAATGCAAAACCCCTTGCACACAGAACCAACAGATGGAAGTGGGGGGGGGGCGCAGATCTCTATACATAGCAGTGCAAAAGCAGGGGAAAAGTGTGGTACAGGTAAGATCTCTGTATAGGCATCACAGCAAGACCATTGCAAAACCCCTTGCACACAGAACCAACAGATGGAAGTGGGGAGGGGCGCAGATCTCCATACATAGCAGTGCAAAAGCAGGGGAAAAGTGTGGGGCAGGTAAGATCTCTGTATAGGCATCACAGCAAGGCCATTGCAAAACCCCTTGCACACAGAACCAACAGATGGAAGTGGGGGGGGGGCGCAGATCTCCATACATAGCAGTGCAAAAGCAGGGGAAAAGTGTGGGGCAGGTAAGATCTCTGTATAGGCATCACAGCAAGACCATTGCAAAACCCCTTGCACACAGAACCAACAGATGGAAGTGGGGAGGGGCGCAGATCTCCATACATAGCAGTGCAAAAGCAGGGGAAAAGTGTGGGGCAGGTAAGATCTCTGTATAGGCATCACAGCAAGGCCATTGCAAAACCCCTTGCACACAGAACCAACAGATGGAAGTGGGGGGGGGGGCGCAGATCTCCATACATAGCAGTGCAAAAGCAGGGGAAAAGTGTGGGGCAGGTAAGATCTCTGTATAGGCATCACAGCAAGACCATTGCAAAACCCCTTGCACACAGAACCAACAGATGGAAGTGGGGAGGGGCGCAGATCTCCATACATAGCAGTGCAAAAGCAGGGGAAAAGTGTGGGGCAGGTAAGATCTCTGTATAGGCATCACAGCAAGGCCATTGCAAAACCCCTTGCACACAGAACCAACAGATGGAAGTGGGGGGGGGGGCGCAGATCTCCATACATAGCAGTGCAAAAGCAGGGGAAAAGTGTGGGGCAGGTAAGATCTCTGTATAGGCATCACAGCAAGACCATTGCAAAACCCCTTGCACACAGAACCAACAGATGGAAGTGGGGGGGGCGCAGATCTCCATACATAGCAGTGCAAAAGCAGGGGAAAAGTGTGGGGCAGGTAAGATCTCTGTATAGGCGTCACAGCAAGGCCATTGCAAAACCCCTTGCACACAGAACCAACAGATGGAAGTGGGGGGGGGGCGCAGATCTCCATACATACCAGTGCAAAAGCAGGGGAAAGGTAAGTCAGCCCCAGTAGAGCCAATGGGGCTCACTCCCAGGGATGAGTGGACAGGAGAAAAGCCTGCCAGCGCCTCCTCTCCCAGGGAGGAGCCCGTCTCAGTCCCTGGGCTCCCTGGACTCACTCCCTAGGCTCGCTCCCTGGGCTCACAAGCCTGCCAGGGGCTCACTCCTAGGGATGCGTGGACAGGAGAGAAGCCCGCGATTGACTCATTTCGCCTGGAGATGGACTGGTAGCTCGAGGGTCGACGTAATGAGCAGCCCTGCTCTAGGGGCTTGCTCAGCAAGACTGCCACCCCACCCCCGCTTTCCTGGGAGTGAGCCCCAGTGACTTACTTCTGAGTAGACACGTGGGCTTTCTCAGCGAGCCTGCCATCCCCCCCCTTTCCTGGGAGTGAGTCCCAGTGAGTCTGAAACTTACTTCTGAGTAGACACACGGGCTTGCTCAGCAAGACTGCCACCCCACCCACGCTTTCCTGGGAAGCGGAGCCGAGCAGAGCGGGCAGGGGGCGGGGCCAGGGGCGGAGTTTTTTCTTTTCTTTTCAGTATTCGCTCCATAAGACGCACACACTTTTCCCCCCACTTTTTTGGGGGGGAAAAGTGCGTCTTATAGAGCGAAAAATACGGTAACTAAAGATATAATTTATCTTTCTTATTTTTAGGAATGCTGTTGAAGAGAACAAAAAATTGTATGCAATTTATGACACAAGGTGAGTCTATTTTATTATAAAATAGTTTCTTTGATGCAGTGATCACACTTTATTACAGCCATTTATAAGTGTAATAAGCATGCCTGAACATATGGTACTCCTCCAGACATACACTATTTCACAAATGCAATAAAATATATGATACCCCATATATATATAAGGAGAAAGAGACTATTCCTATCACTACACATGCTTGCCTGCCTCATTCATAAATGATAGATGAAGGGTTTGGCAGCAGATTAGACCATGACCCCATCACAGAACTGAGCGCCCTTAAACCCATTCATTTTTATGGTCTTTAGCATAGACTCTGTAATGTAGCTCTTATCTTAAATGGTTATATGCAGTCAAGAATCAAGACAGTAGATTATTAGCTGGAATGGACATGTGCTTGAGTATAATATATCATATATATAACATGCAATCCTCTGCATGTTTACTCAGATGTTTCATTGTATTCAATGGGGCTTATATCAAGGCCTGATATCCAGGGCAACATATCCCACTGTCCCCCTAGCTATGCTACTACGCTCCAATCACTTTTAGATTTTTGTGCCTCTAATTCCAGAACATTTTTAATGCTTCCATTAATGTTTTTCATATTCATAATAGAAAACAGAAAGGGTGCAGTCCCAACTAGATAAGATATACAGTGGCGTACTTTCCCCATGGTTTCAAATTTTCTTTTTGGAAGGGTGCAAATCTGAATGCAGGAATAATGAGAGGAAGAGCACTTCTAGCAGTTTTCTGCACAAAGTTTCTGAAGTTGCTTTTCCCCTACTAGGATGCAAGATATTAATCTTTTACCGCTATGGATGGAAAAGTTGCTTTGAGTGTGTGACATTTTGGGCAGCAATCTGCCAGAAAGGAAAGCGTTACACAGCTCCTTCCTGCAGCTGCACTTCTGCTCAGACTTGTAACTTCCTGACACTGGGTTTGATTGATTAAGGGCCCAATCCTATCCAACTTCTCAGCACAGACGCGACTGTGCCAATAGGGCTTGTACTGCATCCTGCAGTGGGGGGGGGGAGCACAGAGGCCTCCTTGAGGTAAGGGCACACTTCTTCCCATACCTTGGGGCTGCATTGCAACTGCATCAGCACTGGAAATTGGATAGAATATTTTTATTGGAAAAAACACACAACTGTGTATTATGTCTGGCCAGGGGGCAGGGGACAATCTTGAAAATGACACATGGTGTTAAAAAAAAATAAAAATCAAAGTGTATGCCATTCACACAAGCTGACATTTGCTTTCCTGAAAACTTGTGTCTGTGATTGATAGGTTTTTGGAAGCATGCAAGCATGGTGTCTACAACATATTGGCTTATCGTGTAAAATATTGTTTTAAAAGCCAATATCTTGTAAGAGTATCTTGTATCTTTTGGTTAAGTATGTTCTTTATTTTTTTTCCCAAGGAGCCCACATAGGTGTAGTTCACTTCACTGGCATCGCGAGGGGGGTGCCGGGGGTGCGGGCCGCACCAGGTGACGCACTGAGGGGGTGATGCACCCTGGGGGGAGGATGCGCTAACATCGCAGGGTTAGGAGCTACCACATCATGCCATACACCGTTGGATGTGGAATTCCCAGTGGAGTGGAGTGCACAAACAGAATTGAAATAGCTCCTTTAGTTCAAAAGTTAAGGCCAAAACACCCGAAGGAAAAAATGCAAGGAGCCCTATGGAAAGTGAAAGTGAGCTGTATCACACGTTTACTCACGAATAGGCATACTTGCCATAGTCCATCGAAAAGGGCAGGCTGAGAGGAACCCAATGACACCAGAATGGTCCTGATCCAATGAATGCAGCCCCCAAAAAGCACCTGAGAAGCTCCCCCCTCCCAGCTGCGCGTCTGAGCCTGAAACAAAGCCACGTGGCTGTGTTTACTCATGAGTAGGCGGACTTGCCTTAGTTCAGGCAGGCTGAGAGGCTCAAGGACATCAGAATGGTCTTCATCCAATGAGGGCAGCCCCCCAAAACACCTAAGAAGGCAGTTCCTCCCTCCCAGCTGCCTCCTTCCCAGTCTATGGAGCCCTATGGAAAGCAAAGCAGCCTCACAGACACGTTTACTTGCGAGTAGGCAGATGTGCCTTGGCCAGTGGTCAGGCCAGGCAAAGGGGAATGTGAGGACACCAGAAGGGTCCTGATCTGATGGAGCTGCTCCAGAAGGCAGCCCCCTACCCTCCCCCCCAAAAAAAAGAACAAAAAAGAGGCTTGAATGGTAAGGGGAAAGTTTTCTATTTTGCACTTGCAAAGCCAGGTGGGTCTTTATTCTGATATGCCTGAAATAGAAGAACTTTAAACCGGGCACTGGGGAGGACTGGAAATCTCACTGATTCTTTTGGGGGGGGGGGGTGTTATTGCAGGCAGACTACAGAGTAAGCTCCATTGACCACTATGGGACTTACTTCAGAGTAGACATGCATAGGCTTGGTCTCACAGGCTGCAATCCTACCCACACTTTCCTGAGAGTAAGCCCCATTGACCACAATAGGACTTACTTCAGAGTAGATTCACTTGGTGGAACAATTATTTGCTTTAATTATTTTATTTTATTTTAATTTAATTATTTATAATTATTTATTTTAATTTGCTTGATGATGTCACTTCTGGCCACAACATCACTTCCAATGGGTCCTGGACAGATTGTCATTCTAAAAAGTGGGTCCCAGTGCTAAAAGTTTGAGAACTGCTGAAATAAGTAAGTTGACATGGGGTGTGTGTATGTGACTCTACAATTTTTCAAAATCACTAAAATCAGAATTTGGAGGAATAATACCATCATGTTATATATCAATCAATGCATAATTTCATGCAGAATGCAATGAAACAAACCACATTGGAATATCTGTGTTCTAACAAAAGGTATAGCCAAAAAACCGATGGGGGCGGGGCGATGGTACATCACCACGTCCACCTGGGTCGTTGCCCCACCCACTACATGGGGTGATGCACAGGCCTCCCGCACTGGGTGACACGAACCCTAGTGACGCCACTGGTTCACTTTACATGCACTGTAATACTGTACCTAATAAAGTCATTACACTGACACCTGTCTTACCATATACTCTGAAGGATATTCAGACTGCAGTAGAAAATTCCATGCTTACAACTGCAGTCTACAACTACCAGTCCAATCCTATGCATGTCTACTCAGAATTAAGTCCCATTAGAGTCAATGGGGCTTACTCCCAGAAAAGTGTGAGGACAGGATTGGGCTGTATGCCACTGATGGGCAACCCAATCCAACCCATATCCCCATGTGGCGATGCAGGCAAGGCTACGCTGCATCCTGCAGATGATTTTTGACTGATGGAGGTCTCCTCAGGGTAAAGGGACATTTGTCCCCTTGCCCTGGGGTAAGCGCCAGCAGCCACAATGGATCAGCTCAGACCTGCACCAGGTTGGTGGTTCAAGGCCAGGCAATAAGAATCGCAGAATTCCAAATTTGACCAAGGCGCTTCCAGTTACTGACACCACATGTAAAAGGCAACATTCACAAAAAACCTCTTTGGTAGGCACACTGAAATTTAAAATGAATGAAATCCAAGACAGATCTGTTTCTTAAAATGGAATGCCATATCCATGGAATAGATTCTCATTCAAGGAAAATGCTGTCAACTTCTTCACATGGTTAGGGTGAATTGAATAGTTGCATACTGTGTTGATGGCATCCACCTCTTTATCAATTATGCTGCCACTGTAGTACATAACATGTAACATTACCTATTCTAACCTTTTGGGCAAAAGATACAATCACAGGAATAATGAAAAAAAAAAAAAAAAAAAACCCCACAGGATGATAGCAAACCTAACTCTCTGGGCAGCTTCAATACAATCCTGCTTGTGTTGAAACCTACGGAGATGCTCTGATCACATCCCACATACTTTGGACATTGGAAGGAAATGTGGACGCGGTCCCAATTATTTCCTATTAAGTAGCTCAGGATGTTTTGAAGTATGGAAATGAGTTTAATATGAAGCATACCTTATAGAATAAGTCGCCAACGGGCAGAGCAGTCACATTTGTTCACCCTATCTTGTACACAAGAACACTTTTCTTAAGATTGGAAAAAGAAAATATCCCAGTACAGCTAAGGCATGTCAGATTTTGCAACTATGCTGTTACTGAAGGGAGCTCTAGCATAGATAAACAAGTGGTGTTCACTCTTTTTTTTTTTTTTCCTTTAGACTACCTTGTTGACCATAAGTCTTAAAAATTAATAACAGAAATTCCTGTTGGAATGCATTAGAGGCACAATCCATTGCTGTTGGAATGCAAAATTCCATTGCAAAATTCCATTGCTGTTGGAATGCATTAGAGGCACAATCTAGCAATAGCAAAACCTTGAACTCACCCTATGAAATCAAAGGGACTTAAAAAATATCTCTCTTCCACTGAAACCAAAGGGATTCAAGGGTGCTTACTTTAGCTTGATTATACCCTGTATAAGGAAAGGTTTAACACAACACAATATTTTAAGAGAGTCAGAGGCAATTTTACAGTGACATTGCTGACCTCAAAATAATGTCCCAGAGTAAGCTATGAGAAAAAAAAGGTTCTGCAGATTTTTTTACATGGTTTAGATTGAACTACTAGAGAAAAGCCAGCAGTGGTAAAAATCCATTGGCAAATCTTTGTGACATCGCCAATGAACCTCCAACAAATTGTCCAATTATTTTTGTAGATAGTATGTTTGTTTGTTTTTTAATAGTGAGAGACAAACATATTATGCAGGCCTACAAAAAATAACTCTACTTTTTGTTTTAGTTGTTGTTTGAACTAATTTAGAATATTTTTGGAGTGCTGAATCAAAAAAAGTTCATTGGTTTTGCCCAATTGGTTCTAGCTTTGGTGCCGCCACTGTGGCTTCCTCATGAAGAAGGTGCTTGAATGAGCATATAAGGTGGCTTTGAAACTAGAGCCAATTGGGCAAAACCAATACCATTTTTTAATTAATCACCCCAAATATACCCAAGAATAGGTCTAACTCTTAAGACAAAAAATGTGTGTAGACCTGTTTTATATGCCTCTTCAAACAAACAAACAAAAAACCCTTTTTAATTGAATAGCCTGCCTGAGGCATTAAGGAAGGAACAAAACTGAGAGTTGACACCAAGTTATGAATACAGTATTCAAATTGCAGATGCAAACTGGGTGTGACCCTGGATTTTTACCAGGGAATAAGCAGTTAATACTATTCTCAGAATGGAACATTTGCTTCACACAGAGTCAGACAGATCTGGATGCCTTGGTTTAGGGCAGGCATTTTCAACCTTTTTCAGCTCATGGCACACTGACAAGGCACTAAAATTGTCAAGGCACACTACCAGTTTTTTACTTACATTAAATTACTACATTACAGTTAATCTTGAATTAATAAAATTAATACAATTAAATCATTACATGACAAAAAAATTGACAAGAAGCATGGAGAGGGAAGTATATGTGGTTTCAGAAAAGGAGGAAAAATTATATGTTCAAATTCTTACCAAAAGTGCCAGAAAGTGTTGGCAAAGACAGGGCAGGTTGATCGCCTAGTGGGTGAGGGGCAGTGAGGAGACATGATTGAAACAAGTGCAGGATTAAACTGGGGGTGGGGGAGAAAGAGAATGTGAGGCAGTGATTCTGTGTCTTTGGAAGGTGCTGACAAGTGAGGAGAGGGACAGTAAGAGAGTTGCTAACTGTGATTGTGAGATTTGGGGGAGGGAAATATTCCTGGGGAAGGAGGTGGGGTGGGGGAGAAGAGGAGAGAGAAGTGCCAATTGCCTGCTTGTGTATTTGAGAAAAAAGAGTGCAACCAAAAGCCCAAGCCTATGCATGCCTACTCAGAAGTAAGCCCCATTATAGTCAATGGGGCTTACTCCCAGGAAAGTGTGGATGGGATAGCATCCCCAGAGCCCAATCCTATGCATGCCTGCTGAGAAGTAAGCCCCATTATAGTCAATGGGGCTTACTCCCAGGAAAGTGTAGATAGTATTGTGGCCCAGCGCCCTTCCTCTAAAAGCCCCAAAGTGCAGGGAGGGTCACTTTGGGGAGTTGCAGGCAAACTAGTAAGGAAAAGGGACTTTTAGGGAACTTGAAACCTTAGTTTGGGAGCCTCAGCAGACTCGCTCGCTATGTACCTGCTTGCAGCTTCTGGCTCCCTCTTCTCACTCACTCCACAGCTCCCACCTCCTGGCTCCTCCAGGCTTCTCTTGTTGGCCAATCAGCAGGCAGGCAGGCAGCAACCTCCTTCGTGCCCAACCCTATGCATGTCTACTCAGAAGTAAGCCCCATAGTAGCCAACGGGGCTTACTCCCTACTAGGCACGCAGCTGCTGCCTGCCTCCTCTGATCCTGCGGCACACCTGAGGCAGCCTGGTGTGCCAAGTCACAGCGGTTTGGTTTAGGGAGTGTCATGATCAATGTTTTTATCAAATATCATTGTTGTCCCTCAATGTCCTGGAGCACCCCTCTCCTCAAATATAAGTCTTTTTGGGGGGGAGGGGGGAGGCATTTGGTAAGCATGCCCCTCTGAGCATTGGACCAAATGTGATTATTTCTCAAGGGCTTCTGTGTTGCTGCTGATTCACTGGCTCTCTACATTCAGTGTCTGTGGCTATAAACTAACGGGTTTATTATTATGTATGCATGCCTGAGGCACAAATCCCTTTGCTTAAAAGGAAGGGTGAGTGTTTGACTTGTGTTGCTGACATTGCTATCATTATTTCAAGATACAGAAAGGAACCACAACAAATGCTTTTAAGAAGATATGCTGTTTTCTTTGAAATTTAACATTGAATATATCCAAAAGTTGGTCTATTGGTCTTGTAGAAAACCTTACCTCCTCCCAGTGCCTGAAATCTTGTTTCTCCTCACTCCTGAAATCAGATAGCATACCTGATGTATAAGGTACTAGCCTTTCTGAAATAATGGGATACTGTTTTTAATGCTTCTTTAAGTAACTACAGAGTTACTCCCTCCAAATTTCACCCAATTTGCCAAACGAGAATGAAAACTTGGACATGGGAAGTTATCCAGATGAGAATATGAATTAACAAAGTTTAGTGTCTGCAACTTCTTGTCACTGGGGAGTTGTTGGTAGTAGTCCTCAACTTTTTCATCATGTGTTCAAAAGAGACATGGGGCACAATCCTATGCATGTCTATTCAGAAGTAAGTCACATTGCATTCAATAGGGCTTGCTCCCAGGAAAGTGTGCATAGGATTGCAGCCATACTACCTTACATTCAAAGTATTTCTAGTACATTTTGCCCATTTTCAGTAACATCAAAATATAAAACCGGAAAAGCACACAAAACATCATATAAATAATAACTTTTTTTCTTTCTCATGGACCATCAGCAAACAAATAGCAATTCACAGTAGGAATATAGAGGGGGGAAAATAACCTTAATTAGGGAAAAAATAGCAGGTTTTACACATTTTGTACAAGTGTTGATTTTATTCACACCTCACATTTCCTTCCAATGTTCTTAAATAGGGCATTACTCAGCCACACTGTGTTGGATGATGTATATTTCCTTAATAAGATGTCCCTTTTTGGAGGAGATGAGACAAGAGACAACACATTTTAGATTTTACACAGGAGGGATGGACATATATGAGATGCACAGGCGGTGGAAAGCTGAATCCAGGACAGTCAAATGAGTCTCAGCAGAGCAGCATGAGTTCAGCAGGGTAGAGCTGAATGCCACTTCAGGAGTCAGATCTGGGATGTAATTAAAGAGCTGCAAACTTTTTACTATTTCATGTATTATTCTAATTTCAAGAGGGGATTTTATGCATCAATGGTCAAACTGGCTTGGGTCATCTGTGGGATTAAGAAATAAAGCTTGGCAGTCCTGCTGAAGACTCCTGGCCACATCCAGCCTGACAGGCACTCTGGCACTCACCCGGACCAGTTGAACAACACAGAAGTGGCTCCATGCGATCACCTCAAGAACCTCTATGCTAGGTTGTTGCTGAACTCACAGCTGGCCCAAACTCAAATGGAGGTACTCACTTGGGTGGTCATCACTCAGAAAGGCTGCCGCAAGCATCAGGCATGGTGGCTGTGCAAATGCCACCCACACAGGGGCACCTCGCCAAATAGTGACCACCACTGTCATGTTTCAGAGGGGGGAAAAATGGAGTGCAGGACTCATGAGGGAGGAGAAATGACTGGGGGCCAAATCCTATCCAACTTTCTAGCCCTGGTGTAGCTGTGTCAATGGGGCATGCATTGCAACAAGGCCTCCACAAGGTAAGGGAATGTTTGTTCCCTTGCTTTGGGGCTGCTTCGCTGCTACACTAGTGCTGGAAAGTTGGACAGGATTGGGCCCTGCGTGTTTTACTGATGTGGAAGGACTACTGAGGAAAGCCTTCTGGGAAAGGTGGGGAGAAAAGAAAATCAGAGCAGATGCTCAGCAAAGAGTTGATGGGGAAATGGCTGTGGTCCACACCCGCTTGTCTCTGGCTCCAATCCTATTCACACTTTCCCGGAAGTAAGCCCCATTGACTATAATGGGACTAGCTTCTGAGTAGACAGGCACAGGATTGGGTTCTCAGACGGCTTTCCTGGAATCCACACTTTCCTGGAAGTAAGCCCCATTGACCCTAATGGGACTTACTTCTGAGTAGACAGGTATAGGCTTGGGCTCTCAGACTGCCTTCCTGGAATCCACACTTTCCTGGAAGTAAGCCCCATTGACCCTAATGGGACTTACTTCTGAGTAGACAGGTATAGGCTTGGGCTCTCAGACTGCCTTCCTGGAATCCACACTTTCCTGGAAGTAAGCCCCATTGACCCTAATGGGATTTACTTCTGAGTAGACAGGCATAGGCTTGGGCTCTCAGACGGCCTTCCTGGAATCCACACTTTCCTGGAAGTAAGCCCCATTGACCCTAACGGGACTTACTTCTGAGTAGACAGGCATAGGCTTGGGCTCTCAGACGGCCTTCCTATCCACGCTTTCCTGGAAGTGAGCCCCATGGACTCTAATGGGACTTGCTTCTGAGGAGCGGCTTTGGGCTCAGTGCGGTCAGAGGCGTCGGTGTGAGGGACGTCCCTCCAGCCCAGCCAGGCGCAGCGGGGCTGGCTCCCCAGGGGGCTCGACCGCCTCCGCCCGCCGCCCCACCTGTGGCTGCTGCCTGGCTGGCTGGCTGGCTGGGCTTGCGCGCGGGGCTCCACCCGGCTGGCGCTCGAGTGCGCACCAGGCACCGGCGCCGGCGCCAGCAGCAGCCTCGGTGGCAGCGCTGCGGGGAGGAGGCTGCTCCTCGCGAGGTGGCCGCAGCCGAGGCTCCGGACTGCCCCCGTGGCATGGACGCCGCCCAGAGCCGGCCAGAGGCTCCCCGAGGGAGGCGGAGGAGGAGGCGCCCCGCGGAGCCCCAGCACGGCCGCAGCTCGCCAGTGCCCTGAGCGCCTCCCCGGGCCAGGCAGGCAGGCAGGCAGGCAGGCCACCCGGAGGGCTCCTCCTCGCTCTCCCTCCCGCGCCGGGTGGGGGGAAGAGTCGGGGGAGGAGGGGGAGCGAAGGGGACTGTCGCCTCCGCCTCTTCCTCAGCGGCTCTTGGGCAGCCGGAACCGCACGCGGCGGCTGCGGCTGCGGCGCCGAGGGTGCCCGGAGCGGAGGGATGTGGGGCTTCGCGGGAGCCAGGATCTTCGGCATCTTCTCCGCTCCGGTCCTGGTGGCCGTGGTCTGTTGCGCCCAGAGGTAGGAGCGGCGCCTGGCGGAGAGGGAGGGGGCGCGCAGGGAGGGACGGGGGGAGGGCTGCGGCGCGCTCGGGAGCCACACTGACCAGCGCTCTCCCTCCTGCCCCCACCCCGCTGCCCTCTCCTGCCTCCTTCCTTGGCATCCCTCAATCGCCACTTCACTTTTGCTCCCCCACCATGAGCCGATCCCCTCCCTTCCCCTCTTCCCCCCAAACTCCTTCTCTCCACAGTGTCAACGATCCTGGGAACATGTCCTTCGTGAAGGAAACTGTGGATAAATTGCTGAAAGGCTACGACATTCGACTCAGACCGGATTTTGGAGGTGAGAAGTCCTGTGGCCCCCTCCCTCTCTCTATCTGTGCCCCCCCCCCGCGTGTGTGATATGCTTCTCTCAGTCTTTGATTCTGTGTATGGGTCACATCAAGCTTCTGTTCAGAGAAAAAATAACAAAAAACATGTTGCTGGCCAAGTGTTGCTGGCCAAGTGACACCTTCTTCTGTTCTCCATTAGGCCCCCCAGTTAACGTTGGCATGAACATAGACATCGCCAGTATCGACATGGTGTCCGAAGTCAACATGGTGAGTAGCTTTCTAGTGACAGAAAGGTGGAAATGGTTTTGGGCTGCTCTTGGTTTGTACTGAAAGTGCTTTGAATAATTCTGCATTTTGGTCTTGGGAAGTAACCTGGAGCCTGGAGAGTGTGCGGTGGCATTGGCTGGAGTGAGGTTGAAAAAGAGCCCTTTGGGCTGAAGAGTGGATAGCTGGTGAAATACTCTTAGCTATAACAAAGAGGCCTTAACTCCTTTGCATGGTTGAAAGTTTTTGCATGTGCCTGAAACAAGGAGAGATCATGTGCTAACTATAGGTATTTTTGTCAGAGGTTTGCCTCTGTTGTACATTGTAACTCTCCAAAGATGATTTATGATGCTCCATTTGCTACTGGACAAGGACCTCTTGTCGATTGGAGAAGTTGTAACGCAGCAAAAGGTAGTATAATGGCTGGCTCTGGCGTGCCATATGCAGTTAGTGCATGGATTGTGTTCAGTTGATGGCAGCAGCATATACTGCGTGCTGAAGCTTACTGAAAGGAATCTAGCCAGATTTTAGAGTGCTGTCTCAGGTGCTGAAAGGGGACTTCTGTTGCCCAGATGCATCTGTTATTCCTGCTGCTTGTTGGGCTTGCAGATGTCACCATAATCAGAGTTTTAAAATTGCACAGCTTTTATTGTGTGTGAAAGAGGCTTTACGCTGTCTAAATCATAACCAGGTTGTACTACAAAACCCATGTTGCTTGTCACCACTGTGTAATACGTGACATTTCAAGGAGCATGTGCAAAAAATATCGAACAAAGAACAAAATATGTGGCCTTGCTAACCTAATGATCTATTTGCATTAATTTTAAATTAATTCCATACTAATCTTATAGTGTGATATACTTTGTTCCTGTATAAGGATTTGAATCTGTTGCTTTAGATTGTGCCACATGAGAGATCTCCTTAACTGTAGGACTAAAATGTACTAAAATGTTCATATTAGTAGTAAATGCAATAACAAATAGGAACATGCACTTCATTTATTTTATGTGGAAGTTCTAAGTAGTTGTTAATGGTTCACTTATAAGCATAAACGGGTTTAGAAAAAAAATTACTAGAAAATTTCATGCAAAAAACCACAGCATAAATATGAATCACTACTTATATCTAAGACTTGCAATTCAGTATTCATTTAGTTTTGCAAGGGTTGTTTCTTGTTCCAAATGAATGGCAACTGACATGTTTCATATTCTAGTGCTTGGAAATGATCTATGCCATGATATATGTGAAGTTTTAACACACAGCCAGCTACAAAACTGGATTAAAAAGTTAATAGATTTTCCTGTTGCTGATTCATCAAGTCTATGGTGGTTTGTATATGTTGCGATTTGAACTAACAGATCACTATTTTAAAAGTAAAATAGGATGAAATGAAATGAAGTTATTTGAAATATACCTATTACATACAATATGTATCTTGTGCAGAAGAAAGAATATTTGATTCAAAAGTGTCAGCCCACTCACTGCGACTGTAGTGACTGACTGTGTAGCGAGTGTAGCGACTGACCTGAGAGTAGCGTCCATTGAACTCAGTAGGGTTTACTTCTTAGTAGACTTGCATAGGATTGTTGTCCAGTTTCAGGAAATGCTGGTGATATTTTCAAAAACTTCTTTTAGTGTCATAGAGAGAGAAAAAGTGCTAATGTTGTCTTTCTGAAATATCTGGTCCTAATGACAGTAACATAAGATAGAATGCATAAGAGTAATTGTTTGGAGATATAATACAAGTTTAAATGGATGTTCTGTACCCTCAGTTATAATCAATTCAGTACTGGATCCCCCCCCCCCATGGTCCTAACCCTGCATTTTCTGAAATAATGGGAAGTCAGGAGCAGGGAAGCATTACATGGGAGGAGGAAAGAATGGAAAGGTGGAGTGCTTAATGCTTTTTACCTGAGTTGATCAGGAGCTATTTCAGAGGAATATATTGTGAACATCACAGGGTTCAATTAACCCTATTTTCTCTTCCCTTTTTCAAGTTTGTGGGTTGTAGCACCATCATGTTCAAAATATGCCTCACATGTAAAGATTTGGCCCTTCCTTTTTCCTCTAATCCCAGTTCTTAAGTTGTTCCCATGTTAAGATGCTCACAAGAAAAAGTTTCTCTTGTCTACACAGCTGAGGGTGAGGAAAGAGTGCTCATTGGTTCACATCTGAATTCTGTGTCCACTAGTGATAAAAAACAATGCAGTAGATGTTGTCACAGGAGAAGTACAACATGCAAGATAATAGAGGATGCAAACGTATCTATTAGTTTTAAAATATCCTTCTAGTCACGTTCTGCTGTGCCTTATGTACTGTTGTAGGAGATACCATGATGTTGCTGTTAGGCCCAGCTAAATTGGCCCCAAGTTTAAATTAATTATCATTTTCTCCAGTGTCCAAACATTAACATGATCAGAACTGGCATACTAGATCAGATCAAAGGCCCATCTAGTTAAGTACTTTGTCTCCAACAGAGGCAGCTAGATGCTCCTAGGAAACTCACACGCAGGGCATGATAGAAATAGTCAACACTTGTTTATTTCAAGCATCTAGTAAATTAGATCTTGGAGGATACATTAGTAAGGGATCTTCTTTTGGGCAGTATTACATGGCCAACATACATTAAGTTTGCAGTCCTATGTACACTTTCCTGAGAGTAAGTCCCATTTAACACAATGGGAGGAAATATGCTTCTGAGGAAATATGCCATAGGATTATGCCATAAGTGGCCTAAATTTTGTTTCTGTGATTGGCCATAAAAATATTGTATCTGGGGCAGTGGTCTTTAAACTTTTTCATGTCATAATCCCAATAAATAAAGTATGAAACTGGGGACCCACTGCCAATCCTGCCCTGTTCCAGGACCTGATCTACCCACTGCTTGCCCCTGTCATTGCCCACCCCCTTCCCCCACCCTCTTGTTTCCCCCTTCCTCTTATGTCTTCACAAAAACCCTGTGAGGTAGCAGCCTAAACAGGGCCATCCTTAGGGGCTTCAAGGCAAGACAGTGAGAAGGGGCTATGCAGGATTTCATCAAAAACTCAGTTTTGATAAGCAGTACCATAATTGGATTGAATCCAAGCCCTCTCTTAAACAGGCTTTGAAAGTTTTCTGTGATCCCACCGCTCAAATGAGACTGCATGACCCCATGGGGTAGCACCCACAGTCTGAAGAACACTGGGTAGGAGACTGTTGTATCTAGGAGGATTTTGCTCTTTCCAAATACAATAGGCTGAAAAAAAAATCTTTTTAGGCTTGTACTTTGGATGTCTGGTATTTAATCTTATTTGTTCATTGGTGGCTGTTGAAATTTTGCAAGTTGCTGATTTATTAAGCCATGTCACATGATGAATGGGGTGTTTAAAATAAACAGGCAGAGTAATGAACACAAACGTGACAGAGGCAAAAAAAAATATTCTATCTAATCTGGTCACCAGTTAATTGATTGTTTTAATGATGCCTCCACCATTATACCTTACAAATATTGTTTGAAATGTCTTGTACAAATAGCTGCCTACTTCATTTTATGCAATTAGAACTCTGAAACATAAGTTAGTGCTCATGGGCTCACTGAAGAGTGAAAAAGCATGGCTTATGGTAGTGTCCTGGAAAAAACAATGGCTAAATCTCATTCTTGCAGTTGTGCATTCCATTTACATAGAAGTGAGCTTAACGGAGAGATTAGATTTTATTGGGGTACTAGCAGAATGCCTGTCAGGATGATAGTGGGGAGTGGGTCCTTCATCATGTAGTCAAGTGTCCAAGTTACTGCTGCTGGGTGAGAGAGACTGACTAATGGCCCGATTCTAAGCAGGCCTTGTGCTGCTGGAATGCTCATTCAGGCAGTGTAAGGCCCTTTACAGCTGTCACAGAAGGTGGCAAGCCATTTGGTGTGGCCTGGCTGCTGCCACTAGTAGTGAGTGACTGGGCACACTAGCGGAACGGAAATACCCGGCAGCATAGGTTAATACCCTCCAGCATAGGGTTGGAGGGTGGTGGGGAGGGGGTAGAATGGGACAGAGAGGGGGAGGAACAGGGAGCTGATGTGGATGGGAAGGAGGGCAGATTGGGGCTGTGAAGGGTGCAGTATCAGCAACAGCGGTGCACACCAATATCCTAACCCCTTTCTGGCCTCTATCTACCACCCTTAAGAACATAATAAGAGTCCTGCTGGATCAGGCCGTAGACACATCTAGTCCAGCTTCCTGTTTCTCATTGTGGCCCACCAGATGCCCCAGGGAGCACACAAGACAACAAGAGATCTGGATCCTGGTGCCTTCCCTTGCATCTGGCATTCTGAGGTAGCCTACTTCTAAAATCAGGAGGCTGCACATACCCATCACAGCTTGTAACCTGTGATGAACTTTTCATCCAGACCTTAACGGATCTACACCAGAAAATGAGCTGGCGTATATACGAGTAGGCCCAAAAGGGGGGCAAGGAGTGTCCGAGGAGATACGTGAAATATTTTTTTTTACTTACCTCTCCCAGCTGGCTGGGTTCCCAGCTGTCCTGTGGGATGCAACAGATGCTGCGTCAGTATCCCTTCACCATGCATGCCAGCCCTGAATTGAATTGGGCTGTAATTTCTTTTATTTAAACCTAGTAATTGGAATCAGCTTTTTCTTAATTAGTCTATTAAAATCCAAACTGTATCTTAAAGACAGAGAACTGAAATTAGTATGCGTGCAAAAAAATCAAATTGTTATAGCAATTTTTCTTATGCTGATTTATAAGCAGCTCATAATCTGACCTTCATCAGCACTTCAGCCTTCATTATTGGGATATTTACAATCAATTCCCAGGTGTCACTTTTAAAAGTAGCCTATTGTAAAGTTGTAGAAGGAAACCATTTTAGTAAATTGTAAAAGAATAGCTCAGAGGACTCACAACTTCCACATGCAGTTCCCAGTTTCAGTTTCTAAAATGTTTAGGTAGGGCAGAGAACGATTCCTATCTGAAACCCTGGAGAGCTGCATGCAGACCAGTATAATCAACATAGATAATACTGAGCCAAATGGTCCAGTGTTCTGACTCAGTATAAAGCAGATTCTGATGTTCCTATGGAGTCCTAGATGCTTTACAGGAGTTTATATCCATGGTTTAATTTTGTCTGTATATGTCAAAACTGGTATAAATAGGGCATGTCTGTCTTTAAGGAGCTGCCTATTACTGAGCTGCCTATCATTATGAGGCACGATATTTATAGAGAAGAGTGCTTGTTCCGGTCCTATAATAATTGCCTTTTGTGCAGTTGTCCTCGAGATGATGCCCAACTTTATGCTGAACATCTGCTGAGCTCTGTGTGGCTTTTCTGGCATTCAGGGTTGCTTATTTCACCAATAACCTCCTAACTATATGCCAGACAACTGAAGACTGTAGGATCCAGCAATCACACTCACCTTGGCAGAAACATAATCTGTACAACTGTTGTTACTCCTCTAGACTGGTGCTTTTTCTACCTTTTTTTATCTCACAGCACACTGACAAAGTACAAAAATTGTCAAGGCACACCATCAGTTTTTTTGACAATTGATAAGGCATACCATGCTGTTGGAGGGGGGCTGACACCCCCCCAATGGCCCTAAATGATACTCCCCCAAATTCCTGCGGCATATTTGCAAAGCATTTGTGGCACACCAGTGTGCCAGACACAGTAGTTGAAAATGGCTGCTCTAGACACATCACCCAGCTGATAGGTAAAACACTGTTCTGCCTTAACTTGTTGGCAGAGGTGTTTGTTTCTGGTGAGTAAGACAGGATTGTAGCCTCTTACTAAACACAACAATAATAATAGTAGCTGGTAGTAACAATGGGCTTACTTCCTAGTAAAATAAATAATACCATTTTCAAACACCTCTGCTTTTTCTGTTCAGTCTCCCCACTGCTTTACAAAATAGTAGCCAGTCATTCAGTTGTATTTCTAGATGTCTTTTTCCTTCTTCACTTTTTATTATTAAGAATTAAGAATACTGTATTTATATACTGCTTTTTAACAAACAAGTTCACAAAGCTGAAGGTTACTTACTTCTGGGAAAAGATGATTCATTCAGTGGATACTTTCAGTAACCAACAAAAACTGAACAGAACTTTTCAACTTTTGTTGAGAAGAGGTATGTAAATATTTTTAATAATAATATGCATAGTGCAGTGGTTCTCCAACATTTAGCACTGGGACCCACTTTTTAGAATGAGAGTCTGTCAGGACCCACTGGAAGTGGTGTCATGACCGGAAGTGACATCATCAAGCAGGAAAACTTTTAACTATCTTAGGCTGCCATCCTACCGACACTTACCCAGGAGTAAGTCCCATTTACTATCACTGTTAAAAGATAAAATCTTGGTTTGTTGAAAGTACAGGTCTGTAACATTTCCCCAAATGCAGTCAAATACCATGGTAGCATCAAGTCTAATATATTAAAAGTAAAATATTGAAATGAATGGGGACACACCTGAAATTGGCTTGCGACACACCTAGTGGGTCCCCACCCACAGTTTGAGAAACACTGGCATTGTGGGTTTGTTAGCAGCTTCCATGGTTTAACTTATTGAAGAATGTCAAACAGATATCAAACATGCTTAGAATCTTTAGAGATGGCGTGTAACTTTATAAGATAAATATATCTCCTTATCTGTACTGAATGTATGAAGCTGCTTTATAGCAAGTCAGACCAATGATCCATTTAGGTCAGTATTGTCTACAACACAGGTGTCAAACACGTTTCATACAGTGGGCCAAATAGAATTCATGGCACCTGCTGAGGGTTGGGAGTTATGTCATTGAGGGAGCAATCCTAACTAACTTTCCAGCACTGACTTAGTCACAATGCAGCCCCCAAGGTAAGGTAACAAACATGCTCTTATCTTGAGGAGGCCCCTTTGACTGCCTCCCCACTGCAGGATGTAGTGCACACTACATTGGCATTGCTATGTCAGTCCTGGAAAGTTAGTTAGGATTGCGCCCTAAGCCATTTCTGCCCAACATTGCATATACACAACAGGGATCAAATGTGTACACCTGTGGCCTGGGCAGAAATTGGTTAACCAGGTGATAAGCAGAAATAAGCATTTTGTTCTCACCTAGAAACTCATTAGCTGTGAATGACAGAAGAGAAAATATGCAAATCCTGATATTTTCAAATGATGGGAGAGTCCAGTTATCATGTGAGCTATCCTCTCATCAGATCTGCTTCTGCCAATGTATCACTTTTACAGCTGAAAAGCTGAGAGGTGCTCTGCATAGTGACACCTCTGCATGAGCAACACTGCTGAAATGGTGGCCCACATGATAATTGGGCTCTCTCATCACCTTGACAGGATCTCCCTTATTCCTTTCTTGATTGGCCCCTTCCCCTATACTGATTCTTACCTTCAGACTTCCTTCTCTCTCTCAGCTCCTCAGCAAAAGTGGTGCTGTTGATTGGGTGGCCCTCATGATAATTGGGCTCTCCCAGTATTGCCCCACTTCTACTGATGCATCTCTTTGCAGTTGGTGCTGGGAGAACCTAATTATTACAGGAACCGGGTAAAGAGCTTATGTAGGCTGTATCTGGCCAATGGGCCTTATAGTTGACACCGCTGGCCTACAGTGCTAGAATTGTCTACATTGTTACAAAAGCCGGGTTTGTGTATACTGACTGGCTCTTCAGGACAGGAGACTTTCCCAACCCTACCAGGAGATGCCAGGGATTGAACCTGGGACATTGAATTATACCAGAATGAACACAGAGTTCATTCTGCATTAATATTTTCTCGACATGTTATACTGTTTTGATGCCACTGATTTTTGGCCATTGTGAACATTTGAGCAAATTTAGATTGGCTTTGTTTAACTCCTCTCTCCAGTAAGTACAACTTCAACAAGCAAGTGTCTTAATTTGGAAAAGAAGGCTCTCTACACTTGCTAGCTTCAGCCGGGTCAAGCTGACTTGTAACAGAGCCTGACACAGAAAATGCTGGGGAGGTGCTCACAGCTATCTGAGCACAGCCTTGCTCTAAATTGAGTGAGAATGGCTCACTTAAGTTGTCTGTGCTGCAAAAACAGAGTAAATCTAGATCAACCAGATTGATTTGATTTGAGTGTAGCAGTGTGCTCATGAAGCTATATATGTAAACAACTTGCTTCTTTCCATGGCATGGTGCAGCACTTATTTATTTATTGATATTATTTATTAGTATTAGGGTGCAATCCTAAGCCCTTATGTCAGTGCTTTCCAGCACTGGCATAGCGGTGCCAATGGGCCGTGTGCTGCATCCTGCAGTTGGGTGTCACTCACGGAGGCCTCCTCAGAGCAAGGGAATGTTTGTTCCCTTACCTCAGAGCTGCACTGCCCTTATGTCAGTGCTGGAAAGCACTGACATAAGGAGTTAGGATTGCGCCCTTAGTCTTCTTAAAAGCAAAAGCAATTAAATAATGACAGATATGGCCTACAAATTCACCCACCCCCATCCCTATCCCAAAGGAAAAAAGAACAATATATATATGAAAAAGGTACCAGAACATGCAATCAGATATTGTAAAAGATAAAAAATATGAAACGGCTGAATATGGAAGGAAAATAGTGAAAATGAGATATAGGATTTCCAAGAATGAAATAGGATTTCAAAGAATGGAAGGTGATTCTTTTGACTACCAGAACAGCACCATGAATCCAATGTATCTGTTTTTTTAGGGAATGGCCAAATAACAGATATATATATATATATATACAAATTAAAGTTTGAAAGACAACATTTAGTGAGAAGGCAAGGCAACATTAATGCAAACATCCAAATTGTACAACTTCAAGTCACTCTCCTAAATACATCAGATAAAATTTCCATTCAGGTTATGGTAACAGGCAATAAAATCACTAATAACATAATCCTACTGATCCCTTGAGTCAATGCTCAATGTACCAGTGTACTATCATAGCTTGCACTGTATCTCATGAGGGAATTTAGCAGTCTGGAGGTCTCCTCATGGTAGGGGGACATTTGCCCCCTTGCCCTGGAAAAAGCCCCAGCTGCTACAATGGGTGTACTCAGACCTGTGTCTGCTAATTTGCTGGTGCAGGTTCGAGTGGCCCAGGAAGGTGATAGGACACAGCATGCGCCACTGCCACTTGATCCCACCCCTCTTCCGGGCCTGTTCTCCAGAGTTCTAAAGACGCTTGCTTGCTTGCTGGAGACTCTTTTAAACTCCAGAATGCATGTGTGGCCATGTCACTTGCCGGCAGATGCTTGCTGGAGACTCTTGACTAAAGTGTCTGCCGGCAAGCATTCTGGAATTCTAAGAGTTTCCAGCCAGCCAGCCAACCAGCAAGAATCCTGAGAATTTTGGAGAACTCTAGAGTGCTGGCATGGCCACATTGCCTGCTGGCAGATGCTTGCTAGAAACTCTTTACTAAAGAGTCTGCAGGCAAGTGATGTGGCAGCACATGAGCTTTGGAGTTGTAACAGTTCCTGCTTCTGGTCCCTTCTGACCAGGTACCTGGGATGGACCACCCCTCCCCCTACTTGCTACACCACTGTAGGTATACAGTACTGTCATATACATATGTCAGCACTCAAGCTTCACAACAACCTTAGCAATATTTTAGATGTTTGTCATCCTGTTGGTCCAACAGCTACTGAAGTTTCTCTCCAATATGTATTGGCAACCTTCAGTCTCGAAAGACTATGGTATCGCGCTCTGAAAGGTGGTTCTGGCACAGCGTCTAGTGTGGCTGAAAAGGCCAATCCGGGAGTGACAATCCCTTCCACACCGGGAGCAAGTGCAGTCTGTCCCTGGTCTGTCTCCCTGGCTATGGGCCTTCCTTCTTTGCCTCTTAGCCTCAGACTGTTGGCAAAGTGTCTCTTCAAACTGGGAAAGGCCATGCTGCACAGCCTGCCTCCAAGCAGGCCGCTCAGAGGCCAGGGTTTCCCACTTGTTGAGGTCCATCCCTAAGGCCTTCAGATCCCTCTTGCAGATGTCCTTGTATCGCAGCTGTGGTCTACCTGTAGGGCGCTTTCCTTGCACGAGTTCTCCATAGAGGAGATCCTTTGGGATCCAGCCATCATCCATTCTCACGACATGACCAAGCCAACGCAGGCGTCTCTGTTTCAGCAGTGAATACATGCTAGGGATTCCAGCACGTTCCAGGACTGTGTTGTTTGGAACTTTGTCCTGCCAGGTGATGCCGAGGATGCGTCGGAGGCAGCGCATGTGGAAAGCGCTCAGTTTCCTCTCCTGTTGTGAGCGAAGAGTCCATGACTCGCTGCAGTACAGAAGTGTACTCAGGACGCAAGCTCTGTAGACCTGGATCTTGGTTTGTTCCGTCAGCTTCTTGTTGGACCAGACTCTCTTTGTGAGTCTGGAAAACGTGGTAGCTGCTTTACCGATGCGCTTGTTTAGCTCGGCATGGTTCAGGATGTGGACTCACCTCCCTGCATTACAATTTCTGAGCATGAACTGGAGGTTGTCCATGACTTTGTGTACCTTGGCTCAACGATCTCCGACACTCCAATATGTATGCCTAGGTAAAAGTATGATGAAGCTAGAATGCCCTGCATATACCTGCTTAAATTTGGTTGCTTTTTTAGGATTGGCGCTAGTGATGGATGTTGAGCTCAGAATGTAGTCTGCTAATATTTCATGCATTCACTGGTCCTTTTGGCTCAATCAAATTAAATTCCTATATTTCCATGTAACTGCATTTGCAGAAGCGGTAAAGTCATTTAAGTTTAGCCAGTGATAGCAGATGTTCCAGTGGGCTTGGATCCAAAGAGCTGTTTGGACATGCCCAATAGAAACTCTTCTTCCTTTGGAGTGACAGATCCTGATGCCATATCACAAATTGTTTTTCAAACTTTCCTGCAAGTTTGAAAAACAAGGCATAAAGACTGGCCAATCAAAAGGAAGACATTAAAAATTCCACAGGATGCACTGAAGCCCTTGGGCATGTCCAAGAAGCTCTTGGATCCAAGCCATAATAACTAGTGATGCTGCTGAACATTATCTGAGTACAGCTCAGAAATCAGATCTGACAAGCTCATAATATTTGCCTCCAATATGAGGCACACATTTTGACTCAGGCATTCTTTTCTGGCTCAGCTTTTTAATGAGAAGTGGGCAAAACCTAAGGCCTGCATCCCACACACCTCTCTCTTCAAGCCCTCTTGCATCCCATTACTTTTCTTGTTGTTTAGACAGAAGGAAAATGAAGGGACACATTTCTCCTTCTCTTTCTAATGCCTGTCGCACTGTTGAATGAGAGAGAAAGAGATCTGTTCTCCTGCTGTAGCAGCAAGAAAGCTACATGCTGAGGGAAGGGGCTTAATGGGAGAGAGGTAAGCAGGCTGATGGGCAGGTTGTGGGGGGTAGGGGGTTGTGGCAGGGATCAGACCCTATTGTTCTTTCAGTGACATTGTTGGGGCATGACATGGGGCATGAAAGGATTTGGAATTGCGTTTTTAAAAGTATCTTCAGAATGGGGGGGGGGGGAGAGTTATTTTTTCCATGTTCAATTCCAGGTCTGATTGAAGGGGATAGTTCACCCATAGCTAATAATAATACTTTAAGAATTATTGTATTCATTGTAGTTGTGCTAGTGTTGTTTTAAAAATGTTTAATTCAGTCACGTCACATTGATCCATTAACATGGATTTTGCTGGTTTGTTATATAACAGAATTGAGATGACTAGTTGGGCTAATGGATCTGTTTAGAGATTACTGCTGTTTTTCCTCTCTCCTTGTGTTAATAGACCTTTTCTTGTTAGTTTTTTTCTACGTTTGGCATCATTTATTACACAAAACAATAGTT
The DNA here is from genome assembly GCF_035046505.1 of Tiliqua scincoides. NCBI lineage: Eukaryota > Metazoa > Chordata > Lepidosauria > Squamata > Scincidae > Tiliqua > Tiliqua scincoides. The sequence continues at coordinate 88,718,190 of NC_089823.1, forward strand.
TGGGAGAAGTGGTCAAATGAAAATGTTTCTGGATCTAAATATTTGAATCTTTTGGCTTCACATTCTTCATTTAGTAGCACGTTACCCACTTCAGTATCCTTCCATCTCAGAAGATTACTGAGAAATGGAAGGGATTGTACATATAGATACATCTATGATGCAAATGCATGTGGAAGGATGCTCAAGCACATATATCTTTTGCACTAGACTAGGGCGATACGTTTTAAAAGGAGCACTAACTGCATGCTAAAATCTTTCCCATGATTTTAGTGGGAGAGGTGACAGTGAAAGAAGCAAAATAATTAAAGGCCCAATCCTATCCAACTTTCCAGAGCCGATGCAGTTCCAATGCAGCCCCAAGGTAAGGGAACATACTTTACCTTCAGCAGGCCCCCATGATTGCCCTCCCCACTGCAGAATGCAGTGCATGCATCATTGGCATGGCTGCATCAGTGTTGGAAAGTTGGATAGGATTGGGCCCTTTAACCAATAGGTATTTAAAGAATTTTGAATAACCTCCCTTAGAAAAAATTGATTGGGTTATATTTAAAGATATTTGCATATTATTAAAATTTTAATATGCATCTTTTGAAGACACTGAAAGACCTGTGCTAACTTATAATTTAGTAAACTAAAAAAAATACTATTCTTTGGTAAAAGGCAAGTCTATTATAATACAGAACATATTTTTTCTTTTTATTAATACACCAGAAATGCTGATTAAAATTTGCCATCACTAATTAAAATGGGCCACAGCAATTATAAACTAAATCTTTACTTGTTTAAACTTCAGATTAAACTGATTAAAACTTAGAGCCCTAAGAGAAATATATTTTGTAACACAGGCCTGGTTGGCAACCTTCAGTCTCGAAAGACTATGGTATAAGCCTACAGCACCGGGTATTCCCAGGCAGTCTCCCATCCAAGTACAAACCAGGCCTGACCCTGCTTAGCTTCTGAGATCAGACGAGATTGGGCATGTGCAGGGTGAGATCCCTTAAAATTGCTCACCGTGTAATTTTGAACATAGGGGCATCGTAAGTTAGTCCGCTGATTTCCTTTTGAACTAACAGCCCACTCCCAAACTCCCCAGTGCCTGCTGGAGCAGCAGCACCAAAGCGGCTACCGATGTATTCAGTGGGTACCACCAGGAGTCTCCTTGGGGGAAGCCCCAAGGCCTGCAATGTGGCTTCTCAGGTCTGCACCAGCTATTTTGCTGGTGCAGACTTGAGAGACTCCATGTTGGGCTTTTCAGCCCAACATGGAGTTCAGGATCTGGGGGAGCTCTGCTCCCCTGGTCCCTCCCTCCCTCCCGTCCCAACCTCCCCTGTCCTTGTTCCACTCTCCCTCTGCTCCCAGAGGCCACACTGCCACCCGGCAGTCTCACTTATCCCAGGTGGCAGTGTGTCCTCCTGTCAGCAGTAGGCTCAGGACCTGACTGGCGTGGGTTCAGCACCAGCACTCCCTACTCCCCAGATGCCATGAATGTTTACAGCACCCAGTGCTGGTGCTAGGGCTCAGCACCAGTGCTGTGGGAGCTCAAGATTGGGCCCTAAGACTGATGTTTTGATTGTATTCAGTGTTGCAGAAAAAGTGCTGAATTTGGGTGGTGAAGAGCAGCATGACACAGCAGCTATGCCAGAGGTTTATTTAAAGCATTTTCCTTACTTGTTTGTGTGTATTGGCTTGTAGACCCTGATACTAAATTCTTTTCTCTTAGAATTTAAGTTCTTATTTTTACAGACAATACTGATTTGGAAGTTTAACAAACCTCTGATATATAACAGGAGTTAAACTGAGGAAGCAGCAAGGCTAGGCACTTCAATTAGTGAACATTCCTCACCTACGTATGTGAACTTTGAGAGAACATAATCCTCTTTTTGCGGAATGTACTCCTGTATAAAAAATACACATGAACAGCTGGGAATATCTTTCTGAACAACTCATACAAGCATATCTGTGCTGTTTGCCATACTTATGAAGATTGTGAGGGTTTGAAGCAATAATGTAATTGTTCTTCTTGGTCTGTGCCATTTTATGTGTGTATATGTTGTAGTTATATTTTTGAAGAGCATAACATTACTTTTACTGAAATTTTGAACCTTTGTACAATATGATGTTTCACAGTGGGCTTTTGGGGGAATCTGTAATCATTTGAAATTCTTCTAGGAAATCATTTAACGTTGTCGGTGCTGATTCAGTAGAAACAATTTTGTTTTCTTTCAGTTTTTGTACAGGACGCTTAATATTCCACACTGAATATACAAAGAATGTAGCATTCCATATTCTTAAGGAGTGCTTTTCACTGACAGTAGTACATTATTAATTTTCAGCTTGGTGGCCTGCAGCATTCTGGAAAATGATCAGATTTTGTAAGGGTGAAGGAACTTTAACAAAGTAGCCCATCTCTGTTATACTACCATGCAGTCTGGCTGTCCTGGTTACTGGTTGCCAACACCATGAGAGAGAGAGAGAGAGAGAGAGAGAGAGAGAGAGAGAGATGCATAGTAGAGGAGTCTGTGCTGAGTGTTACAAATTGCTGGTTGCTTTCTGCTTTGAGATATGAAAGATGACCGTTGTCGAAGAACCTGGGATCAAGCAGAGATTTACACTATCTCCTGTGATTTGTATTTTCAGCTGATTCCACTTAATTGTATTTAAAAAACAATTTAAAAAATAATTACAAAAATTGCCGTTTTTGCTTGCCACTACCTCAAATACACTTTTTAGAGCTTTTTTTCATGGCATTTGAAGATGCCTCAGTGACTCACATTTGTATAAGCCAGTGTTTCTCTATGATTTGTCCCCTGCTGTTCCATTTTGCTGGTTCACCAATTGGAAGTACCACTGGAAGTAACTGACAATGATGTCATCACCAGTTACTTCTGGATGGGGAGGCAAGGCACAATGCCAAAAACACCAGTAAGAGGCTCAGGGCAGGCAGCTTTTTCGAGCATGCAAAAAGCGCATGCTGGAGCTCTGCTAGCCAAGCCATGCCTCCTACTGCTGCTTATCGCTGGTCTCACTGTAGGCAGTGGGGATCTGGGTGTCCTGCGAGTACCACCTCAAGTACCACTGGTGGTACGAGTATGACTGGTTGAGAAACACTGATCTAAGCTGTCCATCCGGGAAAAAAAAGTTCCACAGAGTACTTAAGTATGGTGGCCATAGTCATCATATAAGGTCATCATTGCTATGTGGAGAAATAGGATCTATTGTAACTACCCTGATCAGGGAGAAAGGTGGTCATTTTGGGTCATCCTGACCTTTGCTAACACCAGCGGAAATGTGCCGTATTTGTTACAACTTTTGAGTAGTCAGTGCTGGCAGGAAGACCCACGCTATCATGCTAGCACTATATCCGGCTTGACGGCTACTGGGGCTGGTAAGTGTTATGGCGGGGACGGGTGTAATGGAGGTGAGGAGGGAGTTTTGTGGGGGAAGGAGTTCAGGGCTCTGCCATATCCTGACCCCCGTCCTGGGCCTGAAATTCATACATGGGGCTACTTGGACTTGCACCAGCAATTTAGCTGGCACAGATCTAAGTAGCCCCGTTGGGAAGGTTGGGGCTTAACACAAGGAAACAAATGTTCCTGTACCCCGAGGAGACCTTCTCTGCCCAATTTCAGCTCTGGATACTGTGGAAGCCATGTGGCCCTGTCCTGTCCTAATTTTCGACTCCTGCCGACTACGCCAATTTGTCCCGTCCAAATATCTCAACTCCCTTCTAATGCCCGCTTTTTGGCTAATTAACACCCTCTTTATCTCTAGAACAACCACTGTGGTGTGCAAAGGAATGAACACAGAACTCCTTATCTATAGCAACTACCCAAATTTATTGCTGTGAATACAGACACTCCCTGCAAGTCCTCTTGTCCAGAGGCTTTCCCTCCCCAAAACTCCACTTAACTCAGTGGGTAAAGGTCTGAAGCCTCCAGTTCAAGTCCATTCCGGTCTCCAAAGCACAGTCCAGTCTTCTGTGTCCACCAGCAGAGTCCTGGCAGTCCCCTTCTCCTGTAGGTATGGGTCAGGTAGCCCTCTTGGTCTGGTTCCCTCTGGGTCAGGTAGCATCTCCCTCCGGGTCAGCGTCCCGCTTCCAGCTCTCCCTTTGGGTTAGCGTCCGGTTTCTGGCTGGGTCAGCATCCCGCTCTGGCTCCTTTGGTCCTTCTGAAGCTGCCTTTTATCCTTTGTGTTCCATTAAGTGCAAATGCAGCCCAGCTGTGAGCTACCTCCTTAGCTCATTCAAAGTCTCATCAAGGTCAAATGAAGCTCAGGTGTCCAACCTGGTCTCCATTGGCCTTGATTGATTACAGCTGTGGAGCCAGCCCTGCCCTTCCCTGAGCTGTCAGCCAGCTGTCAAAACATGGAATCGCTGTCAACACCACAGCATCCACCTGATGAACTTCTGATCTTCCATTACAGGCCCCACTGCGCCAGTGCTGAATAGAATTGAGCTGTGAGTTTTGTAATTCTTTTCAGAAGCCTAGTCCTGCTTCAGTGGTATTACTGTTCTGTGACAAGTTCATGGATTTTCAAGCAATGTTACCAATTCAGGCAGGTGTGTACTAGTGACTTTATCAGTCCTGCCTTAGCAATGTGGAACCATTACTTTATTCCTGGGAGAGATGGTGTAAGAATTATTTCCCTCTGACTCCTAGGGGAAGAATTATTCACACAGCTTTTCTTCTCAAACAGCTGGTCAGTTCTCCTTTCTAGTCCAACTTTTAACCCATAATGCATCGTGGGTCCGCATGCGCTCTCTCTATTCTCTTTCTTTGCTTCTTTCTGTCCTTTTCTTGTTTTAAGTAAAAGATATGTATAGGTCACTCAAGCATTGGAAATACTTTTTAAAAAATTCAGTACTTAAGTACTCTGTGGAGCAATTCTTATGAAAGAGAGAGAAGGAGAAAAAGAGGAAGTCCAGCAGTGATTTTATTGGCTCTCCATCTCTTTGGATTCTTCCTGGACTAGGCTGACTCTAGTTTCCATTCTTGCACTATCAGGGGATGCTGTGGAGAAGAAAGACTCAGGTCAGCAAGTCCATCACCAGTGAGCTGCCTGTGGGCACAATCCTGTTGTGTGGTTGCAAACATGTCGTAAGGTACATCCACGACCCCCTGAGTGGAGTCAGAGTCAGTCCAGCACCAGTTGGCGCTGAGCTCAGTGCCAGATGGGTTCTGCCCAGAGCATGGTAGGCATTGAGGGCCTAGTGGGGGGGAGGCGTTCCGGGGTAAGGGGAGGGCAGGGCAGGGGGAGGAACCGGACGGGAGGGAGGTGAGACTGGCAGAGCCCTGTTCCACTGTATCCTATCCTCCATGTCTGCCTGCAAAGCTGGCAAAATAGCTGGTGCAGACTTGAGAAGCCTCATTGCAGGCCTGGGGCTTTCCCCCAGGGAAGGGGATGAAAGTCCCCTTCTCCTGAGGAGACCTCTAGCAGCCCTGGCAGTGCCACAGAATGCAGCAGTAGCCATTTTGATGTAGCTGCACCTGGCAGAGCAGCTGGGATTGGATTGGGCTGCCCATTTGGTGTCTCCTGTAATCATGCTTTCTAGATGCAGAAGCCAGGTTCATACATTGCTCCAAGAAACATTTAAAAAACAGGGTTTAAAAAAAAAAGAAAAGAACTGCAAAAGAAAAACTATAGTGGCACCAATGTACTCGTATTTGGCCAAACCATCATTGGTCAGATGGTGCCCCAGTTGTAGCTCACGATCAACCAGTTTAAGCCTATGGTTAAAGATCCAACAGTAAGGATAGTTTGTTTTGGTGGAAGAAATTCTAGGGATAATCATTTAAAGTTCTTTTGTTCTGAATATTAAGAAAATGCCAACCACATGCCCACTTTATTCTGCAGTACACTCAATTTCTCTCACTGTAATTTGCAGATATGCAGGCCAAAAGGCAAACATTATAAAAAGCACAAAGCGCCCAGTAATGAGAAAAATACATTTGTGATTTGATTAACTGATTGTTACAATGGAACCACTTTTGTAATGTGCCCACTTATGGTTAACCTGGTGACCAAGCTCTGAATCAGGGAATGAAGTTGCTAGAAAACAAGCACTGAGGCTTGATGTAATGTGGCTCCTTCAAAACCCTTTTTTTTCCTGGCACGTCTGCCCATGTGGCATCATAAATTGCTTTTAAAATTACATAAAAGAGCTTATGCTTCAAAACAGAAATCAAGAGCTTGCATAAATAATGCTCTTATCCATTAACAAGAGATGTGTTCTTTATCTTTACATTTTAAAGAGCTATAGTGCTTCATGTTGAAGCCTGAAGACTATTTGCACTCATTTAATGATCCTGCCCCCTTTCATAAAGAAAGGAAGGATAGTATTGCTGTAGGGTGGATACTGGTGTTGTCCTTCTACCATATTTTCTAAAATAGTGGGAAATACATGGTCCTAGTTTATGGGGAGGGAGGAGGGAAATATGCAGCAAGGTACAAATTTAAAAAAACCAAGAAAAACCATAACTGAGTTGTAGTTAAGAAAACATAAGAAGAGTTCCACTAGAAAAGGTCAAAGGCACATCTGATCCAGATGTTTCCTGCAGTGGCTCACCAATTGCCTCTGGGTAACCCACAAGCAAGAAGTGAGGTAATGCCCCTCCTCTGATGCTACTATCCTGTAGCTGATATTGAGAGGCACACTACCTCTGAACCTGGCTTATAGCCATTGTGATTGATAACCAGTGGCAGTTGTCATTGTGAAGTAATGGGGAAGTTCTGTTAATGCTGGTTCTTCCTTTTCTTTAAGGACTCCATGGGTTCACTTGTGCCTTAGTGGTAGGATTGGGGAGTGCTTGGTTCATTTTTTGTTTCTTAATGAGTAGTTTAACTGTAGAAAGAAAAATGTTTAAAATCGCTTCTATATGTGGGCTTGTGTCACTTAGCACCAGTCCATAGAACAGGAAATTGTCTGAGGACATGTTATGCAAGGGGGTTTAGATAGGAGGCTGCCCAAGAACCCTATGTAACCCACTACAGGAGGCCAATGTATCACCCCCATGATGGATCTCCTCCCATGCAGTGGACGGGGCAATGCCCCAGACAGTATGTGTGGTGATGCAACATTGCCCCGCCTCTGCTGATTTTTTGTGCTATAACTTTTGATAGAATAAAGATATTTCAACGTGGTTCATTTCATTGCATTCTGTATGAAATTACACACTTAATGATGTATAACATGATGATATTATTCAAAAATACCAAGATTTAAAAAATTTTGGACAGTAGTGGTGCTCCCCCGCATATGTGTCACCTGGTACGGCCCACACTCTAGCATCACCACTGATTGTGGAAGCAAGGTGAATAAAGCAAAGAGGAAGAAAAAGGATAGGGTAGAGTCAAGATCGGCCTGTAAGAAGGTAGCGATGTTGCAATGCAGGGATAGGTTGGGGATTTGGGGTATTTAAAGGGACAACAAGCAACAAATAACACAACCAATCTTTGCGCTCTCTTCCCAGACGCCCAAAATGTGAAATTTCTGTTATCTTTACCTAGTAATTCATAGAACACAATATAGTAATAGATAACAGAACTGAATTGTTAGCTGGCACATTTTTCTGCTCACAACATATGCAGTTATGTTGAGAAAAAAAACAACCCTGTGATATCTTCACATCAAAAGCAGTTCCTCAAGAGAAGAAGCTAGTATTTTCTACAGTGCCCGAATAACAGCTGTTCATTTATACTGCAGGCATCACAACAACTATTCTGAAAAGGTGCTAAATTAATAAGCAAACAAAACTCTAATCATACTGTCTCTTTTGCCAATTAAAATACTGTTGCTTATTTCACCTTGGTTTATGGGAATCTTGAAACAAATGTTGATGTAACTGCAGTACTGAACTTCTATACAGTCTTTTAAAAAAGGACAGGAAAAATACAGTTCACATTGGCTATTATTCCTCTTAATTTGACCCTTGATATTAGCTGAGCTCATCTATTAAAGGTGGAAGTAATAATTCAGATGCATAACTGCTTACTACTGCCTTCTTCAGAACTGCTGAGGTTGACTTTTTAAGAGCTTACAGTAGTGTTGGAATCTTTTATTTCCACTGAATTTGACAAATGCAATTAATGTTTCTGCCTGCAATCAATGGCATCACTAGGGTTCGTGTCACCTGGTGCGGGAGGCCAGCATGTCACCCCCATGCAGTGGGCAGGGCAATGCTCCAGGTAGTGGGCATGGTGATCTACTATCGCCCTGGCCCCACTGGGTTTTTGGCTGTACCTTTCGACAGAATAAAGATATTTCAATGCAGTTTGTTTCATTGCATTCTACATGAAATTATGCATTGACCGATATTTAACATGATGGTATTATTTCTCCAAACTGTGATTTTAGTGATTTTGGTCACTAGTGGTGTCACCTCTCCCCAGGGTGTCAACTTACTAACACCTTATTGGAGCAGTTCTCAAACTTTTAGCACTGGGACCCACTTTTTAGAATGATAATCTGTCCAGGACCCATCATAAATCAAATTAAAATAATTATAAATAATTAAATTAAAGTAAAACAAATAATTAAATAAGGGAAGCCAGCCCTGTTCCACCAAGGAAATTTTCTCTGTAGCCTGCCTGTAATAACACACCCCTCCCCAAAAGAATCAGTAAGATTTTCACCCCTACCCAGTACCCAGTTCAATTTAAGTTCTTATATTTCAAGCATATCACTATCATGACCCACCTGGCTGTACAAGTCTGAGAGCCCAAGCCTATGCCTGTCTACTCAGAAGTAAGTCCAATTATAGTCAGTGGGGCTTACTCCCAGGAAAGTGTGGATAGGATTGCAGCCTAAAACAAAAAAAAATCACCTTACCCTGTCAAGCCTCTGTTTCATTCTTTTTATGGGAAGGGGCTGCCTTCTGGAGCATTTGTTGAGTTCCGGTTGCATCAAATCAGGACCTTTCTGGTGGCCTCACATTTCCCTTTGCTTGACCTGCCCAGGAGCCAAGGCACATTTGCTTACTCGCGAGTAAACATGACCCTGTGGTTTAGTTTTGCTTTCCATAGGGCCCAACATATTCGCTAGCTTGGAGGAAGGGACCCCCTTCTTGGGTGTTTTTGCGGGGCTACATTCATTGGATCAGGACCTTTCTGATGTTGTTGGAATTCTCTCAGCCTGTCCTTTCTGACAGACTAAGGCAAGCTTGGCTACTCATGAGTAAACGCATGATATGGTTCAGTTTCACTTTATATTGGGCCCCATGCATTTTTTGTTTTCCTGTTTTTTTGCCAATAACCTTTGATAGAAAGGAGATATTTCATTCCGGTTTGTTTCATTGCATTCTGCTGGAAATTCCACATCCAACGGTATATAACATGAAGGTATTTCTCCTAACCACCGCGATTTTAGCACATCACCCCCCCAGTGCACATCACCTCCCTTGCGCGTCACCCGGTGCGGCCCGCACCCCCCTAGTGATGCCACTGCCTGCAATCTGTGCCATTTGTTCTTTATAATGTGATGCTAGATCACAAGTCAGAGACCTATATGCTTTCTGAAGGAGTCTTGTTTGCATGGGATTTTCCATTTCCTTCAGCAGAAAAGACAACTCTCTAGATGGCCAAATTATTGAAGTGAGTGTGGCGACCTTGGCAGCTGTAGGAATTCAGGGTTGTCACTGGACTTCTTGTGGTCATAGGATATCACCAGATTGTCCACAGTGTGACGACAAATTCACCAAAATAGGTACACTGAATATTTTGTGGTACCATATGTTTCCCATGTCTCTGTAACTGTCTTGCTACCACATGTATGCCATAAATTTATCACATGCACATCCATCCACTATGTACTTTCTACTTAAGAAAAAGGTGTGAAGGTATTGTGCTTGTTGGGCCAATAAACATAAGAATGTGTGTGCACAGACCACACACATAATTAACATTCTGTGCATATGTATAATGTGGGGCAGATGATTCCACTGTCTGACCACACATTGAGAACACAAACTTTGGCGTAGCTGTTAATAGACCCTAGATTTTTCAGGTCATTTGTCCAGTCATTGTCTGCAGAAGGACATGATTAAAACATGCTCCCCTTTGTTTTTCTAATTTTTTGAAATTTGGCAAATATTGAAGAATGATGCAGACACTGGCACAATTCTATTGCGACCTAGTCCAGTCTTTTCTAGAAATTGCATTTTATGCAGAATGTGTACATTGCAAAGATAGTTTAAAATCCTGGGCCTGCCTCCCTCTCCTCACCTGCCTGCCCTCAGGAACACCGGTTGCCCCCACCCCAAAATGCCTGCTCTCCACCTCTTCCCTGCCCTTCCCATGTCCCCTGCTGCAGACTCCTGCACTGGCCTGTAAAGGCTGGCAAAAGCTTACCTTCCTCTGTCACTGCGGAGGCTAGATGCAGTCTCTGTGGGCTGGTGCGCATCCCTGCACAGGCCCAGCTTACTTCCAGGGAGGCGTAAATGTGCTTTACAGCACTTTTGCGACCCTCCGAGGCCGACGTAAGGGACTTTTGCCAGCCCAGGGTGCAATTAGGATTGTGTCCTTAGTGTATGAAAAATAGACGACTCAGAATGGAGTATTGTGATAAAGTACATAGTTCAAGACAGACTGCTTGTGACGACTACAGTTAATATGGACAGAAATTATGGTAACTGTACTGAGAATTTACAAGATGAATGTTATCAATTTACTGGTGAATGCCAATTGAAAAATTGTTTTTCTTTAACAAATGATGAATCATTGCTAGCATGAGTGGTAATTGGATGTGATGTTGATGAAGGCAATCAAAGTACAGAAGATCCAAGCTGACTAGACATTTTATTGTGCATCTGTGCAAGGATACTTTTTGTCCACACTTCCATGAGAACTATATACGCGTATTTTCCATTGCTCTTCAAAGTTTCTTATATACGAGTGATTTTTTTTTGTAAGAATGATCAACATTGATAATGCAGCTTGCAATAAGAATATATTTCTATTTTAGTTTTAATTTCAATATGTTCTCTATTCCAAAAGAGCTACTCCACTAAAATCAAGTGGCAGGAGAGTTAGAACAAGTAACAGAAAATACAGGGGGCACCCTGTATCTGCAGATTCCGTATCCATGGATTGGGTCCCCGCCCCCCCGCCTGCCCCCTTTCTGAAGGCGAGAAGAGCTCTGCTCCCCTCACCTCCAGAGGATCCTCTCAGCCCAGCAGTAAAAAAATATGCTACTTCCAGTTTCTCTGTGGAACTGGAAGTGATGTTTTTAATGCTTTATAAGGTATTAAGAGGTCCAGGGAAGCTGTCTGGGCCAAAGTGCCTATTCTGGTTTCAGGAAGAAACAGGAAGTAGTTTTTTGTTTGTTTGTTTTGTTTTTGTTACAGTTGGGTTCAGTCTGAGCCTGGTAGACGCTGCAGAATGTGTTGGGCTCTGCTGGGCTTAGAGGACCCTCTAAAGGCAAGGGGAGCAGAGATCTTCTTGGCTCCAGAGGGTGGTGGAAGGCATTCGCCTGTATCCGCGGTTTCACTTAACCACGGGGGGTTCCGGAACAGAACCCCCATATCTCCGGATACGGGAGAACACCTATATTTCTTTACCCAGTGAGTAATTAATCTCTGAAACTGCTTGCCACTGGATGTTGTGATGGCAGCTGACTTAGGTGCCTTTTAAAGGGGATTGGACAGATTTATGGAGGAAAAGTCCACAACAGGTTACTAGTCATGATGACTGTGTGGAATTTCTGGGTGTGGAATTCCTGTCTGTCAGTGGCTGCAATCCTAACCACACTTTCCTGAGAGTAAACCCCATTGAACAAAATAGGACTTACTTCTGAGTAGACCTGGTTAGGATTGTGCCCAATGTCAGATGCAAGGGAGTGGCAGCGGGATATTGGTATCTTGCTGCCTTGTACATATGTATCTGGTACTCCCATATGTATCTGGTGAGCCGCTGTGTGATATAGTCCAGGAAGCTGGACTATGTGTGTCTTTGTCCTGATCCAGCAGGGCTCTTTTTATGTTCTTATGTTCATTCCATTCCCATCCTTCGTTCAGTATAGTTATTCCCAGACGTTTTACCACTGGGACCCACTTTTTAGAATGATACTCTATCTTGACCAACCTAGTTTTACAAGATTAAAAAAAAGAAAAGAAAAAGTTTCACTATACCAACCATTCAAGCCTCCGTTTTTATCCTTTTTTACTACGGTGGGGACCTTTTGCAGCATTTGTTGAGCTCTACATAAATCAGATCAAGAACATTCTGGTGGCCCTGTGTTCCCCTTCCCCTGACCTTCCATAAGAGCCAAGGTGCAGTTGCCTACTCATGAATAAATACACACTGACTCAGGGCCCAATCCTAACCCCCACTTAGGCTTGGGTGTCACAAACATGGTGTAAACCACATCTACGCCGACTCAGGAGCCGACGGGCCGGCGCACAGTTGTGTGCTGACCTCTGGAGGCTAGATCCATCTCCACAGCACCGGTGGAAGGATACGTTCGTACATGGTGGCTTGAGGAGGCCGGTACCGGAGTTTGGGGAGGGCAGGGAGAGGGTGGAATGGGGGTGTTCCAGGGTGGGGGGAGGGCAGTCACCAGGCAGACAGATGGGTAAACAGGGCCTGGGAGGAAGGTGGTGCCAGGATCCAGCACTTGAGCACTTGAGGGGGGATCCTAACCCTCCTGCCAAGCAACCCAGCCTTACACTGGCTTGCTAGGATCTGTGCCACTGATTTCAGTGGGGAAGGCTGTGAAAGGTGTTTGGGGGGAGGTGGGAGAAAAGGCTGGCTGGGCAGTAGAGGAGGTGCAGCATCTCATCAGCACAGGGCGCACTCTTGGCAGGCTTCAAACTGGGAGGGAAGAGTAAGTACAGGCAGCACAGTGCTTTCCTCCGCTTGGGAAGGAGGAAGCCCTGCCTGCTCTTGGGGGGGGGGTTCCTGATGCCACAGCCTGTATGCCTCCATCTTGCCTGGGGGGAATAGGGGTGGCATCTGCATCTGCTGGGGTGTATGTGTGTGAGCAGCCCCCTTCTACTTTGGGGTGAGTTGTAACCTTGCTTGGTGTGGCTGCAATCCTTTCCACACTTTCCTAGGAGTAAGCCCCATTGACTCAAATGGAACTTACTTCTGAGTAGACCTACCTAGGCTTGGGGTCTGTGTCAGCTTAACCAAGGATCCTCACCTTTCTCTTTTTCCTCCTCCTTCAAAAAAGAAAAAAAGTCACCCTTGATGGTTTTGTCTCCAAAAATTGATTAAAAAATAAAAATACCCATCCTTTTCAGCCATCCCCCCTTTTCCTCCTGTCTCCTTTTTGGGGGGGGGTACTCCCCATGTTGGCTGCTATTGTAAGACAAAAGGCACAATCCTAGCTAGGTCTACTCAAAAGTAAGTCCTTTTGTGTTCAATGGGGCTTACTCTCAGGAAATTGTGTTTAGGATTGCAGCCTAGCCTAGGCTAGCCCTGGAGTTTCCTGTCAATTTCACGAGTGTTGTGTACATTTTAGGAAGCATGGCCACTCTGCCAATCAAAGCTGTTGAGTGTGTTTGTAACTGATTAGCTGCACCTTTGTTTTGTGTCTGATTTAAATCTCATCTGAGGGCATGGTCATTTTCTGGGCATATTTGTTTAGGAGAGATCTGTGTTTATGTCAAATGCAAAACTAGAAACATAGGGAACTATGCCCCAGAAAAGAAGGTTGTGTTTTATGACAGGCTTGCGGGATTAGATGCACTGATTTTAGTCCCTGAAAAATATCCTGTGCAAATGCACCATTCTGAGCATTACAGATTTCATATTATTGTATTGGCAACCTTCAGTCTCGAAAGACTATGGTATCGCGCTCTGAAAGGTGGTTCTGGCACAGAGTCTAGTGTGGCTGAAAAGGCCAATCCGGGAGTGACAATCCCTTCCACACCGGGAGCAAGTGCAGTCTGTCCCTGGTCTGTCTCCCTGGCTATGGGCCTTCCTTCTTTGCCTCTTAGCCTCAGACTGTTGGCAAAGTGTCTCTTCAAACTGGGAAAGGCCATGCTGCACAGCCTGCCTCCAAGCGGGCCGCTCAGAGGCCAGGGTTTCCCACTTGTTGAGGTCCATCCCTAAGGCCTTCAGATCCCTCTTGCAGATGTCCTTGTGTCGCAGCTGTGGTCTACCTGTAGGGCGCTTTCCTTGCATGAGTTCTCCATAGAGGAGATCCTTTGGGATCCGGCCATCATCCATTCTCACGACATGACCAAGCCAACGTAGGCGTCTCTGTTTCAGCAGTGAATACATGCTAGGGATTCCAGCACGTTCCAGGACTGTGTTGTTTGGAACTTTGTCCTGCCAGGTGATGCCGAGGATGCATCGGAGACAGCGCATGTGGAAAGCGCTCAGTTTCCTCTCCTGTTGTGAGCGAAGAGTCCATGACTCGCTGCAGTACAGAAGTGTACTCAGGACGCAAGCTCTGTAGACCTGGATCTTGGTATATTCTGTCAGCTTCTTGTTGGACCAGACTCTCTTTGTGAGTCTGGAAAACGTGGTAGCTGCTTTACCGATGCGCTTGTTTAGCTCGGTATCGAGAGAAAGAGTGTCGGAGATCGTTGAGCCAAGGTACACAAAGTCATGGACAACCTCCAGTTCATGCTCAGAGATTGTAATGCAGGGAGGTGAGTCCACATCCTGAACCATGACCTGTGTTTTCTTCAGGCTGATTGTCAGTCCAAAATCTTGGCAGGCCTTGCTAAAACGATCCATGAGCTGCTGGAGATCTTTGGCAGAGTGGGTAGTGACAGCTGCATTGTCGGCAAAGAGGAAGTCACGCAGACATTTCAGCTGGACTTTGGACTTTGCTCTCAGTCTGGAGAGGTTGAAGAGCTTTCCGTCTGATCTGGTCCGGAGATAGATGCCTTCTGTTGCAGTTCCAAAGGCCTGCTTCAGCAGGACAGCGAAGAAAATCCCAAACAAGGTTGGTGCAAGAACACAGCCCTGCTTCACTCCGCTTCGGATGTCAAAAGGGTCTGATGTGGAGCCATCGAAGACAACAGTGCCCTTCATGTCCTTGTGGAAAGATCTGATGATGCTGAGGAGCCTGGGTGGACATCCAATCTTGGGGAGAATCTTGAAGAGGCCGTCTCTGCTGACCAGGTCGAAAGCCTTTGTAAGATCTATGAAGGCTATAAAGAGTGGCTGTCGTTGTTCCCTGCATTTCTCCTGCAGTTGTCTAAGGGAGAATACCATATCAGTGGTGGACCTGTTGGCTCGGAATCCACACTGCGATTCTGGATAGACGCTCTCTGCAAGTACCTGGAGCCTCTTTAGTACAACTCGGGCAAACAGCTTTCCTACAACGCTAAGGAGAGAGATGCCGCGGTAGTTGTTGCAGTCACCCCTGTCACCTTTGTTCTTGTACAGCGTGATGATGTTTGCATCCCTCATGTCTTGAGGTACTCCACCTTCTTTCCAGCAGAGACAGAGGATTTCATGCAGCTCAGTGACGATGATCTCTTTGCAGCATTTTAGGACTTCAGCAGGGATGCTGTCTTTTCCAGGTGCCTTGCCAAAGGCAAGGGAGTCCAGGGCCACGTGAAGTTCTTCTAGGGTTGGTTCACTGTCAAGCTCTTCCAGCACAGGCAGGCACTCAATGTTGTTCAGTGCTTCTTCGGTGACTACATTTTCTCTGGAATATAGCTCAGAGTAGTGCTGCACCCAGCGTTCCATCTGCTGCGCCCGATCCTGGATGACCTCGCCTGTGGCAGACTTCAGAGGGGCAATTTTCCTCTGTGTTGGACCTAGGGCCTGCTTGATACCATCATACATCCCCTTGATGTTGCCCGTGTCAGCTGCTATCTGTATCTCGGAACAGAGCTGGAGCCAGTAGTCGTTAGCACATCTCCTGGCAGTCTGCTGGACTTTGCTGCGAGCAGTTCGGAGGACCTGCAGGTTGCGCTCACTGGGACAGGCCTTGTATGCTCCTCTTTTCCTCAATGACTGGTGTCAACTCCTCAGAGTGGGCTTCAAACCAGTCTGCCACCTTGTTGGTCTTCTTGCCGAATATGGACAAGGCGGTGTTGTAAACGGTATTCTTGAAATGTTCCCATCTGTTGGATGCGTTTGCGTCGGCCGGGCCTGGAAGAGATCCCTCAAGCGCTTGAGCAAATTCCTCCACTTTTCTCTGATCCCGGGTCTTGCTGGTATCAATGCGAGGTCTTCCTTCCTTTTTCGTGTGATACAGTCGCTTTGTTTGCAGTTTCACTCTGCTGCACACCAGGGAGTGGTCAGTGTCACAGGCAGCACCATGATAACTGCGTGTGATCTTGATGCTGGGAAGGCTGGAGCGTCTGGTGAGGATCAGGTCGAGCTGGTGCCAGTGCTTTGATCTTGGATGTCTCCAAGAGACTCTATGTTGGGGCTTTGTGTTCAAGAACGTGTTGCTGACACAGAGACCGTGATGACAGCAAAACTCTAGCAGGCGTTGGCCATTTTCGTTCATCCTCCCAGTGCCAAACTGACCTAAGCAAGTGGGCCATGAACTGTTATCAGCACCAACTCTAGCATTGAAATCGCCGAGGATGAACAATGGCTCTTTTACAGGGATTTTCTTGACAGTGGTGGCCAGGTCATCATAGAATTTGTCTTTGGCTTCTGCTGGAGACGACAGAGTCGGTGCATAAGCACTGATGAGAGTGACAGGTCCTGCTGATGACTGGAGCTGCAGGGACAAAATTCTTTCACTTCCCACAGTAGGTGGGATGATGGATTTCAGCAGGGTATTTCTGACCGCAAAGCCAACGCCATGTTCCCTGGTTTCGTTTGGTGGTTTTCCCTGCCAGAAAAATGAGAAACTTCTCTCCTTGACAGATCCGGAATCTGGCAGCCTAGTCTCTTGAAGGGCGACGATGTCCAACTGCAGTCTGCTCAGCTCCATGTCGATGACAGCTGTTTTGCGTGCGTCGTCTATTTCTTGCAGGTCATCAGAGAAGCCAGGTGTCATTGTCCTAACGTTCCAGGTGCCCATCTTTAGGGCAGTAGTTTTCTGTTTTCTGTTGCATGGTGCAGAGTTGTCGATCCGCTTGTCAGTTTTCACCCTAAACCCCACGCACCCCATGAGGTTAACGGACCGTGGCGAGGCAACACCTTACTGGCTGGGGACTGCCCAGCTTAAGGCGGGCGGTAGTTGCCCAATGAGATGCAATGATCTCTCCCACCATCGGAAGCAGCCCCTGGCGTCATGCTCTACGCCAATCGAGCAAAGACTTATAACCGGTAAACTGCCGCTTCCCGTGTTGTGCCGACGCCATATGGCGAAGTTGGAGTGTCCTCTCCAGTGTGCGAAGCCTGGGTAAAGAAGGTATGGAGGATAGGCTGTTACCCATGCAGCAAATCCCCCCTCTCCACGTCGCTGGAATGGTCCAATGGAAAGGCAGAAGCCAATACGGTTGGTTCCAGCAGCGTCGCAGGAGTTGCCAGAACGTGACTGTGTTCAGCCATGAACTGCCTAAGGGACTCCGGCTCCTGATTTTGCCTCGAGGTTGACTCCTGAAGCCTTTTCCACAACTGGATGTAGCCACAAGGCAGTGGAGGTTTGAGGTCAGAGTTTCCTTCTCTTAGATGAGCTGCCTTCCTAGGCTGACGAGTCCCATCTACCCGGTTTCATGAATACTGTTCTGGAAGATTTCATATTATAATGATAACAAATGGTATACCTAACTCTATGGACCCAAACATCTTTACCTTATAAGTAAATTTAATTTATTTTGGTGTTTTCAAATAAATGTGCTCAGGATTATGATTTATGGGCAACTTCTTACTTGCATTTTAAGGAGACATTAACACTTTAGAATGTAGTTGTCTCTGAGAGAATGCTTTTGATCAGATATTTTCAGAGTTCATAATGCTACTTAAGACAGAACTGTATGTGTGGGAGATGTGCCAAGATTGTAAAATATTCACAACCCTGTGACAATTTAGGGCTCAATCCTATCCAGTTTTCCAGTGCCAGTGCAGCTATGCCAGTGGGGCATGCATTTCATCCTGTGGTTGGGAGGCAGACACAGAGGCCTCCTCAAGGTATGGGAACATTTGTTCCCTTACTTTGGGACTGCACTGCAGCTGCGCTGGTGCTGAAAAGTTGGATAGGATTGGGCCCTAAGGCTGCAATCCTAACCTCACTTTCCTGGGAGTAGGACCAATTGAACACAATAGGACTTACTTCTGAGTAGACTTGGTTAGAATTGTGCCCTAACAAAGTAATGTGGCACACGTTTTTGTAAACTAAAGTTATTTCATCTACCATTTTTACACTGCTATCTTCTATAATACAGTAATAATAATAAATTTAATTAATTAATTAAATCATGGGGTGTGACAGATGGGCTAGGTACGCCACTGAGGCCAACTGGTTTGCCAGTTCCAGAGAGGGTTAGGATTTGGCTGTCAATTTCACCTTCCGTAGAACTCAATACATTTTCCTCGTCAGCTTTCAGCTTGTCAGTTTCACAACCCACCAACAATCAGGACCTGGCCCACTGGTGGCCTCCACAGACAGTTTGGGAAACACTGCTGTAGAATATTTAGCATTTGTGTGTATGTGTGAGTGTGTAAGTATACAAATGATAAAACTATTTGAAAAAGACTATGGCTGAATTGTTATATGCATTTTCCTGGGAGTAATCCCCAGCAAACACTATGGGACTTCCTTCTGAATAGATATGCACAGAATTGCACTGTCAGGCTGCAGCCCTATGCATGCTTACCTGGAAGTAAGTTTCATTGAACTCAGTGGAACTTTTTAAAGTAGACTTATATAGAATTGCACTGTAAGTTGTGTAGTAAGGCATTGGGCACTGTCTTGAGAAATTCCTTGTGGTGAGAAACATGTAAATAAGATGCTGTTGTCATCTGAAACAAGACTGAGAGGATTCCTCCAGAAAATACAGCATTCCTCATGATTTTAAGGATATATACTAGAAGAGGTGGCAATCTTCATATTACATTTCTTGTTTGGCATGCCTACTATGGCCTTGTTTGTCTGTTATGTATTGCCCCCCCCCCACCACCACTTTCGTATTTGGCAGCAATGTTGGAACCTTCTGCACTAGAACTGACTGCCTTCAAACCTACAGATTAAAAAAAAAATCTCATTAGAGGATACTTTGGAGCTTAGTAGAACTGTTTGCCTGCATTCATGCAGTGCTGCCTCACTAAATCTAATTTAAAACTCCTTATCTTTAGAACTTTATCTTCTTTTAATTTCTTTCCCTTTCTATTATCCTTTGTTTCTTCCTTGTGTTAAATAGTACAGGTTAGACATTGGTATCTCCTGGGGTTCTATTCTGAAACTTCCAGGGATTCAGAAATTAGTGGATACCCAGAAACAAGTTTAAATGTCTTTAAATACAAAGTGTGCGGAAAATCAAGTTTCCTACCTTCATGCAGCAAAGTCACACCTTTCTAAGCCTCTCAGGGCTAAAATAGTTCTAAAGACGCACTTCCGGATCTCCCAGCATTGGTAGATACCGTATTCAGCCACTAGATATGCTGAATGGAATGGAATAATTTTGTAGAGTTGCACTGCTAGACTATCTTAGATGCAATATAGAATCATAGTCCTTTTTTGCTTTAGCATATGTATCTTCTTTCTAATATTAAGTTCAAAAATTTAATAATAGTTTAATAAAAATACTTATCACTAAATTCTATTTATTCTCCATAGAAAGCACTGAATATAAGCTAAAACATTAAAAAAATGGGGAGGAGAACAGTCATTCATTGTAAAGTATTTACATGGCTTATTAGTTAGTCTTTGTCAGAATACATGGTGACAAAAGAGATAATAAACCTCTAACACACTGTGTTAGAGTTAGGACCCACTGGTGTGGGTCCTACTGTGAGTTAGGACCCACTGGTGGATCATGACTTGATTTTTGGTGGGTCGCCAAAGGGTGATGGAAAGATAAGATGACTAATTGTCTCAAGCCCTGAGGTTATTCAGAAATCAGATACTGTAGCTGCTAATTACCCTACAAAGAGCTCAGCTCCTGAAGTTTGCAAGCATGTGTAATATAGGGAAATAAATATTTGAGGGTCTTTATTCTGATTACTTATAAATAAATAAATAAATAAATAAATAAATAAAACATTTCTTTCTAGAGCTCCTTTTCTTTAAAGTCTAGTAAACCTAGGTGGATTCCAAGAGAGTGCCATTTAAAAAATTGGGTCCTGGTGCTAAAAAGTTTAGGAACCACTGCTTTAACAGAAATTGAGTAAACCGAAAAGCGATACAAGTAATTAAAAGGGAAAGAATTTGTGCTGGTATGTGTGTGTGTACTTTAATTGGCAAAGTGTCAGTAAAGGAACTGAATATGAATTTAATGTTGTATTGAACAAACTTGAATATTAGGGAGGTAGGTGAGTTCCTCACACTTGGGGAATGTTGTGTTGTCCTCTTAATAATTAAGTATGTTTTGCTTAAGTGTCTGAAATCTGCCTGTCATATGTGTTCACTGCTTGCCACATTTTTCTAAAAACCCAAACACCTAGCTGTATTGGAATCGCGGAAGATCTGGCGAGGAGGTAGATGTGGTGTCAGCAGTGGCCCCTTTAAGGGTAAGGCCTGGGCATCCAGCAGAGTGTGCTGCACAGCTGCAGCCACTTGAAGGCAATAGGGCCCTCAGGAGCCCTAAGGAGCACCTGAGGCAGGAAGGGTTGGTGGGTTGTAGAAGGAGTGCAGGTTGGAGAGGAGACTGACTGGGCTTATTGACTTTGGAATCTGACCTTGGACTGTGACTTGGCTTATTGACTTTGGACTTTGCCCTGGATACTCTGTCTGACTTTGTGACTAATGGACTGCTGGAGACACTAGAGTTTGGTGTGTGGCTGCTGTGCCCAAGACCTGCTGAGGACCAAGGGTCTGCTGTAGTGGCCAGAGGCCGCTGGCAGGAGAGAGGACATCTGCAGGTTGAACAGGCGAGATACCCTGGAGGTGGGGTCCAGCAGGACTGCAGAGCAGAACCAGGGTCATTTGTTGGGGGAAAGAAGGGGAGCTAATTTGCTTAAAGTGGGCATAATTCTCTAGGCAGAGCTTGGGACTGGGGATCTGGCAGAACACTAGCCTGCAGCATATGGACCTTGCTACTGTAGCCAGCACTGGTCTCATACTCTAATACATGTCTACTACTACCGCTACACAGAGCGAGAGAGAGAGAGAGACTCTGACTCAGTCTCAAGCCTGGAAATACCTGGCTCATAATTAAACTAAATGGGAGGGGGAATTAGGAGAGGCCAAAATACAGTGTATGTTTTGGGACCATTGATTGGATAGTGAACAACCTCAAAGTGCCTCCAGTTAGGCTAACAGTAAGCATGAGACAGAGTTTTCCAAGATAATATAGATTTTATTAAGAAATCTAAGAAAATAGGAAAAGATAGAGTTTGCATGAAAGACCATTTATATGGAGTTTTAAGTGGTTGTTGTTGAAAGAATAATTGTAAGTAGCTCAATTTGGACAAGCACAGTTAAGTGAAGGAGGGCAAGATTGAGTTAGGCTGCCAGCTGGGCTGTTTCCTATTCTACAAATGACCCAATGAGCTAGAAGGATTAGCTGGAATTTTAAAACATGCACTGGGGAATGGAGGGCTTGCAGAGTTGTTATGAGGGTTAGAGGGACAGAGGAGAGATTCACTGTCCTCAGTCTTCTGGTTACTCTGGGGTGTGTCTCTCTGTGAAGTGAGACCAGGCTGCACAACTTCAGATCTCAGTGATAAAAGAAAAATGCAACCAAAAACGTGCTGCTTTTTACTGTGATGGACAGCATGGTCACCTTCAGTGAGGAAGAAAATGCCAAAAAAATCTGCCTCTGGAGCAAGGGTGGGTAAAGGATTTTGAGCAGACATTCATAGGTGAATAATGATATCTGGAACATCTCTTGGCTGTGCAGCCAGTAGTTTCCTGGGCTTGATTGAGTTAAGGTGTGTCCTTTCAGGAAGGCACAAAGAGAGGTTCCCAAAGGGTCAAAGGATATGGCAGGATGTGGGCTGCACTTATGCTTAGTTCTTTGGTTGGAGAGGCTTCTTGGAGAAGGAATCTGGAAAGACTGTCCAGGTGACCAGGCCACAGGGTTGTTATTTCTTTCAGCATAATAAATTAAACTTATGCTTGCAAGCATTTATGCCAAGGTGGGAAACTCCGATTTGCAAGACTTTAAAGCAGAGGTTCCCAACGTTTTGACCGGTGGCTCCCCTGACCTACTGGGCCATTGGGTGCTGCTCCCCATAACGGTTACAATCCTATACATTGTATAGGTTTTTCGCCATGGCTCACAGTTTAGGCACCGCTAACTTAAAGGAAGGTGACACACAGATGCCCTTCAGTGCTACATCCTTCATCCTTTCTGCTTAACTTTTGGTTAGGATAATCTTGATTAGATGGAGCCCTGCCTCGGCCCCTCCAGGGCAAAGTCCTGGCTGACACTTGAGGAATGTCAATTAAGGAATAAAGGTGGAGTTAGGAGAGACTGTGCATGTCATTGGCAACACTCTGTTGCTTCACAAATCA
Source organism: Tiliqua scincoides (assembly GCF_035046505.1). Lineage (NCBI taxonomy): Eukaryota > Metazoa > Chordata > Lepidosauria > Squamata > Scincidae > Tiliqua > Tiliqua scincoides. Next base: position 88,740,670 of record NC_089823.1, read on the forward strand.
AACAGCATGGTGGGTCTTTGTTTTTAGTTTTGTCATTTAAAAGCAGTTGGCTAGTTCTCTATCCTGGGTGACTGAGTACTTGTTTCAGTACATCAGGGCCCCAGGTTTCAGAGTGCCAGAGAGAAGAATGAGCTGGATTCTGTCACCAGCTCTGTTTGAATCTCTATTAGTCTTTAAGGTGTTCTAAAACTCTTTGTTGCTTTTTTGTGAGTATAGGGTCCCCTTGAAAATGTCATTTTTATTTCAGATTGAATTTAAATGATTTTTTTTAAATTTAGCCGAATTTTAAAAGTTCTGAAAAATTTCATTTCATTTTTAATATCTGGATCTAATATCTTCTAGCCCATTGCTGTAGTTTTCAGAAGGGCAGAATCGGGGAATAATGGACAAGGAAACCTGTTGTTTCTTAGTTTGGACCATATCTTCTCTCTGATAGATAACTGAAAATCCATCAACAGCAAATCAGCACTGAAATGATAATTCTGCCCCTTCCCCAACTGTCCTTTCTGTTTTCTTTTCGCTAATTTTCCTCCTCAATAGGAAAATAGAATAGAATAGAATTTGGCTTCTATTCATTTCATTTTGTTTGATACTAAAGTCAAAAGGAAAGCAGTTTTAAATATATTTTGTCAAAAGAAGTGCCTAGTTATTTGTTTTGACCACTGGGGTTTATACATATAAGGATTGTAAAAGGATATTGAGATTGAATATTCTACATTCAAATAGATTTTACTGCTCTGAGGCATTTCCTGTCTCTTTCATACAATTATATGTGCCAAAGTGTGAAGAGCTTCTGATTCTGATTTGCAGATTTTTATTTGCAAGTCTTAAAGCAACATATCCATTTGCCATTATGGACAGCAGAACCCCTGCAGCTTCTTTTGTTTCTTTCTCCAAACTTGCTAGTTCAGAAAACTGTTTTGTGACTGCGTAGATCAAGGGCTTCTAATGTGGTCTTGAAACTGGACTAACTTCTCAAGTGATTCCTGTTGGACAACATTCTGCCCGATCATATCATCCCGCCCCCACCAAATGCAGTCATGCCACCGGGGTGTGCTGCATCCTTCCTTAGAGGTCTTCTGTGGGTAAGGGAACATTTTTTTTCCCTTGCCCAAGTGTAATCCTCACCATCCAACTTGGTCCACTCAGGCTTGTGCCAGTGATTTTGCTGACCAGTGATGATGCTGGCACAAGTCCTAGCAGACCTGGGAAGGCAGATTGAGGCTGAGAAGGGGGAGAAGGGGGTAGTGCCACTGCCACCAATACTGCTGCCTTCCCCACCCCGCCTGTTCCTCCCTCTCCCTGCTCCATTCCACCCACCCCTGCCTCCATTCCGGCCCCCCTCCCAATTTACCAGTGCCATGGGTATTTCCAAGGCCACTAGCACGTGATTGCTAGTGCTTGCTGCTTTGGGCAGTGGCCTGGCTGTGCAAAATGACACGTCACCATTTGCAACAGCCATGAACTATCTTGTGCTGCCAGAACGTTAGAATGTTGATAGGATTGGGGCCTTTGCTTTGCAGCTTCTGATGCCAAGTCAAAATTTATCTCTCCAGGACACTAATAAATTCTAATCTTTTAATTCTTAATCTTCAACTCTAAGCTTGTTGTCAGGTTTTCATTTTTCATGCCAGAAAATATGTTATGTGTTCCCAGTGACCATGGCTGAGCAGCCAAATATTCCGCTAGCTGTAGTTTCTCAACGGCTTTCAACACAGTCTCACATAGAGCGTGTTACGATAATTAATCCTTTGAGTTTTCTTTGTCTCAAGGGCACAGTCAGCATATTGGACAGAGTTGACAAAAGGCACACCAGCCACAGCTGCTGCTTGGGTCCCCAGAAGTAATGCCAGGTTAAGTGAAGCCAGGCTCTGAAACATTTCAAAAGATAGAAAAATTCAGGCCTTTTATTTTCATCAAAAGCATGTGTTATATGTGGATAATATTTGGCTCAACTTCTAGGCCACAAAGGCTTTTTTATTTACTCATCGCTACCATCTGAAAGAGAGTTATCTCAGGTTCCTGATAACTTGAATCACAGTAGCAAAATGAAGAACTATCTTCGCTGGAAGTTCAGTCTGAAGTTTTCCCTAATACAGACTAGAGAAAAAGCAAGAGACTGGCTAAGGCCTCCCCCTGAGGCAAGAGCTTTTGTCTGTAACAGAACTGTTAAAACTTATCTTTGAGGGCTCTATCCTATCCAACTCTGCAGCGCCAATGCAGCCACACTGCAGCTCCAGTTGTTACCAATGTTCCCCTACCTTGAGGAGGCCTCCATGAGTATCCCCACTACCACAGGATGGATCAGTGCTGGGATGTTGGATAGGATTGGGCCTTTAGTCCATTAAAAGTAAACTGATTGCCCAATTCTATCCCCTATGTATCTATGGTACTGATGCAGCCATGCTGATGGACTGCACGCTGCAGCCAGTGGTGGGGGGTGGTGATTGACAGCCAGCAGGATATACTGTAACTAAAAATATTTTTTACTTATTCCCTGTTAGGGAATAGGCTGCCCTATTTCCAATGGGTCTCCTTGGACATATGCCAACCATTTGCCGGCATGAGGAGAGAAATGGGGCAGGGTGGCCTGAAAAAGAGGGGCTAAGAGATCACACATGTTGGTGCCAAATGAGATTCTCCTCATCCATGCCCATGCATTTCCCTGCACCTCCCTGAAACTTCCCCTTCCTGCTCATGACCCAACTCCGCTGCCAAATACCAGCACCAAATGGACGAGTCACTGCTTTATGTTCCACGCCACTGCCCATTTGCAGCATTGGCTCAGAAGCATGTGACTGCAGCCCAGCTTTCACAATGCCAGAAAGTTCACTCTCCTGCAACAACATGAGTTCCAGCAGTGCAGGGTGACCACACAAATGAGCCTGAGTTTAAGCTATAATGATTATAGAAAATTTATGGGGTCCTACCTATGAGTGGATCTAGTAGATCAGTGTTTTTCAGACTGTGAGTTGGGGCCCACTAGGTGGCTCCATGAACCAGTTTCAGGTGGGTCTCCATTTATTTCAATATTTTTTGGTAATATATTAGACTTGATGCTACCATGGTATGCGATTACACCTGGGGAAATGTTACACATCTGTACTTTTAACAGACTACTATGTATATGCTTTTAACAATGATAGTAAATGGGACTTTCTACCGGGTAGTGTGGGTGGGATTGCAGCCTAGGATTGCTAAAACGCTTCCTGCTTGATGATGTCACTTCTGGTCATGATCTCACTTCTGGTGGGTCCTGACAGATTCTCATTCTAAAAGGTGGATCTGGAGCTAAAAGTTTGAGGACTACTGTTAGTGTTTAGCAGGTTTTGTGCATAGGCAAGTATGAGCATGCAAGGGTCGTGCAAAGGGTCTCGGAGGAGACTGAAACTGCTTTATACAGAGGTTTTCTCCTGCTGACTTGTGCTTCCATACATACTGATGGACTGAGTTAGCACTGAAAGGTTCATTGTAGTTTTAGAAGATTTTCAGCTTCAGCTGCATTTTCAAAAGGTCTCAATTCTCATTTATCAAAACTGCTGAGCTATTCTGAAAATGTAGTAAGTGAGGACACCATTAAGGCAGCTGACTTGAGGATCTTGAGCCAATATTGAATCGCATGTCCTCTTTGAAAATTGAGCCTCATATAATGGAAAATGGCTGCTTCCCAAGCATTTCCTTTATAATCACCCTGGCATACTTTTTCTTTTGCCATAGACACTTTGAATTTTTTTGATAGCTAGTTCTGGGCCTTTTTGGCAACTGGAACACAGACTGTCTGCTATATTTTTGCAATATTCTTCCCTGGAACTTTGTGCTGGAATGATGCAAAGCCAGGTGCAAACTGCTGCAGCTTCAGATTGTATAAAGCAACTTGTTCCATTCCTAAGTGATTTCTACTATGCATGCAGGAAGGAAAGGGAAGACAGTCCAATAAACACTAACTGTGATGAAATACGGCCTTGTAAAATATGTGATGACATAGATGTAACAAATGAGGTGATTTAAGACCACATTTAGTCTGCAGTGCAGTGCTATATTTTAACAGTAGAGAGATAGTATCACTGGGATCCCTGAGGTTATAGGTAGGTGAAGCAAAAGTAGCAGATTGTATTTTCAGTAATTTGTTTCTTTTTCCCCCCTTATAAGTTAATGAAACATAGCCCTTATTGCCCAATTCTTAGGGTTTAATGCCACTATAACAAGCAGGTAGAGGTGGAACACAGCAGGGAGGAGGAAGAACAGGGAAGAGAAGGGGCAGGAGGGAGAGTGGATTGGTTCCAGGAAGAGTTGGCATTGTTGGCAGCGGCGCCACTGCTATATCCTATTCCCCTTCTTGGCCTTGGTCCCCTGACATGTGTCCACACAGATTTGGGCCAGCAAAATTGCTGGTGCAGGTCTGAATAGACCCAGCAGGCCGATATGGGTTTACCCCAAGGCAAGGGAAGAAACAAACATTCCCTTACCTTGAGGGATGCTTCCGTGATTGCGCCCCCAACTGCAGGATTCATCACATGCCCCGTTGTCACAGCTGTATCAGTGCTGGAAAGCTGATAAGGATTTGGACCTCAGTTGTTCAGGGAAATTCTTAGCAGGATTTAATTGGCCAACGGGTACACCTTGGATATATATAAGAGTAAATTACAAGATTTTTGCAGAAGATTTGTAGTGGTCACTTTTTATGCCTCATAATAACCATAGCAAAATTATCTATAATTTAATCTAACTGTAACAAGAACCAGGTACAGAACTACTCCTTATTAATATGGTCTGAAACTTGGGGTTTGGCTTCTGTTTGTGTCAGGATACAAAAGAGAAATCATGGTCCAGTGTAGTCATAGACCCTGTCCAAAAGTGACACGTGTAGGTCGAAAAGGCCAGAGGTAGGTAAAGTGGTCCATGCAGAGCAGTGAGATAATGATCATAAGATCATTGTTGAGGCAGGTAACGTGACCAAGGTAGCTGAGACAACAGGAGTTTCTACTGCTACTGTCTGGGATAAGTAGCTGAAACTGGGGAGCCACACTGGTGACATTATATAAGGCCAGGAGAGCTCTTCTTCGTTTCCCATATCATATGATCCAGTTAGGCTAACAAGTAGCAGTCTTTTTCTGCCATTATTAGGGTGAGGCTATGGAGTAGGAAGCTAATTATTTCCTGTACACGCACATGTCTTGGTAGTGCAGAAACAATCCAAAACTATTTTCAAAGGGAACATTTGTTCCCTTACCCAGGGATAAGCTTCCACAGGACAGAGAGGTCTACTTTGACCTGCGCTAGCAAATTCAGTGGTGCAGGTCTGCATGGGTTTTACTTCAGGATCAAGTCCAGGGAGGGGGCTAGGTTTTGGCTGCTGTTACTGCCACAAAAACTGCCTGGACTCAATCTCCCCTACCTTATCCTCTCCCCATTCTGACCTCCCCCACCCCTTCACCACTTCATTCTGCCCTTCCCTGCCCCTGTTCCACCCTCCCCCACCTGTCCCCTGCCAAATTACCTGCCCTGGCGGGTCCAGGGGGATCTTCTGGAGCACACAGAAAAGCTTTGACTTTCCTGCTGGAGTGATTTTTACAACTAGCACTGATGGAATGCTCTTGCCAGTCGGGTAGCCCAACAGGATTGGGCTGAAAGACTCTTTCAAACCTATTGTCAGGTCCCCCACACCACCACTCACCTCTCTGCCACACAGTGTTCTGTGCAAGCGCCGGCCAGCCGACTGCAGGCCCAGTTCCGACACTGGTCTAGTGCGGGCTCTTTCTGGGCTAGCTCTGGTGCTGGGCCCACAGTACTGCTCAGAAACGTCCCTTACAGCACATTTGTGACAGTGCACCAGTGGTAAGCAGATGCGCATGGGTCTGGATTAGGCCCCTGGTCACCACTGATGGCAAATGAAACAGCAGCATTGCTCTCATGCATAGAAAACATATGAAAACAGGAACATATCTCTGTATTGGCAAGGTAAGAGGGTGATGCTCCTGTGTTTCCATGTTATGCTGTTGCAAATTCATTGCCTGTCTCACACAGTGTAGAAAGGCAGCAGCTCTCACCCAGTTGGCTTGGTAGCAAGGGGATGAATACCATTCTTGAGGGGCTGCACTGCAAGGGTTTGCAACCAAACTACTGCAGTGCAAGATGACAAGGAACATGGCTTGATTGCTTCAACTATATAGGAAGACATTCCTTTCCCTCATACCTCTCACATTTCTTAAATCTATTTGTTTTGTTTTGCAAACTGCCCCAAGGATTGCCTCAGAAGAAAATTCATTCCTAAAATCATGAGGAAGGAAATACTCTTGCAAAAAGCCTCCCCCAATTCATCCCCACACTAATTAATATTCACAATTTGTTGTGTTTCTGAAGTTCAAAACCTATTAAAGTGTTGCCATATATTTTCAGAGTAGCAGATACACTATCAAAAACTGTGACTGAGTTGAATGATGGTAAGAATCATATTACAGTGTCCCCTAAGAGTTGTTACCTTCAGTAATCTTTCTGTTACTGTGCAGGGCTGAGTCTGTAGTGATGATAGCATCCTTAATCAAATACAGTGGAAATAATCTGCAAAATGGGAAAGGACTGCTCCACACTTCTGTAGAAGCAGAATTAAGTCACTTGGGTTCCAGGAAGGTAGTCACCTGGGTCCAGTGACTCTCAACAAATGTAGTGCTGTGGCCATAATATGTGCTATTTTTCCCCTGTTATCAAGGAATCCTACTGTCATGGTTATAGCCTGTGCACAAAATAAAATTGTTCTAGGCAGAAATGGCACCTCTAACGTGAAGCCTAGAAAAAGAATCACATATTGTTATAAAGGCAGGTCTAACATGTTTTGTTTTTGTAGCTTACTCTCTTACCAAAAAGGGCTGCTTTGTTTAGGGGGGAATTATTACACTGCCCTTATTGGAAACTTCAGGACCATAGGCTGGATAACAAAACAGCATAATGCAGAGAAATTCCCTTTTAGCTTAAGGAGGAGACTGAGAGAGAGAGAGAGAGAGAGAGAGAGAACTTTTAATAAAAGATTATATTTTTATTACAAAAGCACACAGGTAAACATAATGCACATGGAAAAATGATAAGTATATGTTTCTAGTACTTGTATCTAATGTACCTAGCTTATGGTGGTTGCATGTGACATGTATTTGGTGCATCCGAGGAAATTAGGAAAAGGGAAATTTGTAGGGAAGGATTTCAGGGGTCCCTGGTCTGCTCAACCCCGTTGCTAACTAAAGATGGGGAGAGAAGGGGAGAAATAGGTGGGAAAGAAAGAAGGGAAAGAGTTCCAGACGCATATAGTTACCTGTCCTGAAAAGCAGTTGGATGGGGGGTGGAGAGTCCTATGGAGGACCCTCACAACACAGACGTGTTGTATCCTTGGAGGGGGGAGCCCAGAGAGAGCGACCATGAGGGGAAGCCCTCTCTTTAAAAGGATTTTTTTTGTGACCTAGATGGGCTGGGCGCTGAGCTGGGGGAAAACTGCCACCCACCAGGGTGTTTGGGGTCAGGATGTCCCTTATCAGCGGAAATTCAATGTGTCTAATGGTTGGCTTCCTAGCTAGGGGAACTTACACAATAAGCAGTGATTGAGTTAAATAATACAACAATAGGAGACACTTAAGCAACGATTTACTCTTCCAGACTTGTTAACCCTAGGGAGGGGCATGTTGTCACCATGAGCTTGACTTGACTCCTTTGTGGCCTGTATGGGAAGTTTGGCCTGTATGATATTTTAGTCCATAATAACATAACCAGATATAAAATCACAACTTAAAAGGAAAAAGGGGATTTTCACGTAACTCCCTCCTACAAACCTTACACTAGGTAAGAATTTTGTTTTATGTTCCTAGACGGAATGTAAAAAAGCAGTGCAGTGGAAGGGAGCTTTCCCATGTCCTACAAAACTTTTCACAATAAGCCCTCTTGGAGAAGGTTGCCAAGCTTTTGAAAGAGTGGAATAAAACTTTTTGGAAGTTACAAATGTGAGGATGAATAGGCAAGGATGATGCACTCCTGCCAAGGAAAGTTTAAAGGAAATAACGTGAACTGTGAATGTGAAAAGTTTATAATCTACATAAAACTTCAGGGCACAGCAGACACAAATAGATTTCTTAAAGCAGCACACCTCTGCACCCAGCACTGCATTTAGAAGCCAAGGCAAGAGCTTCCATTTGTAGAATATCCAAAGAAGTATTTGTTAGGAAAACAAAGTGAGTGAAATGCTCTTAAGGCCAACTTTATTTAGTGGGAATGTCAAGAAGCTTATTTGATAGCCCAAACAAAGGCCACCATGGAAAAGATAGAGGCTGTAGAAGAAGCACACAGTGTCAAGGCTCCTAAACCTTTGCTCAATACAAATTTGACTATCTGATCATTTAACTCAGTTGACCTCTTATTGGAATCTATGGGCAAAATTATTTTGAAAGATGTAACTGAGTCTGAGGCATTTACTTCAGGAATTTTTTTTGCAGTTTGTTAAATGTTGTGCAAGCACAGAGTAAAACTTTAAAAAAGTTTTAAAACTTTTTTTTTCCTAGGGGTTCACCCCAATCATGTTGAGGGCAGTCTCAAAAAACAGACTTGAAAGGGCACAATGAATCCAAAGGTGAACATATCAGATCAGGTCCTTTTGATTTGCAGGATTGGGAGGAAGAGGAGTTTTCAGGTGCCCCAGCTGCAAGGTAGAAAAGTCGTTATCCCAGAATTTAGGAAAAATGTAGGAAAAACATTATCATGAGGATGTTTAGAACCATTGCTTTCCTTCTCAGACCATCCTTCCATCTCTTTGGTGTGAACAGAAGAAACATCTGACACCAAGGAGGGAGATTTCAACCAGTAGGAATCCTCGCTAGAGTCTGGAAAATGTAGTGACCTAGGGTTTTTTTAAAGCAATGTTTTTGCAAGCAGGTTTACCAGAAAAAAATGATGAGTCCTACCCCATCCGAGTGAGGTTTAATAACCAAGCACTTCCTATGAGAAAAGGAGAAGCACTTGAGTCTACCTGCTTTGCTCTAGAACAGCCATTTTCAAGCACTGTGCTGTGACTCACTAGTGTGCTGTGGATAGTCTGCAAGTGTGCCAAGAGAGTTTGGGGAAAGGGTCATTTGTTTGTAGGTCCACTGGTGGATGTGAGCCCCTGCTATCAAAAAATAGCATCACTGTACAAGACTACATAATGTGTTTGTATGATGCTTCACAACCCAATCCTATCCACTCTTTCCTGGGAGTAAGCCCCACTGGCTGTAATGGGGCTTCCTTCTGAGTAGACAAGCATAGGATTGGGCTGTCAGGCTACAAAACTCCATGCTGGTTAACCACTCAGTTTCCTGAAAATATTTCTTAACTCTTAAATGTTGGATAACTTTTTCCTTGCTCTATGTTCAGGGGGAAAATCTTCAAAATTATGATATAATTATCTCTCCTGAGTTTGGGTGCCTATTTTATGAGTAGACTTCTGTGGCTTTTGCTTTCAGAGTACCTTAAAATGCACTGGGGGTGAAGCCTATAGCTAGTGGTGTTTTTTTCTGGTAAACCAACCAGAGTGACCTTTGGCTAGTCACAGGCTTTCAGCCTAACCTATTTCACATGGGGTGAGGCTGAAAATGGGGCAACTCTGTCAATACAATCTGGAAGAAAGTGCAGGGTAAAAGGTATCATTTAAAATATTTTTTCTTGCCAGCACCTTCATTCATGGTGCACAAGTGATAAACAGGTGCATTTGTACATGTAATTTTACTTTATATTTATAAATAATATTGCTTGGGAAGCTTTTCTCTCTTTCTCTGATAAAATTATGAATATGAAATTTAGCTTTTCTCTAGCTGTTACTGCTCTTGTAAAGCCAACACCCTTTGAATATTCCAGTTTTGGTTTTAGCATCCTAAACCAGATCTCTTTCCTCTTGCTCTTGCCTTGGATATATAGAAATGTTTCTGTGCTACGTATTTCTTTCACATTTTCTTGTTTAAAAGTTTTACTCATACCTCAGTTCCTTTCCTGATTTGGCTGCTGTTAAACTGAAGAGTTAACTATGAAATGATCAGAAAAAAAATGTAGCTAGTATATGTGATCACCTCAAATGGCAGGTAGCAGGGGGAAGCAACTGCTTTTGCTGTGGAAGTTTGTCCTAGGTTCCTGGGACCAGTTGCTTGTTGGTACCCTTGCAAGAGAGGCTGCTGCAACCAGTGTCAGGCCATGAGGTGTGAATAATAATAATAATACAGGTATTTATATACTGCCTTTCTTGGTCATCAGATTTCTCCTCAGACTTTATTCAAGGCGGTTTACATAGGCAGGCTATTTAAATCCCCATAGGGATTTTCACAGTTGAAAGAAGGTTCTATCTTTCAAGAACCAGAACATTCAGATGTTTCTTTCTGATCTGGTTTCACATTCTGGCCTCTATCCTCCCACGCTCGGAGCAGATGGAATAACTCGGCTCAGCTTGTCAGCTGCTTCAAGGTCGCACGGTTCCCGTGGCCTCGAACTGTATGGCCTCCAAGATTCTCCCCAAGATTGGATGTCCACCCAGGCTCCTCAGCATCATCAGATCCTTCCACAAGGACATGAAGGGCACTGTTGTCTTCGATGGCTCCACATCAGACCCCTTTGACATCCAAAGCGGCGTGAAGCAGGGCTGTGTTCTTGCACCAACCTTGTTTGGGATTTTCTTCGCTGTTCTGCTGAAGCATGCCTTTGGAACTGCAACAGAAGGCATCTATCTCCAGACCAGATCAGATGGAAAGCTCTTCAACCTCTCCAGACTGAGAGCAAAGTCCAAAGTCCAGCTGAAATGTCTGCGTGACTTCCTCTTTGCCGACAATGCAGCTGTCACTACCCACTCTGCCAAAGATCTCCAGCAGCTCATGGATCGTTTTAGCAAGGCCTGCCAAGATTTTGGACTGACGATCAGCCTGAAGAAAACATAGGTCATGGTTCAGAATGTGGACTCACCTCCCTGCATTACAATCTCTGCACATGAACTGGAGGTTGTCCATGACTTTGTGTACCTTGGCTCAACGATCTCTGACACTCTTTCTCTCGATACCGAGCTAAACAAACGCATCGGTAAAGCAGCTACCACGTTTTCCAGACTCACAAAGAGAGTCTGGTCCAACAAGAAGTTGACGGAACATACCAAGATCCAGGTCTACAGAGCTTGCGTCCTGCGTACACTTCTGTACTGCAGCGAGTCATGGACTCTTTGCTCACAACAGGAAACTGAACACTTTCCACATGCGCTGCCTCTGACGCATTCTCAGCATCACCTGGTAGGACAAAGTTCCAAACAACACAGTCCTGGAACATGCTGGAATCCCTAGCATGTATGCACTGCTGAAACAGAGACACCTGCATTGGCTCGGTCATGTCATGAGAATGGATGATGCCCGGATCCCAAAGGATCTCCTCTATGGAGAACTCGTGCAAGGAAAGCACCCTACAGGTAGACCACAGCTGCGTTACAAGGACATCTGCAAGAGGGATCTGAAGGCCTTAGGAGTGGACCTCAACAAGTGGTAAACCCTGGCCTCTGAGCGGCCCGCTTGGAGGCAGGCTGTGCAGCATGGCCTTTCCCAGTTTGAAGAGACACTTGGCCAACAGTCTGAGGCTAAGAGGCAAAGAAGGAAGGCCCATAGCCAGGGAGACAGACCAGGGACAGACTGCACTTGCTCCCAGTGTGGAAGGGATTGTCACTCCCGAATTGGCCTTTTCAGCCACACTAGACGCTGTTCCAGAACCATCTTTCAGAGCGCGATACCATAGTCTTTCGAGACTGAAGGTTGCCAACAACAACTATATCAATTATATAGGGATCTATTAACACAGGTTATAATCCTTGCAGGTTATAAAAGGGGAGCAGGGCAAGTGAAGGAGCTGCCAGCAGGGTTCATTACTTGCCCTACATTATGTCTTTTTAAAAACCCGCTAAGCGTGGCGCAAGGCTGCATTTGACAACTTATTTCTGGCCCCCCAAACTCTTGAGCCTCACCTGTCAGTGAATTCAGAATGAAGAAAGCAGAATCCTACTATGTTGTGTCTATAACTGATATGTCCATACAATCCTAGCCACAGTTACCTGGGAGGAAGCCCCATTGACTATAATAGGTATTACTTCTGAACAGACATGCATAGGATTGGACTGTAACACTGGTGGCAACTTACTGGCAGACTCCAACTGACTAAGCTCCTAAGCACCTAAGCTTCTAAGTCAGGACTAAGCATGTTACAAGGGAAAATCTGCCAAAACCTGTGGCAAAATTCCATTTAATTTAAATGAAATTAAACAGTCATTTCAATGCACTAACATCTGTTAAATTTTTGACAAGCCGCTATGTAAAGTGGATGAGCAATTTTTTGATTTACATTTCTTTAAAAAATGCATTTTTAGATCTCTTTAGAGTGCTGTATTCAGATACCATTTACTTTGGGTGAATTGTGTCAATCTGTTGTCATAGTTTTGCATAATCACCATTGTTTTCCCAAAGGTGCAGCGTAGGTTTTAGGATTGGAGGAGGAAAATATTTCACACAGTTACCCTGAGTATTCAAATCTTAATTTTCTCTGTTCTGAGTTCTTGGAAAAGGCTCATTATATAATGGCTAGATGAATAGTCTTGAGACATTCCTCTGTTTTCCCCAGAGCAATAAGTGTCAAGACTAGGTTCATCACTGGGTAAATACAGATGCTGAATAGAATGACAATAGTCACCACACTGCAAATTTCACCTGTACCTAAGGTCACCCCCAAGTCCTTCACAAACAGCCATAATTTGTGATATTACTTCTCAAGATTTTGCTCTGAAATTGTTTTCAGTAGGTGTTCTTGAAGAATTTGTACGTATGGTTGCATCAATATTTCTTTTTTGCAGAGTTTTACCATTGCACAAGCGGTCTTGAGATGAACATATGGTTGTATCAAGGTTCTCTTTTGTATGGCATTTTATCAGTATGCAGGAGTACATGCACGCATCAGTAAAATGCGCACACATAAAAAGTTTTTTACAATCATATGTATGTTCACAGCATACTCTTTTGTCCTGCCTTATCAAAGCCCACATATACATCAATAAAGCAGAAGAGTGAATATATTGCAAATACAATATATTAAGAAAATGAACACCGAGGCAAACTGAACATATTCCGATTCTGGAATGAATTAGAAATCCTTTTGGTTTCAGTGGTTCCCAAATGTTTTCGACTGGCAGCTCCCTTGACCTACTGGAACATTGGCCATGGCTCCCCATTAGGGCTGCAATCATAAGAACAGCCCCACTGGATCAGGCCATAGGCCCATCTAGTCTAGCTTCCTGTATCTCACAGCGGCCCACCAAATGCCCCAGGGAGCACACCAGATAACACCTCATCCTTGGTGCTCTCCCCTTGCATCTGGCATTCTGACATAGCCCATTTCTAAAATCAGGAGATTGTATAGGGTAGGAGGGTTTTCATGAGGATTCCACAGCTCTCTTGGCTGGTTTCTGCATCTCCCCAGAGAGCCATGGCTCAGTTTGGGAAGCAATGGGCTAAGCTATAATAGAAATGGAAGATGGGGCCAAGGAACCGCAAAGGAGTGAAACAAGGAATGGTAAAATTCCCAGTAGTGAGTCTGAGCCTAACCGATGGACTCCGCCAGTTATGAGTAGGCAAGGAAAGATCAGAAAATGTACCCTACAGTGGCTGACACAGCACCACCAGCTGGATAATACATGGGGAGCACACAAGAAGGCATGCTGGGTTTGAGCAGCTGCTTGCAGTGTGCTATGTACGTATATGGTGCCAACAGTTACTGTAGAAAGAGCAGCCACTCATTAGTAAGACTGGCACTCTGAGGATAGTTAACTGTTTCTTCCCCAACTTCAGTGCCAAAAAAAAAAAAAAAGATGTAAGAGAATCTACCTCCTATCTTGAGCAGGCATTACAAGACAGTGATGCACCAGGGGCTATCAACTGATACCTGTGTGTCTTTCTCAGGTATCTAAGGACAGTATAAGTGTGTAAACTTTCTCCTAAGCAAACTGGCTTTTATGTGAATCTCTCAACTTCTTACTGTTTAGGGAAGGGGGACTAAAATGTTGCACTGTCAACTGCAGTGGTGGAAGGAATTCCTAGTATGTTTGAGTGAGTTAAGGCAGAATAGTGGTGGTGATTCTTAAGTGAATTTAATGACATACTGTACACCTTCTTAGAGGTTTTCTTTCATTGTGCAAGGGAAGAGACTCTGATTTGGTTGTTTGTTTCATGGGGTGCTTTTGTAGCAAGGACAGCATGGATGAGGTGGTAGAGGCAATAGTATGATTTAGTACTGAGGTTGGTACTAAATTTTTACCAATTTTCCTTAGGGATATATGGAGAAAAAAGTCTGTTAACATTAATTGCCTGCTAGGATTATTGCTCTGGGTGGTTCATTTTAATCATTGTCCTTTGCCCCAGGCATTGCCTTGATGGCCGTGCTAGTCCCCGAACAGCTCTGCTAAGAATAACTTACTTCAGACAGAAGTGGGAAATGAGACACAGCAAGAGAAACAAGCATTATGGTAAACAGAGCAAGAGAATGCTAATAGGATAGGTCATGTGATGATTCTTCCTAGAAACAAAAACACAGCACAGTGCCTTCAGCTTAATCAAAGATTAAAATACCAGAAACCTTGAGGGTTCTCTGTGGTAATCTCTGTAGCACAACTAAGGAAAATGGATATGTAGCTTCAACAAGCGTTGCATGTAATTGCTGTTTTGCTGCGCAAGAAATTTTTGCTTGCTTTGTACTGCCTCAACACTTCTCTGAATAAAGTTTCTATTAAAAAAATAAATTGACATTTTAGCAAGTAAACAATATAGTAGATACTGTTTAATTAAATGCACTGGCCCTAAGTCATCCATCATATAGTCAACTTCACTGACTTGACTCATAGCAGTTTTAGCATGAATTATCTAGGGGCCATGTTTCTGTACCACTGAATATTGTTATGTATATTGCCATGTTATTTAAATGGGAAGAGGTATTAATGGAAAGACAAACCGCGTGCCCTGTCCCGTACCACAGGTTGTGTTAGTGGAATAATTATTTCAGCTATTCTGCTGGTATCAAAAACTTTCCTGGAATATGTGATCAGAAGAAAATGCTAATGCTGCTGAATTATCTTAATTTCCATATCTATTAATCATGTTAATGCTCCCAGTTTTCCCTAAGTGAATTATTAGTATTGCATAGGAAGCTGCCTTATACTGAGTCAGGCCATTGGTCCAACCAGCTCAGTATTGCTAATACTGACTGACACTGGCTCTTCAAGATTCTACCCTGGAGGTTTTCTCTGCCCTTCCTGGAGATACTAGGAATTGGGATCTTCTGTGTGCAAAGTATCTACTCACTGAGCTACCCTCCCTGAAATTGTATTTTTTTATCGCAAAATTGCCTCTTTAAAAATCATTTACAAACTGTATTGAAATGCTGCACAAATATAATGAAAATTTATAAGGCTACTTATAGTCGGAGGAACTTTTTTTAAAAAAAAAGTAAAGTTCCTTTCAAGCTAACATAGCTATTCATGAATGTCGCAGGAAAGTAAACTTGCCAAATCTTAGGGTCAAACTACACATGGCATTAAATTAGTGCTTGCATTTGTCTTTTTCTTTAAATAGCAGCATTTATTGGTGGTGCTGGTAGTGCTGTGATGTGGATCAGGACCACCACTCAAAAATTACCCTCAAAGCTATTTTCCCAGAGGCAACTCTTTTCACAGAAATAATAGCACAGGGGTGATTTTTGTAGGGAAAACGACAAGGGGGAGTTTAATCTCCCTCACCTATATCACCCTACTCCCAGCTTCTATTTAAAGAAAGAGAGAGAGAGAAGACAGTTAAGAATGCAAACATGGTTAGAGCCCAATCCTATGCACATCTACTTGGAAGTAAGTCCAATAAGGCTTATTCCCAGGTAAATGTGACTAGTTTTGAAGTCTAAGGGCCCAATCCTATCTATCTTTACAGTGCTGATGCAAGAACACAGGTCGGCATGAGGAGGGCTCTTCGCCATCTAGCCCTGGTCAGTTCACAGGAGGAATTAATTATAAATTCTGATAAAACAAAGGTGCTGGTTTTTGTTAGACGTTATGAGGCCTTTCGATGGCTCCTAAATGGGAAACCCATTGAGCAGGTTAAAATAATAAAATACCTGGGTGTAATCTTTCATTATCAAGGAGGCCGTTTGGCCCACAAAAACTATGTCGGTCAATCAGCACAGAAAACATCTGGTGCCATTTATCGTTTTTATTCCTCTAAAGGCGCCAAATTTCTCCCTGCGGCTTTAAGGCTGCACACTGCTAAAACTAGGGTTCAATTGCTCTATGGCTCTGAGATCACCCCATATTTAAATACCAGGTCTTTGGAGGTGATCCAGACCAACTTTTTGCGCCAATTGATGTATGTTCCCCGATGTGTGCCGAACACTGTGGTCAGGTTGGAATCCGGTACCCCAAGTATAGAGATGTCGATGTGGCTAAATGCCTTACATTATTTTTTGAAGATTCTCTTGTGGCGGGATAACTTTACTTATTTGATCTTTTTGGATCCTTTTGTAGGCACCTGGGGAAAAAGGTGCTTGGATCATTTCAAACTCTGCGATCTCTCCCCAGAGTCTTTAATGATGATGAGCCCAGGAGACGCAAAAGAAATTTTGCGTCAGAGGTTGGTAGACCTTGAATTGAGATCTGCGAGAGCCAGACTTTCTGTGTATGTTTTTCTTGGGGATCAAGCTCTTGCATTTTCTCCTGCCAGATATTTTTATAATATTGTTATTCTTAAATTTAGGATTGCTTTTACTAAAGCTAGGTGTAATGCACTTTTATCAGCAGTTCTTTTGGGGCGTTATGCAAGGCGTCCCTACTCAGAGAGACTGTGCCCCTGCCCTCAAAATGTGGTGGAGACAACAGCCCACATTGTTTTGCAATGTCCATACTATGATGATTTGAGATCTAAATTTATCTCCCAGATCTTCGGTATTGAAACGGGGATGCAGGTGGAGGAAAAGCTTGCTTTTCTGCTTTCTGATGTATACTCAGATATCACTCAGGGTTGCCCGCTTCTGTTATGCTGCACAGTTGGTAAGGAAGAATATTGAGAGTGTAAATCTCTGATTTTATGAATTTACATATGTGTAACGGGGTGTTGGTTTTAATTCTGTGTATTTTGTTTTGTTGTTTGTGATCAGCTGGTCGGATGACTGTAAATAAAGTATCTATCAGTGCTGATGCAGCTGCAATGCAGACCCAAGGTAAAGGAACAAACATTCCCTTACATTGAGGAGGTCTCCATGACCGCTCCCCACCTCAGGATGTAGTGCACACCCTGTTGGCATGGCTGTATCAGTGCTGAGAATTTGTATAGGATTGGGTCCTTAATATCAGAAGTAGTTGAGATTATGTGTGTTGTAGGAAGGTGGCAAGTGAAGTGATTGGTGGTCCTTGGACTTATGTGGGACAGCATATACTTGATGGGAATTCTCCAAAAGAGTGAGTTACAATTTGGTTGTTTACCTGTACTTGGCTTCACTGAGACCCTAATTGGCCATGGCTGTCTACCAGCTTCATCTGATAAACTAGCTATGCATCCCTGCTCTAAGATAAAGATCTAGCTATAACTGGTTTTCCATGCTTTGTCTGTTCTAGATTAGAAAATTGTAAGAAACTCTGCAAAGGGCAGCCTCTGAAGAATGCTGCGGCCCAGCTGCTGTGAAAAGGCAGATGCAGAGAACTAGTATTTCCATTTCCAATGGCTACAAGTCAGCTTCTGAATTTACGTCTGTTATCCCACATTCCTCTGAGGCCAGATAGGGTATTGTAGCTACTACATCCCAGGACAGGGAAGGGTGGTAATAATAATAGTACACACTAGGAGTATCAAGTATGGCCAGCAGAAGCTCTTTATCCAGCCCTCAGACTCTGCCAGCACCACCATCAGTTGCTCTCAGCTGCTGAGCTGTGGTGAGGTGTCATTGCTGAAAGGGCAGCGACATGATTGGGCTCTCCCATGTCTTGAAAACAAGATTAAGAGCTGCATATTTTCACTTCAGTCAGCTACTGAGTTCCTAAGTGAGAAAAAAGTGCTTATTTCTGGTCAAGACCTCACTTCTTGCTTAATGATGTTACTTTCAGCCTTCAAGCATCACGAGTGCTGTTCAGTTTGACACCCCTGCATTAGAAAGCTTTATAAAGGGCAAAATTACTGGATTATAAAGGCTTCTGCAGGATATTCATGACTGTTTGAGAATTCCAGTTACCAGAAATGCTTGGCGTGGGGAGTCTCCTTGTGGAGGGAGGGGGAGCAGAGGAATGACCCCTTGGGAAGAGTGGTTCAACTTGGATAAGTTAAAAAAAAACTTGTGAAATTCTTGTGAAAAACTTGTGGGGAAAAAATTGAAATTCAGTGGATACCACTTTAGGGAGGCGGAATTTTAAGGATACCGTTTTAGGGAAGGGGAATTTGCTGGCAGAGCTGAGGGAATCAGTAGTCCCAAGTAGTAGTTACATTTTTGTAATATCTTTACTGAAAGGAGAAAACTGCAAGCAACATTTCTGTGACTTTTTAGGAAAAAAAAGACTGCAAGAAATGTTACATTACATACCTTCCAGCAGAAGAATGGGAACAGAGAGCCAAAGAGGAAATAACTTGGATTAGAAAGACAGCAAGACAATAAATTTAAATGACTCTCCTACTGTTGGAGGAGAGTATTCACACCCTTGGTGACTACACACCAGAGATGACCAAACTGCAGCTCATGAGCTGCTCATGCAGCTCTTGGACATATAACGTGCAGTTCTTGGAAATATATTGGCTGAACTTTTTGCATCACAATTAATATAAAAGGTAAATAAGAAATTATCAAGCTTTATAATTATTTACTGAGAGAGAGTCCACTAGATTATAACATATGTTTAATGTTCATGGCCTATAAATATATTTAAGAATTTAAATGCTTCTTAGACATTGAGGCCGCAATCCTAATCAACTTTCCACTGATGTAAGGGCAATGCAACTCTGAGGTAAGGGAACAACGTTGACTTAGCTTGAGGAGGTCTCCGTGACTGCCCCCCAACTGCAGGATGCAGCACAAGTCCCATTGGCACAGCTATGCCAGTGCTGGAAAGTTGGTTAGGATTGCGCCCTGAGACTCTCAAACATCTGTCTTGTGGTTCTCAAACACCTGAAGTTTATTGTATGTGACTCTTACAATAAGCAAGTTTGTCCACCCTGCTATACACTGATCTCACTTTGCAGCCACCATCACATCTCCAACAATGTTTATGTTAATTTTTTAAAATGTAGAAGTAGGGTTAATGCAATAAACTAAAATAATAACCTAAAAATAAACTAAATATGCAATAAATGAAAAATAAATTAATGGGCAGCAAAATGGCAGAATGGGCAGCAAAATGGCAGATGCGCTTCAATGTCAGTAAGTGTAAGGTAATGCACATTGGGGCAAAAAATCAAAATTTTACATATAGGCTGATGGGTTCTGAGCTGTCTGTGACAGATCAGGAGAGACATCTTGGGGTGGTAGTGGACAGGTCGATGAAAGTGTTGACCCAATATGCAGCAGCAGTAAAGAAGGCCAATTCTATGCTTGGGATCATTAGAAAAGGTATTGAGAACAAAGTGGCTAATATTATAATGCTGTTGTACAAATCAATGGTAAGGCCACACCTGGATTATTGTGCCCAGTTCTGGTCGCCACATCTCAAAAAAGACATAGTGGAAATGGAAAAGGTGCAAAAGAGAGTGACTAAGATGATTACTGGGCTGGGGCATCTTCCTTATGAGGAAAGGCTACGGCGTTTGGGCCTCTTCAGCCTAGAAAAGAGACGCTTGAGGGGGGACATGATTGAGACATACAAAATTATGCAGGGGATGGACAGAGTGGATAGAGAGATGTTCTTTACACTCTCACATAACACCAGAACCAGAGGACATCCACTAAAATTGAGTGTTGGGAGAGTTAGAACAGACAAAAGAAAATATTTCTTTACTCTGCGTGTGGTTGGTCTGTGGAACTCCTCACCACAGGATGTGGTGATGGCATCTGGCCTGGACGCCTTTAAAAGGGGATTGGACAAGTTTCTGGAGGAAAAATCCATTACGGGTTACAAGCCATGATGTGTATGTGCAACCTCCTGATTTTAGAAATGGGCTATGTCAGAATGCCAGGTGCAAGGGAGGGCACCAGGATGACATCTCTTGTTATCTGGTGTGCTCCCTGAGGCATTTGGTGGGCTGCTGTGAGATACAGGAAGCTGGACTAGATGGGCCTATGGCCTGATCCAGTGGGGCTGTTCTTATGTTATGTTCTTAAACATTTTGAACTTGAATTAATTATTCATCTCAGAAACGTTTCCAAGTGCGGCGTCCCGATATCTAATTCCCCACACTAGAGATCTGATTAAATTTTGTGTTTGTTCAGCTTAAAGCAGGTATAACTATCAGATGAGTTACGCACTGGCCTAAAACTAGAATTATAGAGTAGCCTCAGGAAAACTAGACTCTGCTCTGCTGACTTTATGGAAGGTACTTTGGCAACATGCTGTAGTAATAGATTCAAGAACATGACCTGGAGGCTATAGAAGGAAAGTTTCAGATAAAAAGGAAACCTAAGAAGAAATAGAAGTATATTTAACCAAATGGAAAGGATGATACTGTAAAAATAGCATCAGTTTAGTTGAATCTGCATGATAGCTGAAGGATACAGTTTCTGAAGAAAAGCATATATAATATCTGGAATTTCCCCAGTCAGACCTACCTATCTACTCCATGTAACTTCCATGTACTTTTTTTTTAATCTAAGGGAAAATGAAATTTCTAAAACATAAGAAATTGTTCTCAAATATAATTCTGACTTTACTGTTTATTTAAAATGCAGTACTCAAATTTATATACCTTCTTGTTAAAGCTGCTATTAAGAAAGGCAATAGTATGGCACCCGTTCACTGTCAAAGTTTTTGCTGGTGTTTCCTTGGTATCTTTTTAGATTGTGAGCCCTTTGGGGACAGGGAACCATTTGTTTGTCTTGTTGTGTGACCACTCTGAACCTTTTGTTGAAAAGTGGTATACCGTGGGCCCTCCTTATCCACGGAGTAAGTCTCAATTACTGTCATTGTTAAAAGCATCTTCATAGTAGCCTGTTAAAAGTACAGATCTGTGACATTTCCCCAAATGCAGTCACATACCTTGGTAGCATTAAGTCTATTAAAAATAAAATATTGAAATGAATGAGGACCCACCTGAAATTGGCTCGCGACCCACCTAGTGGGTCCCGACCCACAGTTTGAGAAATGCTGCAATAGACAATAATGACTAGGTAGCTCCCATCTCCTGTTCGTTGGAGTAAAAAAAGAAAGAGGGGAATGGAGTGGAGGAGGAAGTACAGAGGGTCACCCTCAATGCTCTAGTGCAGGGATGTCAAACTCATTCCATACAGAGGGCCAAATGGCATTGATGGTGCCTGCTGGAAGCGACATCATTAAGCACATGACGACTAGAAATAGGCACTTCTTTCTCGCATAGAAATTCATTAGCTGCAAATGGCAGAGGAGAAAATGTGCAAATCTTGTGCATGTTTTCAAGATATGAGAGATCCCAATTTTCAAACTGGGAGAGCCTAGTTATAATTGGGGCTGGATACATTGCTTCTAGAGGCGCATTTGGCACTCAGGCCTTATGTTTGACACCCCTGTTCTATTCTCTCTCGTCTACTGTTCTCCATACTGCCACACTTCCTCTTCTGTTCTATTCCCTTCTTCCTTTTTAATCTCAAGGGAAAGGGTGGAGCTGCCTAGACCAGGGGTGTCAATCATAAGGTCCGCAGGCCAAACAAGGCCCCTAGAGGAAATTTATCTGCTCCCCCCGTTATAATTGTGCTCTCTCATATCTTGAAAATAGAACAAAATTTACACATTTTCTGTCATTTGCAACTAATGAGTTTATCTGTGAGAACACAGTGCTTATTTCTGGCCATCATCTGCTTTATGATATCACTTTTTGCTTAATGATGTCACTTCTGACCCTTAGCAGGTGCCATGCCTGCTAACTTTGGGCTTTGGTATGAAAAGATTTTGCATCCCTCGTCTAGACTCTAGTCTAGAGGTTTTGTGCCAACCCTTGTCGATTGTACCAAGTAACTTGAATAATAACACAGGCCTACAAAATTGCGGGTCAGAAAAGTTTTTCCCAAACTTCATGGTGGTTTGATATGAATTTGGGGTGCCAATTCTAAAAATGGCATCCGTTTTGCCCTATCACGTCTAGTTTTGGAGATATAGTATACCCTCATTAGTGAATGGTTCAAGCAGCTTCCTCATGAGGAAGCCATGGTGTAGGCTTCCTCATGAGGAAGCTGCTTGAACCATTCACTAAGGAGGCAATGCCGTGTCTCCAAAACTAGACGTGATAAGGCAAAACGGATGCCATTTTTGGAATCGTCACCCCAAATATACCCAGGAATTGGTGTAACGTTTAAGGAAGCAAAATGTGTGTTGACCTGTGTAATCACACCTGAATGTAGGACTTTGAAATTGGTTCAGCTGCTCTCATTCTTACAGTTTGCACAACAAGTTCTGAATTACAGTAATTTGGATGGCAAAGGGCTGCTGTGGTTTTTAGGGGAAAGGACTAATATTGCATTGAGACTTACTGTCTATTTCTAGCATCTATAAACTTTCTCAAACTATTTTTACAGAGAAATTTTCACAAAAGCACCTTAAGTCTATGAAGTAAACTGGCCTTCTAAAGGCTATTCTGAACTTTGCCCCTAGTAAATAGGAACATGAAAGAATTCTGTATTTTCAACAGTAGTTATAAAGCACAAGGCTCGGGAAACCTGCTGAAGTCTAGACAAGAAACGTGCCAATGACTCCATCGCTACACTTGCTCTCAGCACTGTACAAGAAACTGTGTGGGTGAACCACTAGAAATTGCTTGCTTAACTCCGTTAAACCAAACTCAGTTAACGAAAAAAACAAAGCAAGAGTGATTTCTTGTGTTCAGAGACCATGCTGCAGGACCCTGCCCAGCAAGCTATGGTAGGAGGGCAATCAAATGGCCTGGGGAGGGAAATAAAAATATTTTTTACTGTCCATTGATGGATCTCCTTGGACCTGCACCAGCTATTTAGGTGGAGTAAGTCTGAAGAGCTGCAAAGGGCATGTCAGGATGGGAAAATGCCAGTGCCACTGAGCTCCTCCCACTCCTTCTCCTTAGCTACCTTTGCCTGCCCTACTCATCACTACATATGGGGTTATATATTTCCTGTCCTATAGTAAAACAATCCCGCACATGGGTAGTAATTCTGTGAATCTATGACTGTAGTCTTCAGGTTTAGTAATCACAAAATGGAGACCATAACTGTACGCAAAATATTTTTGTTATGTGATCAATATTTTATTTTATCAATTTTCTGCTAATCTTCCCACTACTCTCCTTTCCTATTTCTCTGCACCCTAAACCCTGCTTTTCAACCTCTGGGTTCCTCTGGGAAACTCACTTGCAGCCCAATCGTATACTTCCTGGTACCCAGAGGAACAGCGGCACCCAAAACAGCTGCTGCTATATCCCATGGGTGCTGGGAAGCCACTGGAGGACTCCTGAGGGAAACTGACTTTCATCCCCTTTCCCCGAGGAATGCCCCAAGTCCTGCAATGGGGCTTCTCATGTCTGTACCAGATGTTTTGCTGGTGCAGATGAGAGAACCTCTTTGTCAGGCTTTGTAGCCCAACATGGAGGATAGGATTCAGCAGAGCAGGGCTCTACCAGTCCCAACCCCTCAATATAGTAGGAGTGGAAAGCATGGATGAAGGGCTTGTCGGCCACTCTTGGTCAAAGCATCCAAACTTGCTTTGGCTGAATTCAACAGCCGAGACCAGTGGAGCCTTCCCCCCATATGTATTCTTTCCTGCTCCTGAGCAGGTACAGAAAGTGCAGGGTTCAGCTGCTTGGCCATATTGAGCCAAGGCATCTGACAGCACACAGGTACGCAAGCACACACAGTCCCTTCTTGGCTGGGCTGGGCTGTTGGTCCATGTTTGGCCAAAATGACCAGAGCACCTTGACTGAGAACAGTCACAATGGCACTTTGCCCCCATACTTCACTTCCCCTTTCCTGCACTGCAGCACAAGAGAGAAGTGTAGGTGGTGATCACAGTTGTGGGTTATGCACCACCTAACAACTGAGGAATGCTGCTTGCCTCCTGTGTTCCTCTTCTAATGGAGGGGGCACTCCTGTGTTCCTCTTCTAATGTTCCCATGGGAGAGGATTATTGTCCATCTCCCCTTAAGTCTGCAGCCCTTGATGCCTAACACAACCCAGTTCCAGTGTTTCCCCAATCCCCTGTTTCAGATCTTCAGCAGGCTCAAAGGACTCCTGGGCTGAGGAAATGGTGGGGAAGTTCAGTTCTGCAAGCTCCCTTCTGCATGTTCTCCTTAGCATAAACTCACTTTTTAAAGAAATGAAACATTGCTTGGATCTAACCAAAAATCAAATTCTCTCAATCAAACACTGAAATGTAGAGTATAGTGTGCATGATATTAAATGCTTAATAAAATAGCCTAACATGCTTAATAAAATGGCCTAAAATGACTTTAATTACATGAATTCTGCTGTGATAATTGTATAGGGAGCAAACTCAAACATTACAATGATCTCTTTAGGCTATGAGAACAGCAGTTTCCTGAATTCCATTAAACTACTACACGGTGACTTCAGCTTTTGGAAGAAATTGCTGTAATTTCACTTTGAACATCAGTTTAATGTGGTGGCTTTTTAAGTCGCTTATTTGCATTCACGCTCCATAGCAACCTAAAGGTTTTCAGGAATAAGATGATTCTTTTAAATAACAACGCACTGATACAGGAGTAAACTATAGCTGCTGTGGAGGATTATATATTTTATTGTCAATAGCATTACCCCCCTCCCAAAAAAATTCAGTTAAATATACAGACTTATGCACCTTTTCTAAGTAGGACATTCATGTTGTACTTAGAGGTTGTTCAGTCATAAGTAATTCCCTAGTAGAGTGGAAGACTGAATGCTTTCATTGGAACAGTTCATTTTTCCTTAAAAAAAAAAACAACCCTAAAAATAGCTTGTTGTTCAGCAAGATTATGCCAGCACTATGTCAAAGAAACCATTTTTGTGTGCTGTTGTACTTATGTAACTTTCTTGCAGATGTTGCTACCTTTTGGGCGAAAAAAGTTAGGCTATTCCAATTCTCTGTTACTGGTTAGACATGTGCCAATTGAATATATTTCATGGTGTCCTTGTATTGTTGCATGGGGCCTAATCCAGACAAGCGAGTCCCACCTGTCCAGTGAAAGGGAAGACTTCAGAGCCTGTGAGGGGATATGGCCAATGCCTATAGAGCAGCATTTCTCAACATTTGCCCCTCACTATACCACTTTGCATGGTCTACTTACTGGAAGCAGCACCAGAAGTAACAGGTGATGATATCGTTGCCAGTTACTTTCAGATTTGGAGGCCAGATGCAACATGAAAAGCACTGGAAAGAGGCTCAGGGTGGGGCTTTCTTGAGCACACAAAAAGCACAGTTCTGCCCACTGAGCCTCTTACTGCTGCTTGCTGTGTTGCACTGCTGGTCTCGCTGCTTGGCGGCGGTGATCTGGGGGTTCCACGGGTACCACCAGACACCACATCAAATACTGTCAGTGGTACAAGCACCACTGGTTGAGAAACACTGATATAGAGCATTTCCTTTTTGTATGAGAGAACGGGAAGCTCTGCACAACTGCTTTGTGGCTTGTTCTCCTGGCAATTATAATATTTATCATAATTATAATTAATTAATTAATTTAGCGTATGGCATATAATACATGGACTTATATAACAATTTAACTAAATCAGATATCAGTGTCCAGTTCGTCCAGCAATTCAAGGACAGCATTACCTTCATTGAAAAAGTCAGACCATGGGCCAGTATATGCCCTCAGTTTGCAGCCAGACACAATGTGGTCTATGGTTTGGCGGGAGAACCTGCAATCACACTGTGGGGCAGATACTAGCCCCCATTTAAGCATTGAGTCCTGGCAACCACCATGTAGGGTATGGATCCTGTTCAAAGTTTTCCAGTGCTGGCGAGGCAAGGCAAAATCTGGCACCTTAAGTGTAGGATTGTCTATATATCTACCCATTTCTGGGTGTTCAACTGCCCATTTAACTTTCCATTGGGCGTTGATGTTGAAATTATTGTGCAAATGTTGCGCGAGTGCCAGAGAAGGCTTCCTAGATTTAAGCCCGATTGATAGATGAGGAAGATCGGCATGTACTGGTAAAAGTGGGTTGTTGGTGATTTTTCTATATTTCATTAAAGCCTCTTGTCTCATAGGGCTGGTGGTGCTATGTGGGTCAAAACGGGGAGCCAACAGACAGATCTTAAGGATCCTTAGGATCTTAAGGTCTTCTGTGAGGAGACAGAGTGGGTCTTACACAGCCACTTATGATCCTCATGGTTTCATTCAATCTTGCTAGTATGACAGCTGTTAAGCCATACTGAGCACAGTATTCTGCTGCGGAGTAGATCAATCCTAATGCTGATGTTCTGAGAGTAGTGGCTGAAGCTCCCCATCTTGTTCCTGTTAATTTCTGCAGTATGTTGTTCTTGGTATTAATTTTTGCGGCCGTGTTCTCGAGATGTGACTTATAAGAGAGAGTCCGGTCCAAAGTTACTCCAAGATATTTTGAATGGGGTTTTGTAAGGGAGTAGGTTGTTATTTAGATAGACCTTCAGGGCTACATTAGCTAATTTATTGTTAAGGTGGAAGCATGTAGTCACCGTTTTGCTGATACTTGGTATTAACCTCCAGTCAGCAAAATATTTTCCCAGAATCTTAAGGTCTTCTGAGAGGAGGCCATCCAACACTTCCATGTTTTTTCCCTGCACTGTTAGAGCCAGGTGGTCGGCATATCCAAATTTACGTCTCCTTGTTACTGGCAAGTCTGGGATGTACAGGTTAAATAGTGTGGGTGCCATTACAGAGCCTTGTGGGAGGCCGTTGTTTAGCCTTCTTACATTATTTGCATTGTCCCCCATTGTGATCTGGAAAGATCTGTCATTTAGCATGTTGTTGACTAAATGATAGTTGTTTTTTTTTTACAGGGGATGATGTGATGCAGTTTATATAGCAGTCCCTCCCTCCACACGGTGTCATATGCTGCAGTTAGGTCAATTATAATTATAATTATTACTTGCTTTACAGCAAGTTTATACATTCTTATCTACATGTAAGTACATACTTCAACTCTTCCTCAGGCTCTTGCTTGCTTGGGAGCGCAATCCTAACCCACTTTCCAGCACTGACATGAGAGTAATGCAGCTCTGAGATAAGGGAACAAACATTCCCTTACTTTGAGGAGGCCTCCATGAGTGCCACCCAACTGCAGGATTCAGAACATTCCCATTGGCACAGCTATGCCAGTGCTGGAAAGTTGGTTAGGATTTGGGCCTGGGAAACATAATAGGTGGCCCAAGATAGTGTGAAGAAGAATATTCTCTTATCATACTGGCAACACTTTTTTGAATTGCTGCTGCTACAAATCCCAGAAATTGTTTGTGTCCATAGCTGTGATTGGCCAGTTTCACGCATTGCACTATTTATAAATGGATTTCCAGGAAGGGTCAACTGTTCAACTGTGTGTAGAAAAAAATGTGTTGGTTTCTTAAAGTAAGTGGCATCCCTCTCATGATGATATAACGATACCTGACTCTGCAATGTTATTGTTTTGTATTTTAAAATAAGACATTTGTACAGATTATTGTATTGATTTTATTCCTGTCTTACAAAAGAGGTCAAAGTCCTAATGAGAAATCTGAACTATTGTGCCTTGTCCAGAATGTTTGCTGAAATGCATTGTTTCTAATGTACAGCAAAAAAATAACCTCAAATGGCAGGTATGTTGGTTTCTAAATATACCTGATTAAGGATATAAAACAAGAAAACGGCTCTGTGCGTAATGGCTTTCAGCTCCAGGATCTTCGGTGGCACTACATTTTCTGTTCACCTATTGAGAGGCAGCATGACAATATTGCCGAATATAACTATTAGACTTAATTACAATGGCTTTACTTTGCCTTTTATAATGGGGAAATGTTCACAGCTAAATATAGAACAATTCCCTTTCTAATGTAGATGCAACATCTGTGGGAACTTAACAGGTTGTGTGGTTAGTTATTTGCAAATATGCAGATAGATTCAATTCTCATGCAGCAGGATGACGGATCTATCAGGACAGCATATTTTGGGGGTACATTTCTTCCCTGACGTGTTTAATGGGCAGCCCAATTCTAAACTGTGCTGGTGTAGCCAGGCCACATGACCTGTGCTGCATTTCATGCAGCTCAGGAGATGGATTTTTTCCCTTTAACCCAAATAAAAAGCCAGCCATCCTATGAAATTTCTTTCACTTTACAATTGGCGCAAATTCAGGAAGCCCATGTAGGGCTGGCCAGCCTGGGAACAGGAGTTAAGAGGTTAACTTGGCATGTTATGGCATGTTTGTTATACTCAGCTGGTGTAGGGACAGTCGTGCTTGCTCAAATGCAGGTTTGGATTGCGTCGTCAATTTAATAATTTTAGCCATTCTTGGAGTATGTTACCAGTCCAAAATACAGTCTAACATAGGCCTACAATTCCAGATGTAAAGAATATTGCTGGTTTCCCTAGTTGGTAAATCTATCCTTTTATACAGTGTGCCTTCTGACAGGTGTGCTTGGAAGCAATATGGTCAAATTATAGTGATGTTGAACTATTACTGCTCTTGAACTATAGTGCATCTTTGTAGCATATAAGGGGGATAAGCATTTAAGGCAAGTGTATAAAACTATATATCAATAACCTAGTTCAACGGTTCCCAAACGTTTTAGCACCGGGGCCTACTTTTTAAAATGACACTGTATTAGGACCTACAAGACTTAATAAAAAGTTTCACCTTACCAGCTGCCCAAGCCTCTGTTTTTATTATTTTTTTCTATGGTGGAGGGACTGCCTTCTGGAATGTTTGAGCTTCACCTTCTTCAGATCAGGACCATTCTGGTGGCCTCATGTTCCTCTTTGCCTGACCTTCAATATGAATCAAGGCATGAGTGCCTACTCATGAGTAAATGCACATGCGTTCAGTCATTCAATACATTTTCATTGTCAGCTTGGAGGGGGGACTTCCTTCCTGAGAGTTTTTTTGGGACCTGCATCCATCAGATCAGGACCACTCTGGTAGCATTACGTTCCCCTGAACCAACCCTTTGAAATGGACCAAGGCACATGTTCCCACTCAGGAGTAAATGTGAACTGCTGCTCCTTGTTGGCTATCAGCCTGTCAGTTTTGCAACCCACCAAAAATGAGGTTGCGACCCATCCAAACCACAGTCTGAGAACCACTGACCTACAGCATTTTAAAAAATAATTCAACTTATGATCAACTAATGCAGAGCTTTTCAAACTGGGGCGTTGCAACGCCCCAGCCTGTGAGCCCTGGCCTTTGCCCCCTTAAGGGGCGGGGGCAGCCTGGAGGCAGAGAGGAGGCGATCCCCAGGATCGTGCCACCCAGGGGGGCTGCAGGGGCTTAGGTGCACTTACCCAAGCCTCCTGCAGCCTCCCCAGGCTGCAGGGAGCCCGGTGCGGCCTGTAGCAGGGCTCCCCGCAGCAGACGGGGTGCGATCGCTCCACATTTACTTTCACTGCTGCGGGGAGACCTGCTGCAGGTTGCGCCGGGCTCCCTGCAGCCTGGGGAGGCTGCAGGAGGCTTGGGTAAGTGCACCTAAGCCCCTGCAGCACCCCTGGGCCCTGCAGCACCCCTCACCCCTCCCCCCCACCCCTGCTGCCTCACCCCCCCCATGCAAGTACTTAGTGGCTCTCAAACTCTCCCAGAGAGTTTGAGAACCACTGAACTATTGTAATAGGAATAAAGGAAACTGTCGTATTCGGAATCAGTCTGTTGGTCCATCTAACTCAGTATTGTCAACACAGTTTTCCAGAGTTTCAGACAGTTGTTTTTTCTGCCCTATCTGGTGATGCTGGGGACTGAACCTGAGACTTTGAGTCATGAACCCTTCTTTATGATAAGAAAGCTTAGAAGGATGCAAGAGGTCAGTTGCAAACTAGTGCCATTCACAATGTGGCAAATGCGGACTACTCAAAAGAAACTAATATTAACTTGGGGTGTGAGTACTTTCCTTCAAAAATCATATGATGTTGGATGACTTTAGTTTCTTGAGCAGAAGGCGTTCAATGATATTTAATTCTTCATGTCTTATCACCAACCCTTTCTTTTATATGCATGTTTGAGCAGATGTAAAAGAGCCATTGTTCATCCTCGGTGATTTCAATGCTAGAGTTGGTGCTGATAACAGTTCATGGCCCACTTGCTTAGGTCAGTTTGGCACTGGGAGGATGAACGAAAATGGCCAACGCCTGCTAGAGTTTTGCTGTCATCACGGTCTCTGTGTCAGCAACACGTTCTTCAACACAAAGCCCCAACATAGAGTCTCTTGGAGACATCCAAGATCAAAGCACTGGCACCAGCTCGACCTGATCCTCACCAGACGCTCCAGCCTTCCCAGCATCAAGATCACACGCAGTTATCATGGTGCTGCCTGCGACACTGACCACTCCCTGGTGTGCAGCAGAGTGAAACTGCAAGCAAGGCGACTGTATCACACGAAAAAGGAAGGAAGACTTCGCATTGATACCAGCAAGACCCAGGATCAGAGAAAAGTGGAGGAATTTGCACAAGCGCTTGAGGAATCTCTTCCAGGCCCGGCTGACGCAAACGCATCCAACAGATGGGAACATTTCAAGAATACCGTTTACAACACCGCCTTGTCCATATTCGGCAGGAAGACCAACAAGGCGGCAGACTGGTTTGAAGCCCACTCTGAGGAGTTGACACCAGTCATTGAGGAAAAGAGGAGAGCTCAAGCAGCATACAAGGCCTGTCCCAGTGAGCGCAACCTGCAGGTCCTCCGAACTGCTCGCAGCAAAGTCCAACAGACTGCCAGGAGATGTGCTAACGACTCTGTTCCGAGATACAGATAGCAGCTGACACGGGCAACATCAAGGGGATGTATGATGGTATCAAGCAGGCCCTAGGTCCAACACAGAGGAAAATTGCCCCTCTGAAGTCTGCCACAGGCGAGGTCATCCAGGATCGGGCGCAGCAGATGGAACGCTGGGTGCAGCACTACTCTGAGCTATATTCCAGAGAAAATGTAGTCACCGAAGAAGCACTGAACAACATTGAATGCCTGCCTGTGCTGGAAGAGCTTGACAGTGAACCAACTCTAGAAGAACTTCACGTGGCCCTGGACTCCCTTGCCTTTGGCAAGGCACCTGGAAAAGACAGCATCCCTGCTGAAGTCCTAAAATGCTACAAAGAGATCATCGTCACTGAGCTGCATGAAATCCTCTGTCTCTGCTGGAGAGAAGGTGGAGTACCTCAAGACATGAGGGATGCAAACATCATCACGCTGTACAAGAACAAAGGTGACAGGGGTGACTGCAACAACTACCGCGGCATCTCTCTCCTTAGCGTTGTAGGAAAGCTGTTTGCCCGAGTTGTACTAAAGAGGCTCCAGGTACTTGCAGAGAGCGTCTATCCAGAATCGCAGTGTGGATTCCGAGCCAACAGGTCCACCACTGATATGGTATTCTCCCTTAGACAACTGCAGGAGAAATGCAGGGAACAACGACAGCCACTCTTTATAGCTTTCATAGATCTCACAAAGGCTTTCGACCTGGTCAGCAGAGATGGCCTCTTCAAGATTCTCCCCAAGATTGGATGTCCACCCAGGCTCCTCAGCATCATCAGATCTTTCCACAAGGACATGAAGGGCACTGTTGTCTTCGATGGCTCCACATCAGACCTTTTTGACATCCGAAGCGGAGTGAAGCAGGGCTGTGTTCTTGCACCAACCTTGTTTGGGATCTTCTTTGCTGTCCTGCTGAAGCAGGCCTTTGGAACTGAAACAGAAGGCATCTATCTCCGGACCAGATCAGACGGAAAGCTCTTCAACCTCTCCAGACTGAGAGCAAAATCCAAAATCCAGCTGAAATGTCTGCGTGACTTCCTCTTTGCCGATGATGCAGCTGTCACTACCCACTCTGCCAAAGATCTCCAGCAGCTCATGGATCGTTTTAGCAAGGCCTGCCAAGATTTTGGACTGACAATCAGCCTGAAGAAAACACAGGTCATGGTTCAGGATGTGGACTCACCTCCCTGCATTACAATCTCTGAGCATGAACTGGAGGTTGTCCATGACTTTGTGTACCTTGGCTCAACGATCTCCGACACTCTTTCTCTCGATACCGAGCTAAACAAGCGCATCGGTAAAGCAGCTACCACATTTTCCAGACTCACAAAGAGAGTCTGGTCCAACAAGAAGCTGACGGAACATACCAAGATCCAGGTCTACAGAGCTTGCGTCCTGAGTACACTTCTGTACTGCAGCGAGTCATGGACTCTTCGCTCACAACAGGAGAGGAAACTGAGCGCTTTCCACATGCGCTGCCTCCGACGCATCCTCGGCATCACCTGGCAGGACAAAGTTCCAAACAACACAGTCCTGGAACATGCTGGAATCCCTAGCATGTATTCACTGCTGAAACAGAGTTGCCTGCGTTGGCTTGGTCATGTTGTGAGAATGGATGATGGCCGGATCCCAAAGGATCTCCTCTATGGAGAACTCGTGCAAGGAAAGCACCCTACAGGTAGACCACAGCTGCGATACAAGGACATCTGCAAGAGGGATCTGAAGGCCTTAGGGATGGACCTCAACAAGTGGGAAACCCTGGCCTCTGAGCGGCCCGCTTGGAGGCAGGCTGTGCAGCATGGCCTTTCCCAGTTTGAAGAGACACTTTGCCAACAGTCTGAGGCTAAGAGGCAAAGAAGGAAGGCCCATAGCCAGGGAGACAGACCAGGGACAGACTGCACTTGCTCCCGGTGTGGAAGGGATTGTCACTCCCGGATTGGCCTTTTCAGCCACACTAGACGCTGTGCCAGAACCACCTTTCAGAGCGCGATACCATAGTCTTTCGAGACTGAAGGTTGCCAATACAATACAATAATACAATTGAGCAGATGGGCAATCTCTAGTTCTAAGCATTTGTGGATAAATATAGGGTTTCTTTAATGATCCCTGTCTTTCTCCTTACTAGGGTAATGTGTTTGTGGTCATGGTTGGCTAATACACCTCTGCAGGTCATCTAGAAATGTTATACACTGCAGGTTTAACGAGTTTAACGAATAGGGAAGGCATTGTGTTGACTATTAGGAATTGGTGAGCACTTATGGGTTTTTCTCAAGTCCCAAGGATATCTCAGAGGGTCATGACAAAATTTCAGGGATGTGCTGGAGTCATTGCTTCAAGTCATGAGTTGAGTCACCAGTCTCTGCCCCCCTTGACTCGACTCACCTTGAGTCATAATGGGCCGTTGTCATGACTCATCCTGAGCCTTTTTAGAGTCATTTTAACTTGAGTCCAAGTCATCAGGTGTGGCCAAAAAAAAAGCAAGTAAGTAAGCAAAAACAGTGCACACACTAAAGGAAGTTGGGACTCGCATCTATTCAAGTCATTACTCTCTTTCGAGTCACTGGCCCAGAGTCACAGGTCGGGTTTGAGTCAGTGACGGCCATGACTCAAGTCAACATGAGTTGCGAAAAATCAACATTTTCACAACTCGAGTCGAGTCATCACGACTCAAGTGCCCATCCCTGCAAAACTGTTTTATGTTTTGCATCTCATATGGTTTCTCAGGCTAACTTATCTTGTGTCTATTCCTGCTCAAGTTGTTTATTGGACCGTTGATGAAATCACAAGATACAGAATCCCAGTAGTGTGCTGAGAACATCCAGCTCTAATTTTTATTTGCTTCAATGCTTTGCCATGTGTTAGGTGAGCAGTGCCAACCTTAGTGCTTTTGCTATGCTTGATTGCAGTTAGGAACTGCATGCAGGCAAGCTGTTAAAACACAGACTACCAAAAAAGAAAAGAAAAGCTTAAAGTGTTGGTTAGTAGGCCTTATGACATTTGTCATGTTGCTGTAGATCATGTCATCAGTTGAAGTTTGGCCTCCCCTTGTCACTTACGCTTTGGGATAGTTGAAAATTCAGAGCTCAGCATTGAACTTCGTGTCATAGTTAGAGATATTGTAGGAAGACTGTGCCCCTTTTTAACAGGGTCTCTATTTGAAATTTCTACTAATATATATCTAGCATCATGAAGGGCCTGTGCTGTTGTGTAGGGGCTGGTTTTGAAGGCTGTTCCGAAGCTAGTAACTGGATAGTAACTGGATCAGAGTGCATCTCCTAACAGGAAGGATTCTCTCCAGCTTTCCAGGTTAACTCTGTTGGTTTCCTTTTGCTTTGTATGCAGAATTCAGTTTGATTTTGATCTTTGAATTTTCTTTGATCTTTAAATTCTCCAACAGCCCAATACTAATATGCTAAGAGTGCAGGGCCACTGATGGTATGGCCACCAATGTGCTGTTGTGTTTCAGGTGCCAGTGGGACTCCTGTGAGCAGTGCTAGCAATATTGCTGGTGTAGTGCTTTGCACTATTAGTGGCATGTCTGACATCTCCAACACTGCCTCATCCTGACCCATACTTGCTTTCCACCTGTTTTCAGCCTCTCTGCTAGCAGGGTTGTGCTGGTGCATTGCTGTGCAGTGCCTACTGGTGGGCTTACTGGTGGAAGGTGGAAGGGTGCAAGCAGGAAAGAGGGGGAAGTGCTTCGTGGGAATGCCAAAGCGGACAGCGGTGGAAGTGGTTAAAGGCTGGGTGTGTAAATGTGGGGCTGGCGGTTGGCTGCAGTGCCCCATTGCCTAGAACCTTACAGTTCTATGTGACTAAAATGCCTTGTTTGGAATTGCTTTTGTTAGCCAACTTAGGGCGCAATCCAGAGGCACCCATGAGCTGGCGCAAGTCCCTTGGGCAGGCCCAGGAGGGTTGCGGCATGTTTGTGCCTCCTTGGGAGGAAGCTGGGCTGGCGCTCAGAGGAGTCCTGGCCTGTGGAGGCTGACATAAGCCTCCGCGCCAGCTTCCTCGCTGAGGCTTGCGTCAGCCCGGCTGGGGTGGGTGGGGAGGAGGTGGGAGGGAGGTGTTCCTGGGTGGGTTGTGGGTGGCACTGGGGGCAGGTGGGCGGGAAGTGGCAGGCAGGGTTGGGATCCAGCGCTTATGCTGGATCCCAACCCCGTTCCTGGGGGGAACAGAGTGGCTTCAAGCCACTCCAGTCTCCTCAGACTTAAGGAGTCTTGAGGAATCTCCTCCTCCTCTTGAGGTGGCGCAAGTCCGAGGAGACCCATAGGGGCAAGGGCGCCTCACCCAGAGATAAGGGGAAGACTCTCTCCTTGCCTCTGGCTGAGCCGCTTTTGGCCCCTATCCTGCGCTAGATACAGCGCAAGCCTCTTGGCTTGCCTATTCCAGCACAGGGTAGGATTGCAACCTTCGTCACTTTGTAGCAGAAAGGGAGATTATAATTATTTTAAATAATTGACTGATTTTCATCCTTAGACTCTGTAGTTGGTATATTAATCTGTATGTATTTTGTCTCCTGATTTTCAGCAGTCTCTTCTCCCCTTCCTTTGGGGTATCAGTTAACCTTCTTGGGAAACTTTGAACAGTACCAACAAACATACTTAAAACCAACCAGCTTCTGTGTTAAATTAGAGATAACTGCTTTCAGAAGAGTACAGGTTGATGTGCAGTATTTACTAATTTGCAAATGAACTACAGATTGCTAAGGGCAAAGTTGAATTTGTTACTTCTGCTAAATATGTTTTCCTTCTATTCCAGTGAATTTGTTATATCTTAAAACTGTACTATAAAAATTTTCCTTCATATGGTGTGCTGCATCTCTTCTAACCTACTGAGATATGCCAGGAGAAGTATTATTCCTGTCTTTTGGTAGCTTATAACCCAGTACCATAGTGTGCAAAACATCATTCATTGCTCCACAGGGTAACTTTGTACCCACAGCGATGGGTACAGAATGACAGAATGGTACCATTGGTACAGAATGGTACCAATGGTACAGAATGGGTACAGAATGCTTAGCGATGACAGAAATATTAGAAAAGGGCTGGTTTTCTGGAACTGATATAAACATCACTTAACTAATCCATTATTCTAGTTTACTCATGTTATTTGGTGATGGTATTAATTTTTATTTGCTTTTGAACATGTTTAATTTTTAGTACCCACAAAGCTCTCAGGTAGACTCTTCTAGATCTTCATAAATAGGTACAACATTATTCATTGTTGATGAAGTCAAGCAGGATATGGAGATGTCTTGAGATCCAGATTCAGAAACCAACACTAGGGGCGCAATCCTATCCTGCGCTGGAACAGGCAAGCCAGGAGACTTGCACTGTATCCAGCGCAGGATAGTGGCCAGAGGCAAGGGGAAACTTTTCCCCTTACTCCTGGGTAAGGATACCGGCCCCTATGGGTCTCCTTGGGCTTTCACCACCTCTGGAGGTGCCACAAGTCCGAGGAGAGCAGAGCGGCTTGAAGCCATTCCTTTTCCCCCAGGAATGGGGGTTAGTATCTGGCATAACTGCCAGATCTCAGCCCTGCCTCCTCCTGCCTGCCCGCCTGCCCCTGGGGTCGCCCACTGCCCACTCTCCCCTGCCCTGGAACGCCTCTTCCCCGCCTCCCTGATGCCTACCTTTTCGTTGGCCCAGCCAGACCGGTGCAAGAACTGTGGGGAAGCGCATCTGGATGTGCCGACGTGGCTTCCTCATAAAGAGACGCAAACGTGCCTTATGGCACATAGGGACTCTCCAAGCCGGCACAAGGGTCATGCATCAGCCCAAGGTGCAGTTTGGATTGCGCCTTATGTTTCCTCAGTCAATCAAGTCCAGACAGTGAAGGAATGCAGGGCAGCAGACAAATTAAGAAAAGAAAGGAACCTGCCATTCATCCCATTTTTATTTGCTAACAAGAAATGTTTTCATATCTACAAGCTGATACCTGGAAAAAAAGAAAAAGGTGAAATGACTTTCTTTGCAAACATGGTAATGGGCAGAACTAAACACTACAACAAACCTGGGTGTTCTGTTGCTGAATATGGCATCCCTTGTTGAGTTCTTTCCTCCCTATGTTGAGCTTCCCCTTCTCATATCTCATATTGCTTATTGCACATTTTGACATCATTATGCAGTGCCTTTCTGTACTCCTCCTCCACATCTTTGACTGTGGCTGACTGGAACGTGATGATGACATCAATGAGCCAGGGCAGTTGGGGTGAGTTACGGACATCTCTTCTGTCAGAGAATAATGGTGTAAGGATTCTGGTGCACAGTGTAAGGGTCCTGGTGCAACATCCCAGCTTGCAGTGTAGCTCCAGAAGTTGATTCCACACTCAGCACCAGCTGGTTGTCTTCACTGCAGTGCTGCAGTGCTGGCACTTGACCCTATCGCAAAATAGTGCTGCAGTGTTACACTTGAATGACACTGCTGGGGGAAGAGCTGTGGCTGGTCCCAGTATGCGGAGTTTAACAGCTGTTTGAGTGGCAAAATAGTGCATGGATGCAACAGCTGAAAATGTGTAGAAAAAGACACAATCCTGTAATCTTGACTCATTTTGCAGTGCATTCCTTTTCAAAGGTGGCACAGTTCTTCAATTTAAGCATTGTAGATACTTAAAATTGTATTTTAAGTACAATTAAAATAAGATAGTTCAGTGGTTCCCAAATGTTTTAGCACTGGGAACCACATTTTAAAATGACACTCTAATCAGGACCCACCTAGCTTTATGAGGCAGAAAAAAAGTTTCACTTTGCCAGCTGCTCAAACCTCTATTTTTATCCTCCACTATGGTGGAGGGAGTGCCTTTTGGAGCATTCTGGTTGTCTTGTGTTTCCTTTTGCCAGGGCACGTTTGCATACTACTGAGTAAACATGGTCATGCATCTCAGTTTCACTTTCCATAGGGCTCAATACATTTTCCTTGTCAGTTGGCGGGGGACACTTCCTCTTTTGAGTGTTTTTGGGGGCTTGCGTTCATTGGATTGGGAACACTCTGCTGGTGTTGCATTCCTCTCCATCTGCCCTTTGAAGTGGACCGAGGCACATTTGCCTACTCATGAGTAACCTGTGGTGTAGCAAAGCCATCTGGCACCTGGGACCAAAGCTTTTTGATGCCCCCTCTTAGCAACACCACTGCAAGAAATGCAGATGAGCAGCTTAGTTTCATTATCCATACGGCTTAACACTGAGATAGTTGGATTTGCTGACTCTCTCGTACATTTCTGAAGTCAGAGGAACAGAGTCACTCAAGCCCATTTCAGAATGTTGGCTGACTGAGAATTGATTGAAGTGATTGAGTGATGAAGTGATTGAGTGGCCCAAGAGCCCAGATTGGTGTACAGCTCTTTATGTAGGGAGTGGGAGGAAGTAATCTAATGATGATGCTGTAGCTGAGGTGGTGCAAGCTGCTGTTTATATCACTGCAGCTAAGTAGTCCTTATGTAGGGCTGATATCCATCAGATAAATGGATGGAAGGCACAATTATTTCTATATATTAAGTATGAGAACTAAAGGTAGTAGAGAAGCACAAGCCTCTTTCCCATACTTCTTTTTTTTCTCTACTATAGCTAGATCCCTACTATAATAGCACACATCTCTGAGATGCTGAAGCCATCTCTTAATGAAAAACTCCATTACTCTCCCTGGCTTGTTTAAAGAAATATCACACATGCATACAGATGTGTGCATGCATATACATACACAGACATATAATTTATACACATGTGTATTTATATATACCAATAATACTTCCAACAACATGGGGGAATCCACTGCTTGAAAGCTGAATGCTTTCTGGATCAGCATTATAGGAGATGCTACAGCACAGCATTTCTCAAATTGTGGGTTGGGAACCACTAAGTGGGTTGTGAGCCATTTTCAGGTGGATTGCGTAACAACTAGCTCAGCCACCATTGAAAATACAGTGCAGAAAATACAGGATACAGAGCTGCTGGGCAGGGCAGGCTTTAGGTGGAAGAGAGGTATGGTGCTTTGCCCTAAGACATGATATTGGTTCTGATTAACCAGAATAAACTGTTCTTGTTGGCTTTCAGTCCACCCAGGACAAAGAACAGGGAAGTGATGGGATAGAGGATGAGCAGATGAAGCACGGGAGGGGCAGGATAGATGGCAGTGTCACGTGCTGAATCCTGAGGCCCTTCCTGGGCCTGATCTGCCTGCATGGATCAACATGGACTTACACCAACGATGTCGCTGGCGCAGGTCTAGGTTGATCCGCTGTGGCTGATGAGGCTTAACCCAGGCAAATGTCCCCATATCCTGAGGAGGTCTCCAGCAGCCAAAAATCCCCCATGGAGAATCCCCCACGCTGCATCACTGCATGGGGATTTAGGTTGAATTGCCAAAGAGCTTCTGTTTCTGCTGATACTTTTTGTAGGGAAGTTGCTGCCCAGTCACAGCTATGCCAAAATCCTAAATTCCTTCATTGTTTTCTATGGTCCGTTTTAGCTCAAGGATGAAAAAGGGATTGGGCAAATTTAATAATTTATGGCCCAATCCTATCAGTGGATTTACAGCAACAGTATCCTGTCTCGCTGCCGTAAATCATCTGCTGAGGACACACAGAGCATGCCGCTGGTTTCCCTTTCAGGGCTGCAGCATCAGAGGCCTGCTGCAGCAGTTGGCAACCTGCACTAGAGCAAGTAATATGGCACAGGGGGCAGTTCATGCGTGAGAAGGGGGAGTAATAGGTAGAGGTGGGAGAAAACAGTTTTGTTTGTCACAGATTTCAGTGTTTTCTCGATGCAGAAAGCAGTGTTATGCACTTTTATCCAAAATTTATATTGTATTTATAAATTATAATCACTTTAAAAGTGCACTAGGTAGGTGTATAAATGGTGGAGTGTCAGCAGATGCTGCAACAGCCATTATTTGTACACCACCTCCAAATAATAAATAAAAGCCAAATAGTTTTATTTTTCACAGATTTGGGGGTTTTTTTTTGTTTTTTTTTCAAAAAGGAAAAGTGCGGGAAATGGTGTTATGTGTTTTTATTTCATTATAATCATTTTCTCTCACCTCTAGTAATAGGGTGTGTTGGTGAAGGAACCGGGGGGAAGGAGGGAGTGCGTCTGGCGGCAGTCATACACATCCTGTCTTTTCAGAACCTCCCTGCCTCTTTTCTCTCCTCAGACATACACCACCAAAATGGCTGGCATATGTCTGAGAAGATCCATAGGTGGCCTGTAGGTTTACAGGATGCAATTTTAAAGTGTTTTACGTACCTATGGTTTGCTTCCTTGTAAATGCGGGAGATAGGATTGAGTTATTAGTGTATGGTTGAGTGCAGCTGAACTGTGGAATGTTAAAGGTGTCCATTGGTTGGTTGGCAACCTTCAGTCTCGAAAGAAGCCTACAGCACCCAGTATTCCCAGGCGGTCTCCCATCCAAGTACCAACCAGGCCTGACCCTGCTTAGCTTCCAAGATCAAACGAGATTGGGCATCTGCAGGGTAACAGTTGTTCACTGGGGGGGGGGGGGGTGGAAGGGGAAAATGGAGGAAGAGAAAAGTGGACCTTTAACAACTTGCAGTATTTTAGAGGTATTAGAGTTAAGGGTATGGGCCCAATCCTATCCAATTTTCCAGCGCTGGTGCAGCTGCAATGCAACCCCAAGATAAGGAAACAAATGTTCCCATACCTTAAGTCTGTGATGGGAACAGTTCCCATACCTCACATCTGTGGACTGCTTCCCCACCACAAGATGCAGTGCATGCCCCATTGGCACAGCTGCACCGACACTGAAAAATTGGATAGGATTGGGCCCTATGTGTGCTATGAAGTTAAAAAACAAAAATCCAAACCTCTCCTTTTCATCCTATAATCCCCTCCCATGTATACATCAGTCAAACACTCAGGTTCATGCCACACAGTAGGTGAACATTTCAGGAGGCTTGTAAAGAAAAAAGATGTCTGCTGTGAGCTCCCGATAGCAGGTTCTCACTGTATAGGGTCTACACAGAAATTGATTTTCACTCTTTGTGCCTGTATTGTGGATTTGTAAGGGAAAGACTGGACTCTTAATTAGCAACTCTTGTACTGCTCTTCCTGTTAACACTACCAGCAAAGAAAACATTTCAAGTCAGTAAAACAGTATGATATGCTGCTTTTTAAGTACTCTGCTGGACTGAGGCAAAAATTCTCTTATGCTAACTTTTGGCTGGTTTGCGGGAGCAGTTTGGGTGTGACAAAAATCCTTTTGACAGCTGCTGGGTTTTTTTCTCCTGAGAATGTGCATCTCACAGCCCAATTCTACGGGCTGGTGTTGCATGGTGACTGCCTTATAGCAGTCTCCAAAGGTACTCCAGCAGCACACAGAGGTGTGCACAGCAGGAAGGTTTGTTGATCAAGATAAGTCAGCAGGGGAGGTGGAACAAGGTTGGTGGATTGCAGAATGGGGCAGGGGAAAGCAGAATGAGACAATGACAGGGCTGGATGAAGGACAGAATGGGACCACAGTGGGTGTGGGGGAAGGGTGGATTGACTCCAGGAAGGAGGCAGGTTCAGCGGCAGTAGCCGAATCCTAGCCCTCTTCCCATACCTGATCCCATGACCTGGGTCCACATGGACCTGTGCCAGCGATTTTGGTATCACAGGTCTGAATAGACTCTTCTGTGCCATAGAGGCTTCATCCTGGGGAAAGGAACATTTTCCCTTTACTCTGAGGAGACCTCCCAGACTGCCCCCCAAAGGATACAGCACAAGCCTTTTTGACATGCCTGCATCAGTAGCTGGAATGCATACGATTGGGCCCTCAGTGACATTATAGGGGGGCCCCATATTGGCAGTTCCCATATCAACAGTTTCAGTTAACCACAGATGCAAGTGGGCCCCCAAGGGTCTCTGCACTCTTCTTGCTTCTGGAGGGTCTTCTGACAACACAGAGGCTGTGCACATCTGTCCACAGCCTCTGTAGATCTCAGAATGACTATTACAAGCAGAAAAAAAAATAACTTCTGGTTTTTCTGCAAAAGTAAAAGTAACTTTTTAATGCCTTTAAAAGGTATTATGAGGGCCCTGGCTCAGAAGACCCTGCGGAGGTGAGGGGAGAACAGCTCCCCTCACCTCTGGAGGGTGGGGGGTCCCTGAGGATTCAGGTATCTGTGGTGGGGTTCCGAAACCCCTGCAAATGTGGGGCATGTGTGTACGTGGTGATGTAGCATTATCAGTGGTGTGGTGATTATTCCTACTTGGAAACTTTTTATACTTAATCTAGCTCAAGTCATCCCAAACTCCCTGGGTAGCCGCCCTGGGTCCCTTTAGGGAGAAGGGCGGGATAGAAATAAAGTTTATTATTAAAACTCTTGTGTTTGGAATAGGTTACAATAGTTTTAAATCCAGAGTATTAAACTGGAAAAAACCGGATTAAAATGCACCCCAAATAAATCTAAAGGACTGCTGGCCTAAGTATATTTACTAGAAGTATGTCCCACTTTGTTCAACAGGACTTACAGCACTAATCCTTTGCATTTCTACTCAAGAAGTCCCACTGAGTTATTACCTGGTAAGTATGTATTTGATTGCAGGCTTTCAGCCTGATCCTAAACAGGCCTTATGCTTCAGGAACTAACTTTCTGCCTGTGTAAGAGCCTTCATGGCTGTTGCAAACGTGCCATGCCATCCAGAGCAGCTGGGCCTCTGTCACAAACAGCAAAAGCCAGCAGCTACCCACCAGCAGATCTTCCACATCCCTCAGCTCCAGTAAGTCAGTGATGGGAAGGGGTGGGAGGGTGGTGGGGAGGGTGGAATGGGGTGAGAAGGGAAAAGAACAGGGAGGAGATGGATGGAATGAGTGCTAAAAGGGAGTGATATCAGTAGGAGCTGTGCTGGTGATATCCTACCCCCTCTTCCAGGCCTTGATCTGCCTTTCCAGGTCCACTTGGACTTGAACTAGCAAAATGGCTAGCACTGGTCTAAGTAGTAGACGTATTCTGGCACTGGGGAACAAATATTCCCTTACCCAAATGAGACATTCAGGATTGTTCCCCTGCAGGATGCAGCACGGCTGTATCCAGAAGCATGGCTGTATCAGCGGGAGAAGGAAAAGATAAGATTGGGGCCATAATGTAACATGAGCTAAAAACTGTCTCTCAGGTAGCATGGAAAAGGAAATGGCCACCAGTTTGTGTAACGGTTCCCTTGTCCCTTTAAGGGGCGGGAGAAAGGAAGAAGTAGCAATGCCAGAATAGCTAAGGAGGGTGGGACGGGTGTTTTTACTCATAGGGCTGTAGCAGGCTCCAGGAGGTGCAGGGAGTCCTGCACAGCCCTCTACAAGGCTCCCTGAGGCTTGGAATGTTGAGAAAAAGGTGAGCACACACCACTTCCTGTTTGCGAATGCAACCAGGAGGTGGTTTGTGCTCACTTTTTTCTCAACATTCCAAGCCTCAGGGAGCTGAGCGGGAGTCTCTGTGGGGTTCCCCGCACCTTCTCGAGCCTGCTACAGCCCTATGTGAGTAAAAGCACCCCTACCCTCCTTAGCGATGCGATCCTGGCATTGCTGCCTCTCCCTTTCCCTGCCCCTTAAAGGGACAGGGAACCTTTACACGAACTGGTGGATTGTGACCCACCAGTTTGAGTACCACTGGTCTAGGTCATTTCCTTTTCATACTGTCTGAGAGACAGTCTAGCTCATGTTACATTAAGGCCCCAATGCTATCATTTCCTCTTTTCCCTCTCCTGCTGATACAGCCATGCTTCTGCAGTGCGTGCTGC
Source organism: Tiliqua scincoides (assembly GCF_035046505.1). Classification (NCBI taxonomy): domain Eukaryota; kingdom Metazoa; phylum Chordata; class Lepidosauria; order Squamata; family Scincidae; genus Tiliqua; species Tiliqua scincoides. The sequence continues at coordinate 88,784,470 of NC_089823.1, forward strand.
ACTCTGCAGGGGAACAATCCTGGGATTTGTGTCACTGTCTTTGCTGCTCCTCTGCAAAGACTTACTTAGGGAGTAAATCTCTGAAAAGTTTGAGAACCACTGGCCTAGGCATTAACATGCTCCTAGGCAAATTTCTCAGTTTGCCACCCCCTGAGCCTGATGCTTCTCAGTTAAGGTCCTTTTTGAAGAATGTTTCAAAGGCAGTCTCTGATGTTGTGCTAATGACATTACCTCCTGCTGATGGCATTATCACTCCTGTTGTAGTAGAAGCTCTGGAGTGACTTTCACCACCCCCTGTTCCATGTCTACTGTAACCTTGGGCATCATTTCTCTGGCATTCTGGAGGGGAAAGATGGTCACTGGTAGGGTTGTGGTCACTGGTAGGAGCATCACTAAGTTTTGTCATTGTTAATGTACAGAAGTGAGGGCCCAACCCTATTCAACTTTCTAGCGCCAGTGCAGCTGCAAGAGCAGCCTCAAGGCTAGGGAACAAATGTTGCCTTACCTTATGGAGGCCTCTATAACCACCACAAGATGCAGTGCACACCCCTTTGCCACAGCTACACCAGGGCTGGAAAGTTGGATGGAATTTGGCCCTAATCTTATAGTTAGTCTACAGATGAAACAAAATATACAGCCAATTCTACAAAAATTACACACTCAGTTCAGAATCTATTAATAATAATAATACAGGTATTTATATATCGCCTTTCTTGGTCGTCAGATTTCTCCTCAGACTTTAATTCAAGGCGATTTACATAGGCAGGCTGTTCTAAATCCCTGTAGGGATTTTTACAATTGAAGAAAGGTTCTATCTTTCAAGAACTGCACAACATTTCAGATGGATCATTTCTATGTAATCTATGTAAATGAGGTGCTCTTTGAAAGCCAACTTCTAATTATGTATTGGTTAGTTTGGTCAAAAATGCATTATTTCTGTACATTTAACAATTTGGCATTCAGGCAAATGTCATTCTGCTCTGCATTCACAATAGTTATATCATCTTGAATCAGGTAATTGCAATATATTTGTCAAATTCATTTGTGGGTAGAATAACCATTCTGGCATCCAAAGATTTATGTAACTTGCTTGATTTGGAACCTGAACTGGATTCAATGTTCAAATGTAAATATCCACTGTCCTCAGATGTCAGAACCTGAGCTCTTAACATCATTTGGTGCATAAGATGCATACATGACTCAGTAGCTGAATGTTGTAGTAGCCAAGAATGGCAAATTTATTCAGGAATTTTACTCTAATAATGAAGATCGGTCTTGTTTTCAACTTTTAATATATGTACTTAGATATACTGAGATGAAGGTTTTATCAATTACTCTTTGTGTTATTTTTAAGAACACTGTGTGTATGAACAGGTTCGCTATATGTGAGTAGAAAGGTGGGAGGATGAGATTACAGAATAAATGCAATTTGTCCTTTTCAGTAGGTAAATGGATTAGGTTGCAGATTTCTGTTTAATGAAGAACAATATGAGCACTTTGCATTCCCTGAATTCTTCCACTCTACCCATCTTTGGCTTCTGCTTTAAATATTGTTACAATGCATACAATGTTTACAGTTAGTCACCAGGTGTCACTATAATGCTAGTAGCATTATAGAAGCAGCTAGTGAAAAATTAAAGCATGAACTCCATCATGAAGTTAGGACAGATGGTTTGAAAACAGCCCATCTGCCTTATATTCTCTATGGTAGGGAGAGCATAATGATTTGAGTTCCATGAGAAGGCACTGAATTAACAGTCAGTTCTAATAACTGACTGCAGCAACTGTTACCCTGCACATGCCTGATCTCATCTGATCTCGGAAGCTAAGCAGGGTCAGGCCTGGTTAGTACTTAGATGGGAGACCGCTTTGGAATACTGGGTGCTGTAGGCTTATACCATAGTCTTCCGAGACTGAAGGTTGCTAACCATTAATAACTGACTGAACAGACACAGGTGTGGAAGGAGAAAGTTTCAGATGTGATGTTTTAATTAAAGAAAAGCCCATACAATTGTGGAGCAAAGCCATGTGGGTTTTTGATTATTTAAACTCATACTGATTGCTGCGAATAACCCCAGGCAATGATTTTTGACGGAACAGATACAATGGGGGAAGGAGATGCTACAGAATGTGGTGTTCTGCCACAGGATGTGGTGATGGCATCTCGCCTAGAGGGGATTGGACAAATTTCTGGAGGAAAAGTCCATCACAGGTTACAAGCCATGTTGGGTGTGTGCAACCTCCTGATTTTAGAGGTGGGCTATCTCAGAATGCCAGATACAGGAGAGGGCACCAGGACGCAGGTTGTATCTTACTGTCTTGTATGCTCCCTGAAACATTTGATGGGTCATTGTGAGATACAGGAAGCTGGACTAGATGGGCCTATGGCCTGATCCAGAGGGGTTTTTCTTATGTTCTTATGTAAATGGCAGGACCCAAGAGTTTGCAGCTCATAGTCAGAGAGCTGGATCTTAGCATCCCTTACAACATTACCAGCGATTCTGAAGCACAATTCTCTGATTGTTTTGTTTCTAACATCAGCTTTTGGAAAGATTGCAGAGATGCATGAAGAAACTTGGGCTGAAGTATGTCTTTTTGTGCTTTGTTTAAAAATCAGTATTAAAGGTGTTAGAAATGTGGATTCTGGGAAAGCGAAGCATGCATAAATCTAGTTGTTGGGTTTGTTGGATTGATTTCTGTACATTTCTCCAAATATTAGAACAAGGAATTTGTCACAAATTTCTTGTGGAGTAGAGCAAAAATTTCATTTGTGGTTCATGATTATTTATGTTATGCATGTTAAACTTGCTATTGTACTCATTTGAAAGAACAAAAGCATTACATCAACAATGGTTTCAGCAGTGGGGCTAGACCAGGGTGTCAAACTCGTTTCATACCAAGGGCTGAACAGCATTCATAGTGTCTGCTGAGGGCTGGAAATGATGTCATTAGGCAGGAAATGATGTCATTAATCAGGTCATAACCAAAAATAAGCACTTTTTCTCACTTAGGAACTCATTAGCTGCAAATGACAAGAGAAAATACACAAATCTTAATCATATTTCAAGTTATGGAACAGCCCAATTTTCATGTGGGCTGTCCTTATAGCAGTAACACCTCAGCACTGCTCAGCAGCTGAGAGCCAGCCTGAGGGCTGGATAAAAAGCTTCCGTGGGCCACATCCGGCCCCTGGGCCTTATGTTTGACACCTCTGGGCTAGACTTTGCCTGAACTAGATCAAAAGCGGAGGAGGTTAAAATATCATGTTCAATGTTTACTATAAATGTAGAGAACCAGATTCACTGTCACAAATGTCATTGAAATAGCTGTGCACAACTGTGCACATAATAGTTGATGGAATACACTAGATCTAATTTATTGTGGGCTCATCAGGATTTTTTTTATATGCATACTGTTTGTGATGATGCAAGTAAAAGTTATGATGCATTTTCGTGTGTGTGTGTGTGCGTGTGAGAGAGAGAGAGAGAGTGCATGTGTGTAAAAGTGAGAACTGTCTGTTCCTGGCATATATTGGTTTGCTTCCCTATTCCATAGCTGCCTGCACAAATGTACTTGATGAAGAGGTCTATAGTCCACCGAAGATTGTGCTACAAGGAATTTGTTGGTCTTTAAGTTGCCACCAGATTCTGTCCAGCACTGACATAAGGGCAATGCAGCTCTGAGGTAAGGGAACAAACATTCCCTTACTTTGAGGAGGCCTCAATGAGCGACACCCAACTGCTGGATGCAGCACACGTCCCATTGGCACTGCTAAGCCAGTGCTGGAAAGTACTGACATAAGGGGTTAGGATTGCACCCTCTGTTGTTTTTGCTGTTACAGGGTGAGGGCCCAATCATGTTCAATTTTCCAGCTCTGGTGTAGCCACAATGCAGCGCCTTTGGTAAGAGTACACCTGTTCCCATACCTTAAGGAGGCCCCAGTGACTACCCCTCTGCCACAGGATGCGGTGCTCACCCCACTGGTACAACTGCACCAGCAGTGGAAAATTGGATAGGATTGGACCCCAACACAGTTACAGCTTTGGAACTACACATATGTGACTTTTAAGCATTCAAGCCATCGTCATAACACCCAGGCACAGGTGCACAGCATGGGGTCCACATTGAATTGCAGCATTGTACTTCCAAGAGTTAAATCTACATGAAATATGTAATCATTTAAAAAAATAGAGTACTATATACACTTCAGAATTATTAAGCCTGAGAATTCAACAGTGTTTGACCTACTGTAGAGCCTGAAGGCTTTGGAAACTTAGATATGCAGTATCTGAATAATGTAGTAGTCAAAAATGATGCTACTCTTTCTCTATACGCAAACAGAGTGTTGAAAAGAAAAACACTGCATTTCATATGCACAAGCAGTTGCATCAAAATGTATTACTCACCCGAAACAAACTCCTTTTAGTCAGTGCTTTTTTTGAAAAAAAAAAAAAAAAAAAGTGCAGGAACTAACGACTTGTTAATCTTTTATTTATTTATTTTTAAATTTATTTAAAATAAAATATTTTATTATATATATATATATATATATATATATATATATATATATATATATATATATATATAAAAATATTTTTTATTTAAAATAAAATTTTTAAATATTTTAAATATATTTTAAATATTTTTAAAATATATTTAAATATATATATATATATATAATATTTTTTATTTAAAATAAAATAAATCTTTTATTTATTTATTTATTTATTTATTTATTTATTTATTCATCTCGTTTCTCTCTCTTTAAATCCCCATTCCCCATCTACTTAAGAACTAGAAAATGAGGGGAGATCTTCAAGAGAGAAGAACAAAAAGAGATGGACCACCTCGGGAGCGTACACAAAGGATTATATCACGGCTTGTTGCATGTATTTGCAAATATGTAACAACCAAAAAAATTAATTAACCAATATTTATTAAATGTTTTAAAAGTTTTAAAACAATTGATGAAGGCAAAATATAAAAAATGATTACATTACATCACTCTACAGATTTGTTTGAACCCAAATCAATTAGCACACAGGGGAGAGGGGGCACAAAAGATGGGTTAATTAATTGATTAATAAACAAGTTATGGATCAAAAATCATGTGGTCACATACCCTCTATTGGCTCAAGACATTGAAACATGATTGGTGCAAAAAAAAAAAAAAAGAGAAATATGTGATCAGATAACAATGAATGCGCAATATAAGTACACAAGGGGGGGTGCAGAAGAATAAACACAAAAGATGAATTGTAAAATAGATAAATTATATAATACCGGAATATAATCTATTTTACAACTCATCTTGAACCAATAGAGGGTGTGTGACCACATGATTTTTGATTCATAACTTCATAACTTAATCAATTCATTAACCCATCTTTTGTGGTTCCCCCCTTTCCCCTGTGTACTATGTCCCCATTCCCCATTATAATAATAGTGATTATTAAATATAGTCTAAAAAAACCAAAAATTAATAGACAACAATGATCTGACCTACTGCACAGAGGAATACATATTTCCTAAGTGTTATTATAATGCAGCAAGGACACTTAAGCTTCCCCATTTATAGTTAAAAACCTAAATCTCTTGTTGATGACATTACAAAGCTACTAAATTATTAGTAATAATTTTTGCTTAATTAATTTAGATCAGCCAAGCCTTATATTCATAACTATAAAAATGAATGAATTACTTGCTTCTGAGTAGACCTGCATAGGCTTGGGCTGCAATCCCATACACATTTTCCTGGGAGTAAGCCCCACTGAACACAAGGGGACTTACTTCTCAGTAGACCTGCATAGGCTTGGGCTGCAATCCCATCCACATTTTCCTGGGAGCAGGGCTTTTTTTCTAATGGAACGTGGGGGGACGGAGTTCTGGCACCTTTTTGTAGGGGCCCCTCCCCTTCGGAGGCATTCCAGGGGGGGAGCAAAACAGAGGCATTCGCTGGGTAGGTGCTGGGGGGTGCAGGGTGGGCGGGCGCCTGGCCCCTGCCTGACCACACAACGACCCCCTCCTGCCCCATCCCCAAGCTCTCGCCTGAGCCTAGCCCACCTCCCCTCCCCCCGCGCTCCGCTTCCCTGCGCAGCTTCCAGCCAATGGAGGGCGTGGGGGACATGCGCCGACGCCGAGGAGGAGGATAGACAGCCAGCCAGGGAGACAGGCTGCGGCACCCACGGAACGCCCAGGTACTGGCTTGGCGGAGGAGGAGGGGAAGGATGCTGGCTGGTACAGCCCCCATGCCAATCTGCAGCATGAGCCTAGGTGTGTCTACTCAGAAGTAAGTCTCATTGTGCTCAATGGGGCTTGCTCCTGGGAAAGTGTCATAGCCTTGCAGCCTGAGTAGACAGGCAGAGGAAGGGCTCTGAGGCTGCAGTCCTCTCCACACTTTCCTGGGAGGAAGCCCCACAGCCTCTACTGGAACTGACTTCTGAGGAGACAGCAATAGGCTTTGGCTCTGAGGCTGCAGTCCTCTCCACACCTTCCTGGGAGGAAGCCCCACTGCCTCTAGTGGGACTGACTTCTGAGGAGACAGTCATAGGCTTTGGCTCTGAGGCTGCAGTCCTCTCCACACATTCCTGGGAGGAAGCCCCATTGACTCTAATGGGACTGACTTCTGAGGAGACAGGCACAGGATTGGGCCCTGAGGCTGCCATCCTATCCACAGTAAGCCCCACTCACTAAAGTGGACTTCTGAGTAGACATGCATAGGATTGGGCTCTTAGGCTGCAATCCTAGGCACTTTCCTGGGAGTAAGCTCCATTGACTAGAACGAGACTTACTTCAGAGTAGACATACCTAGGATTGGGCTCTTAATCCTGGCAGAGATATATATCTGCACCCGTTTGCACATGCTAAGGGCAGGTGAAAAGGGTTTCTACGTGTGTACAACGTGCTGTCCAGCCTTGCCAGAGATCCTCCTCATCCTTCCCCCACAAGTATGCCCTCCGCCAGCCAGCGTTTGCAGCTCCTCTCCAGCAATGCACAGCAGCTGCTCAGGGCAGCAGAGAACATACAGTTGCATGCCAAGCGCCTTCCCAAAGACACAGAGTATTCTGATACCTGAATTAAACCATATTTAATCGCTTGTTTGCAAACGTAGCTGTTTCTATGTGCACCTAAGGACCCCTCTCGTGTAAGGATTCCTTTTTTGTTCTTACTCCCACAGTTGCTTAGAGTAATTTTACTACATGGAACGCATGTAAGCCATTTTTCAGAATCCATTCACTGCTTCCTCTCCTCGAAGTAGTGCCACACTACATACTACACGCTACAAGTGCACCTGTACAGTATTTTTCCCCATGTGTAGAAAAAGTAGCTAGGGGGAAGGGGATGTGGAGATTGACAGCCCAATCCTATGCATGTCTACTCAGAAGTAAGTTCATCTTTAGGGGGGAAGCACATAAAAAAGATTTTATTTCTCCAATAAAAAATGGTTTAAAAATAAATAAATAAATAAATAAATAAATAAATAAATAAATAAATAAAAGATTAACAAGTTGTGAGTTCCTGCACCTTTTCTTTTACAAAAAAAGCACTGCCTGGGAGTAAGCCCCACTGAACACAAGGGGACTTACTTCTCAGTAGACATGCCTAGGCTGTCTCAGGTGCAGGGGCTGCACCAGCCAGCTTCCTTCCCCCCCTCCTCTGCCAAGCCAGTACCTGGGTGCTGCAACCCGTCTCCCTGGCTGGCTGACTGGCTGGCTGTCCCTCGTCGTCGTCCTCCTCCTCAGCACACGTCCCCACGCCCTCACCGGCTTGGTAGCTGAGCATGGGGAAGCAGAGCGCGGGGAGAGGAAAGGCGGGCTGGGCTCAGGCGAGAGCTGTGAGTGCGGTGAGGCAGGGGCAGTGCTTTTTTTGTAAAAAAAAATAAAAGGTGCAGGAACCCACTTACAAGAACAAGTTTAAGATTAACAAGTGTAATCTTTTATTTATTTACCTCCCCATCTAAAAAAGAAGAAGAAGAAGAAGAAAAATTATTCCTTTCGGGGATTTGAACCCCCAACCTCTGGCTCCACAGACCAGCACTTTACTAATTGAGCCATTGGAAGTCTTAGGCTCAAAGTGTTTGGAACTAATACTTGAGGCCACCAGCTGGGCTCAGGACCTTATATATTAGTTCTGAACACTGTCACTCTAGGCTTTCCTATATCCCAATGGAGAGAGTGCTGGGCTGTGGAGCACAAGGTTGGAGGTTCGAATCCCTCCTTAGCCAGCAGTGCTGGGTGGTGCAGGGAGGGGGAAAAAGGTGGGGGCCAGGAGGAAGGTTGGAGGTTCAAATCCCTCCCTAGCGAGCAGTGCTGGACAGTGCAGGGAGGGGGAAAAAGGTGGGGGCCAGGAGGAGGGGGAAAAAAGGTGCCGGAATGCCGTTCCGGTGCATTCCATTACAAAAAAAGCCCTGCTTTTAGTTATTGGTATAATAACGCTGTTTGCACAGAGTGCCAAATTTCAGTAATTCCCCCTTCCCCTGTAACCTTGTGCAACACATGCCATCCTGTTCATGAAGGTCACCTGACCTCTAGGAGTCGCTTTTCAGGGAGCACATAGAACAAGAAGGAAGAAAGGTATGGGACAGTCCCCTTCCAGGAGGAAGGAAAGTGGGGATCCTGTGTTGGACTCATCTGGGGTAGTGACCTCTCAATATTTGCCTAAGGATGCCAGTTGTTGGGGAGGGACCTGCTTTTCGTGTTCGAAGAAAATATCCCCAAATAGACTTATTTTAAAACCTTTGCAGAGTTGCTTTATCCTTGTTCATATTAATTGTTTTCTGTGCTGGTAAAAGCACATGATCGCAAAAGCATTCATAGACTGTTTTATGCATATTAGAGTATTTGCCTCTAGGCTGCTGTGCGTATGTCTGTGTTGCCAATATTTATGAACAGTCTGGAATCAATGCCATGTGTGACCACTTCCTTGCTTGAAGCCTGACAGTCGGGCAGCCCAATCCTGAGCTGCCCAGGGCGCCCAGTTGGCAGCACTGAGAAGGGCTGCTGCCGGATCCTGCGCCTCCCGAGCAGGCGCCTTGGGAGAAGGGGACTTTTGTCCCCTTCCGCCGAGTAAGGTAAGCAGCCCTGCAGCCCCGCTACTAACTCAAGCTCGGCTTGTTGCCCCCCTAAAGCATGTTGCCCAGTGAAACTGCTCCCCCCTGCACCTCCTTAGCTATGCCACTCCCAGGCCCTCAGAATGCCTTTTATGGAATAAAAACAGCACTGCTGGTTTTCCTTGGGAAACTGGAAGTAGCATTTTTTGGCGAGAACAGCTATTCTGAAGCCCCCAGAGATAGTGGGCGGACACACAGTGCCTCTGTGGGCTTCAGAAAGTCCTCCAGAGGTGACTAGAGCACAGCTTTAGTCTCCTTTGGAGAGCTTATGAGGCCGAAAATCACGAATATGATTATTTGCAATTCTGTATCCTTGAGAGGTTCGAGAACGGATCCCCTGTGGGTACTGAGGCCCCACCGGTAATCACAAACATGCCTTACTGCATGTTTGTGGCACTCTAGGCCAACGCAGCAGATGCTTCACCAGTGGAATGTTAGGATTGTGCTGTCAGATACTGATTCTCAGCTCATCAGCCTCATCTGTGGGCTGTAAACCTGGATCCCTCCTTTTCTTTTGTCCTTCATGCAAGAATCTATGAAAGATGAGAGAGTTTACTCATTTTCTGGGAGGAGAGGAGAAGTATAGTTTTGAGGCAGACACATGGAAACACTTTCTGGAAGAACTTTAAAGGCACTGGGAAGTCTTCATATAACCGAGCCTGTGTCAGAGGTTGACCAGGTTGGGCACTAGCAGAAGGTCCATGTACCCTGGAAGGCCCAATCCCAGGATTCATCAAACTAGAAGGCCCACCTTTATAACAGCAGTGGGTGAGTGTGTTACTGCATGGTTCCATCCCCATTCTTCAGCAGCTGAAAAGTTTATGAACAGCCACAGAAGAAGCAAGCTGAGTGTATATTGTGTGGACTTTGATGGATATTTTACTATCCACAACTTCCAATTCACTTGGATTAATGGGTTAACAATGTTTCACCACAGCCCAAATTCTGGAGCTTCCTCATAAGGGTTCTGTATGGAAAGCAGAGATCATGTAAACTCCATGCAGATCTGTGACTACCTAGGTAATACCACTTAGTGCTTCTTGTGCTGCTCTCATTCTCTTCCATCTCCTTTAAACGTATTTGTGGTCAGGGTGGCGAAGAACTGGAGTGATTACAATGGGCTGATTTCACAAGTTCCAGCAAATATTGTCTGCACCCCTTCCCTCCCCCTTTTTGTGGAGCTAGAGAATGTGTGCTTACAGAATGCTTCATAACACCCAAGTCTGTGCCAGAAAAATGTTATTCATAACAAAAATAGTATATGGGTGATCTCCTAACCAAAATTTAAACAGATTCAGTATTTTTTAACACACAGTTATTAAAGCACTTTGACACTTTTAGGTGTAAACCATCAAGTTTTCAAGACTGGAATCTTGCTCTGGTAATACAAGTTGAGACTACTTACCTGCAGATTTTCCATCTGCAGATCAGGCTCAAAACAGGTCCCCCTGAGCCAAACTTGGCCCAGCCTGAACCCTCTGAAGGTGACTGTAGCTGGTGCTTCAGTCACTGCCAGTGGGCCTTCTGAAGCCTGCAGGGACTGTGTGCATCTGCCCATGGACTCTGCGGGCTTCAGAATGCTTCCTAGAGGCCAAAAAAAAAAAAAAAAAAGGACTTCCAATTTTCAGAGAAAAACCTGGAAGTGATGTTTTTAATGCCCTTAAAGGCATTCTGAGGGCTGAGGAAGCCACCTTCATAGGACTTAAGGGACTAAAAACTGCGAATTTGCTTATCAGCGGTTTTTGGTATCTGCAAGGGGTCCAAGAACACATCCCCTGCGAGTACGAAGGCCCTACTTGTATTGTAAATCAGAAACCAATGTGCATTGGAAGATTCTGCACTGGGTTTTCATACCACACTGAACCATGGTCAGGCAGTATCAGTGACAGCACAATCCTATGTATGTTTACTCAAGCATAAGCCCAACTGTATTCAATGGAGCTTACTCTCAGGCAAGTGTGGGTAATATTGCTGCTGAATCTGTCATTACATTCAGTTGGATTTGCAGTTTCATTCTTAGATACAACCTGCAAATTCATTAGTTTTACAGCCATCCATGACGTGACCCTGAAAGCCTCACTTTGGATGATAGGGGGATGTGAAAAACCAATCAGTCAATGCTTCTGCAAGCCCAGTAACTAACATAACATGCAGAGAGGACATGAGTGATGTGTTATAAACAAAAGCAAAAAAACAAAATGGGAGAATAATTTTTGACATGGCATTAAGCTGTCAGGTTATGAAAGGCATAGAAAATCTGCTCTAACCAACTGCATCTGAAAATGTCAAACATCAAAATATTTATTGTACTGTTTTGTATTCTTAATAGTAGAATAAAAATACTTGTTCTCTTTGTAACTGGGAAGTACTGGATGTGATACATCATGACCTTCCTTTTCAAATGCTTCTGAGCTGTGTTTAGAGCAGCCTGCAATGTGTGACTTCTCTTTGGGCTCTGCATGTACAGATATTTCCTTCTGCGTTCTGAAGTGTGGGAGATGAATTTTGGAGTCTACATTTTGTTTTCAGTTATATGTCTATAACTACTGGTGTTCCCATTGAAATCCAAAATCTGTCTTTATTAGTTCTGATTAGTCCAAACTAGAGACTCCAGATGGCATCAGAGGTTTTGTCTGGTTGTGCCCAGTTCTGGTCGCCGCATCTCAAAAAAGACATAGTGGAAATGGAAAAGGTGCAAAAGAGAGCGACTAAGATGATTACTGGGCTGGGGCACCTTCCTTATGAGGAAAGGCTACGGCGTTTGGGCCTCTTCAGCCTAGAAAAGAGGCTCTTTACACTCTCACATAATACCAGACCCAGGGGACATCCACTAAAATTGAGTGTTGGGAGAGTTAGAACAAACAAAAGAAAATATTTCTTTACTCAGTGTGTGGTTGGTCTATGGAACTCCTTGCCACAGGATGTGGTGATGGCACCTGGCCTGGATGCCTTTGAAAGGGGATTGGACAAGTTTCTGGAGGAAAAATCCATTACGGGACACAAGCCATGATGTGCGTGTACAACCTCCTGATTTTAGAAATGGGCTATGTCAGAATACCAGATGCAAGGGAGGGCACCAGAATGAGGTCTCTTGTTATCTGGTGTGCTCCTTGGGGCATTTGGTGGGCCGCTGAGAGATACAGGAATCTGGACTAGATGGGCCTATGGCCTGATCCAGTGGGGCTGTTATTATGTTCTTAGGTTTCCAGTGTTGCCTCGGAAGAACTAGAAACTACCACATCTGTCAGGAGAAACTCATTCTGACTTGTCAGAGTGAGGTGATTCAGGCAGTGTTTGAGGTTTTTGGTATTAACTAGTTGGAACTAGTTCTTCCTGACAGAAGTGGTATTTTATAGTTCCAACTAGGAAATCCCAATCAATCATGAACATTATTGGTGAAGCATGAATGGGTTCTTCCTAAGCAGCACTGCACTTTCTACTTTTGAAAAGACCACTTCGACCTTCTAGTTTTGACTGGAAGGCATGTAGTAAGAACCCATTTATAGTGGCTCTGCACAGTCCAAATTGATTTCTCCCAACAGGCAAGAAACAGTAACTTCCAGTTCTTCCTGGGCAACACTAGAAACCTCTGTCTAGAGTTTGTAGTTTCAGCTAGTCAGAACTAGTAGCGATGGATTTCAGGTTTTTACTGTAGCAGTTGGTTCAGTTTCTGCAGGAATCTGCATTTCTGAGCTCAGTTTAAATAGCTTGGCACTGAACAGGATGTTCAGATCACTGAGTTATTTTCAAGCATCAGTGGAACAGTTGTATTTCTGGAGAGTCTCGAATTATAATTTGTTCTGCAGTCTGTTTTGGAAAAGCATATCTTTTTATAACAGCATATTCTCCTGAATGTTTGTTAATGTGTGTAGGCCTACTCAGTAGACTTCTCAAATCCAAGATGAGGTACTTTGTTGACTGGAAAGCAGTTTTAGTCAGATGCTACTGGTGCAGATTATGGCTGAGAGATGCTTTGCAGCCCAAACCTATCCTTCCCATGCTGCAAGCTACAGAAGTGCTGAAACGGCCACCACTGTATCTCACAGGGCCAGGAAAGCCACTGAGATCTCCTCAAGGGAAGGGGACATTTGATCCCTTCCCCTGTGTAAAGCCCTAGTCTCTGCAATGGGGCTTCTTGAGTCTGTGCTGGCTAAATTGTTTGGTGCAGAGTTGAGAAACCCCATGTTGGGCTGCTGAGCATGACATGATGGGGCATAGGATTTGGTGGAAGAGGCCTCCACTGGTCCCACCCCTCTCCTAGTCCAGCCCCTCCTCCCATTCCCCCCTCCTCCCACCCCAGAATGTCCATTGGCACAACTGCATCGATGCTGGAAAATTGGATGGGATTGGGCCTTTAGGCTTGCATCCTTTCAGAAACAGTCGGATGAATATTTCTTTTATTGACTTACAAAGTTATACCCTGCTTTATCTCCCTAACAGGCATTCAAAGCAGCTGAATATTCAGCCTGCTTTTTTTTAAAAGAAAAGAACTGCCATATACTGATTTATTATGTATAGTCACTTCAGAGTGATGATGTCATTGTTGGCATTGTTAGTACTATACGTCTATTTCAAAAATAAATTCTGATACAAGAAGCCTTAGGTTTGCATCCTGATGGAAGTATGTGAGTATTGTCCATAACGACTGGTACGTGAAGATTGAGAAATATGGTATAGATCAGGGGTGCTCACACTTTTTTGGCTCGAGAACTACTTTGAAACCCAGCAAGGCCCGGAGATCTACCAGAGTTTTTTTACAATGTTCGCGCCATCATAACATATAACATTTATGTGTACAATGTATGTTAGTGTACCTTGCATAACCGCATGAGCCAATATTGCACAACACAACATAATTAACTATAAACATTTTTTTGTAATTACTTGAGTTTACTTTGATGACTTGCACTGAAGTGAATCAGCCAAGGATGCATAGTCTGGACAGTAGCTGCTGACAGCCAGCCTCAAGCACACTTCCAAATGTTCATCAGTCATGGTGGAACGGTACTTGGACTTAATGATCTTCATGTAGGAAAAGGCTGACTCACATAAATAAGTGGAGCCCTTCCTGCCTCAGGTGCTCTTATATTCCTGAGGGCCCTATTGCCTTCAAGTGGCTGCAGCTGTGCAGCACACTCTGCTGGATGCCCAGGCCTTACCCTTAAAGGGGCCACTGCTGACACCACATCTACCTCTTCACCAGATCTTCCTCGATTCCAATACAAGTGGGGGGGGGGAGCAGATCTCTATACAGACCAGTGCAAAAACAGGGGAAAGGTGTGGGGGAGGGAAGATCTCTATATAGACATCACAGCAAGACCAGTACAAAATCCCTTGCACACAGAACCAACAGATGGAAGTTGGGGGGGGGCAGATCTCCATGCATACCAGTGCAAAAGCAGGGGAAAGGTAAGTCAGCCCCGGTAGAGTCAAGGGGGTTCACTCCCAGGGATGCGTGGATGGGAGAGAAGCCTGCCAGCGGCTCCTTTCCCAGGGAGGAGCCTGCCAGGGGCTCACTCCCTGGGCTCACAAGCCTGCCAGGGGCTCACTTCCAGGGATGCGTGGACGGGAGAGAAGCCTGCCAGCGGCTCCTCTCCAGGTCTACTCAAGAGTCAGCCCCAGTAGAGTCAACGGGGCTCACTCCCAGGGATGCGTGGACGGAAGAGAAGCCTGCGATCGACTCATTTTGCCTCACGATCGACTGGTAGATCGTGATTGACGTATTGAGCACCCCTGGTATAGATTCTGGAAAAGATGTAATTAATGCATGGATTGCAATTGTTTATGACCATGTTTCACATTTTAATATGCCAACTCAGTCTTACACTTGTACCTGACCACAGTGTTTGACTATAAAGGCACATGTCCTGGTTATTCTTTTTTTTTTTTTTTTGGGGGGGGGGGGGAAATACAATTTTAGTATAGTTAAGAGGAAGCAAAGATCAAATCCTGTTGCCCTGGCATACTTTCTTCCTCATCAGTGTTAACTGGCTGTGACAAAGTTGAAGTGCAAAAAAGATGAGATCTAAAGGGTGCAAACAAAATCTGTAGTGTGCAGCGTAGAGATACTTTAAACATGAAAATAAATGGAAAATCTGAACAACTTGATAAAACTAGTACCTTCAGCTATTCACATGTCTCTCTCCTGCTTAGCCAAGTTGTATCACTGCAACTTCACAGGAATGAATTGCGTCTTCTGACATTTTACTTCTTTCTGTTTTCTGCAGCCTGAGATGGTTGCTTTTGATTCCTTAAAAATGGTCTTTTCACCTGCTACCTTCAGCCAATGCTATCAGAGCTGGGAATGTTCTTATCTGTGTACAAATGACCTCTGAGGCATTTAATGTAAGCATTTTAAAAGAAGCACTCATTAATCTTGTCAAGTAAATCGGTTTTTATATTCACTTTAAGGTATGAAGACCTATTTACATAATCAGTATCTGAGAGAGTAACTCATGAACTCAGTTCAACCTTTAATTTGTTTGATGTGTTCAAGGAATGGAGAAAGTTGAACATCATCAAATCCTTAATCAAAGATCAAGTGATCTCTGTTCTGCGTAGGGCTTTGTGACAATGGAAGAGACTTCCACTGTGTCAAAATGGATGCTGGCAGAGTGTGTAGTGCTCGGTCAGTGGCCATTTTTGGGAGGGTTGCTGTGTGAGGCGGTAGCGTTTCAAGTCTGTTGCTGGAGCTGCCAACACCCACTGGAGCAGGTACGGCAGGAACAGGAGCAGGGAGGAGTCAGGAAAGGACTAAAGTCAGCCGGCTTTTCCTCACCGACGCTGCACGTGGGATACACCTTGTTGTCTGTGATGGTGGCCTGGAAGCACATGGCTTTGAATGCTTCTGGATAGCCTTTACAATGGCAGTAAAGTGTCAACTGCCAACCAAACTGGCATTCCAGTGGGTGCAAGGCCCTATAGGATTGGGGTATTAGTTAGCTGGTGCCACAATTTTATGAATTATCCACTTAGTCCAATATGGTACTTTGAGATGATGAGTGAAGGCCACCATAAATAAACCTGCTACCCCACTGACTTGGGAATTATTACCACAATCCTAACTTGTACTGCAACAGGCAAGACGGCAAGCCTGCACTGTACGCAGCATAAATTTGGAGTTCGATCCGAGGCAAGGGGAGATGTGGCTGCGTTTCGGCCTGAGGCAAGGAGAAATAATTCCCCTTACTCCGAGTAGAGCTACAGCAGTCTCAGTGGGTCTACTTGAATCTGGGCCACCTAAAGAGGTGCGCAAATCTGAGCAGCCTGGGGTTGCCCCAGGCTGCCTTGGAACAGGGCTAGAATCCAGCATAAGTGCCACATCCCAGCTCTGCCTCCTGCCCCCTGCCCATAGGCCACTCACTGCCTGCCATCCTCCTGCCTCGAAACGCCTCCTGCCCACCCTTCTCATGTCCCACAGACCCTGGCTGGTGCGGACTTACTGGGCTTTGGTGCAGCGGCTGCTGGATGCAGTCTCTGCAGGCTGGCACACATCCTTGTGCCTGCCCAGCTGACCCCGGAGTGGGCACAAACATGTTTTATGGCACGTTTGCAAACCTTCCGGGCTAGTGCAAGGGATTTTCACTGGCCCAACGACAGTTTAGGATTGCTCTCTATGAGGGATAAGTTAAGGGGTTCACCCTGATAAAAAACTGGAGTGGGACCTGTGACCCCCATCAAGGAATAAGCTGACAGATTGCAACATCCTGCCATCAGGGTACTGTAGACGTGTTGGCGATTGCTCTTCCCCTGGGTTTAAAGGGAGAGAAAGAGTGCAGCTTAAATTCATGGCAAGACCTTGGTAGAACCTTCTCAAGAGTTGCACCAACACCACGGAACTCCATTCTTACAAGAATTATTTGGCCATCTCCTTCTTTTCATTCACAAGTAACAGTTTCACCGGCATGTGTGTCTGTCACACCATCCTGAGCTGAGATGGAAGTGTTAAATAAACCGTTGCTTCCCAAACGTTTTTCACTGGTGGCTCCCTTGACCTACTGGACCCATTGGCTGCAGCTCCACATTAGGGCTACTATCCTATACATTGAATAAGGCAGTGGGTTTTTTGTGAAGATTCCGCAGCTCCCCTGGCTGGTTTCCGTGGCTCCCTGGAGAGCCATGGCTCACAGTTTGGGAAACATTGATCTAAATTATCATTGTCAAAGGTTTGGCCTGTGCATGTTTAGTGTTTTTGTAAACACTATGACTTTTATGACTAAACAAGATTTTATGACTTGTTTAGGTATTTATTTATACATGCTCCACCTTTCTACTCCACTAAAGGCACTCAAGGCAGCTTACAAAGAAAATGATAAAACAATACTAAAAACGTTGATATGATAAAAACAGTTCAAACAATAAAACACAATAAACTTGAATTATGATTAAAATACATTCATAAAAAAAACACCAGCCCCCCCCCCCCAGTGTCAGCATAAAAAGGCTTCCCTGAATAAAAAGGTCTCAAGAGAAGGGAGCTGTCCAGAAGGAGAAGAATTCCACAGGTGGGGCACCACCACCGAAAAGGCTCTATCTCTTGCCGCCATCCTCCTCACCTCTGCTGGTGGTGGCACAGTTAGAAGGGCCCCCTTGGATGACTTGAGAGAATGGGTTGGATTGTATGGAAGGAGGCAGTCCCTCAAATACCCTGGACCCAAGTTGTAAAGAGGTTTAATAGTCAAAAGTAGCACTTTGAATTGAGCCTGGAGGCAAACTGGCAACCAGTGTAGTCATTGAAACAGTGGCCTGACTGAGTCACATCAATGAGTCCCAGCAAGCACACGACCACATTCTGCACTAATTGCTGTTTCTGGACCATCTTCAGAGGCAGCCCCACATAGAGCATGTTGCAGGAATCTAATCTGGATTTTGGGTTGTTGTTCAACATTTCACGTACTGTGTTGTGGGCAAGTCAATAAATTATTATTGCATTTGAGTCGGCATCACTTGTTTTTTTCAGCAGACCATGAAGCTTATTTTCACATAGAATGTTTGCCTTATTTTCACATAGGAGAATGTTATGGCACTGGGAACTTACCAGTCTGCTGAATGTGCAAATAATCCCTTTGCGTTGTTACCTCACCCCAGCAGTGTCTTTTCTAATGGCTATCTGCTGGTGTTGCATCTTTTTAGATTGTGAACCCTTTTGGGACAGGGAGCCATTAGTTATTTGATTTTTTCCCCCTGTAAACTGTTTTGTGAACTTTTTGTTGAAAAGCCGTATATAAATACTGTTAATAATAATACTGCATCATGAATTGTTGTCCAAGTCAGATTTTCCATTCTAGGGAATAATTTGAATTTAGTGGAGGGCCTGTGCCTAATTTAGTGACAAACAATCTTTTCCTTTGGATTCTCAAATATGATTGTATGGACTTAAAACCTGTTCTTCTAATACCACTGAATGGGGATGTCTTGCTATATCCTTGAACCCTGGACTTGAATATTACTAAGATTTTTCTAGCCTGATAAGATTAGGAAGAACCTTGTTTTCCTGACAGACATTGCATCTCATGCATCTATGTTCTTGGTGAAGATTCCCATCTTCCACACCTGCAAAGAATATGTTCTCGTTTTCTGAAAAGATAATGGGGATGTGTGCCAGTTTCAATACTGGCATTGAACATCATTCACATGCTATCACGTTTGTGGTCCTTATTTTGAGATATACTGAACATTTTTTACTGACCTTGACTTAGCCTTAAAAAAAAAAAATCATCACATTAGGCAACCAGTTAATTAGATCACACTTAATTAGCAGGCATACGCCTAAGAATTTTTTGTACTTGTAATTAGCTTCTTCTGGCTAAGTCTCATTTAATATCTTATTTCATTTTTAATTAGAATTTTTCCATAAATGGGGCTTTGCTTTGGTGCTGAGTAGGAAGTTAAAATCACTACACTATAATATTGTCTGTCAGTTGTGTAACTTTATTCTGCTAATTTTACAGTACTATCTTTTTAAAATGTTATCTGCTTTGAACCCTGAGGAGAAAGTGAGTTAAAACAAGTCAAAATATAAACAATGGCATTGATTGCTGTTAGTGCTTATGTACACTTCTTCAATAACAGTAATTTAACGAAAACCAACAAACAACAATCAATTCACTCACCATATACAAGAATTGAACTGGGAAATCTACATGAATTACATAAATTATGATCCATTTAATTGTTTGATTTTGTCTGTAAACTGCTTTGTGTTTTTTGTTTCAACTTTTTTTTTGTTGAAAGGTGAAATATAAATATAAACCCCTGCTAACTGAGTAAGAGGCACTTTTTCAAGTGGGTGCTCCTCTTTTTATTTAGCAGGAGGAGAGTAACTGGCTCTCCTCACCCCAGCAGTGTCTTTTCTAGTGGCTGTCTGCTTGTGTTATTTGGTATCTTTTCAGATTGTGAGCCTTATTGGGACAAGGAGCCATTAGTTGTACAAATCGATGGTAAGGCCACACCTGGAGTATTGTGTCCAGTTCTGGTTGCCGCATCTCAAAAAGGACATAGTGGAAATGGAAAAGGTGCAAAAGAGAGCGACTAAGATGATTACTGGGCTGGGGCACCTTCCTTATGAGGAAAGGCTATGGCGTTTGGGCCTCTTCAGCCTAGAAAAGAGGCTCTTTACACTCTCACATAACACCAGACTCGGGACATCCACTAAAATTGAGTGTTGGGAGATTTAGAATAGACAAAAGAAAATATTTCTTTACTCAGCGTGTGACTGGTCTGTGGAACTCCTTGCCACAGGATGTGGTGATGGCATCTGGCCTGCATGCCTTTAAAACGGAATTAGACAAGTTTCTGGAGGAAAAATCCATTACGGGTTACAAGCCATGATGTGTATGTGCAACCTCCTGATTTTAGAAATGGGCTATGTCAGAATACCAGATGCAAGGGCGGGCACCAGAATGAGGTCTCTTGTTATCTGGTGTGCTCCTTGGGGCATTTGGGGGGCTGCTGTGAGATACAGGAAGCTGGACTAGATGGGCCTATGGCCTGATCCAGTGGGGCTGTTCTTATGTTCTTATGATATTTCTCTGTAAACTGCTTTGTGAACTTTTTCTTGAAAAGCAGTATATAAATACTGTTAATAAGAATAAATAAGAAGAAGAAATGCTAGCAGCTAGTGGAATTATGCAAGTGGAGCAAATAGCAGCTTATACACACACTTTTTCAAATCTGTTTGATTTTAGCTGGGTTCTTTAACATAAGCACAATTCTTGTTAGCAAACCTTGTATTATAATGTTAATGTGGGCACAATTCAAGCAGAGTTAATCACTTTTGCATCCTATTGATTTTCTTTGGCAATTACAGCACATGCTTAAATCTGTCCCTTTTAGATGAATTGTTTTGAAGTTTTGAAACTTGGCTGTATAATATCTGTTAATAATATATTTTATTTGAAAATAAATGGGAATAAGTTATGCAGTACCTGTGATGGCATAGGAAACCCTGCAATTAGCTGGAGCTGTTCTTGAAAAGTCTTTGAATACAAGGTCCTTTCCAAGTGATTATTGTACAATAATTTTATGTACTTATATCCCCCCTTTAAAAATATAAATTTCCTGAGATAGCTTACAAATAAGTGATGGGTTCTGAGCTGTCTGTGATGGATCAGGAGAGGGATCTTGGGGTGCTGTGGTGGACGGCTCGTTGGAAGTATCAACCCAATGTGCGGCGGTGGTAAAGAAGGCTAATTCTATGCTTGGGATCATTAGAAAAGGTATTGAGAATAGAACAGCTAATATTATAATGCTGTTGTACAAATCGATGCTAAAGCCACACCTGGAGTATTGCATCCAGTTCTGGTTGCCACATCTCAAAAAGGATATCGTGGAATGGAAAAGGTGTAAAAAAAAGAGCAACTAAAATGATTACTGGGCTAGGGCACCTTCCTTATGATGAAAAGTTACAGTGTTTGGGGCTCTTCATTCTAGAAAAAATGCACCTGAGGGGGGACATCATTGAGACATACAGAATTATGCAGGGGATTGCTAAGAGTGAATAGAGAGATGCTCTTTACACTCTCACATAACTCCAGAACCAGGGGACATCTGCTAAAATTGAGTGTTGGGAGAGTTAGAACAGACAAAAGAAAATATTTCTTTACTCAGTGTGTAGTTAGTCTGTGGAACTCGCTGCCACAGGATGTGGTGATGGCATCTGACCTAGATCACTTTAAAGGGGGATTTCTGGAGGAAAAGTCCATCACAGGTTACAAGCCATGATGTGTATGTGTAACCTTCTGATTTTAGAAGTGGGTTACCTCAGAATGCCAGATGCAAGGAAAGGCACCAGGATGCAGGTTGTTACGTGAAAAGCCCCTTTTTCCTTAGTTGTGATTTTATATCTGGTTATGTTAGTAAAACATCATGCAGGCCACCCTCCTCACAGCACACTTTTCCAGAAAACCCTGGTCAAGCTACAGGCTCATGGATTACACAACCTCCCCTTCCATGTGAATTGTTTTAATCCAATCACTGTTTATGCAAACACCTTAAACTTCTCACACAGGCCAAATTCAGGTAAAGTCACAAGCTCATGGTGACAGCATCCACCCCGCCCCCCAGGGTCAAGGAGTCTGGCATAGTAAATCATTGTTTCAATGTCTCTATTCTTTGTATTGTTTAACTCAATCACTGCTGAAGTACCATATGCAGATTTGAAGGGCCTTCCTGGTTTACTGCATGTTGTAAGTCCCCCCCCCAGGAAGCCAGCCATTGCTGATAACTGACTTCCTGATCATTCATTGTTTTACATACTCCAAGTACCCCACTGTGTGTAGTAAGCAAGCACATCCAAGTCATCTCTAGGTCGTATCCAGGTCAGCAAAAAAAACCCTTTTTAAGAGAGGGCTTCGCTACATGCTCGCTCTCTCTGACTCTTCCCCCCCCCAAGGCAGAAGGTCCTCCTCCCAGGTCTCTCCCCCCCTCCCATCCAACTGCTCCACAAGACAGGTAACTATATCACGTCTGGAACTCTTTCCCTTCTTCCCCCCCTTTTCCTCCCCTTCTCTCCCCATCTTTAGTTAGCAACTGGGATTGGCAGACCAGGGACCCCTAAAATCCTTCCCTACAAACCTTCCCTTTTTCTAATTTCCTCGGATGCACCAAATATACTTCACATGCAACCACCATAAAGCTAGGTACACTAGATGCAAGTACTAGGACCAAGACTCATCATTTTTCATGTGCATTATGTTTACTTGTGTGTTTTTGTAATAAAAATATAATCTTTGATTAAAAGTTATCTTTCTCTCAGTCTCCTCCTTAAGCTAAAAGGGAATTTCTCTGCATTACGCTGTCTTGTTATCCAGCCTATCGTCCTGAAGTTTCCAATAAGGGCAGTGTAATTATTCCCCTATATAAAGCAGCCCTTTTGGTAACATGGTCTCTTGTTGTTTTGTGTGCTCCCTGAGGCATTTGGTGGGCCACTGTGAGATACAGGAAGCTGGACTAGATGGGCCTATGGCCTGATCCAGCGGGGCTGTTCTGATGATGATGATGATGATGATACAACTAACAAAAAAATAACAAGAATATCAACCCAATTGTATGCATGTCTACTCAGAATTAAGTCACATGATTGTCAATGGGGCTTACTCCCAGATAAGTTTGCATGGGGTTGCATCCTGTGAAGATGGTAGTTCTGGAGGTCTCATCCAGGAGTGGAGCATTGGTTTCCTTGCCTGGGAGTAAACCTCTGCTGCTACGGTTTCTGGCTGGACCTGCACCATTAATTTTGCAATTAAAGAAGTGTTTAATTTCTAAGCTTCCTAACTCTGAGGGGCTCTCTTATAAAGGTGGACTCGGCCTCTGCTCTGCCTGCTCCTCCTGTGCATTGAGCAGAGGTTTAGAAGCCTTGACTCTGGCTCTGTGTGCTTCTTCTAAAGCCTTTTCCAGCGTGGCCTTCATGTGGCTTACAAGTTTGATTCAGTTTCTGATATTCCCATCAATTGACTGGCCTTGAGAGAATTTCGCTTGCTCTGTTTTCCTTCCTTGGATGTTTGACATATGGCAGCTCTTGCCTTGGCTTCCAAACATGTTGCTATGTGCAGAACAGTTTTGCCTTAATGTTTGCTGTGCCCTGAAGTTTTATGTAGCATATACATAGCCTTTTCACATTCACAGTTCACTTTATTTAAACCTTTCCTTGGCAGGAAGGTCTCACAGTGTTTGAAGGAGTATATTGTCCTTGTCTATTCACCCTCACATTTGTAACTTCCAGGAAGTATTTGATTCCACTCTTATACAAGCACTGAAAGCTTGGCAGCCTTCTCCAAGAGGGCTCATTTTGCAGTTTTGTAGGACACAGGAAAGCTCCCTTTCACTGCACTGTTTTTTTGCATTCTGTCTAGTGACTCCTGACTGTGTACAAAGACAGGAAACAAAATTCTTTCCTGGTAAAGTTCTGCTCTTCTTGTGGGTGGGAGGACATTTCCACCACCTTGTCTTACTTCATGTTCTTCAAAATCATTTTCCAGAAATTTTATGGTTGCTTTTGCTGCATGGTGTAATTGACCTTTGGGTCTTGATTGTAAGCTTTTCCCCTACTTGTTACCAAATTGACCTTTGGGTCTTGGTTGTAAGCTTTTTCCCTACTTGTTACTTGGTTGTAAGCTTTTCCCCTACTTGTTCCCTACTTTCTTGATATTGTTTTTGTCAAGTTCTCTCTCACTGCTCAGTCATCACAGAGAGAGATGGGTAGTTCCCACCCATACAGGAAATGCCTTCTCAGGCCTGCCTTCCCAGTCCCATCGACGGAACCTTGGAATGTCCTCCCCCTACAAGAACAAAAGTTCACAAAGTTTTTTACTTCACCATCACTACTACAGTTCAGATATAGTATTTCACTATTTGTGCTGTAACCAGTAAAATTAATATTTTATTTCCCTCACTTCCTCATTATATTTAGGAGCTGAATGGGTTCTAAGGTCTCAGTGAAGTGTAAGGTAATAGATATATTGGGCTAGTCACTCTCTCTCAGGCTCACCTACCTCACAGGATTGTCGTTAGGATAAAGGAGGGGAGGAACTATGTACACCACTCTGAGTTTTTTTTTGAGAGAGGACATTATAAAAATGTGAAAAATAATAATAAATATTGTCTGGATCATTTCTCTGTTATGGAGAGAATCCCTGGTCTTGGAGGGCTGCCAAGTTCCATCATGAGGAATTAAATCCTAGAGAGATCAGGATCCATAAGCCTCCAATATCTATACCATCTTCATGGCTTTCGCACCCCTGCAGAAGTCAGGACCATCCTATAGCCCCAGTCTAGGAAGCAAGTGATCTGTCAATACCATCTGAGTCATTACATTATTGATCATCTTCTTCCTGATCTGCACAGAAGTTCCCATTAATTGTTCTGTTCTTAGTCATAGAACTGTCTTTCTCCTAGCGAACGCATGCATTGTCAGGCAATCATTTTTTCCCCCAATAATTAAGCAACAAAGTGCTATGCTGTTCCCCATGCATCCAGGTAGTCTACCCATTGTATACTGAATGTCTTGTGCATTGCCAATTATTGTAGACAAATACTGGACCAATGGTCTGATTTTTGTAAAAAAATACTAATGTTACAAGTTGTCACTATTTACTAGACACCATTTTAGCAAAACCGCCCACACCCATACACAAGTTCACTTTGCCAATTCATGAATTTCTAAATTTTGTAATATTTAGTTATGTCCTTCCCCATGTGTCTAGCCCATATTTCCCCTTAAAAACAATAAGCAGCACGAGAAACAACTATTTCACTGCAGCTATGCAACTATGGAACTTCAAAGTCTGTATTCACAATCCAACACAGTTTAAGGGTGCAATCCTAACCCCTTATGTCAGTGCTTTCCAGCACTGCCATAGCTGTGCCAATGGGGCGTGTGCTGCATCCTGCAGTTGGGTGTCACTCACAGAGGCCTCCTCAAAGTAAGGGAATGCTTATTCCCTTACCTCAGAGCTGCACTGCCCTTATGTCAGTGCTTTCCAGCACTGACATAAGGGGTTAGGTCTGCACCCTTAGCCATTTCTGTCCAATGTTGCATATATGCAACAGGGACCAGATGCGTACACCTGTGAGCCTGGCAAAAATGGGTTAAACTCATTTGGCAGCATCCAGACCTTTGGCACAGTGGGAGGAGTGTTGGTGGCAGTTCCTTTTGTGAAAGGAAGAGGAGTTCCATAGGTACAAGGACCCCATTCACAGAAGGACTGATGGGGCACCAAATTTTTTGGATACTACTCATTATGTTTCATCGTCAGAATCCAAAGAGTTACTCTAGGTACCTCCCATACCACAGTATTTCCGGAGTATTTAGTAACTTTTCTTCCATGAGCAGCAAATCCCTGTACCTTATCACAAACTGCTACTGAAACACCCTCAGTTTGCCATGTAACTAGGAAAGGGTGGAGGAGGCTGCTGGAATAGCATGGAGCTGCATAGAATTCTTTGGATCCAGTCTACTGAATTCAAGCATGCTCAATTCTGTGCTGGGTGATGGCCAAAGTCTTTTTGACAGCTGAGAGGTCCTAATTCTTTCTTATTTTTGTGATCTGTGTTTACATAATGCTATATAAATGGTGTACACGCACAAATACTTTCGTAACTGTTGTTTTAAAATTAACCTTTAAACTGAAGTCTGGCAAATCTAAACATGTTGAGGAAATGTAAAGATGCTGCTACGAAACAGCATGAGTAATTGAAATTCTTGTTTCTGTATTGCCAGCAAATTTGATTATAATTACAGTGCTGTATTATGCTTTTCTCTTATGAAGAACTGGAGGATTTAAGTTATACCTGATGTAAAGGACTGAAAAATTTAGAATGAGGTATAAGTTAGTAGCTGTAAATGGGCAACTCAGGGAAAAGCATCCCTGTAGCAACTGTTACCCTGCACATGCCTGATCTTGGAAGCTAAGCAGGGTCAGGCCTGGTTAGTACTTGGATGGGAGACCGCCTGGGAATACCGGGTGCTGTAGGCTTATACCATAGTCTTTCGAGACTGAAGGTTGCCAGCCATATAAGCTTGTTATGATTCAGATGCTGTAGATTGCAGCTTTTCTGTGCTGAGTCTTGCCCTAGGGGTAGAGATTCCGTGGAGGAGGCCTCCACTTACCTTGTGGCTGGGGCTCCAACTACGGCATCTATGGGTAGTGCAGGCCTCCCTGCTGGTGCCACTCCCTGGGTGGCCGCCAGTTCAGGCTGCCCTGATTCTCTACAGATGGAACACATGTTCTGCTAGCAGGATCCAGATGGAAGTGCCGGGATCCTGCCAGGTGTTGTGTGATCTGGTGCCACCGGTCGGTGCAGTGAGGCTGCCAGTGCAGGTCAGCAGCACATGTGGTGCCAGCAGCCGGGCCACCATTTGTCGGCAAAAGGTAAGGTGAAGGTGAGGGTGGGCAGCAAGCATAATGGGATTGGGAGGAGGAGGAACAGGGAGTTTCTGGACAGAGAGGTATGTGGAACAATGGCTTGATAGGGTGGGTTTAGCAGCATGAGTAATCTAATCCCTTTCCACCAAATCCTATCGCTTTCCTTTTTTTGCCTCATTTACCTGCCCTGGTCTTGTGACAGCAAAATAGCTGGCAGAGGACCAAGGTGTTCCATAGGAACTATTAAAGTTTTCCCCAAGGCGAGTGGACAAAAGTTCCCTTATTCTGAGCAGGACCCCCCTCCCCCATAGGATGCAGCATGCCTCTTTGGCATGTCAGCATTGATGAGGGGGATTTAGGTTAGATTGGGCTATTAGTGTAACATGAGCTACGTACAGTCTCAGGCAGTGCTTGGGAAAGATGAGGGCCTAAGATTAATTTATAACCCTAGGGAAATGTCTAAGTTTGTCTCCTGCTGAGCCTGGTCGCTCAGTCCTTTGACAAAAGCACCTGAGTGCTCCTGATTATGATGTCACCACTCCTGCTGTAGAAGCACTGAATCTCCACTGTCCTCTTCTCCCCTTTCCCTGTGTGTGAGAGACAACAAACATGATAGAGGAAAAACCTACAGAAGGGCAAAGAGAAGGACACTGGATATCTAGAACAACAGCAGAAAGATTTCAGCATCATCACTATAGGGCAGGGGTGCCCAAACCCCAGCCCTGGGGCCACTTGCGGCCCTCGAGGCCTCTCAATGCGGCCCTCAGGGAGCCCCCAGTCTCCAATGAGCCTATAGCCCTCCGGAGATTTGTTGGAGCCCTCACTGGTCCAAAGCAACTGCTCTCAGCGTGAGGGTGACCATTTGACCTCTCGCATGAGCTGTGGGATGACAGCTCCCTCCACAGCTTGCTGTTTCACATCTGTGATGCAGCAGCAGCAGCAAAGGAAAGGCCAGCCTTGCTTTGTGCAAGGCCTTGAGCTATTGCAAGACCTTCATTCATTTATATAAGTTCATTTTTAATATATTCATGTAAACTTATGTAAATTTATTCAAATTTTAAATGTAAATTAATTCTTTTTTTCCCCAGCCCCCGACACAGTGTCAGGGAGATGATGTGGCCCTCCTGCCAAAAACTTTGGACACCCCTGCTATAGGGCAACAAAGAGCTGAAGTGAATAGACTCTGTATAAGTTGGAGAGTTTGTTCCTAGCTGTCCAGTACTCTTGACTGGTACCACAAGCCTCCATTAATTGATCGGAAAGAACAGCAGAGGGAGAGCAAAGTACACTGGTCCTGTCCTGCTGAGAAAATTAGAAGACAACCAGATTGAGGATCCCCGGCAAAGGATTGGTGAATTCTAGGCATAAAGGCCAAGTTCCCCCCCCCCCCCAAAAGCGGAGAGTAAATCTACAGGGATACCTGGACTTCAGTCCTAGTGGGAGTTCAGGGAAGCAGGTTGGATCCACACAGGGAGTTCAGGGTACTCCACATGAATACATGAAGATCCTGCTGCAATGGGTTCAAGGGTCAGAGTGCAGGTTGGGAAAGTCCAAGGCTTCCTAGTTAGGGAATGTCCTAGCTTCCCATTCAGACCAATTAGGACAAACTATTTCATCACCTAAGTAGCTAGTAATCAGCTCAGGAAGGTCCTGAGGGTGGATTTGACTGGGGTGGAGATGGGTTTCCAAGGCATGACAAAGTGCTATATTTGAATGTGAATCGAAACTTTGACTGGGTACAAGGTATATGCTTTGTCCTCAAACAAAAGGATTGCTGTGTTGATTCATTGGTTCCTTAAGGTGCTTCTTTTGTTGGGTGTTAGGAATTTGTTCACATTTGTTGGCAATACAATCAAGAGCTGTGAGTGTGTAATCAGAATAGAGGCAGGCATTAGACTGAGGCTAACTGCAAGTTGTTTTATCCAGGCTGGAAGAATTAATTCTTTTTACCAGGTTCCTTGGAACACTGTCTATGGCTGCATGAGGCCTTGTCTATCCAAACCAGAAACATTTCTCAGGTAGCAACAGGAAAAAAAGGGATACTTGGCAACACCCCCCATGTACAGATGGGTCTCAAGTTAAAGCATGAAATTGAGATACTTGGCAACAATTAACAAGAGGAAACCTTCAGCACGGATGGTTATGACACAACAGCTGCTTAAATCAGATGCGTGCCAGTTGCATGGCTGAGTTCAGTGTAAGCAGCTTGTACTGTATAGCCAGATTACACAATATGGATTATGTTGTGTCTGAAGCAACTGAGGCCAGAGCAATTGTGGAGCATGACTGTCAGATTTGATGATAATTAGTTCAGAAGAACTTGTTTGACAATTTGATACTTAGTTATAATCGATGCAGGGCTTAGAAATTTTAAATGTGAAAAAATATTTTAAAAACAGAGCTGTTGTGCAAAAAATGCTATTCCCGTTCCAGGATCCTAAAAGAAATATCTTGGAAAGAGCCCAGTCCTATCCTGCACCTTCCACTGGTGCGGCTCTGCTGAAAAGTTGTGTCCAGCAGAGGTGGACGATTGAGAGGCTTGGAAGCAGAAAGGAGATTTAAATGCATCTACCTTACCGTAAACCTTTCGCTTTGCAATGTGTATCCTTGAACCTGTGCCAGCTTTGTAGTTGGTTCAAGTCTGAGGAGAGAATGTGGGCAGGGAGGGAATAGGAACTGGTGCATGCCATTGCTGCCAGACCCACCCCCTCCTACAGCTTCCCCAACGCCATTTCGCTCCCTTGCCCAACCAGTTTCATCCCTCCCTGCCCCCGTCACTGCCTCACCTGCTCTGGGGACTGTGGCCGGGTCTGGCAATGGATGGGCAGCACTGCCATCTCTTGTGGCTGTGAGCTCCATTGGCAGCCATTTTATTACATCCGAAGGTTCTTCCACTGTCATAAATTGCTCCCCCCCCCCCAACAGCCCAATCCAGAATAAGATTGGGCTGGAAAGGTCTTAAAATACGTTTGACACTCAAAACATGTGATTCATAACATGAACTATTAGGTTTTGAAAATCTGATTGTATGAAAATGAAGTGCTAGCTCTAATAAATCCTTCAAGCATGAAAAGAATCAACTGCAAGACTCACAAGTAATGTCAGTGCTTATACCCTGATCTGGAACATACTATAGATACTCACCTGTAGGTTGAGAAATTTTTGCCAATAAATCAAGCTTAGATCATCACCTCGCCTTATCTCGCTCAGGTCGCTCAGGGTCCGGTCTTTTTGTCAGGGCTTTTCAAGCTACTTTTGCAAGCAAATCTGCAGAATCAATGCTGGAGATAATTAGAGGGCTATCATTCTCCAAGGCAACTCCTCCAGGACAAAGGTCCAGCCAAAGTTAACCTTTTATTCTCCTGCTAAAGGCTTCCTTTTAAATCAAGCAAGCCTCAATCCATTTTTCAAATGTTGCTGCAGTCTCTACAAATACTTTGCAGAGGTCTGTTTTTTTTAAACACCAGGATGTAATCCGTGTTTCCATTTGAAACAAAGTCCCAGGCCACAATACAGTGTACCATTACTTAGGAATAACACCCATGAAAAGCAATAGTGTTGCAACTTTGTGCAGCTGCTCTTCTCACAGTAATTCCTTGTTGCTTGTCTCTCTCTGCCATGAATTGAATTGAACGCTCCCAGTTATGTGTCATATGTTGTATGTTATATGTAGAGCCTCTGGCTTAACACACCAGGCACCTTAAAGAAGGATTTGCTTAATGGTTCTCCTGCAGTGGTTCCCAACCTTTTTTCACCTTTTTTTCACTTGCATACCTCTTGGAAGCCCATTCCGTAAATTGTCCCCCTCATATTAGCAAAATGTTTGTAATTAATACAAAAAATATAAACCCTCATCTCCTCTGTATCAAAACCCAGACTTCATGTATTCATCACAGTATTTTCTCTTTTTACCTGTTTGAAGAACTGAAGACTCTGCCTTTGCACTGTTTTGCACCAGAAGTGTCCTGAGAAATTCTGGGTGATTGATTACATCCATATTATGTTTCAGCCTTTTTACTGTGCAGGTTTTCAATCACTGATTCATACATGAATGGATGACCAAAAACTAGCTATTGGTGGAGCTGTCACAGCCAACTAGCTACCTCCCTTTCTGCCTTGCTGGCCCTGCAAGGCATTCTGGAGCACTACTTGCCTTTTTCTGCCATTATTCAATTCTTTTTCAAGCACCCCTGAAGGTCCTGTTGAGTGCCTCTGGGAGTACATGTACGCCAGGTTGGGAATCACTGTTCTACTGGTATTGTTGCAAGGTTGAAAGAAAGCAACTCAAAAGACTCGATACTCAGGAGTGAAAGTTTGCAGGCTTTTATTCAGTTGCATGCAATGGGTGCTCACGGGACTCTTGTCCAAAGCAAATGAGCACCCCTACCAATAGTGGTTTCAACCTTTATACAATTTCTGGTTCTTTTTTTCCAAATCTAGACATCCCATTGGCTGCAATTTTACATCAGAGATGGGGCAAACACCTAATAGGTTACAGATAAGGTACAATTTGCATTACAGGTGGAGTTTCACCTTAAAACCTATTAAATTACAAAGTTTCCAAAACCCAGCAGGGTGCACTATAATACCATTTATCCAATGGTGAATAACACTAACATAATTCAAGCCAATTATACAGATTGTTTTGACAAGTTTAGAATAACATCATTAGTACAGAAGAGGCAGGCTGTCTCTACCTAGCACATCCTTATCTTATCTGCATTCCTTTCCTATGTACTAGTATATGAGAAACCTTGAGAGACTCTCTGAAAAGCTAAGGCTTTTTGGTCTTTAAGAGTCTTAAAAGTTTTGCTAAAACCAAGCAGATTTTTTAGTCTCCAATGGCCTGCTTCTATGATTATTATATGATTATTATGTCCCCTTATATGTGGGTTACAGGTTACCTTGTCTCAATATTGCATATGTGTGCTTTTTGCTCTAAAAGTATAAAAGTTACAGAGTTTTCCTGGTGGATACAGGTGTGTCTTAACATTTGCCAAGACATGAACACTTATCTCCAGCAGTTGCCTGGTACTGTTATCTAAGCTACATTCCAAAGTGTAAACACATTGAGGCCCAAGCCCAGCTTCAGTCAGACTAGCAATATTGCTCCTCAATAAGGAAAGTAGCTTTTTACCATTTTGTGTGTTGCTATGCTTTTGGCTATTAGGCATTTACATATGGGTTACAGTTTGGGGCAAGGGCTACCGTCTATTAGTATGTATTTAAATTTAAAAAGTTAAAGAATAAAAATATATGTTATGATCTTTTACTATATACACTGCTCAAAACAATAAAGGGAACACTTAAACAACACAATGTCACTCCAAGTCAATCACACTTCTGTGAAATCAAACTGTCCACCTAGGAAGCCACACCGATTGACAATCAAGTTCACATGCTGTTGCACAAATGAAGTAGACAATAGGTGGAAATCATAGGCAAGTACCAAGACACCCCCAATAAAGGAGTGGTTCTGCAGGTGGTGACCACAGACCACTTCGCAGTCCCTATGCTTTCTGGCTGATGTTTGGGTGACTTTGAATGCTGGCGGTGCTGTCACTCTATTGGTAGCATGAGGCGGAGTCTGCAACCCACACAAGTGGCTCAGGTAGTGCAGCTCATCCAGGATGGCACATCAATGCGAGCTGTGGCAAGAAGGTTTGCTGTGTCTGTCAGTGTGGTGTCCAGAGCATGGAGGCGCTACCAGGAGACAGGCCAGTACACCAGGAGACGTGGAGGAAGCCGTAGGAGGGCAACAACCCAGCATCAGGACTGCTACCTCCGCCTTCGTGCCAGGAGGAACAGGAGGAGCACTGCCAGAGCCCTGCAAAATGACCTCCAGCAGGCCACAAATGTGCATGTGTCTGCTCAAACGGTCAGAAACAGACTCCATGAGGGTGGTATGAGGGCCCGATGTCCACAGGTGGGGGTTGTGCTGACAGCCCGACACCGTGCAGGACGTTTGGCATTTGCCAGAAAACACCAAGATTGGCAGCCTCGCCACTGGCGCCCTGTGCTCTTCACAGATGAAAGCAGGTTCACACTGAGCACATGTGACAGACGTGACAGAGTCTGGAGACGCCAGGGAGAATGTTCTGCTGCCTGCAACATCCTCCAGCATGACCAGTTTGGCAGTGGGTCAGTAATGGTGTGGGGTGGCATTTCTTTGGAGGGCCGCACAGCCCTCGATGTGCGCGCCAGAGGTAGCCTGACTGCCATTAGGTACCGAGATGAGATCCTCAGACCCCTTGTGAGACCATATGCTGGCGCGGTTGGCCCTGGGTTCCTCCTAATGCAAGACAATGCTAGACCTCATGTGGCTGGAGTGTGTCAGCAGTTCCTGCAAGATGAAGGCATTGATGCTATGGACTGGCCCGCCCGTTCCCCAGACCTGAATCCAACTGAGCACATCTGGGACATCATGTCTCGCTCCATCCACCAGCGCCACATTGCACCACAAACTGTCCAGGAGTTGGCGGATGCTTTAGTCTAGGTCTGGGAGGCGATCCCTCAGGAGACTATCCGCCACCTCATCAGGAGCATGCCCAGGCATTGTAGGGAGGTCATAAAGGCACGTGGAGGCCACACACACTACTGAGCCTCATTTTGACTTGCTGTATGGACATGACATCGAAGTTGGATCAGCCTGTAGTGTGTTTTTCCACTTCAATTTTGAGTATGACACCAAACCCAGACCTCCATCGGTTAATAAATGTGATTTCCATTGATGATTGTTGTGTGATTTTGTTGTCAGCACATTCAACTATGTCAGGAACAAAGCATTTAATAGGAATATTTCGTTCATTCAGATCTCGGATGTGTTGTTTAAGTGTTCCCTTTATTGTTTCGAGCAGCTTATTTAATAAATTAGAGACTGCACAGTTCTTAGGTAACAAATACTGATAGGTTATTTTTCAGGATCTGGTCTCGGGTAAAATCAGACAAAACTATAGTCATCCCCCCTAAGTTTACCCCCCTCCCGTGCCTTATCTGAACATTCCCTGATTTTTGGCTCAAAACCAACCCTGACTTATCTGTGAGATTGACTTGTAGGCAAGGGCCTGCAGTATGTGCTTCCGGTGAAAAAGAAGGCATATTTCATGAAGTACAGATTAGCAGCCAATAGACTATAGGACTAAGCCATATTGCTATGAAGAAAGTAGTTCAGAGCTGGAGTAACTAGTGTGCTAGGACACGATTATGAGGGGAATAACTATATGCAAGGAAGATTACTATATGTGAGGGATGCAACTGGCCCTACATTGAAAGTACTGGCTGAGATATTGGGATCCATGTATGCTCACAAGGGGAGGGAGCAAAGATGATTCCATTGGGCTCTGTGCTGATGCTGATCCTTTCCACAAATGTGCATGGATGGGCATGCATGTTGATCATGCCCTACATTTATAGTGACCATACAATTTGCCAAGTAATGTTCTGCAAAAGTCTTTGTCACACTAGTACAGGGGTGTCCAAAGTTTTTGGAAGGAGGGCCACATCATCTCTCTGACACTGTCGGGGGCTGGGGGAAAAAAAGAATTAATTTACATTTCACATTCAAATAAATTTACAAAAATGAATATAAGAGATGGAACTTATATGAATGAATGAAGGTCTTGCAATAGCTCAAGGCCTAGCACAAAGCAAGGCTGGTCTTTCCTTTGCTGTCGCATCACAGCTATGGAACAGCAAGGAGTGGAGGGAGCCCATGTCCCACAGCTCATGCAAGAGGTTGAACAATCGCCCTCATGCTGAGAGCAGTTGCGTCAGACCAGCGCAGGCTCCAGCAAGTCTCCGGAGGGCCAGAGACTCATTGGAGACTGGGGGCCCTCCATGGGCTGGATTGGGAGTCCTTGAGGGCCACAAGTGGCCCCCAGGCCAGGGTTTGTGTACCCCTGCACTGGTGCTTAAACTATCGAGGAGTACTGCAACACTATTTTGTTGGACAGAGAAGAGGATGGGGTTTTTGAATACAATATATTTCTCAGGTTGTGTGGTGGAACAGTGTAGATTCTCTAGGACAATTACAACATCTGCTTCATTTGTACATTTTAAATAGTGGCATTTGTTGTGGTTTCTTTTCTAGCTTCCAAACCAAAACATAAACTGGTTTAATCAGCCACATACTGTTTGTTTGTGTGTTACTCATTTTGCCTTCGTTTTGCTCAAGCCTAATTTATCATGTGTGTGTTCATATTGTGCACACACAGGCATTGAAAGATAATGATTAGGAGCATCTGTTAACATTTACCCAAAGCAGATGTTAAATGCATTACACTGTGTATATACTCAGCATAATTTCAATGTAGAATCTGTATGTATTTCTCAATGTTCAAAAAGTTAAATGCTATTTGTCCTATATGTCCTATTCTTTTTTAAAGGAATTATATATACAATCTTTTCAACATGCAGTTATTATAAAAACAACTGAGGGTTGCAACTGAACTTGACATGTTGTTGATCCTGCTACGTTGAGAATTTGAATGCCCGGCAGGGAGATAAAGCGGAGTTTCAATTTATAAATAAATAAATTAGGGACAAATTTAGAATAATTTCATGCTCATTTCTGTTGATGCATGGGCAAAGAGCATGATCCAGAACTCCAACTCTTGCTTTTCAGACAGCAGCCTGCACAGCAGAAGCTTGAGGTGGAGCAAATGGCAGGCAGTCTAGTCCTAATCCCCACAGCGCCTCCGTATTCAGCCTGACACAGAGGATAGGATACTCCTGCCCAGACCCCTTCCCCATTCCATCCTCCCTGCCCACCCCGCTCTCACCCTCCCGCCCCGGAATGTCTCCTCCCACCCTGAAAAACCAGACCACCACCCAGCGGTTTTCCTTACCTTAGCAGCTGCATGTCGTGCTCCTGTTAGCGCTGATGCCCAGCACCAGCTGGCAATGGCCCAATGCCGGTGCTCCCTCCTCTCATGGTGCCGTAAACATGCTTTATGAAACGTTTACACCACCTAGTGCCAGCGCTGGAACTCGGCACCAGTGAATTGGGCACCTAATCTTTTCTGAGTATTGGATCAACCCCTGCTTGAGGTTAGTTGCTGACTGCAGAAGAGTATACCAGCATTTTCAACTGTTTACAATCTGACTGAAACATTTTTGTGCAGGCTGATCATTCAGTTAAGTTGACGCTGCTCCCCGATATTATTTTTATTGTTTATTCTCAGTTGGGTGCTTGGCTATCAGCACTCAGTTGTTGTTTTTCCCCTCTAACTTGTTCTGATTCTGTTTTAATTATTGATTAATATTTTATTTTGCTAATGTTTTATTATCATGTTTTATGCTTTTGATCTTGATGTAAGCCACCTTGAGGGTCTTTTTTTTGGGGGGGGGGGGAGAAAGGCTTGGTGAAAATGACTAAGGACCCAATCTTATCTGACTTTTCAGCTCCAATGAAGCCACAATGTAGCCCCGAGGTAAGGAAACAAGTGCTCCCTTACCTTGAGGAGGCGTTCATGATTTCCTTCCCCCACAGCATGCTACAGTGCACACCCCAGTGGCATGGCTGCATTAGTACAGGAAAGTTGGATAAGACTGGGCCCTAAATAAATAAATAAGCACAGCAGTGGTCCCCCTAGTATAGTGGTAAGGTAAGGGAGCAGGGCCAGCCTAAACATGAGCATGCAATGCAGCTCTTGTCTGTGGCAGGTAATAGGAATATGGCAGAGTCAGGATGCCCTTTACCTCAATTCTTCTACCCACCTCTCCCCAGCCAGCTTCAGATCAAGCCGCTTCCTGCTTGCTTTTAGCAAACAGGAAGTAGATCATTCTTCTTCCTTATCCACGAATCATGCTTTATACTGCATGAGAAAGGCATGAGATGGATGGGTAGGGAAATGGATCGCTGCTGCCCATACCTGAAAAATAAAACCCACATAGACAGCAGCAATTCACTCACCTTGCTGCTTCTGTGCATGATCCTTTTGAACTTAAGGGGATTGCACAAAGAAGGGACGGTGTAAGGGGGTGTCTTATTAGCCACTTACCTAGCTCACACTTTGTAGTTCCTTTAAAGAAAACTCCAGTGCATGCTGGAGTTCCCAGCATGGAATGCACTTCCTGTTTTGACTAACAGGATTGCATGGGATGAAATGCAGTTTGAATGTTTTTTAAAGGCTGTTAATATATGTGCTGATAAGATTTTAAAGTACATTAAAATATTTTCTATCATAAAAGGTACTGACGGCGTAATCCAAACCTGGGAGGGTCGCAAACGTGCCATAAAGGATGTTTGTGCCTCCTCAAGGGGAAGCTAGGCCGGCATTCTGAGAAGTGCTGGCATGTGGAGGTTGACAGACACCTCCCTGCCGGCTTCCCCTCAGCCGCTTGTGTCGGCCCGCTGCTCTGACACAAGCAGAAAAGGTAGGTGTGGGGGGACGGGATGGGGAGGAGGGGGGAGGGAGTACTTCCTGGGCAGGGGGAGGGAGGGCAATGGGCAGCCCAGGGGGCAGGTGGGCAAGGAGAGGGAGGCGGGGCTGGGATCTGGTAGTTATACCGGATCCCAACCCGTCTCCCCAGGGAGAGCAGAGCGGCTTCAAGCCACTCCGATGCCCTTGGACTTGTGCCACCTCAGGAGGTGGCGCAAGTCCGAGGAGACCCTTTGCAGCCAGCAGCCCTTACCCAGGGGTAAGGGGAAAACTTTCCCCTTGCCTCTGGCTAAGCTGCTGCTGGCCACAATACTGTGCTGGATACAGCACAAGCCTCCTGGCTTGCTTGTTTCAGAGCAAGTTAAGATTGCGCCCTAAGCTTCATAAATTAAACCATAGTGCCTTTGCCATTGTCAGTAAAGATGCGTGAATTTGCTAAGATCTCAGGCCTAATCCTATGCAATTTTCCAGTGCTGGTATAGCTGTGCCAGTGGGGTGTGTACTACATCGTGTGGTGAGGAGGTCTCCTCAAGGTATTGGAACATTTGTTCCCTTACCTTGGGACTTCATTGCTGCTGCACTGGTGCTGGAAAGTTGGATAGGATTGGGCCTCAGTACAAGTGTTTCCAAGTTAATTCTGGTGATTTCCCCTGTAAGGCAGAGGAAAATATATACCAATTATATTGTGCCAGCAGATATTTAAAACCAAATCTATAACCATTGTCCTTGGGGTGTTCACAATTTTGATACTGCGTACTTTTTGTAAAATGTTTACATGCCTAGATTGGCTAAGAATCTTTCATATTCTAAAATGTAATTTTGACCGCAGAGGAAAACTTGGAAAATGTGGCTTGAGTGTAAATTGGAAACAGGAAAGCAATGTCAAGAAATCTTTTTCTTTTCTTTTTTTCTTTTTTTTCTTTTCTTTTCTTTTCCTTCCTTCCTTCCTTCCTTTCTAGGCAAAGTGAGGCCCTCCTCTGGCCACTGCTGCTTCAGACACACCTGTCTTTGAATGCTTCATTTGCTTTTCAAAGTAGCTCAAATGATTCTAGATAAATCTACTTATTCCTCTGAGAATGTTAGCTGAAAATGGGAGGAAATTTTATGCTGTATGAAGCAGTTTCAGTGCTTTGCTCAACCTAAGGCTATTTGTCTTTCTGATTTGTAGTATTGTTGGGTATTTAACTTCATGCAGCTTTTAAAATATAAATCTTATCACCAATGTCTTTGGGCTGGTTCAGATACTATTCTGACTGCCTTCTCTGTCCTTAATTAAAACCATGAGCACAAATGCCCTGTTCCTTCCTCTACATTTGAACAACATGGCGTGATGGAAAGGGGCAGAAAATATGCACTCACACTTTTAATTGTGCAAAGAGGGTTAGTTGGAAAAGTATCATTCAAAGTTGCCCATCAACATACTTCACTCTTTCTGCTGAGGTTTCTACCAGTTGGAATCCTGGAACATGCCACATTCACGCCTTAGCTCCTTTCGGTGCAATTTGGGTGCCTTTAGGAGCCAGTGTAGCATAGTGTTTAGTGTTGGACATGGACCAGGAAGACTTGGGTTCAAGTCCCTACTCAGCCATGACGCTTATCCGGTGACCTTGGGCCAATTACTATTCTTTACCCTAATCTACTCAGAGGATTGTTCTAAGAATAAAAGGATGGGGGAATAAAATGAGTAGGAGGAGCTGTGTACAGCACCCTGAGCTTTTTGAGAAAAAAAATGAAAGTAATATAAACTTTAAATGGAATCTCACATACTCTTTAAATCTCATATACTCTTTAAATACAATCTCAATCCCTTAAGACGCTCTGTACCTTATGTAGCAGTTTTGCTTTGTTTTGCAGCTGCCCTGGGCTACTTGCTTGGCCAGGGGGCTACTTTGCAGGACTTTGCTACTTTGCAGGGAGGCTTACTTTGCAGGGCTACTCACTTAACCCAGGGGGAAGGGGACAAAAGTCCCTGTCTCTCGAGAAGCCACCGGCAGCTGCCTGGAGGACGCAGGTTGAGGCAACAGCCATTTTTGGTGCCACTGCAGCCCTCTGCGCCAGGCAGCTCAGGATTGGGGTGTTAGACTTTCTTACTAAACTATAAAGACCATTGCAGAAGGCATCTAAAACTTCATTCATATAAACTGTGGCTTAGAGCATTCCTTATGCAATGTCAATAAGACTAAAGTGTAGATCAACCATTTTCAGCCACTGTGCCGTGGCACACCGGTATGCAACGAGTGGTCCACAGGTGTGCCACAGGAATTTGCGGGAAGATCATTTATTAGTATGGGGTTGTGAGTAGCCCACTGGCGGCAGGCTGTGCCTTGTCAATTGACAAAAACCTGGTGGTGAGCCTTGATAATTTTAGTGCCTTTTCAGTGTACCATGAAAAAGGTTGAAAATCCTGGTGTAGATTATTCAGAAATCAGTACTGCACTAGCAGCTCAAATGAAATAAGTGAAACACTTATTATAAAAGTAGGTATTCTAATGACTTTTAACATGACTGATTGATGTTACAGTATTTGTCACTAACTCATGGTGCCACAATGCAGTGTATAGCTTCATGCACGGCTATCTTGATGGATGCTCTTATATAAGAGACTCCATCACAATGAAAACTAACCCATGATACTGCCTCTTTTCCTGTGCATCGAAGGCTACTCTCTTGTGTTGTTATAGTCAATTTCTCTTCACATGCCAGAATGAAGTTATCGTACTTCTAGTTGCTATGTCAACCAACCATCTCTTGCATGCAGTAACTCAACAGCGGTTGATATGGCAACCTTTCTCATTACACTTATACATCCCAACTAAGTTCTCAGTTCACTTATTCACACAAAAAGGAAAGCATACACTTCTTAACAGTGGTAGCTTAGGTTTCGTGAGAGACCCAGAAAAAAATGGTGTGATGTAGGACTTCATTTGCAGTAAACCCAGCTTTTTAACATAACTAAAAGTAAACTTTGAAGCTGATAAACCAAGACAAAATTATTATCCCAGTCCCTTACATCAACAAGCATCACATAACTATCTGTAATTTAATTCTGATGCATTACTAATTATAAGTCATTAACTGCTGTCACTGTTCTCTCATAAGATGGTTGAAGGTACCAAAAGCTGCTGAAGGGTTCAGTAAAATCAATGGGTTCACCCTTGTTCTGGTTCCCTCCTAGTATAGATTGCCCACCAGAGAGGTTTTTCTGCCCCCATGCCAGTCTTCTGCTTCAAATTGCAGCCTGTAAAGTTCTACATATATATATATATATATATATATATATATATATATATATATATATATATATATATACATTTCAGCTCAATCATAGCTAAGTGGAGCACTCCACCAGTGCACCAGGCCTTCACTCTGTCACAAAAGTGCCATAAAGCACTTTGTGCCATAAAGCACTTTGTGACACCACGTGTGTGGTAGCATCAACAGGAAGACTAGACAGCCCAGTCCTATGTTTCCAGGCACCCACTGGAGCAGCGGAGCCAAAGTGGCTATCACTGCATCTGGTGGGTACCAGGAAGCTACCAGAAGTCTCCTCGGGGTTAGGGGCAATGGGTCTTCTCATGTCTGTACCAGCTGTTTTACCTTCTAGCCCAACACAGAGTTCAGGATCCGGTGGAGCAGGGCTCAGCCATTCCCACAGCCTCCCACCCTGGTTCCCCCCCACCCCATGCTCGTTCCACCCTCCCCCACCCTCCCTCCTACATTCTGCAAGGGAACTGCAGCTGCTGACCTGGAGCACAAATGTTCCTTTACCCCGAGGAGACCTCCAGGCAATATGCTCCTGCAGGACGCAGTATCCTGCACTGTTGCTACTGCATCACCATGTAGAAATTTAGTCAGGATTGGGCTGTAAGTTGTCATTGTCAACCTCGAAGTTTTTCTCCCATTTTGAATACTGAGTGCTATGTAGCACATACAATTGTAGACAACATTTTAAGGGACCTTTTATTCCTTTGGCAATGTCCCATGATTCACCAAGAAAAATGAGATGTCCAGATGAGTAATATAATTTCCAGATGTATTATGGGGAAGTTTCTTTTTATTTAAATGCTTCTGATAAATTTAAAATGGTATTTTGCATTTTGAAATGTGTGTGTGTGTGTGTGTACTCTGAAATATGAGGGGATTTTCCAGTTTTAAAATAATGATTAGTTCTGCTGATTCTGAACTGTTTGATGATTATAAACTTGAATGCTCAATAAACATTAATTCTGAAAAATCATTTGCTCCATTTTATGGCCAATTTGTTAAAACATCCTATATCTCACAAAAAGAGAATAGAAGATAGTGGTAATAACTGGTTTATGGGATTATTGCTGTTAGAAACTTCATTAATTTTATTTCTAATTGGAAATTGCTTTATAATTTTGTATGAGTGTGTGTTCCAAGTGCACTAGTTGAAGACAAAGATTGTAATTTTTCCATTTCTGTAATGGGAAACGCATATTTGCCCCATTGTACTCAAATTGGTCTATGCAGTGATGAATCACATATTTTGTAGTCTGCATAATGTGCAAATATATGTAACTGTCTGCCTGCATTCATAAAGCAGTACTTGCAGATGTAAGTATTTTGCAAGTGTCTTACTCTTATGGTGGTACATTGTATTCAACCACTGGTCCACAGAACTGTATGCATTTGAAACCTATGCCTTACTAATATATAGCATCTTCAGTTACTGTTGTTCAGCAGGAAATACTATTCTCTTCTTCCTGCATTATATAGAGCTTTCTCCTATTCACAGTGGGATGTGATGGGACTCAAGGGAGAGAACAAGCTAGCTGTGGTGTTCTTTTCTGGCAATTTATTCTCTTTTCTTGGGACATGAGGTATTTAGAATGCTTCTAGTTTAATCAAATTACTAATATTGTACTATAATGTGCTTTCTGGTGCTACACATGTACACCTGTGGGTGTTAGTAATTTAGCTTCTTCAAGCTACCTATTAGGGGCCAATAAAAATAATTTGCAATTTTATTACTACTAAAACCAAGCTTTAATTAAGCTATCACTAGTAGAAAATGTATTTGTTCCTATACCTCCACATCAGACAATTGCAGAGAACACCAGGGGGTATATTGTCCTTTTGATGATGTACTAATAGAAATTGTTTGTGAGCACCGAAAACAGAATATAACTGCTATTCTTCTGAACAGTATTGACAATTATTCTGCGCCAAAGAGAGCCTTGTCTGAGTTGCTGAACTATTTTCTCCTGAGAAAGTCATGTCTGATTTGAATTTCTGAAAAAATCCAGCCAATTCCAGAATAGCTCTTCCAAAAATGTCCTTTCATAGAGATCATTCCAAAACTCTTCCCATAGAGGCAGTTGTTGTCCAAAGAAGACTATTAGTAGCTGTTTTCACAAAATTTCTGTTACTTTCATAGCAAGTCTTTGAGGGGGGAAATAATTTGATTTTTTTTCTTAAAGATGTTGAAATCCAGAGATATCAACCTCATTTGGAACTACCCATTCTTTTGCTAACTTATATAAAATTGGACTATAAATACTATAGCACTCAAGATTTGTGCATAAGATTTCTTAAAGCTATGTTTAGAATGAATTGTGCCATACAAATAATATGTAAAAGCTGCTTCCCAGATGTTCAATACAGAAGACTTAACTATGGTTTCTTCTCTTCTTCTCTTTGCACACTAGGATTACACACTAACGATGTATTTTCAACAATACTGGAGAGATAAAAGACTAGCCTATGCTGGGATCCCTCTCAACCTTACGCTTGATAACAGAGTAGCAGATCAACTATGGGTGCCTGATACTTACTTTCTAAATGACAAGAAATCATTTGTGCATGGCGTTACTGTTAAGAACCGGATGATTCGCCTTCATCCAGATGGCACGGTGCTGTATGGCCTCAGGTATGTAGTTTGTGATCACAATTTTTCTGGCATTGGTATATATTTTGCATTTTTGATCTTTGCTTTCTTGGTACAAGGTTGTCACAGACCCTTTGCAACATAATATGTAACCTTTACTGCTTCTCTGAAAGATGCCTGTAGAGAATAAATGACATTACTAATATTTCTTAATTTTGCCAACAGTGTCCTCAGTCAGGTTTTATTTGTTGGCCAGGGTTACAATAGCTGCAAAGTAGATGCTTGAAATTGAATTACTAGTTTAAAAATACATGTGCTGAGACTTGAACCCCCAAATTTAGGGGAGTAGTTTTGAATCACTATGGGCGCAATTCTAACCAACTTTCCAGCACTGGCATAGCTGTGATAGTGGGGCATGTGCTGCATCCTGCAGTTGGGGGGCCGTCATGGAGGCCTTCTCAATGTAAGGCAATGTTTGTTCCCTTACCTAGGACCTGTGTTGTCCTTATGTCGGTGCTGGAAAGTGGGTTAGGACTGCGGTCTATGTGATATTCAGCTTCTCTCATTCATTCATGCATTCATTTTGTACCCCACTTTTCTCCCTGGTGCGTACCCAAAGTGTCTTGCAGAGCTATAAAATCCTATTTAAAATTATAGTTTACAATACAGGTGTGTGTCCCTTAACGACAGGTATGTCTTCCTGCACTCCCATTGTCAAGCAATGCCTGACACTAAAGGATAGCTCCCCTCGCCTACGGGGGTTTTTCTGAGCCCTGTTGAGCCTCAGAATGTCCTTTTCGGCTAAAGATTCACAGCTTATGGCTTTCATGGGAAACCAGAAGTGACTTTTTTTTGCCTTATAAGGCATTCAGAAGCCTCTGAATGCCTTATAAGGCAAAAAGAAAAAAAGTCACGTCCGGTTTCCCAAGGAAGCCATAAGCTGTGATTCTTCGACCAAAAAGGCCATTCTGAGCCTTGTTGAAAGGCCATTTCTGACCGTGCAGGGCTCAGAAAACCCCTGGAAGTGAGGGGAGCACAACTCCTTTTGATTTCAGAGGTTTGGGGAAGGGGGAACAGTGACCAGCGACAGATTGTCACATATGTGACCTGTCTGATCGGAAATGTTTGGCCTGAAATGGGCTCCTGGAAACGGTTGGCAGTGATGTCATCATGTCTTCACCACCTACTTCTGGTGCCACACTTCATGGCAGGTGCCAGCAGCCCTAGATGTA
Organism: Tiliqua scincoides; assembly: GCF_035046505.1. NCBI lineage: Eukaryota > Metazoa > Chordata > Lepidosauria > Squamata > Scincidae > Tiliqua > Tiliqua scincoides. Next base: position 88,828,407 of record NC_089823.1, read on the forward strand.
CCTGTCGCTCATCCGGGTGGGGGTTACACATAAAGCAGTGTCACATTTGGTCTCGAAACATCTAAGGCCAGCCCTGTGTGTGAGATCCATGATACTTTAGTTCCTAGTCATGAAACATTCCCCAAGATAGCTTATGGCATATAATACATGGACTTGTATAACCATTAAACTAGATTAAATACCAATGTCCAGGTCGTCCAGCCATTCAAGGACAGAGTTACCTTCATTAAAAAAAGTCAGACCTTGGGCCAGTATATGCCCTTTGCTGCCTCTGCTGCATATCACAGATGTGAAACAGCAAGTAGTGAAGGAAGCCCTCGTCCCACAGCTCAGGTGAGAGGTTGAACAGTCGTCCTCATGCTGAGAGCAGTTGCATTGGGCCAGCATGGGCTCCAGCAAGTCTCTGGAGGGCCAGAGGCTCATTGGAGACTGGGGGCTCCCCAAGGGCCTGATTGGAAGCCCTTGAGGGCTGCAAGTGGCCCCCAGGCAGGGGTTTGGACACCCCTGATTTAAATTGTACTTGCAGTTTACACTGGCACCCCCCAAAGAAGCACACGAGACACAGGCTTGGAATGATTTAAACTTTATTAATAAACAACAAACTGCAGCAGGGAAAAATTTATCTAAATTCCCCCAGCGTGCTGGCATCTAATAGCTTGGGGGAAATGGCGCTGGCCATCTACCTCCCCCTGACCCCAATAGGGTGTCACATCCTGGCTCAAGGTGTCACTCAGTCGAGGACTGAGTTATCCTATCACGGCCAACCCCAAAGGGTCGAGGCAGCCAGCCAGCACAGACCCACACCAGAAAACCTTGTGTAAGCCTCTGCTCGTAACAGCTAAGGGGCTCGCCAGCCAGCCTCATCAACCCGGACAAGTGTTGTCAGAGCGGTTCTGGCTTACCCCTTGGCCTTGCTAACCTCAACATGCACGGCGGCCCCCGCTCCTGGCTACCCAGCCAGCACGCCACCTGCCACATGGGAGGGTTAACCTAGCACTTAACCCCCACTGCCCCACGGAAAAACCCAACAGGCTCCACAGACCCTGCTGCAGGTGAAACAGAAAAATATCAGCCCCAATCATAGATAGATGTACTCTGTGAGAACATGATCTCAGGTTGGAAGATGGAGGTTCCACCTTGTCTGGACATAACCTACCTCAGGTATGCATTGATCCTGTGCCTGGAAATGTCAACTACAAGAGGGTTGACAGCCCTAAGCCAGACCCTTCCGGGGAGCATGTCTGACCAGATTATGACAATTCCTGGTAGCCAGCTGTGAGTCAGAGCAAGATCCCTATGGACCAGTAGCCTTAAGGACAATGAGGTCCTCTGTCACAGGTCATTCTCACCAAAGTGTATTAACAGTACCTGAGGGGGCATCCTGGAATCCAGAAAGCTCACACAGCAAAGGGAGTAGCTGGCCCCAGAACATCTCTTGGCAGCCTATTACATCTCCGCCATGTCGCTCAAGTCAAGCTGGGTGCCAAATTCCAAGGCCGCTGCCCTCTTCCTCGCCCACAACACAGTGAAGTGTCCAATGATGAGGACACAGGTAGGGAATGATCAGCAGTGACCTGAAAATACAGAAAGGAGTGTAAGTAACCTGAATCTGTAACCTAAGACCTGTAACAGTACAACCTTAAGTGTCCATCACACTGGGCAAAAGAACTAGGACTTATCACCAGTCCCTGACCAGGCCGCAGCCATGGCCCCCACATGGGACACCCATCACACCGGGCACCCAAACACTCACTCAGTGGTACCTATTACACTAGGTACCATTCATCCACACAGGCCAGGCCAACACTAGCCTATTGGCCTTGTACTTACCCTACATGGGACATCCATCACACCAGGAACCCAAACACTCAGTGGTACCTATCACACCAGGTACCGTTCATCCACACAGGCCAGGCCAACACTAGCCGATTGGCCTTGTATTTACCCTACATGGGACACCCATCACACCAGGCACCCAAATACTCAGTGGCAACTATCACACCAGGTACCATTCATCCACACAGGCCAGGCCAGCATTAGCCTATTGACCTTGTACTTACCCACCATGGGACACCCATCACACTGGGCACCCAACCACTCACTCAGTGGCACCTATCACACCAAGTACCATTCCTCCACAGGACAGGCCAGCACATAGCCTGTTGGCCTAGTACTTACTTAGGTAGACAGTGACCAACCTCCACTGGCCGATGCCGTTGAATATTCACTGGTGAAAGACCGAATACTGCTGCAACAGATGCTGCCCCAACTCTGAATGAATGCAGCCCACCTATAAAGAGTGCTAAATGCCCACCAGCTACTTCCTGGCAACCATTGTCAACTAAAGGACATCACTTGTAGGTGTAGCCCCATATAGGGGAATGAAACTCTCTGGCTACTGCCAGGCAAACATGGACCAATGAAGAGCTATATTACTTGCAAATTTTGCCCCATATAGGGTACTGAATGCCTGCCATCTACTGCCTAGCAAACATTGGCCAATAAATACAATTTTCACTTGCAAACTTAGCCCCATATAGGATGCTGAATGCTCACCAGCTACTGCCGGGCAACTATATGCTAGTAAATGTCTACTTCACTTACAAATGTAGTCCCATATAGGGTGCTGAATACTTGCTGGCTAATGCCAGGCAACTATGGGCCAGTAAAGCCTACTTCACTTGCAAACATAGTCCCCTATAGGGAGCTGAAAGCTTGCTAGCTACTGCCATGCAACCATGGACCAATAAAGGCCTTCTTCATTTACAAATGTAGACCCATATAGGGTGCCGAATGCCCATGAGCTACTGCCAGGCAACCATTGGCCACTAAAGGGACTACTTTCCTTGTAAATGTAGCCCCAGATAGGGTATAGGGTGCTGAATGTTCACCAGCTACTGCAGACAAACATGGGCAAATAACTGCACCTGCAAATATAGCCCCAGATAGGGTTCTGAATGTTCGCTGGCTGCTGCCAGGCAACTATGGGTCAGTAAAGGCTTATTTCAGTTGTTAATGTAGTCCCTTATATTGTGCTGAATGCTTGCTGGCTACTGCAATGAAAATATGGGCCAATAAAGTAATATTTAACCTACAAAGGAACTCCTATATAGGGTGCCAAATGCTTGCCAGCTATTGCCAGGCAACTATGGGCCAAATATAGCCTCAGAGAGGGTGCTGAACTGTCATCAGCTACTGCCCGGCAATTATGGGCCCATGAAAGCCTAATTTACTTGCTGGCATAGCCCATATAAGATGGGGATGAATTAACCACCTAAATGCAATTTGAACATGAGTGGCCTGAGCCAAGACTGACCTAAACTTATGGGCAAATAGTGAAGGAATGGGAGCATTCTGATGCAAAATACAGGGAATGTGACCGATCAATCCCCTATACATATCCAATCTTGCTGCTCAGAAACATATGTTTTGCCTTAGTAAGGAGGACCAAATAAAGGAGTCTGTGAGACCTGATCCTCCATGAAATGGTCTGAGTGATGTCAAGCAAGCATGATGTGCAGTGAGTAAGCTGCTGCTGCTGCTGCTGCTGCTGCTATTATTATTATTATTATTATTATTATTATTATTATTATTATTAAATAAAAAACACTGTAAATTAAATGGTACGTCCCCAATAATGTCTGTAAAAATCTTCATTGATGATTAAGGAGTAACCTGCAGCACTTCTGATAAGGGTTCTAATCTAGGAGTGCTGTGACTGAGTTTAAAAAACATTTTAGAGTGCTGTATAAAGACATATGCAGCCTATGATAGCACTGACACTATTCTGATAGCCCAAGGAGTGGCAAACAAACCACCCTTATATCAATGCCTTCCCCAGGGACCACTTAGGACCCAGTCCTATCCAAGCCTCCAGCACCATTGCTGCTGCAATGCAGCCCTGAGGAAAGGGAACAAATGTTCCCCTATCTGGAGGAGGCCTCCATGACTGCAGGATGCAGTGGGTGTCTTATTGGCATGGCTGCACCAGTGCTGGAAAACCAGACAGGACCTGACCCTTATTTATCAGATGCAGATGCCACCTTTACTTGAAAGAGCTCAGGGTAATGTACGAGGTTCTGTCTCTCCCTTGTCCCCTACAGTAACACTGTGAGTTAGGTTAGACGGAGGGATAATGACTTGCCAAAGTCACCCAGAAAGTTTCATGGCCAAGCAGGGGCTGGACCTGGATCTTCAAGATCCAGCCCATCCCCATAGCCACCACCCCTCAGGCTCTCTGGCTCCAATATTCAAATACATTCTAATTTTTCTTCCCAGGCAGGGCTCTCCCCATAAATAAGAAGCAAGAAATAACATACAAAGAGGGTTTGAAAGGGGTTGTGCAACCCTCATGATCTGATTTTTCTGATTTTGATTTGCAAAAGTTAAGAGGTGGCCCTCACTCTGATGAGCAGTTACAAGCAGGCCTGTTTATCCTCTTGCAGAGACAGGCAGCCTCCTTAACCTGTCCCCTTATTCCCTTGATAGCATATCATCTAACCAGGGAGCCTTTATTCACTGATTACTCCCTGGCCACTGCAGTTAGACAAGCTGGGTGGGGTGAGGAAGCAACTGGGGCAGCACATATGCACATACCTCCCTCAAACTGACATATACTAACATATAAGCTTTAAGAATCCACACATTTGTTCACTATGTAGAACAACCTAACAGTAAATTATAAATTCCCCCTTTTAGTTACCTATTGCATATGCCAAATTTTGCAATTTGATATTACTTTATAATTGTATGTCAATAAATTCAAATATTAAGAGTAAGCAGTGGGAGTTCAACTTGTGTCTCTACAATTATGAATGCTTGTGCTGCAAAAGGAGGAGGGAAGCAGGACAGGCAGAAACAAGCACAGCGAATGGGAAAGTTCCTGATAAGTCTACACGGCCTGTGCTCAGGGCCCCCAGCAGGCTGGAGGAGAAAAGACCCAGAAGCTCAGCTTGAAATAAAAAGCCCTTCCAGGGCTTAAAAAGACTTCCAGGGAAAGCCAGGAGGCAACTGGCAAGTGGCTGCCATGAAGAGCACAGAGAAAGGAGGAGTTTGTTAAGGGCAAAAGCCTAAAAGGCAGGAAGAGGCAAAGAAAACACTGCCAGCAATGAAAGAGAAGTGAAGGGGGCAGAAAAGTGCCAGAAAAAGGGACACCAAAGCAGGAGGGCAGGGCTGGTTCAGAAGCTGGTTCACATGGTTGTGACCAGATTGTTAGCAAGAGCTAGTTGTGTGCACCTCTTCCTACACTTTATACCTGCCTAGACCCACTCTGATTTATTTCTGGGCACCATCAGAGGTGCTAATGACTAACTTCAAACACTCAGGGCGCAATCCTCACCCCCTTTCCAGCTCTGAGGTAAGGGAACAAACACTGCCCTACCTTGAGGAGGCCTCCATAGCTGCCCCCCAACTGCAGGGTGCAGCGCATGCCCCACTGGCACAGCTATGCCAGCGCTGGAAAGGTCTAAATGGTTCAGAGTCAGGCTATCCAAATCCAGTCATAGAATCCTGCTCCCCCTACAGGCCGTCAGCAGTACGGTGGCAGGAATGAGGAGAGGCTCTTCTCATTCAAGTCCATATCCATTCAAATCAATGATCCAGCTGCTCTTCTGGGCACCTGTGACTCTGCTTGCTCCGGGTTACCTCTTTCTCTGAAGCTGGAGTGTCAGCTTGGAAGAGCTGCGACAGGGAGCTTGCTGGATCGGTGCAGACTGAAGCTGGGCAGCCTGCCAGCCCCAGCAACAACTGCTCACACCCCTCAGTTCCAAAAGGCAGCCCATTGCCTGCCTGTATTTGTCCGCCTTTGCCTCATGTGCTAACCCTAACCCTAAGGGGCTGCAAGGGCCCCACCGGGATTAGCTTCAGAATATTATTTAACATGTTGAGTAAATTCAAATTTCAAATAGTTATCAAAAATTAAAACTGCTAAAGGGTATTTACGTTAAACTATTTCTAGCACTGGTCTGCTCTGTGTTTCTAATTATGTGACTTACAACACAATCCTATGCATGGCAACTCAGAAGTGAATCCCACTGTTTTCTGGGACTTACTCCCAGGAAAGTGTGAATAAGGCTGAAGCCGAATACTATTATAGCCCAATCCTAACCTGTGCTGGAACGGGCAGGCCCCAGTGGCCTGTGCTGTATCCGGTGCAGGCTAGATGTTCCCTTAGGGTAAGGGGATATTTTTCCCCTTACCCTGTGTTGAGCCCCAGCCATGCCAGCCCAGCTCATTCCCAAATCAGAGCCATTGCGGAGGGTCTGTACTGGCTCAGACCGATTTCTGGATTGTACTTTTAATCTAAATTGCATTTGATTCTAAATCTATATAAATTGTATTAAAATTGTATTAAATTGTCTTGTGGGTATTTTTAAAAAGCAGATGTTACTAATGACTTATTTGCATGTTATCACTCCGTTCCCTCGCCTGTGCAGTTCTCATACACAGCTCTCTCTCTCTCAAAAGTTTCAAGATGTGTTGATTGTTAAAATCTGCATTCTTGTAGCAGACCATTTGTCATAATGTCTGGAGACACTCTAAGCAATTTTAAATGTAAAGGAGAATCTACTCTAAGAGTATGTGGGTTAAGGGATAGTCCAAAGTCCACTGAAATCAACAGTAACACTGCCATTGATGGGGATGGTTCCAGATAAGATGATTCTCCTTCAAACAATATCTGAAGACCTGGCTTTTTCATTTTGGGTTTGGAAGAGGGTGGTGGCAAGCTATCAGGGCAGTGCTTGGGTGATATGACTGTGGTTTTTCAGTTGTGGACTAGCAGCCCAATCCTGAGCTGCCCGGGGCTTACAGATGCAGCGGTGCCAAGAACGGCTGCCACCGCATCCTACACACCTCAGCCTACTGCGGGCAGCACTGCAGGAGAAGGAGGCTTTCGTCCCCTTCTCCCAGGTAAAGGGAGCAGTCCCGCAATGGAGCTACTCACTTTACCGCTGACCGAAAGGTTGGCGGTAAGGTAAAGGCATTTGTGTAGGGCGCCAAGCCCTACACAAATGGACAGGATCCGGTGAAGCGAGCTCCAACAGACCCGCCTCTCTGCCTCCCCACTCCCTCTCCCTGGCACACCTCCCACCTGTCCTGTCTCCGCCCCGCCTCCCCGTAACACCTCCTCCCTGCTCTCCCTGCACCGTCTGCCAGCCTCCCCCCTCCCCGGAACATCCCCACCCCCCTCCCCACCCTCACTTATCGTGCCGTGGCTCGGCGGGCTTGAGACTGCCGAGCAGCGGAGGCTGGGCGCCTGCCCAGTGCTGGCCAGTGCTGGGTTAGCACAGGCTGTAGCCCGGGGGTAGGACTCACAGACATACCTTATGGCACGCTTGCGACAGTACGTGGTGGCACAAAGCCGCTGCACCGAACTCAGGATTGGGCTCTAAGTACTGCTGGGTTTCCTTTTTTCTTTGTTGCTTTTTTGTTTTATTACAGTACCATTTTATTTTATTTTTATTACTGTGCACTTTAATGACTGTAGACTGCCTTGGGCTGCCTATAGGCAGGAAAGACAGGATAAAAATGTTTTTAATAAATATCTAATAATGACTGCATTTCACAGTTGGCTGAGAGTCAGAGATCATCCAGTTCGAGTCATTTGAGTTTTATCTAAATTATGCAACAGTTAGGTGGCATTTTTAGCAAAGAATGAAATCTCTAAAATATCATCCTCTTAATTGTGAGATCCATATACAATACAGGTTCAACCTTCTCATCCTCGGATTGGTCATCCACTGAATTGACTCAATACAGATGGCCACCGCAGATGAGAAGAGCCCTACTGAAGAAGGAAAAATGTGTCCCTTTAAATAGCAGGTTAAAAGCCGATTTTTTACCACTGTAGTGTGCAGAGCGGCAGACAGTCCACAACCCAGTGTTTCTGGGTTGCACTGAGACAAGCAACCCCTTCTTTCACCCTTGGTTGCCCCAGAACTCAATGTGGAAGTGCTTAATCACTTCTGTGCTGCATCCTTTTGTATTCCAGGGTGAAGGGAGGGAGTTGCTTGCCTTGGCACAACCCGAAAATAGCTCTTCTAATCTCTGTAGCATGATTACCTGTCACTTTGCCACATTACGTGCCACTCTGCCACATTGGGTAGGAAGCTGAAAGCCAGGACCCCAAGGGTAGCATTCTCAGAAGTGCTGCCTGTTCCACGCACAGGGCCAGCTAGGCAGGCGGAGATCAGGGGTCTCAATGCTTGGATTAGGCACTGGGGAACGTTCTGGGTCAAGTGGGGCCTGTACAAGAGGGACGGGCTCCAGCTGAACCAGAATGGAAGCAGACTGCTGGTGCATAATATTAGAAAGGTGGCAGAGCAACTTTTAAACTGATCCCTGGGGGAAAGCCGACAGGAGCTGAGGGGCATCCGGTTTGGGACTTCTCATCCCTATGGAATGAAGATGGGGAAGTTAGAGAACAACAAGGCAGGGACAGGAGTAGGAGTAGGAATTGGGAGCGGAAACATGATGGGAAGTGATAGCCCATCCAGCAAAACGAGAGACTGCAAGGATAAAGGACAGAATAAGCAGCCCATCTTGGGGGACTTCGTATACAAGTGCTTTTATGCAAATGCCCAAAGTCTCTGAGCAAAGATGGGAGACCTGGAATGTTTGGTGACTAGGGAAAACATCAACATAGTGGGCATACGGAAACATGGTGGAATGTAGAGTGGGATACTGCAATCCCAGGCTATACACTTCTCTGTCGGAGGGACAGAGAAGGCCGTGTTGGTGGTGGGGTGGCCATTTATGTTAAAGAAGGGGTAGAATCCAGCAAAGTAGAGATTGAAGGCGGAACCAACTCCACCATAGAATTGCTGTGGGTTAAATTACCAGGTTCGAGGAACAATGTAATACTGGGGGCATGCTGTTGTCCTCCGGAACAGAAACCGGAAGGGGATCTTGAAATGAGGAAACAGATCAGGGAGGTGTCGAGGAGGGACAGGATTGTAATCATGGGGGACTTCAACTATCTTCACTTCGACTCTGGTCATGGAAGATAAACCAGTTTTCTTGACATACTAAATGTTTGTGCTTTAGAGCAGGGGTCTCCAAACTTTTTGGCCAGAGGGCCACATCAAATATCTGACGTGGTGTGGAGGGCTGGTAAAAAATTTAAATATAAAATTTAAATAAATAAATTAGAGATGGAACTTAGATGTGTGAATAAATGAATGAATGGGCTAATTCATTTAACCTCTCTGGCCCTCAGAACACCCTCCAGACACAATCAGAGCACAATTCTGGTCATGTTCAGTTGAGTGGGCCAGAGGCTTTCAGGGGACAAGAGGTTGGCCGCGGGCAGGAAAGAGGCTTGCTGTGGGCCACATCTGGCCCCTGGAGACCCCTGCTTTAGAGCAACTAATCACAGAGCCCACCAAAGGACAGGCGACTCTGGATTTAGTATTGTGTGGCACTCAGGACCTGGTTAGAGAGGTAAATGTTACTGAGCCATTGGGAAACAGTGACCATGCTGCAATTAGTTTCACCATGCATGTTGGGGGAAGAGTGTCAAATCTAACACAAAAACCCTTGACTTCCGAAGGGCGGACTTCCCTCAAATGAGGAGACTAGTTAGGAAGAAGTTGAAAGAGAAGTAAAGGGTTCAATTTCTCCAGTGTGCATGGATGTTGTTTAAAACAACAGTAATAGAAACCCGGCAGAAGTGTGTACCGCAAAGGAAGAAGGGCTCAACTAAGTCCAGGAGGGTGCCCACATGGCTAACGAGCCAAGTTAGAGAGGCTGTAAAGGGCAAGGAAGCTTCCTTCCGTAAATGGAAGTCTTGCCCTAATGAGGAGAATAAAAAGGAACATAAACTGTGGCAAAAGAAATGTAAGAAGGTGATACGGGAGGCCAAGAGAGACTATGAGGAACACGGCCAACAACATTAAGGGGAATAATAAAAGCTTCTTCAAATATGTTAAAGCAGGAAATCTGCCAGAGAAGTGGTTGGCCCTCTGGATGGTGAGGAAGGGAAAGGGGAGATAAAGGGAGACTTAGGGCATAATCCAAACCTGCGCTGGAGCAGGCAAGCCAGAGGCTTGCGCTGCGTCCAACACAGGTTTGTTGGGTGCAGCAGCTCAGCCACGGGTAAGGGGAAGCTCTTCCCCTTACCCCGGATAAAGGCTGCACGCCCCAATGGGTCTGCTTGAACCTATGCCGCTACGTTCTCTCCAGGGACAGGGGGTTCTCTCTCCAATCTGTTCTCTCTCCCTGCCCCGGGCTCCCTGCGAGCCCGCCCCCGGGGCCGCCCATCGCCCACTCTCCCCTGCCCAGAAAGGCCCCCTCCCGCCCCTCACACCTACCTTTGCTGCTTGTGTCTGCGTGGGCGCCGCTATGGAGGCTTCTGCCTGCCTCCACGCATCGGTGCATCTAAATGCGCCGACACGGCTCCCGCCCACGGAGGCACAAATGTGCTTTACGGCACATTTGCAACCCTCCTATGCTGGCCAAGGAATTCAGGCTGGCATAAGGCATCTTTTGGATTGTGCCCTTAGAGATGGCAGAGAAATTAAATGAGTTCTTTGCATCTGTCTTCATGGCAGAAGACCTTGGGCAGATACTGCTGCCCAACAGCCCCTCCTGACCAAGGAATTAAGTCAGATAGAGGTTAAAAGAGAAGATGTTTTAGACCTAATTGACAAATTAAAAATCAATAAGTCACTGGGCCTTGATGGCATCCACCCAAGAGTTATTAAGGAACTGAAGAATGAAGTTGCTGATCTCTTGACTAAAATATGTAACTTGTCCCTTGAAACAGCCATGGTGCCAGAAGATTGGAGGAAAGCAAATGTCACACCGATCTTTAAAAAGGGAAGGAGAGGGAATCTGGGTAATTATAGGCCAGTCAGTCTGTTCCAGGTAAGATGGTGGAATGCCTCATCAAAGATAAAATGATAAAACACATAGATGAACAGGCCTTGCTGAAGGAGAATCAGCATGGCTTCTGAAAGGGTAAGTCTTGCCTCACAAACCCTTTAGAATTCTTTGAAAAGGTCGACAGGCATGTGGATGCAGGAGAACCCGTGAACATTATATATCTGGACTTTCAGAAGGCGTTGGACACGGTCCCTCACCAAAGGCTACTGAGAAAACTCCACAGTCAGGGAATTAGAGGGCAGGTCCTCTCCTGGATTGAGACCTGGTTGAGGTCCAGGAAGCAGAGAGTGGGTGTCAATGGGCAGTTTTCACAATGGAGAGAGTTGGAAAGTGGAGTGCCCCAAGGATCTGTCCTGGGACCTGTACTTGTCAACCTGTTCATAAATGACCTGGAGACATGGTTGAGCAGTGAAGTGGCTAAGTTTGCAGATGACACCAAGCTTTTCCGAGTAGTGAAGACCAGAAGAGATTGTGAAGAGCTCCAGAAGGATCTCTCCAAACTGGGAGACTGGGCAGCAAAATGGGAGATGCGTTTCAATGTAAGTAAGTGTAAAGTCATGCACATTGGGGAAAGAATCAAAACTTTACTTATAGGCTAATGGGTTCTGAGCTGTTTGAGACAGATCAGGGGAGAGATCTGGGGGTCCTTGTGGACAGCTCAATGAAAGTGTCGACCCAATGTGCGGCAGCAGTGAAGAGGGCTAATTCCATGCTTGGGATCATTAGGAAAGGCATTGAGAATAAGACAGCTAATAATGTAATGCCGTTGTACAAATTGATGGTAAGGCCACAGCTGGAGTATTGCGTCCAGTTCTGGTCACATCTCAAAAAGGATATAGTGGAGATGGAAAAGGTCCAAAAGAGAGCAACCAAAATGATTACTGGGCTGGGCTGGGCTGATTACTTCCCTATGAGGAAAGACTACAGCGTTTGGGCCTCTTCAGTCTAGAAAAGAGGTGCCTGAGGGGGGACATGATTGAGACATACAAAATCATGCAGGGGATGGACAGAGAGACGCTCTTTTCCCTCTCACATAATACCAGAACCAGGGGACATCCACGAAAGTTGAGTGTTGGGAGAGTTAGACAGAAGAAAATATTTCATTACCCAGCGTGTGATTAGTTTGTGGAACTCCTTGCCACAGGAAGTAGTGATGATCTTGCCTAGATGACTTTAAGAGGGGATTGGACAAATTTCTGGAGAAGTTCATTACAGGTTACAAGTCATAGTAGGCATGTGCAAGCTCTTGGTTTTAGAGGCAAGCTGCCTCTGATTGCCAGATGCAGGGGTGGGCACCAGGACGCAGGTTGTGTCTGTTGTCTTATGTGCTCCCTGGGGCATTTGGTGGGCCACTGTGAGCTACAGGAAGCTGGACTAGATGGGCCCTTGTCCTGACCCAGCGGAGTTCTTCTTATGTTCTTGTGTTCTTATTACAATGGTAAGAAAAGTAGTTTAACTGTTATTTAAAGTTACTGACACTTTTAAAAAAAATCAGTGGATTAGTTTATCTGTGGTTTTCAACATCCGTGGAATTTCTGGGAACAGAACCCCTGCAGATAAGGAGGTTGGACTGTACATACCTACATTTAAAAATATGGAATGACCCAAATGACCTCCATGGAAATTTCAGATTCTAATTGTTACCATAGTCATAACATTATGAATGAGATGTCAAATCACATAATATATAGATTTCTAGAAATAGAGTAGCTTGTACATTTTCAAAAAGAAAGGTCACAGGAATTTCAGATGTGAGACAAATGCAGGCTGACTACCAGATGCATTTATTTACATTTTGTTTCGATTAATAACCCTTGTGAAAATGTGGAGCAAATATTAAAACAAACAACAACCCTGAACCCAAGGAAAGCAAAGTGAAAGGTCCATCATATTAACCCATTTCTGCCCAGCCCACAAGTTTGTTCCCTGTTGCTTATACGCAATGTTGGGCAGAAATGACTTAAAATAACTTTAAAAATCGTACATTCTTCACTGACTTAGAGACAAGCAGCATGGCCAGCAGCCTCCCATGATATATTTGTTATTATTATTAATTATTAACAGTATTTATATACCGCTTTTCAACTAAAAGTTCACAGAGCGGTTTACAGAGAAAACCGCTAGACTATAGCTGTTGTTGCTAGATTATAGCACTTCAAACTGTAAAGTGGGGGTACCTGTACATTTCCTCACATGAAAACAATTCCCCGAGCATGCAAAACTAGCAGTTTAGTTGAATGCATGGAAATTCAGCTGAAATTTCCTATATTGATGTCATATAATGCCTCTAGTATTAGAAAACGATATTCCCCCTTTTTGCTGCATTCCCACAGAGGTCTGAATCTGACGGCACAATCCTATGCATATTTACTCAGAAGTAAGTCCCATTGTGTTCAGTGGGGAATGTGTATAGGAAAATGTGTATAGCATTGCAGCTTCCATGTTATTTACAGCTCATTCCTGAGCTTCCCAGTGCCTGCTGCAGCAGTGGAGCCAAATGGCTACCGTTATATCCAGTGGGCACCAGAAAGCAACTGGAGGTCTCCTCAGAGGAAGGGAACTTTTCCCCTGGGGAAAGCCCCAAGCCCCACAATGGGGCTTCTCAAGTCTGCGCCAGCTATTTTGCAGACGCTAACTTGAGAGACTCTGTGTCAGGCCTTCTGGTCCGACACAAAGTTTAAGATATGGCAGAGCAGAGTTCCGCCAATCCCACCCCTCCTACCCCGTTTTCTCCCCCCACTCTTGTTCCGCCCTCCCCCCATCCCCCAGAGACTGCACCACCACCCGGCAGTTGCACTTCCCCCCAGTGGTGGCGCTTCCTCTTCCTGCTCTCTTCCCACTTTTACAGCATGTTTACAGTACCCAGCACCATCACTAGGGCTCAGCAGCGGTGCTGGCTGAAGTCAGGCTGCAATCCTGTACAAACTTTTCTGGAAGTAAGCCCCATTGAACACAATGGGACTTACATCTGAGTATACTTGCATAGTCTTGTGCTATTAACTCATTTTGTGTTGATAATGACAGTGGCTGAAGACCCTGCACCTGGTTGTGATAGATTGTCCCTTCTAACAAAAAATGTGGTAGATTTTCTAAAGAGTTGTAAAGGTTCTGAGAGTGATGGACTCTTTGTAGTTGTGATCATGACTCTACATAAAAACATGTAGACGTTGCAGTCCAGAAGAAGTTGAAGTTCAGAAGGGAAAATATTGTGTTTATCTAAAAGTTTAATAAAGACCCAGTGTGACTATGGCCCAAATCCTAACCAACTTTCCAGCAACGACACAGCCGTGCCAATGGAGCATATGCTGCATCCTGCAGTTGGGTGGCAGTCAAGGCGGCCTACTCAAGGTAAAGGAATGTTTATTCCCTTCCCTCGGAGCTGTATTACCTTTACCTCAGTGGTGGAAAAGTTGATTAGGATTGCACCCTACATGGCTTAAAAATTGAAATGGCTTCCGTGACGGGAATATGACTTATACCCTTATAAGTCATTAGTAGCCCTTGTATACACACATACACACTAATACAGAGCTAATACACACATTCACAAATGTGCATCTTTTAATGTCTTACCACATAATTATTCAGGACTTGATGATACTGTGATAATCTTCTTCCAGGAGAGCACTGAACCATGGGGTTCTTACTAAAAATCAAAACCACAATAGCATCTGCAGGGCAAAGAGATGTGATAATCCACTAACGACGCAATCCAAAAAAGGGCATGGGTTGACACAAGTCCCTTGCACCAACCCAATGAAGTCACAAAAGTGCCATAAAGCACTTTTGCGCCACCAAGAAAACAGGGAGGCTGGCCCAAGCACCATTGGGCTAGCACAAAGTAAGCCTGTGCCAGTCGCATCAGGCCAACACGGGGCTTCGGGGGTGTGTGGAGAGGGCAGGAAGGAGGCATTTAGGGGCAGGAGGTGGGCAGTGGGCAGCCTGTGGGCAGGCCACAGGTGAATAGGGGGTGGGACCAGGATCCAGCACACGTGCCGGATCCTATCCTCTGTCTTGGGCAGCCCAGCACAGCTACAAGATGCTCAGATTTGCACCAACTCCTGAGGTGGTGCAAATCTGAGTAGCCCCATTGGGACTGCTTCGGCTTTACCCAGGGGAAGGGGAAGGCATTCCCCTTGCCCTGGGCTGAGCTTCAACTGGCCCCAAACCCACATTAGGTACGGGGCAGGCCATCCAGCCTCCCTGTTCCAGCATGGGTTAGGATTGGGCTGTGAATTACCTGTGAACGTGGTAGTGTTCACAGTAATGGCAGACAGTGGGTCAATATGTAACTATTAAAAGTCTAAGCGGAAAGGGAATTAAACAATATGGGGAAGAAAGGTGAGGAGTAAAAATATTACTCACTAATAGAGTACTAGTAAAGGTAAAATGCCTGTGCTTGACTGGAAAACATAAAGCCAAATGGATGCAGTAACCATTAACACCCAGCAGATGGAGCTGACATGGTACTCTGCCCCAAACCCCCAGGAGCTTCACTGCTTTAAACCTGGGAAGTTGACATGCAGCTGGAAAGCAACAAAGCAACAAAATGTCCTTGGTTGTGATCTAGCTAAAGGGTCCCTTGCCTAAGCTGCAAAGAAATGAGAAGTGCTTGCTCAGGTAGCTGTGCTGCTGTGCAACTCTGGGTAGCAGCTTGCATAGTTGTGGTGGAGAAAGAAAGAGAGAGTTGAGAGGGAAAAAGAGAATAGGAATACAGTAGGAAAAAATACTGTAAGCTACTCTGAGCCCTTGGAATAGAGCAGGAACAAAATTGAAATTATAGTATTTTTTTTTGTAGTGGTCATGAGCCACTCTGGTGGCCTGCAGGGGGTGGGGGTAGAAAGGTAGGTTACCAATTTCTTAAATAAATAGTAAGCAAATAAATCAGAGAGGGGGAAAAGGCAGAGAAACAAGATATGCAAAATGGCAAGTTATCTCCCTAACAGCCCAATCCTAATCTTCACCCCCAATAGTGCAGCTGTACAAAAAATGGACGCGCTGTGTCCAACAAGGAGGGGGTACATTGGGAGGGTCCAACAAGGAGGGGGTACATTGGGAGGCCTCCTTAAGCCTCCTACTCTGCAGTAGGTGTTCTTGGACCTGTGCTCGTTATTTTACTGATATAAGTCCAAGAAGAGAGGATGGGGAGGCTTCTAAAAAGAGGGGATATGATACAGAGCACACCATCGCCACTGGATCCACCCCTTCCCCCAGCCTTCCCATCCCCCATTCCACCCTCTGCAACTGTCATATCTGCTCTAGTGGGTGGCCAGTGACTCCCCAATGTGCGCGGTAAGGCTCCAGCATTCTCACCGGCACTTAGGCAGCATGGTACTCTGCATGCAGCTGGAGCGCCCTTTACAGTTGTTCTGCAGCAGTTGCACCCAGGTAACACTCATTTTTCTGCCAGCTGGGCCCAATAGCATTCTGCCATAATCTCCTGAGTTGTCACAGAGATTTGTGTGGAGCTGATGGGATGGAAATATGAAAATGTACCATAGCAGGTGACTCCCAAGGACAGCAACCGACTTGGCAGGTGAACAGCTTGGTGGGTCTTTATTCAGAGACTTTATTATAGTGGTTTTCCAAAGGGTATTTTTATCCAGCAAGATAATTGGCTTAGAATTAGGGTTTGATCCATGAACGGTTTTGAACCAGGACAAGATAATTGAATAAATGGTTGAGAAAATGGCTTCTAGTTCTCAAAAGGGGCTTGGTTGGTGCACCCTGTTCAATGCTTCAGATAGCAAGGAAATTGTATTAGCATAAGGTTTGGTGGAAGACCCCGGAGGTTCAAGGGTATATTAAGGAACAGGGGGGAAAGGTGCCCTTTTGAATGTAGCTTTTAACTTTCTAAAGAAATGGATTTTTGATTTGTCTGAAGTACTAAATTTGAATTTCTTGAAAAATGAGATGTCTTCCCAATAAATATATAGGATTGCAGAAAGTTCGCAATTAACAGCACTGCACATTTTCGATTGCTCATCAATTTCAGGTGGCATGATTTTTGGAGGGCATGATTTGGTGTTACTTGTACATGTTAAGTCACAGCTGCTGCTGTCATATTGGAGAAATGTAGTCTCCCTATAGTAAATAGACCTGAGCACCTTGCCTGGGGAATTAGTTGGGCACTGGCAGATGTTTGGTAAAAAGGAATTCTTCCCTGAAGCCACAGACCAGCTGGAAATACATTTTTCAGGAGCTGTTTGTTCTTGTGCTTCTTTTTCTATTTTGCCCTGCATGATGTTATGTGAATTCTTCAGAGATGTCTTGCACCCTTTCCACCATACTACAATTCATCTTCCATTTGGCTGCACTGATGCTAATTGGTCTGCTTTCCCTCATTTAGTGACACTGTGTACTTTAAACTTCTTTGGAAGGCTTTGCTTGCAGGATGAGGAAGTCCATGACAAACTCATTTGGTCAGACCCCCTAGATGAGTAAAATTTCTCAATCTGGGTAGAAAGCTCTGCATTTTTTATACCTTTTTCCAGCTCTAAAAAGGGCATGCTGAGACAGTATATGTCTACATCAAATGGGGGAGAACATGCACACTCATGTTTCACCCACCCATCAAAGTGTCCCACTACCAACTGACCCACCCCCATTAAATTATGCAAAGCAAAATGTCATGTTGAGAAGGGAAGTGGGGCATTGATACTCCCATCCATCATCGCATCATGGTGGGACTGGTCAAATGTATTATTCAAATGGCCCCAGTATCCTTTTGGTTGGAGGACAACCACACCTCTATGCAGTATTCCATATGCACAAACATTTTGGTTAAGTGGGAAATATTTGTCATGGTCAAGTAAAATTAATTTCCCATGCATTTTTCTCAGACATATTTGGTTGTGCAAGTACAGAAGTTTTAAGTCTCTATGAAGGAATAGCTAGCTAGTCACTGTCATATGTCAGTGACACTCATGTTGTTACTAGTTATCACTCCCTGTTTTTTCCCCTAAAAATACTCATTAGATTTAAGGCAATATTGACTCCTATAATGTTTTATTTTTTTGTTTCAGGATCACAACCACTGCAGCTTGCATGATGGACTTGAGAAGATACCCATTAGATGAACAGAATTGTACACTGGAAATAGAAAGCTGTATGTTCTTATACCGATGTTTTTGCACTAATTTCAGTGATGTGCAGTATCTTTTCACAGTAATTTGTGAATTATTTGATTCCTCGCCCACTTGCACTGACCACCCACCCAATTGTGTCCTGAAGCCACGTGGTTAGATGATCTAGGGCGAAAGTACTATTTTCTTAACACTCTGTCTATTACTTTTAATACTCCATCTATTGGGCATCATCCAGACATAGTTAAGCACTTTGATAGAGTTAATATGTGCATAAATTTCTCCTATTGCAATAAATGGGATTTGAAAGTATTTCACTTTCATCCCAATCCTATCATCGGGCTGTGCTGCTGGAACTCGCATTCCAAGAGTGCAGCTTCCTGGCCTCTGCTGGATACAGTGAGTGGTACCAGCTGCAGTACGGTGGCCTTTCCAGATCCCCTGACATTAGTATGTCAACAGCAGGGATGGGCTGTGGGCAGGGAGTGGGAGAAACAGAGTGCTGCTAGCAGTAGTGGTACTTGCCGAATCTTACCCTTCATTTGAAAACTTCCCTGCCCCTTTTCCCTCCTCGGACACACACCACCAAAATAGGTTCAAGGAAACCCACAGGTGACCTGAGGGTTTATGTGAAGGTGAGTAAAAATGTGTTTTGCTTACCTCCCATTTGCCTTCAGATTGTCCCTCCCATGAGGCAGTAATGTCTCTTTAGACTTGAACTAACAGAAATGTTGTCTTCATAATTTGCCACCATAACAATCAGGTCTTCGCAGATTAAGTGTAACAATTTTTTGCCTGTTTTATTAAAGATGTGTAATAATGTCTTATTAGTTAGTTGGCAACCTTCAGTCTCGAAAGACTATGGTATCGCGCTCTGAAAGGTGGTTCTGGAACAGCGTCTAGTGTGGCTGAAAAGGCCGATTCGGGAGTGACAATCCCTTCCACACTGGGAGCAAGTGCAGTCTGTCCCTGGTCTCTCTCCCTGGCTATGAGCCTTCCTTCTTTGCCTCTTAGCCTCAGACTGTTGGCCAAGTGTCTCTTCAAACTGGGAAAGGCCATGTTGCACAGCCTGCTTCCAAGCGGGCCGCTTAGAGGCCAGTTTCCCACTTGTTGAGGTCCACTCCTAAGGCCTTCAGATCCCTCTTGCAGATGTCCTTGTATCGCAGCTGTGGTCTACCTGTAGGGCGCTTTCCTTGCACGAGTTCTCCATAGAGGAGATCCTTTGGGATCCGGCCATCATCCATTCTCACGACATGACCGAGCCAACGCGTCGTGAGAATGTCGAATAATGTCGAAAAATAATGTCGTGAGAATGTCTTATTAAAGCTGTGCACTCCTAGAAGAGTTCAAATGAAATCAATGTAATTAAAAAGTGGGTTTTTTTAAGTATCCAGGAACATGGGCAGATTTAACAAATATGCTAGTCAAAACAGTATCTTGGACTTGTCCTGTAACCTGTTGTTCCTTGGATAAGCTTATGAAGATGCCTTGTACCAAGTCAGACCATACAGCCCTGTAGTGTCTTTATGGTGGTACTTCAGGCAACCATTTTCCAAGGTCTCAGACAGTCTGAGATGCTTTTAATTGGAACTGTCAGAGAGTCCTTTGCACATGTGCTCTACAATTGAGTTATGACCAATGTCTTACAGGTAACTCTAGTCGCCACACCTACTCAAGAGCATGTAGGAATGGGCCTGCACATTGTTGCCATTAACCTCCCTTTCTAAATGTGCTCAGTCTCTACTGACTCCATCTTGGTTCCTTAGCAGATGTTTCAGAGGATCGGCCAGAGCTTCTCCCTGAAGGGGGTTGCCCGCATTATACAGCATACACCTTTAGTGCTGGTGGCAAGGGATAGAATTGGGGCCTCAGTCTGGATCTTGCCCGTTGTGTCTTTTCAAAAAGATGGAGAAATGCTTTTTATTTAAAAGTATATGGAAAAATAAGCAACTTTCTACTGTAGGGCTTGCAATGTGTTGTGAAAAATGCATGCAACTGAGAGACCTGGAAAAATAAAATGCCAGCCTGATTAGGCAAGAGCAATGACTAGGTGCTTATCTCCAACACAAGAGGACTGGTGTTCATATTTTAATCAGATTCACTCTGAAGAAAGCAAGCACTGAGATTCAATTTGCTTTCAGTATGCTTTATTATGGATGAGTGATCTTGTTATGGGCCCCCCTGGGCTGTCAGATAGACCTACTTATGATTAGAAATTCACTTCCACGTAACAAGTAGAATCTCTCTCTTCAATCTAGTTGTTTTCTGTAATTGGAGTGTTCATATCAGTTAAAATTGTGTTTCAAGAGCCACCACTCTTTCTTCTGCAGTTTGGTGAGTACAGGGAATTTCTACATAAGTAAAATGTCAATGTATGCTAATGAATTCTTTTGGGTAAATTACACTTGACCTGATCCCACTCCTACAGAAGTTAATGGGAGTTTAGCCATGGATTGCAGAGGAAGAACTGGGCCATCTGTTTCAAATCTGTCTGATGCAACCACTACAATTTTCTTCTGAAGGGGTTTCCACAGAATTTTAGCAATTTTAATGCTACTTTGGTAGGTGAAATAGTTATGTTTTAGAGTATTTATGTAGTTTATTGTTTAGTGGGTTGGATACAGACTTTTTTCTTCTTCAGTACATGTATGTCAGGGTGCATCAACATGTGCTGGATCTAGCATTGTCTACATAGTTTGTAGGACCAGAATGCACTTTGCAGATTGAATGACTTTTACCTTGCTGCTTTAAAAAAAAAAAAATCAAGGAAAGATCTTGATAAATCGTCAGTTTCAAAGACAATTTTCTGTACTCTTGGTTATATTACAGTACTCAACCAGCAAATTAAAAAAAACTGCAGTGTAAAAAATGAACACCAGTTCTGTTGGAGATGAGCCTAGTATTCCAAACAGATGTTCCTTAGTAGAAGAGGTCAACAATCCATATCTAGACCCATCCTTAATGTTTTAACCCTTGTGCTACAGAAGGATTTATTTCATGTCTTCTAAATCTTTTCTTGCTCAATTCTTTGAGGTCTTTTCGCTGTCTCATTAATCCTTTGGTCCCATTTTTACAGGGCCTTTTTCACACAGACAAAGTGATCCCAACCAATCAAGGATAGTACAGTCATCATGATGATGGCATGATACTTTGTAGACAATGAGGCTTGGCATGTACCAACTCCACAGACTGAAGGAAACACTGTATTTAGCATCACAGTCAAAAAAAAGTTTGGGAAACACAGGTTTAAAACATAGAATAGCTTGATACACTCTATTATTAGTGAATAAAATAGGTTAGACACATGGGGATGTCACTATTGCATTGTTTGGGAGAAGATGGATTTAAGACTATTCTTTTGGAGCCAGTGAAGACTCCAAAAAGTTGTACCTGGGGGGCATAACCAAGAATTTTGCTCCTCATTTTAGCAGCTGCCAATTTTATATTTTGAGACTCAAGGTACTAAAACGTTTATACTTGAATCACAGATGGCTACACAACAGATGACATAGAATTTTACTGGAGAGGTGGGGATAATGCAGTCTCTGGAGTAGAGAAGATTGAGCTTCCTCAGTTTTCTATTGTGGAATACAAACTTGTGTCCAGGAATGTTGTCTTTGCCACAGGCAAGTACTACTTGAGTTACAAATATTCAGTATTGCTAACTTTCTTGCTTCTGCTAAGTTTTATTTTTACATGGCTATAGAGGTGACTTAAATTGGGTTGTCA
Organism: Tiliqua scincoides; assembly: GCF_035046505.1. Taxonomy (NCBI): domain Eukaryota; kingdom Metazoa; phylum Chordata; class Lepidosauria; order Squamata; family Scincidae; genus Tiliqua; species Tiliqua scincoides. The sequence goes on from NC_089823.1 coordinate 88,850,105, forward strand.
GATCATATTTTCAAGAAAGGACACTGCTGTTACAATAGCTGAAATAAAGTATAGCTATTATGTTTCATCCTTTTTTGTAATACTCTGGAATCAGGGTGGTAAAATATAGTATCACTGTCCATTGTGACACTTGGAGTTGGGCCAAGCAAAATGTCCTGGAACATTTGTGAACTAGGACCATTTTAGCAAGGTAGAAATTAAGAGCCATAATAAAGGAGGGTGAGTGTGTGGATTCCTGATTGACTTTTAGCCCTTGATGAATTTGGAACTATGAAGTGACCTTATACATTGGTCCATCTTGCCTAGTAATGAAAACTTTCACTGGCAGCATGTTCTCATGGTCTCAAAATGAGAAATCGGAGAAATCTTTTTTAGACTTGTGAATATTTTAACTGGAGTTGCCACGGAACATGCCTACCCAGACCAAACTGCATCTGAAGTAACACCCAAATTCTAAGCTCTTCTTTTGTTGAAATGTGCGTACAAGATGGTCCTCTTTGCGGATTCAGTATCCATAAATTTGACTATTTTCAGATTCTAAACTTGCGGCATCAGACAGATCTTTACCCTCCAGGTGAGACTGGTCATCTCCAGAGGGTTTTTGGAGGCCCCAGGAGGCTGCATGCGGCCCTAGGCCTCAGAAGGCCTTAAAATGTCACTTCCAGTTTTTCCCAATAAACCAGAACTGATGTTCTAAGGCCTTCAGAAAGGCTACCAAGGCCGTGCACGGGCTTCAGAACAGACTGCAGTCGTGTTCGGAGATCTGGGGTGCCCTGATCCATTGATTTCATTTTCTGCGAGTTTCAGCATCTGCGAGGATTCTGGGAACTGAACCCCCAAGGATGCTGAGGCATGACTGTACCACTACCATACCTTCCCAAAAGTGCAATAAGAAACAGGACTGCAGCAGTAGCCTGCTTCCGCCATCACAATTATTTCTATTTCTTCTTCAAAACACACTGGGTGAGAGGAGTCCGGTCTCTCTTGTCTGCTCCCAGAATCATCCAATCCAGCCTAGTTTGAAGAACCTGAAGCAGGATGAGGCAGAAGCAATGGCAATAATGGTGAGAGGAAAGTTTGGGCTACTGCCACAATCCTATTTCCAGTTGCTGTCTTGTAAAGAGAGTGATCAGGAAAAAGATAGCAGCAGCCCCCAACTCCTTCAGCCTGACGGCAGCACCAGATTCTGGGCGAGGGGCTAAGCTGCTACTATCCCAATTTCCTGCTAGTTCACTCTCTTTTCCCTGGGAGGAGACCAAGCAAAAAGAGGATGGTGGTAGATGAAGGGTGGTGATAGATATGACATGAAGATGTGACACTACAATAGTGTGGGTGGTGGGTCAGTAAAGGCAAAGGGTGTGGAGTGCAGAAAACATATACCAGATTTGCCTTGTTTCACCCCTCCCCTTCCAGGGAATGGAGACCTGCCAGAGAATAAACCAAGGAACTGCTTTATCAAAATTGCGTGCTTGATTGCTAAACTGTGGTCCTTCACCAAAGTCTCTAAAAGTTCTCCAATGGGCAATGGAATAGCACTGATAAAAGAGTGATAATATTGAGTTGTAAATGAGAACAGGAGCAATACCTGAAGGTCAGAAATCAGTCACTTTGGTATAGCAGGAAGCATTAATTCACGGGGCAGCTTCCTAAAGCCAGTTCTGTGGCATGAGCAAAGTCATCAGTCAGAATTTCCCCAGTGAAAAGATTTCAGGAGTAAAGCTAATCAAGCTAATGTGCAAACAAGGTAGCAGGGGAATGACTGTGGATTTAAAAAAAAAAAACAACAATTTTACAGTGGTGGCTGAAAATGCCCAATTGATTGATAATGTAAATTATCTTCATCTGTTCAAAAAATTTCAAAAGGTAGATTACTAGTTTTTTGTTCACAAGAATGATAGGTTTCCTGATTCTTGCATTAATTTTAGTGCAAATGCACTAAGCAACGTTTCATTCACTGATCTACAGATGTCAAAACAGTATATCAACATTGTTTTTGTTTCTGTGGAGGGTGAAAATATTCTGCCATTAATGTCTTCAATATTTATATTGAATGAAAAAACGTAACTAAGGTTTATTGCTTTTCCTCTCTTTCTGATAGGTGCCTATCCAAGACTGTCATTGAGCTTTAAGTTGAAGAGGAATATTGGATATTTTATTCTTCAGACCTACATGCCATCAATACTAATTACTATTTTATCATGGGTGTCTTTCTGGATCAATTATGATGCTTCTGCAGCAAGAGTTGCCCTTGGTATGGAATGAGGATAAGTGCAACATTAGCATGTCATTCCAAATAGAAGTTGTTAGGGCTTGCAGCATGTTACTATTCCAAGATCACTTATACAAAAAGCATATCATCTTGTTTTGACTCTGAAGCAGTACACTCACCCCTCAGTGATATGACAAAGGGCCCAATCCTATCCAACTTTCCTGTGCCGTTGCAGCCACAATGCAGCCCCAAGGAAAGGGAACAAACTTTCCCTTACTTTGCGGATGCCTCCACGACTGTCCTTTCACTGTACAGTACAACACCTGCTCGTTGGCCCTGCTTCAGCTTTGGAATGTTGGATAGAATTGGGCCCAAACACTATGAAATTTCTAATTTAGTATCCAAATAGTACGCAAATAGTATCCAGCTTTCTTTGCTGTATAAACAATTGTGTGGTGGCTTGAAGATTGGGTACAGCAAAAGCTGTCTGTGAGTTCCATTTCCCCTTCAGTTATCATTTTGTTGTTTTTTTTTTTGGTTGGAGATAGGGAAACCAGAAATAAAAAAAATAAAGAGTCCCTTGCTGTCTAACCAAGTTCTTGTGGCTTTCCACTTGTTACATCATAGATTTGGCGTAGTGGAGAGTCACATCTGTGTGCCTAACCCCCATACATTTCAATAGTACTTAAAAATACCGAATTTTCTCTGAACTGGACCCACAATCCAGTTCTCTTCTCACACCTGCAAAATGTATACAACTGGCTATATTAAGGGTTTTTAAAACTTTCTAGTTTCAAGAATATTTCCATTTCAACTTGTCTGCTACAAAACACTTACATGTTGCAAAGGAATCCTAAGGCACAAATTCTGTTCTCACAGGACTCTGCCCAGAACCGTTGAACCTTATTGTTGTTCCATATGAATGAGCTGCCCATTCCACCATAACTCCCTGCACAGGGATGCAGCAGTGCCAAAATGGTGTCCTCTGTATCCTGTGGGGGAGTTCTGGCATGTTGAAGACTGCTGATAATCTTCTAAGGAATTCTAGTACTCCTGGAACAGGCTTGGCTATAACAACTCTTTACATTGGCACCCCCCAAAGAAGCATGCGAAACATAGGCTTGGAATGATTGAAACTTTATAAATAAACAAAAAACCAGCAGCAGGGAAAAAATTATATAAAGTTCCCCAGCATGCTGGCATCTAATAGCCTGGAGGAAATGGTGCTGGCCATCTACCTCCTTCTGATCCCAATCAGGCTTCACATCTTGACTCAAGGTTTCATTCAATCAAGGATTGAAGGGTCAAGGCAGCCAGCCAGCACAGACTCATAAAGGAAATCCTTGTGTAAGTCTTTGCTAGAACCAGCCAAAGGGCTCGCCAGCCAGCCTCATCAATTCAGACAAGTGTTGTCAGAGCAGTTCTGGCTTACTCCTTGGCCTTGCTAACCTCAGCAGGTATGCTGGCCCCTGCTCCTGGCTACCCAACCACCTGCGTAGCCCAAACACACTTGCAAAAACCTCCCAGTTCAACCACATCCAAATGCCAGTCTGGGGAAGGTGAAAAAACTGCCAACCAACAGCCAATCAAGTTAGCAGCAAAAATTCCTACCTGGCCCCTTAAAAGGCGACTAGCTAATCTCAGACTGAATATAGGGTGGGCCGGCAGGGCTTGCCAGCTCGGTGCAGCCTACCAGCCTCAGCAACAGCTGCACCATGCCCCTCAGCTAAACGGGCAGCCAATTGCCTGCCTGCATTTTCCCCCTTCTACCTTGCATGCAGAGGGGGTGGGGCAGCGCAAATGGCAACAGGACTGCAAGCGTCCCATCGGAAATTTGTTCATAAAGTTTAAAGGGAAATCCCTTTTTAAGGTTGGCTTCGTATCTCTTTCACGCAAGGAATTTTTGACTTTTCAGGTCAAATGTGATACTATTTCACGTGTCACAAAGTTTCAGCAGTTTAGCTGAAGAGTGCTTTTAGGTTAGCAAAATCTGATTTATAGCAAGTTGCATGTAAATATTTTGGAAGCAAACTCTTCAATGCTATACATGTTCCTTGTTCCAAATCACTTTGGTTATAAGAGGCTCTGCATCCAAGAAATATTAAAGCATCACTCTGGGTTTTTGCAAAGACATACTAATGCTGTTGCCACTTTTTCAATTTAATTTATTCTCTCCCGATGCTTAAAAGCTTCTTGAAATGATTGTTATACAAAGACGGGGAAGTAAATGGTATTTGGAAGAGTTTAATAGGCCTACTTTTCTTCTCACTTTTTTAGGTATTACAACTGTGCTTACTATGACAACGATCAACACGCATCTCAGAGAGACTTTGCCTAAGATTCCCTACGTCAAAGCCATTGACATGTATCTTATGGGTTGCTTTGTATTTGTCTTCTTGGCCTTACTTGAATACGCCTTTGTCAACTACATCTTCTTTGGGAAAGGCCCTCAAAGGCAGAAAAAACTTGCTGAAAAGACCGCCAAAGCAAATAATGACCGTTCTAAGTTTGAAAGCAACCGGGTAGGATTCTTCATGTCATCTCATTTTAGCCTAATTTTCAGCTGTGATATAATGTGGAGAGTTGAGATTAATTTGAGAGTTGAGATTAGTTGAGAATTTAGGCTGCACTACTATACAGGAGTAAGTCCCATTGAGCTCAGTGAGACTTACTTCTGAATAAACATGCATAGGATTGCACTGTTAGTGTGCTTGCCATATGAGTTGGGTTGTGTCACTGGCTGATGTAGAAAACCACAGTCACATCCAACATTATTTGTGAGTAGTTTTTGTCAGTCATGTTAATCACTATGACCTGTGAGCACCCAAAGAACCAGAGTGGGAAGGTTAAAGGCTGTTGCCAAACATTCCCCTGGCAGGCTGCAGGGTCACAAATGTTGGTATCTCAAGTGACCAATGAATGAACCTTGGGTTGGAAATTCTCCCCCCTTAAGGATATTTCTGTTGCCCCGTGGCATACTCAGGGATAGAGAACCTACTAAGCCTAGAATGGGAGGTGCCAGAACTGTGGTTACCACTTCTGCCATAGCCATCACCTTGTAAAAGTTCTTGGAGATGAGAGAAAGTTTGCTGTGGAGCCCAGCCATGCCTGAACATTGTCACCTCTTTTCTCTAGCAGATAGGAGGAGCAATTATGTAAAGTTTTTTGTTTTGTTTTTCTGTTTGTGAGTTTCTCGTTAATGTTAATTGTGTGTTAGTACTAAAACACAATGTCCACTTGTGCTGTAACAGAAAAAGATGTCCTGTTCAATTACAATAGCAATTTTTAACCTTTTTCATCTCATGGCTCACTGAGAAGGCGCTAGAATTTTTAAGGCACACAACCAGGTTTTTTGACAATTGACAAGGCACACTGCACTGCCAGCTGGGGGCTCACATCCTCCAGTGGCCCTACAAATATACGACCCATCCTGAAATATATGACCAAGTGGGTCATGGCTCAGTGATTGAAAATCAGTGGAAATTGATTGATCGGATGCATGTGGAGCTCTTTCCTTTGGGAGACTTGCCTCTGAATTCAAGATGAAAACCCAGATGAACAATAGTGCTGAAATGGCCACTGCTGTATCCTGTGGGCACCGAGGCAGCCACCAGAGTCTCCTCAGGATAAGAGAGCATTTGCTCCCTTACCCCAGGTAGAACGCAACCAATAACAATGGTTCTCCTTGGATCTGCTCCTGCTGTTGAGTAGGCACAAAATTGAGTAGGCCCAGGTCAGGTTTTCTGGGCAGGGAGGAAGCACAGGATATGGTGTCAAAGGCTGCCGCCATCTCCGTCCCCATCCTGGAGCTGATCCTCCCCCTACCCAGTTCCACTTTCCCCCCCACCTGCAAAACTGTCCACCATCCAGCAGTAATACTTACCACTGGCCGTTCCACGTTGTCATCCTCTTGGTGCTGAGGCCAAGTGCCGGTGCTCCTTGCTCCCCAGGTGCCGTGAACACACTTTACGGCATGTTCATGACACCCAGAGCCAGCAGTATGAGAGTACCACAAGCGCTAAGGCCCATCGGCCATAAGGCAGCTCATTTAGTTAGAGATCTGGAACTACATATGTCATCTGCAAGTATATTGCCAGAGAAGAATTCTGTAATGTTTTCCTTTGTGTTCCCTTGTGCAGGAGGGTAGGCTAAATATGATATAAATGTTTAGACATGTCAGAACAGTAAGCTAAAGTGAAGTGCCCGTATTCATCTGTGTACTGATGAATTTTTTACTAGTTGTATTCTTACAAGTCATCACCCTGAGAAAAGATAATTGGTGTTTATCTAACAGCAGCATGAAGGAGAATTGAGACTCATGCCTCAAGTATGTAAAACAGGTCACAGGAGAACAGTTTGTGATGGAGACGGTTGAGGAATCAAACAGGAGTGGGAAAGTGCTTACTCCTTAGCTAGTCTTCCAGGCACTCTTGAGGAGTGCCTTAGCCCACACACAAAGAGCAGATACTTGTGGTTCCTTGTACTCCATTGGTTATGAATGTGCTTAGGACTGTTTATTGGTTTTTTAAAGTTCTGCTTTCTACAGTGTTTGGTAGTTCATTGGCTGCTACAGCTCATGTTATGCAACAAAACTTTCTCAGCAGTCGGCAGGCATTGTTTAAGGTTCACTTAGGCTGGACAGTGAATTTCCCCATCAGAACTTTGAGATAGGAAAAAGCAGTGTCAGAAGGCTGGTAAATGGAAGCTGGTAATTTCAGTTTGTACACATTTAGGTGCAGGCCTCCTAATGAAAGCTATCTAATCTATCTTATCCATTTAGGAATGTTTAATAATTCAGCATATATGTTTCGATTCAGCATAGAAATCAGCGACTACTTCTAATATTGTATCGCTAGAATTCTTAATACAGATGATGATAAGGAGGAACTTAGTACAATATTAATTCTCTGTACTAAATGGAAATAAAATAAATCCCTCATATAGTTTGCATATATAGTTCAGTAACACTTCACTGTTATCTTCAGCCCACCAGATGCCTCAAGGAGCATGCAAGACAACAAGATACCTGAATCCTGTTGCCATTCCCTTGCACCTGGAATTCAGAAATAGACTACTTCTAGAACCAGGAGGTGTATCCATCACGGCTTGTGACCTGTGATGGACATTTCCTCCATAAATCTATTCAATCTCCTTTTAAAGGCATCTAGACCAGGTTCCATCACCACATCCTGCAACAGAGTTCTACAGGTTATTTATGCACTGGTAAAGACTATGTGGTAGGTAAAGGAGGGTCAAGGAAGAGTTGCTCTAGAGCAGGGGTGCTCAATACGTCGATCGCGATCGACCGGTCAATCGTGAGGCAAAATGAGTCGATCACAGGCTTCTCTCCCATCCACGCATCCCTGGGAGTGAGCCCTGTCCTGGGAGTGACGCTCCCTGGGAGTGAGCTCCCTGGAGGTGACGCATCCCTGGGAGTGAGCTCCTGTCCACGCATCCCTGGGAGTGAGCCCCGTTGACTTTACTGGGACTGACTCGTGAGTAGACCTGGAGAGGAGCCGCTGGCAGGCTTCTCTCCCGTCCACGCATCCCTGGGAGTGAGCCCCATTGACTCTACTGGGGCTGACTTACCTTTCCCCTGTTTTTGCACTGGTATGTATGGAGATCTGCCCCCCCCCACTTCCATCTGTTGGTTCTGTGTGCAAGGGGTTTTGCACTGGTCTTGCTGTGATGTCTATATAGAGATCTTCCCTCCCCCACACCTTTCCCCTGTTTTTGCACTGATCTGTATAGAGATCTGCTCCCCCCCCCACTTGTATTGGAATCGAGGAAGATCTGGTGAGGAGGTAGATGTGGTGTCAGCAGTGGCCCCTTTAAGGGTAAGGCCTGGGCATCCAGCAGAGTGTGCTGCACAGCTGCAGCCACTTGAAGGCAATAGGGCCCTCAGGGATATAAGAGCACCTGAGGCTGGAAGGGCTCCACTTATTTATGTGAGTCAGCCTTTTCCTACATGAAGATCATTAAGTCCTAGTACCTTTCCACCATGACTGATGAACATTTGGAAGTGTGCTTGAGGCTGGCTGTCAGCAGCTACTGTCTGGACTATGCATCCTTGGCTGATTCACTTCAGTGCAAGTCATCAAAGTAAGTCATCATCATCATTAAGTTGTGTTGTGCAATATTGGCTCATGTGGTTATGCAAGGTACACCAACATACATTGTACACATAAATGTTATATGTTATGATGGCGCGAACATTGTAAAAAAAACTCTGGTAGATCTCCGGGCCTTGCTGGGTTTCAAAGTAGCTCTCGAGCCAAAAAAGTGTGAGCACCCCTGCTCTAGAGGTTTCATAAGAAATTGGATAGACCTCAAGGAAAGTAAAGTACTCAAGAGCAGACAAGCTCCATAAGTCTCATGCTGAGTCCAAAAGCAGCTGGGATATGTTTTGTCTTAAGCTCCTTAACATGATCATATTCATTCGTTTTAGTTTTGTTTTCTCTTCTCCTCCTGTCATTTTCACATTATTTACTCCTACTTTTGAACAGTTAACACTAGAGATGATATTTGGAGAGGCAAAAAATGAAAGTAGAACACAGAGGTGGTCAGTTTGGAAAGAATTTCTAAGAAGTGACTGATCAAGAAATTCAGTAATTTGATATATCTTTTAAAAGTTGGCTGAGCCAGAAACTCTATCTCCCCACCCCTTTCAGAAGTTCTGATTTTAATTATTTGCTTTATCTCTCTAGTACAGCAGTTCCCAAACTCTCCAGGAGTTTGGGAAGTGCTGTAAGTCTTTGCAGAGTAAGGGGAAAGGCAGCGACCCAATTCCCAAGACCACTCTGCTGCCAGGAGTGAAGCAGACTTTTTATTACTTACCTCCACCAGTGCCGGCCTCCAGGGGGGAGGGGCTACCAGAGTGCCGCTGATGCCTCTGCAGGACTCCCCAAGCCTCTGATTAACTAAAAATAGTGATTGGAAACCACTTCTGTTTTTCGGTCATGAAATTAGAAGTGTCCGATCGCTATCTTTAGTTGGTCAGAGTCTTGGAGAGCCTTGCAGAGGCATCTGTGTGGCTCCCCACATCCACTGGAGGCTGGTATTGTCCATGTATTTATACAGAGTAGTGATGCATAGCCATGTATGCATCTAACCAGGTCCCTCTTGTGCAGTTTGATTGTCCTAACAGTTTCCAGTTCATCTGGCCCTTTCTTGGCAACGATACTTGTCACTAGTGGTAAAGAATATAGCAACACAATTAAAAGAAAATATTGTTCTTCCTCCTCCTCCTCCTCCTCATCATCAAGGGTTTCTTCACACTGGATTTTATTGTGGACTGTTGCTAATGTTACGGTTACCGTAATGCCCATATGCTCTCTGCTGTTTATATTGATGATGATAACTGGGAATTGGTGTGGCATAATATTGAAAATTTGAGGTGATGAAAAGGAATGATATTCCTACTACAACATGGCACACACCTTTTTGTAGGAAATCCCACAGATGGCCACAGTTACTGGTGGATAGAAGATGCAGATGTTCACATTTTACTATTGTCTGCCCAACCACATTTTTGAGTGTTGTTGTTTTTTTCTGGGTTATACATGCTTGGATAGATTGCAGTGTAAGTTTGGACAATCTGTCAGTGCAATCCTATCTTACTCTGGAACAGACAGGCCAGCAGGCCAGAATCAGCTGCGCCGGAGGCAAGGGGAAACTCTTCCGCTCTGTGCTGCTCCAGGAATGAGGTTGGGTTCTGGCATAACTGGCGGGTCCCAGCCCCGCCTCCTGCTCCCTGCCCACCCCCTGGAATGCACCCCACTCTGGAACTCCTCCCCCCTACCTTCTCTCTGCCTCCTCCCCACCCTCCCCAGACTCCTGCATAGGCCAAGCTTAGCGGACGCAGCCTTACCTCTTTGCATCGGTGCAGAGGCTCGATACAGCCTCCATGGGCCAGTGTGTGTCACTGTGCCGACCCAGTCGACACACGAGGAGATGCAAACGTGCTTTACGGCACACTTAGGATTACGCCCTGTGTCATTTAAAAATCAAGAAAATATGTATGTTTGCAAGTATCATGGACCCAGCGCTGCTGTGTCTCATAGCTCCTTCTCCCTCGCTGAGGCATACTTTCTGATCATGTTATCTGAGATGGATTGTGCTCACTAGTTTTAACAGTAGCACCTCAAACACAGCTATTCAAAGACCTGCCTAAAGATACCTAAATATGTAAAGATGGAGTAATTAGAATATGGCCAAAAGCCTGCTTGCCCACTCTCCTAGGCAACAACCAATGTCCTCCAGCGTGTTTCTTAGAGATGTAACACAGTAGTTGAGGGCCAAATAATACAGCTTGCTGACTTTCATAGGGCAGTGTCAGCAGAATCAGTCAGAAATAACTTTTCCCATGCAGTCCAAACAAATTATTTATACAAGATCCTATCCCTCTTTTCCTGGCCCAACACTCCCTCTGAGGCTCTTTGGACTTAGGCCAAACAAGTAGCTGGTGTGAATCCAAGGAGACCCATACAGGGTAATAGAAAACCAAAGTACATCTTCATTTCTCTGGGTTTTGTCCAGTTGCTCCAACTAATATGTTAACATGAGAATGCTGAAAAGAGTAGACAAGATTCTAATGTGTTGTAAACATTATGAACCGACAGCACAGGAAGTAACCTGCAGTGCAAATTTGTCCTAAGTAACCTGTATTATAAGCACAATAAGGAAACAATATCACTTTTCGGTGGAGCAGCCCCTCCACATGGATGGTACATGTGAAATGTAAAAAAATAATTTCTGCCTGGACATTTATTTATTTGTTTGTTTGTTTAAAAGTAGCATGCCAAGGTCCCTTTATATACAAAAATATCTTAGGAGAAGTGTTGGAGCACATTTCATTGCATGTGCCAAATACCTGCGCCCAGTCCTTCAGCCGCTATGAATTGGCTTTGTTTCTCTGAAAAGACGAGGGAGTATGACCAACTCACAGTGTTCTTACAACATTATATGTAGGACAACCCAATCCTATCCCTCACCAGTCTGCACAATTCAGCAGCACTGATGCAGAGAATACTGCTTGCAATTGGGGTGTGCGTGTGTGCCTGTGTGACCAGATGGACCAGGAGAGAGAAGTAAAAATAATTTTTACTTACCTCTTTGTAAGCCACCTAGCTGCACAAGTCCAAGGAGCCTCAGGGGGAGGAGAATCGGACTTGGTGTGTGGTGCTGAGATGCTTCCTCTCCTGAACCACCCCCAGCCTAGTCCCTTCCCCTATCCTCCTCCAAACTACCCCACCCCTGACACTTTACCTACTCCAGCAGGGCATCTGGGAGCCACTGGCACACACACGGGTCCATCCCCATCTGTTTGCACTGGTGACTCTGAAGTGCATGGCAGCAAAGTGGCTTTTGCACCATTGCAGTGGGGCTGACGGCACCAGATCATGAGATCCACTGCCATGGGCTCTGAATAGGATTGGTCCATTAGGCAGTTTCTGATTAATAGACTGAAGCATATCTTTAAAACAGTACTTTACAACCCAATCCTATTCAAATCCCCCCTCCGGCCAATGAGGAGTGTGTGCTGCATCCTGGAGGGGGAGCAATCCAGGAGGTCTCCTTCAGGTAAGGTGTATTTGTCCCCTTGCCTGGGAGTAAGTCTCCTCTGCCCTGAATTTGCTGCTGCAAATCTAAGTGGACTTGGGTAAGTGGATTGAGGCTGGGAAGGAAGGCTGGGAAGAGGCTGCTACTGCGGATACCATCCCCTTCCCAGCCTTAACGTCACTCATCCAGACTGTCCCATTCCTCTCCCTCCCTTCCCCATCCCCCCCACCCCCTTTTCCAACTTAGTGGTGCAAGGGCTTTTTGGGAGATAACTGGCGCAAAAACGCTCACCACTTTAGCGGCAGTCCTGGTGCACAGAAAGGTGAGTTGCATTTTGCAACCATTGTAAAGAACATTGTGCTGCCAGAACACAGGTTCTGGTGGCAGAGTGGGCCCATAGGATTGGGTCATTAATCACCTTTCCTAATGAATCAGTTGCTGCCTGTGAATTTGTATTGGAATTAATTTAAGGCTTCATTACATGTTTGAAACATGTGTAATCTATTTGATGAAGAGACAGAAAGCTATCGAGTGCTCTCATTAATCTATAAGGAATTATACCTCAGGGCGGAAACTATATTTGACTTGGTATTTTTTAGGCATGAGGCTGTAAGTCAGGACTCATTTTGTTCATATTATTTTTGATATTTATTTCTAAACCATTAGGTATGTGTGAATATTTGTCTCTGTGTATTTTTCTACAATGCATCTTACAACCCAATCCTATCGGGCTTAGCTGCCGCTGCTGAAACTAGCGTTCTGGCAGTGCTGTCTGCCCTATGGCACTTGCAAACAGTGCTCCAACTGCGCATGAAGCTGCATGTTTCTAAAATGCAAGTGGAGAGGCCAGAATAGCCCTGAGCATGGTGGCAGGGCAGGCAAGGCCACCAACTCAGGTAGGAGAGCAGGAGGAGGCAGAATGGGCCAGAGGGAGGGCAAAACTGGGGGGGGGGAGGTTTGAGAACGTGATGGAGACAGAGGGGTGTTACCCAGCATGGGTGACTTGCTGTGGATGCCATGCCTTCTGATAGCAGCCAGCACATCGCCTTTGTCTCCTCAGTCTTGCACCAGCTGAAGAGCAGGGACAGGTCCAAGGAGACCTACTGGCGATCAGGAAGCTTACAGGGGAATAAGAGAGAAAGGAAAATAATTTATCCTTTCCCTCCTGCCCCCCACCCACCATGGCACAGCCCATGTTTACTATGAGGGGTGGAAAGGTATGGGCAGTTCTGCACTTGTTTATTTGTTTGAGAGATTTATATTCTGCCTTTCTCATGCTGATGAAGCAAATGGCCAAGGCGGCTTACAAAGCTCCATAGCAGAGTACAAATGAGTTTTTACAATTATATGTGCAGGTCGTAGAACCATCTTTGAATCCCTCACAGTGCGATCTGGCACCTGGGTATGCCTTCTGAGCTTCTGGCAGGAGCGGTTTCAGGTTGGCCAAGCTGTAAAGAATGACTCCTGGCTCTCTCGTCTCATGACAGCTTTTTCAGCTTTCAGTCTCCCATCCAAAATTCAACCAAGACCATTCCTGCTTAGCTTTCTTTCAACAGCCTTCTGCTTAAGCACCAGACCGCACATGCTGCCTGCCCACCAATTTATCCTCATTGCTGATGGGTGTTTCCTTGTTTCATGAACAATGGAGAAATTAGTTGTCTCAGTTTACCCTGCATCATCCCATACATGTGATAAACCTGCACAACCAGTATGAAGGAAGCACACAAAGTCCACCTTCCTAGTCATGCAGGCATATATCACATAATGTAGTAGTAATTAATTTGAATCCTTAACATCTGTAGGACCTGGATTTTCTCTTGCTAATATGTGTACAAGTGGAAATCAGCTTAAACTGGGCACCCTGTAACATGTGTACTTCTTGAGCTAAGAAGAACAATAGTACTTCTTGAGCTACTGTGGGAGGACAGATAATTCCCAACGACTTCATACTGGAAGTGAACAAAGCTAGCATATGGTTTATTTTATGTGTGTTGAAAATTAATGTTCATATGGAAATTTTTTCCAGAGATTGAAAGCTTGACTAGATGTTACAAGAAAGATGAAGCAGATGCTACTTTGTGCTTCTTTCCTCATATTTCTTGAAACATCTAGGTAAACTCAACATGTAACATGATGTTATCGTGCTGTGTGTTGCCCACTGACTAGCTCAAGAGGGGGTAGTTAGGTTTGGACTGTTAATGTTGGATTGGGGGCTTTCGGGTTGTTTTCAGGCTGGAGTGAGCTTTTCTTGGGAAGAAGGGGATGCCTCTAGGAAGGGTGGAATGTTCTAGGGAAGAACTAGATCCAGAGACAGGTCAATATCTGAGTGGGTTGGATGGCTGTTGGCAAGGAATGTTTACTGAACCACAGTGAATATTTGGCATTGTCCACATTCCAGTCTCTCATCATTCTATTCTTTTCAGGAAAAAAGAGGCTCACAAACAATTGTTGCTATGTTATTATGAAAATGACACTCAGTGCAATCCTATGCATGTCTAAAAAGTAAGCTCCGTGGCATTTAATGAAGCTTACTCTCAGGGAAGTATAGGATTGCAGCCTCTGTATGGTTTTTGGAGGGAACCAGAAATCTCCTTTTCTGAACCTTTTCTAAAACCACTGCTAGATTAGTACCCCAGTCCACTGCATGAAACTTCACGCAAATCTTTGCAAACATGAAATAAATTGTTCGTGTTCAGGGAGGGCATAGGCTGAATTCAGAAAGTTCAAAAAGTCTGAGAAATACTGACCTGTATAATTGATGATGATGATGATATAGAACTTCAGAGTGTTCCAAGTCCTTCATATTCACTGTGTACGTAATCCTTACAGAACAGCTTTATGCTAACTGGATGCAGGATAACTACTGTAATATATTCTAAATTTTATTTTCCGTATATAAAATTAGGTGTTACTCCTTATTTCAACAGAAATACAGTTAAATTACTATTTAAGTGAAAGAAAAACTAACTTTATATGAATGCTACTTGTATAAGTCCTAATCAAACTGTGCACTGCACTTTACTAATAGACAGTGGTGTACCTAGAGGGGGACAAATGGAGCAAATACCTTGGGTGCCGAGCTAGGGGGCCCCCACTGAGACCTGCTCCTCCTCCAAGAACTGCACCAACAGTGACTGCAGGAGTGCAGCCACTGTCAGTGTGGTTCTACACAGCCCTGAGGGCCGCCCCCTCCCCTTTCGTTAAAGGGGAGGAGAGGGGAGCGGCCTCAGATGTGGCTGAGAACCACACTGAGTGGCTTCAGGAGCACAGCCACTCTGCATGGTCCCTGCTGGTCTGAGCTCTGCCTCCCCTCCACCAGCAGAGCACTCCCACAGCCACTTTCAGCATGGTTCCCATCCACGCCTGACACTGCCCCCCTCTCCTCCCCTTTAATGAAAGGGGAGCGGCAGCCCTCAGGGTGGGGAGAAGCACCGCACACCTCCACTGATTTCAGAGGAGATGCACGCCACTTCTCCAACGTCAACGGAGTGCTTCACGCCTCTTAGAAGTGGCACGAAAGGCTCCATCAGAGTGCTTTGGGGCCATTGGAAGTGGCACCCATGAGGCAAGTGCTGCCCGCCTCCTGGAAACGGTGCTAACCTGTCCTGGGTGCCACTTCCAGCAGCCCCAAAACACTCCAATGGAGCTGGAGAAGCCACACGTGTCTCCTCCAAAATTCAAGGAGGCATGCACTGCTTCCACCCTCTACCTCCCCAGCAGAGCCTGGGCTGCCTCCTTCATTCCCCCTTTTTTTTTCAAAGGGGGAACAGAGGAGGCAGCTGCCTGGAAGTAATTGCAATGAAGATGACATCATTGCAATTACTTCCAGGTCAGGGGTGGGGTGGGGAACAAAGGCAGAGTTGGCCCTGGGTGTGGGAAAGCCTAGGACCACCTCTGCTACTAGATGTGGCAAAAAGCATCCTTCAGCTAATTTTAATGGGAACTAGTTCCATATTTAGATTATAAACCATCATTACATGTTAGTACAGGTAGCTTTATGTATCTAAAACAGCTGTGAACCCCTGTCCTTGTGAATTTGTTTCTAACTAGGTGGACATGCATGGGAACATCTTGCTAACATCTCTTGAAATTCACAATGAAGTTGCAAGCAATGAGGTCACCACAAGTGTCACTGATCCTCAGAATTCAACAATATCCTTTGACAACTCAGGTATCCAGTACAGAAAACAGAGCTCACATCGAGAAAGCCTTGGAAGGCGTACTTTGGACAGAACTGGCACCCATGCTAAGAAGAGTCATTTACGGAGAAGGTCTTCTCAGCTAAAGATAAAAATTCCAGACCTAACAGATGTGAATGCCATAGACAGATGGTCAAGGATGGTGTTTCCTTTCACATTCTCTCTTTTCAACTTAATCTACTGGCTCTACTATGTCAACTAAATGACTGTACTTTTTAAAGAAAAAAAGACTTTAACAAGTGAAATACTATTCTGCCTGTTATTTTATATGTGTACATATGAACTTTTACACTATATATACATATATATATATATTTAAAATCCTGTTTATTTGTGTACATATATTGTGAAAGAATGTGTATTATACCCATTGTGCATATACATATACAATATATATACACCCACCCACCTGTAGAAATGTAACATTTAACATAGAATGCACATTAAATGAACTTTTTTAAAATAAAAAAAATGAAGAGGCAAGTGTCCTGAAAACATTAGGCCTTGAGAAAGCTAAATGTTGTATCAGACCGTCAACAACATTTTCCAGAGCTCTGTATCTCAAGTCAAACTTGTGTGGTATTGTTTGCAAAAAACTGTTATTAACACTGTTCATTACCTGGTACAGTTACACTGGTAAGTTCTTTAAATAATTTATATTTCATATCATAAATGTTTAAATCATTGAGCCACATTGTTTTTATTTACTAGTGGTTTTTGTTTGAAATGTTGTAATCGATAATTTTCCCTACCACAAATGGACTTCATATTTTCAGGATCAATTGTTTTGCAGTATGCAGTGAGCTGCCTAATGATCAAACAGATGGTCTTGTTTAGTATTTGTAGATTTTCAAAACACCCACCTTAAGAATCTGTTCAAAAATGAAAAGCACATTAGTGATTTTTTTTTTTAAAAAGCACATCAGTGCACTTTGTAACATACTGTTTTTCCATTGGGGCTTCTCTAACCCACTGTGTTATTTTGCTGGAAGGGAAAATCCCCTACAGCGTATTGTTGCAGAAATATAGTTTGAAATTCAACAGCTACTAACATCTTTGGCATCTTTTCTTAGACAGAATTAGCACTTTCTCTCCTCCACAGGCCTCTCTAACCTGGGGAGATTCACTCTGAAGACAACCTTAGCACATACATTCACCGGTGCATTTATGTGCTTGCTTGCTATCCTCTTCCCCTGTCTTCAGGGATGGAACCCTATATTTTATGGTGGATATTGGAATGGAGCAAGCAGGCAAACTAGATCAGTTAAATGGTAGAGAGAATTCTGTTGAGCTTCTCCCTACTATGAAACTTTTCAAATTATCAGATGGTCTACCAAGATCTGGTAATCCTGGCTAATATTCCTTTAAACATTAGCATTCCATCTAGAAAGCACTTAAGGTTAGTTCAGATTAAACAGTCTAGCTATATTCTTATTTTTTTTAAGAACCCCTCCCATGCATTCACATCACCAAACATTCTTATAACATTATTAATATAAGATATATTTGCATAATATGCATATATATGCCTATTTTATCCAAATTTTCTTTCTCGTGCTTGCTACTGGGTTTGCATGCTATATCATACTTTTGTTACTGTATTGTTACAGCTTATCTCTAGAATTAAGCTGATAGAGCACTTCTAATGTATAAATTCAATAACATAACATTTTCATATCTTTTTTGTACATATATTATATACACTAAAATTGCTAGTATAGCTGATATGCCACATTCACAAATCATAAATAATAGAGAACTATGTCATGTTTCAGAATTAAATACATTCAGTCATTTTCCATAAGCAAAATGTTGCCACTTTTGTTTTCCTTCTGATTCACATCTTCAGCCATTCTAAGCTTCTCATGTATTGGATTCTAATTGTTAAGAGCGCACACATTTCAGTGCAGTAAAGTTAGCATACTTTTAATAGATGATATCTTTCTAAGGATTAAACATGTGCTATCCATAAATAGAATATACTGCAATGAGGTAAACAGATTTCAAAAGGAGTTAAAAAAACTTGACTGGACCAAAATTTGGAAGATGAAGCTATGGGTACAGGTCACCAATCTATTGCTCCTTCATTTCATTAAGATGGCTTGCACTGTAGTTTTGATGATTGGGTTGCAACCAATGGTTTCCATAACTTGATGTGTATGGAGGAGAAGAAGCAATTTTTGTATTGGCTGCCATACCATTAAGGAACTACTGCTTATGTAACAGGAATGCTCTTGCATGTCACTCTCATGTAAAATAGTACACTATAGAAAATGTTAATACTAGGACTAAGTTGAAAACTCTCAGCCAGTTTGGGTTTCATTTTCACATAGCTTGGACAACACCTCTCTTTAATCCATTTTTCCTCATAAAACAACTTTGGAAAAACTGCTAGTTCACTATTTTGCCTGCTGATTTTATAAAAGTTTTAGCTTGTCAAAAGGGCAAGGTTTGATAGGAAAAACTGAAACCCAAGCATATACACATCTGGTTCTGAAAGCAACACAGAGCTGCAAGAAATCTGGAGTAGCTAGAGCACAAGGCTTTTTTTGAAAGAAAAAATATATAAATCAAGTCTATTTCAAATTTGCCTTTCAGCAATCCGGTTCCTTTTGTTGCCTTACTGAAATGGCTATAGATCTTTTTTTTCTTGAAAATGTCCAAATTTGGATCTGAAATATGAATCAGAATTATAGCATAAAAATCTTGCTTTAGTATGTGTGTGTATGAAAGAAGAGAAAGGTTGTCTTTTTTGCTCTGAAGTCTGTAAATAAAGATACATTTGTGTGAGGGTTTCTTGGCCAATCTGTCATGTTGAGAACTAAGGAAAATTGTAAGTATTCTCAGAGAAATGTCAGCAGCCTTTAAGAACTTCAGGGCTGCAACACTGATTTAGACAACGTGATCCATCAGCTAATTAATCTGGTATATAGAATATTATATATCAATCCTAAATATGCTATATAGAAATAGATACCATAGAACTTGGAGCACAAGCCGATGCATGTCTGCTTGTAGGTAAGCCTCATTGAATCCAATGAGGCTTACTCTACGTAAATGTGTATAGGTTTGCAAATTGCCCAATCCTGCAGCCATAGCATGCAGCTGTGCCAAAATAGCATGCAAGTTGCTCTGCCTGCTATGATGGGGGGGGAGGGTGGGATGATTTGGGATGGGAAAGGGAAAATTTTTCCTTACCCTCCATAAGCCGTAAGCAATGGGTCTCCTCAAACCTGCACCAGTGAGGGAAGGGAACAGAAGTCCCCTTTCCCTAAGGAGTCACTGGCAGCTGCCCTGTTGTGTACAGGATGCCGCAGCACTTGTTTTGGCAGAATGGGAAGCTCAGGATTGGGCTGTGAGGCCCCTGACGCAATCAGAAACTACTTCAGGTTTTCCAGAAGTACAGTTTGAGACCTCAGGGAGTACTCAGAACTCTTCGCCAGTTGGTCCTGGAGTCTCACGAGGCTCCGTCTTGCTTGGTGAGTATTGGGGGGGCGCAGCACTGTACAGAGGGCAGCATTGCAGACCTTTGCCCCAGGGCGCCTTGAGGGTAGCTGCATCACTGCAGGTGGAAAGTGCATTCCGCTGCCAGAACAATACAATGAGATTGTATTGGGCAGTTATTTTTGTATCTGTGTGCATAGGATTATTCTTATTAACTACTTATTGACTAGGATTAGTCATTTTTTAAAAGCCTGTTACAACTAGTTCACAAATAGTCAATAGATATTCTTCTTTCAATGCAGAATGACTCTTAATAACAGCACTCCTTCCAAAAGCCATCAAGCATAGTGCAGAGGGCTATTTATCTCATTCCTAAAATTTAATTCCTAAAATTGTCATATTGAACCAATACCATGCCTAAGGGTTTAATTAATGGGTTTATGTCTTTCTCCATTGTTGAATTATCAGAACATAATATAGGTAGAGGTATAGATTAATTCTTTCTGCAAATTCTTCATTTCTCTTAAAAGTTGTGGGACAACAACTTCGACCAAATGATATTGATGTTCCCAAGTGTGTACTGAATGGCCTTAACCACTTCTTTCCTCACCCAAAACTTCCAAAGATATTTTCTGATGATTATTCAATTATGTTGATTATTTAACACAATCGGCTACTAAGAGAAACTTAACTTTAGATTCATTTACAGTGCAGTGCTGTGTACACCTATCCTACTGAGTTCAGTGAAACTCCCAGCTAAGTGTGTACCAGATTGCAGCCTTACTGCCAATCCTATTGACCATTTACAGCAGTGAATCTAGCAGCCTGCAGCCATAACACAAGCCTACAAAATTGAGGGTCAGAAAGGTTTTCCCCAAACTCTATGGTGGTTTGATATGAATTTGGGGTGCTGATTCCAAAAATGGCATTCATTTTGCCCTATCATGTTGAGTTTTGTAGTATCGCCTCATTAGTGAATGGTTCAAGCAGCTTCCTCATGAGGAAGCCATGGTGTAGGGCTGAACTGGGGGCAGTTCAAGGGATGGATCTTGGTGGTAGTTGCACATGTTGGATCCTATTCCCCCTTTCCTAACCCAAGCCCACCCCCTTCTCCTCTGACTTATGCCAGCAAAATAACTATTTCTGAGGAGACCCAAATGGCCTCTGGGAGGTAAATAAAAAGTATTTTAAACATTTGCTTCAATGTCATCCATTGAACCCAGTAGGACCTCAACACCCCTGGCTTGGGTTGGATCATGCCTTTAGTTCCCAGGCAGTGAGATATTACTGTTACATTTTTGTGCTGGCACATTGCCTTACAGTGATTCACTGATAAATTAAGGTTGCAGTGCTAAATTGTCCTACTAGAAGTAAACCCCTCTGGATACAATGCAACTTACTTCACAGTAAACATGCATTGGCTGGCACTTTAAATGTTATACTTACAGCTGCATTATTTGCACAATCTGAACAATATATTGAGCATGACTCAAAGTCACAATTCTTTTCCATCTTAAACATGATTTATGGAATAGCTGTGAAAGTGAGCAAGGTACATATCCTCTTTCACTTGCTTTCCCTCTCGACGATGCTCTTGCTCCTTGACAGGCATGAAAGGCCAGCTAGCCTCATGTTTTCTGCCATGTGACTGGAGTTTCAATAGACTGGAAACAGAGCCAGGAAAAGCATTCCTGAACATCTGTCCCACTGTAGTGGAAGAGAGAATTTTGAATATCTGGATTCTGTGAAAAAGGACTTTGGTGGTCTATATCAGAGTAATATCAGCAGAAGGACAATGGACTTGTTTAACCATGACTCAAATAAAAATACCCCATAAATATAATACTGTCTAGATCAGTGATTTTCAACCTTTTTCATCTCACAGCACACTAACAAGGCGCTAAAATTTGACAAGGCACACCGCACTGTCAGCAGGGGTTCACTGTCAGCCCAGTGGCCCAACTAACAAATGATCCTCCCCAAAACTCCCGCAGCACACCTGCAGACCATCCGCGGCACACCAGTGTGCCACAGCACAGTGGTTGAAAATGGCTGGTCTAGGTGTATTAACCCCAATTTAAACACAGCCGTTACATTTTTTTTTTTTTTTTTTTTTTTTGGTGACAACAGCTCAAACATTTGAATTTATTTTCTCTTCAGCATTGAAAATGGAACAGCAAGAAATGAATAATGAAGCAGAGTTATGTACTTAAGGTCTGAAGTGTGTCCCAGTTGTAGGATGGTGGGGGAAAGTACTTCATTGAATTTGGAAAGTGTTCATCCTAGCCTGAGATGTTTTCTGATCGTGTGTACATATTTTTTGGGACAACAAATGAAATGATAATACTTTGTATAGGTTTCCAAGAACTAAAGGGACATTTAACTCAGTAATCTTCCTATAAGGATGGCCAGTACTGCACATTGCATATCTTTTGAGGGGTATAAGATCCCCAAACTTCCTCATCTCATCAGTTTCTAATTTTTTTCAGCTTCAGATATGCTGAAGCTTCAGTGCCATTTTCAGGCTTCTTCAGGTGTGATCTCAGTCAAACAATGATGACATAGTTTTAATGTTGTGCTCAAAAGCCAATCAGATATGATGTGTTTGAAAGCACCTCCCACTGCCTTCACTTTGAATGGGAGATAGAGAAAATATGTGTCTGCTGCCCAAGGCAATTTGATGGTTCTCACCATGAATGCTGAATGTCACCAGCAATTTCATTGGCTGCTAGTGCTGCATGATACATTCCAGCTCTAATTGCTAGGACAGGAAGTGGGTTAATGACTAGCTGGGGAAGAATGTGCATGGAGATATGCATTAGGATATGCAAGTGAACTCTGGTAGAAAAAAATGAAAGCATTGCATTACGCATCACAAGGAACAATTACGGCTTTGCATAACATAGTATATATCACGGGTGTCTAAACCCTGGCCCAGGGGCCACTTGCGGCCCTCAGGGACCCCCAATCCAGCCTGCAGGTAGCCCCCAGTTTCCACAGAGCATCTGACCCTCCAGAGACTTGCTGGAGCCCATGCTGGCCCAATGCAACTGCTCTCAGTGTGAGGCTGACTGTTTGACCTCTCACATGAGCTGTGGGACGAGAACTCCCTCTTCTACTTGATGTTTCACATCTGTGATGCAGCAGCAGCAGCAGAGAAGGAAAGGCCAGTCTTGCTTTGTGTAAGGACTTTTATAGGCCTTGAGCTATTGCAAGACCTTCAGTCATCCATATAAATTCCATCTCTAATATATTCATTTATGTAAATGTATGTAAATTTATTCAAATTTAAAATGCAAATTAATTATTTTTTATTCCCGGCCCCCGTCACAGTGTCAGAGAGATGATGTGGCCCTCCTGACAAAAAGCATGGACACCCCTGGTATATATCCTTTATTAAAGGAATTCGTGTCATACAAAAAAAACCCCTCATTTTTCACTTATTTTCCATACCGCATCTGCCAGTCCCTCTTCATGATCAACAGCTTTTTCTCAAGTAAATCCTGGTGTTAAAGAGAAGGAAAGAGTATGAATCCCAACGTACTGGTGCAATCTTTTTGTTAGGTGTTCAGCAAAATCTGTATTGCCTGAAGTGGACTGGGCAAACCCATCATGAACATTAAAGGAAAACAACAGCAAACTCAGGCAGACTGTACCCTTCAGGCATCAAATAAAACACAGTCAATAAAGTTCTTTGCCTCAACATAATTTTTTTTCCCCAAAGACCTTTGTAAAAAGTGTAACTTTGTTTCACATGTGGTTTAGTTGTTTTGTCTTTTCAGTTTGATGCTACATTTTTCCTCTAATGTAGCATCAAACTGAAATGCTACAGCATCATTCTATAGACTAACAGCCCCATCCTATAGAGACAGTCAGCTACTGGAACTTGTGCTCCAACAGCTGAATATGCCTTGCAGTGTCACAAAAGGCACTCTGGAAGTGTGCACAGCTGCATGCTTCTTGAACATCCTGGAGAGGCCGCAGAGACCCGGTGCACACCAGAGCGGTGGCAACACATTATCCCTACTTGTTAGGGTTTGATCAGTAAGAATGGGATCAGCTTCTTGCTCTGTCTTATAATATTTTTCAACCTATGAAGCAGCCGGGAGGAAAGGGTCTGGCTCTTACCTCTGTGTTCATTGCAGCAAAATTGAGTTCAACAAAGACACACGCACCATTTAAAATTGATGGCACCTCATGCACGTTTTGACTCTTTAACATTTTGTCATTTTAACCATGCAAAAATAATATTCTTCCCTTGCCTATTAGAGCCTTAGCATGGGTTTCTCACAGGGTAGCAAGATGCTATTGTGGATGCTACAATCAACAGTTTGTCATAGAAAGAAGGAGCTGCTTAAATGATCCAGTTACCAGTCATCTGACAGGTGATTAATGTTCATTACTATTAAAGGTATGTGTTCGCAAAGGACATTTGCTGCTTCACAGAGTGTCATGTTTTTCTAGCCAGCTCGCTAATATTGAACTTGTTGTTGTCAACCTTCCGAATGCCGATGAGAGTTCTGACATTTACAAGGCTGTAATTACTGTGTTGATTACTGGATTTCAAAAGCCAGATGCCTAAATATCATGGAAGATTCTGTAGGAAAAATTGTGAGACTTCGTTTGTCGTGTTGGGAAGTTATTTTCATTTATTGGATTGCATATATTCATATATTTCATCCACACACGGAGGGTTTCAAATGTATATTCACTAAGCTTACTGGCCCAATCCTATTGAGCATTTACGACAGTGGATCTCGCAATCCACCACCATTAGTGTCACAGTGGTGTCATAAGTGTGAATGTTGCACTGCTGTCATGCACATCAGAGTTCCTGGCAAAAACGGCTGGAGGCTCTGTGTACCCACTAGATATGGATCCAGTCTGCATTGGAAGTGCTGACAGGGGTAGGTTGTGGGCTATTTGGGGGAGGTTTGGGTTAGGGGCAGGAAGGCTTCTATGGAGAAAAAAGTCTCAAAGCATGCAGCATGGACACTTCTAGAGGGTTTGGAAGTCACGAAAAGTGAAAGAGGTTTTTACTGGGAAGGAAACCGCAAAGCACAGTGTGGATATCTCTACTGGGAGAAAGCGGTAACAGAGTTCTGCTTCCAGAGCAGAAATAGTTATAGAAATTTGCACAAAGGAAGCAAGAGCATTTCTGGGTGAAAAGAAGAGTTTGGAGCCTCTCTTTGATGTGCAGCATGACTTTCCTGGACTTGATTGGGCTTGAGGGAGTCCTTCTAGGAGCACACAAAGGCTTGATTGCTCCCCAAATCAAAGTTCATGAGAGACAAAAAGCACGGCCAGGTGTGTGCTGCATCCAAGCTCCAGTCATTGATGGGAGATACTTCCTGGCTTAGATTGTCCAGCAGCCTGGCCGCTGGGCAATCTGAAACTTAGCAGTAGGTCTTGTGCTTGCAGCAATGATCTCTCAGGATGAGGCACCCAGATTATCAAGATCATGAAGGAAAAGCGACACACAGATGTCAGCAGTGCTGTAGTCTTCCTCCCCCTAATGGTCCTTAATTGGCATGACCTCTCCTCAGAGTTCAGCTTGACATGGCCCCTTTGCAGACCAAAGTTCTGCCCAGCTCCTGAGAATGCCGGCCAGAGACCAGAATGGGGTTAGGCTAGGCTGTACACATAGAGTACATTTATAACAGGAGAACAAGGGAGAAACTGCTAGGTGCAATACATTTGACCCTCCCAGTTCTCCATTGCACTATCCCTTTTTGTTTCACTGACCATTCAGCCTGGAGAAGAGTAATGGAGAACTAGAAAACTTGCTGACTACTTGAAATATTTTAGCTGATTCTAATAAAGGGCTAATCTATGATTCTAATCCATCTAATCTATGGATTCTACTTTTATCAACTAAAAGTTTTCCTGCTAATAACTACACAGCAGAATCTCCTCAAAGATGTAGTCTTATATTACTATTGTAAAAGAATTGATTGCCACAATAAGACCAGAGCTTTGTTTGCAGGTAACAAACTTCAGATACCAAACTGCAGGAAATTCCTGGTAAGGCACTGGAATGAGCTCCCAGGTGGTTCTGCTTGGAGTCTCCAACAACGGAATGTCCTCGGTGTAGTTCATGCCACTTAGGCTGCAATTCTAACCACACTTTCCTGAGAGTAAGCCCCATTGAACAAAATAGAACTTACTTCTGAGTAGACCTGGTTAGGATTGTGCCCTTAATCCAGCAGCAGATAAAAACTGTATACATTAGGAACACAGTCAAATTTTAGGCTATCTGTGTGTACACAGTGCTCAATAAGCAGAAGAGTTTGTGATGATCTGCCTTGTGATTGCCTGTAGCACTTTGTTTTGCACTAGCTCAGCTAAACATAAGAAAATTGCTCATAAAATGTTATGTTTATAGTTACCAGAGGGAGGTGAAAGAAGAAAGGGAGTAATGCACTCCACTCTGCTTATAATTAAATTGTGTTGTTATGCTACATGCCCTCAGGATCAAACTGGTAAAACAAACATCTTAACTTCACTGGTTCAAGCACAGGCAACTTGTTTAAGTACGCATCTGATGGGAACAAGTTGTCTTTGGTTTCCTTTTCAGGTTCTCTGACCAATGTTTCAAAAACGAGCAAATGCCTGCACGATTTCCACAGATCCTGGCTATATCCCAAAGTACAGAGCTTTTCTACTCCCTCATGACAGTGCCTGCGTAACCAAGTATGTTCCCCAAGGTCAAACTTTGACCAGACTGCTATCTGGTTTTTGTAGTGTCCTGAAAACCCATTTGAACCAAGGCTCCCATCTGTGTTTTTGGCACCACACCAAAATTACCATACATACTGGACAATAAGTCAAGAAATATCTGCCAATAAATGAAGTGCAAATCATTGCTTTATCTGTGGGTCACTCAGGGGTCAGAGTTGTTCAGGCAGCCAGGAGAAGCAACATGACAATGCAGAGATAATTAAGGGCTATTAGTCTCCAGGGCATGAGTCTCTGCAACCTGCAGCCAAAGTTAACCCTTTTATTCCTCCCTCTGGAGAAAAAAGTAAGGCAGGGCTCAACACTTCCATTTCAATCAGGGAAGCCTCCTTCACTTTGGCAGGATCCCACCCAACCTTTCTGCACCCTCCTTCCATTTTGCAAATGATTGACAGAGGTCTGGTTTTTAAAACACCAGAATGTAATCCTCATTTCCATCTGAAACAAAGTCCTAGGCTGCAATCCAGTGCACCAGTACTGAAGAATAATACCCGTGAAAAGCAATGGGTCTACTTCTGAGTAAATCAAGTTGCAACTATGTGTAGCTGTGCTTGTTCACGCTCAGTTCTTGTTGCTTGTTTCTCTGCGGTACACACTCCCAGTTATGTGGTATGTTATATGTAGAGGCTCTGGCTTAACATACCAGGCATCTTAAAGAAGGATTTGATTCATGGTTCTACTGGTGGGTTTTTTTTTACCAGTAAGTGCACTTTGTTAGTGAAGACCAGAATTAAAAAAGTTAATAAATAAAAATGTATCTTATGATCTTTTACCAAATTTTTAATAAATTAGAGCCTGTACAGTTCTTGGATAACAATTACTGGTAGGTTATTTTTCAGGATCTGGCTCTGGGTAAAATCAGACAAAATTGTAGTCAGATACTCCCCTAAGTTTAAACCCCTGACTTACCTGAGGGTCATAGAAAATTCCATGTCTTTCTACCCAAAACCTGCCCTTGATTTATCTGTGAGATCAACTTATCTTCAAGTGTCCTGGATTATACAAGCTTGGTGTTTTCCCTGCTCTGTCTCAATGGTGAACAGCACCACTGGACAGGCAATGCCCATCACCTGTGAGGTGAGAGGGAAAAGGCAGATTGTGTGTGGAAACTCTTCACCACTTAACAAAGATAGGAACAACTATTTATGTGGCAGCCCATTTCTGACAACTGTGGGCCTAATCCTAGCCAACTTTCTAGCCCTGGTGCAGCTGTGCCAATGGCATGCTCTGTGTATCCTGTGGTAGCTATGGAGGCCTCCACAAGGTAAAGGAAAGTTTGTTCCCTTACTTCAGGGCTGCATTGCAGCTGCACTGGCACTGGAAAGTTGGATAGAATTGGGCCCTTCATCTCTGCCATAGCAGAGCGACATCTCATAGCCAATTATTTTTGTTGATGCCAAAGTTCTAATTTTACTCTTCCACCTGTAGAACCTTCACAAAATGACATTGTAAAATCACCATATCAGGCCTTTATCAGATCACAAAACAGCACAACTACTGACAGTAGAGCAGACACTGAGCTGAGTTATAAAGATGAAGCATGTAAGGAACCTATCGGGGCATTTTTCTTCTTCCTGTGAAGCAGAAAACTTCCTTCTAGTTCATGTAGAAACCAGAGGCTTTCAAGTAAATGATGGAAACAAAGGACAGCTTTAAGGAAAAGGATGACTGCACCCTTTGCCTCTTTCTGGTGTCACTCTGCTGTGATCTTAATAAAGGACTCCTTCCATCCATTTGTGCAGAAGCTAGAGGTGTAAATAACAGTTAGGAGAACTTCTTAATTTATCCTGAGAATGCTTGCTTGAAACAACTCCTGTTATTTTTAATGAGCGGGATATGATAACTGGAGAAACCTCCAGGGGAATGTTAAATGCTTGAAGTGTCATAATGATGAGGACAAGACTTGTTCATTAGGTTGCTATTATAGCAATGGTGATTCATTATACATGAGCGAGATGCTCCGTTTGGATGGGCTACCACCAAAGGGAAGCAGAGAAAGGGAGAGAGATGAAATAAATGGAAAGTCTTAGCCAGCTGCTTTCACATCTTCTAGCAAAGAGCCCGGGGTGGCCTTTGGATCAAGGAGACCCAATTTCTTGTCTCAGCCTTGCATTTATTGTGTTATACTGTGGCTCTCTCTCTCTCTCTCTCTCTCTCTCTCTCTGTGTGTGTGTGTGTGTCTGTCTGTCTGTCTGTGTCTGAGTGAGTGAGTGAGTGTCTGGGTGGGTGCATGAAATGGCTGTTGCTTTCATGAAACCAAGTAAAAACCATTCTTGAATCATATAACCTTGAGGTTATGTGATGACCAATTCAGAAAGGGTGATACCACTGCATTGCTGAAGTGCCTAGGGTGTCTCAAAAGCAGGGCCAAGCAAGAATACCTCCCTCAGCCCTTTCCAACTCCCGACCTGGAGTTGGGAGCTGAAGATTGCACAATCACAATCAACCTTTATTAAGCATAGAACTTAACAGTTGCCTGAGCAGTTTACACAAGAAGTTGCATTCAACAAGGTCATCAAAACAGAAATAAAAGTAGATTAAATAAGATTTCCCTCCATTTTACGTTTGGTTAAAATCTCATCAGCAACTGTTACCCTGCACATGCCTGATCTCGTCTGATTTCGCAGGCTAAGCAGGGTCAGGCCTGGTTAGTACTTGGATGGGAGACCACCTGAGAATACCAGGTGCTGTAGGCTTATACCATAGTCTTTCAAGACTGAAGGTTGCCAACCAAGCAAAATCTCATATAAAAAATCCGCCATTGGTTTTACCATTTTTTTTCATTTGTAAGTAATATCTGTAGTTTCAGTTCTTCATGACAGTTGGAATGATTGGCAAAAAACAGATCCAAATGCATGGATCTACACTTCTTGTAAAGCGGGCAATGGAGTACTGTGTGGGTCAGAGATTCCCTGTATCCCAACACACAGGGACATGTCAATCGCTGTTGCGTGGTTTTATTAAATTTCGGATCCAGTTCCTGAGAAGGGAACACATTACATCTGGCAAGCGTGAAAGCATGACGAAGCAAAGCATTATCTAAAATATATAAAAATCTAGAACACTGGCCAGGAGGGGGAAAATCTGAAAAAACAAAAGTGAGTGGGTTTTGTTTGCCTCAGCAAGGAGTCCCTGGTATTCAATATCTCTCAATCTAGAAATAATGATCTTTCTAGCCCACATCAAGGAATCATTACGCACCAGGTCCACTGATATACCAATCGATCATAGCTTACTAAAAAGGAGAATATAGCCCAAGTAAGTCCAAGAATCAGAAAGCAAGTCCTGAATCAGTGAGTTATTCCCCCTGTTAAAACAGATACTTAACCAAAAGCTAATAAATCTGCACCAGACTATACATTCAAGTCTTTGTAGTTCTGCTTCTAAGCAAAGTGCAGTGTAAGGGACACAATGGGGTAAACCAAAAATCTTATAAAGAAAAATTGTAAGTACTCTTTCCATTTCCTTATTGAAAGCGGCAATCCAGATTGGTATCCCATAAATTAATTGGATTACGACTTTGGCTTTGAAGATACACAGGGCTGTAGGAATATAGAAATTTCCCCTTGAAGAAAAGTAAGATACCCTGTAGGGATAATCTGGCAGATTTGAGAGTGGCTATGCGCTGTGGAACCCAGGATAGACTATGATGGAAGGTCAGGCCCAAATGTTTAAAGGTTTTGACCTGTCGAATAACCTTGCCGTTGAAGACCCAAGAGCGCTGTTTCCATAGCTTTTCAAAACTAAAATTTTAGATTTCGAGTAGTTTAGCTGTAGAGCATTGTCTGAGAAATATTGGATACACCTAGAGACCAAACACCTTAGCCCAACTTGCGTACGTGAGAGTAACGCAATATCATCAGCGTAAAGTAAAAGGAAAATGGGGCGTTGATTGAGTCTTGGACAGTGGGAATCTGTTTCTGACAAAAAAGGGGCAAGGTCATTAATGAATAGATTAAATAAAGAGGGGGAAGGACACAGCCTTGCTTAAACCCCTTGTTAGCTGGAAAAGGATCTGTTAGATCACCCTCAGAGTTCACCCTGACCTGGCATGAGGTGTTTGATTAAAGCTTCCTAATTAAGAAGGGTAACCAGGGGTCAATGTTTAATTTATCAAGTTTGGACCACAACAAGTCTCTTTTAATAGAATCGAAAGCCGCATATAGATCTAAGAAGGCTACATACAATTTGGAGTGTACTTTATCCAGATATTTTTCAGCTAAGTGGGCTAGGACTAAACAATCGTCTAACCCAGATTTGCCGGCTCGAAAGCCTGCTTGCTCATCCCCAAGGATGTCATTATCTGTCATCCAAGAAGTCAATCTGTTCAATAAAAGAGAGCCATATAGTTTCCCAGGTAGGGAAAGAAGGCTTATAGGATGATAATCTGAGGGTAAATTCCTATCCCCTTTTTTGAAAATTGGCACGATCAGTGACTGTGTCCATTTTGATGGCATAAGGCCCATTTTATCGATCCAAATGAAGTTTGACTAAATGACAAGACCACCACTGAGGCACTGCCTCAATCATATCCGATGGAATATAATTAGACCCAGTGGCTTTACCTCTCTTTAGTTGGCCAATAAGAGCCAGCACTTCCTCTTTAGAGACTGGAGACCATGGGGGCATGTCATCTGGGATGGTTAAATCAGGTTCAGCTGGTCTAATAGACAGGTCAAAAAACAGGGACGTGTAGTGCTCTGTTGAGGCTCCCATGTACCCTGGCCGAGAGTGGCCTGATATGATTTCCCAGAATTTTTAGAATTATTAGCAAGCACTGCTCTCTGCAGGCTAGTTTGCATTGCATTATGTGAGCAAGCTTTGATTTCGTTGGCTAATCATTGTTTAATGGAGAAATAAGCTGGGGGCGGTTTGGCAATACCCTTGCTTCTATATTCACAATAAATTTCCTGGAGTTGCATTTTGAGCTTTCTACACAAATCACTAAAAGACCAGGAATGATTATTACCCTTAGCTCCTAGAGAGGAAGGGCAATTTTGTCCAAAGGCAAGCAGTAATGTGTTTACAAGGTCCTCAAACTCAACCACAGGTGAGTCAGAAGTGACCAGTTCATGGTGATTCCAACTCCCAAGATATTTACTGTCCTCAGCCACCTTGGCTCAAAACAGTCTTATCATTCCAAATTATTTTAGTTGAACTGTACAGGACTTTACGTGAACGAGGGGCAAGGTGTAACAAAGCTAAGTTAGGATTTAGATTTAAAATGCAACTTAACGGCAGATGATCACTTAGGAAAGGGGGTCTCACGTTGAATCCCATAACATTTGGCAGCAAAGGTAGTGACACAAGGATATAATCAATCACACTGGCTCCCTGTGGGGCAAGAAAAGTAAACTAGCCCTCATTATCCAGGTTGGCCAGTCCAGACCCGATCTCATCTGATCTTGGAAGCTAAGCAGGGTCAGGCCTGGTTAGTACTTGGATGGGAGACCGCCTGGGAATACAGGGTGCTGTAGGCTTATACCATAGTCTTTCGAGACTGAAGGTTGCCAACCAACCAGTCCATTCAGCCAAGTCAAGTCATAAGTCGCACAAAAATTAGCTAAAAGGTGTCCAGAGGAATTAATAATCAGATCTTTAGAAACATGTCTAATCAGGTAAATTTGTTACATCATCAACCTGCTTAAAGATTTCATTACTAGAACCCACGCGAGCATTCCAGTCACCTACCAATAGGAGCTGAACATCAGGATGTTTGGTCTCAAATTGTCTAATAATAGTGTTTAAGTAATCCCATTGGCAGGCCCTCAAATCAGCAGAAGGAACGGGCGGAATATAAATGTTGGCTACACATAAATCTCTAGGGGTGTTCTTAACCCTTACCATTTGAATCATACAAAAGCTATCAGCCATATAAATAAGGTCTATACAAGTGGATGAAGTATACAAGATTGCAAGACCACCCACAGGTCTACCCTTAACCCCAGTCTTGTGGGCAGGAAGTGAAAGAGATTTAAAGCCAGAGTAACAAATAGGCTTGATGGACCAAGTTTCTTGCAACAAAATTAAATCATAATTCTCTAAGAAAGGACCAAACTCAGGGTCACCGAGTTTCTCTGCCCAGCCGACCACATTCCAGGATAAAACATGCAGGGGTAAATTCCCGGTGGCCAGCATCTTAATTTGTTGGCAGGAGGCTGAACTGGGGAAGTGAAGTGAATGTCAGTCAGCAGCAGAGTGCCAGAATGGTGCGTCATCCTCTGGTTGCAGCTGTGATTGCATCCCCCCAACTCTCTGCTCTATATAACATCTGCTTGTGGCTAGCTGCTGTAGTGAGTCACTGCTCGTTGTTCATTGGACTGAATTGCTTCCGAGCAATGCACAAGTGGTTCTACACATACAGTGTTAAGCAAACCACACTGGGATGCAGGACAGACCTGTATGCGATCTTCAATAAATTGTAATAATTGCTGTCTGATCGCATCTAGGTTGCCGACGATCTTCTTCTGTTCTTGGTTAGGCATAGCTTTAAATGCTGTCAATGCCTCTTGCACAAGATCTTGATCTATAATATCAAGCTGAAGCAGTGGGTCACAATCAGCCAAATCCGCAGTTGTTGGCAAGCCCGGGAATGATACTGCTTTTGTTAACATTCCAGTGACAGGTGTTTGCGACTGTGGTAGATGTGTCATCTCAGGGCAATCTTGAGTCCTGCTGGAATTTGTTTCCAAAATCACACTCTCGTCTTTTTCAATTGCTTCTTCCCAGGGAGCCTCGATAATGCTATTTAAATCTTGAGACAGTACTGATCCTTGGATTGACAAGGAGGTATCTTGCCTTGGGGGATCTCCTATCAGTTGCTGGAATTGTGGAGACTGGCATGGTCTAACAGGCGAAGACACTACTTGCTGCGAGGCACACGAATGTTGAGCATATTTATCCCCAGAATTGGCAGTAACTTTCATTTCCATTGGAGATAAATCATGACTTTCAGTCAGCTCTGGGACTGCATTGTTACGCTCTTGCAATATTTTCTGAAGAAAGTGAGTTCTATCTGCTAGCTCCTCAAGGACCTTGCCCATCTGGGCACCATTCAGGTTTGCCTTTAGACAGGATTGCAACCCAACCATGTTACCAGAAACATTCTGGTCTGGACCAGCAGTAGCTGTACTGTCTGTTGGCCTGCCTGACTGCCGTGACCTTGCAACATGGACAGGTCGCAGAAGAATAGGAGATTTACTTGCCAGATACAAAGGATTGCTATCTAAATCAGCAAAAACTCTCTTGGCTGTTATACAAAAACTGCCCAGCAACCTTCGCATTCTGAAAAGCATCATAGGAATGACACAGCTATTGAACTTCAGATGGACTCTCACTGCAAACTGCTGGCATGGCAATCTCTCTAAAGATAAGAGATCCACCTGCCCCAGATCAATTCTCAGGAGCTCTGCCAGTGATCTTCGGGCTCTAAATTTGTTGGACCAGCGGCCCCGAATCGATGGCTGATCCTGTACTGCTAATATAATCTGATCATTCTGTAAGCACCGTCTAGTGCAGCGATTTCAACCTTTTTTAACTCGTGGCACACTGACAAGGCATCAAAATTGTCAAGGTACACCATCAGGTTTTTGACAATTGACAAGGCACACCAAGCTGCCGGTGGGCGGCTCACATCCCCATTGGTCCTACTAATAAATGATCTTCCCTCAAATTCTTGTGGCACACTCGCAGCACACTAGTGTGCCACGGCACAACGGTTGAAAATGGCTGGTCTAGTGCCACCCTTGGTCTGCATCTCCTTAAAGGCACCAGGAGCTGCTAGGGAGACTGCCTGAAGTATTGTTGCTGAACGGTCAGTGTTTTGCTGATTTAAAACAGCTGCTGGCCGTTTGCATTGCCATCCTTGCCCCTTCTCCATAAAATAAATAATGCTTTGAAGTTCTTGGAATATTGCCTATAAAGATTTTCCAGACAGAATGCAGTGCTCAGCCAGGACCTCCATCAGATATTTGGCAGAATATGGTGACACTGTGCTCTTTAATGTTGCTCTTTTTAAATCTATGCAAGAAGCACTACTAGCCAACAGTGCTGAATTCTTAGAGCCAATTTCAGCTAAAGCTGATGCCATCATGCAACAAGGAACTAAGGAATTCCTGTCTTGGGCACAGTTCTTGTTAACACTGTTATAATTAGAAGTAAACCCAGAGATTTTCTAAGTAGTTGACTCACTGTTGGCCCAGTCCGGGAGCTCAGCCAAACAAAGCTGCCTTGTTTTGATTTTTGCAGGTGGACTCTTATCTGACAGTCCCAATGGAGTTCTCTGGCGTTTCTTCTTCCTCACCATTGTTTATCTGTAATCCAAGTCAATCCTCCTTAAACTGTACAAGTTTGAAAACAAAAACACAACCTTCCGATTGCCAGAGAGGTTCCTAGATAAAAACTAGTTAAATTAAAAGCATTTGGCCATTTATTCCCCTGAGGGCTGGGGATAAGAACAGGCCCTCAGTTTGGCTGTACTTGATGTAAGAGGCAACTAATCAGCCTCTTTCAATGAGTAGATGGGACTCATTAGCCTGGGAAGGCAGCTCATCTGAGAGACGGAAAACTCTGATCCCAAACCTCCACTGCCTTGTGGCTACATCCAGTTATGGAAAAGGCTTCAGGAGTCAACCTCGAGGCAAAATCCGGAGCCGGAGTCCCTGAGGCAGTTCATGGCTGAACACAGTCATGTTCTGGCAACTCCTGCGATGCCGCTGGAACCAACCGTATTGGCCTCTACCTTTCCATTGGACCATTTCAGCGATGTGGAGAGGGGGGATTTGCTGCATGGGAAGCAGCCTATCCTCCATATCTACTTTACCCAGGCTTTGTGCACTGGAGAGGACACTCTGTTCCAGAACCACCATTCAGAGCCTGACACCATAGTCTTCCGAGACTGAAGGATGCCAACAAGAAAGGCCACTTAGGACAGAGAAGAGAGGCAAAACTCAAAACAGAAGCGGGAGCTGCGATAGGAGATGTTAACGCACAGCCATCTTCCCCCGCCTGTACTTTTTCACTGAGGATTGCCTTTGAACTTGCTCAAAAGAGCAGCACAAGGTCAGGGGCAAGGGAAGGAGCAGGGCTCTGTAACTACCACGGCTGTCTTGATTACCAAGACTGTGGAGCCCTGCTACCAATCACTGCTCAGGAGAAATGTCTGGTTGCTTGTTGTCCAGTCTCTAAACAGGAAGAAGGCCAAGCAAATCTAGGCTTTTGTCCAGCAGCAAGAGGATGATCAGCAATATGGAACTGAGTCAGGGGTTAAGTGATGGATTTTCAGCTGCTCATCTCCTACGGAGTGCAAAGTGTCCGGACGCAGCCTGTCCATTTGAAAGGCATATGGTAAGTCTGGCTAAACAGTGGCTCAGGGAAACATTTGGAAGCGAAACATGTTTGTGGTCAAAATACACAGGGTTATGTAGGATTTCTGCTTCTTCCTTCATCAAATTATTTTCTTTATGTAACCTGTATGAACAGCTCCTGCTCTCTGGATTCCAAAAGCTAAAGATACACGGTTGGCCCACACTGAACCACTATTGAAAACATTTTCAAGTTCTGCTTCCTCACCCATTCTTCTATCCTGCCAGTATGCCTGTTAGCAGGTACAGCATCACAGTCACCCCTGTGGTGCCAGCACCAGCTCCTTAAGATTAGCAAACACAGCACTGCACTCTCCTCCTCCTGCTCCACCATCTTCTCCTCTACTGCCACCACTTCTTGTAAAGCTACTCTTACGTGATCAACGTTTTATTTAAGTTTAGTTATATTTAATGCAAGAGACATGCATTTAAACTTATATACTTGGACAGCACTGAAGTTCCTGCACCTCTCTCTTTTCTGCATTTTAATACCTTAGGCTGTTCTCCTCTTTTTCCTCTTCTTTGCAGCCCAAAATCTTCCCTCTGTTATCCCAGTTTTTCTGGGAACCCAATATCACCACACCCCTTCTCCCTTCTCAATTTTGCCTCAGTCACCTTTTCACCACCAAAGTACATAGATGTACCATTAACTTTGACACAGGATTCCTGTGCACTATTGCTTTCCCCTTCATGTGTGCATGTTACGCATGCTTTAAAAAGCACTGTTGGTAACACTACTGAGTGGGGGAGGAAGATTGAGAAGGAAAGTATTTTTCTGGAAGGAGAGGACTCAAGAAAAGGGTTGCAGGGGCAGTGGGGCTGAAGGAGGAAGTAGTGTGAGAAGAAGATGGGGCAGTAGCTAGGTAGAGTGTCCAGCCAGGTGGTAGACTGGGAAAGGTGGTAGGTGGGCATTGGATGCAGCACACACACATCCCCACTCCCCCAGCCCACTATTCAAAGCAAGCACCGTAGCCACCTTCCTGACTGCCCTGCCCTTGTAAAGAGATCAGTAAGGAAATGCCATATGATCTATCCAAGTAAGTGGGGATGGAGTAGGGGGAGATAATTTCACTTTTGTTACCTACTCACGCCTCCAGGATGGGGTGGTTAATGCAATTACATACTGTGTTTGACCTCAAACACTTCATGCTAGTTACAGAATGACTTGAAAACGAACAAGGTACACGATCGATGGAAACCAAATACCAACGTGATATAGAATTGCTTCCTTGTAGTTGGTGGCCTTGATTGTGTGCTCCCTTAGAACAAGTGATAAAGACGGTGACTGTCCAGTCAAAAAAGAATAAGGGTGTATATTTAATGAACAAAGATATTTTAAAAAATGGAAGTGAACAGAGTTCATTTGTCTCATTCATTGGTAGTAAAGAAATGGATGCCAGAGGCACAAATGAGTTCGAAATGACACATTTCATTCATTATTTTACTCATTCGTTTTTATCTTTCCCTAGCAGCCAGAATAGATCAGCTGGAAGTTACAATGTGTCCAGCTTTATGATAGGCTGTCATTCCCCCCCCCCAAATCCTCTAATCACCGTGGCAAGGGGAGGGACTTCAAAAGTCAAATAAGACTGAGAGCCAAAGGCTTCTTTTTTACCTTCGCAGATTTTCTTTTGCAGGTTTTGCTGTTGGGTTGTGCTTTGCTTTGTGCAAAAATAGCTCCCAATCACTTCTTATGGGTCCTTAAAGCATTGCCAATACATTCCACACTGTTTCCATATCCTTCCCTTTCTCTTGTGCTTTGTTCTATTTACACTTAATTTTTAGAGAGTAGTTAGGCTGTGCGCTTTTCTAAAGAAGATATGGAGTGTTTGTCTGCCTGAAATTGGGCAGCTATAATCTCTAGAACAGAGAGAGTACAATGTGGAATACTTCAACATTTCATGCCAACTGGATAAACACAGAAGTTACAGGCAACAAAAGAGCACCTGGTTCTCCCAGGTGAGAAAAGAAATGGAAAATAAAAACAAATAGGAATGACATCAATGAATGAAATACTGAAAATGAATGTGGTTTTAATGGCAAAAATGAATGGAATAATAGCAAAAATAATCCCTGCACACCACTAGAAAAAAATATAATGGGGTTCATTGAAGCCAAATGAAAGGTCCAGTCCCTGCATGAGGTGGACGGGCAGCCCAGTCCTGAGCTTCTGGTGCCTGCTGGAACAGCAGTGCCAAAGCAGCTACCAATGCATCCAGCGGGCACTGGGAAACAGTCAGAGGTCACAGGGGAACCCAAAACCCGCAATGGGGCTTCTCAAGTGTGCGCTGGCTATTTTGCTCGAGCAGACTTGAGAGACTCCGTGTTGGACCTTCTTGCTCAATACGGAGGCCAGGATACAGTGTTCTGCTGATCCTGCCCCCCTCCCACTCCGGTTCCACCCCCTTCCTCCTGCTTGTGTACTCCCCTGTCCTCCAGAGGCCACATCACCGCTTGGTGGTTGCAAGCAGCAGCGCATCTTCCTGCTGGTGCGCTGCCTGGTGCCTGACTGAGCCTTACATACTTTATGATACATTTACGGCACCCAGCATTGGTGTTAGGGCTCAGTACCAGCGGTGGGTGACTTTGGATCGTCCACTGTGGGAGGAGGCAACTGTTCCACCCAGCCGCTGTAATCCTGTTGCTGATTTCTCTCCAGTGATCACGATCATTGTCTCTCTCTACCTCTCCCTTTTCTATGTCTTCAATGGCCAGTCAGGGAGGATCTTGGGAGTGGAACTGCTCAGATCCTTTACACCCAGTCAGTTACGAAGATGTAGCAGGCAGCACAATGAAGAGGAACAGGAAGTGCAGGTGCTGGGGAGAATCTGGAATAATCATCCTATTTGGGCAAAACTTTTTAAAGCAGAGTAAAATAAGTGTTGCCATGAAGATAGCAGAAGGTATAAGTCTACAGTGAAATGCATTAATAATTAAAAAGCCTAGTGCTGAAATAATGACACGATGGAAGCCATCTAATCACCTTATCAGTAAGAAACATGTTGATTGAAGAAGTATAAAATGCAGAATAAAAATATATATGAAGCGGTCAAGGAAAGTGACCATGCAAGGTGATCGCACCAGGCTGATGTGGACATGGTCTATAATTGGTGTTCAATAGTTAAATTATAGAGTCAACTCAACATTATGTTATATGACATCTCTGATTACTTTGTTGGCAATATCCAGCAAAGAGAATGAACAGCTAAAAACACAGTCATAAAGTTGGTCCATAAAGTTGTTAATCAGTAAACTAATGAAAAATGGCAAAAATGTATATAAAGTAATGATGTAGGAAATGTAGGTAGTTGGTCTCCTTCTGAGATGTGGGATACTCTATATTTCTAACTACATGTGAAGGCCATAAAGAGGCTTGTGTTCTTTGGTTGCCAGTGTTTGTCTGCCTCTGCCTCTCCTGTGGACAGACCCCCACCCTGTCTGCTAGACATTCTTTTGTCCATAACAGAAGCAATGCTGATGGCCTCACATCTGCCAGAAGGGAGGGGCAGAATTTGGGCACTGCTTTTGGTGCCACCTTGGCTCCGACCAGGCCTGAAAACAGAAGGGATGCTGTGAATCGCTTCGCATATTTAAAAGGTTGCTATGATTGCAAAACAAACAACCAAACAGCGATAGGTCACCATAAAACCAAACATCTTTAGCTGGGGTTTTCTCAACTGCACATAATTTGTTGTTATGACTGCTTTGAGCTGCCAGAGGCAAGGGGAAGGTTCAAACGGCAGGAGGAGAGAGTTCAGTATTAGAATAAATCTTCCTCACATTCAGGGTACTTGGGTGATGAAACCAGTTGCCTGAGGAAATGGTAGAATCTGTTTGGATGGAGCCTTTAAGGAGCCAGGAAGCAGCGAGCATCTGGGGAACCACTTCAGGTACTGCACATTGCGCTTCATTGCAGAGATGGAGCAGAACCATTTCAGCCCAGAGGTCGTTCCAAGCTCCACAGTCTCTGATGTGAATCTAAATCCTATGACTCAGACTTTCAGAGCTGCAACTACTCTTTGCTGCAAAAGAGCTTCTCCTCTGTAATTTTTGCTGCTGCCGTAATAGGGAGGAGTTTGCCATTAATGCATGTGGCTGTGGAGCCCCCAAGACCTGATCTGTTCCAAACCTCAGAGGAACAAATGCTCCAGAGCATCAAGGGCAGGCAAGCACATTGTAACCAGGGCTTCTTTACAATCTGATTGATAATTTGAGCATTCCAATGAGCAGCATTTTAAGCTCAGCATGACTGTGAAGAATGGAGATGCATGCGCTGACCCCTAGGGGCACGTTTAAGTACATTGTTTAGCTTTCCTGCACATCAGAATGGCAGAAAGAAGTATTTTAATTAACCTATCCCCAGGCTGGCAAGCTGACTGCACATTTTTTTTTTCTTTTAAGCAAGGAGCTTATTCCCCAGGCAAGACCTTACTATCATTCCCCCCACATCGGCTCCAGTTCCAACAGCTGTAGTACAGTCAGAAAAATCCACCTTGACAGACAACCAGCATCTCTAAAAATAATTCTCCCCCCCCCCACCTACTAGGCATGCCAAACCAGTCCTCTTCAGAATGTGTACGTATCGATTCCATCATTCACACTCTAGAAGTAATTGCTCCCTCTGAGCATGTTTATAGATCCATACAAGCTCCTGGTTTCTTGCGGTATGTCACAACAGTTCAAAATCTTACCAAGAGCAGTGCATTTTCTAGAGCACAGAGGCCCGGGTGCCAATAGAGCTCCCTTTGAGGAAATTGAGTAATATCCTGAA
Source organism: Tiliqua scincoides (assembly GCF_035046505.1). Taxonomy (NCBI): domain Eukaryota; kingdom Metazoa; phylum Chordata; class Lepidosauria; order Squamata; family Scincidae; genus Tiliqua; species Tiliqua scincoides. The sequence continues at coordinate 88,890,389 of NC_089823.1, forward strand.
ATAGAATAAATCAGACACTTCTTTGAAATGTGGACAGTTAATAAAGGCTTACCGGTAAGAAAATCACTTACTGTAGATTCATCAGATTGTCTGTAGTCATTGGCTTTGAGCCAGACATATTTGTGCATAGCAGTGGGTTCTGCACAAACTGCTGTGTGGGAGAGATCTTTCCAGCAAACAAATAGTTTGGCTAGTACTGTGCTGATTACCCATTGGAGGGGTGAAATTCCTGGAATCAGCCTCTCCCCTGCCTGCTGCTGAAGTGGCAATTAAAGCTTTCAACTGATATCTGTTCAGCACTGTGTACATGACACTGTCCTCAAAGAGCATCCTTTTCGCATGGGAGACCCAACTTTTAAGATTGATCTAGTGTGTGGATTGCCATTGCAGGATTGATGCTCTCTACAGCACTTTAAGCATTGTCTTCTTAACAGTTATGGATGTGTTATATTTGGCTTGGGAGAGGTAAGTAGGAACCTTTATTACTTACCACCCTGTAGGCCACCAATGCGTCTCTTTGAACTTATGCCAGCTATTTAACTGGCACAAGTCTGAAGAGAGTCAGGGGGCATTTTGGGCCAGGAAAAGGGCGAGAGGATCTTGGCATGTGCTGCTGTTGCCAAGATCCTCCAACCCCCACCCTCGGTTTGGCCTGCATCTTGCCCCAATCCTTACTCGAACTGCCCTGCCACCACCTAAGCTGGTGCAACATGGGCTGGGTGAGCCAGTAGTTTATGAATGGGGCCTCCAGGCATTTGCATCAGCAGCCCCGCCCACAGACCAGCCTTTATACTGCCAGCCTGGGACTTATGGCAGCAGATTGCAAGATCTGCTGCTGTAAGTATCAAATAGGATTGGGGCCAAAGTTACATCAGTTCTTGAAGCTGTAGTGCTTTTCCTAGGGATCATTAGAACTACTCCAAATTATTGGCAGATCACAGAATAAATTAGTTCCAGTCCACACAAAAGTTTACAGTGGATTGCAGAATTTAGACTCAATTCCTAATCCAGTCTGGGTTCCAAAGTGGAGCCTTTGGTGGCACATGCCCAGACATGTGCACTGAGGCCAAGCATCACTGCGCCAATGTCTCACTATGAAATGTAGAAGCTGTTGCACATACAAATGCTAATAACATCAATCCTGTGTTGCACAGATATGCACGGCCTAGGGGTGTCCACAGACAATCTAGGCAGTGGCATCTCCAAGGGCGTATGGGTGATGCGCACCATTGCTGGCCAAACTTTTTAAAATCTTGGTATTCTCAAATAATACCATCATGTTGTAGATCAAGCAATGTGTGATTTCATGCAGAATGCCATGAAAAAAACTGCGTTGAAATATCTCCATGCTATCAAAAGTTATAGCCAAAAAACCAGCAGGGGCAGGACAATGGTTCATCACCATGACCACCGTTCAGGGTGTTGCCCCACCCACTGCATGGGAGGAGGTCCATCAGACCCACTGATCTCTCACACCGGGTGACTCAAACCCTAGTGACACCACTGTGTCTAAGTCACATCTCACAAGTATAGAATCCTCCAATATGTCACACAGTTGATGACATAATCAATCTGCATTGTGCAGAAGATCTCCAGACTTGGGTCTCAGTTGGAGAGATGAATTCAGGGCCACTCCAAGTCTTTCTTAGTGCCCAGGCAAACATCATTTGGTTAAAGCCCCTCGATCTTGTAAGTGTCTTGCCACATGAGCTATTAGAATGGCTACACTGACCATTATTTGCCTGGTTAAAAGGTGACAGCTCTAATTGGGGATTATGCAAGAATCAGTAACAAAGAGTTTCCTATCGCAAGTTTATTCCATATATTACATTTAAAAATGGTTTTTAAAATACTTGAAAATAATTTGGTGTGCTTTGGTGTCAAGACATGATCAGTGCAATCCTAGGCAGATTTACTCAGAAGTCTCACTGTGTTCAATGGAAATGGATCCCAGGAAAGTGTGCATAGGAATTGCAACGTGTGGCAGGGAAAGGAATACTTTTTATTCTATTTTCCAAAGGGAAAAAGGAAAATCTTTCAAAAATGTCGGTCACTTATATCAAACGATAATGAATAATATAAGTAATGGGCTGCCATAATTTAATGTCATTTTGAATAACTTTTGACCCCACCCCAGACATCTTACACTGTCATCCAGCTCCACTGTGAATTGGCAATATTTGTCTTCTCTTTACTTTGGTTCCTCAGTAATAAATTAAGGTTGAACTTCTAATGAAAATGAGTGGGTCTTTCCTAAGCAGCAGGAGACCAGGCAGTAAATAAAGTATTGTACTTATGACTTCATAAAGCTGGAAAGCAGTCATGTTGTTTTATTGGCTCAACAGAAGCTTGTTTTATCTCCCCGTAGTTAACCACCCAAAGGCAAATTGTGGAACTTTGCTCCCCAAGTATTCAGGCGTCTTCTCCAGCCCAGAATGATACAGAGCAGTTTTGATATGTCTGACATATTCATCTGGTCCATTAGAAAGCACAAAAAGGTCAGAATGTCACATCACACCAGAAAAGATGTTTGGTTAGTACAGAGTTCTAATGCCTCATTCTCTCCAGTGTTTTTTATCTTGTCAGTGGGTGCTCTGGCCTTGTCTAACCATCATCAGTGATTACAGTGTGGAGAAACGTTTTCAAGCTCCCAAGAGACAACCATGACTCAGATTGACCAGATACACTCACAGTTATTATGGGATCAGTCAAACTTTGCACATACCCCGGTCTAGTCTTCACAACAAAGCAAACTGCACCCTTGTCGCCTGTATTCCTGTGGCTTAATCAGGAACATGGTTGGCAACCTTCAGTCTCGAAAGACTATGGTATAAGCCTACAGCACCCGGTATTCCCAGGGGGTCTCCCATCCAAGTAGTAACCAGGCCTGACCCTGCTTAGCTTCTGAGATCAGACGAGATCGGGCATGTACAGGATAACAGTAACACATGTGGCTTAAGCAGTCTTTTCCCTTGAGTTCCTTTTTTCCCCTGCTTCTTCGTGAATGTCTTCTCTTTTGAGGTCCACTGCTTTGACTTTTCTTTCCACAATGGCTTCACATCTCTGCATGGACTTACTGAGTACTCATTTCTTTGGAATCCATTGCTTCTTCTTGAGGTTGATGTGCTATGAACTTCCAGACCCAGTCTTTGGTAGCAATTATCTGAGCAGGGGGTGAGGGCAAGCATTAAGAGCCTGACAGTTCTTCTCCAGCAAAAAAGATTAAAATCTGAACTGGAGAGGCATTTAAGCACACACACACACACACCTATCTCTGCTTCTGCAGCTTCACAACTACCTACCCCTTATTCATCTTTTCCTTAGGTCTTATGCAGATAATCAACCAGTGCAAACAACAGCATGTTCCCTATGGAGCAATGCTCATGCAAGGAGCTATAATTTGCTTTGCACAGCAAACGGAGATGTAATTGTTTCAAAGAGAGCACCTTGTTATGTGTTTGCGGGGGAGAAGAGTACAGCTGCCCCCTTTGACAATGAAAATCCTATCAGATAGGCTGCTGTGCAAACAGTTCCACACTAATCTAGTGAGAAATTGATTCCACACACACACTCCCAGAGAGAGAGAGAGAGAGAGAGAGAGAGAATGTTCTTATACATTAAAGTCAGGTCCCCTGGTTACTTAGCACTTTTAGAGATTTCTTCCTGTCCATGCAGATTTGATTGTGTTATCTACACATATTTCAAATTGTATCACTGGCTGCATCTTGGGAAGAAAAATCTCACCTTGATCATTTGCTCATTTCAAATGGCATTTACTGAGTAGGAGGCCACAATGCATGTGGCATTCATCACACTCCGCCATAAGTGAAAGAAAACAAATGGGCTGCCACTGCTTGGCTCTTCCTATCTAGCAAATAGTTTTATTGCTTTTGCAAAATGTACTGCTGTCACTAACACTACTGTAATATCTGTCACTAACACTACTGTAATATCTTCCTCTAGGAAGATAAATGGCGAACCAAAATGAATAGAAGCTGAACTTTCAACTTGACACATTTCATAGATTGACACGGAAGGAATTCCATGACAGTAAACAGAAACATGCATTGGCATGATCTAGAGCAGGGGTCTCCAAACCCTGGCCCAGGGGCCAGATGCGGCCCGTGACAAGCCTCTATCCGGCCCGCAGCTAGCCTCTTGCCCCCTGAAAGCCTCTGGCCCATTCAACTGTACATGACCAGAGCTGTGCTCTGGTTGTGTCTGGAGGGTGTTCTGAGGGCCAGAGAGGTTGAATGAATAAGCCCATTCATTCATTTATTCACTCATCTAAGTTCCAACTCTAATTTATTTATTTAAATTTAATATTTAAATTTTTCCCAACCCTCAACACCATGCCAGATATTTGATGCAGCCCTCTGGCCAAAAAGTTTGGGGAACCCTGATCTAGAGCACCTTGGCGGTTCTACAAGACAGCAGGCATGCTGCAAACTGGGCATGTCCTGGATGTAGGTCTAAGCCTAGACCTAGTTGTCGTAGACTTAGTGCACTCTTCCATGTACATTTACACATAGGATTACACATAGATGACCAGATTTCCAGCTAGACACTTTCTCTCTCTTCTGCTGCCCACTGTGTATATCATCAACTTTCAAATACCAAAGACTATGTGGAGCAGATTGGAGGAACATTCTAGCCTTTCCCCAATCTGGGACAGAGGACTCTTACAGCTTTTATAAAAAATCAGCATTGGTGAGCTTTCAGTCTTCTGGCCAAATCAAGGAGTCTGTTGGGAGTTCGTCAGTGCCTCTATAGGGCTGTTGTATTTGCTGCTGCAGACTTTATAAACTGATGCAACAGGAAACTGAAGCAAATTTACTGTGCAACTCTTACTAAAACTGTGCTCACATTGGCTGCAGCCCAAAGTTTCAGTTCTAAGCCAATGTCCCCAGAAAGCATGTCGCCATGCACACAGTCACTTTCCACACATTTCTGCTAACACTACAGTGACCAGACTGCCAAAGAAATGCTTGCCTCATGCCTTGAGCATGATTATTCCAAAACAACCTGGAGAAAGGCAGTGGCATTTAAAGTTCAGTGGAAAACACTAGGTGTCAAGCACAGCATTGTCTGTCTGTAACAAGATGATAGATGTCAAGCTAAATCTTCACAGATGCTAAAAGGCAATGATGAAGAACCAGACAATCATATATCTTTTCAAAGCCTGATTTATTCAGTGACTGCTTTTTTTTAATGTGTTTTATTTTCCCCCATGGATACTTGGAGCCAGTACCTGAGCATCTATTGTCTGGAATCACTCCATTAAGATCAACAGAGTTGAAATCTGTTTTAAGCCTGCTAGCCTAGCAAGTTCAACTGTCCAGTCTGGGAAACGTCTTCCCCCATGGACTGGAGGGGGTAGGGCTAGGATGAGCAAACGGAGATGTGGCAGTGGATTTTTCATTAAACTGTGACCTAAAGCAGTGGTTCTCATAATTTTTAGAGATCCTAGAGACTACTGCCTGATGCACAAAAGCCAAGGGTGTGGCTATAATGGAATTGGGCAGCAGTGCTCCCCCCCAGTGGTAGCTTCTTTAACCCTTAATGCACATAGCCTAATCTGCCCTGTCAGTTTTACGAACCACCAAAACTTGGGTCACAACTCACTGTTGGGTCCCAGACCCTCAGTTTGAGAACCACTGTGCTAATGCATTTTTAATTGGTACACTAGGGCTACAATCCTATAGTCCAGCGGTTCTCAAACTTCCAGGGAGTTTGAGGTCCACAGTAAGTCCTTGGGGGGAGGCAGCAACACAATCGCCAGGATCACGTCACTGTGAAGGGGTGTAGGAGCTTCGCTGGACTTACCAGAGCCTCCTGCAGCCTCCAGGGGGTGCCGGGAGCCTGGCGCCAGCCTCCGCAGGGCCCCCCAAGGTGCACTGACATTGAAAATATTGATTGCAACCCACTTCTGGTCTGCGATTGTGAAACCGGAAGTGGGTTGCAATCAATCTTTTCAAAGACAGTATGCTTTGGGGGACCCTGCAGAAGCTGGCACCAGGCTCCCCACACCCTCGGGAGGCTGCAGGAGGCTCTGGTAAGTCCAGCAAAGCTCCTGCACCCCTTCACAGCAACGTGATCCTGGTGATCGCGTCGTTGCCTCCCCCCTTAAGGGGAAAGTGACCAGGGCTCTCTGGCTGGGGCATTGCTACACCCCAGTTTGAGAACCTCTGTGCTAAGCTACAGGACCCTCCCCATAGTTATGTCACTGGTTATGTACAGAAACCAAGTGAAGTTTTTCATGTCATAGTGGAGTTTAATTTTGTCACTTGCTAACTGCTTCGTATCAAAATGCAATTAAACTGCAACATTGACAGGAGACACTGCAAAGGGCAGCCCAAGTTACCTGGAGCAGCTGATGGAAAGATAGTTAGATTATGAAGAAACAGACCAATAGGTAAATAAATATTGTTAAGAGGGATCATTACAGTGGTGAGGCCAATTCATCGAACACCCGGGGAAGGCATGACCTCTCCCTCGATGACCACCTGGTGTATGGGCACCCCCTCACTCATGACAACAATTGGTGGGCCCAGAATTGATGGTGCTTGGTGTGTAGGTGTGAATCACAGCACCTGGAGGTAGGTTGGCAGTGATGTGATTACGGCATTGCGTCACCACCAACTGCTTCCAAAGTACCCCAATTTTGAACCAATTGGAGGAAGGAGCAGGTTAGAGGGCTGTCCAACCATGAAGCTCTGCTCGCTACTCTGGCCTTGTCACAGACAACCCGGCAAGGGCTGAAGGCTCAGGCGTGATGGTGCTGCTCCCTGGGCCATGCTGTGTCCCCAGAATGCCGCACCTGGGCTGGGCCATTGTGGTCACACTGGCCTCACAACACCTCAGGATCATTTTAAGATCCAGAAGTACATCCTTGATTTTGTGGACCTTTATCGTTTGCATGATATAGCCTGTTTCTTTCCTTCCTCATTTGCTTTGTTTCTTTTTTCTGTTTTCTTAAAACATTGCTGGGAGGCTCAGTCTGTTACCAACCCCCACAAGATGAAGAGGAGGAAATAAGCACTTAAACCTGAATGTATGTTTTATTGTGTGACCTAATTCACTCCTTTCCTGTTACTTCTCCTCCTGTCCTGTCTCCTGAGTGCATTTGAACTGGAAATCATTAAAACAAAAAAGAATGCTATTAAAGAATGCTTTAATTCATATGCTAGGATTCTGTTTAACCACCTCCCTCTTTCTTTCTCCTCCTCTGTTCCATGAAACATTTTAGGAGGGCTGGTAGAGAAAACACTTTAAAAAGTGATGCTTTGGGGCACAATTTGTACTCACTTTCCTCCTGTCTCTAAGCCGTGTGTTCCCATCACTTGGACATCATATAAAGTGACTTCTTGTAAATAAAGGCCATGAGCCATGAAAATTAGCTGCTTCACTTAAGCAGATGTGATCTCCTGCCTCTGTGAAATGCCTACATGGATGATTTGCAGGTATTAGGAAAAACTAGAGAGTGAAATGTTTCATTTAAGGTATCTCACTGGGAATAATTTGCCTTCATATCCATGTGCTAGTATTCAACATCAAAAGCATGTTGGACTAGCAATTGGTTTCCTATAAGAAAGCAGCCCTGGCTTCATTAGTTGATGTCGGTGGCAATGCTTATGTTATGGTTTAAAGGAATTGTCTTCCGAGGAAGAGTGTTTGAACTGGTAGCTACAGATCAACTGGGTATGGAAATGAAATTGGAGCTGGGGACACTGAGCAGAACTACTGGGGTGGGGGCCGAAACAAAGAAAAAATCTGGTGGAACACTGGCATAATTGTAGAAGAATCTGGCAGGCTGAGTGTGGGTCAATCAGGAGTGGATCGTAGCAGAACATGGTGCATTATGGGTAGAATTTGTCTGTCCCTGACACTAGCAGGTAGCAAAAGCAAATCGTGGTTGCTCAGAGGACAGGGGACTTTTGCCACCTCAGTCTTGACTTAGGCAGAGCAACTCGCAGCTTTATCAATGTTTGGTTGTATTATCGTTCCAATCGTAAGGCTACTTTGGGCACTCTCTGAATGGAAAGGTGGGATCAAAATCCTGAAATAAAACAAATAATAAATATACATGGGCAGAATATGGATTAAGTTGTCATTTCAGATTCCACTGGTTATTGGAGAGAACGTAATTTTACTGGCTCGGCTAGTAAATCATTGACTGACTGACAACCTTAGCCTTATTTGTCCTGTTTCCATATTAACTTTGGCCCCTTGAAGCCAAGGGGCTTGCAAATTGCTAAGCCCACAGAGGCTTCTCAGATTTGTTAGCAGGAAAGTGCTTTGCAGCCATAGCAGATAATCCTTGTGGGCACAAGTCTAAAACACGCTTGGGCCATTTTGCAAGTCCTTTGCACTGGCCCAAGACTGTCGTGAAAGTACTGTAAAGCACTTTTGACCCAACGTAAGCGGAGGGAGGCTGGTGTACAGATGTGCTCTGGCTTCCAGAGGCCAACGCAGGACCTGATCCACCGGCACAATGGTCAGCACGCGCCTGCCGAGTTCAGCCAGCATGGGGGCCTGGGGGGTGTGGGGTGGGCAGGAGGGAGGTGTTATTGGGCAGGGGGAGGATGGGCAGTAGGTGGATCCATGGGTGGGCAGGAGGTAAGTGGGGGGGTAGGGCCAGGATACAGCACTTATGGGGACCCTAACCCCAGTCCTGGGCAGCCTGGGTCAGTCCCAGGCTATTTGAATCTGTGTCACCTCTTCAGATGGCATAGATCTGAGTAGATGCATTGCAGCTGCCATAGCACAACATGGGGTAAGGAGAAGTGATTCCCCTTGCCCCAGGCTGCACAGCTTTCAGCCCCAATTCTGCCTTGGCCTGCCTGCTCCAGAGCAAGTTAGGATTGGGCTGCCTGTGAGTTTTAAAAGAAATGGGGAGCTACTGCAGTCACCTGGTTTTGGACTAGACTCCTTGGAAATTACAACCAGGTGAAAAAATGTTGAAACCCCCAAATATTCCCTCTTAAAAAAATGTAATCCTGGACCAGGTGGGTTTTAAGCCTGTGCTTTCTAGAGTTTGAATTAAAGCGTTTGGGTTTTTTGTTTCTGTTTGTTTTTAAGTTTTATATTTCTCATATTACTGGTTACTAAACTATTTGGTAGACTAGCAACTCCTCTGAACTTGCTTGTGAAGCTGACCTATGCATCATGCTGTTGATAAGTCAGAAATGACTACAAGCAGGTATGTGTGGGCAGAGAGACTGGCAACCTTTGTGGCTTTATAGGCTGAAGATCGCCTACTGATGCACTAAGGTGACCTTCCATTGTTTTGGGAGCCCTCTGTAGGAGCTGGTTCGTCATGGGTTCATTTTATAGCACTCCTGTTAACATTTGGACACCTGCATCCACTTTGGCAGGGTCAGTTCAAAGGTGATTGGGTTTTTGCCGCAGATTTGATTTATTTAAAATACTTCTATATCACTCTTCTATTAAAAATATATAAACCGTCTTACAGTAAATCAAGTGAGTCAGATAAAATATGTAAAAACAAGATCAACACAAGGAGCTATCACCTCCAGTAGAAACAACCAAAGAATTAAATAGAAATGAGATAAATGTGACTGCAATAAATCTGAACCTGACAAATGCAGCAGAACCATAGGTCACCTATTGAGAGTTCATACAATCCTGGCTTAGGAGGAAGTTACTGTGGCAAAATTTCAGATTTTCCCCTTATGTTTTGCCTATTTTTCACCTGTTTTTGTACCTTTCTATCACCTCAGATGCTTCTGAGATGCTCCAGCAACTCAAGAGAGCTGCTGAATCACCCAGATGGAGAAGCCGTTGGTCCTTTGCTGTTATATATTGTTTGAGCATCTTCTTTTTCTTCAACTGACCTGTAAAAAGAGGGTCTGGTTTTGATCCTGCTTATTGAACCATGAAGTTGACACCCTTTTTATATCCTTTATTTGGATGCCTGATGCATTACACAGTCAGGTTAACAAGATGTCCTCTTTTTCCAGGACATGTCTTATTTTTTAGCCTCGTGTCCTGGAAAAGAATTTAAATGTCCTCCTTTGCCTGTGAGGGGGCCTCTGCAGGCAGCCCATAACCTTCATGTAATTAATAAATTATACGTAATATAGTTTTAAATTTAATAATAAGTCATGTAGTGTTTAAATTAACTACTGAAATCAATATACAAACGTTTTTAGCTTTTATTTTGTAATGTCCTACATTTTTCTTGGATGTCCTACATTTTGGGGTGCCTTGTCCTCTTTTGCATTTATGACATCATAAATGGTCACTCTGGACATAGTTGCATGAAAGTGTATATGGTTCTGGCTGGGTGCCTGCCAGGTAAGCATGACCCAGGCCAGTAATGTCACCTTGAGTGTGGACTGATGGCAAGTGGTCTCCAACCCCACAGGGCTTGAGGAAGACCATGCTAATATTGTCAGAGCAATTACCCCACTCACACTGTCACAGGCCGGTTTGGGAGAAGCCTTGCATGGTTTTTGTTTTGGAAGATTCCATGAGTGGCTGTACTTTGCTTACACAGCTCATTTTGACCTGGAAACAAAAACCACATCCTGGGAGCTTCCTGACTTGGAGTCAACAAAGTTATTAGCAACATGAGCGAGAGGTCCTTAACCCTAGCTGCTGTGCCATTGGTAGGGTGCAAAATAATAGAAGCACCTATTGCAGGTGGAGGAGGGGTTAGCAACCAAGGGACATCAAGTTACAAAAGAAGGTTCTTTAATATGTTTACCCCATAAAAGGTCCCATAAGTTTCTATAGGAGAAAAAAGTATAAAAAGCTGGGTCACAGGATCTGCCTGGTCTTGTGTCTTTGGTCCTTCACTCGTCTCTCTGCCTTGCTGTTACTGTGTTTGTTTGCTTGACCTGAAAGCGCTGCGTGAAAAACCTCCATTTCGGAGGCTACCCAATAACCATTGTGCCAAACCAGCAGCCAGGACTGGTAACTGAACACTGCCTCCTTTTCCCAAGACTTTTTGTTTTCTTCCCTACTTTCTTTCTCAGTTGCAACTGAGAAAATGCCTGAGAAGCAGGCAGCCTTCCTGAACATGAAGCTGCTTCCCCAGTGCATGCTGGGCAACTCTCCTTTTGTGAGGGTAGTTATTATGATAACTAAAAAGTTGTCATGTGGACTCATTTTGCCATTATGATGTTGTTTATTTGTCTGGCAGTGTTTTGTTCTTTTCCTGATAATATTTTTTTCTCTTTTCTGATCATAAAAGAGACCACTGATTCTTGCACATCCACCCCTAGTGCCTCTGTACCTGCAGTTTGCATTAACAGCTATCCTACCCACTTTCTCCCCCAACCTGCCAGCCAAATCTTCAAAAGATTGCACAGCCAATATTTCAGCTTATAATACTTAGCATCTTCCTGGCATTTTTCATCTTTTATGGGCTTTGCAAATTCAATTAATGCTTGTAGCTTTCGAGTGAGTGAGTGCAAGATATTACACCTTGACGAAAATGAAAAATAGCTATGTAAAAGTTTAGAATGTGTTTTTCCTAGGAGAACATGTGTTGAAAACTCCTCTGCCAAGTGCTTGGATATGGATAAAGTTAAGCGCCTTCATTTTAAGAGTTCTCGATAATCAGAAGAAAAATGACCCCAATGAAGACCAAATGGCCCAGCATTTACATTCATAAACCAGAGCGAATATCAATTACATTATCAAATATTACACAAAACATTCCTCTGGTTCTCTGGCTGTCACTGACTGTACAAATTGTCCCATTATGGAGCTGCAGACTCTGAGACAGTATCATGGCCCTTCATTAAGGTGCCATGACTGAAATGTAGAAGCTGTCACTGGACATAAAATGATGGTGTGTGGGCACCATAAATCACAATTTAACCCATAATAGCCATCAGCTGAGGCCTGAGCTGTGTCATTTATTTCATTTCTGAAGACATTTAGTGCCATTTGTACTAAAAAGTTTGCATGCTCCATTTTAATAGTGAGCAGCTACTGAAGGATGTGGTGAGAAGGGCCTGGGAAGTCCCTGTTTTTTCCCCTTTGTATTGACAAGTCACAGTCATTTGTGCATTTAATCTCTGCCCTGCCTTTTATCTTGAAAGACACAAAACTAATTTCTGCAAAATAAGAGGAGACAGAAGGGCAATTTGCATGTGATTACAAAGAAAGGGAAACCGCAATACGACAAAAACAATGAAGAAATACAGAAAAAAAATATGTACTGTTAATGGAATCTATACACATAAATATAGGAACAATGTATAAACAATGGGGAAAAGGTGAACTCCCAAAGTCCTTTTGTGTGATGCTGTGAAATAGTTCTTCCTGAAAGTCCAACATAGTTTGTTGTCGTAGTGTGTGTGTGTGTGTGTGTGTTTACTTTTGGGAGATAACCCACCCCTTCTCCTGGAAAGGAAATATATTTTATGTACGAGTACAATGCCACATGGAAGTCATTCAACATCGACATTATTCCAAATGGTGAATGCTCCCATGTGACTGGCTGTTTATCTGAGGTGGCTTGGTAAATTGTCCTAATGTTAGCACAGGGGACACAAAGGATGGCTTGTGGTTGTATGCAGCTGATCAACATGGTGAGCTGATCTTCTTGAGTGTCTGACCATGTGACAGCAGTCAATGTTATTGATGGACTCTTGGCCATTTCCCAGCCTTCATTGGCTGTCTTTTGCTTGCTTGGTTTCTTTTCATTTCTAAAAGCCTTGTTTCCATCAGAAACAGTGGGGATGCTTAGCCTGCAAAAGGTCTCCACTTTAGTTATTAACCAGGACAACCTAGACTGCAGTCGTTTACTTGGGTGGCAGTTTGGAGGGTTGGTGAATTACTGCCTCCTCATCTCCACTGCTTCTCCTCTCCCTCCTACTGCTCCCTGAATCTGAAAAGGAAGAGGGGAAAGGAATAAAAGATGAGATGTGGAGAAGAGGAGAGAAAAGTGGGCTAGATTGTCTCCAATAGGAATGGGAGAGGAGGAGCAGTGGAGAAAAACTGCCAGGCAGTGGGAGGTCTTTGGTCAGCAGAATTCATCTCCAATTAAGGAGAAAGTTGAAGAACTTGAAAACACCAGTCAGTCAGAATAGACAAAGTAACTCAGAGCCTGAGTTAGGTGAACCAGTGGTCAGGCTCTGTATTAAAAGCTCTATGTGTGTTGGACTGTTCTGAGGAGTGAATTCATGGCTTTGCCAACTCATCCTCGACATTAATGTTCCAGGCCTGAATTTCGGTTATTCTAGTCTTTGAATCCAACCTATGCAATTTTCATTTAAGGCAGAAGTGTGTGTTTGTCACCTCTGAATATTGTGAATATCGGATATATTCAGAGATGACCTGGACTTCTGCTACCCTTAGCAAAAACAGATTGTGGTTGAGAATTCCAGTCTGTTTCCCAATGTCAATTTAATGTAGTTTTGCTTGGATTTTGTAGTTAAGCAATCAGCACAGCAGTGATCAATAACCATGTACATTTACTGCCCGTCTGGCAAAACAGAATGCATCCCTGAGGGACTCTGAGGGAAGTGGTTGAAAGTATATTATGCTGCTACAAGACCATTAACTGACAGAATGCATGCAACTAATTGATGATGAGGAGACTCTTAGTTCCTGGAAGCATCCCTTCCAAGCCCGGTTTGATGCAGTGCGCATGGGAGACTGCTGAACTCCTTGACACCGGCGATTTCAGAAATACCCACCACAGGGTACCTGAGATCCAGTTATTACTGTATCACCGAAAATATTGGTTGCTTTGATGTTGGCAATAATATTGTTTTTCTGTTGGAGAGGGAAGCATGATTAGCTTGCCAGGACTTAATTGTGGGCATTTCAGCATAATGCTTTTATTTCTGTGTGCGTGTGCACACAGGCCACACTTTCACAGGAACAAAAGGTGTTCCCTGCACTTGCTTCTTCACAGGAACAAAACGTGTCCTTTTTACTTGTTAGCTCTGCCTGAAGCAGAGTTTTGAATACTGGCACATCAACCACTCCTGTTTTTAGTCATCTTCTTTTAAACTTTAAAAAAAGTTTCCCATCTTCCCATGCAGGTATCAAATGCTGAAGATAAAAAACTTAATTCTGGCTTCTCAGCAGGCACTTCAGTATATGCCATGTTGCAGTGGATCATCTCGGGGGGGGGGGGGAGTTGAAATTTGCAGAGCCCCCAGCCCCCCCCAAAGAAAAAAGTAGTCACCTCAGTCCTTCCCCAGTGATCTTGTTTGACAAAACAAGAAGTGCAGGTCCTGTTGGGAACTCACAGCAACACCTGCATTTTCTGTTTTATTTAGGGACTGCAAGGAAGGAGTGAGGTAGGTGACTGCTTCCTCACATTTAAGTTTAAAGCGGCTGCATAGGGAAGTACCAAGGCGAATGAAGCAGATTGCTGCCACTTGTGCCCAAAAGGTCAATGGAGTAGAACACCATTGCCCTCATGGGGTTTTTTGTGTGCATGCAGTGGTGATCCCTATTTATTCACCTCACTCCAGTGGCATAGCTAGCCTCCCTGGAGCCCAAGGCAGAGTTTTAAATGATGCCTGCTTCCCATGTCACACCAGGAAGTGGCATCACTTCCAGGTGGGACATCACACACGTGGACTTCTTTTAAAAAATTGAAAAATAAAATCCTCCAGACCCCTCCTCTTTGCCCCCCAAACCCCCAGTTGCCCTCCAAGCCCCCACAGCAAGAGAACCAAGTGGCTAGATACTGTGATCCCTGCTGCCCATCTTTCAAAGAGTGCCGTTTTTCTTAGCACTTTTCGCAAGAGGCTGGAGCAGTGTGCAGGGGGTTGCAATTGCACAGATGAGCAGTCAGACTGTTGCCCCCAGGCAACATGCAGCCCGGTGCAACTGCTACCCCTGCACCCCCTCTAGCTACAGCACTGCCTCACTCCTTCCTTGCACAGCTTCTATTTGTTTAAAGGGACAACGTGAGGAAGGGACTCTGCAAGGACGAAGCAAGGTGAGCATGTAGGGAACTGGATTGATGTGGCTGGGTTCACAGCAGGATGGATTGAGGGAGTGGCAGACTCAGGGTGAAGGGCACCCTAAGTCTGCCACTCCACCTGCTGTACAACATGAACTGAATCATTCAAGGAAAGGATGGGTCAGCCCTGCTTGGGAGTCTCTCCAAATTCTCCTTACTAGCAGTTATAAAGAAAGGCAGAGATGTCAAGTAACTTAGGGGTATGAAGTCCAGCACTTACAAGCTAAGGACCCAGTCCTATTCAACTTTCCAGTGCCAATGCAGTTGCAATGTAGCACCAAGGTAAAGAACAAATGCTCCCTTACCTTAAGGAGGCCTCTGTGACAGTCCCCCCCCCCCACCACAGGATGCAGACCCCATTGGCATGGCTGCATCAGTGCTGGAAATTTGGATACTTTTGGGCCCTATGAAGATGAAAAATGGTGGCACAAATCCAAGTGTACCCAGGAAGACAGTTTGAGGCTGGGAAGAGGAATAGGTTACTGGTGGTGGCACTGCCACTGATACTGCCCCCTTCCTGGCCTCGATCCATCCTCCTCCCCACCCCAGTCTTTGCTCCATTTCTCCTCTTCACCACCCAGTTCCACCCAGCCCCACTCCACCTTCCTGCCACCTCTCATGCTGATTTACTAGTGCCAGGGGCTGCTCGCTGCTTTTGTGTCAGCCCGGCCATGCTGAATATGTATATATCACTTTTCTACAAGAGTAGTTCACAAGGTGGTCTCTTTGTAAGACCTTACTATGGGTCTCCTCGGAGATACTCCCCCTGTTTTGATGGTGAATGTCTGAGAAGGCTAAAGGGGCAGGGAGGTTTTTGGGGGAGAGGATAAGTTACTACATGAGTCATTACTGTTGTATCCATCCCTTCCATCTCCCTCCCTGCCCACCAGATCCTCCTCCCTGCCAAAAATCTGCCCCCCTGTACCCCCTTACCTGCTCTGGAGCAGGTTGCCAGCTGAGGAGCAGGCTGCTGCCAACATTTGCAGTGGCAGCCTCAAAATGGCTGCTGCCAGCACTACCACATGACCTGTTACAACAGCATAACTCCATTTCCACTGTCATAACTAGCCCAACAGAACTGGGCTGAAAATGTCGACATTGCAAGCAGAGGAGTAAATCCTACAACAATCACAGAGTCATTCTGGCATCTTTTCAGATACACTCAAGTGAACGTCTGAGATCTCAGTCACCTTGCAAATCTGAGAGAAGCTGAACTTGTGGGTGGGCGTGACCTTCAAAAGTTCAGTCTTTCATGTAAGTCCAGGAAGAAGGGACAGTCTTCTCTGTCTGCCAATTTCTTTCTTGTAACTAGTCGATGTCATTGCCTGTTCTTTAGAAGCAGCTCTCTTTGTTTGTTTATCCAGGCATTGGCATCCCACCTTTCCACCTCCCCAAAGGCCCCCAAAGCAACATGCAACATTTAAAAAACAGAATACAATAATCATACTCTCGAGTCAGTGCTGGTCTCTGTAGGTGATGATACTGGTTTCTGACCGGAGTTATTGACTGGTTTCTTCCTTCCCCTTGAATACTATTTATACCATTTAATTCTGAGTAGAGCAGATTGCCTAATTTAGTTGGACTGCCTCAGAACACGCAATCTGCTTTAAACACACACATGTGCGTGCACACACACACACGGACATGTTCACTCTTTCACTCACTGGTTCACTCACTGTGATAATTTTGAGGGAATGTCATGACATTCCCTTAACTAGATTAAATTTATCTCAGGGCAGCTCCTGAAACCTCTTTAATGGGATCAACTCTACTTTTCATTGTCACAGACTAACTCAATTTTGTACTGTGAGGCTTTCTGGCTAAGTAAGAAGCACGTATCCACAGAACTATCTGCCATCCAATCTCTCTGCTGAGAAATTCTCCGCACCACAAATAGGTAGGAACAATTTCATAACCTGGAAGACATTCTCTATCTTTATCTCCCTCTGCTGCTTTGATATAGACAGCATAAATCATGTAGCAACCCAAGTAAATTATTGGCCTGTTTAATCAAAGATTAGAAGGGAAATTAATTCCGTCCACCTCCCCTTGAAGATATCTCCAGGTCAACAATTTATGAAACTGAAGCTATTAACTCGATGGTGAGGGAATGCTGCCAGAAAGAGTGGATGACCACTCCGGTGGGATCTCTAAATACCATTAATACTTTTTTCAATAAAGGCAATCTCCTTTCATTAATGCAAAACATTTCAGGAGGGGGAAGAAAAATGCTGCAAGCCTCACACTGGAAGTGCTGAAAGAGAGAGAAGGGACGGCATATATTGGATGCAGAAATTCTTGTTTCAGACTTTGACAAATCGTTGGTGTCTTCTGGTGGACATTTCCAAGTTCCAGCAGGAGCAAAACTTTAACCATATTGACAGGAACACACGAGTTCAGGGTCAAGTCACACTAACCACAGAAATGTGTGGGGTGATGCATGCTGCACTTTTGGAGGCTCCTGCAAAGGGACATTTGCACTCTTGGGTGTAAATATGTGAGGACTCGGTTGGGGAGCCTGCTGGAGTGGAGCTCGAGTGTAGTTGTTCTCTCAGTCTGGGCTGGGCTTGCTGTGGGAATCTTTCCCCTTCAGCAGCACCAGCTCCTAAACAAATAGTATGTGTGTGGGGGGAGAGGGTACTCTTGAGGGGGAGAGGGTACCACTCAGTTTGGCTCAGGGACTATAGTAACTTGTTGATTTCTCTCATTATCCAAACTGCAGGGACAGCTGAAGATGGTAAGTAAAGGAGAAACTGGAAAGGGTCAGAGTAAAGTTGTGAAGCTCCTTCTAAGCCAAGCAGTGTGTATATCTTGCACAATGTCAGAAGACGTTCTCCTGAGATGCAATGGAAAATGCCAGTCCTATCCAATCTAGAGATTCCCCTCTCCCCAATAAGGCCAGAAGAGCCCAATGATAGACTTTTACAGCAGAGAGTGAGGGAGGGGGCTACTGTACTTCTATCCAACTAACCCCACATATTGAATGATGGGCATGCTCATGGCATAAGCATGTTCTGGGCTCTTCTCTTGCATAGAGGGGTGGAGGGGTGAGACATCAACACCCCTCCCCTACACACGCTGCTAAACCTGCTTTTTTAGAAGGTTTAGCAGCATGTGTAAGGAGGCAGTCAGGTTGAACTGCACCCCAGTGCAGTTGGAGATTTACACAGAAGCACAGAAAGTGAGGGGACATGAAAGAAGGAGCACAGAAAGACCAGGACATGTGTACACCATGACCATGCACATCATTTAATGCATGGGACTATCAGCCCAAGCTCTGCACCCAACCGTGAAGTTCATTGAAAGTACCGTAATTCAGTGTAGATAGATGGATCTACATCCAGGTGTGGATGTCATCCATCCTGGCTGTTAGATTCAATAGAGTCTGCATTTGAAGTCATCAAGAAGTGGGTAGATTGGATCCAGTTTGCTTGTGAAGTTTGCTTGACTGCTATGCCACCACTCTACTTGACTAGATCAGTTTAACCATACATTTCTTGAAAGTCAGAGCAAATGGGAAAAAAGTCAAGCAGTCGTTTCACATTTCTTAATTCAAGAGTAAAACAGTAGTTCAGACAGAATGTTCATCATTTGTGCAGCATCAAATAATGACCTGTATGCAGGAATGAACAATCATTGATGAATCATCAGAGACAAAACTTTAATATCAATTGCTGCCCACTCAAACATAATACTATTCCACAGAGGCAGTTAAGGCATTTGGCTGAGAATCAGTGAGTGTATAGTAACCTAATGACAAGACGCTAACAGTTCAATCCTATGTATGTCTCCCCAGAAGTAAATCCCACTATGTTCAATGGAGCTTATTCCCAGGAAAGTATGTATAGTTGTGGCCCAAGTGATGTACATATACATGTGACTCATCCGCAAGTTAGCCTTCACTGAAAGAATATTCAACTCCTCTGGGATCCTATGGTGTCCCTTCCACTGACACATCTCAACTCTCCATAGTCCCCATGACCTGAAATCACAGGGGGAAAGAATTGCAATGCTAATTTTAGAGGAGAGTTTAATTGGAGATTTTTCCACAGCAGTAGAGGAACCTGAGCAGCTCTGGAGAGGAATATTTATCTGAAGTAGCAAATTGAGTTTGAAGAGTGACACAGCATCAACATCTGCTTAGAATCAGAATGAGGCTCTCTGGAGTTTGGGGGGAAATTTTAATTTCTTCATGTTTTCCAGGGATGCACCACTGGGAATATAATTCCCCTGCTCCTAAAATTATACCCATAGGATTTCAACAGTAAACCATCTGTCAGTGTTGACTGTGTTATCTAACAGCTCTACTCCATGGTTTTCAAAATGTCAGCTACTCTCTTGGGCTGAGAGCTATAAATGCGATACTTCATCTGAAGTTTACAGAGTTACACCTTTTGGTTGTGTGAGTGAATGAGATATGGAGTTATACATAAGGAATATCAGGTAATATATATTCACACAAGTATTCAATTCGCATTACAACCTGCAGTTTCTTTGCAATTTTATCTTTTTTACTTTCTAAACGTAACCCTTACACTTTCCGAACAAGTGCTTTTGGTTTAGCCCCTAAGATGCTGATGGCAATTACAGGTGTGCACCCCTTAGCGACATTCCAGTTAACGCCAGGATCGCAAATCCGACGACCATGTGTGGTCTTCAGGGGGCGCCCACCCCCACCCTCTAAATGTGAAGGGAGCTCGGCTCCCCTCGCCTCTGGAGGGTTGTCTGAGCCTCCCAGAGGCAGTGCAAGTCCAAGCGCTGCCTCTGCAAGGCTCAGACTTAGGGAAATCACATCTCTTGCGCAATTTCCGGCTTCCTCCATGAAACCAGAAGCCGCGAGAGAGAGACGCAATTTTCCCTCAGTCTGCGCCTTGCACATTCAGATGTGCACTTCCTCAGGGAGGTTCAGTCAACCCTCAGGAGGGGAGGGGAGGGGAGGGGAGGGAAACATCCCCTCCCCTTGGCTAAGCACTTGGCTAAGCACCATTAAAATTAATG
This sequence comes from Tiliqua scincoides, assembly GCF_035046505.1. NCBI lineage: Eukaryota > Metazoa > Chordata > Lepidosauria > Squamata > Scincidae > Tiliqua > Tiliqua scincoides. The sequence continues at coordinate 88,910,352 of NC_089823.1, forward strand.
AGACAAAATTAGTCAGGCCTAAAACCCATTCATTTCAATGGAACATAGTCATAATGATAACCTTTCTTTGCATACAACCCAGGGCCCACACCTAACTAAAGGATGCCTGTAGGGTGCAGCAATGCTGGGACAGGTTCCACAGCATTGTTTACTTACCTTACTTACCTAATAGATGCCTGGGCCCCTGTGCATCTATTCAGGCCTGCACCAGCTCTTTAGCAGAAGTCTGAGTAGAGGCAAGGGGCCTGTCAGGGCCAAAACCGAGCAGAAAATATCAGCAGAGCTGTTTCTGCTGATATCTACCGTCTGCCCATCCCACCATGCCCCCCTGGAGGCCACAATCTCCATCTCATTGAATCCACCCCCACTCCATCACTGGCTTACCTACAGTGGTAGACATTTCTGGATCAAGTGGCAGGCCACTGGCACCAGCACTGTTTGTAGCGGTGGTCCCAAAAAGGTTGCTGCTGGTTGCACTGGGTACGCTGCCATATGGCCATTTAAGACAGTAGGACTGTGTTCTACTGTCATAAAGGGCAGGCTAACCCTCTTTAGGATTGAACTGCCAATGTGCAAAAACCAGACACTTCTGTTTTTGAGTTCTTATACCTAGTACAGCAGGCAGGACCGATGCTATGACCAAAGACCCTTGGTGTACAATGATACCAAGGGCAGAGAGTGCTGGCAAAATATAATACACAAAGAGACAGTGAAGAGCAAGACAGCATCACAAGAAACGTTTTGTTGTGTCACACTTACTGCTACCAGAATAATCCAGGGATGGTCTGAAGGCACATTGTGGGGGGCACTTTGCTGATACTAGGCTGGTCTAGGGCTAATCAGTACCTGGAGGTGTGACCTCCTGGGAACTCTGTGTAATCTGCCTTAAGTGTCATGATGGAAAGAAGGCAGGATATGGCTGTAATACAGGGATCTCCAAACTCCGGCCCAGGGGCCAGATGTGGCCTGTGGTGAGCCTCTGTCTGCCCTGCAGCCAGCCTCTGGTCCCCTGAGAGTCTCTGGCCAACTTGACCGGAGCTGTGCTCCAGTGTTCTGAGGGCTGGAGGCCGTTCTGTACGCAGCCTCCCTGGACCTCAGAACACCTTCTAAAAGCCTACAAAATCACTGGAGGTAACTTTTTTGTGCCCTCTGAAGGCATTAGAAGGCTTTCTGAGGGTCGGGGAGGCATCCATTTGGGGATCTATTTGAGTATGTGCTTTATTTTGTGGTGTGTGTTGGTACTTGGAAAAATCCTGGAAATTTGAACCCATTCATTCATTTCTTCATTTGTCTTCGTGTCTTTGCTAATGTATTTGTTTCAATTTTATGTTTAAAATGTATTTTTTTTCCGGCTCTTGACACCATGCCAGGTATTTGATGCAGTCCTCTGGTCAAAAAGTTTGGAGACCCCTACTGCAATAAATTAAACTGATCCAGCACTGGGAAAAGTAATTGCACCTGAAGAGCAAGAGTGGTGTTCAACCCTCCATTCTGTGTTTACGACTGCATGCGGTTCAGGAGACTGATATTTTGGGGTATTATGAGGTATACAAATGTCTCTAAAAATATTCTTTTGCAAGATAATCTTGCATTTATTCAAGAGCTGGCCTTCTTGCTTGGCAATGCACCTCACCTCCCACTGCAGTCTCTATCCTGCCACTCTAAACATTGTTTGGGGTTGGGTGGGAGTTTGGCATTGGCCAGGACATCTCATGAGACTGAGCGGTGCTGTCTAGATTGTGTCAGCCAGAACTGTAAAAGATTCTTTTCCCAATCTCGCAGAAAAGGCTGCGCCCTCTTTGTTTCTCCTTGCCCGGAAGCCACAGCTGTCCTTCGGTTCCTCACCGCAGCATCTACTTCCCATCAAGGCTAATTATTCTGATTCTGTACCAGTGACTAACAGCTGATTTTTGACATCACCTCCACTTCCTGTCACTCCACTGACAAATTTGTTTAATAAGAGAGCTTTCTCCACAGCACACCGCTCCCTTATATCTGGGTTTCACAGCAGCTGTGAGGATTACAAAAGGGCTGAGCCCTTCCTCCTGTTTGCTGGGGCTTGCAACAGATCCAGCTGCAGTTCAGAGTTAAATCCTACCATGAGGCTTTCACTCGCTCTAATGGAAATATTACAAGCCCTTGTCTAATCATGCAGCCTTCAGCTGAGCTAGTGAAATGTCGAAGCATTGAAAGGCTATAACTACGAGGGGAGGGAGGGCTGGCTGACTTATAAGGGCCTGATCAGACTATTCCAAGCACTGAATTTCAGTTTTTATTTTAAAAAGTGTACATCTCTAACCCTTTATTTGTAGAAATGAAGGGGGAAGAACTTGCAGGCAGGACTAGAAAATCTGCTCTTACCTTCAGTGCTTTGGTAGGTGAGGGCAAAGGCATTGGGGTACAAATGATGTACATTGGGTACATTAATACAAATAGTGCTATAAAACTGTCATATAATTTAAGAACCTATTTGGTTACCTATATTTACTGTAGGTGGTTTGCACTGCTTGCCCTCCTCTGGTGTACTTTTGGCACCACAATATGAAATGTCACTATTTGACAAGCACGGTTTCATTTATTAATTGAATTTTTACCCCACCCTTCCTCTAAGGAGCTGGTTCTTCCCTGCACTCCAATTTATACCAACACTGTTATAAAACAACATTTTATACCAACCAACTCAAGGGTCCAATCCTATCCAACTTTCCAACACTGATGCAGCCCTACCAATGGGGCGTGCGTTGTATCCAGTGGTGAGGAGACAGACATGGAGGCCTCCGCAAGGTGAGGGTACATTTGGCACATTTTTCCTCAGGGTACCGCAGGGCTGTATTGTGGCTACATTGGCATTGGAAAATTGGTTAGGATTGGGCCCTCAGTGAGATAGGTCATTACGGTAAAAGACGGTGATTGGCCCAAGTTCACCTCAGTAAGCATCACGGCTGTGAGGATTAGAACTCCATCTCCTCAGTCATGAGGGGACAGTCTAATGGCTGGGCCACACTAGCAGCCTCTCAATCTCAACAACGGAAGCATTATTTTTGTTCTGACTTTGTGACTATAGTTCCATTGTCATTCCTTTTCTTCAGCAATGAAGTGGCACACATGTTTAGCCTCTTTTTCTGAGTTCAAGCTTCTGCGTGTGATCATTCACAAGCAAAATTTACTGAAAAGCAAGATATCCAGACTTCCTAAAATATGTGCTTATGTGTCAGTCATATAACAGCCCTACACAAAGGAAGCAAAGATTCCAGGCATTATTTATGTCAGGAGCAAACAGCAGAAGATCAGGGTCCTTTGGCAGATCTCTGGCTGTTATGTAATAGATTGACAAAGGTTTATGACACCTAGTAGTTTAATGATAGCAAGTTTTTTTTAAAAAAAATTCTCTGCTGTTGCTGGCCTTGTGCTCATTACTTTCCTCTCAGCCTAAATGCTCCTCCCCTGTACAAGAAGAGCACCAATAAGTTGCTTTTGTGCAGCTGTACTGGCCATTTTTAGAGCTTTATGTTTGTATCTCTAACATGTAATCATTCAGAAGTGGATTGGTACTTATTTAGGGAAGTTAATCCCGTGCACGGACAGGTCGACGAAAGTGTCGACCCAATGTGCGGCGGCAGTAAAGAAGGTAATTCTATGCTTGGGATCATTAGAAAAGGTATTGAGAACAAAACGGCTAATATTATAATGCAGTTGTACAAATTGATGGTAAGGCCGCACCTGGAGTATTGTGTCCAGTTCTGGTCACCACATCTCAAAAAGGACATAGTGGAAATGGAAAAGGTGCAAAAGAGAGCGACTAAGATGATTACGGGGCTGGGGCACCTTCCTTATGAGGAAAGGCTACGGCATTTGGGCCTCTTCAGCCTAGAAAAGAGACGCCTGAGGGGGGACATGATTGAGACATACAAAATTATACAGGGGATGGACAGAGTGGATAGAGAGATGCTCTTTACACTCTCACATAATACCAGAACCAGGGGACATCCACTAAAATTGAGTGTTGGGAGAGTTAGAACAGACAAAAGAAAATATTTCTTCACTCAGCGTTTGGTTGGTCTGTGGAACTCCTTGCCACAGGATGTGGTGATGGCGTCTGGCTTGGATGTCTTTAAAAGGGGATTGGACAGATTTCTGGAGGAAAAATCCATTATGGGTTACAAGCCATGATGTGCATGTACAACCTCCTGATTTTAGAAATGGGCTATGTCAGAATGCCAGATGCAAGGGAGGGTGCCAGAATGAGGTCTCTTGTTATCTGGTGTGCTCCCTGAAGCATTTGGTGGGCCGCTGTGAGATACAGGAAGCTGGACTAGATGGGCCTATGGCCTGATCCAGTGGGGCTGTTCTTATGTTCTTATGGTTCATGGGGTACGCCCTGGGCCAGCCCATTCATGAGGCGAACTGGACTGCTTGCTACAGGAAGCAGATGAATAGGGATGCACTGCTGCTTCTCCTCCTTCCATTCCCTGGATTGGAAAAGTAAGATGGGGTCAGAAAGGAAGAGGAAGTGTGGGAGGAGAGTGCTGAGCTATTAAATTGAAAAGTGTGAGGAGCAGAGGCTGGCATATCATTGGGCAAGAGGGCAGCATTTGACATGCTGCCTTAGGTGTCCGGAGACCTTAGGCTGGCCCTCGTTACAAAAGGTCATTGACTTCAGCTGCCTGCCTTTTTTCTATGTGACTCCAGTTGATAGACCCTGAGTGCCTAATAAACAACAAAGCGGTCCCCATAACCGCCCGAGATTAGATTAGATGTTCATAGGTGTTAAATCTTGAAAGTTGAAATGCATCTTGAAATCTTGAAATGCATCCCTCCACTGCAACAGCCATGCAGTCCCATTTTCTTCACTGGGTGAGGCTGCAGAAGCAAAGGTGACTACCAGTAATAAGTGCCACAACATGACTAAGAGCCCAATCCTAAACAGCGTGTGCCAGTTCACCGCCGGTGCACACTGTTGCAAACATGCCGTAAAGTACATTTGCAGGCCCTCAGCACTTGCCCGGTGCCAGAGCTAGCCCATTGCCAGCCATCACTGGGCTAACACTGGTAGCATGCCAATACTTCACCATGGGGAGGAAGCACTTTGGCGCAGGGGAGATGGGGTGAGGGGAGGTGGTGTGTCAGGGGAAGGGAGTGGGGCAGAAGGAGGGCAGGACCAGTGGAGCTCAGCTGCACTGGATCCTGAGCTCTGTGCCAGGCCCTGCCAGGCCCTCCAAAGCTGCCATAGAATTGAGTAGCCCCATTGTAGGGCTACTTCCTTTACTTGGGGGAAGGGGACAAAGGGGACAAATTCACCATCCTGGCAGCCATTTTCACCACCGCGGCAGCCCCACACTCCGGGCAGCTCAAGATTGGGCTGTTAGCCAACTTTAAGATAATTATTTTGCTTCGTCTCAGACTTGTTCATGTGAAAGGTTCTCAACGCCAAGATTTAAAAGGTATAATGACACCATCATTAACAAGGAGTGTTGTTCATAAATACCTACACAAATCCCTGCTCTTTGTGTATGATTTGTCAACCCTGAACTGACAGCAATACAAATGGGTTATTGAAATGCATTTCCCTGAAGCAGATAGCTAAATCAGTTAATTTTTCTTCCACTAAACAAAATCTAATACTGGAGGTGTCTAATTGCTGCAGTTATTTTTTCTTTCTTTCAATTTTTGACATTCTAATCTCTCCTAATGAGCTTGGTAGCTTAAAAGCACACAGTCTGCATGTTAAAACGGAACTTCTTCCAGTGCAAATGGCCACAGAGTTCTGGATCCTGCAGAACCGCCACAGCCAACACCATCCTGCATGTAAGCAAACATGTGTTGAGAGTGGGTATTAACTTTGGCAAGGAAATCTCAGAGATGTAAATCCCCACACCATGAAGATTTAAATCTTCAAGCCATGATGATCTGGGCTTATCAGTCTGATTTACCCCATAGCCGCTCGGAGCTCTTTGGGGGAAGGGCAGGACTGAAGTGTGACCAAGAATAATGTGCAGTTGATGCAGATACACATTAGTGTGCCTCCAGGCTGTGATGCTCTTCCAAGCCCCGTTGCACTAGGTAGATACATCTGTCATCATGCATGAGGATGACTCTAGACACTTTCAGAGCAACAAGATTTGAGATGCATCTGTTGATTTATTTACTTGTAAAATGTGCATACTGCTTTTCTGAAAAGTCCAACGCCATTCCTAATAAAAACAATATGACAACTGAACTTAATAAAAACAGGGAGGTTGAGGGCCCAATCCTGTGCCCTCCCAGCACCATTGCTGAGTTCCATTGCTGGTGCTGGGTGCTGTAAACATGCTGTATGCAGCGCCGGGAGAGCAAGGAGCACCAGTCACCACAGCAAGACCTGCACTAGTCAGTGTTGGGCCCAGTGCCAGGAGGCCGGCATCAGAGGAGTGCCTGCAGTAAGGTGCACTGCCGAGTGGCTGTGTGGGGTCCTGGGTGGGAGGGAAGGCATTCTGGGGCGGGAGGACAGTGGAGCAGGAGGAGGAACTGGGGCAAGAGGGGGTGGCACCAGCGAAGTCTTGCTTCATTGGATCCAATGCTCCATGTCAGACTGAAAAGCCCAACATGTAGCTACTACAGCCTGCGCAGACTGAAGGAGACCCATTGTGGCCCCTGCGCCCTTACTTGGGAAAAGGGGACAAAGGTCTTCCCCCAAGGAGACCTTCAGTAGCTTGCCCAGCCATGGAGGCAAAAGTTCAACCAGGAGCCCAGGTCTACCTGCCTGGTTGACTCTGCAATTAAGGTAGTGCTCATGCCCCCCCCCAAACACAAACACTGCATCCACCCCTGCTTTAGAGGCAGTTCCTGCATCTGACTTAAAATATTCCTTCCCCACCTTCTGCTTTGTCCCCTGAAAATGCTGTTGAAATCCACCTTTGGAAGAGGCAGTAGCTAATCTAAGGGATTGGAACAAGTTACTTGTTCTTGAGTGCCTGAACTGACTTTGCTTTGTTGATGAATCAGATAAAACTAACTCTTTGTAAAGTTTCACTGTCATAACCCGCCTATTGTTTCATGGTTATTGCTGGGTGATCACCTGCTGAGTTTTACTGTAGGTGTCCCCAAATATGAATATAACACTAGCTAATTTGATAGTTGTCCCTGGAGTTGTCCCTCAATAGTTGTCCTCAATAGTTGTCCCTGGAGGGCCAGGTGGCATCTGTGGCCGGGGCACTTTTGCCCTGCTTCAGTTGGTGCATCTACTGAGACTGTACCTGAGTCAGTCAGGTCTGGCTACAGTGGTCCACACCCTGGTGACATCTCACTTAGACTATTGTAATGACCTCTATGTGGGGCTGCCCTTGAAAATGATTAGGAAGCTGCAGCTAGTGCAGAATTCAGCGACCCAGCTGGCCCATTCCATTCCTAGACAATTCAAAGTGATGACCTTTAAAGTCCTATATGGCCCAAGACCAGGATACCTCAAGGAGCACCTTCCCCATATAATACTGCACATCCCCTACAATAATCAGATAGGGCCCTGCTTAGGATACTGCTGCCATCTGAAGCCAAGAGGATGACTTTGCATAGTTTCCAGCAGGATGTAAAAACATATCTATTCCTTTTGGCATTTGAAGAAGGAGGAAACTCCTAGGGACCCTTTTTAACTAGGATTCAACATGGCCTTTTGTTGTTGTTTTTATGGTGTTGGGATCTTTGTTTCTTTTCAGATTCTAAAGAGCAAAGTTTGCTGCTACAGGTTGTGTCTTGGCATCCATGGAGGTTCCGTTCTCAGAACCCTCCTGGATACCAAAAATCGCCTTAAGTGAAATCAATTTAAAGTCCCTTTACTCAGCAGTTTAAAAATAGCCTCACAAAGTGAAGGTGCTAATCACTTCCAAGGAGTTACTTGCCTTGAATTGAACTGAAACTAACCTGCTCTAAGACCCTGGAGAGAGTTTGATTGATTGATTGATTGATTGATTGATTGATTGCCTGCTGCCACTCTTCTGTATTACAATGGTAAGCAAGGCTGAGTAAAGGGACATTGTTCATTTAAAGGGCCCCTCTCATCACACTGAGATAAAATCACACGTGAAAAATCCGTGGATAATTAGGTTATACCTGTAATTTTGATTACTTCAATTCACTTCTTTTCTCCTTACTTTGTATTATAGCAAACACGAACACTAATAGAACATCCTACCTCCCAAAAGAAGAACTACCCCTGATATTGATGTGATAGTGTATATATAGCTGTTTCAAAATTCTTCTTGTGTGTACCAGTGCTCAAAGATAGGAGCAAATATACGCATTAGTGGTTGGGATTGCAGCCTTATTCATGTGAATAAGAGCTCAGATTGGTTGTTGTTTATAACATTGCAAGCTTTAATTAATTTAATCAGTCGATTAATCAACTAGAGCTGTTGCTGACTAATTGGGAACAAGCACAATCAGTGAACTGTGAACTGGTATTCCTCTGTGTTAATTAATGTTGAATTTCTTAAGACAATTGTTCTACTGGAGGAGGACACTAAACTTTTGCACAGTACTGAGAATTTTTATTATTTGTTTTTATTGTTTCCTTCATAGTTATCTGGGTTATTTATCTTCTCCCAGTACTTCAGTAATTTTCAAAACATAATAGGATGGGGTTTCTATGATATGGTAATCATCATCACAATGAGATCCATGACAAAAAGATCTGAGAAGGTATGACTAAAGCTGCCTGCTAGGACTCTTTGAACTTCTCCACATAAAATACAGAGAAGCAGGAAAGGAGGTGTTTTCTGGGCAATTTAATTTCTTTTTATGCAATATGCAGATTCCACTCTTTGAAGACAAACATGGAAATCAGCCTTGCCTGACCAATTGGAGATAGAAGTGTACCATGTGGCAAGAGTTCCTCTTAGTTTTCATGTGTGGAAGAGGCTTTGGGAAAGTTCTGGGGGTCAGTGTTAACAGCAACAGTTCTGCATGGATAAATATGAAACTGCCTTAATCAACTAGCAAGAGGACTTCTCTGTGGGATCTGATTTTAAAAGCAAGAGGGTTGTGTGAGTGAGGCTGGAATACAGAGTCTTACCCTCCCTGCTGCCCTCTCTCCCTAAATTTACTCTCATCTGATATCAAGCCCATGCTTGCAGTCAAAGGGCTTGGAGAAGAAGGAATATGTGCAAGAGGGGAGGATTTGGCATTTTTTAACCACATCAGGACCCCACCCCCACATTTCCATGTGATTGGGATAGCTCTGTGCGTGTAAACCCACAGAGCAGCCATCAATATAATTTGGCACTCAAGTCCCATTCTCACCTGGGTGGAAAATCTGTGTCTGGGATGAACCACTTCAGGTTGGTGATAGGGCTTAATGTGGCTGAATGCTTGTCTATGCTAAATAAAAAGTCTCTGTCTGTAAGGTGCAAGCATGCCAGAGAGAAAGTCAGTCTATGTAGAACAGATTTTTTTGGGGTGGTGGCACTCCTCTTTGTGAGCCAAGAGATAGCAAGCAGGTATGAACAGCTCAGATGAGTTTCATCAAAGCAGGATAGACTGTGACTGAGCTAGTCCTGCAGGGAGATGGTGGAAGAGCCATTTGCCAGAGCCCAACATAGGTGGAAGTGGCTGAAGTCAATGCTGCTAGTCCCTCTGTGGTATCAAGTAGAGCCCTTGCTTAACTTATTTACTGACAACCTCAGTTTCATTACCCACACTGGTTTGTCTGAAACTGCACAATGAATAAGCCAAAGAGGAGAAAATCTTTTAATAAAATATAATTGATGAATTAACATCAAAAGTATACAGGTAAATGTCTCCTATTAAAATGATGCACGAAGGAGCAACACATGCTTCTTTATCTTTACCAAATTAATGATAGTCTGCAAATGATGAATAATATTTGCCAAGTAGTCAGGTGAATAAATGAATCTCTTTCTGAAGTGTGCATCATTTTGCAAGTGCATTTTCAATCTATTTCTGACTCCCATGCCTGCTTTGAGGAAAATGGAATCAATTCAATGTGAATGTTTTAAATTAGACTGGCTTTTTTTTCTGGCTTTGTAAGTCTAACTCCTGCACTGACTCAGAATTCAGCTCTTGGTGATGGGGAAGGGTAACACTGTCAGCAGCTGAGGGGTTAATGGGGTTTTTGAAAACCTCAAGTGTTTTTCTTCTGTAACCTCTGCCCATATGGTGAAAACAACTCTCCTGTTCTATTTGGTCTCTTGATTTCTGATCAGATGTAGAGGTAAAGTAAAATGATCTTCACTATGAACGGTACAGAAGACTAGTGCACCTAAGTTGTATTCCATTGAACATAACTTGCTCATTGGTTGTTTTGTCTTTATAATGTGAGAACTGCTTCCATGCAACTGGAACTGACAGGCACTTTGGCTCATTTTAAGAACTTATGGCTGCTCACTAGACATAGAATGCTGCCTTATAGGGAACCAGACTACTGAACCTTCTAGAACAGTCAGCAATGGCTGGCAATAGCTCTTCACGGTTTCAGGGAGAAATTTTTCTCTGCTGTACCTGGAGATGCCTGAACTTGAACTTGGAGCTTTCTGTATGAAAAGCAAGTGTGCTACTACTGAGCCACAGCTCAGCCCATGTAAGGTCCTGGAGTTGTCACCAAATGAGTCTGTATCCTAATCCTGGGGATGGCCCCTTCAAAAGATGGCCCCTTCATTTTGTGGAATGGTGCATATGTTGCAATTTATTTAAACAGAGATCGTCTGTGCATAGCAACTTGTGGTTTTCCATTAACAGGAATGAGGTTTTCTTTCCCCAGCCCGAGAACCTGATGTGTAGGTGAAACATACAACAACTCTAACTTCCTGATTGTACTCCAATGTATAATTAACAGTCCAACTGTAAGCATTTTATTTTCTGTGTGAATTTATTATATAGCTTTGTATTCGAAAGAAAAAAAGCAAGCACAAGTAGGGTGCTCAAGGCTAGAGGAAGAATTATTCCTTGTTCATTGTTCTAAGGTGAATCAACTTTACTAACATTTTCTATAGCACTCTTCCAGGTATTAGATCTAACAAGGTCTCAGTTATAAAGGTTGCTTCGTGCAAACAAATTCATTACCCAATGCCAGACTACCAAGTATGTCTATGCTGGCACAATTACTGACAGAGGAGACTATTGCATGGTTCTTGCAGTTAAGGGTGACATGAGAGGCCAGCCAGCCCATGTCCATCAGAGGGTTCCCATTGCCAGGCTGACCTCTGGTTCTTTGGTACAGATGACAGTGGTAGCACCCAATGTTTTACTGGGAGTGGGCAAAGTATGCCATTGGGGGGATTCCGTGTAGGGCTTTGCCCCAGAACCCCCAGCAACCTGGCACAAGCACTGCTTGTATGTAGTTATAAATTCTGCTCATAGAGTGTAGGCCTCATCATGTATTGTTATACACAGAGGAGGTGGTGGAAATAGTGATTTACTTAATGCAACTTTGCATTATAACAATCTGTTGTGAAAACAAGGTGGTGCTATCTGCAATATGCTGTCTATTCAGGTAATCATTGGACACCTTCTCCAGGAACCCCTGCTCTGAGAAACTGGTTATGGCCCAAGGATATGACCTTTTCTGTAGTGGCACCTAACCGGAATCCTTTACAGCCCAACATGCGGATACAGCGAAGCAGGCTCTGCCAGACTCACCCCCCCTTGACTGGTCCTTGCCCCTACCCAGACTTCCCCTGTTCTCCCCCCACCCTGGAATGCCTCCCCCTGCCCCAGAGGCCTCACTGCCACCCAGAGCTCTTACCTAGCTCTGGGTGGCATCTGGCCAGCCAGCACTGAGTTCAGTATCATCTGGTGCAGGGCAAGCACCAACACTGACTTAGCGCAGGGTGTCGTGGGTGTCCCTTACGGCACTTTTACAGCATCCAGCACTGGTGCTGGAGGTCAGCGCAGTGCTGGCCCAGGTCAGGACTGGGCCCTAAATTGTTCACAGCACCAGATCATGCCATGTAAGTGACCCCTCCTCTTCGCTGCCAGAATCAGTCAGGGCGGTGAAAACTACATCAAGGAGATGCCCTCTAAACTCTAGAAGGCACGCAATAAAATTTGTTGTTGCTGAAGTCAATACGGCACACCTGTGTGTGTTTTCAGAGTTGCCACATTTTGAGTTTACTAATGCTTAGCAGTGGAAATGACCCAGAATAAGCTCTGTGCCTGCACCAAGCAATCAGTCTGTTGTTTGGATTTCTGAGAGCTTCAGAGAGAACATATTCTGGTTAAATGATTCCAGCATCTGTCTCCTGCACAGCCAATGCTGGTACTGAATCTGCTACCTGCAAATCAAATGGAGCTGTGGTTCAAGAGTCTTCTTTCAAGGTTGCCATGAGGCATCAGATGAGCTCTTCAAATAACTTTTTTTCCCTTCACTGCTGATTCCATCTCCTACCTGAAAAGGCAAAGGGAAACAAAGCTTTCTTTTCCAGAAGTCACTTTTGGTGACTCAGTCCTCTATGAGTCACAGTTATTCTTTCTGCCATTCCTTTGTTGTGGCTTTGAATGGTCTCCCTTTCAGTCTCCAGCCTTAGGTTGCCACTTCTCTCCTACAGCTCTGCCGTTCTCTTTCACTGAGAGCAGGTCGGCCTTGGTTCTAAAAGCAGCCCAATTAAATGGCTCCTTTAGTAACTATGGTTCATTGTGTCTTAATACATAAATTGACCCATTAATGGGCACACACCTGCACTTCATCTCCTCATTTTCATTTAATTTCTCCTTAAGTGACTGTTCCAGATTGAAAAGCACAGTTTGGTCTGTTTGCACTTTCTAAGCAAACCATGGGCTTAAATTCCATTCTCTGTGTCAACAAGGAGGACAAGGTGGATTATAGCGGGGTTTAAATATTCCTATAGGATATATATTAAATTTGAAGTGTAGCAATGTTGAAACCTATCACTTCTCTCTTTAGTAGTGGTAGCAGTTGAACTTTTATCAACTCTTGTCTATGCAAATAGTTTTCACCAGGCTTGAGTGAATTGTTTACTCAGGAAGTAAACTGTGCCGGCGGGGAGGCCTGCACCACCCCATTGAAGCCACAGTTGGAGCTCCAGCAGCTGACAGACTGGGTTAGTGCTGAAAGGCACGGAGTGTGGGGAGTGTGGTGGAAAGGCATGGGAGAGGTGCTCCTGGGCAGTGGGAGGGTGGAACAGAGTGCGACCAGCTCAGGGTGTGGAACTGGTGGAGCTCTCCGTCACCTAATCCTATCCCCCCTCCCAGGTTCAAAAGCCCAACATGGGCATGAGTCTGAGACAAGAGTCTGAGACTCATGGGCATGAGTCTGAGCCAGTTAAACAGTTGGCACAGCTCCAACAAGCCCCATTGTGCAGGCAGGGGCTTTACTCTGGGTAAGGGGACTGCTGTTCCCTCACTTTGAGGAGACCTCCAGCCTGTTCAACTCCAGTACAGGACACAACGGGAGCTGTTTGGCGCTGCAGCTCTTGTGCTGGATAGGACTGGGCTCTCAGACATCATATCTTATAAAAACAAAACTCTAATTCTTAAAAATCCTAAGGTGGACTAACCCTAAACACATTTTACCTTTGAAGTAAGTCCCACTGAACTCAGTGCCTAAGACTGCATTGTAGGCCTCTTTCGTTGTTTCTTTCTTTCTGAAGTGACAGCGTTTAGCTTTAATTGCTCGTTTAATAGCAGATAAGGCTGCATGAGAATATGTATTTATTTGCTTTTTATTAAAATAGTTTGCAAATACGAAAGACAGAAGCCTGCCCAACAGACAGCTGTACTACGGTTCATACCACAGCCATATGATACTGTCATGTTGTGCATTATAATGAATACATGCTGTGCACATACAAAGATCAAAATGCTCCCATATGTCATCAAAGATGGTGACATCTGCTGTAGGCACTATAATGTGGTGTTTTTATTCTTGCTTAGGGACACATCCTCACATGGCAACCCATTCAGATCCATCAAAAGCAAAAATGGTCATGGAGATGTGGTAAATCTCAGACCTTTCAACCAGTCTTCCATGTAAGCTGAGTGGCCAGGCAGTTCCACAGCTCTAATCAAAGCTTCACACAGCTTCCTCCTCAGTGCTCCGGAGCTTGGTGGGGATGATGATGTCATCATCAAGCACTCCACAGCTGCCCCCACACAGCCACTGTAGATCACTGCACACACCGAGGGAAGATTAGAGGGAACACTGTTTGTTGTTGGCAACCTTCAGTCTTGAAAGACTATGGTATCGCGCTCTGAAAGGTGGTTCTGGAATAGCGTCTAGTGTGGCTGAAAAGGCCGATTCGGGAGTGACAATCCCTTCCACACTGGGAGCAAGTGCAGCCTGTCCCTGGTCTGTCTCCCTGGCTATGGGCCTTTCTTCTTTGCCTCTTAGCCTCAGACTGTTGGCCAAGTGTCTCTTCAAACTGGGAAAGGCCATGCTGCACAGCCTGCCTCCAAGCGGGCCGCTCAGAGGCCAGGGTTTCCCACTTGTTGAGGTCCACTTCTAAGGCCTTCAGATCTCTCTTGCAGATGTCCTTGTATCGCAGCTGTGGTCTACCTGTAGGGCGCTTTCCTTACATGAGTTCTCCATATAACACTGGAATCATGTTGAGGAGAAGCACTGAACTTGCAGATGCAACAAGGATTGAATTATGGTGACCTTGCTCTGTTGTCAAGGAGCATGATGACCGATCATAATTATTCTGAGAAAGCTTACCTTAGCAAACACAGTCTTTTTTGCTCCACTGGTTTGTTAAGAAATCACAGCTAACCAAGTTATACAGGAACTCAGCAGAAGTCCAGAACCATGATCTTAGGAATGGGAAGGGGCTTCTGTTTACTGCTTCTATGTATTGAATCAAAAGATCATGTGGGTGGCTGTCAATTTACATGGAGTGCAACTCATTTGTATTTGTTATACTGTACTGTAGGTAGTGGGGAGAAGTGATTTCACAGCTGCTTGCCTTTGCCAGAGAATGACAAGATCAGCGACGGGGAGAGAGACTCAATTTTTCAGAATTTGCCTGTTTTGTTTTGCAGTCCTTCAGAGTATGTCATCAGTCATAACATTCATAAAGGAATCATCCATATGGCATCGTTTGAGAAATGGAAGCTAAATGTTTGTCATCAGTATACAAATTGGCTTGGGCTGTTCCCTTTACACAACAGTTTAAACTGCCTAGTGGGGGGGGAGGTGAGGGAGTGTCACACAATCCTTGAAAAATGCATTCTGCAATTTACAGTTCAGGAAACACTCTCTCTCTCTCTCTCTCACACACACACACACACACACACCTCCTTTTAATCGCAATGTTGTAAAGAGGCCTTATAATCCTGGCCCTGTGGATTTTGCTTTTCAGGACTGGAGGTTTTCTCAGTATTCCTGCAGTCAATGATGGGGGCCCAGGAGCTTTATGATCAAATGTCTTCTGCCAGCTGGGATTAGGACTGAGCTGCTGCCTCCGATGTTGGCATTTGGCTGTTGTGAAGGCGATCTCTTCTGGATGAGGATCCCTCATTTATGACTAATAGGTTAAAAACTGGTTTATTGGTCCTATAATTTTGACAGAGGCTCGAGGCCCCATGCCAAATGCTATTCTGCACCTTACCCAACAATGTACCAGCCCCTGCAAAGGAAAGGCCGGCCTTGCTTTGCGCAAAGTATTTATAGGCCTTGACCTGCATTCATTCATAAAATGTCCATTTCTAATATATTCATTTATGTAAATTTATTCAAATTTTAAATGTAAATTAATTCTTTTTTTCCGGGCTCCCAACACAGCGTCAGAGAGATGATGTGTCCCTCCTGCCAAAAGGTTTGGGCACCCCTGTTCTAGAAAATTGAACTGGGAGATCAGGACTGGACAGGTCTCCGTCCACCTGTGACGTTACACCCTCTTGGGTACATTGGAGGGTAGAACAAAAGCAGCTCCTTTTTATGCACTTTGCAGATGAATTATTTTTTAAAATGCAGTTGCTCTGACAATCTTGTTTTGAATGATTCTTCCATTACCCGGGTGTTTTTTATTTTTATTTTTTCACTTTGTGGAACATTTTCAACTTGAAAGAAAATGCTTCAAAGCAAAATGAAGACGCAGCTCAGCGAGAGGCCAATAAATATCATTTACAGCAATGATTCCTCCTAACCAGCCTTCACAGTTCCTTTCTGCAGCTTAACCAGAAGGGCCAGGAGGAGATTCAAAAGGCAGAGTCTCCTCATCTGTGGTCAAATGAGAAACGGCAAAGAACAGAAAATAACTTTGCAGACAATGGGCCTGATTCTGAGCATTATCCACATTCCATTGAATTTACTGGCAAAAATACTTTGGGCTGCCATCCAATGAAATTATTTTAATGTGAAGGACAAACAAAGCCACATGTGAAGTTAGAACTTGGTTTGATGTTGCTGCAGCCGATCCCAGTGCTGAAAAGCTAAGCTGTATAACACAACGGTGGCTTGTCTCTTCAGCAGTTGGAGGTGCTGCAGCAATGTCTGTCTGTGTGTGGATTGCATTCTGACTTTTAGCAGAGCACCACTGGGCTATCAGCACCTCCCTCCATAACCGGAAGGAGCGTTACACCCAACAGCAGAGCCATGCTCTGTTATAGGTCAGGATGAAACCCAGTGTGTTCCTTCCCCATATGGACATGTTGTTTTCATGCCTCGTGGAATTACCTTCTTGTGGGAAAGAACAGCATGTGGTAATGTGAGATGCTACCGCTGCTGTCTCTGCTTTGCCATGGTTCAGTGACTCAAAAAGATGATCACAGTTTAGGACTATAGAATATCCTGTGATGGGTGAGAAGCATATGAAAAACATTAGATTGGATCCTAAAGTGCCCTTCCATGGATGGAAAGGCTATAGCACTTTTAGATTTTGCACAAGAGGTTTGCCAGGAAACAAACATCCCTGGGCTGCTGACTCCATGGCTGTAGAGGCAGAGCCCTCAGCTTTCTATCCCGTTACTGTCACTGGCAAAAGCAATGAGCATTCTGAGAGGACAAGTGTTATCACAATATCTTGCCATACATGTTGTGAGGGATGTGTAGTTGTTTGTGCCAAGTGCTCCCTTTGTGTGCCAAGTGCCCTTTCACTATCATGCTGCCCAACACCAAAGTTGCCCTTTGAGAGACCAGAGAGAGGTGTAGCCCCCAGTGATGTGTTCCTTGTGATTGGACTGGTGCTGTTTCTGACATGGACTTATATAATGGTGGATGCACTATGGCTGCCAGATGTAGTCTCTATTCAATGCTCTACAGTGGGAAGGGGTGAGAGGAGCTGTAATCTTCTCTGTTTTTCACTTCCCCATTGCTCGCTATGGAGTCCCTCAAACTCAGTGACATAGCTAGTGAGGGGCGGTCTGCCCCAGGTACCAGCCTGGGGGGGAGGTGACACCACAAATGACCCAACATCACTAACATCATAGAAGTTAGGAATACTTCCATCATGCTATATACCGTTGGATGTGGAATTTCCAACAGAATGCAATGCAAAAAGCCAGAGTGAAATATCTCCTTTCCATTAAAAGTTTTGTCTAAAAAACAAGAAACCAAAAAATGCATAGAGCCCTATGGGAAGTGAAACCGAGCCATATCATGAGTAGGCGAACTTGCCATAGTGCGTCAGAAAGGGCAGGCTGAGAGGAATCCAACAACACCAGAATGGTTCAGATCCAATGAAAGCAGCCCCCCTAAAAACCCAAGAAGGAAGACTCCAAGCAGACAAATGAATTGAGCCCTATGGAAAGCGAAAGTAAGCCACACGGTTGCGTTTACTCGTGAGTAAGCAAATGTGCCTTGGCTCCTGGTCAAGTCAGGTAAAGGGGAATGCAAGGCTAGCTGCATGATCCCAATCTGATGAAAGTGGAGCTCAACAAATACTCTAGAAGGCAGCAACCCCCCCCCCCTAGAATAAAACAGAGGCTTGAGCTGGTAAGGTCAATTTTTTTGTTGGCATACTTCAGTCTTGGAAGACCACGGTATCGCACTCTAAATGGTGGTTCTGAAACAGTGTCCTCTCCAGTGCGCGAAGCCTGGGTAAAGTAGATATAGAGGATAGACTGTTTCCCATGCAGCAAATCCCCCCTCTCCACGTCGCTGAAATGGTCCAATGGAAAGGCAGAGGCCAATACAGTTGGTTCCAGCGGCATTGCAGGAGTTGCCCAAATGTGACTGTGTTCAGCCATGAACTGCCTCAGGGACTCTGGCTCCAGATTTTGCCTCGATGTTGTTTCCTGAAGCCTTTTCCATAACTGGATGTAGCCACAAGGCAGTGGAGGTTTGGGATCAGAGTTTTCCTTCTCTCAGATGAGCTGCCTTCCCAGGCTGATGAGTCCCATCTACCGGGTGGCTGTTTATCCCCATCCCCCAGGGGAATAAGGTCAATATTTATTTGTTTTCAGACTTGTAAAGCCAGGTGGGTCCTGATAGTGCTATGCTTGAAATATAAGAACTTAAATTGAACTGGGCGCTGTATAGTGCTGGAACTCTCACTGATATTTTTGTGGGAGGGGGAATTTATTGCAGGTAGGCTACCGAGAAAATTCACTTGGTGAAACAGGGCTGACTTCCCCTTATTTAATTATTTGTTTTTCTTTAATTAATTAATTTATAATTACTTATTTTATTTTGCTTAATGATGTCACTTCCGGTGGGTCCTGGACAGATTGTTATTCTAAAAAGTGGGTTCCAGTGTTAAAAGTTTAAGAACCATTGCCTTAACTCAAAACAGGCCAATGAGACATCCTCTGGGGGGGGGGGGGTTGGTTGACACCCTAGTGACCAAAATTCTGCAAATCATGGCTTATAGGAATAATACCATTATGTTATATACCATTTGACGCAGAATATCATCCATTGCTTGTGGGGAAATTCACTGCATTTCTTTTCTGGCCATTATTATTATTCATTTCATGTCATGACTATTACTATCTCTCAATCTCACCTACCTCACAGGGTTGTTGTGAGGACAAAATAAAGGAACCATGTGCACCACCCTGAGCTGCTTAGAGGAAGGGTGTTATACAAATGTGAATGAAAGAATTAATTAATCTTTGTGCCCTATCACAAATGTCTAGTTTTGGAGACACGGCATAGCCTCATTAGTGATTGGTTCAAGCAGCTTCCTCATGAGGAAGCCTACACCATGGCTTCCTCATGAGGAAGCTGCTTGAACCATTCACTAATGAGGCTATACTATATCTCCAAAACTAGACGTGATTGGGCAAAACGGATGCCATTTTTGGGATCGGCACCCCAAATTCGTATCAAACCACCATAAGGTTTGGGAAAAACTTTTCTGACCCTCAATTTTGTAGGCCTGTGTAATTAAACAATTAATTATGTTGTATGGGGTGACAAAAATTTATGGGCCCCAGATGTAAAATGACTTAGCTACACCACTGCTCAAACTTACACCAGGTCTGTGACTGGTACAGTTTTTCTTGGTGCCGAGGGCATGTCCATCATCTGAAGGGAGATTAGATCTTGCATCCACTCCATGTCCTTCCCATGACCCTTCCACCTCATGCACCTTATCTCCCATGTCCTACCTCGCTCCCCATTCTGGTCTCTCTGCTGGTGGGGTTGCTTTGGTGTCCAGCTTGCATCTGAATTGTAACAGTATGGCATTTTCTTGCTGTTGCACCAATGTGCTCCAATGTGTTCCGCCAGCAGGTGGGGGCTTCTGGGTTGGCAGGGCTGTCATTGAGCTGGCATACATGGTGCTACTCTGCATAGAATTGGGCCTTCATTCATTCATTCATTCATGCGCTCTATACTTTGTTTTCTAGAAGGAAACACTCAGGACTGCATTCTTCTTTCTTTTTACCAGATAATGAAGGATGACTGCTACTTTATTAAATATAATTAAATATTGTGCCAAGCCATAAAAGTGCTTGAGTATTTTTGGTTTTATATATACAAAAAAGGAAAGGGAGAAAGTCCAGTAAAAGGAAGGACATGTTAGATCATTCCAGGCAGAGCTAAAATAAAGCATGATCCAAAGCAAACATTTAAAAACTCATATTCCAACACTAAATCTTGATGTCAAAATTCAGAATTTGTGGACCTATGAAAAATGAACTACAGTCCCCTTTCTCTCCCCAAATAAATCTTACTGGAACATAAATTGCACTGTAAACTGTGTGTTATCTTTCCTATGGCAGTTTGTGTCAGCTGCTGTAGAAAGATGCCACACTGCAGGCTAGTGGTAAGCACCAAGGAACCCACCAAAGGCAGACCCAAACTGGGGCTGGAATAAATCCATACGTTTCAGACAGTAGTCATTCTGGAAAGTTGCTGATCAGCAAGAACATTATTGCCAACATGATTACTTGTTGCATTTGTTTTTTTGTTTTTAAGTTTTGGCTTATTTAATTTGATTAATGAATTGACACATTTTAGTAATAATGGATTCCTGATTAGCAGATATCTGTTTTGTGTTATCAAATGGCTAGATATCTCTGTCCAAAACACTCTGAACCATTTTGTCACGACACTTTGTTTCCAGTCTTATCCAGCACAGGAGCAGTGGTGCCAAATGTCTACCACTGCATCCTTTGCCAGATTTGAGCAGGCTTGAGATCTTCTTGGAGTATGGGGACATTTAAGTCCTCTTACCTCAAGTAATGCCCCAGCCTGCTCAATGGGGCTTCTCAGAGATTCAAGAAGCCCCGTGTTAGGCTTTCGAGCTCAGGAGGGAAAAAAGAATTTGGCAGAGGAGGCCAAAGGGAGGTCCTACTGATCTCACCCCCTTTCCACCCTCCCTTTGCCTCCCCCACCTGGAAATGCCTCCCCACACCCTTCTGTAACCCTCCCCATGCCTGCCAGAGTTCTGACTGTGCCGCTAGCAGGGTGGTGCAGGCCTCTCTGCTGGCACTGTTTACTCCTGGCTGGCACAGAGGTGACTTATGGCACATTTGCAACACCCAGCGTGGTGCTAGAGCAGTGTCGGATCAGGCTGCCCAATTGTTTTGGACTGAGATATCCTAAATCCCAACTGGGGTCCAAAACCCACTTTCAAAATCTGTGACATTTTCACATGAAACCGATGGCTTCCTTTTACAGAATTTAAGGACAAATCTTTCCCTGCTCTTCACTATTAACCAAGGTGCATTGAAGTGATTGCAAGTGTGCAAGGAGATGAGAGGAGGAAGGATGTTATTCCATTCAGACTTGTTTTAATCCCCTTTTCTTCATAAAGGACATGTCCATTTCAGTTGAATAACCCCTCCCTACTTTTAGTGCATCACTATGTCTTTATCGGGGATGGGCATGTCAAGCATGGCTTGACATGAGTCTGGTCACTGGTCTCCACTGCCCCTATGACTCAAGTCAAAAACAAGTCCTTGGGGTGGACATCTGAGTCACCTAGAGCATTTTGGCAACATGAAGACTCGAGTCTTTCTGTTTAAAAAGTCAGCCACGGCTCCATAGAAAAAAATGGAGCTGCTGCTGGGCTGTGTGTGTGTGTGTTGGAGTTTCCAACATTCCCCCCGATGTCCCCATCCCATATGTAAACAGGGTGAGAGGGAGTGGGATGGACTGCATGAGGACAGGGACAAAAGCGACAAGAGGGAGGAGGGTCACGTGCAGCAGCTAGGAGGCTTACCAGTATGACTCAATCCTTTGCAGCTCTACTCAGAAATAGTCCCATTTGCGCCAGTCGTTCAACAAGACTTCCTCCTCCGTACTAACAACAGAGCACACAGGAGGCATGCGGTTGGAAAGAATGATTGCTATGAACCACCTCCTACCCCCACTTCCCTGCCTACTCCCCCTTCCTGGGCTTCTCCAGCCAATGCTAAGGCAAGAACCCCTTGGGCTCCTCCTTCTCCCTTACATCATCCAAAGGAAAAAATCAGATTGCCCATCTTTCGTCCTATGATCATTGGTTCCTTCAGAGATGGAAAAGAAGTCCACTCCTGCCTTCCTCCCCCTGCTTCCTGCTAGATGCAAAACCAAAACATAAATGCTTCCCTGCCTCCTCACTGGAACTTCCCTGCTGCTCACCCTGTCTGAATGATGACCCCACAAGGTCTTTCACACCATGAAAAAAGTAAGCCAGCACAGCCAGCACAGACAGATTCAAAACTGCAGGTGTGAGGACAGAATGACAAGTCAGTGGCCTCAGATTTTAGTCAATCCAGAGTAATTGACGTAGGTGACTCAAGTCAGCTCGAGTCAGCAAAAAACACATGTTCCCATCCCTGGTCGAGTTCCCATCCCTGGTCTTTATTTTGAAGAGAAGACTTATCTTATAACATTGCGCTGTGACCAGGCCTTTTATTTTTGCAAACTGTTTTTAAAGTATAAGGAAATAAAGCTCCTCCTGGTGGGTGCCATCTAGTGACTGCTATTGTCTTTCCCACAACTCCTCTGACATTGTATTGGACCAGGGCATTATGGGAAAAAAGATGTTCACCACCAGGAGACAGTTGCATGGATAAGTTCCCATGCTTTAAACTTTAAAACAGCTATTTTAAAAACAAAGATAAATTCCACCATTCTATAAGATACGCCCCCTGCCCCACCTTCACTATAAAAATGAATGACTTCAAATGAAGCCAGTGGCCCACATGCCTTTTATGTCATTCAGGTCTTGCAGGCCTCCATTTCGTGACAAATGAAAACTGGACTAAATGTGTCCCATTTGGTTCAATGCTTGACTTGTTATGAAATGAATAGTTCCCAAATAATTTAGAGTGCAGCTAAAATGTAACATTGAAATCATGTCCCTGAACATCTCATTTAAAAGGGTAGAAGAATGGTATCAATCAATCTACATACTGTAACATTCCTTGTATACCGTACTTAGTAAGTATGTGCAGAATCCCGATAGGTGAGCAGTACCATGTGCCATGGAGGGTTTACCAGGTCTCTTGTAGTGTGTTTACATGTATATTTCAAAATGGAAAAATGTTCCAGCTGCAGGGGCTGTTGCACAAAAGAGTGGAGAGCCTCTTCTGGCTTCAATGAACTGTATAATGAGATGATCGCGACTCTAATCACAGGAGAAGAAAGAATGAAATGTACCTATATATCCTATTATGTAAGAAGTTTCATGGCTGATGAGAGCTGAAAGTACAGCAAAAACATCTTTCATCTGCTAGAGTAGATGTTGCTTCTGTTATGTTTTGAAGTGCATTCAGTGTATTTGGTAGCGTTATTAATTATTAGGTGCCTATCGTAAAAAAAAAGTATTATTTCCCTACAGAAGGATTTTAATTATAGCAACATTGCAGTATATAAAGCAAAATGCTCTTGATGGAAAGGTTTGCATTGACTTCCCTTATTGATTACACAGGCAACAAGTAATCAGGAACTGACTTACCATTTGTATGGCCAAGATGAAAACCACTAAAAGTTCCTTTGCATCAAAACTATCAGGGACTTCAGTTATCAAATCAGCTTACCCCAGAGCTCTACCCCAGAGCTTCGTCTAGAGAGCTCTTCTCTGGCACAAGGACCTCACCATCCCTGCCTTTTTGTCTTCTCCATCATACTTTCTAATACTTTCAAATACCATACCGAAATTCGGCAGTAACATAAATTCACCATTATGGAAGGGAGGGAATTCTTCTTCTTCTTGGTGGAAGGGACACTGGGTGGCAACTACAGGCAATGAAGCTGTAGTGAAAATAACAGGCAGAAGGTTAGGGTGAGTGGTGGTAGGAGAAACATCTACAAGACAGAGCCCAGCATGTGCACTGACCATGTGCCCTTCTAGGTTGGTTATGCCAAGACACTGTTGCAGAAAGCCAACAAATGCCCTGCACATCTTCAAGCTGCTTCTCTCCTGGAGAAGGCAAATCAGGACTGGGGCATGCAACAGCCTTAGCCTTTTTTTGTTTCAGGTGGAAAACATGCTAAGGCAAATCTTGAAACCTTAGGCTTTCAAAAGGGTTCCTCACAGAAGATGAACAGAAGACAAAACAACCACTTAGGCCCAAATCCTAACCAACTTTCCAGCGCTGGCACAGTTGTGCCAATGGGACATGTACTGCATCCTGCAGTTGGGTGACAGTCATGGACCAGGCCTCCTCAAGGTAAGGGAATATTTGTTCCTTAACCTAGTGGCTGAATTGCCCTTACCTTGCTGCTGGAAAGTTGGTTAGGATTGCGCCCTTAGAGGCATAACTAAGGTGAAGCCTGAGGAGCACCTGCTCCAGGCATTATGCCAAGCAGTCACTAGGCATGACTGCCCCCAGGCTACGCCCTAGTTATGGAGGAGGCGCTGGTGGCCTTGCACCCCTTTTGTAAGCCGCTGCAGCAAGTGCCCCTCTTCCAGGGAGAACTAGGAAGTGACATGACAAAATGTCATGTGACATTGTGATGTCACTTCCCCCAGTGCAATTATGCCTCTGCAGCCACTACAGCAAGAATGAGATTTCACATGCCAATGTTTTGTAGATGGTGATTCCTTCAGAAGATGGAAGCAAGACTTCGTTTCATTTTGCCCAATTTAGCGTAAATTTTACGCACTGTCCATTTGACTTTCAGTCATCCATCTCTGTATTTCAGTTAGTCCGACAAAAGCCTCATTCATCACTGTGACAAATATAGTTTCCTTTCCACTGTCCTGTATCTATTCAGTACAGATTTTAATAGCTTCCACTTAAGGAGGAAAGCAAATTAATCTCTATTCTGTGGCTAAATTGTGCTGCTGACTCTTATCTGGGACTTGCTCGTTAGTCCTCTGTTGCCGCCTGTCGTGCTCTCCAAGTAGTCTCCTTGATGAACTTTTTTTTATTATTCATTTGACTGTAATTATCCCCGCCCTGCTTGCCCCAACCTAATATAGCTTCAGCTACTTTGCTTCCTCCTTTCAGGTCTCTAATGCTTCTGCAGAGCCTATTAGCATTATTCCTTATGGGAGGCTATAAAAATAGCAGCACCTTGTTCGCTATCAAGACTTGTTAATATTTGCCCTTACTTTATTAAACAACCAGCATTTCAGGCATGAAACATTAAGTAGAAATTATGCTGAGCTATAGAAAGCACATTACGCCAGCCTCGTAGACTTTGGGAGTAAACCTTTTTTTTTTCCCCTTCGAAATCAATAGTCTAATTTTTCTAGTCATGGTTTCCATTGCACTTTACAGGTACACTGTAAAATTTCCAAGATTGTAAGCGAGTTGGCAAGGCCCGAAGTACACGCACCTTGCTGCCTCCATGCCTGAGCCCTGCAGCTTGATTGCGCAAAGGCGATTCAGACAAACAGGAGGGCCCTTCCTGCTCCTCCTCACCCCAGTTCCTCTTCCACCCTGCCCCAAAACATCCCCATTCCTCCCACGCCTCCCCACCCATGGCTTGCCCCCCCCCCCACAGACAGACCAGCATCTGGAACTCCAAGGAGGCTGCTGTCATCTGGTCACCACTGCTCACTGTTCGTGCACACTGTTTTAAGCAAGTCTAAGGGCCCAATCCTATCCAACGTTTCGGCCTGGATGCAGCCTTGCCAACGGGGCACATGCTGTATCCTGTGGTGAGGGAACAATCATGGAGGCCACCTCAAGGTAAGGGAGCATTTGTTCCCTTGCTTCAGGGCTGCATTATGGCTGCATCAGTGCTGGAAAGTTGAATAGGATTGGGACCTCAGTTTGGTCAATGGTTGAATGGGTAACCAACTAGGAATCCCAGGTTCACTGCCTTGAGGATTCCAAGATGGAAGAAAGGCTGGATATGGATTGATGGCTACAATTCTATGTGCGCTTGAGAGTAAGCCCCACTGCAACATAGGAAGCTGCCTTATGCCAAGACAGATTATCAGTCCACCTGTTTCAGAATTGTCCACTCAGGTAGTGGCTCTTCAGAGTCCCAGACAGTACAGGAGTTGTCCCCAGTTCAGTAGTGTCATTAGGGGAGTGTGGGGGTGCGGGCCACACCAGGTGATGTGCTGGTGGGGGAAGGGTGGCACCACTACTGTCCAAAATTTTAAAAATCTTGGTATTTTTGAATAGTTACATCATGTTATAAATCATTCGATGCATAATTTCATGCAGAACGCAATGAAACAAACCGCGTTGAAATATCTCTATCTCTATCCTATCAAAAGCCAAAAAACCAGTGAGGGGCAGGGCAATGGTGCATCACCATGCCCACCGCATGGGGCGTTGCCCTGCCCACTGCATGGAAGGAGGTCCATCATGGGGGTGATGTGCTGGCCTCTGTACCGGGTGATGAAAATCTTAGTGATGCCACTGTTCCAGTTCTACCTGGAACCTTCTGAATGCAGTGTGTGCTCTAGCCCTGCATTAAGCTCATCCCCCCCCCAAGTTATCTGTGAGACTTACTGCTGAGTAAAGACTGTTAGGATCACTTTATAGCTCTAAACAAATGAGAGTCCATGCATCATTACAGCTTGAAAGATAAGAAAAGGCAGCCACCACTTTTTTTTTTTTACAGATGTTTTCATTGCTTTCAGTGGTGTTAGGTTTCAAAGCTTTTAAGCTCCATTTCAGTGGAAGATCAGTCTCCTGGATGCATTTGCTAATGCTTCGCATACAAATAGTGGTATAGATTGCAAAAAAGATTTAATTTGGTATCTGAATTTACAGTTCTTATTAGTGCTCTGAAAACCGATGACAGGACGTTTACGAGAATTTCCACTCTTCTGATTTACTGCTCTCTACTCCCCATCCAGATGGCTGGACAGGAGGGATGTTCATCTATACCTCGATAATGCCTGTGATCAACTTTCTTAATGATTTCAACGAAGAGGGTGACACCTTTCCCCCTGGTTCTACACTTTCAGGTCTGCTATGTGCTTGCTTTGATAAATTATCTTGGAAGCCACACATTCAAAAATTGACGGTGGATTTATTGACTTAAAGGGTCTAGAATTGAAGCAACACAGACCTGAGTTGGTGACCAACATCTATTTTAAGCTAAAGAGGAATGTTAGTCCAAATTGACCAGATTACATTACAGATTTCTGTCTAACAATCTGCAGATTTGTTGTTTAGGCATGTGAACACAGCCCAATCCTATCCTTTTGCAGACATGTCAAGGAGGCTAAAGCTGTATCCTGCAAAGGGGGGCAGAGGGAATGATGCAATGGAAGAAGGAAATCCTGCAAAGTTCTACTTACCCTGCTCTGCTGTGCCATGGTCTCCAATGGATCTCCCTGAAGCTGTACCAGCTCTTTATAAATGTAAACCACTGCACCCAAGTGCTGGCAATACCCACCCCATACTGTATGTAACTTACAGTGTACTTGTATAAATGTTTACTCAAGTAAGTCCCACTGTGTTCAACTGGGTTTACTGGATGACTCAACTCATAAGACTTGGACTCAATCACCAAACACGCATCTCCTGGACTTGTCTGGTCTCCAGACACCAGTGTTTTGAAACTGGAAGTGACTTGGGACTCAGAGGTTTTTCTTGAGAACAAGTGGAAGGAGCTGGTTCTGTCCCCTTGCTTGTGCTGCCCGTCCCTTCCCGCCTGGCCAAAGTGGGACGCCTCCTCCATCATGCTCAGAGCTCCTTCTGAGGGAGGAATCAGAAGTCATGATGTGAATGGGGTTCATCATTGGGGTTCATCAGGAATCAATTGGCGCTTTCTGCATTGCTGCACTTGCTTTAAGAACAGCAGAGCTTTTGTTTACAGGTGGGATGGGGACAACAGGGGAGTGTTAAATGAGAACTCTGACACACACCACCAGCAGCTCCTTTTTTTCTGGAGCTGCTTGTTTATCAAAATGACTCTAGTCAGAGTCCCCAAAAGTCCCGCAGGCCGTCCATTAAGATTTGAGCATGAGCCAAGGGGGCATGGAGCAAGGCTAGACTTGAGTCTCTCCATGGTAGATTGGCATATCCCTGGAAAGTTTGGACAGAAAAGTTTATAGGAAAGTTTGCATAGCATCACAGGCTTAGCAACACTGAATATTATTATTTGCTGGGGGCATCCAGACCAGAATTCTTGTCACAATTCATTTCAATTTCTGTCTTACACTTCCAGGAAGAAAATGCTGCATACAATAGTACATACTTCTCAAATAGTCTTGCTTCTAACCTCCAGAGTTGCAAGTGTTTAATTTTTCTTATACTCTCAATTGTAGAATTGCTCATAAACTGATATACTACTCCCAGATTTAATTTAAGAGCTGGAAGCTGAGGACCCACTGGGAGAAGGCTGGAATTGGTGGCATTGTTGTGCACCGTATCTAAACCAGATCCACCTACAGGGCCTGATTCACCTACAAGGATCTGGGCCTGATCAAACTATAAGGATCAGCACAAAATGGTGATATCGCTTGTGCAGATCTGGGTTGACCTGTTGCAGCTGCTGGGTCTTACCCTGAGGCAAGTGGACAAATGACCCCTTACCCCAAGGAGACTTCTAGCAGCCAAACCTCCCCAGCAGGATTCATCAGAAGCTGTGCCTGCACTGCTCCATTGCCACACAGGGATTTAGAACCCAATCCTGAGCTCGACGCACCAGCTCACCGCCAGGCGAACACCAGTGGTAGCCCAGCATTGGCTGGTGCCGGGCTACTGACAGGCGGGTACTTGACTTCCACCACTTGCAAGGACGGCTGAGTAGCAGAGAAGTAACTGGGGGCATAAGGGGAGGCGGGGAGGAGGCGTTCTGGGGATGGGGAAGGCAAGCAGAGGGCGGGCAGAGGGCAGGGAGGAGACATTATGGGGAGGGGAGAGGTGGGGAGAGGGTGGGGAGGAGGCGTGCCGGGGGGAGGGAAGTGTAGGGAGGGAGGCAGGACTGGTGGAGCAATGCTCCACCAGGTCCAAAGCTTCTGTGTTGGGCTCCCTGCCTGACATGGAGGCAATTGATTCACTGCCAACCTTTTGGTTGGCGGTGAATCAAGTAGCCCCATTGTGGGGCTAACTGTCATTACCCAGGGGAAGGGGACAAAAGTCCCCTTCTGCCGTGGAGCTGCTGGTGGCTGCCCAAAGTGTGCAGGATGTGGCAGCAGCCATTTTCGGCGCCGCCACAGCCCCAGGCAGCTCAGGATTGGGCTGTTAGTTAGGATTGTGTTGTAAATATAGGACATCGCAGTTGCCTGGTTTTGAGTAGGAATCATTATTAAACTCATCTGCAACATGCATTTGGACTAGACAGTGATTTTGTCAATTCTCTTCTAAATTGCTGGTATCATAATTGCTTACAAAGGAATAGTAACATGTCTAGAAGAAATGGGTCTTTAATAGCATTTTTTAAAGGAGCTTTGGAAACATAGAGGAGCTCTTTCAGTTGTTTTCATATCTAATTGCAGTCTGCAACCAATAATGGTAAGATAATAAAAGATCTTGAAACACTTGGGCAGGAGGTCTGGTCTAGAGGGTAGAGCCTCAGTTAGCCTGAAGGTCGCCAGTTTGGGGACACCTGCAGCTCCCTGAATGGCTGAGAATGGCGAGACCTTGAAGCAGCTGACAAGCCCAGCTGAGTGAGTCCACCTGCTCTTGGTGTGAGCAAGAAACGTCTTGGCTGCCTCCATGTGAGAGATGGAGCTGCTGTCAGCCTGCGCGGAACTGGAGGCCAGAAGTGAGACCAAACCAGGAAGATCCATTCTGAAATGTTGTTGGTTCTTGAAAAAGAGAACCTTTATGATTGTAAAAATCCCCTTGAGGGATTTAAAAACGCCTGCCTGTGCAAACCGCCTTGAATAAAGTCAGAGGAGTAATCTGATGACCAGAAAGGCGGTATATAAATATCTAGTTATTATTATTATTATTATCTCTTCTAGTTAGTTTCTTCTTTTTGCTTTTATAGAGAACAACAAACTTGTTGTTCTACTTCCTTTCCTTTTGCAGGCAGACCTGCTCCCAGGATGCAGTACTCCTTCTAGTCAGGGCAATTGTTAATACAGGAACTTAAAATAAAGTGTAGCTCTAGCACTTTTTCATCACATCTCCTGATGTGTCATGCTAAGTAGTCACTGAATAATAGATTCCTCAGTTCGCATCCCGACACACTACTAGCTATGAATATGCACTCCCTTTCCTCTTTGACTGTGGTGGTGGTGTCCCCTCCCCCATCCCCTGCTTTTAAAATATCCTTCTAAGAAGCCATCTGTCAATAGTCTGGGTCATGGTGTGGTCTCCAGGTTAACTTCTAGGCTGGGCTTGTTGGGATCAAAAGCCAGGCCACAGCAGAATGTGAAGGTAGGCAAGCTAGAAAAAAAACTACAGGTGAGGAAAGCATAAGCAGTGAAGACTTGACTTCCTGGCAGGAGGTTATAGTCCAAATATCCAGGAATAAGACAGAGCTTATGGAGGAAGTTTCTATAATGCTCTCAGCCAACTGTAAGGCTGGACAGAGAACCAGTCTGAGCCTCAGTGAAATTGTAGAAATATGGAAAAGTGGTCATGTGCCTTTAAAGGAAGCTGGTCACAGCAGCCAGCAGGAATTTAGAAGGTCACTTCTCCCAGGAATATGCAGTGGTAAAGAAAGCTTTGCCTGTTTAGTTTCTCCTTGTCCTGCTTCACAGAAGTAGAACCAGTAAGAAGAAAAAGGGAACCTGCCACCCAGACCAGAATATGTCTACCTCACAAAATGAATACTGAAACATCAAAGTAGCACTTTCTTACCCTACAAAGAATAATTTTGTACATTATTACTCTGCAACCAGAATAGGATCTCTTTCAAATTGGGGAGTCCTGCAATGGTATAATTATCTTGGCAATCCTTTTCTTTGTAGCGGAGAACACGGTCCCTGACTGTAGCGCAGGGAAAGAGCAAACATGTTGCCAGATGTAGATATATTTAGAATCTTGGCATCCAGGCCAGGATGCGAAGTGCACTTTATGCTGGCAAAGGACCTCGGCACAAGAAAGTGTGATTGAGAGGATTCAAGGCAAAGCAATGGGGTGTGCTTAAATGCTCCATTCTATCTAGCCACTGGGTAGGTGAATTTTGGCAGGTACAAAGGCATGGCATTGGGGTAACAGGTGCAAAGCCCCAGAACATGGTTGAGGGTACAGCCCTCCTGCCCTTCATCGGATCTTATTTTACAAGCAAGACTGGTTCACTGGATACAATTCATCAACATTCCCCAAGCCCTTCACTTATCGTCAACGCAGTACATTACTCTTTTAAATGTTTGATAAATCCAGATGTTTACAATTGTGCAGCACAAGTATCAGTGCTTCAAATTAGAGTTGCATGAGATCCGGGAGAAGGATGGCAAAGTCGGGTATACCCTGAGTTGCTTCAACAAAATACTAATACATTATTGTGCATTGACAAAAACTTGTTAGGCTGCTACAGAACAATCTATCTCAGTGGTTCTCACACATTTAACACCGGGACCCACTTTTTAGAATGAGAATCTGTCAGGACCCACGGGAAGTGATGTCATGACCGGAAGTGACGTCATCCAGCAGAAACATTTTTAGCAATCCTAGGCTGCAATCCTACCCACGGTTACCCAGGTGTAAGTCTCATTGATTATCATTGTTAAAAAGAATATATATAGTAGCTTGTTAAAAGTACAGGTCCCCAAATGCAGTCACATCCTATGGTAGCATCAAGTCAAAAATATTAAAAATAAAATATTGAAATGAATGGGGACCCACCTGAAATTAGCTTGCAACCCACCTAGTGGGTCCTGACCCACAGTTTGAGAAACACTGATCTGATTGTTCTGTGGCTACATTCATGGAATGTACCACATAGCAAAACCTATTTCAGTGGCAGAGATCTAGAATTTGTTTCCATGACCACAAAGTTGAGCATTTAAGGCTACAGTCCTATGAAATTTACCTGGAAAAGTGCCAATGCTAAAGCCTGTTCCATTCTGCACCATACCACCTCAACTTTATGATTTTGCATGATTGGCAGCCATTTTGGTTCCCCTAACTTGCTACAACCTCACAAATGTGGCTTTGTGACCTCACAATGTGGCCCCACTGGAGTCACAACTCTGAGGTTGAAGAACACTGTTCTTGCCAAAAGACCTGTGCAGAAACACCTGAAGTTTGGTACCAATATTAGTCATTTCATTTAAATTTTCATATGTGTGAGTAATACACTGTATTAGATGTATTAGGCATAAATGTGTATTCATTTCTGGTAAAGTAATTGCACTTTGAGGAAGTAATCAAAACGAACCCCAGTTTGGTTATTTCCTTGGTGGCATTTTGAGTGCAGTGATGTTTATAAGAGAGTATAATATAAACAAAATTGCATACACACCAGCTGTCCAGTGCTACCTTGAAACCACCACTGGAATAATAGGTTAATATAATTTGGGAATGATTAAGGTGCTACGGCAATTTATCACTTTGTTTTTTAATTAGTTCTGCATAACAACGATGACCAGATAGAATGTTTATCTGCATCTAATCGGTGGGCAGCAGCTTGGCTACACATGGTTTCATCTTGCTAATAATGGAAACAAATGATACCATTTATTAGAAGTGAATTTCTGATTTAGAGGAGAAAAGAGGTCAGCTTCATGCAAATTGATTTTTCTCTCTTTCATAGTAAGTCTCTTTTTCATATAATGTCTTATGCCACACACACATTAAGAATGGTGGAGGGATCCCAAACCACCAGGGATGGATGTGTTGGAAGTATTCTTGGGCATTTGTCTTATTGTAAATAAAAATTTGATTCATCCACACACGCCCCCACATTCCAAACCCAAGCCTAAAAAACAGCAATCCACAGCATGTTGAGTGAGATCAGGAAACAGGTTTGGGGATGATTCTAACATAGTTCTGCACTACAGCCTTTAGAAGAATTTCTATGGAGAAACACATGTGGAAAATGGAATATTCTTGACATCTCCTATTCACTCTTCTCATGGCTTTTAATGAGTGTCTTGGGCCTTTTCAGCAGCCAATTATTAAGATCAACCTCTGCTTGACACGAATCCTGAATGTCGAGGGGATTTCCTATACTGCAGGTCTCTGCCATGTCCTCCCTTGCAGAGTAGGGCGATCCAGTGGAGTATGATGAAACAAGTGTTCCTGAATGGTAATAAGACACAGTACATTGTACATTGCCAAGTGGACTATATCAAGAATGATTAACTATAAAACAGAAGAAAAATAACTCATGAACTGGCAGGCACAACTCAATAAGGTACAACTATATCGGTAGCCTATCTTGGGAAAGCATGACTTATTCTAAATTTGGTAAGTTTGTTTCCCACCTCTTGCTATCCATTTGAGGTATCCAAGGTGACTTTCAGATCCTGGTTTGATTGAATTAACCATAATTAGAATAAACCACTGACTTTTGAATTGGGATGTAACAGGAAACTGTCATTTATGCAAAAGTGGATGTTTTGAGCTTCTCAAAAACATGAAAGCCATATCACATACGCTAGCCGTATCATTTCAAGATGGGAAACATTGTCTACATTAAAAAAAATGCAATAGAAAATTGACTTGAGGTGCTAAAGAACAGAGGTGCTAAAAAATGTTTGTACATACGAAACTACTCACAGCCTAATGTAAAACACAGCAGATTCAGGAGGACTGAACTGATAGAATCACACTCTGAAAGAACTCAAGTTAGCAGGTTTCTGCTGCATTAACTTTGAATTATAATTGATCTACAGTGAGAGCGCAGACAGAGGGAAAGCTTTGATGCATAGGACTGCGTATATGGTGTGAATAACGGCATCAGTCAGGGAATAATAAAATGTTGATTACTTCTAAAATATAAATAAATCTTGGAATTTACCACCCAAAAGTGGTACATTCTTGTAATTACACCATTGATGAAATTGACTTCAAATTGGCTGCAGGGTGAATAAAACAAACCACTAAACTCTGCACGCCATGCTGAGAATACCAATAAAAAGGATGATCTAAACAAACAAGATAATTGGGACAGGAGCCACTGGATTAAAAAACAAACCCACATATACCCTCATTTTAGACAGATTTACTTGGATTCCAAGGATTTCAACATAATTTTCCGTTCACTTCATTGTGCTTGGAGCAGGACTGGTACAACAATCCACTAAGCTTGCAGTTTCAGCTCTCAAGTCATGCATTGTCATTTGCCAGGTGCTCCATATATCCCTATTCCCATTTTTTTATTCAGTCCCAGCTAAGCAGTAAAACCAGAATATCTATCAAGAGACAGAAGGACTGCCATAGTCAATCAACTGTGTTTGACATGGTGTGTCACAAGATACGCTGACTTGGCTTCTTTATTAAATAGCATTATTATCCCACCCTTTCTCCAAGGAACTCAAGAGAATATACACGGTTCCCTCCATCTCAGTTTTTCCCCCCACAATGCCTATAAGGCTGAGAGATCATGACTGGCCACTGTCACCTCCTGAGTTTTGTAGCTATGCAAGGATATCAGTGCTTGTCTCCCCAGTCCTAATCAGGTGCTCTAAGCACTCCACACTGATTCCCAGCATGATTGCTTTCTATGAGCTTTGGGCTATGGCAAGCAAACAGTGTTTTGAATGTTCCAATTTGGATTTTGATATCTGAGTGCAGTGCATTTACAACAGCTTCAGCTGACAAATACTGCTCTTTGCAATGACACATGCTTAGGAAGCTTGCCAAGGTTACATGGTTATGGGATGGTCTTGGCGTTATTGTTGTTCTGTGTGCATGAGCCTGTAACTTTTCAACAAAAAATATTTTCAGTGTGGTTGAGAAAGAAAGAAAGAAAGAAAGAAAGAAAGAAAGAAAGAAAGAAAGAAAGAAAGAAAGAAAGAAAGAAAGTTCTCCATCTCACCGAGGTTCACAATCTAAAGAAGCACAAGAGAGATACCATCAATGGCCACTGGGAGAGACGATGCTGGGATAATGAGTAGGACCAGTTGCTCTCCCTTCTTTAGGAAGCATTGGGCACACATATTTGGAAATATCTAGTATTGTTCTCTCCCCTAGGGCATCAGAACTTGTTGGAAATAGTGTTCCTAGAGAGATATGTTGGCCAAATAGGGACTGCCATACTAGGCAATTCCGGAAATGCCTGTTAAAACCTTATATAATCAATCCTGCTAGCCAGTTTCTCCTCTATGATTAGCCCAGTGTTTGATCACTTCCACTTTTGGCAGAGGGACATAAGAAGACTTTAACATAAGAATATATATATATATATATATATATATATATATATATATATATATATATATATATATATATATATATATATATATATATATATATATATATATATATATATATATATATATATATATAATATATTTGATAATTTGCCTAGTGTTTATCTAAATCCATGAGTACACAAATGTTAAGAGTTATCTTGGTCTATGTGCTCTTAATGCAAAAGCAATATGATGTGTATCTAAAGACTGATGGGAAAAAAAATGCAACATACTCTTCCTGTAATGCATTTTTAATTCTTAAGAGTGGGTGAGAAAGCAGTCTACCTGGCATTCATGATAACTGGGGGAAAAGACCAAGAACCCAATCCTATGGGCTCTGAGCACTGGCACTGAGCTCCTGCATCGGCACTGGTGCCATAAGGCACATCTGTGACACCCAGAGTGTGAGGAGCCCTGCTGTATCCTATCCTATCCTATCCTTGCCTTATCTACCCTATCCTATCCTCCTTGTCAGGCTGAAAAGCCTAACACAGAGGCTTTCAAGTCTGTGCTGGCAAAATAGCTGGTGCAGTCTTGAAAAACCCCAATGCAGGTCCTGGGGCTTTCCCCAGGGTGCCCTCCTCTGGAGGTCCAGGTGGTGCCACTTGATACAGCAGTAGCCTTTCTGGCACTACTGCATCTGACAACACTGCCAGGGATAGGATTGGGTAGACAAAATGTCTACCCAAATATCATCATCATCATCATCATCATCAACAACAACAGTATTTATATATCGCTTTTCAACAAAAGTTCACAAAGTGGTTTACAGAGAAAAATCAAATAACTAATGGCTCCCTGTCCCAAAAGGGCTCGCAATCTAAAAAGATGCAAAACACCAGCAGACAGCCGCTAGAAAAGACACTGCTGGGGTGAGGAGGCCCAGTTACACTCCCCCTGCTAAATAAAAGAGGAGCACCCACTTGAAATATATCACTCCAGTTCTATTAAAAGACCAAAACCGGGTTCATAACAAAAACAACCACAAATAGTGAAGGGCTGGTTCAGTCATGCTTCTTCCACTGGGGGCACCATCACCATTGCTGATCCCCGTGGCAAAGCTCTGTGTAGCATTACAGTTTGAACTTCATTATCCGCAGGGGATCTGTTCTCAGACCCCACTTCCATGTATACCAAAAAACGTGGATAATGAAATCCA
The DNA here is from genome assembly GCF_035046505.1 of Tiliqua scincoides. Lineage (NCBI taxonomy): Eukaryota > Metazoa > Chordata > Lepidosauria > Squamata > Scincidae > Tiliqua > Tiliqua scincoides. The sequence continues at coordinate 88,946,508 of NC_089823.1, forward strand.
GGATTATCCATAATATTTCATTATCCAGGATAATGAAATCCAGGATTTCATAAAGATTTCATAATGATAATGATTATCCAGGATAATGAAATCCCTCTAAGGACTTCCCCAGGCCTCAGAATGCCTTATATAGCATAAAAACATCACTTATGGTTTTCTTTGGGAAACTGGAAGTAGTGTTTTTTCAGCCAAAAAGGTCATTGTGAAGTCCGCTGAGGCCAGACGTACGTGGTCTCAGTGGGCAGAAAGCCCTTCAGAGACAATTGGAGCACAGTTCCAATTGCCTCCAGAGGACACAGGTGGAGCCAAGTCTGGCTCAATGTGGGTCTGGGGGACCTGCGTTGAGCCAGATCTGTGGATACACAATCCAATGATACGGAGGCCCCACCTGTGCATCCAAATGGCAAACCAGGGACTAGCAGGACCAGTGTGTGTGATTTTGATGAAAACTGATGGTCGCATGTGTCCACAGCCTTGCTAGCTGGTGCTTTTTAGTACCTTCCTCCAGAAAAACGAGTGATGGGGGTTGACAGTGGTGGACAGGGGGGATGCAGTTTAGCTTATCCTTTAGTAAAGCATGAAACAAGGATTAGACATGAATGATTTAGGGCACAAGCCTAAACAGGTCTACTCAGAAGTAAGTCCTATTGTGTTCAATGGGACTTACTCCCAGGAAAGTGAGGTTAGGACTGCAGCCCTATTTTCTAATGTTCCTCCGAGATGGCTCCCTAAACCAAAATGGTTCACCATTGAAAAAAGAATACAAGGAAGCAGGGCCTTGGGCTCAGGGTCAAAAGGGGGGCCCAGGAACCAAAGGAGGGGCCCCAGAAATTTCCTAGGATTTTACATTTTCCTATCTACCCAGACGTTGCCCACATGGGATGCTGGGGACACTACCACGAGTGTGTGGCTGCAGCTACTGGCAAGCCATATATGCTGGGCTGAGGAATGCAGACATGACACTCCTTAACACAGTGTCAAATCTGGGAGGAAACTAGTCTGCTACAGTAGCTCTTTGGCTTGTGGATCTGCTTACCATGAAGGAGCGTATAGGGGTTCAGGGACACAGCTGCAAGACTACAGCTGCTGCAGAAGCAAGTTTTGGTACACACAAGTCACTTTCCATTCTAGTGTGAGCCAAAATACAATGATGCTAATTTTCTGCATGATTTTCTATATTTAAAAAGATTTTAGAGAGACTTAGGAGGGTGTTTGGTTTTCCGTATTACTGTATCTAGCTGCCAGTGCCACATTGGGGGGTAGACCTGGGCTCCAAAGACTTTTCCAGCTGTCTCCACCCTCCCCCACCCTGTTTTGCCCCTCCCTGCCCCAATTCTGCTTGCCCGTCCCCTGCACTGTTTGACACGTGCTCCCCTTTGCAAAGGGGCCCCAGAGAAACTTTGTATCCCCTGATAAAATTCCTCTCAGAGGCCCTACAAGGAAGACACAGGCAACAGGTACTGGGAGAAATGTCATGCTGGGATGAAATAGAGTTGTTCTCCTCCTGTTGATACAAGAGAACCCATCATCTTGAAAATGAGTCACTTTGCCCAGTGAGCAGGTAATCCCCCAAGGAGCATTTAGGAACCCAGTCAGTGATGAGGGCACCCGTTAAAGGCACTTTGCCAAGTAGCTCTAAAGTAGGGGCAACATCAGTAGTTGAACAGGTCAGGCCCTGGCCAAGGACACAAACTCAACAGAGGGTCCACCTGACCAAACTGTTCCCTGAATCCTCCGTACTGGTGGCAGTGGCACCATTCAGTGCATCATCAGGGTGTGCCATGGAGCACCCAGTGCCAGCCTTTGTCCCAGTGTGCCCAACAACCAGACATGGGACTATCCTGAAGTCTAATTTGTAACATAGCAGTTACCCAGTGCCCCTGTGTTAACCTGTCTTGCCACAGCTCCTCCCCACTGGGCCTTGTGCCTGCTTAAGGCTAATTAGCTTCCCTTGTTAAACTCACAAGTGCAGCAGACAAAAGTCAGAGTCCAGTCCCAGTGCAATAAGTGCAGATTGCCAAAGCAGAGTCCAGAAACAATATGCCAGGTCACAGTCCAAGGTCAAACTCCGGTCAGGTCAGGTCTCCTCTGGGTCAGGGTAGCCTTTGGTCCTTCTGAAGTTGCCTTTTATCTTTGCATATCTCATAATCCAAAATGCAGCTCAGCTGTGAGCTACCTTGCTAGCCCCTTGTTAAGTCCAAATTAGGCTCAGCTGAGCCATCTCTTCAGTCCATGTCCATTCAAAGTCCCATCAAGGTCAAATGAAGCTCAGATGTCCATCAGAGTCCCATTGGCCTTGATTGATTACAGCTGTGGAGCCAGCCCTGCCCTTCCCAGAGCTGTCAACCAGCTATCAAAACATGGAATCGCTGTCAACACCACATCATCCACCTGATGATCTTCTGATCTTCCATTACATCACCCAATGCCAGTCATTCTGTTCACTGGCAGCTCACGCATAGAGGGTCAGTGGTTGTGCCACTGGATTGGCTAACATAACGCTTTATTGTTTGGGTTCACTGTGTTACTGAAGTTTCATTCTTTCTCTCTTTTCTCCTTCTTTTTGGCTATCAAACAAATGCAAGTTAAATATTTATGTGCCTGATGGCTAAAGTGGATGTCGAGCATTTCTGAAAGAGAACCTGCTAATGCTAACTCACGCACATGATGCATTTATGGGAAAAGTGTAATAGCCCTGCTACTGAAGCATGAATATTTATTAAGAAATTGTGAGCCAATAGTTTCAGCTCAATTTCATTTAGTGTTTCAAAAAACCTTCAAGTTCTCTGCTGCACTGTTTGCATTTTGATCTGAGGGAGACTGAGGGAGAGGACAGCGGAGATTGCTAACAGATTAGTCGAACTTACTTTGTTTCCATTTTAACCAGATCCCACAGATGACAAGCTGCACCTGCTGAAATTCTCTCTTCTATACACTTGTTAAAGGTCCAGCATCCCAAAAGTTGAAAGTTTGAGCACCCTGGTCTAGGAGGATTTTCAGCTACAGGCAGCCGGTTAGACTAGATGACCTTGTGGGTCCCTTCCAACTCTAGGAACCAACTACAAGATTTTGGCATTCTAATGCAAATGATTCAACACAGTGGAAATCTAAATTTTATGTGGAAATCTACTTTATTTATATACAGACAAATTTACATACATACTTTACAACAGAAGTAAAATCAAATGTGCTCCATTACACCAATGGTAGCAGTGTAGGCGATATAGATGAATCATTCTTTTTTCAGTGCAAAATAGAAGAATTACTAATGTTGTGCTTGTATATCTAGGTTCATAGCCCATATCAGTGGCATCACACAAGGTAAACACGAGTATGCTATTAGACATAGGCTGCTAGATCAAAGGCACCCCCCCCCCAACCTGAGATGTTAATCTCAGGACACGGGATAGAACACAAGTGTGTACTATTGAATGACCAAAAGACTCAAATGTCATCACTGAACTTCCAGGAACACTGAGCTCCAAGCTGCTCAGAGCTTGGCTTCAGTGGAATTTGAGCTTCGTAGCCTGAGCAGCTCAAAAGGAACAGTAGGGTGATGATGAACAAAAGGCACTGGGAATCTGGCTCACAGCCTTTGCTTAGGCTTGGCTTGACCAATGTTTAAAACACATAGCCACTACGGATGCTTGGTGCCAACTTGTAACAAATCACAGAGCTATTATAAAGATGAAGGAGATGATGGCGGCCTGAAGTGTGCTCTCAACCCACAGTAATGTCAGCGGAATACTGAATTCTGTAGTTGTTTTGTTACTTCTATAGCCAGAGAGATTTCTTGAAACAGGGTAAATTGATTGTATCATGTTGTGTGTTAGGCTGTCCTAATTGGCAACGGCAGTGTCTAAAAAGGGGTCAGTGTACCAGTCTGTTCAGCCTCTGCCTGGGGAGCTCTTTCAACTCGTGCTGTAGGGTTTTGTGCCCTTGGTGCTGGAAATCCTGTTTCTGTCTCCTGTGTTTTCTTCAAGTTCTTGGCTGCCACACTAGCAAATCAACAGAGACCAGAATCTATTAATTAGAGAATTCCAGGCATTAGCTCTTTGAGCCTCATGCGAAGCTTTCACTGGAAATGCTGAGGCAGAAACGCTGGAACCAAAAATCAGCAAAAAGGTCAACAGATCTGAGCAAGTGTAACTGCTAGAAAGAAATGAGTCTTGAGTTGCATCATGTGTCTAATTCCGGGTTCACCATGCAGGCCCCAACCCTGGCAAGAATTCAGCAATGCCCTTCCTTGACACACCAGGATGGCTTGATCAAAGCTCGGAGGTTCTTGCTGGCCTGCTTGAAGAGCAACAGAAGGGGGGGGGGAAGAGAGCCAATTGCTCGAGAAGAGTGTGGCTTGGTCATCCTGAGAAGGGGAAGAATGATGGGATCAGTGCAGGCAGAGTGCAGCTGGGAGTCATTTATAACCCACCAGGGGCGGGAACCAGGACTTCACCCAGGAAGGGTAGAACCAGAGGATTCCTAGATAGGGCAAATCAGGCCTGTGAGACAGAAGCTGGAGAAAGTGGTTCCTGAGGGAAAGAGTAGGCCTGCACCTCCCATTAAGGATGGGCTCCTGCTCCACCCTGTAAGGGCCCAGGCCAGTGGCCCAGGCCCAGGCCAGTGGAGGAGGACTTGGGCAAGCCAACCCCCTCCCCAGGACACCTGATTAGAAGCCCTGCCTGTTCTGCCTGTGGAGTGGCCCCAGCTGAGAGCCTGCAGCCAGGAAGGCAAGAGGTTCTGCTGAAAATAGAAAGGGTCTGATGGAAGAGGAGTCCACAGTCATGGATTATGGCAGGAACCAGCAAGCCAGCAAAATGGATAGTTTTTGGAGAGGATTAACAGTGGCGTTCCCAGAGGGGAGGCAAAGTACTACGTTTTTCAGGGTGCCTCAACGTACCCTGTGAGCTGTTCCTCCCCCTCATTGTTGGAGCCATTCCTAGTGGTGAGAGCACCACGGCGGAGATGCCTTTGCATTGCTTTCACTGCTCGAAGTGGCTCTGACAGTGAGGAGAATGGGCAGTTTACAGGGCTCATTAAGGCACCTTGCAAAACTTTGTGCTTTGCCCCCCTTCTGGGAATGCCACTGAGGATTAATTCTTGTTTCCATTTTAAGAAAAATGGTGATTCAGTGTTTGTTGATTGCAAACAGCAACTCTGCCACTCAGTACAAAACCACCCTCCTCAAGGTGCTTTCCTTTCACAGGGGGAAAGATATGGGCAAGCAATGGCGATCCTGAATCTTCTCCACAGCTGAAAAACGAATTTGGAAAGAGCAGTTGAGAGCTGAAAGAGGGCTAGAGGGAAAAGGGTTAAGCAGCCCCTCTAAAAAACAGAGAGGAATGTATCCTGGAACTCTCAAGCCTGTGTATATCCTGTGTAGCCATCAAAAGCACTAACTGTTGCCATAAAGCCTCCATTCATGTGTGAAAATGGAGAGGTTGAATGAGGTGATCAGATTGACAGGGCTCCCCTGCCTGCCTCTAAGCTTCCTGTCTCCTCTAGTGGCCTCCTCCCACCCACTCACCAGCCCCACCTACACCAGTCCTTTTCCCACAGACAAGCCCACACCACTCTTCTGTCCTCCACACCTTCCATCCTCCTTTTTGAATCCATAGTGCGCAGGAGAAATCTATGCCATCATCTGCTGCTATAGCTAGCACACAGCCAGCTAAGGAAACACAATGGAGCAAGATATTGAAGAGGCGAGGCTCTGGCAAGGGAGGGAAGGTGTGCCCCAAAAGGGGCAAAGTGGCATTTGGCATGTTCCTTCCAGCTCCAGGAAGCTTTGGACTGGCCTTGGAAACTGACACGGTAACAACTTCCACATTGCATGATCAGCAAGAATAATACATGCATAGGGTTTAATGTCATGGACAGATATGATACACAGCAAGCCTCTGTGGGAAAAGATGTACCTGTTAGATTTCTGCTGGCCCCACAACTGTTAAAGGAGCAGAAACTCTGCTAGTAGAAAAGGTACGGCAAACCTATTTGCAAGAGAACACACAAGGCAAGCATGAACCACCTTGGAGAACCATGTTGCCACATGCTCTACTGGCACACATTGGCAGGTAACAGGTTGCAGAAGCCTCCCTCTCATTTCACAGAATACTACAGATGGCCAAGCTACCTCAGGTGTAAGACATTTGCCTGTATGGGCTCTCTCTTCCTCACAGAACTGAGCTCTCACTTTTGCAATATCTAGCCAGGTCAGCACATTTCTGAGAGAGAAATTGAAGCATTATACTGAGGCACAATATCACTGAGAGTGGAGAACAAGAGCAAATTTTTAAGAAAAGATATCACCATACTGACTGCACAGGTACAAGGGGGTTTTGCTATCTTTCCTGTCAGCCTATAGATAACTGGTCAGACACAGCATACACTATGGAAATATAAAACAGGCCTTCCATGCACAGCCTTCAAAAGTTTCATATCATAGCTTTCTAAGCTGCCAACCCAGCACTTTCTCATAGACAACAGGGACTTCACCTTACAAATGGAGCTTTCTTGCCCGTGCAGGCTCCCCATTCACTTCAGTGAATGGACAGCAGTGCATCGATTGTGCCGAATTGTCATAAGAACATAAGAACAACCCCGCTGGGTCAGGCCATAGACCCATCTAGACCAGCTTCCTGTACTTCACAGTGGCCCACCAAAAGCCCCAGGGAACACATAAGAAAACAAGAGACCTGCATCCTACAAGAGATCCCTAGCATCTGGCATTCTGAGGTAACCCACTTCTAAAATCAGGAGGTTGCACATACACATCATGGTTTATAACCCGTGATGGATTTTTCCTCCAGAAATTTGTCCAATCTCCTTTTAAAGGCATCTAGGCCATATGTCCTCTTCAATGAAGTGAACAGAGACTTCTGCATGCCCAGGAACACCAAACACACATGGGATTCTGAGCCAGTGTGACATGCAAACTGCCTATCAATCCAGCATCAACATTTGTGAGATACTTTGCTTTGGATAACAAATAGAAAAGTCTAAGCTGAAATGTATTATAGTGGCTGCCCTTGATTGACAGTAAGAGAGCCCCTAAGGCCTCTGGATTGTGGGAGGTGTTTTTGCATCTTACAATGGAACTTCTTGTCCTTTGCCAGATATATACTGTTCAGCCAGAGGTGACCCAACCATGAGACCACCTGAAATGGTCATGTCTATTAGCAGGTTAGGAGAGCAGACCAATGGGCAGGTGGCACCTTTGCCTACCTGCCACTTCCATGGCTTGTCACCTGCCTTGCTCTTCACCTGGCCTCTAAGTATGCAAGAAGAAGGGAAGGGCTGACTTCCAATTCCAGCTCTGCCATCGCGATGATTCGGAGAAAGGGTCACAGTCTTACTTCTCCTGCTGCTTTTTGTAACATGGCTAGGTGAGGATGAACAGAACTCTATTGGCTTGGTGCTGAGGAGGAGGTGAAAGATGAGGATGATGACAAGATGTGTGTGTATGCTGGTGTGGGAGGCTGCTGGTGTGTGCACCAGCAAGGAGGATGCCAGAGTTGGGGATGGGGTGGCCACCATTGGGGGGGGGCGATCTGCTGGAGCCTCCCTGTCTTCAGGCACAGCATATTAACCCTGTGCTTTGCCTTGGCACACAAGGCAGCTTCCAAATTCTCCACGCTTCTTTATTCTTGGACTGGTAGAAGAAGCCCTGCTGGAGGCCAGAATATGGAGCCCCCCCCCCCCCCAGGGAGCTGAATGTTGCCCTCTTTAATAAACTTATGCCACTACCCCAACCCCAATGTGAATCTACATTCACTCATCAAGATGCAACAGACAGGTGCAAGGAAGGAAATGCAGTCAGAAGCAGCAATGAGCAGTGCCAAGAAAATGGAATGATTCAAAATCGGGTGCTGATGGGAACAAATAAATTCCTGGAAAGCTCACAGGATATTAGTGTGAAATGAGTACGATGTGCTTCTCTTTAAACAGAGTGCACTCCAAATGATGGAGCCAGATTGCTGCTGCTACCAAACAGTCTGCAGGTCTCTCTCTACATTCACAGATGAGCTCATGCGTTTGCGGAGAGTCTCGTAAAGGGAGGAGTTCACCTTGCGTTCGCCTTGGCTCATAACAATAAATCTTCCCGTGTTTCCAGAAATAGATGGCCTTTTTCTTGTCATTGATCTGCATGCCATAATTTAAGCATTTGCATGCCCTTATGTAGAGGCTTCCTATTGCCTGAAAGTCTCCTCTCCAGGGAATGATCACTACAAGGACAAGGACAACCTCTTAAAAAGTAAGAGCACCATCCGTGGCAAGGGAGGGCCCTGAAAGCCGGGCGGGATTTGGATACATCCAAATGCTGAACTGCTATTATGTCCCTTGATAAATGGCTCCTGGAGGCATTGTAGATGCAGGCAGGAGCACTGTAGCAATTAAATCCTAGACAAGACATCTAAAGTTAAACCCCGCAAGCATACCATTTGCAAGGGACCTATTAATACACGCTTTATCAAAAGGCTTTTAAATCCATGAAAATGCAAAGGAAAGGAAAGGATATCCTGGAGAGACAAGAGAAGTTCTAAGGGAAAAAAGAAAAGAATTCAACTTGGCAAGCTTTGTGTGGTCTCAATGTGGAAGACAAGAAATTACTTCTAGTCGATAAGCTCTTTGTAGAGTTGCAGCCCAATCCTATCCACACTTTCCTGGAAGTAAACCCCATTGAATCTAATGGGACTCACTTCTGAGTAGTTGTGCATAGGATTGGGCTGTAAATGTGGAAAGAGAAAACCACAGAACATTTTTTCTAAGTCGGCCCTGCAGTTTTCATGTAAAAGTGTCATTCTATAGATCGTGCATTGTTTTTTTTTGTACGCTTTGGATTGCAATCCTGCACAAAACCACACATCCTAAAGCTCATCAGTTGCAATTGTCTAACTGAAATCAGTGGGTCCTGTGTGCGGGTATAGCCTTTGTTGTCCTTTCTTGCGCTAGTACCTTGTCAATCCCTTGATTCGTAGCCCAATTGTATCCTGGGCCGGCTCACAGTTGCGCAGCAGCATCCTCTACATGCTAGGGGCCAGCCAAGAACAACATAGAGACAAATAGGTAAGTAAAAAAAACTGATTTAAAAAACCAGGCTCACTGCCTGGTCACCATTGGAACTGCTTGGATCTGCTCCAACTCTTGGGCTGGTGTAAATCCAAGTGAGTCCAAAGGGGAATGTCGATCTCAGGCCAGGGACAGGTGGAAAAAACAAGTCATTACCTATGCACCACTCCCATTAAATAATAAATAAAACCAAACATATTTTTCACAGATTTCAGGGTGTTTTTTTAAAACGAAAATGAGAAGAACAGAAAGTGGCATTACGTGTTTTTATTTTGTTATCACCATTTCCTCCCACTTCTAGGCATTGGAGATCAGTGCCACCACTGCTGCAGATCCCTAACCTTTAGACTGCCTTTGAAACAGCCCCAGCTGGTTTTGATTCCTCCTCTGATCCTCTCCTTGGAATACCTTCTACGCGAACATACCTGCTCTATCAGGGTGCCTGGAGGTTGTGGCTGTGTGTTGATGGCTGCTGGCCAATTGCACTGGTGACCCTGGCCTACAAGCCATCAAAGTGGCTACCATGCCAGCATCCCAGACCTAGTGCTGATGAACACAAGTCCTCTCAGCACAAGGCCTGGAAAGGCTTGGCCTTCAAGCCAAGAATCATTAAGAATCTCAAGGACCGCTGTGCGTTCTGGTACACATACGGAGTTTCCTCATCCATTTCAGTGGGAGAAATGTAATTGCTTTTGTGCATGTTTTCCTTTGCCTCCATCAAAGTGAATCAAAACACAGTATAGGCAGGTTTTGTTGGAGAATCAAAGCCAGAATCATAGTGAGGCCAATGTAAAAGGAGTCAATATGCCATCACGCTACACAAAGCAAAGGATTGTGCTGCTACTACATCATTTGCATTAATTAGTGGCTTCTAGTCATTCAAAATGAAAACGTCCATCCCAGTATAAGTGCTTAGGAAAAGATGAACTAGAGATCTGAAAACAAAATACTATCATTAAGAATCTCTTAGGAACTAACTAGCTGTAATGTGATGTGTAGCAGCTGCTGAAAATAGCAATGATGCCGTGGTGTCCATGGTGTCTCCAAACCCAACTCTGGAACCTGATTACAAACAAGTCTGACAAGGTGTGATAATGTCAAGACAGGGTCTATAATTTACAGGTTCTGCTTGTGGACTACAGTTCACTGAGAACTGACACAGAGTCAGAACATGACCCACTTGAAGATCTGCTCTCCATATTTGGTTTATTATCTGCCCATTTGCCCTTCTCATCATTTCATCTTTCATTGCCCTTTCTCATCAAGCTGGTGCACAGAACCAGACTGAAAGAACTCCTTGTATGTAATTCCAGGTCTTTGTGAAGACAACGTTGGCAGGGAGGTTATATGCTTACTATACAGTAGTTGAGGGGAATGTCCACAATGCCATATGTGAGACCTATGAAAGTCATGCCATCGGTGATGCAATCTGTATTGACTGTGAATCTTTGGGAATGTGTATGTAATGCACACATCCAATTTGATGGACTTTTCCCCACAAAGATGCAATTATGTCATTTTCTTTCTTTCTTTATTGGCTTCACTGACACTTACCTTCTCTATCTGGGCTATGAGAGAGTGTGTATCTACCTGGGTAGTGGTGGTGGTGGTCATGGTCATGATAACAACAACAGTATGCATATACTGCTTTTCAACAAAAAAAATGTTCACAAAGCGGTTGACAGAAAAATCAAAATGTTTCCTGTCCCAGATTGGCTCAAAATAGGAAAAAAAAATGCAGAAAAACACCAGCAGACAGCCACTAGAAAAGACTTTGCACTGGGATGAAAAAGGAAAGTTTCCCTCTGCTAAATATAAGAGGAGCACCACTTGAAAAAATGACTCTCACCCAGTTAGCAGGGGATTAACTGACTTCCACATGCAAACAACTTTCACCTGAAATATGTTGCTGTTTGTCAGAAGTGTATTACTTTAGTGCTACCTCGTGCTATGCTCCTGCACTACCTGACAATGTTTGGGCAACGGTGACATCGCTAGGGGGCTGCGGGAGGTGTAGGTCACACTGGGGGACGTGGCTAGGCTTGGCCCTCAAAGCCACAGGGGGGTGACACCACTACTGGTCAAAATTTTTTAAATCTTTGTATTTTTTAACAATACCATAATGTTATATATCATTTGATGTGTGATTTCAAGCAGAATGCAAGGAAACAAACTGTGTTTAAATATCTTTTCTATCAAATATGCTAGGTGACACAAACTCCAGTGATGCCACTGTTTGGCAAAGCCCATGAAAATGTTTGTCTATTTATTTACATTCCCCCTCCCCCACACTCACTGGGGTCTATTATGTAGCCTTAGTGGCTACATAATAGAGTGATATCATGTTGTTTACTGCACAATCTTTGATTTGTTCAGTCAAATTCAGTGGCATAACTACAGAGGGGGCACAGCACTAAATTTTGCAGGGTGCCTCAATGTTCCAGGTAAGCTTCCCCTCCCTGTCAAAGCCATTCCTGACAAAAAGAACAAAGTGGAGGAGGCACTTCTGCTTTGCTCTCATGGCCAGGAATGGCTCTGACAGAGAGGAGGATGGGCAACTTACCCGGTGTATTGAGGAGCCCTGCAAACTTAGTGCTGTACCCCCTTGTAGCTACACTACTGGTCAAATGACTGGTGTCAGTCAGAAATACTGCTTTCACTCTCAACTGACTTTGTACGCTCTTCCTATTATCACATAGCCAACTTTGTTTAGCTATGTAGCATGTATTCAACTGTCTGGTATCACCAATGTGACTAATCCAGGAGTGCCCAAACCCCAGCCTGGGGGCCATTTACGGCCCTCAGTGACACCCAATACAGCCCTTGGAGAGTCGCCAGTGAGCCTCTGGAGACTTGCTGAAACCTGTGCAGGCCTGATACAACTGCTCTCAGCATGAGGGCAACTGTTCAATCTCTCACGTGAGCTGTGAGCCAAGGGCTTCCTCCACTGCTTGCTGCTTCACATCTGTGATGCAGTAGCTGCAGCAAAGGAAAGGCCAGTCTTGCTTTGTGCAAGGTCTTTTATAGACCTTGAGCTATTGCAAGACCTTCATTCATTCATTGTTCCATCTAATACATTCATTTATGTAAATGTATTCAAATTTTAAATGTAAATTAATTCTTTTTCCCCAGGCCCCTGACACAGTGTCAGAGAGATGATGTGGCCCTCCTGCCAAAAAGTTTGGACCCCTGGACTAATCCATGAAGATGATACAGGCAGTAACTAAATAGGCAGATGCCATCGCAACAGAATACAGGCACAGAACAGAACCCCCCAAAAAGGTAAATATTTTCAAAAGGATGTCAGGAAATATTTCTTAACTCCATTTTGCAACTATTTGCAGCCCAAAGTGGAAACAAGAGTCTATTTAGCTCAGCCTTACCCAACAGAATGAAAAGAAGAAAATACAGTGGTACCTCGCGTAATGAATGCCCCGCGCAGCGAAAAACTCGCATAACGAAAGCGGCTCGCGAAGTTTGGTAACTTGCACAACAAATTTTTATGACCTGTGCTTCGCAAGACGAAGTTTTGTTTGTTTGTTTTGGTTTGTTTTAAGGGGGGGATCTTCATGCCAGTTTATGCTCACATTCACCCTAGTAAGGGGAGGATCTTCATGTCAGTTTATGATCCTGTCCACCCTAGGGAGCGGGGGATCTTCATGCCAGTTTATGATCCCATTCACCCTAGGGAGCGGGGGATCTTCATGCCAGTTTATGATTGCATTCATACTAGTAAGGGGCGGATCTTCATGTCAGTTTATGTTCACATTCACCCTAGGGAGCGGGGGATCTTCATGTCAGTTTATGCTCACATTCACCCTAGGGAGTGGGGGATCTTCATGCCAGTTTATGATCACATTCACACTAGTAAGGGGCGGATCTTCATGTCAGTTTATGATCCTGTCCACCCTAGGGAGCGGGGGATCTTCATGTCAGTTTAGTAAGGGGCGGATCTTCATGTCAATTTATGCTCACATTCACCCCAGGGAGCGGGGAATCTTCATGTCCGTTTATGCTCACATTCACCCTAGGGAGCGGGGGATATTCATGTCAGTTTATGATCCCATTCACCCTAGGGAGCGGGGGATCTTCATGCCCGTTTATGCTCACATTCACCCTAAGGAAGTGGGAGGAAGACAGTGAAGAAAGTGATGTCAGTGATTGTGAGCAAATGAGCTTCATAAATTCTGACTCTAGCGATGATGAGTTCTTGTGGTTTCCAGAAAACTAGAGTACACAAACCTTTAAGTCTCTCCATTTGTTAATGACAGTGATAATGGTTCTTAATGCCACTGTTGACTGCTGTTCACTTTACATGGAGCGAAAAATACGGTATGTCTTTAAAGAGCACTTAATAAACACTTTGTAAACCAAATTTGACTTTGTTCTGACGTTTTTTGCCCATAGGAACGCATTAATTAAATTTCAATGCATTCCTATGGGAAAACGCGCTTCGCAAAACGAAAAACTCGCATAAGGAAAGGACTCGCGGGACGAATTAATTTCATTATGCGAGGCACCACTGTATTTCTGTTGAACTCAGGCTGCAATCCTATATACCCAATTTCCTGGGAGGAAGCCCTATTGAACACAATGGGAGTTCCTTCTGAGTAGTCATGCATGCATAAGATTGCGCTGTCAGTGCCCTTCAGTTTACTGCAAAGTATATGGATTTTTTCAATAGTTCTACAACTGTTAGTTCCTGTCAGGTTTCCCGAGTACAGAAAAATGGCTCTCATCACATTTTTGCTGCTAAGTTGTTCTGCAAAATCCAGGGCATAGGATGTCTTGTTCAACATAGGGTGCCATCCTAACCCCTTATGTCAGTGCTTTCCAGCACTGACATAAGGGCAATGCAGCTCTGAGGTAAGGGAACAAACATTCCCTTACTTTGAGGAGGCCTCCCTGAGTGACACCCAACTGCAGGATGCAGCACACGTCCCATTGGCACCACGATGCCAGTAATGGAAAGTACTGACATAAGGGGTTAAGATTGTGCCCATAGTCTTTCCAACAGGGGCCACCCAAGTGCCAAATATTAGGTAGGTGGCAGCATGTTTAAAAAAAAAAAAATTGGAGGGTAACCAGAGGCAATGGTCTATTTTAAGGTGACAAGCACGGCTGACTCATGTGTGAAGCTTTCTGCTCTCCCCCCCTCTGCACCACCATGTCCAGCTGCTACAGTCCAGCTACTTGTTCAGCTGCTACAGTTCAGACAGCACCACCAATATTACTCTGCAGATTGCTGGCAAGAGGAGCCTGCCTGTAATACTGGCTGGAATCTGCATTTGCGACTTCAGGGCTGTTGTTGTTTTCCTCCCAGTTCAATTTTCAAGATTCGGGAACCCAATCAGCCCAGATAATGTGAACTGAGCAAAATGTAGCAAGTTAAAATCATCCATTATTCTTAGAGCATAGCAGCACCCTAGACTAACATATAAGTGGACAATCCTTCAAACAAGTGTCATTTGGAATTAGATTATTAATTAGTATAATTAACCACCTCTTGCTGCTCGCTTCAAGAAACTCTTTGCTCAAGACTGTGTTAAATATTCATGAATGTAATTATACTAATTGTGGCCTCGCTGTGGCATAACTCTAGTTACTTTGACGTCAAGGAGATTGGTCTGTATGGTGTAATTCCACCCCCCTTCGGTAGAGTTGCTTAAATAGATATCTCCAGATCTATGCTGTGATTATGCTTGTGAAGGAATATGAGGCAAATTAATTTCAGTTAGTTTAATGTAGGGTGGGGAGTAAGTTGCTAGGAATTTGGAAGTCAGCAGCTACTCAGCTTTCATTCCTGCAATTTCCATCCTTTTTCAGTTCTTCCCACAGCTGATATTAGCTGATCATGTGAACTCTCCTTATTATGCAGCTCTGTGGGAAATTTCCATTGTTGCGTACTGCCTCTTAAAGTGAAACTTAGAGGGCCTCAGAAAGAGACAGACCATGCAAAATTTTTGTAGCAGATACCTGTGAGAACTACTGAAGAGGCCTTAGCCGGGGGGGGGGGGGGGGGGAATCTGAAACTAGTGACAGCTCCCAGATAAGTTGTGCTTCTTCTTTCTTTCTTTCTTTCTTTCTTTCTTTCTTTCTTTCTTTCTTTCTTTCTTTCTTTCAAGTTTTATGCACTAGGCTTTTCCAGTGAATAAACTGAGGGCCCAATCCTATCCAGCACTGATGCAGCTGCAATACGGCCACAAGGTAAGGGAACAAAGGTTCCCTTACTTTAAGGAGACCTCTGTGACTGCCCTCCACTACAGGATGCAGTGCACTTCTTGTTGGCATGACTGCATCAGCTCTGGAAAGTTGGATAGGGTTTGGTTCTGATCTTTTTATTTTTCACCCACTACTATCCCCCACCATCTTCTGCTATGCTGATGAAGCATGAGATGCATGCAGTGGTGGTAGTGGTAAGGTGAACAGATAGCCAGGAAAAATATCTTTTCGTGATCTCCCAATAGGCTGCCTCCTTGCTACTTGATTTCCCCAGACCCACATCACCTATGTTGCCAGCATAAGCCTAAGAAGAGGAAGGGGGTGGGTTGGGCTGGAAAAATGGACATAGGATCCTGGTGCATGCAGTTACTGCTGAGATCCACCCCCTTTGGCCCCCAAAATACCTTGCTCTCCCCCTCTCCTCCCTGCCCTGAACCTCTCCTGAACTGCCCATGACCACCACCATCTTACCTGCTCTGTTGCATGCTAAGTCCATTGGTGGCCGGCCCATGGAGCTGCCAGCCATTTGTGCTGGTGGTTTTGATGCACACAGCAGTGATATTCCATTTACAATAGCAGAATGTGAGATCCGCTGTCATAAAGGCCCCATAGGATTATTTTAAAATGTTCTATCCCATCTTTCTTTTGCCAAGGCAAATGCCCAAGGCAGTGTACAAAGTTTCCATAAAAACAACAATAAAAACATGTTAGAAGAACCATATAATATATAAGGCAGGGGTGTCAAACATAAGGCCCGCAGGCCGAATGTGGCCCCCGGACGCAGTTTATCCAGCCCCTCAAAATAATTGGGCTCTCCCAGAATGTAAATTGGGTTCTTTCATATCTTGGAAATTTGAACAAGATTTGCATATTTTCTCTTCTGTCATTTGCTGCTAATGAGTTTCTATCTGCTTATTTCTGGCCATCATCTGTTTAATGAAGTCATTTCCTGCTGGGTGATGTCACTTCCAACCCTCAGCAAGTACCATGAATGCTAACTTCGGCCGTCTGTATGAGATACCCCTGATATCAGGTGTGGCCTGGAGGTTTGAGCTGCTGTCTGTTCAAATAAAGCAGATCAGTTCAATTGTGTCTGAATGGGAGACCAGAGGTCACTGACAAGTTGTGATAACCTCTTTGAGAGGGAGGGTCATGAATCGTGGGGGAGGGCTGAAGGAATATGAAAGAAGTCAGTTGGCAAGAGGGATAATAACTTGATCCCACCTGGCTTGATTTATAGCTATCTGCGGAAAGCTTGAAAGGCATGAGCTGTGCAGCCCGGTGAGATGACCACACTGTGAAGGGTAACACCGGGAGAATGAAGGGTTCTATATGAATAGAACGATATCATGAAAACCCCTGTGGGGGTTTATGACAGCCTGCCAGTGTTAACCACCTTGAATAAGTCTGATGAAAATCTTATGAGAAAGGAGGTATACAAATACTATAATAAAATAGTATTTCTTATAAATAGTAGTTATAGTAATAGTATTTATAATAAAATAGTAATAAAATAAATAAAAACTATTGAGATCAGCAGCAAATTCAGTTTAACCAATAATATAACCGGGAGTAAAAAAATAATAATAATAATGGCATCAGTTGGAAAGCAAAAAGATCAGTGTACAATATAAAGCTATAAGAGGACCAATTCTTTTAAAAAACAAAAACAAACCTGGATTAAAAGCTTGATAAAGCAAAAATGTTTTTAGCCATTGCTGAAAAGCTGAAAGGGAAGAGGCAGGTCTTAAATCCCCTAGGGATTTCCATAACTTATTGCAAGAAATTCAGTGTAAAGTTCTACTTATACAGTTGCAGTATCGTGGTCCAGAATTGTACCACAGGATACCAGCAGTCTAGCCTCAGAGTAGAGGAACCGGCATCATTATACCATTCTGTTTGCAAAAGCAGTGAGCACAGTCAGCTTTTTGGGGCGACAGAATGCTGGAGTAGTAGCTAAACTATGTTCTGATTCAGCAAGGTGGTTCTCAGATTCTTACCCTTATTCCTCAGAGCCTGCTGTGTGAGGGTTGGCTGCCAGCTTTCCTTGTTGAGAATATGTCATTGATTGTAAGAGATTTTGCAGGTCCACCCATAATGAGACAATAAGGTAAGAGACACATCACAGATCCTCTTTCCACTGAGGGTGTCCCTCATTGATAATTTCTGTGTTCCTGGCTCTTGCCCACAGTGGGCCTTACCCTTACTTAGCTGTGTGGTACACTTCATCCCTAAGCAGCATCTTGATGGAGGGGATGCTGCACAGTTGCCATGGCAGCAGGACCAGAGGGCAATGAGGCTCAGGTCAAGTCAACAGACTTGGGGCACTTGAGTCTGCTGCTGCCTCCCTCCAGTCTGCTGCAGATGACTCCACTCCCCTACAGCCTCATTTTGTTCCTTCCTTGTGCAGTCCCTTTAATTAAAATACTAAGCGTGGGATAACCCATGTCCCACACTTACTGTTTTTTTGAAGGGACTGCATGAGGAGCAAAGTGAGGGGCTATGGGAGCAGATCACCACTTTCGATGCAGTTTTTGGTTGGGGGTGGTGAATCATTTTGGCTGGCTGTACAGGCCTACCCAGCCTTGCTTGTTGAGATGTTCATCTCTCCCTGCATGGGGGTCAGCTGTGCTAATTTATTATACTATCACATGGTTTTTGTTGATTGTTGCTGACTGAGGATAAGATAGTGACTAACCTGTAGCAGTGTTAACAGTAGCCCCAACTACCTGACAGCCCAATCCTATGCATGTCTACTCAGTAGTAAATCCCATTTGAGTCAATCGGGCTTACTTCCAGGAAAGTGTGGATAGGATTGGGCTGTTAGTGAGATGATAGGGCCAGGCTGCCCAACTCTTACTCAAGAAAACAGTTAATTAGGGAGAGTAAAACCTATTAGTCTTCAGATTCTGCAACCGACTGCTAACATTTCTCTCAGACAGTTTAATATTCTGCATATAATCCCCAATCCATCAGTTCTCCGACAAAACACATAGGTACCCTGTCAGTATATGTTGACTTGCAATTCCTCATTTCCAGTTCTCCTTTGAAAAGCCTGCCGTGCCTTTGATTAGTACAATTACATGATCAATTAGACAGCATGAAATCCCCCAATTAACCTTTGGCATGAGGTAAACACATCTTTGCTTTAAGTGTTTCTTGTAAAATAAATGCAGTTTAAAATGAAGAATAGCCCAAGGATATAAAAGTATGAAAAACAAGCATCACATAAAAGCAGAACTCTAAGTAGATAATAAAAACCCCAAAGATGGCTTTAGGAAGAAAGATGGGGTTTAGTGGATAAAATTAAAAGCTCCACTCTTATGTAAGGCAGCTATTGTAGGTTGCTTCTGCCTGTGATAATCATTACTCTCTAGTGGGGTGTAAGCGCTACCCATCACCCACTACAATTAAACCCCATGCTATAAAGGGAGTGCTCAAGAAACGCAAAACTAACCACTTTTCAATAACGTGCCATACAACTGCTGGAAAAGCAGTCCTGGGACTTCCAAGGGGCTTATTTCCAATGACACTATCATGAACGCACTCTTAAAAAGGAACTTCCTCTCTCCTGGGAAGCTGTAGCAGGGATACCCAATGACATATCTCCTATTCTTGACCAGCTTTTGTGAAACCACAGAAGAGAAAGCTAAAATGTACATTTTGGTAGTCACTTCCTCCAACAGAGATTTCTACCCTGTCCATTTTTCATGCACTTTTTCCCTCTTAAAGAGTCTCTTGCTTTGGCAGCTGCCCTAATCTCTGGACACCTTTTTGGCTGCATGTTTCCTTTTTCCCTGTGCAGTGCACAGGGGCAGTGCAGCCTGGCCTTGCTTTGCAGAAGTACATCATACCCCAGGACACCCATCAGACAATAGATAATCATTTCTCTTCACCTCCAACCCACATAACAACTCCCCAACCTTTCTGAGATCGTCCATTCCTCCGTGCATGTTTTAAATCTCCCACTAATCCTTATGTCCTGTTGGGTCACCTCTGGTGAAAGATGTCGGCATCCCAGCCCAGCTAGAAGCCTAACTCTCACTCTCTTTTTCCCTCTTTCATTTAAGCCATTTCTGCCCAATGTTGCATATATACAACAGGGATCAAATGTGTACACTTGTGGGCTGGGCAGAAATAGGTTAACCTGTGCCTTTCCAAATAAAGCTATTTACAAATATGCTCTCATCCACAATCATTCACAGTCCAAGCCTATGGTTTTCCCCACCACAGAATGCAGAAGCACCAAAACAGGCTGTGCTGCATGCTGTGGTGGTGGGGACGATTGGGAGGCTTGGAAGAAGTAAGGGAAAATATATCCCCTTACCTGCCCATAAACCTCTCAACCTCTTATGCTGGTTGCCACCCCCTCTGGTCCTTCCCTTGTTATGCCCTGTTATGTCCTCACCCCATTCCACACACTCAGCCAACTCACCCCTGTTGGCAGGCCTTCTTCACTCTGCTGCCAAGTTGTCTCCAACTGCGGTCTGGAAGTGCACAGCAATGGAAAGCACATTGCACCACTGGAACACTAGTTCTAGAAGTGGCAACTGGAGATAGGATTGGGCTGTTAAATCTCTGTGCACCTAATCTTACAAGTAAACATTGCCTTGTATCGCTTAATAAGATATTAAAAACCTACATAGAAAACTCTGTCTCATGTTTACTGTTGCCTAATTAGAGGTACTTTGAGGTTGTTTGCCCCACAATCCAGTCAACAGTCACAAAACAGCCATGCACTGCATTTTGACCTCTCAAGTATAATTTTCCCAAATGAGTTTAATTCTGAGTCGACAGACTCAGATCCCAGGCTGTGTGTGTACATGTGTAGTGGTAGACCAGAAAGGAGCGATGGCAAGAACTACGACAGGCAATCCTTTTCACATCTCCTCAAACCTGCTCTTTTTCAACACAGGGGGCACACCTTCAAATGGGATATGAGCAGCTCACCTATGGCCCCATTCCTAGCCCTATGTATGTGTGAATTGTTCCTATCCAAAACTAACACGAATCATTCTGCTATACTGCTCAGTTTTCAATACTATGAAAAGTTTCCCCATGTTTGAGGAGTAATCACGTGGCAACATAGTTCTGTTGTTGATCCCAGGTTTCCAAAACAACTCTCTCTCTCTCTCTCTCTCTCTCTCAAGCATTATTTCCTTTATTGATAGATCTTATATTTTCTTGCAAGTATCTTATTTATGCCAGATGAGTGCAGATTTGGCCTCATCAGTACTAGGTCAGAACGGCGTTTGGGCCTCTTCAGCCTAGAAAAGAGGCACTTGAGGGGGGACATGACTGAGACATGCAAAATTATGCAGGGGATGGACAGAGTGGATAGAGAGATGCTCTTTACACTCTCACATAACACCAGAACCAGGGACATCCACTAAAATTGAGTGTTGGGAGAGTTAGAACAGACAAAAGAAAATATTTCTTTACTCAGTGTGTGGTTGGTCTGTGGAACTCCTTGCCACAGGATGTGGTGATGGCATTGGCCTGGACGCCTTTAAAAGGGGATTGGACAAGTTTCTGGAGGAAAAATCCATTACGGGTTACAAGCCATGATGTGTATGTGCAACCTCCTGGTTTTAGAAATGGGCTATGTCAGATGCAAGGGAGGGCACCAGGATGCAGGTCTCTTGTTATCTGGTGTGCTCCCTGGGGCATTTGGTGGGTTGCTGTGAGATACAGGAAGCTGGACTAGATGGGCCTATGGCCTGATCCAGTGGGGCTGTTCTTACGTTCTTATAGCAGAGGCACCACCATTTTAATAACCTTCCATGTGAGCCAGTTAAGTACACTCTGCACTTTTGCCACAGCAGAAAATTGCTTAAGTAGGGTCAAGCCCATGAATCTCATGCACTGGAGCATTTTCTGAAAAGGTTCTTCTCATTGTCTCTTATAGCACCTTCTCTCCATGTTGTTTACCTTCCCTTTATTCCCTTATATCACAAGGTTTCTGTTTCAGCTGATACAGAAGGCAACAAAACATGTCCCTGGGAGCTGTTGAGAGCCGTGTTTTTAATAAAACAACAATACTACAGACCTACAGAAGGGTCAGCAGCTTTCTGGCATTTGTAATTATGCTCCATAATATAAAAGGCGGTTTGTTCTGGTCATGTAAAAAATTGTTTACCTATTTTAAAAGCAGGAAAAACATTTCACACACACACACACACACACACACACACACACACACACACACACACACATACACATGCAAGCAAGCAGATTCCTTTAAGGCACATATTGAAGTTAACACTGATTTTTCCTCACAATTCAGCAAATGCTCCTTGCATCACGAGGCAGGCTTGACAAGAACAAGATGTTAGAGAACACCTGCCTAGAATGATGCAGGGTGTTAGTTAACCCTCTAAAAAGGAGAGTAGAAGCCGTAAGCCCTACAATAAATGATCACGACGTATTTGTATCTTGCACCCTTCCCTCCACCCCCACCAAATTTGTGAAGCACTTAGCCTTGCACATTCATAGCCCAGTCAAAACCATGTTTACTGAGAGGTAAACCCACTGAGTTGAATGGGACTTACTCCCAGGTAAAAAAAGCTGCATTGGATTGAAGGAACTAGCCTTGTTTTCTGTCAAGCCTTAGGGCCATTCTACATATTATACTAACTGCATTCTTAAGAGGTGCGCTTAAGACAGGACAACTTCTTCTTTAATAAACAGTGGTCACAAGAGACTCAGTTCGGCAAGGGGGATTAGGTTGTTTCCCTGCTCTGTTTTTCCATTGAAAATCAACCCCCCCCCCCCAGCAGCTCTCTACTGCAAATACTTGTTTCAGGGACAAAGAGCAGCCTTGGGGAGGCTATTTTTGTAGAGAAAATGGCACGGGAGAAAGATTAGTGCACACATATCCCATAGCACACCATGACCCCAAACTGAATTATGGTAATTCCCCCAGTGCCTTTGGGGGGGTGGGGAAGACCCAGCTTAACAAAAGGCAAAGTTTAATGCTGAGGTTCTTTCTCTATGTACAGTCAGACACAGACTGCTGTCCATCCCTTAGAATCCTCCTTGCCATTTTGACCCATGTACATCCTGGAATGGACAGCCTATTGGGAGGTAAGGAAAATCTTTACTTACCTCTCCTGGGCCGTCTGGTCGATGCCCACCACCCCCCACCCCCATTGCAGGCAGTGGGCGTAGCAGCCCTGAGTGCTGTGGAATGGCTGGAGATAGGACTGGGCCCTTTGTGACTTTGTAACCCAAGGCATTGTAAATACTGGCCTGGATTAAGCAATGGCTTAATTACAAACATAATAGTGTAGTTGATCCCTTCCTCAAGGCAATTCTAGTACATATCGTTTGATACACAGCAGCTTCAGGCATCTGAGTAGTTCCCGTGATGTGCTGTGCCAAGCTTTCAGAGTCCTTATCAGTAGAGAGCAGTGTGGTCTAGTTGCTAGAGTGTTGGATAGCGCCCAGTTCAAATCCCCTGCTTTGCCATTCATCATCTCTCAAGCAGACCTACCACACAGGGCAGTTTTGAGAACAAAAAGTAATGCTTGAATTATGAAGCAGAGGGAGGGGCAGAGGGATCCCAGACTGTTATCCTTTGTGGCAGTTCCCTTGGCTCCTCTTTGAAAAAGATTAAGGCACGGAAGGATTTGATTAAAATTGGGTCAAATCAGGGAATGGAGCTGGGCATTCTCTCCCCTTCTTTTTTTCCGTAATCCAGATGCCCGCATAATTTGATAATATGAAGAAAGGGCTATATAAATGCAGTACTCTTACTACTACAACAGACTGCTGCTGCTACTACTACTAATCATAATAATGATTGACTTGTTATGGCCCATCCATGAGGCCAAATGAAGAGGTTGCCTCAGGCAGCAGATGGGGGCAGCCTGCCTCTGAAACCAAGAGCTTGCACATACCTACTATGACTTGTAACCTGTAATGAACTTTTCCTCCAGAAATCTGTCCAATCCCCTCTTAAAGGCATCCATCAAGATGCCATCACTACTTCCTGTGGCAAGGAGTTCCACAAACTAATTACACGTTGGGTAAAGAAATATTTTCTTCTGTCTGTTCTAACTCTCCCAACACTCAACTTTCGTGGATGTCCCCTGGTTCAGGTGTTATATGAGAGGGAAATGGAAAGGGAAGAGGGGGCAGAGAGGAAGTGTAGAGGGGAGTTCTGAGCTAGAGCACTGGAGAGTGATAAGTGCAGAGGCTGGCATGTTCTTGGGTATGCTGCTTCAGGTGTCAGGAAGTATTGGGTCAGCCCTGGCTCACCTCCCCAGAAGATATAGCATATCTATGTACATTAATTTGGGAAAGGATGACTAGTTGTGATGGAAAGCAGGGCTTGTGTGCTTTAACTGTTGTCTAGAAACAACAATTTCAAGAGGTGAAAGTTGTCAAATAGGGAAACCTAAATCCCCTTTTCTACACAACTAATACGTGAACATGAATTTTGGCCTTGGTTGTATCTGGGTACTTTAACCCATGTCTTAGAGCAGGTAATGAGAGGCTGTGGCTGCTTATAATATTGTTATGGTGAAAACCATTGCAGAAAGTTATTCTGAAGTGCGGGATGTCAATATAGGTCACAGGGTGGACAGGAGAGAGCATTGGATCCAGACCAAACATGCAAAAAGCCATATGGAAATTAGCATTTCCGATGAAGTAACTGCATATTTGGATGCAAAGCCCAGGTGGGTTTCCTTATCTGTGAGACATCCATGAGTTTTCTGCTATGAAAAATTCAAGTACCTCTTCCTCATTTTCACCTCTTAATCCATGAGTTCGATGAGCCCCCCCCCCCATGTGGGTTTTTGAATGTATGGTCACAAAACTCATGTGGAATTAGATAAGCCATGAGTGTTGAGTCCTTGGAGGAGGTGAGATAGTGCCCTGAACTGGCTCCCAGCAGAGCCCTCCTTCACCACAGCCCACTCTTCCCTCATTTTTGGCTTTAAAGGGAAGCTATCTTTCCCCATCCCATTGTTTGCTCTTGTCAGTGCTTTGATCCTCTTCCTGCTGGAGAGAGAAGCGGGGAGGTACCATCTGTTTGTATTACCCAATGAGCAGGCCCCATGGTATTAAATGGGTCTTACTCCGAGGAAAGTGTGCACAGTGTGCATATGAAACATAATTATGTTTGGGATTTAAATATCTTTATTTAAATATCTTTAGTTTGAAGAGCAGCTGCTTGAGTGACCATCCTCTCATACCTGCTTTGGAGGGCAATCTTAGGCCCATTGTGCACACTGGCACAGAAACGCCCCCCTCAGGAAGATGCTTCCAGCTGGCAAGTGTTACTGGAATACATGCAGATACAGGAAGTGTGCTGAAGGATGATTGGCATTGCCAGAGGAGGGACTAGCATGGCTTTGGACATGAAGAAAGCCCCGGGCATGTGCTTGCAAATCTCACATGGGTGGAAACTCACATATGTGACTCATGGATGTGCTTTTCCACTGCACATCTCGGGCCGGCATTGACCTCTTTAAATTACTCTGAGTTATACAAGCTTATCACAAAAGCCCACAATAGCAAGGGTTGCATGTTCATAAAGGGAGAACAAAAAAGCCATTTCAGAGCAAAACACTTCAGAGATTCTTTTTCTCTCCAATCCACTCTTCTCCTTCTCCCTCATGAGGATGAACAGCCTAACACTTACAGTTACACTCTGTCACATGCTACAGCTATGAATAGTTACACAGAATATGTAATGCTTTGCATTTTTATGACCTAGTAAGCACACACTGCATTGCTCTCATGGACAGAGGCAGCTAGAGCAACAAGCGTAATTTACTGGGAAGGTCTCCTGCATACATGCTCCATAGAAACGAGTGAGACCTCCGCTGAATGGCCCATGTGCACAAGCACCGATAATGATGCTCATACAGAGCTCTGATTCATTTCCATATTTTGCAGCACTCCACACGTCATCAGCAACACCTTTCATCTGTAGTTCAAACCCCATTATGGCAAAAAATGAAACCAGTGTCATTCTTCCAGTCCTGTTTTGAACTCTTATTTCTATATTCCAAATATTATTTCCATTCACAGGTTTGAGAACTGGGTGAAACGGGTTTGAAACAAAAGATGCCCTTTTCTGCAGCATTACTATATGTGGCAATTATTTGATTGCAATCTCCACCTGAAATCATTCAAACCAATGAGACTTACACCAGTGTGATGGGTTTTTTTTCATATCTGCACATAACTTGTGGAGTGCACATCAGAATATAGAGGATTAACAAACCATTTACAGTGGTTGCGATTCAGTTGTGTAACTTTTAAGTGATCTGGCTCAGAAAGCTGTGGCAGTTGCCTGTGTGACACCATCCACACCTTCTGAGGGATAATTAGAGGGCACTGTGCTGGCAGGCTCCCTGTATAATCTTGGGAACAATAACATTAAGAGAACTTCAACAATCATGGGGACATTACCCAGTGATTGGGGCATTTTAATTGCTATAATTTAAATATTCGCCAAGAAGCAGGTCACCATGCAGTCTTTTAAAATCCCCAAGGCAATTAGAAACCAGGGGGTGTGTGTGTGTGCATAAATAACTGCAGTTGCATGTTCTTCCATGTTCTGTCTCATAATATGTCCTTCACCCATTATATTTGGAGGTCTAAGGATGTGGTGGTATTATCTGACTTTAGCTCTCTCCCTGTGTTGTAAGTGAGCTTTGCTTCACATTCAGCTTTGTCCTTCACCATAAAGACATGGTTTATCTAGGACTGACCAGAGAAACCGTAGCCTGGCATGCTCCTCTGCCTTTAACAGCAGCTTGGTCTGCTAAAATCAGCATGTGAAGATTTTTTGTACGACCTGGAGATAAGAAGTATCGCCTGATACACCTGAACTGCTTTTGTTAAGGCACAGGATCAGAGTCCAGTTTTAAAAATGGCAGCCTTCATTCTATCAAATGCAAGTGGCCCTCTGTTCCAACAATGGGGCTCCTGGACCCAATCTAGTTCAAATAACAGATGTGTTGGGATTTTAGTTACCAGCATCAAATAGTGGATTATTTATTAACCCACAGATATTCATTCCACCGGCATTCAATATCGACATCCAGATTCCCCAAAAGAGATTGAGGGGGCAAACTGGTTTTTGCTCTAAGAACATAAGAACACAAGAACAGCCCCACTGGATCAGGCCATAGGCCCATCTAGTCCAGCTTCCTGTATCTCACAGCGGCCCACCAAACGCCCCAGGGAGCACACCAGATAACAAGAGACCTCATCCTGGTGCCCTCCCTTGCATCTGGCATTCTGACATAACCCATTTCTAAAATCAGGAGGTTGCGCATACACATCATGGCTTGTAACCCATAATGGATTTTTCCTCTACTAAAATACTATCTACTAGTGATAGTAAACTAGTTTACAAGTATCTGCACCATCAGCAGTGAAGAGAAAAGACATTAGTCTTGTGTATTGTGAACCAATAAGTTGGATGCAGTTAGCCTCTTTCCCCAAATGAATCTACGCAGAGAATCAATTCAAATTAAGACACAGAGCTTCTCTGGTAAATGGCTAGGTTATTAACCTTAATGATATTGGTGCTTTCTCTTTGCCACAAGTAGTATCAGAGGTACAAGCTGCAAGCATACTCCCTGCTGAGAAAAGTATTGATGTTTCTAATTAAACACGGCAACCTTCAAATAGGCCAGTGAAGAGCTTGGGGAAGGGCTAATTTTTATTTGTTCTATAAGAAGAAATGGCTTATATGGAAAGCCCCCTGGAGAATTTACTGATGTTTTTGCTTACTGAGCATTGAACTGACAGCACTGGTCCGTGCTATCAAAGATGGGTGTAAAAATGCCTCATGGCGTTTCTGGATGTTCACTTTATTGTGCAAGAAATGTGCAGTTGCTGTATGTTAGTGGCATGGGATCTAGAGAACTTCCACTTAGAAAGCCCCCCCCCCCACACTGTATTTTCCTACTGCTCAATCTACAATGCAAGGTTGCTAGGAAAATATAATTCATTCCTGTGCTAGCAGGGCCATGGCAATTGGAATATGGCACCTACTGGATAGCGTCTGTGACATCCCTGTGGAGAAGTGGTACAACTCCTATGCCTGTGCCCTACTCTGACATTTGCTTTTTGCCTGCGAAGAGGGGATTTGCAAAGGAATCGGAATTGACTAATCTCAAGACAAAATGTGATGAAGCCCCTTCTAACTTCCATGTCTGTCACAAGGTCTTTTGACAGCTCCTTCAGATTCAGGTCCAGTTCTCAGGGGCAGCCCAACCCTGAGCTGCCTGGTGCGCAGGGCTGCAGCAGCACCAAAAATAGCTGCTGCAGCATCCTCAGTGCAATCCAGGCAGCACTGGCAGCTCCTTGGGAGAAGGGAACTTTCCTCCCCTTCTCCCGGGGTATGGTGAGTAGCTCCGCAATGTGGCTAATTGATTCTACGGCGACCTCAGGGTCAGTGTAGAATCAAGAGACTCTGTGTTGGGTCAGCGGCCTGACACAGAGGCTCAGGATCCACTGGAGTGAAGCTCCACTGGTCCTGCTTCCCTCCCGCCCCACTCCCTCCCCTGGCACACCTCCTACCCTCCCTCTCGCCACCCTCCCCCCACCCCAGAATGCCTCCTCCCTGCCTCCCCCCACTCCTCCACCTATCTGCCACCTGGTGGTTCAGGCAAACACCAAGCAGTAGAGCAACAGTAGTCCACCAGCGCTAGCCCAGCGCCTGTCGGCACTGAGCTAGCACCAGTGCTGGACCAGCGTTGAGGGCTACAGACATGCCTTACAGCACATTTGTGACAGTGCACGCCAGTGGTAAGCAGGCGCACACTGTTTGGGATTGGGCCTTAAACCTCTGGTGTGTGCCACTTCATCCTACAGGTAGCAGCTCACATGACTGTATGCTTCTCCATTCAAAAAAAAAAAAATCATATAGAAGAGCAGGTGCTAAGGAGAAGGAAGGCTAACATATTAGTCTTCTGTGTGGAGGGACTTTTTGTACAGTATTTATATATTTGGTGTGGAGCAGCAGTCAGTCATTCATGGAATTCCCATTTACCATCTAGAGCAGTATATCTCAGACTCAGTTTGACTGTCTCACAGCTGATGCAAAATGAATAAGAGGCTTTTGCAGACTTCCTTCAGTTTCAGTTTTACCTCTGAGGTTGTGATGCAAAGGAAGTCCTTTTTCATCATGACACCCAGTACATGGAATGCCTTTTCTGGGGATGTTGGATTGGCTCCATCATTGTTACTGTTCCACAAAAGGCTAAAAACATATTTTTTTGGTTTAGTGGTTGGAGGCCAAAGTTTTTGATGGAGACTGGTGAATCTGCTCTGTTGTTCTTGTTTACTGGTACGGGCAGGGGGACTTACTGGCATAGTTTCCATGCTTTCAGTTTTTGTTTTGATGGTATTTTTATCATGTTAGCCATCTTGAGCACCCCCCTTTTCAGAGGAGAACAGCAGGGTATAAATATTTTAACCAATTAATTAAGTCATTTCTGCCCAAAGTTGCATATATGCTACAATCAAATATGTACACCTGTGGACTGGGCAGAAATTGATTAAATAATTGATTAAACATTTAAGCCCTCCCTCTCTCCAGCAGCAAGCCTATCTCCAACAATTACAGAGGAAGTGGAGATTTCACAACTTTCTTTGAACTGGAATTTGTAGAACTATCCTGCAAAAGTTACATTCTGGGGGGGGGGGGAGAGAGAGAGAGAGAGAGAGAGAGAGAGAGAGAGAGAGAGATTTGGTCTTGATTAGCCTTTGAGTGAATTTTTCCATTGGAAAACGTCCATTGTTTTCATGCATGATAATAGTACTGTATATGACTTTATGTGAAGACATTGACCAAGATATCTGTTTTCCCTGTAGGAAAGATAGATCCATGGTGATAGATAAAGTGCATAACATTACATTCCTACAAATCTACAAACCTTTTCATTAGACAACAGTAACCTACCTATTCCAAACAGGCACAAAGGAGAGAATCAAGGCTGATGAGGTCTGACAGTTCAGAAACAAGATGAAGGAATTAGCATATCAAGTCTGACCTTTTACATAACAGACCACAAAAACATGACAATAGTTCTCATCATACTCTGCACTTGAGGATGAATGAAATCTTGCATTTTAACAAGCCATCCAGTCAAATGGAAAGTCTATCCTAGGTGTGGTTGCTTTATTGTTAAACTTTATCTTTGGACTATACTTGAAAATCTACATACCGTATGGCAGTGGTTCTCACACATTGAGCACCAGGACCTACTTTTTAGAATAAGAATCTGTTAGGACCCACCAGAAGTGACATAATCAAGCACGAAAATTGTTAACAATCCTAGGCTGCAATCCTACCCACACTTACCCAGGAGTAAGTCCCATTGACTATCATTGTTAAAAGAATATACACAGTAGCTTGTTAAAAGTACAGGTCTGTAACATTTCCCCAAATGCAATCACATACCCTGGTAGCATCAAGTCGAAAATATTAAAAATAAAATATTGAAATTAATGGGGACCCATCTGAAATTGGTTCGTGACCCACCTAGTGGGTCCTGACCCACAGTTTGAGAAATACTGCTGTATGGAGTTTGTTTTTTAATTCTTCTGTTCTCACAGGCTGCAGCTCTCTGCTCCCAATTTAGAACTAAGTGAAGTGTATGGGAAGATGCCACTATTATTATTGTGGTAATGGGGGATTGCATTACAATCCTGCATTACAATCTCTGAGCATGAACTGGAGGTTGTCCATGACTTTGTGTACCTTGGCTCAACGATCTCCGACACTCATTCTCTCGATACCGAGCTAAACAAGCGCATCGGTAAAGCAGCTACCACGTTTTCCAGACTCACAAAGAGAGTCTGGTCCAACAAGAAGCTGACGGAACATACCAAGATCCAGGTCTACAGAGCTTGCGTCCTGAGTACACTTCTGTACTGCAGCGAGTCATGGACTCTCCGCTCACAACAGGAGAGGAAACTGAGCGCTTTCCACACGCGCTGCCTCCGACGCATCCTCGGCATCACCTGGCAGGACAAAGTTCCAAACAACACAGTCCTGGAACGTGCTGGAATCCCTAGCATGTATTCACTGCTGAAATAGAGACGCCTGCGTTGGCTTGGTCATGTCGTGAGAATGGATGATGGCCGGATCCCAAAGGATCTCCTCTATGGAGAACTCGTGCAAGGAAAGCGCCCTACAGGTAGACCACAGCTGCGATACAAGGACATCTGCAAGAGGGATCTGAAGGCCTTAGGGATGGACCTCAACAAGTGGGAAACCCTGGCCTCTGAGCGGCCCGCTTGGAGGCAGGCTGTGCAGCATGGCCTTTCCCAGTTTGAAGAGACACTTTGCCAACAGTCTGAGGCTAAGAGGCAAAAAAGGAAGGCCCATAGCCAGGGAGACAGACCAGGGACAGACTGCACTTGCTCCCGGTGTGGAAGGGATTGTCACTCCCGGATTGGCCTTTTCAGCCACACTAGACGCTGTGCCAGAACCACCTTTCAGAGCGCGATACCATAGTCTTTCGAGACTGAAGGTTGCCAATACAATACAATACAAAAAAATGGGGGATTGCAACTTTCCTGACATCTGGTGAAAGTCTAAATTAATCAAGATTGAGAGGCCCAATAAATTTTTGATCTGCCTTGCTGAGAATTTTTTCTTTTAGAAGGTGGAAGGAGGAATAAGGGAGTTGGCTATCTTGGACTTAATTCTTATCAACAGAGAAAAATTAGCTGAGGAAGTGAAGGTGGCAGAGACTTGGGATGAAAGTACCCACACCATCTTGGAATTCTGCATACTGAGGGACAAGAAAGCTAACAGTATACCCTGATTTGAATGGACTCAAGAGGAAAATTAATGTCCTATGGCTGTACGTGTTTGAAAATGGTGTTATTTACCAGAAGTAAGCCCATTGTGTTCAGTAAGACTTAGGGTGTATCTTAACTCACTGGAAACAATCACTTCTACCCATGGCTAAAGAAAACTTCCAAAAGAGAAAAGACTTCAAAAGGGGATGAGATCTTTTGAAAAGGGAGATACTGTAGGAACAATAGCAAACAACTTCCATAAGTAGAAAAATTGGGGGATATTTAAAGGAACCAGTGTGACTGCACAAAGAATTTTACGAAAGATTGAGAACAAGAAGAATATGTACCTGAAAGGAGAGATAGTTAACACAGGAACAGTCATAAGAATAGCCCACACCCTAAGACAGGGGTGGGCAAACCCCAGCCCAGGCGCCATTTGTGGCCCTCAGGGACCCCCAATCTGGCCCACAGGGAATCCCCAGTCTCCAATGAGCCTCTGGTCCATAGGAGGCTGTTGGAGTCCGCGCTGGCCCACAACTGCTGGGATGCGAGCTGCAGACCAAGTTAGAACAAGGCCTTGTATAGTCTCCAAGTGCTTTATGCTTTTCTCTGGGCATTATTTTAAACCCCCACCCCCGCCATTGCCTCTGAACAACTTATGGCCCCATGTGTTTCTGGCTTGGTCTGTATGTTTTCATTGTGCAAGAGGTGTGTGGCAAACAGTTCATAGTTCTCATGTGGTTCTACATGCCTGTATTACAGTTCTCATATGTATTATAACTAAGCTCAGTAAAATTCATTCATTCATATAAGTTGCCTCTGATGTATTCATTTATGTGTAAATGTATTCAAATTTGAGCTGTAAATTAATTCTTTTTTTCCAGCCCAGTGTCAGAGAGATGATGTGGCCCTCCTGCCAAAATGTTTGCCCACCCCTGCCCTAAGGGAAGCTGTTGGGAAGTCTAAAGCACAGAATGAGCGGAGGCAATGAGGGATGCAAAAAGACAACCAAAAAGAGTGGGTGTTTGTTTTGCAGTGTCTGTAAAAGAGGAAAGCCAAGAAAGTGGTAAGTTGCTTGGAGAAGATGGTGATGTGATAACAGAGAATAGAGAGAAGGCAGAGCTGCTCAGTTCTTATTTTGCACCTCTCTTTTCCTGTAGTTGGACAACCATTGCACAAAACTATCTTACTCTGAGGAATCATAAAGGCATGCCACCCCTGCATCCCACACTCACATTCATCTGTATACCAACCTGGGCACTTCCCTTATTCTCCCCCCCCCCCCCACAGCTGAGGCTCACCAAAGCACACATAGTCAAATGCAATCCTCTTACAAATTATTTCACCTTCACACTGATATGTATCCCGATACAAAAGTTACACTGGTAGATTCCCCTCTTGCATTTTTATAGCTGCACTGAGCAGGGGGTGGATGAGATGAACTTCCAAGTACCTCCCAGCATTCTGTGATTCCATGTGACTAAAACAACTAACCCTTGCTAATATTTTTCTTCACGTGATGCAGATGGCAGCTCACC
The DNA here is from genome assembly GCF_035046505.1 of Tiliqua scincoides. Lineage (NCBI taxonomy): Eukaryota > Metazoa > Chordata > Lepidosauria > Squamata > Scincidae > Tiliqua > Tiliqua scincoides. The sequence continues at coordinate 88,979,120 of NC_089823.1, forward strand.
TATGCCTACACATGATCTTATGATGTCCTGTTTTGCCATGCAATGCCCTTGACTTTTGTACTTGAATGGCCAATACTCAAATGCATGTTAGAGACCAACCTTATTTCCCCCCCCCCCCCCGCTGATGCAGCCATGCCAAAAAGGTGTGTACTATATCCAGCATTGGGAGACTTGGGCGGTGAAAGGGGAATTATTTTCCTTTATCTCTCCGTAAGCCTCCCACTCAGCAATAGGTTTCCTCAGATTGGTGCCATATCTTTAGTTGGCACAAGACCAAGGAGAAGAAAGGTGTGGGGAGCCTCTGAACAGAGGGGATAGGATCTGCCATACACCAATGCTGCCAGATCCCTTCCCGCTGCCTCCCTGCCCCGTTCCTCCCTACTCAGCTTCACCCCCTCCCAGCCCACCTTGCCCCCACCACTGCCTTACCTGGTCCAGTGGGTGCAGCAGAGTCCATTGGCAAAGTTGCAGTGCTGCATTTTCCGTTGACTGATGGCAGCCATGTCACAACCATGGGAGTGAATTCCCATGTCATAATGGGAGCTGCATGATAGTCCAATCCTCACTAGGATTGGGCTGTAACGGTAGTATTCTTAGGGGGCTTCTGCATGGAAGATCATTTTGGATTCTTCTAATGCAATGCAACTGAGAGCACAAGCTAAATTTTGGGGGAAAAGAGAAGGTTTCTATACAAACCTAAATCTAACTGGGCTATTGCTAAAGTCAGGAACAGAAATAATGATTCTGGCTCCATATTTCTGTCTAGTTACTGCTGATAGGAATGTATGAAATCTGTTTATGGTTCTTTACCATCCTATATTGTAATGCTTGCCATGGATGTGACCCTTCACTGCCATGGACTGTTGCTTTGATTGCTGTACTCACCTTTCGTTTATGGGAAGCAGAAAAAAATACCTCTATAATTTCCCAGATGGCTTATCAAATATCAAGAAGGCTTGCCTCAAGCACTCTGCTGAAACAAGCTCACACAAGGTTTGCTGTTAGGAGAGGTCCAAAGCATTGGAATGCCACCGCTGTTAAAGTGATAACATACTTATTTCACGTGGTTTCCGGAATATTGAAGATGCCCTGAAACTGGCTATGACTGGTGTAGAATGCCGATAATGAGTGATTTTCATTCACATTTTTATGGCTATCCAGCATTTATGATGGTGGGACTCGTGTTCTGCTGCCATAAACAGTGCAGCACTGGTGTAAATGTACAGAGTGAAGGATCCACTGGCAGAAACAGGCAGGGGCTCCCCATGTGGACCAAAAGGAGGGAGATTTCCCCATGGCAGCCTCCGTCTGATTCTCCCTTGCCTTGGGTGATGACCACAATCTACCATCCCACGACAAGATGGTAGATTACTCCTAGTCCAAGACAAGAAGTGCTCAACCAATGGCCATTTTGGGAGCACTGCTGCAACAGGGATGTTGGCGGATCTCCCTGGACCTGCCAGAGCAGGTAAGACAGCAGCAGGAGTGGGAAGGGGGTAAAACAAGGCAGGGAGGATGAATGGGTGGGGAAGCTGCAGAAGGGGTGGTTCCAGCAGCGAAGGCACATTTCGGATCCTATTCTCCTTTTTCACAGCCTCCCCCAGTGGCGTAGCTAAGGGAGTGCAGGGGGTAGCAGTTGTACCGAGCATCAAGCAACAAACTGAGCTTGACACTAGTGATCAAAATTGTGAAAATCTTGGTATGTATGAATAATACCATCATGCTATATATCACTGGAAATATAATTTTATGCTGAATGCAATGAAACAAACTGCATTGGAATATCTGTATTCTATCAAAAGTTATGGCCAATTAACCAGAAAATGAAAACAAAACTGCCTTAAGGAACAAAAAGTGGATTTGCTTAACTCAAAACTGACCTGTGAGACTGATTGTTCTGAGTGTAATGAGATGTTATTATGATGCAGCATGGAACCAATAACTTTTTATTTACTTAATTAATTTAATTAAATTAAAATTTACTTAATTAATTAAATTAAATTTGATTTTGTCGTGGAGGGGGACTACAAAATCTTCTTTGATCCCAGGTAGCAGAGAGATGCCTTAGCTATGCCACTGACTGGGGGGAGGCAGCAGAGTAAGTGGGTGGTGAACTGCTGGGGGGAGCAGGTGGGTTTCAATTTTCACTTTTTTAAAAAATCCAGGTGTGATGTCACTTCTGGTTGTGACATCACTTCCAGGGCAACATTTTGAGCTTGGCACCGGGCTATGCGATCATTAGCTATGCCACTGGCCTCACCAACTTTTTTCTTTACAGACTTGCACTAGCTAAAGAGCTGGTACAGGTTCAAGGATACCCATTGTGAAGTGGGAGGCTTCTGGAGGGGTGAGGGGATTTAAATCCCCTTTCCCCTCCCAAGACTCCCAACCATCCCCCGCCCCCCCCGCCCCCCGTGGATACAGCATGCACTTCTTTGGCACAACTGCACCAGTCGGGGTGGGAGAAGGATAGGATTGGGCCATAAATCTATCATAAAAAATATCAGGGGCAACTCACTTACCCACAGACTTGGTCACCTGCTTGAAGGACATTGAAGAATGTTGGGTCGCCAGGTAGGTATCTGGTAGCCCTTGGGGCATCAGCTGCTTTATGGAGTACTGCTCAACAACACCATAATGAAAAGATGTCACTGCTGTAGTTTCTTACCCTGGGAACCCCTTATCATGTTTAAATGATTGCTAATGTACAAATGAAGGCACTTACCCTGGAGTCACCCTGTGGTACAAATACAGCAGCAGCAGTCACTGTCTTTGATTGACTTGTAAGGTGTGCAGGTTTTTTACTTCCTAGTGGATGGCACATGCAGATTCTCCTGTAGGAAACAGAGGTGTTTGTATTCAGAAGCACTTTAATGCTTACCCTTTGCTCAAGTGGATGCTTATAAATGATGAGGGGGAGAAACTGCCTTGAAAGGATGACTCCCAAATGAAAAATCTCCAATTCCAGCTTGGAAAAACATAAATGGGAGTACTGGTTTGGTAGCAGTATCCCTTGGAGTCCTTCAGGAGTGCCTCATGAAGTTCTGAAAGCACAGATCTAAGACACAAGTGCCTCGTCATCTCTATATTCGTTTCCCATAAATATAAGGAAAAGGAAGGGGGCGAAAAAGAAGCAAAAGTGATTTCAGTATTCTAGTAACAACTATCTCCTCCGGTTTAAACTCATGAATTACACTTCTTCAGGAATACGCACATGAACTGCATTTCGAAGTTCGTTCGCATCTGACAAATTTCTTGGAAAATTGGGCCATGCATATTTTACAAGCTCTGTAAACATGAAAGCAAGCAATATATGCTGCCGTTGTTTTATATTTGTTGCTGTTGCCACTTGCTTCTTCCAGGTTTGATAAATGGACTTCTTGCTGTGCTCACAAGAGAAGAATCTTCAGAAGCTCCAATGTTTAGTATGTGCGCAAGCCAAGGTAATATTTCATGTTGTTTCCTTGATCTACGTCTTCCATTACTGTATACAAAGAGAGAGAGAGAGAGAGAGAGAGAGAGAGAGAGAGAGAGAGAGAGAGAGAGAGAGAGAGAGAGGAAATACTGACATTTCAGTTTACACTCTGCTCCAATTGTAGAGTTTTGGGGGGGGGGAGATACGTAAAACCCTGCAGGATCAGATCAACCATCTATGCCAGTGTTTCTCAAACTGTGGGTCAGGACCCACTAGGTGGGTTACGAGCCAATTTCAGTGGGTCCCCATTCATTCCAATATTTTATTTTTAATATATTAGACTTAAGGTACATGACTGCATTTGGGGAAATGTCACAGATCTGTACTTTTAACAGGCTACTATGAAATGCTTTTAACAATGATAGTAATTGGGACTTACTCCTGGGTAAGTGTGAGTATGACTGTAGCCTAGGATTGCTAAAAATTTTCCTGCTTGATGATGTCACTTCCGGTCATGACATCACTTCCAGTGGGTCCTGACAGATTCTCATTCTAAAAAGCGGGTCCCAATGCTAAAGGAGTGAAAACCTCTATGCCAATAAAGGTCTTATGTATATATGGGTGAGAACCACTGATCTATGTAGTTCAGCAGCCAGCTTCTAATAATGACCAGCCAGTTGTCTCCGGGAAGTATACACAAAGGCAAGGATCCTCTAGTTCTTGCCTTCAGTAATGTCTCAGACCCTGGAGATTTCACCTAGCATTCGGGCTCGCTGCTCTTGATGGACCATCACTGTTGTGGCCATCAGCCCCAGAACATCCATAAATCAATCAGATGTTATTTGAAGAAGCAGAGGTGTTCCCAGGGGTTGCAGCGCCCAGGGCAGTGACATCATGATAACACACTATGTTGTGATGTCACTTCTGCTTCCATATGCACCATCACCCGGCCCAAGAAAGGAGCCATCTCACCTAGCTTCAGGCCACCATGCCTCAGGCATTCCAGGAAAATGACCTCTTGTAGCTCTCCAACTCATCTGTCACCCACCCCATAGGCTCCACCGTTCAGTTGGGAGGCAAAAGAGCCTCATTTTTTCTTTCCTTTTAAAAAAAAAATTGTGCCCCCCCCGGCATTGCGCCCAGGATGAATGCCCCTTGGACTCCACTCTTGTTACGTTTCTGTGAAGAAGTCCTTTCTATTGTCTACTGTCTGATTCATCTATTTCATTAGAGGACCCCAAGCTCTTGTACTATAGGAAAAAATAATTCTCCTTCTCCACTCTCTCCAGATCATGCCTAATTTTCCTAAAGCTCTAGCATGTTTCCAACTTAATTGTATTTTTTTTTCTTAAATGAAAACACCTCAAAGACTCACTTTCAGGGAAAGTGCTGCAATCACCACCACCAGGTCTGCCCTTTTCGGCACTTTTTCCAGCTCTTGTTATGATCCACCTTTATTGAGATGGGGCTACCAGAACTGTACACAGCATTCCAGATGCCACCACACCATAAAGGCACATTAAGGCATTATGACACTAGCAGTTTTATGTTCAGTCCCTTTCTAATCATTCCTAGCATGGAATTTGCCTTTTTTGCAGCCATCACACAGTGAGTTGACATTTTCACTGAGCTGCAAAGATAATTCTGTGTCTATTGTTTTATCCTATGTAAGTTAGGGATGAATTTTCATGAGCCTTATTTAAACTCTTCTTGCTTTAGGCAATTCAAGAACATGCAACTTTCCCATATCAAAATCCTTCCCTTAAACTCCATATCATCTCCATATCAAAATTCTTCCCTTAAACTTCTCAGCTGTTTTCCCAGCAGGAGCTACCAATTTTTCACTTTAGGCAAACTCACTGTAGGCAGTTCTACGATTTGTGCTTCTTTTTTTAAAGCAACAAAATGATTTCAAATCGAAAATGGAATATTTAATCCCAAGGAACTCTCATATTAGGAGAAAACTCAAAAGGACTTTTCTCATGTTTTTAAGAAAACAGCATCCTACGTTAGCATGGCAGCAGATCTCACACCTTCCTTCGGAAATGATTTGCCTTTTCAGCTGCAGAGAAAACTGTAATAAAAATTGGAGAGAGACCCTGGACTGAATGCAGTGTCCTTAAACAGGTGTAAACAGTTCTTTTGAGTTGCAGCCAATATTTTCTATCATAAAACTAGTTCAGGCTGCAGTTCTAAGCAGGAAGTACATCACGTAGAACTCGGTGCAAGACAATTCTGATTAACATTTATTAGTATCTTGCCCTTCCTTTAAGGAACTCAGGGCAGTGTCAACGGTTCTTCCAATGTTATCCTCACTGCTCCAATGTATCCTCCTAGCCACCCCTTAGATTGGCTAAGCTCACCCAATGAGCTTCACAGTCAAGTGTGAATTTGCATGTGGGACTCCCAGTTCAAGACCAGCATTCTCACCTCCACCACATCACACTGACTTTGATTAGCAACTCTGGAACTTCAGGGCAGATCATACTTTTGCAACCTGATCCTGTACTCAGAAGTCACTCCAAGAGGGCATACTATACTTCCAAATGGGTGTGCAGAGGGTTGCAGTCTCTCTCTCCATACAAAACATGATATTCCCATTCCATCAGGATCATAATTGCTTTGTAAAAGCATTATTCACTAAATAAAACCTGCTAGACTCTCATCTATATCTTTAATTGGCTGATGAGATCAGAAACCAAAGTGCTTCTAGCTGTGAAAAATCACCTTTATAATTCAGTTATGTCCTTTCTTCTAAGTGGTAGTATTTTGATGTGATGTGCAAATGCTGATTCTTGGGGCTTGCAGAGAAAGAGAAAATGTGGTGGTACGTATTTCTCAAAAACCTTGGCACAGGCAGGCATCCCCAGACAGATACTAATACCCAATCTGAAAAACAAGACTTGAAAGCAAGTGACTTTGATTTCAAGGGGATATATTTCCAAGTTAATGCATTTAAGGCTGGGGTGCCAAAATCTGCATTACTGACTTTACCCTTCAAACACCCATAAAAACATGGAGAGACAAAGCATTTTTTGTGAAGTTAGATCTAGAACCTTGCACACATTCTGTACTGCTGAGGGGTATGGGCCAGTCATGAGTCAGTTGATGATTCACAGAAGGCTATTCAGGAAGAAAGACTAGGAAGTTGGACTCGAGGGAAACTTCACACAGGGCCAAGGAAGAGGTGCTGTGGGTTGGTCACAGGAAGGAGAAGTGTGAACCAGGGTCCTGAAATCTACATACAAGTTTGAAACAACGAGCTGTGTCTCTGGCTGCAGAGCATGTATTTCCCCAGTGCAAACTGCCCTTCTGCCACCAGACCGCTAGATAGCTCTCCTTGCCAATTGCTTCCCCTTTCCTCACCTTTAACAGAGATTTGCTATGCAGCTATCAGCCCTGGACGCTTTAGAGAACATGGAGTTGTATTGCCTGCTGATTGCAACAGTTCACTAGTAAAAGGACCTCTGTTGAGGCCATTTTAAAAACAGCAGTCCTGGGGCTCAGGGTCCAATCCTATCCAACTTTCCCACACTGATGCAGCCGTGACAACAGACCATGTGCTACATCCTGCGGCAGGAAGGGGGACAGTCACAGAGGCCTCCTCAAGATAAGGAAACATTTGTTCCCTTCTCAGGGTTGCATTGTGGCTGCATAGGCACCTGAAAGTTGGATAGGCGTGAACCTAGTTAGACTCTTAACATCTATTCTCCTGTTTGTCATGTTAATTGATCTTCTCAAGTTGCTGTCCTTGCAGTGTTATTCCTAACTTTGTGTTATTGCCAAGCATAGTAAATAAAACCTTCATTTTTTGAAAAAATGACCAGACTCCTCCTTAACTACAACTGAAATCTCCTGCTCCCATTTTGAAAAAAAAATCTACTGGACAACTGCATTTCAAGTAGTTCTTAAGAAACTTATGTAGTACATTTTTCTATTCTAGTATTCCAGATTCTAGTAAAGGGCTCATGCCTCTCTTGAACTGCCACCCTTTCATCTAGTATTTCTCCCAATACCTTCAGTAAGGGCTCTGTCCTTTCTCAATAGTGAGAGAAATGAACTCTGCACTTACGTAAACACCCTTTCATCCATCCTTACTCATATTTTCTAGGGCTGCATCCTGAGCGCGTTGAAGGTATTTGTTGCTGCTCAACCCTGGTGAGCCTGAGTGCATCTCCAGCCCTGCCTTTGCCACTCCAGTAAATTCCATTTTGCAGTGAGGCTGTCAAGTACAAATGCTGCTTGCCAGGCTAAGCGGTTTGATGCAAGATATAGTTGTAAGTTCCAAGATCTGAGATGATCAGCTCTTCAGGGCAAGAACTGGGGAATGAGATGCTCAGCCAAACCGTCTATGTTGCCTGGTTTCTTCATTCAGACAGCACACAGCAACACATCACTTACTGGATTTCAGATACCAAGTCGGCCTAGTTGGGAAATCAATCCTAAGAAAATTCCACATGCAGCGTATCCAGATTATAGGCTGCCAGCATTGTAAATATATACCAAAGGAAGGCCAGCTTCGGTGTGTAATGATTTTGTGGCAAAAAAAGAAAAGGCCCCTTCCAATTTCTATGACGCGGGGGCAACTAAAAATAGAGCTTTGGAGGTGTCACTCTTGTGGCTTTCATTTTATCTTTATTAGTTCTGATAGGAGGTCCAGAAATCAATGAGAGTGCGGCATGTCTATGTTTGTCATGTGACTTTAAGCAACCCAATCTTGCCCACCCCTAATAGGAAGCCATCGCTGTCCTCCCATTTGCTACCCGCCTTTAGAATGTCAGAGCAGCAAAACAGCGGCAGCGAGGTCTTGATTAATAGCATCAATCCATGCAGTGATATTTCCACACAAAACCCATCATCAGCTGCAAATGCAAACTCTTCCCCTTTTAAATGTGTCAGTGGCAACAGCCTTGTCTTTGCTTTTGTGTTGTTTTTAAAGCTTTGGTTGCTATAACAACAGGGATGCAGATTTTATACAGAGTAGGCCAAATTCTGCCCTTGGTTACAGCAACACAAAATCTGAGTAACTTCCATGAAGTGCCTGGCATGACAGTGATAAATACAGACAAGCAGAAGTGGGATTAGCAGTGTCTTTTGTTATGCAATCTCTCCTCCGCCCTCCTTCTCTTGTCAAAGGACAATGTGTTTTCCCTTCTGCCTCTGACTAAGCTAATAATGTAGTGGAATAATCAGGCTTAATGACAGTTTGAACCACAAAGGAATTACGTATTTTACATAAAACATTATTCACGTAACTCTTGAGGACCAGTTAATGTACATGAAAAAGTAAACTAGGCCTTGATTTTGAGATGTGACACTATGCAGTCGCTTCTGGTAGTCAGGGGAAAGAGCGGGGAATCCAACAAAAGCTAAAACTCTACCTCCTTCAAAGTCTATTCCCAGTGCAACCCTATGCATGTCTACTCAGAAGTAAGTCCCATTGTGTTAAATGGGCCTTAATCCCAGGAAAGTATCATAAGGTTGCAGCTTTAGGCTGCAATCCTATCCACACTTACCTGAGAGTAAGCCCCATTGTTTATCATTCTCGGTCTCTGATCAGCCTCTCCTACATAGACCACAGTGAGTAGTCCAATGTAACTCCTCCACCCCCCACCCCCACAGATGCAGCTGCACCAATTTGATGGTGCAAGTCCAAATGGATTTGCGTAGGCAGATTGAGGCCGGGAAGGGAAACAGAATATTGGCAGCCACTCCGCCTCCAATAACTGCCTCCTTCCTGCCCTTGACACACACCCCTTTCTGCTCCAGCCCCTACCCCATTCCTCAGCCTCTCCACCCCATTCTGCCCACCACCCACCCCCACTGCCATCAGACCCAAGGAATTACTACCAAGGCCATCTGTTGCCCAAGAGCTGGAAGAAGGGCTGGAAGGAATCACAACCTGTTTGTGATCAATCCTCCTTTCACTGGAACAGTCTGCTCTATCTCCACTGCCATATCTTTCATGGCCCATTACTCTATTGATATAGAGGCATTCTTCCACCCCCTTGACCTCCTCAGTGAGTTCTCACCAGCAAAGCCCACCCTCCAAAACCCAATCTATAAAGCATTAGTCCAGGTTTTGTTCTGTCATGTGCACTTGCCTAGCCTCAGAACTTCCAATCCCACAGATTGCACAATGAAGGAATGAGGGAGGGAGACAAGGAAAGGCACTGGTCTGCAAAACATGACCCTTCTACATGATGGGTCTAGGCCACCAAGCCTATCCTAAAAATGCACCTCCCTCATATCTAATCCCATCCTGCCACACCACACCCACTCTCCCCTCCCTCACCCCCTTCACACAGGAGTAAAGCCCTGTGTGACACCCCCTCCCTCACATATACATATACATGTCATGAAATGTGCTTTGAAAAAAGAAAAAAAAAGTTCTTGGATCTGTGTAGACTTCCTTCGGAACCCCAAAGTTCCTATGGATAGCACTGATTTCTTCTTCTCCAGACAGACTGTTTTTTTTTCCTCCAGGAACTTCCCTTTGCAAGCAAGAATCAATCTGCTCATGGTTTCCAAGGGAACTCCAACCCCAGATGGGTGATTTGCACTCCCGGTAACCCTACTGGAATCAATAAAGTCTCTTATGATAAAACTCAACAGACAATTAAGCCCCTAAGGATCTACTTTAATTTATAAATGAAGCCATAATTTTCAACTAGTCTGCTCCTCACAGCAATCTTTATTGATCTCTGTTACCACCTCTGTCATTCAGCTTTCTTTTAAGCAATGATTGACTTTTTCTGGTCTCCTATCTCTATGAAACCCGAGTCTTTAATAATTTTCTATCATCACAGACGCTACTGCAAGATGTCTTTCAGTAGGGAATGCAGTTCTTCAGCTGAACATCCTGATTTGGTGAACTGCAGTGACTGATACTGTACATGATGAATGCAAAAGGAACTGAACTTTTGCCATTGATTTCAGTGGGAAGAGCAGGATAAATAAATGCCTCATTTCTGGACTACCTAACATTCCTTTACACCGGAACCCAATTAGGGGCTGAAGAATTATTTTCAATTTCCCAGCAATATTGGTTAACTAGTTTCACCATGTAGTGATACTTTACTCTAAGCAAAATAATTTGGGACCCACCAAATCAAAACTGGACTTGGAAAATGGATTACTCCCCTTCACCACACACACAGATCTTTTTTTCCCACCCCACGGCCTAGTTTCTTTGGGACCCCGTTGCATCCCTAACAATGTTATTGAGTGTGTTACAGGTTCTTCTCTCTCCTGCAACCCACTCCTTGTGAACGCTCATCAGAACGTCACCCACCCACCTGTCTTCCCCTTCCAAGGTCCTTCCTCCCACACTTATCTTTCTTGCTGCTCTAGCCACAGTAGGGACCAGAAGGATGTTTCTCTCTGTGGAACTCTTTGCCACAGGATGTGGTGATGGCGACTGGCCTGGATGCCTTTAAAAGGGGATTGGACAAGTTTCTGGAAGAAAAATCCATTACGGGTTACAAACCATGATGTGTATGCGCAACCTCCTGATTTTAGAAATGGGTTATGTCAGAATACCAGATGCAAGGGAGGGCACCAGGATGAGGTCTCTTGTTACCTGGTGTGCTCCCTGGGGCATTTGGTGGGCCACTGTGAGATACAGGAAGCTGGACTAGATGGGCCTATGGCCTGATCCAGTGGGGCTGTTCTTATGTTCTCTCCCCACTGTGATGCCTGGCACACTGTTGTGACTGAAAACCAGGTACACAGAATGCTGGGAAGTGCCATTTCCCCAGTGGTGCTGGCATCTTAAGGAAGGTAGGGCTTGTGCTCTTCTCTAGCTCACGTTAAAAGCGGAGCCGCAGAAGATCTTTTATCTTCTGAAGGCAAACCTTACATACCCCAATGGGCTTGATTGCTGAGCTCTGCTTGAACAGCATTACTTGTAATCCCAAGCTTGAATCTTATTTCTGCCATGAACTCACTGGCATAAGTGGCCTTCAGAAAGTCACACTCTCTTAGCCCCGCATCAGCAATGTGGTGACAATAATGCTGACCTACTTTATAGGGCTGTTATAAGGGTTACATGATAACTTATGTGAAGTGTTTTAAGCATTTGAAAGTGCGTAAATGATAGGTTTTAATGAGTTCAGGAAAGGGAGGAATCAAATGGCCCAAGAGCACCATAGTTGGAAGACTGATGAAAGGTGCCAAAAGGGCTTGTGCCTAAAATCTTGAAGTTTGCTGAAATGCAGCTTTCTATGATGCAATCATAGTGGTGATGGGCATGAGGGCTGTAACAATCTCCAGGGCTGAGCTGAGAAAGACCACCCCTGTGAATTAGTTCTTCTTCCCATCTTTTGATCACATCAAACCACATATACAACTTGCCACTGCGACACATGTGCTACCACCAGCAATGTCTCTCCACCAACAGCCCTCACACTGAGTTACTTGAGGAAGAAGGGCCCAGAGGAGAGAACATCTGGAACCAAAAGGCTCCTTTTTACTCCTCTTACTTCGCACATGCACAGACATGCTTTTCGGATAACACCTTGGCTGAGTGAGGCTGCAATGCTATCCACACTGTTATGCATGTAAGTTATGCAGGGTCAAAATCCTGCATAACTGATTGGCCCAGACTTATGGCTGGCCAATCGGGTGATGGATCGAAATCCTACCATCCAATTGGCCCTCTAGTTAATGTAAGTTCTGGCCAATCGGGAGATGGATCGAAATCCTACCACCTGCTTGGCCCTCTAGTTAAGGTTTTAATTGCACCAATCACAGGAAGTCTGGGCGGAGTTAAAGGCTATAAAAAGCCAGGGGTTTGCCTTGTATTTTGCTAGGTTCTGATCTGAAGATCGAATAAACGTATTGAGCTGTTATCACTATGCCTTCCTTGATTCACATGGACTCACTATATAAAACACACTTTCCCAGGAGTAAGCCCCACTGACTATAATGGAGTGTACTTCTTAGTAGTCATGGCTAGGATTGGGCTCTAAAGCTTCAGAAACAGGAAGTTCAATGCTCTTTTGGGTCAAAGAACTAGGCAGCTTTGTGAACTACAGGGGGGGCATATCTGTGGATCCCATATCTGTGGATTCACTTATCCGCAGATCAGGTCCGCCCCCCCCCCCAGCATGCATAACCCCTCCAGGGTTTCCCTGTGTCTCCTAATGCCTTATGAGGCATTAAAAACTTCACTTCTGGTTTCTCCGTGAAACCAGAAATTGCATATTTTGAGCTTTAGAGCTCAGCACGGCAGAAGCTGGGGATGGATGTCCTTGGCCTCTGCTGAGCTAAGAGGCCCCTCTGGAGCTGAGGGGAGCAGAACTCCCTTCATCACCAGAGGGGTGGCAGCCCCCCAGATACGGTCTAGGAAATGGGATTAAAGGGGGTAATTTGTACCCAGGCCCAGGGTCAGAAAGGGGGCCCAGGAGCCAAAGGAGGGGGCCCAGAAATTTCCTGGGATCTTATATTTTCCAATCTCATCTAGACTCACTGCCCACGCAGGATGCTGGGGGCATTACTGTGGACACATGGCAGTGACTACTGCCACAAGCCATACATACCAGGCCCAAGAGTGTGTATATTAATCAACAATGTCATATCTGGGAGGAAAACGACCTGCTACAGTAGCTCTTTGGCTTATGGATCCGATTGTAGAGGACCTCAGAGGCACAGCTGCATGACTGCAGCTGCTGAAGAAGTCGGTTTTGGTGTACAAAGGACAGTCTCCATTCTAATGTGAGCCTAAATACAATAATACTAATCTCTTGCAATGATTTTCTATACTTGAACGATTTTAGAGAGACTTAGGGGTGTGTTTGGTTTCCTGCATTACTGTATCTAGCTGCCAGTGCTGGGCAGGCAGGTAGACCTGAGCTCTGCATTGGGAAGACTGGTAGGCCTGGGCTCCAAAGACTATTCTGGCTGTTGCCACTTTCCCCCTGCCTGTTTGCCACCATTCTGCCCACCCCCATTGCCACCCCCACTCTGTTCCACCTCCTCCCTCTTTAGGAAGGAGCCCAAAAAAATCTTTGTACCCCCTGATAAAGTTCCTCTCAGAGGCCCTGCCCCCGTGACTTTCCTCTAAATGCCTCCAAGCTATGTTGTAGCCTTACAACAAACTGGTAAATTAGATTATATTGAGAGATCATCCAATAGGCTGGGTTCATCTAGTAGGCTTCATTACCAATTTGAACATTGGTTTCCCACATTCAAACTCCACCATCCAGCCACTGCACCATGCAGGTTGAGGCATTTGTGGCCCAATCCTATCCAGCATGCCACTGGCAACCATTTTGCATATGCTCCTGCAACCACAGCCAGCACAAGATGCTCACCACAAGACCAGCAAAGGTAGGTTCTATGGCAGCAGTGGCAGAATACGGTGGGGAGGAATGTGGGTGTTCCCTAGTGGGGAAGGGGATGGGGAAAAAGGTGGACCAGGGGTGAGATTGGTGGCACTCACATGCACCAATATTCTGTCTAACCCATTCTGTCTCTCTGTCCACTACCATTACACACGTATGCATGTCGGGGGAAGAATACCGGGCAAATCTCTCACAGAAACGCTTGACTTCTGATGAGCGAACTTCCCTCAAATGTGGAGGCTGGTTAGAAGGAGGTTGAAAGGGAAGGTAAAAAGAGTCCAATCTCTCCAGAGTGCATGGAGGCTGCATAAAACAACAGTAATAGAGGCCCAGCAGAAGTGTATACTGCAAAGGAAGAAGGGTTCCACTAAATCCAGGAGAATGCCCGCATGGCTAACCAGCCAAGTTAGAGAGGCCGTAAAGGGCAAGGAAGCTTCCTTCCGTAAATGGAAGTCTTGCCCTAATGAGGAGAATAAAAAGGAACATAAACAGTGGCAAAAGAAATGTAAGAAGGTGATACGGGAGGCCAAGAGTGACTATGAGGAACACATGGCCAGCAACATTAAGGGGAATAATAAAAGCTTCTTCAAATATGTTAGAAGCAGGAAACCCGCCAGAGAAGCGGTTGACCCTCTGGATGGTGAGGGAGGGAAAGGGGAGATAAAAGGAGACTTAGAGATGGCAGAGAAATTGAATGAGTTCTCTGCATTCTTCACAGAGATCTTCACAGAGAAGACAGATCTTCATGGCAGAAGACCTCGGGCAGATACCGCCGCCCAAACGGCCCCTCCTGACTAAGGAACTAAGTCAGATACAGGTTAAAAGAGAAGATGTTTCAGACCTCACCTATAAATTAAAGATCAATAAGTCACCGGACCCTGATGGCATCCACCCTAGAGTTATTAAGGAATTGAAGAATGAAGTTGCTGATCTCTTGACTAAAGTATGCACCTTGTCCCTCAAAACGGCCACAGTGCCAGAGGATTGGAGAATAGCAAATGTCACGCCCATCTTTAAAAATGGAAAGAGGGGAGATCCGGGAAACTATAGGGCAGTTAGCCTAACATCTATACCGGGTAAGATGGTGGAATACCTCATCAAAGATAGAATCTCAAAACACATAGACGAACAGGCCTTGCTGAGGGAGAATCAGCATGGCTTCTGTAAGGGTAAGTCTTGCCTCACAAACCTTTTAGAATTCTTTGAAAAGGTCAACAGGCATGTGGATGCGGGGGAACCCGTGGACATTATATATCTAGACTTTCAGAAGGCGTTCGACATGGTCCCTCACCAAAGGCTACTGAAAAAACTCCACAGTCAGGGAATTAGAGGGCAGGTCCTCTCCTGGATTGAGACCTGGTTGAAGACCAGGAAACAGAGAGTGGGTGTCAATGGGCAATTTTCACAATGGAGAGAGGTGAAAAGCAGTGTGCCCCAAGGATCTGTCCTGGGACTGGTGCTCTTCAACCTCTTCATAAATGACCTGGTTGAACAGTGAGGTGGCTACATTTGCAGACACCAAAATTTACCGAGTGATGAAGACCAGAAGCGATTGTGAGGAACTCCAGAAGGATCTCTCCAAACTGGCAGAATGGTCAGCAAAATGGCAGATGCATTTCAATGTAAGTAAGTGTAAAGTCATGCACATTGGTGCAAAAAATCAAAACTTCACATATAGGCTAATGGGTTCTGAGCTGTCTGTGACAGTTCAGGAGAGAGATCTTGGGCGGACAAACAGATGAAAGTGTCGACCCAATGTGCGGCGGCAGTAAAGAAGGCCAGTTCTATGCTTGGGATCATTAGAGAAAGTATTGAGAACAAAACAGCTAATATTATAATGCCGTTGTACAAATCTATGGTAAGGCCACACCTAGAGTTTTGTGTCCAGTTCTGGTCGCCACATCTCAAAAAGTATATAGTGGAAATGGAAAAGGTGCAAAAGAGGGCAACTAAGATGTTTGCTGGGCTGGGACACCTTCCTTATGAGGAAAGGCTACGACGTTTGGGCCTCTTCAGCCTAGAAAAGAGACGCCTGCGGGGAGATATGATTGAGACATACAAAATTATGCATGGGAAGGATAAAGTGGATAGAGAGATGCTCTTTACACTCTCACATAACACCAGAACCAGGGGACATCCACTAACATTGAGTGTTGGGAGAGTTAGGACAGACAAAAGAAACTATTTCTTTACTCAGCGTGTGGTTGGTCTGTGGAACTCCTTGCCACATGATGTGGTGATGGCATCTGGCCTGGACGCCTTTAAAAGCGGATTGGACAAGTTTCTGGAGGAAAAATCCATTATGGGTTACAAGCCATGATGTGCATGTACAACCTCCTGATTTTAGAAATGGGCTATGTCAGAATGCCAGATGCAAGGGAGGGCACCAGAATGAGGTCTCTTGTTATCTGGTGTGCTCCCTGGGGCATTTGGTGGGGCCGCTGTGAGATACAGGAAGCTGGACTAGATGGGCCTATGGCCTGATCCAGTGGGGCTGTTCTTATGTTCACACCTAGGATGTTTGCCTGCTAAATACCAGGCATAGATCTGAGGAATCCCATAGCAGTAGTGGTGAGGGCTTTCTGTGGGGTAAGTGAACCAAAGTTCACGTACACCAAGGAGAGCTTTCTGTCTGCTTCCCCTCCCACTGATGCAGCATTTACTTTGTTGGCACAGCTACATCAGTTGGGGGGGATTTTTGGTAGGGCTGGGCAATAAGGCAGTTGAGCTAGTCAATGAAATGCCCACGGGCTTGATGCCCCAGACCCAGCTTTGAACAATAAGAACTCTCATCATACCAGTTAAGAACTAGTGTTCTGATATCATGGCAAATGATAGGAAGGTTATATGGTCTTGCAGCCACAGTAATTGCTCAGTCAATTAAGTGTTAGAAAATGGAGGATTTTGTTTTGTTTTGTTTTTTGCAAATTTCAGTGTGTTTTTTGTTCTTTTTTTTACAAAAATGAGAAGTGCAGAAAGAAGTGATATTTGTTTTTATTTCATTATCACAAAAAAAAAAGAATCATACCTCTAGCTATAGGGCATCAAAGCAATGTGGGCATACTGGCAATAAGTTTCAAAGATAGTTGGAAATGGAAGCACTTTCAACACTTGCAAGCACAACAAATAGTAAGTGATTTCAGTTCAGCTCTGCATCTTTGTATTATGGGAATCTGCCCCTCTGTTGCTGTATTAGAGCACAATTCTACCCAACTTTTCAGAGTTGATGCAGCCATGCCAATGGGACATGTGCTGCATCTCGCGGTTGGGGAGGGGGAGACCTCAAGGTAAGGGAATGTTTGTTCTCTTACCTTGGGGTTGTATTGCTAGAAAGTTGGATAGGATTGGACCCTTAATGTCTGTGGCAGCCACTAACCTCATTCTCTGTTCTGGGTCAGCTAGAATTCAGCACCATTTGGTCTCATTAACACTCTGACTGACCTGTAATGGACCCAGATAAGTGACTCCCACTGCAGTGAATGCAAATCTGAGTAATAAACAGCAACTCTGGTGTTTCTCATGTTGTGCTGAGGTTACAACATAAGCTTTGAAGCCAGTAAGCAAAAGTATCCTAATTCTGCAGCATGGGCAGTAGGGCTACGTCTTTGAGAGGTTCAGTTAATGTTTCCAACATGCAAAGGGACTGGGACATTTTAACTCTCATCTTTCACTATGGATTATATTCTGTTGTTAAGTTTAATCAAGTTGGACAGGTAGTTGCTTTACCAAATTTGATGGCATCCTGTCAAAGAATACCTATATAGTATGGGTGTACACAGGCCAAAATATTTAGACAGAATGGGGGGGGGGAGAGAAAGAGAGAAATGGCTGACTTGGAAAGTAAGGATTCTTGCTGGCTTAAGTGGAACAATGCCAGTACCATCCTAATTAGAGATAACAGCAGGCTCTGATTTTCAATTTCTCTTTGAATTGTCATGCCATCTTCCCCCTGTGAGCAGAACTGATGCATTCCTGGTTTATTGCAGGGGGTGTGTGTATCAGTAGTTAAAAAGAATCTTTTCTATCAAAGCAGCAGCTCTTTGACAGTTCATCGGTTTCCCCCTTGTTCTGTTGGGTTCCCGTATTTAAAACACAGCTCACTGGCCTCAGTCCAACACAGCTAAGCATGCTTTAGCTCACTGAGCTCAATGCGCATTTAAGCATCCTCAACTCTGTGTTGGATTGTGGCCAGTCTGTCTTTGCATATCATTTGCATTTCATGTACAACATTAGCAAAAGCTACAGAATGGAAATGTGATATTCAGCAGCTCTGAAGTTAGATGATTTGTGCAAAATAAATACCATTGTTCCATGCTTCCTCAATGTGCGTGTGTGTCTGTAATTGCATTACTTTGTTGTTCAAACAGATTCATAGAATACTTGCCCTAGGTCTGGGCATACATCAGCCATTTAGCTTAACAGTGTTCACCATCCTAATTTATTCAGGCTACAAGCAGTGAAACTATTTTACAGCCACCCGGGTTCCATAATTCTTCAGCCTGGCTTCTCTCTTCTCACGCCTCCCTTTTCTTTGTGACTGTTAATTTGCTGCAGTTTTGTTTCCTCTGCTATGTAGCTTGTGTAACAGCTGAAATTGGGATTCTACACCCCCCTGCTGGAAGGCCTGATTTTCAAATGAATGCAGTTCTCATTTGAAGACTAAATCTAGGTATCTCTTGCATTTTAGTCAAATAATACTGGGGGGAAAAAATATTTGGCAATCACAGAGGAAGCAATTTTATATGATTGTGGAACACTTTGATATTAAATTGAAAGAAATATTTAAAATGCCGAGTCAAATATACTGAGAGAAAGAGTAATCAGGTAAACAGAATACATTTTCTAGGCATTCAAACAAGTACAGAAAGAAACAATTGCATTTTTTTTTTTAAAAGTACCATATTTCTGCAACAGAAACTTTCTCTTTGTAACAGAAGAAATAAATAAATGCATGTCTTCCAGAACTACCCACTGTCAAGTGATGGTCATAGTACCCCCCCTCATCAGCAGCAGCTCAGTAGCACTTGCTGCCTTCTGTGCCCTCTCACCAGTCACTGTTCATCAAAATATATATGTTTCTGTAATTCTCAAAAATTCATCATACCCTGAACGCAGCTCAAAATTACTTCTGTGGACTATAAAATGAATAAGTAAATATTTGGGGCTGTGTTACTATCAACGATCAGTTGGCCACTATTACACTGATTCAGCAAGAGACATCCCCACACTCAGCTGGCAAAGGGCACCATCCTTTGCAGGTCTCCTCAGAAGTAAGTCCTATGGTGCTCAATGGGACTTACTCCCAGGAAAGTGAGGATAGGATTGCAGCCATAGATGTGCATGTGGCATGCAAGACTTATTTTGCCCCCAATTGAACTTGATGACTACATCTGATAAAGAAAGTGATGCCCGTCTATATCCAAGGCCAACAGACTCAGATAACAAAGCACAACTTTGTTGAAGAACACATCACCCGAGTATATCCCCCAGTACAGTAGGTACAGTGCTTTGGCTTGCAAAAACACACCGTCAGCCAGAACCCAGGTTTTAGAAATGGGCACTCTGTCATGCCAGGACACAGACCCACTGATGCTAGAGTGAGGACTGAGGACAGGTGTTTGTCAGGGTCAGAGAGAATGTCTAGAAAAACAAGAGGGTGAAGCAAAATTAATTTTTACTTATGAAGTGCTTTTGTACATTAAATGTGTCATTGCAGCACAAGAACTCAAAGAGATGTATATAATTTTAGGTACGTACAAGCTGACGAAAGCAATTTTCTAATCAGGTAATATTTGCATTAATAAAGATAAAAATAAATGTTAAGTTTTTTCCTCCGTTTGCTGCTTTACATGCCTCTTGGCCATGCTGAGTTTTTCTTGCAGTACCCTTTTTTATCCTGCACTGAGGCGTACACAACCTAGAGCAGGATGACCAGATAGAATGGAGGACAGAGTGCCAATAACCATTATAGAGAAGAGGGAATTTTGGCAAGTGCAGCTCAAGCATCAACATGGAAGTGTTTAAAAAGCTGCACTTGTCAAAATTCCCTCTTCTATACAATGAAGGTATAGGCACTCTGTCCTCAGCTGGATCTGGTCATCATTGCTGAAAGTGACACGAGTGTTTTTGTTTCTCCACCTTCCTTCACGGTGGCATGGATGGATCAGACAAGACCTGCTAAGTTTGATCCAGACTGCAGTGTCATGTGCCTTTGATCCCCAATCAACCCTATTGCATTTGTGGGGTGGGGGACACACAATAATAAGCTTCTGCAGTCCCCAATAATATTCAGACAGCCGCTCTTTCTTCTCAAGAAGTCAGTGGCTCCTATTGATTACTATAAGAGAAGTTTACAGGGTGGCAGTTAAGAAGACTGTTGATGACTTGGGCTATCAAAAGTTGGGAACCTCTCTGGGATCCTCCTCCCATGAAGACTGACGCTCATCTCTTTCAGGAAATACCCCTTGCCAGATGTTGTCTATTTCAGGTAAGATACTTTTCAGGAAGTTCTGCTCCCTGTAAGAATGACATGGCTCCCAGTGCAGGGTTTCCTTAGTTTCTGTTCTCTTAATGGGAGGCCCTGGAAGACTGCCAGGCTTGTGGGTTTGTTTTCCATTTCATGAGCTCAGGACAAAGCTGCCTCATCCCACTGCTTTAATGAATATCCCTCGAATTCACTTGTGCAACCTTGTTTTCATGCTGCGTTCATAAAAGCGGTGTAAAAGGAGCAGGTGACCTTCTGCGAGGGATTGCCCACAGAAATGTATCTTTCCACTGTGTGCAGCAGGATATCCCTTTAAGGAATAATCCCCATTCCATTTAACGCTCCAGCTCGACAGGCTCCCTTGTTAATGCCTATTCCCAGTGCAAAAGAAAAAGAAAAAGCAGATTTCCATTACAGATTTATTTCTCTTATTTAGGCATTGTCTTGGTGCTGTTGAGCACATTGCAGATTTCTTTCCAGCCTGAAAGTAAATAATTAAGCTGGTCTCACTGGGAAACATCTAAATCTTGTTTTTATGCCTCATGAAACTTGCATTGCTGTTGTACTGTCAGAGTGGTTGCATTTTCCTGACTAAAAAATATCATTTTGAATATTAACTCTATTGTAGGAAAATTGCCAGGTATTTGCTTTTCACAATTAGGGCACACCTGAGTGGCTCCTTTGGAAGAAGAAGAAAAAAAGCAACTCTCCAATAATACATTAAAAGACAGGCTCTAGCAAGGGAAAGTCTTAAAGCTGCATGAGTCACAGCGGCACTTGCTGGGTTTATGTGGCATGAGCTTCATTTGTGGGTGTTACACAGGCTGGTTTCATGCAGCCACTTCTGTCAGAGATCTTGTACTTTTAACTGCTGAAGAATGCAACAAGTGAAGCTTTCCCTATGGCTGTAGATCCCTGGTGGAGAGTTTCCCCTCTTGAGTTTTTGTAGTGAGAAATGCAAGAGTCCAGCGAGAAAAAATAAAATGGCAAGCAACCTAAACTTTTTGGAAGGTTCATCCTTGTGCCCATACTTCTGGCAGTGCAGATATCTGAAGAGTAAAGGGGGGGGGGAAATGGAGAACTGCGAACAGGAAGCTTGTACTAACCTAAACCGCCACAGAGACTCTATACATGGCTAACAGAGATCTATAGTGAAATACCCCTTCCTAGGGTATTTGGACAGATTTGCAGTTTACATAGAATTGTAATCAGGCAACCATTTCCAGAGGAGTTGCCGTGCTAGCCTGGTGGCAAAAACAACAAAGAGTCTTGTGGCACCTTCAAGATGATTACATTTCTTTTAGAATAATTTCTTTTAGGACTTCTGTGGCTTTGGCAAGTAGAAATTGCCACAGATTACGTTCTCCCCATCACTGCATCTTGCATCACCTGTGAATTTTTCTTTATCTGAATCGTGGACACTGGAATCATGGGGGGAGGGGGTGGCTACTCTATGAGTTTGGCATATGGTTGCCAACTGACCAGAAAAAAAAATAGCCTGGCATGCTCTTGTGCTTTAACAGCAGCAAGTACCAAGATCAGCAGCTGAAGTTTTTCACAACAAGAAGTGTGCCCCGCAAATATCTGCACACGAAACAACTGTTTTAGGCACAGCTGCAATAAGCTGGTTGAAAAGATGACAATCTTATACAGTGTAACCCTATGTGTATTGGAAAGTGTGGATATGATTGTAGCTCCAGATTAGTATCAAAAGGATCCATTGTCCGCTGCAGGCCGCTGTTGTCCTTAAGAACGCTTCTTTGAATGTTGCTATTCTATAATGTGTCTTTCCTTTATGAGAGCCTGTGTGCTGGCCAGTGGCCTGGGTGGAGAAGCCCAGCTTCAATTTCCCACTCATCCAAGACATTTAAAAGATCATCTGTGGTTAGACAGCGTTACTGAGCCTAACTACGTCACAGGATTGTGAATATAAAAAAAGGCAGGGAGAGAACCATTTATGTCACCTTGAACCCCCAAGGAAGAAAGGGGGATAGAAATGTGTTCCTACTTTCTAACAGTGTGAAATATGTAGAAACTATGTCCAGTGTTCACAATTCATTTATGAAATTCTGAGCTGGTCACCCTCTTTGTTAGGTGTTAAGATGTAATCAAGCTATTTTTAGAAGCTCTTCATGGCAAATTTTAAGAATGATTATGTGATCTTGCAGTGCAAACTTTTTTTCCCAATTATAACTCTGGAGAAGCATTTGTAGCATGATTTTTTTTTAATAGAAGAGATTGTCTAGATTTCACAGAAAACCAATTAAATGGAAATCTGAATACATTTTTCGAAATGCATCATTGTAGATGTCTTAGCGTGAGTGCAAATCCACCCTCTGCCGATATTTTTTTTGTTTATTCATTATGTTCTACTTGGAGGATGCAGAAACAATTTCCATATAGCCTCTTTTTCATACAATTTTCATGCAGTGACCAATAATTGGATGTCACATGCCATGCTATTTGCTCCACACTTCACTTGTTTATTCTGTTTGACAGCAGAGCACAGAAATTATGTTTTTTTAAATTTATTTTCCATAAAACGAACAAGAACAGTGTACGCGCGCCTAGTCATATGCATTCTATCTCCCAGTTGGAATAAATATTTTAAAAGGAACACAATCTTATATGGCTTATCCACCACTGGAACATAAGAACATAATAAGAGCCCTGCTGGATCAGGCCCAAAGCCCATCTTCCTGCATCTCACAGTGGCCCATCAGATCCCTTCAGGAGCACTCAAGAACAACAAGAGACATGCATCCTGTTACCATTCCCTTGCATCTGGCATTCTGAGGCTGCCTGCTTCTAAAACCAGGAGGTTGCACACACCTATCATGGTTTGTAACCTGTGATGGACTTTTCTTCCACAATCTGTCCAGCCCCCTTTTAAAGACATCTAGGCCAGATGCCATCACGACATCCTGTGGCAAGGAGTTCCACAGACCAATTACATGCTGGGTAACAAAATATTTTCTATTGTCTGTTTTAACTCTCCCAACATTCAGTTTTAGTGACACCCCCTGATTCTGGTGTGTGAGAGGGAAAGGAACATCGCTCTATCCGCTCTATCCCTTACATAATTTTGTATGTCTTAATCATGTCCCCCGTCAGATGCCTCTTTTCTAGACTAAAGAGCCCCAAGTGCTGTAGCCTTTTCACATAAGAGCGGTGTCCCAGCCCAGTAATCATTTTGGTCTTCTTCTGCATTTTTTCCACTTCCTTTATGAAATGTGGCAACCAGAACTGACACAATACTCCAGATGTGGCCTTACCATATATAAGACAGTGGTATCTCAGAACTAGTAGCAGGTATGTGGTAAACAGAACTTGTTGTGTTCCCTTGTTGCTTTATACACTTTGATGACATTGCTCTGTAAATCACCTGCTTCGAAATGTTTTGGCTTTGTGGTGATATGAAGGTAAAAGAAAACTCAGTCCAGAGTAGCTGATCTGTGATATCACTCTTGCAAGTCATCATGTGCAACTGATCCTTTAAGTCAAGGGTCTCCAAACCCCAGCCCAGGGGTCAGATGAGGCCCGTGAAAAGCCTCTATCCAGCCCGTGGCCAGCCTCTTGTCCCCTAAAAGCCCCTGGCCCACTTTGCCAAACATGACTGGAATTATGCTCTGGTTGCCTCTGGAGGGTATTCTAAGGGCCAGAGAGGTTGAATGAATGAGCCCATTCATTCAGTTAATCACACATCTAAGTTCCATCTTTAATTTATTTATATAAATTTTATATTTAAATTTTTTTCCCGGCCCTCAAAACTGTGCCAGACATTTGATGCAGCCCTCTGACCAAAAAGTTTGGAGACCCCCTGCTTTAAGTTATGATTGCAGATGTGTGAAATCACCCAGTGCAAGAGTGGAGGAAAGGGAGGCTTTTGAAGGATAAGGGCTGATTAAACTTGATATAAATAAAGTTTAATAATAATAATAATAATAATAATAATAATAATAATAATAATAATAATAATAATAATAATTTACAGATGCACTTCTGTCACTAAATGACAGGTTGCAGCTGAATGCATGATCCGCCTCCCTTTGAAAGATACTGTGAACTGATGAGAGGCGATAATGGAGTGTACCTTGTCTGTTCCATCTGTGATGGTGCTTTGACCTATGCAAGTTATTATCTGATTTGTCAACTGACAGGCATGCATGTGTGAAATCCCCCTCATTCAAAGGTAGAAAAGAGATAACAGCTACAGTTGTGTTACCATTCCCCAGTGGCACCTGGAGCTGGGTGACATCACAAAGGAGGGTGTCACCCCCATGCCTGCACTGTCACCCTTCCCCAGTGCATGTGCATCCCTTGTCTCCAAATATGGCTCCATTTGGAGCCAAGATTAGGTGGGGGGGGGGGATTTTGTGGCGTTTACTGCACACCTGAGGTGAGCACTGTCACCCTCCTCAGTGGCGATGGTAGAAAACCGCCACTCCATTGTGGGGGAAGCCATGTACCCTCCCAGCCCCGCCTCAGGTACACCACTGAGCAGCAAACGATAAGCATGTATCAGTACACCACCATCAATTGTTTAAGACACAAAAATAAGCCTGTGTCCAAGGTTCAGACTCACTTTGACCCCAAGCTTACTTACTTGGAACCTAAGCACTTAAGCACCATGGTGCTCAACAGGGCCTACTTGCACATAGATGGACTTGTGCATAGAACTGTAGCCTTCAAATTCCATTCTGAGTTCCACACAAAGGCACTCTGTTTCCCAAGCAGCTTCTTCTCTCCAACTGAAGTGCGCCTGGAGAGGGAAGAGAGCTGACTGAACAGCTCCACAGTTGCAGCTCTTCCTTGTGAGCAGCTGGTGCCAATGAGCTGTTATTAATTTGGTTATGTACCTAGTAGTCACCCAGAAGCTCCTGGCCAGGGAGCTTAAAATAACAAGGTGTACAGTGGAGAGCCCGAGTTCTTTTTTTGTTCTTTTTGTTTCAGGCTGCATTTAATCAGTCAGGACTTCCTCTCGGTCCTTCTTTCTCCTGCTCTCTTTCCTGCTCTGCGTCAAGCACCCCTCAGGCCCAGTTCCTACTGAAGTTCATGAAAGAGAGTGGGCAGCAGCTCAGCACACACATAACCCTTGAGAACTGTTTGGAGATAACTGACAGAGAACATGTCTGTTTGTTGGCATCACCCACACCAAAAAGAAAAAGAAAAAAAAAGACAATGTCCTAGTGCAGTGGTTCTCAAAGTGGTGGGTCACGACCAATTCATGTAAAGCTTTCCTGTTCCTTTACACGAGGAAGGTGGGAAGGGGAGGAGGAAGGAGGAAGGCAGCGATGTGATCCTCAGGATTGCATTGCTAAGGGGATGAGGGGGGTGCTTTACTTACTGTGGGCAGAAGCAAGGAGCAGGAGGTGTGGGGAGCCCTGCACAGCCCTCTGCAGGTCTCCCCAGTGTTAGAATGTTGAGAAACAATGTGTGCAAACCCCTTCCAGTTTCCAGGGGGGGTGCGCACTGTTTTTCAACATTGTAACACTTGGGGAGCCCTGCACTGTGCAAGGGGGGGGGGCTTCCCGCCCTTCCCGCTCCTTGCTTCTGCCCACAGTAAAAAAAAAGCACCCCCTCACCCCCCTTAGCGACGCAATCCTGGGGATCGTGTTGCTGCCCTCGCCTCTCCCCCGCGAAGACTTACTTAGGGAGTAACTAAAAGTAAACTAAAAGTTTAGGGAGTAAGCTCCCTAAAAGTTTGAGAACCACTGCCCTAGAACATTTCCTGGGAGATACTCTAGTCTGCCACCACTCTACTCTCCTCACTTACTGTTTGGAAGAAAAAGAGGAGGGTCAGCTGGGGACAGGCATGGAGAAGCGGGCATCTCAGTGGGTGGTCAAGCAGCAGAAATGGGCTTGGCAGCAGGCACACCTGGTGAGCCTGGAAAATTAAGTTTCCTTAATTGTGTTAAAATGGTTGGGGCCTTGGAATTGTGTTGGTGTCGGGGCAGGCCTTGCTGGTGCATTCACTCGGAATGCCCTATGTTCCTTGTGCACATGGATAACATTAACATAGGACTTATCAGTCCAACCCTATGCAGGTTTACTCAGAGGAAAACCCCAAGGAGTGCCATTACTAGAGCCCACTTACTAGTAGGTGCGTACAAGATTACAGCCTCAGTTGCCTAACACTCAGGTGGGCCATGCTGACAGGCGTCAATCATGCTGAAGAAGACCAGAGACATCTTTCATCATACCTCTGGTGAAATGGGCACCCAGGGTCTGCAGTAATATAATGTGAAGAAGTCATTTATGGTTTGAAAGAGACAACTGGGATCTTGGCCACATGCTCCCCTAGAGCTTGTGGCTTGCTTGAATCAAGAGTGATGCGTTTTACAGCATTTCTGTTCCCTGTTTGTGCCATTCTGTAATCTGGATTAGTAGGAAGATCCGCTAGGAAAGGGAGACTGGTGGCAACATGCACTAGCAACATGCATGATGACAAATCTTACCATTTAGGCAAAGGAGACTCAGCAAGCATGGGTCTAATATTCCCTTCAAGAGATGGGTTCATCTTACAAAGACAGTACTGGAAACAGAGGCACACATAATCCTAATGCTTGTCTGCGTTTCTGTATACACTCTTCTTGACAGACCCTGCTGAAACCTGGATGTGATACATTAGATGTGTTCCTACAAGCCTGGGTTCATGTGCATTGGATGGCTTTGGGCAAGTAACTGTCTCTCAGTGTCAGTTCTACCCCTCTAAAATGAGAATGAAATTGACCTATTTAACAGGGATGTTCTGAATATGCTGGTAGAGCATTTTTGGCCAAGGAATGAAGGCTTTGGATTGAACTGGGCCATTCAGCATCCTGTCCATAAGTTTGTCAGCTCGCTTGTCATGTAATAACCCTGGAGACCCTCTCAAATGTGGGATAAAATTCTTCATTTCAAGGGCGAGTTCCAGCAGAATCCCCAGACCCATTTTCAAAGTGAGAGGAAAATGCAAGCTAAAACACAGCAGCTCCCTTGAACAACCTTTATGTCAGAATGAAAGTTGGTGTGCATCTTCAGATCACAATGTATCCATGTACATGTTCAACACCAAGCTGCATCCCTCACATCTGTTTTAAAGAGGCCAAGGGAGAGCAATACCTCTTGCATACCGTACGTTAGTGATAACTCATCATGTATCTCTGCAGCCACAAGGGGGTGTACAGCAATACATTCAGTCATGGAAGAAGTGGCATCTTATGTGAGGCAGGGAGGGTGTGTGGTACTGTACTATGCACATGAGTAAGCCCATAGGGACACCTAACAATCTAAATGCACTGCTCAAAACAATAAAGGGAACACTCAAACAACACAATGTCACTCCAAGTCAATCACACTTCTGTGAAATCAAACTGTCCACCTAGGAAGCCACACCGATTGACAATCAAGTTCACATGCTGTTGCACAAATGGAGTAGACAACAGGTGGAAATCATAGGCAAGTAACAAGACACCCCCAATAAAGGAGTGGTTCTGCAGGTGGTGACCACAGACCACTTCGTAGTCCCTATGCTTTCTGGCTGATGTTTGGGTGACCTTTGAATGCTGGCGGTGCTGTCACTCTAGTGGTAGCATGAGGCGGAGTCTGCAACCCACACAAGTGGCTCAGGTAGTGCAGCTCATCCAGGATGGCACATCAATGCGAGCTGTGGCAAGGTTTGCTGTTTCTGTCAGTGTGGTGTCCAGAGCATGGAGGTGCTACCAGGAGACAGGCCAGTACACCAGGAGACGTGGAGGAAGCCGTAGGAGGGCAACAACCCAGCATCAGGACCGCTACCTCCGCCTTCGTGCCAGGAGGAACAAGAGGAGCACTGCCAGAGCCCTGCAAAATGACCTCCAGCAGGCCACAAATGTGCATGTGTCTGCTCAAATGGTCAGAAACAGACTCCATGAGGGTGGTATGAGGGCCTGACGTCCACAGGTGGGGGTTGTGCTGACAGCCCGACACCATGCAGGACGTTTGGCATTTGCCAGAGAACACCAAGATTGGCAACCTCGCCACTGGCACCCTGTGCTCTTCACAGATGAAAGCAGGTTCACACTGAGCACATGTGACAGACGTGACAGAGTCTGGAGACAGCAGGGAGAATGATCTGCTGCCTGCAACATCCTCCAGCATGACCAGTTTGGCAGTGGGTCAGTAATGGTGTGGGGTGGCATTTCTTTGGGGGGCTGCACAGCCCTCCATGTGCTCGCCAGAGGTAGCCTGACTGCCATTAGGTACCGAGATGAGATCCTCAGACCCCTTGTGAGACCATATGCTGGCGCGGTTGGCCCTGGGTTTCTCCTAATGCAAGACAATGCTAGACCTCATGTGGCTGGAGTGTGTCAGCAGTTCCTGCAAGATGAAGGCATTGATGCTATGGACTGGCCTGCCTGTTCCCCAGACCTGAATCCAATTGAGCACATCTGGGACATCATGTCTCGCTCCATCCGCCAGCGCCACGTTGCACCACAGACTGTCCAGGAGTTGGCGGATGCTTTAGTCCAGGTCTGGGAGGCGATCCCTCAGGAGACTATCTGCCACCTCATCAGGAGCATGCCCAGGTGTTGTAGGGAGGTCATACAGGCACGTGGAGGCCACACACACTACTGAGCCTCATTTTGACTTGCTGTAAGGACATTGCATCGCAGTTGGATCAGCCTGTAGTGTATTTTTTCCACTTCAATTTTGCGTATAACACCAAACCCAGACCTCCATGGGTTGATAAATGCGATTTCCATTGATGATTGTTGTGTGATATTGTTGTGTGATAAATGTGATTTCCATTGATGATATTTTTGTCAGCACATTCAACTATGTCAGGAACAAAGTATTTAATAGGAATATTTCGTTCATTCAGATCTCGGATGTGTTGTTTAAGTGTTCCCTTTTGAGCAGCTTACATAAGCTTGTGCAGACACAACTGGTTCTATGGTGGCTGAAATACCCATTTGGATTGCTCATAGGCAGAACTTCATGCCTCTTCTGTACTACACTGTAACTGCTTTTGGATAAAAAGCAGCCTGGAGCACCTGCTTTTCAGATTTCTCATGTGACATTCTAAAGAGGAATACCTGTATCTCCTCTTTGTAGAGAAATATCACCTGCTCGCCCATATCTGGAGTTCCTGCATCTTTTTAAGTCCAAGTGCAAGCAATGAGTCCTAGATTTGATGTCTAATACTCACATGTGGCCTGAAAAAACAGGGCACGGGGGCTGCCTCACAGCTCTCTTATGGTGCCTCTGATACGTGAATGTTTTGCCCATTCACTTGTCTCCCTTTCTCCAAAGGTGTTCTACAGTTTGCACATCACCAGCATAGCAACACTGGTCCATTTTGCTGTACCACTGTGACCTTGGATGGGCAGCCCCAGGCACTGTAGCCACAATACATCTTCTTCTAAACCCAGAATCAAGCTTTATGAATGCAATGTATGATTAATAATTGCATGATGTGTGCGCAAGCATAAAAGACTGCCTGTATTTTGACAGTCCCATCATGCTTGCAGTTGAGTAAAGCCATAGGAATCAACTAATAAGGGTGCCCATGGTATCTAATTTTGAAAACAACAATCTTCCCTTTATAGTCTGAAAAGAGAAACACACTGTGCACACCCACAACCTATAATCATGCCCCGCCCCTCTTCCCCCAAAGCCACGGCAAATTCATAAGAAGCTTCAAAAATCAGTTTCTAGGAAAGCTGTGACTTATCGCCAACTGCAAGGTGATGCCTATCTTGGACTGAGCATCTGCCATTGGTGTGGATGGCTTTTTCTATATATGGGTTACAAAGCCAGGAAGGCAGTTATTTACCAGCAAATGATATCTTGATAATCTTCCCTTTCTAGCTTTCAAACTAGGCAGAATTATTCTGAATGATGCCACCATTCCCTTCTTTTAACATAAATAGCTATCAAAGACTCCTCAGTTCATACTTGTTCGGATTCTCTTCTAATTAATCATCTCCCGCTTCAAATAAACATGGCTTGAAACAAGTCACAATTGGAGTATCTAAACAAGCATCAAGATTTATAACCACATAAATGGCATAAGATTTTGCATGAATGAGTCTTGTGGTTTGGGGATTAAGGGCCCAATCCTATTGAATTTTCAAGGGCTGGTGCAGCTATGCCATTGGGGTGTGCACTGCATCCTGTGGTGGGGAGACAGTCACAAAGGCCTCCTCAAGGTATGGGAATATTTGTTCCCTTACCTCAGGGCTGCATTGTGGCCGCACCGGTGCTGGAAAGTTGGATAGGACTGGGCCCTAACTCTTCATTTCTTGTACGTTTCTCCTAAGAACTTCTAAAATAGTCAAAGCAAGTTCATGTAACTATTTTGGGAGGCTTTTAAAAACATTGAGCCCAATCCTATGCATATCTACTCAGAAGTAAAACCCATAACAGTCAACAGACTTACTCCCAGGTAAGTGAGGATAGGATTGCAGCCCAAGTCTATGGTGACTAGGGGCAGGACTGGTAAAATGATCCTTTAAATAGTCTAGCCCAGTGTTCTCAAACTAGTGGGTCATGGGCCAATTTTAGGTAGCCCATGTGGGTCATGGGCCAATTTTAGGTAGGTACCCATTCATTTCAATATTTTTTCCCCCAATATATTAGACTTGATGCTACCATGGTACGTGACTGCATTTGGAAAAATCTGACAGGTCTGTAGTTAGGCTTCTATGTATATGCTTTTAACAATGATAGTTAATGGGACTTACTCTTGGTTAAGTATGGGTAGGACTGCAGCTTAGGATTGTTAAGAATTTTCCTGCTTGATGATGTCGCTTCCAGTCATGACATCACTTCTGGTTAGTCTTGACAGATCCTCATTCTAAAAAGTGGGTCCTGATGCTAGATGTTTGAGAACCACTGGTCTAGCCATTTGCTATCTACCGAATCATATTATTGAAACATATTGCAATGGCTTTATGAACCCCAGTCTGGGCTCAGTTGAACTGTATCATCACCTCACCATTCAAGCTGGTTAATGGATACCAGATCACAAATATGCTGTCATATAATTTGGACCATGCAGTTGATTGGACAAATGTTTACAAAAAAATGGGAAAAACAAGTATTTCACATGCTCAGATACCTGCAAGTGGATTTGACTTCTGAAGATCCCATTTATCAGGTACATTCAAACAAGCATTTGGGTGCAAATATTATAGGTTGCACAGGACTTACAAATATATTCTGGAAAGCTAAATATCAATTCAACCTGAGCTGCTGTACCCACAGAAGCCTATTCATGATATCAGTTTGAATAAGTACATATTCCAGCTGCTTCCACTATGGCGATGTTGGAGCACAAAAAAGAAGGTAAATAATCTGTAGAAATTCATGTTTCCCAAAATTATTTCATTAAGGGATCTGCAAGCTACCTTAAACTGACTGAATAGACTTTGTCATTACACCTTTGTAACATTTATTTAACACCAACACGGAGCAAATATAGATGTACAGGAAGTTATTTCATTAGTAGATGCTGCAGCGATAACTTTTGATCTGATCAGCTGTTCAGAATGTTGAGTAGGGATTGAATGTACTCCTAGGTTACTTTTTGTGGCAGGGCTTCACTACTACAAGTGCAGTACAATATAAGATGAGAAGCTGGGTGAGTTATAAAGAATTCTCCAAATCAGGGAAAGCTCCACTGTGGAGGAACTATTTTTGGACCATGTGAAAAACTCCAGCAACATGTGAACAGCCTCTTGATATAATGCTGAATTGAAATTACACATACACGTTATTTAGAAATATGGTTGTAAATAGGTAATATTTATACACAGGGCCAGCCTATCCACGAGGCTGACAGGCAGCAGATTAGTCGGGGCACTGCTGCTCTGCCCCCCCCCCACTCCTCCTTGAAAACAAAGGAGGGAACAGAATGTAAGCAAATGTATGGAGGGAAATTTCCAGGCTCTCCATGTTTCCTCCTCTGTTCTGTTCCCCTTTTCAAGGACAAAAGGTGTGGCAGATGTAGCTGCTGACAGACAGCCCAATCCTGAGTTGCCCAGAGCGCAAGTCTGCTACGGCACCAAATATGGCTGTTGCGGCATCCTGAGTGCAACCAGGCAGCTGTGGGCAGATCCTTGGGGGAAGGGAACAGTCGTCCCCTTCCCCCAATTAAGGGAAGTAGCCCCACAGTGGGGCTACTCAATTCTATGGCAACCCTTGGGTCGCCATAGAATCAAGAGCCTCCGTGTTGGGCGGCAGACCCGACATGGAGTCTCAGGATTTGGTGGAGCAGAGCTCCACCTGTCCCACCTCCCTCTGGCCATGCTCCACCCTCTCTCCGTCCTCCCCCCACCACCCCTGCCCTGAAATGCTTTCTCCCCGCCTCCCCCATGCCTCCACTCACCTCTCTGCCACCCAGTCTGTGCGACCACCAAGACGCGGAGTACTGGTGATCCACTAGCACTAGCCCAGTGCCAGGCGCTAAGCTAGCACCAGCATTGAGGCCCATGAACATGCTTTACAGCACATTTGCAACACTGCCGGTGGAATGCCGGTGGTGTGAGCTCAGGATTGGGCTCAGAGGCAGCTGCTGGATAAGGGGTGTGTGGTAGAAGGAGTAAGGAAGCTTAAAAGGATGCAATACTAGTGGTTAGCACAGTCCTTTCTCCTTCACTCTCTTCTTATTGTCACGTCGGAACATGGTGAAAAGGTAGCTTTTGCTGCCACCCAAGACTAAGGCAAAAAGGACAGGAAGAGGCTGCCTTGAAAGAAATGTCTTCCCCTGATCTGAGGGGAATATGTTTCAGTTCAACAGAGTAAGGACTGAGTAAACTGGGAATGACGTGGCCAACCTGCTGGTTGAAGAACTGAGACTAATCAGGTTAAAAACAAAAAAGAACAATGAAAGGGGTTTAAAGAGTTCAAGGAATATGGATGGGAGAGTGAATACTAAAAACAAACGGGCACAGTTCAAAGAGCAGTCGGGAAATGAAAAACCACAGAAGTTGGACTTGCTGTTCCCAAGAGGGGCACAGAGGTTAAAAGTAAGTGAAACAAACATAAAATCCTGGCCCAATTGTCTGAATACTTTGCCATACTCTTTCTAATTCTGCCCTTCCAGGAAACTGAACTCTACATTCACAATGCAACCAAATGAATGGGTGTGCCTTTCACAAAACAGGAACTGCTTTCCAGTGCTTTTTTTGTAAATAAAAAGGTGCAGGAACTCACAACTTGTTAATCTTTTATTTTATTTATTTATAAACCATTTTTTATTGGAGAAATAAAATATTTTTTATATGCTTCCCCCCTAAAGATGAACTTACTTCTGAGTAGACATGCATAGGATTGGGCTGTCAATCTCCACATCCCCTTCCCCCTAGCTATTTTTTCTACACATGGGGAAAAATACTGTACAGGTGCACTTGTATCGTGTAGTATGTAGTGTGGCACTACTTCGAGGATTGGAAGCAGTGAATGGATTCCGAAAAATGGCTTACATGAGTTCCATGTAATAAAATTACTCTAAGCAACTGTGGGAGTAAGAACAAAAAAGGAATTCTTATACAAGAGGGGTCCTTAGGTGCACATAGAAACAGCTACGTTTGCAAACAAGCAATTAAATATGGTTTAATTCAGGTATCAGAATACTCTGTGTCTTTGGGAAGGTGCTTGGCATGCAATTGTATGTTCTCTGCTGCCCTGAGCAGCTGCTGTGCATTGCTGGAGAGGAGCTGCAAACGCTGGCTGGCAGAGGGCATGCTTGTGGGGGAAGGACTAGGAGGATCTCTGGCAAGGCTGGACAGCACGTTGTACACACGTAGAAACCCTTTTCACCTGCCCTTAGCATGTGAAAACAGGTGCAGATATATATCTCTGCCAGGATTAAGAGCCCAATCCTAGGTATGTCTACTCTGAAGTAAGTCTTGTTCTAGTCAATGGAGCTTACTCCCAGGAAAGTGCCTAGGATTGCAGCCAAAGAGCCCAATCCTGTGCATGTCTACTCAGAAGTCCACTTTAGTGAATGGGGCTTACTGTGGACAGGACTGCAGCCTCAGAGCCCCTCCTGTGCCTGTCTACTCAGAAGTCAGTCCCACTAGAGGCAGTGGGGCTTCCTCCCAGGAAAGTGTGGAGAGGACTGCAGCCTCAGAGCCCCTCCTGTGCCTGTCTACTCAGAAGTCAGTCCCACTAGAGGCAGTGGGGCTTCCTCCCAGGAAAGTGTGGACAGGACTGCAGCCACAGAGCCCTTCCTCTGCCTGTCTACTCAGGCTGCAAGGCTATGGCACTTTCCCCAGAGTAAACCCCATTGAACCAATGGAACATACTTCTGAGTAGACATGCCTAGGCTTGGGCTCTCAGGCTGCAAGGCTATGCACCCTTTCCCAGGAGCAAGCCCCATTGAGCACAATGAGACATACTTCTGAGTAGACATGCCTAGGCTTGTGCTGCAGATTGGCACAAGGCTGCACCAGCCAGCTTTCCTCCCCTCCTCCTCCGCCAAGCCAGTACCTGGGCGTTCTGTGGGTGCCGCAGCCCATCTCCCTGGCTGGCTGGCTGGCTGGCTGGCTGTCCGTCCTCCTCCTCCTCGGCGTCGGCGTGTGTCCCCCGCGCCCTCCACTGGCTTGGAAGCTGTGCTGGGAAGCAGAGCGCGGGGGGAGGGGAGGCAGGCTGGGCTCAGGCGAGAGCTTGGAGATGGGGGCAGGAGGGGGTCGTTGTGTGGTCAGGCAGGGGCCAGGCGCCTGCCTACCCTGCACCCCCCAGCACCCACCCAGCGAATGCCTCTATTTTGCTCTCCCCCTCCTGGAATGCCTCCAAAGGGGAGGGGCCCCTGCAAAAAGGTGCCGGAACTCCATCCCCCCGCGTTCCATTAGAAAAAAAGCTCTGCTGCTTTCAATGACAATCTGTGACCATGACCCCAGGCATCCCTCTGATGGGGTTCAAATAATCTTGGTTTGCTTATGTCATAGGGTCATCCAGTTGGAGAAGTGGGGACTACCTGGACATTATATCTTGCCTCTTTTTCTAGCCAGTTATGTTTGACTGCCTAACCAGTGGAAAACACCAGTCTCAGCAGGAGGGTTAGCCAACATCCTTGGTCTTTGGGGAACTCCAGATATATAGAGAGAACCCACATAAGACTTGTCTGGGGTGTCACGTGGCCAGTGTTACTGAAGCGAGGAAAGGGCAAGACTACTGCTGTTAGAAAATCCTCAAGGCTACTTTTAGGAGGCTGAGACATTAAAGAAATCTGGTGGGGGGGAGGGTTAGACAGGTCAAAAGGGGGGAAATGCACTAAAAATAGGGATTTCTGCCACAAGAAGTAGCACTTGGTGTGCTGCGACAGGGCCCAATCCTATCCAACTTTCCAGCACCAATGCAAATGCAGCCCTGAGCTAAGGAAACAAATGTTCCCACATCTTGAGGAGGCCTCTGTGACAGCCTCCCACCACAGGATACAGTGCATGCCCCATTGGCACAGCTGCACCGGCACGGGAAAATTAGATAGAATTGGGCCCTCAGGCACCAGAAGATATGGCCAGCTCTGGCTGTATGAAAGGCTTTGTTTTTCTGCTGTGTATATAGAGAGTAAACAATTTGGCATGACCAACTCCAACCCATCTCCCTTGGGACAAGGCTGCAAGCCACTCTGATGTGACAGTGGTATATAGATCACCATCATTGTAATCAAAGTCCCAATGATCTCTGTGGTGCTCAATCAGCAGCTCCAGAACCAGGCTGTTTATCATATTTGTAGCTATCTGAATCTTTAAGGCTGTGAACTCAAACCTAGGACTCCATAAGAAGTCAAATTTGGAGGTCTATGTTTGAAAAAAAAACTAAATTTTTTTGTCAATATCCTAAAATATTTTAATAGTCTGTTGAAGTTAATGTGCTGTTAGGATTGCCTGACTGCAATCTGGGTACAATTATCTGAACCAGGGGTGCCCAAACCCTGGCCCTGGGGCCACTTGCAGCCCTCGAGGCCTCTCAATGTGGCCCTCAGGGAGCCCCCAGTCTCCAATGAGACTCTGGCCCTCCTGAGATTTGTTGGAGCCCACAATGGCCTGACACAACTGCTCTCAGCATGAGGGTGACTGTTTGACCTCTTGTGTGGGCTGTGGGATGAGGGTTCCCTCCACTGCTTGCTGTTTCATGTCTGTGATGCAGCAGCGGCAGCAAAGGAAAGGCCAGCCTTGCTTTGTGCAAGGCCTCTTATAGGCCTTGAGCTATTGCAAGACCTTCATTCATTCATATAAGTTCATCCTTAATATATTCATTTATGTAAACTTATGTAAACTTATGTAAATTTATTCAAATTTTAAATGTACATTAATTCTTCCCCCCCCCCGGCCCACAGCTCAGTGTCAAAGAGACGATGTGGCCCTCCTGCCAAAAACTTTAGACACCCCTGATCTGAACCTTTAACTCAGACACTCCTGATTGAGACAAGACAGCTGTGGATTCCTCAACCATTTGTTTCTTTGGTCTTACCAGCCGCACTCGGCCCTTTTCCCCTGGTTGGTGGAAGGAGCTAGATTTCAGATGTAATGCAGTTAACCAGAAATAAGCCCATTCCACAAGGCTGTGGCTGCTTTATCTCTCATTTCTGCTGCAGATTTTAAAGCACAAGACGTCTTGCAATCACAGCCTGGCAACCCAACAGCCTGCCAGAAGTTATTTGTGGGAACGGTTGTCAGCTAAGCTGCAGTGCTCTTGCCTAATGCACAGCCATTCAAGGGCCGGATGCCTGCCATAAGTAGCGGTTTCTCTGCCTTTGGTGATATTAAGTGAGATGCTTGAAATCATTTAACATACATTATAGCAGTTTAATTTTGGCATAATAGAAAAGCTAGAAACAAGTTAATTAAAAGTGCTATAATGGATGAAAAGAGTCAGCAGGTTTCTATGGTTTGCAGATGAAAAGGGTTCTCTTTTTGGACATTTGGGCTTCCCCCTCCTTTTTCCTTTCCAAAACCCTTCAGAATCACATCCTTCCCTGTCTTCAGGGTGAGAGTAGATAAAATATTTGAAGGTAAATAAAAAATAAAGTTTGCTTTTCAAATGTCTTAAAAATCTACTTTACTAAACCCTTCTCTCTTCCAACTTAGGGACAATGCTTTTGTATTTTCCCATCATAGTGCTGCATTCTAAGAATGGATATTGAAGACAGGAGGGGGCTCAGTGGCACATGTCTTGAATTGACAAAATACCAGGTTTAATCCTTGGCGCTGCCAGCTCAAAGGATGTCTTATGAGACACTGCAAAATCTTCAATCATCAGTTTTGCAGTGTCATAGCACCAAACATTTATTCATTTAATTGGTCCTGGAGTGCTTATTATCTTTCCCATATACAGCATGTGTATAGGGTCCAATCCATATTGGGGGTACAGTTAAAAGTCTCTGCCATGGTCCTGATCTAGACTGGGACCCATACACACTATTTACAGCAAGAAAAAAACAAATTGTTTCTCCTCTAGCTCAAATAGCATGCAAAAAGTCAGACACAATCACTTCATCGTGATCAGCCTAGATCTTTTCAGCTACATATAACCAGGCTGATGTTAATTTAAGCATATTTTGGCCAACTGAGATGGAAAGCTTTAGGTTCAAACACAGGTAGCACATCCAAGAGTGCCTTTGGCCCACTACTGCTGCTTCTGCACTATTTATACATTTTAAAAAACCAAAAACCTCTTACCTTGATCCTCACATTGTGTCTTCAATGGTAGAAGTGTGGAACTTCTGGTTTAATTAAAAGGACCATGCAAATGAAGGAGATTTTAGGAGGTAGAAAAAGGATCAATGTGGCTCAGTCCATAATGGGAGGAAGTGGTCACCCACTTGGATTGCTTCTTGAATTTACCACCCTCTCACCCCGCCCCATTATTATTATTAACAGTATTTATATACCGCTTTTCAACAGAAAGTTCACAAAGCGGTTTACAGAGAAAATCAATCAAACAAACAATGAATGGCTCCCTGTCCCCAAAGGGCTCACAATCTAAAAAGATGCAAAAGAACACCAGCAGGCAGCCACTAGAAAAGACACTACTGGGGTGAAGAGGGCCAGTTACTCTCCCTCTGCTAAATAAAAGAGCACCTGCTTACAAAGTGCCTCTTACCCAGTTAGCAGGGGTTAACTGGGTTAGCCCTTTCTACTGCTAATGCAACCTGCAGCACTAAACCCCATTGCTGGGCCAGCCCTGGGCTCAAATTCCATCTGTACCTCTATCCCCCCGCCCCCCATAGCAGTTTTGGAAAGGTAATTTAGATTAAGAAAGCAGCACAGGGGAAAGGTTTACACACCCTTTCTCCTTGTGTGGCTCTTGCTATCCAATTCTGACCTGCCTGCATACGTGGTAAAGGCAAAATAAGTCAGACAAGTCAATCTCAGATGTTGAACATGAAATGGCTTGACTCACAGGTGCTATTAAAAGAATAATTAGCGAGGCCAAGTACAGAGGGCTGTTTCTTAGATGTCAGTAGATTCATCTTTTCTGCACTCAAGTGACATTGTAGCTGTTTCATGGGACAATGGCCTATTCAAGACTCAGAAATAATTTTATCAGCTACACTTCCCTTAAGCAAGACATAAATATTGCACCCATAAATGATATCAATATAACTCAAGTGAACTTCTAGACCTTTCAGTTATATAGTGCACTGCCCATGGCAATTATGCAGCAAGAGTCAGTTATAAATTTTGCAGGTGAGAAAGTGACTTTAAAGCTAAATTCAAACAGAATTTTTTCTTCCCTTCAAGTATATTATTGCTACAGTTATACAAGAAAGCAAACACTATTGGCCAAATTCTGATCAACCACTTTAAAACATTTATTGTTACTAATATTAACAGTGATTTCTGGTTTCAAATTGGTACATGAATCCAAAAAGTAAAGCATCAATGTGGAAAAATCACATTTTTTGATCCACTTTAAAAAAAAAAATGTGCTTGTAGTAAAGAGACACAGCTAAAGTTAAGCTATTATAAAAGACTAACCTGCTTCCTCTTACACCTCATCATACCAAGAAAAGGACTGATCTAATCTGTTGTGTGGATGTCAGCAATAGCTGAAGATCACCTGCTTTTTTTACAGTACATTTTGCTCCTCTCTTCCACAAAATCAGTGATGGGGTAAATGGTCACTTGGCCAAATGAGCTGATGACTGATTGATTTTAACTGATCATCAAGGAGGAGAGGTCTACAATAGCCACATAATGGTTGGATTTATTTTCTTCAAAGCAGTGTAGCCATACAGCCCAATCCTATGCATGTCTAGTTAGAAGTCCCATTATAGCCATTGAGCAGAGCTGTTTGAAAGCAGTTATTGATTTTACTCAGAAGTAAGCTCATTGTTTGCAGTAAGACTTAGGCTGTAATCCTATCTTACTCACTGGAAACAAGCACCTCCATCAATGAGGCTTATTCCCAGGTAAGCCTGGATAGAATTGCAGCCTTACAGCCCAATACTATCCAATGCTAGTGCATCCGGAACGCCAGACCCATTCTATACCCAGCATTAGATTTGAGCAGTGGGGGTGGGTCTCCTTGGGGTAAGGGAACATTTGTTCCCTTGCCTCATGTAGTGCTGCAGCCTGCTCAATGGGGTACGTGGATCTGTGCCAGCTATTTGGTTGACACAGAGCCAAGTAACCCAGTGTAGGGCTTCAGGCTCAAGCCAGGGGTTAGGATGTGGCAGGTGTCTGCTCTGCCATCCCCAGCCCCTCTCAGGCTTGAACTATCTCCTTCCCCAGCAACCCCCTGCTTAAACACTCCCTACTCACCACCAGGATGCCCTACCCCGCTTCCTCACCATCCAGCGCAACACTTACCTACCCTAGCAGCAGTTAGATGGGATATGGCACCCACAGGCCTTCCCACCAGTGCAGGCCTTCCTACCAGCACCGCTTACTCTCTGGGTATCAAAAAGCACTTTATGGCACCCAGTGGCAGCACTGCCTGACTATAGAATTGGGCTCTCAGTCTGTCTTCAGCCTCTCACCACTTTAATGGAGAGGTCTGCAGCTGATTTAGACATTAGCCTTGTTCACAACAATGTGGCATGTAGAAAGAAGATAAAGTATTAAGGCAAAAGCGGGAATGCACCTCCATCCAAGGCTTCAGTCCTGACTTCTGCA
The DNA here is from genome assembly GCF_035046505.1 of Tiliqua scincoides. Taxonomy (NCBI): domain Eukaryota; kingdom Metazoa; phylum Chordata; class Lepidosauria; order Squamata; family Scincidae; genus Tiliqua; species Tiliqua scincoides. Next base: position 89,019,458 of record NC_089823.1, read on the forward strand.
TGTTTGGCAGAGAATCTGCAGAGCCCAGGCATGACAATTCTATGTGTGCAGATTCTGTAAGCAGGATAAAGGATCCTGCTTTTGGCAGCATTCCCGATTATGCAGAAGGAGCTGACACCTTCCCCATTTATTAGCCTTTTCAAGACTGCATTCCTACACTGAAACAGAGACGCCTGCGCTGGCTTGGTCATGTCGTGAGAATGGATGATGGCCGGATCCCAAAGGATCTCCTCTATGGAGAACTCGTGCAAGGAAAGCGCCCTACAGGTAGACCACAGCTGCGATACAAGGACATCTGCAAGAGGGATCTGAAGGCCTTAGGAGTGGACCTCAACAGGTGGGAAACACTGGCCTCTGAGCGGCCCGCTTGGAGGCAGGCTGTGCAACATGGCCTTTCCCAGTTTGAAGAGACACTTGGCCAACAGTCTGAGGCTAAGAGGCAAAGAAGGAAGGCCCATAGCCAGGGAGACAGGCCAGGGACAGACTGCACTTGCTCCCAGTGTGGAAGGGATTGTCACTCCCAAATCGGCCTTTTCAGCCACACTAGACGCTGTTCCAGAACCACCTTTCAGAGCGCAATACCATAGTCTTTCGAGACTGAAGGTTGCCAACTAATTCCTACACACACTTTTGTAGGAGTAAATCTCACTGACTTCCAAGCAGATATACATAGGACTGCTCTATTAGCCCTTCCGCTTGCACAGTGCTGAGTTTCTTGCCCTTTCCCCCAAGCCTCAATCTCCACTTAGTCCTCCTCCACTTGTTTTGTTTCTCTTTTTAGTTCATTACCCACACCACAATCATCCTCCAACCTCTTTGTCTCTGGACTTCCCAACTGTTTCTTGCCCTGCACCCCTAGACCTTCTCCCAGCTGTCACCCTGCTCTTCTGCAAGGTTTTAATGCCAACCAAATTAATAACTGCCCCTTCCCTCACTAACAGTTTCACTCCCTGCACAATGGAACCACAATAATCAGTACTGGGGTAGAATGCCCATAACCACAATCTAATCTAGGCCAGAGGTTCTATCTAGGCCAGAGGTTCACTCTATCAGGACCCACCTAGCTTTACAAGACTTTTTAAAAAGATGATCTAGAAAGAAATAATATATTTATTTATAAGCAATATTTAATTTTTGTTTGCAACAACAACAACAAAAAACTCAATCCATTTCTCATAATGAGGCAGCCCTAATTAGGCGGGAGGGGCTTAGTTATGTGACCCAGCCTTCACTTGCCCCCACTACCTCTCTTGATGAACTTGGGGGGGGAAACCCCAAAAAAGACACTTGGGGCCCAATCCTATCCAACTTTCCAGCATTGCTGCAGCCATGTCAATGGGGTACGTGCTGCATTCTGCAGTTAGGGAGGCAGTCACAGAAGCCTTCTTAAGATAATGGAATATTTGTTCCCTTAACTCTGCGGTTTTCAAACTCTCCACAAAAGCAGAAGCAGAACGCGATCGCCCCACTCTCCCTTTCCCTGACCTGGGGCGCCCTGCAGGTGCTCGCGCAGGGCTCCCCGCACACAGGGACAGCTGCTGCAGGGACTGGAGAGTGCACCCCAGTCCCTGCAGGCCCGTCAGAAGGGATAGCGGAGCGATCGTGCTCCACTTCCAGTTTTGTGGAGCGGGGCGCGATCACACCGCTTTCACTTTTCCTGACCTGGGGAGCCCTGCAGAAGGTTGTGCAGGGCTCCCCGTACCCCAGGGAGGCTGCAGGAGGCTTGGGCAAGTGCACCCAAGCCCCTGCAGCCCCCCTGAGCAGCACGAACTGGAGGATCGCACCACTGCCTTCCCTCTGTCTCCTGGCTGCCCCCGCCCCTTAAGGGGGCAGAGGCCAGGACCCACAGGCTGGGGTGTCACAATGCCCCAGTTTGAATACCACTGTCTTAACTCAAGGCTGCACTCAGATTGCATTGGTGTTAGTAAGTTGATTTAGGACTGGGCCCTCAAACATTTATCTCCCTATACTTGCACAAGCTTGAAAACTGCAGTAGCTCAGCTCTTTGCAGGGCAGTTGGCAACTATCTGATTTTTGAATAGCCCTAGGACTTGAGGCAATTAGTTATCTGATCTTTCCATAACCCGTGTTTTCATTGGAGTTTCTGTGGGACCCACCAGAAATCAGGCCATATACTCATTAAGTGGATCCTGACTCACAGTTTGAGAAACACTGATCTAGTCCTTTGGGAGAAACATTTTATAGACTGTAATTTAGGGTCCCATTGAGTGTGTGTTGATTTCAATGGGAATTCCTTAAACTCCAGAAGTGTTGGATAATCTTGAAAAGTAGGGAAATATCTGCATATCTGGCTACATATAATACACAGAAAATCATATGTGAATTAAGCATATGTACAAGGAAATGAGCTATAATGTCATTACCACCATTATGTAAATAGGAGGAAATTCAGAAACTGAGACAAACCATCGTGCTATTTTTACATTATTCTGTTGGCTTTGAATAACATAGTCTAGCAACATGCCAAAGAGCGAGACCTAGGAAAGAAGCCCCTTTCAGACGTTAACTGAACAATGAACACATTCATGACTTTCACTAATCTTCTCTCAGGCTTATCCCCTCCATTGTCAAACAGGGATAATAATACTGGCCAACTTTACTGGGCTGGTGTGAGGATCACTAAGATGATGTATATAAAGAGCTTTATCTCCTGAGCTGCACTATACAAATACAAACTTATTATTCTCCTCAATCTTAGTTTAGATGAGGGGCACAAGAATACATTGCATTCAGTGAGTGAAGAATTATGAAGAACTCACATTTAGCTATTGTAGATTCATCTAGGCCTTTGCAGAAACTCCCTAAGAAATCCCAATTTTCTTATGAAATTTGCTTCATGTTTCACTTATTTGACACTTTGGGGTCAACCCTAGTTCTCAGTGGCATTGCTAGGGGTGTGCAGGGTGTGTGTGTGTGGGCCACACCAGGTGACACACACGAGGGGGGTGACACCAATGCTGGCCAAAATTTTTAAAATCTTGGTATTTTCAAGTAATGCCATCATGTTACATATCATTTGATGTGCAATTTCATGCAGAATGCAATGAAACAAACCACATTGAAATATCTCTATTTTATCAAAAGTTACAACCAAAAAGCCAGCAGTGATGGGGCAAAGGTACATCATCACGCCCACCAACCAGAGCGTTGCCCCACCCACTGCAGGGAGGAGGTCCATCATGCGGGTGATGTGCAGGCCTCCTGCACCGGGTGACATAAAACCTAGTTAGTGAGGTCACTGCTAGTTCTACTGCAGTTTATATGCCGAAATGCTGTGTACTCAAGAACAAAATCATTATTGGATTTTTTCCTTTAAAATAGGTCCTTTAGTCGTGGCATGCTGCTGCCTTCTCTTGTCGAAGTGCAGAATCAAACCTGAGTGCCTCGTATGCATTGTAGTATTATTTCATATTAAAATAGTATTGTAGCTGGCAGATGGCAGACATACCTTGAAGTGCAGTAAAGGTTCTTTCTTTCTTTTCTAAATATTACAGTACAAGTTGGCTTTTTTAGTTAGTGTGAGCTGAGCAGTCACTGTGTCTCACAGCCTTACCTGTCCCAGGAAGTTGTTATCAGAATAATAAGAGATGGGAGACTAGACGACCCATGTCCTCAGCCGCTCTGAGCTTCTTGGAAGAAGAACAAGATAAAAATGGAAATAAATGTATGCTATAATAAAGAGCACACTGGAGAAGTAGATGTTCTGTGATCTGACTTCCCCAGTCAGAGTAGGAAATGTAACAGAAACGCTGGCATTTCCTCATTGAACTGGACAGTACACTAATGGTCCAATTCTACTTAATCCCTGTGCTGCAATGCAGCAGTGCCCATGTGGCAACCGCTGAATCCTACGGAGGAATTTTTGCCTTGGAAAGCCTCCTCAGGGCAAGAGAATATTTGTTCCCTTCCCCCTGTGGGTCAGCTCAGACCTGCGCCAGTGATATTGCTTGTTCTGCTAACAGGGCAGCCTAATAGGATTGGGCTGTAAGTTCCCTACCTACATACCGAACCAGTTCAGGTGGAAGATTTATTGCAGGTTGAAACAGCCTGTTCTGGCTGGCCCAGTGCTGCAATAAAGAATCACGAAGGACATACTGTGCCTTCTTGGGTGTAATTGCAGCCAGACCATAACTTGGATGTCCGTACTTGAGGAGACAGTGTATGCATTCTTCCAAATAGTCAATTTAGACAGATCCCTTCGGAGGAGATCCCAACTGGTTGTGGCAAATGTTTTCCCTTGCTGTGCCTCCACATTCAGGTCCCCACAGCTTCTTGCAGCATTGATCAGACAGCCTTTTAATTATTCCATTTTTCTTGGAAGCGAATCATGAAATTTTAATGTCTGCAATTTTAATTTAGGACACAAAAATCTCAAAATAAAATAAAAAATGCAACAGGATGAACTTCAAGGCCTGCTTGTTCCTCCATCCTTCCCTCCATAAAGAACATAAAGAACTCAATGTATCTTTTTTTTTTTTTAATGTTCCTTGTTTTACAAAATGCTTAAAAATAATTGGGTTCCTTGATATGAAACAGAATTTTCTCAAGCTTTTGAGTTTCAGAACTTCTTGTTGGGGGATATTTTCTGTTGTCGTGGAGTAGTTGCCATGGTAACCAAACATCAATGGCCCAATTATGAAAAAAACAAAAACTCAAACTAGGCTTCATGCTTGTCATCAGAACTTTATTCAAAACATATGAATTTGCCATAATTCACATGGTTTAAATATGCCGCATATTTATTCTCAGTAAAAATATATGCTGACCTCTGCTTTCTATTATACATAGAATTGGTCCCTTATCTGCTTTTCACATGGGCAGTTTGGGAGCTGAAGACCCGTGACTGCTGTCCAGACCCAGATGCTTAAAGAATGGCTAGGAAAAAAGAAAAAGATTGGTTAGGATAAAGCTGCACCATGGCACACTGTCCTCTGTTGCAACTTAATGCACCACTAGTAACATTCATACTTGCACTGCTCATCTCTGCTTGGGAGTGGAGGTTGATGGCTGGGTAAAGAGACATGGATTATTTTGACAGAAAGATGACTGCCATCCCTGCAGTTCATGTCAGATTGTGACCAGAAATAAATGGACTTCCATATTCCAATTCTTTATTCCTAATCCAATTCTCATATAAATTTGAAGTTAAAATGCCCCACTAAATCCTACACTTACCTACCTAACAGCCCAATCCTGTACACAACAGCACTGCCGGGTGCAGCTGCACCGAAATGGCTACTGCTGTATCCAGTGGTACCACCAAAGCCACTGGAGGTCTTTCATTCCCTTTCCCTGGGGAAAGCCCCAGGACTCGCAATGAGGCTTCTCAAGTCTGCACCAGCAATTTTGCTGGTGCAGACTTGAGATCCTCCATGTTGGGCTTTGTAGCCTAACACGGAGGGTAGGATCCAGCAGAGCAGGGCTCCACTGGGCCCACCCCCTCTCCCTGCCCTCCCTTCCCCAGCCCGCCTCCCCCTGTCCTGAAAGAACTTACTACAGTCCAGAGCTCTATCCTTGCTCCAGACGGTGTCAGTCTGGCGCTGGGCCAGCACTCTGGGTGCTGTAAACATGCTTTATGGCACATTTACAGCACCTTGCGTCACCACTGGAGCTCAGCGCCAGCATTCAGAGCACATAGGAATGGGCTCTAAGTATTATCTATGGAGTGTCTCAAAAAATGTACATGCATTTTAATCCTCTCCTCCCCTAACAAGAGAACCAGCAGCACCCCTCCTCCCCACAGGTGATCTGCACTATGAAATTGCCTCCATTTCAGAATTTGACTCTGCAGCCTTGCATTCACCGCACCAATCATCTGCCAGTAATGAAGGTGGAACAAATGTTTTGCAGGAGCTCTTTTCCAGAGTTCTTTTAAATGAAGTGTGTCCATGACAGTCACAACTAAAAATTTATTAAAGGTAGAGGAAGGAAGCCACCAAACCTTTTCAAGGTTGTATAGTACATGAGGTTCATTCCTGTTAGCACCAGCTGTCTAAAACTTGTGTTTTCCACAGTGTGCAATATTTGGACAAATGAACAAAACTGCCTTCATGCTGATACACTAAAGGCAGAACAGCAGCGCACATTCTATTTTGACATGACTTATGGCGATTCTATGACTACGTAAGTCATATACCAGAGTTGCTTCAGGCAATTTTATCAAATAAAAGTATGTATTTAAATTCATTTTTAAAAAATATGGCACATTGTGTGTGAAATTGTGTAATGTGGCATCTGCTCTTGTTTCTGTTAATTATGGATATTAAAAATTGGAAGCATGATACAAATCTCTGCTCCCCATGTACAAGAGGGTCACGTTGCCCATGTATATGGACAAGGAGAAGCCAGGAACAAAAGCATGGGCTGGGGTTAGAAGGCTAGAAAAGAAGGGGACTCTCAGCACAGAAAATTATTTCCTCCCCTTCCTGCCTTTGCTCCACCCCATTGTCACACAATTCAGAGCTCATGTGCCCACTGCTACATTACACTGTTGAGCCACATGCTTGACCTTGCTCAGCGAGGAAGAGGGCATTTCCACACTGACCAATCCCTTTTCTTTCCAGAATTCTCTCTCCATCCATAACCATGTTTTTAATTCTGAGTTCTGGATTCCATCTGTACACCTTCCCCCATACTGCAGGACAGAGTCAGGTAGCATGGAGTCTATGTATTGCTCTGAGAGAATGTTAATGGCTGGGAAGAACTGGTGCCCCAAAGGTGGTAATCAGGGCTCAAATTATGGGGTAGCTAAGGAGGTGATTACAAAAAGTAAGGCTGCAATCCTAACCACACTTACCTGGGAGTAAGTGCCACTAATAGGACTTAATTCCGAGTAGCCATGCCTAGGATTAGACTCTAAGGGGGCTGAGCTGCCACTGGCTGCCCTTCAATTCAAGAACTGGAAAGCTGTTGAAAAGAATTATAAGTACCTAGGAAAACTCCTTGAAATGCAGAATCCCTGAAAACTGAAGGGGCTCATTCACATCCATTCGGGTGGCATCAGGAGTTGGCCGGGTCAGACTCACAAGCCTCAGAAGAGCCATCCGACCAGGTTGAACCACCAAATGCCCCAGGTAGCACACCAGATAACAAGAGACTTCATCCTGGTGCCCTCCCTTGCATCTGGCATTCTGACATAGCCCATTTCTAAAATCAGGAAGTTGCGCATACACATCATGGCTTGTAACCCGTAAGGGATTTTTCCTCCAGAAACTTGTCCAATCCCTTTTTAAAGGCGCCCAGGCCAGACGCCATCACCACATCCTGTGGCAAGGAGTTCCACAGACCAACCACACGCTGAGTAAAGAAATATTTTCTTTCGTCTGTCCTAACTCTTCCAATACTCAATTTTGGTGGATGTCCCCTGGTTCTGGTGTTATGTAAGAGTGTAAAGAGCATCTCTTTATCCACTTTATCCTTCTCATGCATAATTTGTATGTCTCAATTATCTCCCCCCTCAGGGGTCTCTTTTCTAGGCTGAAGAGGCCCAAACGCCATAGCCTTTCCCTCAGAAACCCAAGACCAGCATTGACATTACTTAAATTGAATAGGCATCCCTGGTTTGATGGAATTTGATGCATTTTAGGGGCAGCATCAGGCTTCTCAGTGATTATTAAGATGAAAATTCAGCTTTAGACAGTAGACAGGGGCAGGCATTTGTAACCATCACCCTGTTGTCACATTCGAAGCACCCTGATTCATGTGGCAGCTCAAAGACATTATTTAAAGGGTATAATATAGAGAAGCAGAATAAGAGTGGTTACAGGTATGGGGCCTGAGGACTAGCACATGTGGGAGTCAACTGTACTCCAGGCTTCATTTCCTGCTCTTAATACAAAAGACTCCCTGGCTAAATTCATGTCTCTTGCCAGATTCTGTCTGTCAGCAGACTCAGCTATCTTTAATACATTAAAAAAAATAGTTTTTTTTTACAAAGTATTGAACCCAGCTGCTTACTTAGAGCACTTGCTGAGAACTTGTGAAGGAGCAATAAATAGGGGACACCTTAATTACCATCAAAGGGGAATGAAATTGAAGAGCCTTAAAGCAACTTTAGCAATCCCGTGAAAGGCAAAAGCTTTAAAAATGATTCAAGTCTTTTCCATCGAGAGAAGACAGAGTATTCATTTACACTGAGGGTTAGACTCGCAATTAATTATTAAAATAGGCACACTATTAAAAATGGAATGGGTTAGAAAATTGAAAAGTAAGGCCTCGTTCTCAGTGAGGTGGAAAACCTGTGGCTGGACTGTACTATGACAAACTACTGCCAGGGTTCACATGCTCAAATACTTTTCCATTAAAAAAAAAGAAAGAAAAGAAAAAGAAAATTGCAACACAGAAAATTAGATGTCCAGAGGAAGAATTCTCTAGTTCAGCACATATAGGAGGTTTCTTTTCCTCCCTCAAATTTAAACTTAAGCTAGAGGTGACATCAGGACAGGGTGCCCAAATACAATGGAAGACCTATACCTATACCTATACCTTGAGTGCCTATACCTTCAACGATTCCATAGGAGGGAATTTTGGCAGGTGCAGCTCAACATGGAAGGGTTTGAAAAGCTGCACCTGCCAAAATTCCCTTTTCCACACACTGGTTAAAGGTAAGGCAGTCCGTCCTCCATTGTATCTGGTCACTCTGTATCAGGAAATCCACGAACAGTTCTTTTGCGGGCTGTTTTTTGTAAAGCAACCCTCAGTAACTTCAGTATGCATCTGAATATTTATGTATGTCATTTATATGGTTACCTGCATGTTCCTTTCACAGGGAAAACAGTCGGTTTGGATGAGCTATTTAAATAAGGAAACTGCTCCCAGTGCCCTCCATCCCAGCTATATTTTCTTTTCCTGGTGTTTTGTTTTGTTTTTTAACTATGGGAGCTCTGTAGCACAGTCCAAACAGGTTAACCCATTTCTGCCCAGCCCACAGGTATACACATTTTATCCTATAGTTGCATATATGCAACGTTGGGCAGAAATGATTTAACTCAGACGTAAGTTCCATTGAGCTCAGTGGGACTTGTTCAGTGGTCCGTTGGTTAGGATTGTAGCCCTAATTCTGAATCTCCTGATGTCATATCTATGTTGACCCGAAATTCCAATGCCATTTCCTGGATTTCCTGTGATGCCTAGGTGCAAAAAGATTACAGTTTTGAGTTTGCCCACCATGCTGGCTTCCTAATGTCTGCTACTTGAACATAATTTACATGTTCACATTAAAACAACATAAAACAAACATAAGAAGAGCCTCAATGCAAAAGTTAATCCACCAGTGCATAAACCCCTGGTTTTGCAAAGAAAGGTCCCATTAACCTTTTCAGATTCCAAAGATGTGGGATTTGAAGACTGCAAAATACAAACTTTTTTCCAGAGTTCAGCGCTCTGAGAGATGTCTAACCATTTCTAGTTTATGACTGAAGTATAAATACAACATGAATAAACATTTTCCCAGCTTCTCTCTGGCTTCTCTTATCTCCACAGAGGGTAAGTGTGTAAAGTGGTACTGCAATTAGCTGCACTGATACATGAAAAGCCTGTTTGAAAGTGAGGAATTTGTCTTTCAGCTTTCAGAGATACTAGGAGAAGATGCTGCCTTTGGGACAAAAGAAAGAAAAGGTTTTGTTACCATCTTTTATTCGCCCCCAGTGATGATCTGCTCCTGTATTTGCCTTGTACCTTTCACTGGAAAATTTCAGTGCAATTAACAAACTCAGAAAAAAGCAATGTGTACAGCTCACTTATTGCATCAAGTAAATAATTTTCTGCCTCTCCCAGAGATAAAGAAGGAGCTATTCAATGTCCCATTCAGATTTGAATGAGAAGAAAAGATTACCTGGACCGGGATACATTATATCCTAGTTAGCCTTTTGAATTTTCCCCCTGTGTAAATCAGTCCTTAAAAGAGGAGCCTTCTGCAATTCTGTCTATTTCCATCATGTGCTTCCAGCCCTATCATTTTTGCTCTTTGCGACCATCTGATTACAAATCATCATGAACAGATTCCAGAGTCAGTTTCACCCACACCAACAGGAGATGAACACCATCAGAGTTGGGATAGTTTAAATTGCTCCCTATGGGGGCTGCTTAAAGTGTGATGAATTTCCTACAGAGATCTCCCTCCTATGTTGGAAGCTGTATGCCCCCATGACTATTCCAGCAGGTGTAGGATGGAAGTTATTGCTAATCAGGGCACCCTGGAAGATATATATGGGACAAAAAATTCAAGTGACAATATGTGTGCATAACTGTATACATGGAAGAGATATCAATCAGCATGTGTGAGGTGACCCTCAATAATTTTATTATATATCTGTGAACTCACTTATTCCAACATTAGCCAATGGGAACTTTTTCCATGATAGAAGCAAGTGATATTCCGAACAAAAGCATCTTTAGAAATGCAGTCTTTCTTTTTCTGGAAGGAAGACTCCATAAAAGATTTTCAATTAGCCATGAAGGAATCTCTGTCTCTGTCGAAAACCTGGAAACCAATGTTGGGTATCACTTTGGGCTTTTTTCAATCATTCTGGGTGGTGCTGCTAATGTGTGAACTCTCCTGCTGATTTCATTTTAATATTAAAGATGCCTCTGCTATTTTCTTTATGAAGTCAAATCCATCATTTCTCAACCATGACAACACACCGGATTAAAATAAAGTGACGATAAATGTAAGAAGATTTAATTAAAAACAACAAATCACTGGGTGTCTTCTAATAGGCAAGCTCATAATCCAGCACTCAAGGAATGCAGCATTATTACAAGCGAAATGTTAAGCTAGTACTTTCACTGAATTGTAATTGGATTGCAAACTGTGGACCTGTATGGCCCTGCCATGAGCTTCTCCTGCATGACTGTAAGTGTTTTGGGACACTAGTCATACTTTATTGGCTTCTGTGAAGTGGCATTGTGAAATACAGGGCATTGCTGAGGTGACCATTTGTGGAGTGGCAGTTGGTGAGAAAAGAGGACAGTACAGGAAGTCCTGAAAAGAGAATCCAAAGTGTCCCTAATTGTACTGGGACTCATAAAACCTTTTAATGCTAACACAAGGGGGCATGGCCTTTTCTTCTTCTTTTCAGGGGGGGGGGGGAATCAATTGTTTTGTTTGTGTTTATTGTTTTCAAATGTTTGATTTTTATACTTATTTATATTTTTCATGGTTTTCATATTTTATTTGTTAGCTGCCTTGAGTGCTCCTTTCTGGAGTGGAAAGGTGGGATATAAATTCTACTAATAAATAAATAAATAAATAAATAAAATCTGCTCATGTAAAGTATGGAACAAGCTTCACATGGCATGCCAAAGACTGCCCCCCTTTACTTGATGATGCACTCCTCCCATCCCCCAGTGTTCTAGCTATGCACTCTCCTTCCTTCTACATTTCCTCTTCCTCTCTGCCCCTCTCTTTCTTTTCCAATCCACAAAGAACAAGGAAGGGTAACAGAGGCAATTAGGTGGATAGATATGGGTACCCTCCACCAGTTGCTGACAGCTTTGGTTAGCCGCATTGATGGAGCCAACATAGAATTAAGACCTGGGAGTTCACCTTTCTGAAGTTTGCCCTCACTCTCGGAAGATGTGTTCCTAGTCCTAGCCAAACATGGTTCCTAGTCTATGAAATAGGGCAACAGGAATGTTACATTTGCATACTGCCTTATCGAACACTTTAACCTACAATTTGTTATTAACTGCTACTCCCATCTCTTACTTCATTAGAAGCAACTCTGTTTTACCTCTGCAAAAATGTTGGACAATTGAATTAGAATAGGCTCAGCATGTAGAGCAGCTTGTATAGTGCAGAGATTCAGGGATTATGCACTAAAGCAGGGGACTTCAAACCCCGGCCTGGGGGCCAGATGCAGCCCGCAGCAAGCCTCTTTCCAGCCCACGGCCACCCTCTTGTCCCCTGAAAGCCTCTGGCCCACTCAACTGAACATGACCAGAACTGTGCTCTGATAGTGTCTGGAGGGTGTTCTGAGGGCCAGAGAGGTTGAATGAATGAGCCCATTCATTCATTTATTCACTCATCTAAATTCAATCTCTAATTTATTTAAATTTTATATTTAATTTTTTTTTTCCAGCCCTCCACACCACGCCAGATATTTGATGCAGCCCTCTGGCCAAAAAGTTTGGAGACCCCTGCACTAGAGTACTAAATGTTACAACTAAAATAACTCAATCTGACAATTAGAAATATGCAAATCGGTTCAAGATATACAATAAAAATGCAGTTGCCAATATTTTGGCTGCAAACTTTCAGAAATACACACTCAATCAGCATTCAAGTGCAAATAAAATTCCAAAGGGTTTATCGTGCTTTCCAAAGATTTATACCTGCAAATCATATTGTAGCACATTTTGAAATAAGCCATGAAAGATGACTATAAATAACAATTTGAATGTGGCAAAGTAAATGGGGAACATTTCTCCTGAGGCTCACAAGCTTTATTTTTCTGATCTACTTCATGTAATAATTTGCTAAGGATCATTAACATGAATTAGTAAGGTTCTACTCTATTAAACATGTATTGTTCTTAGTTTTGATTGCGGACAAAACACAGCTAAACCAGGAAAAGAATGGGGGAAATGAGGCTTCTCCTATTGGCCAGGATCCAAGAGGCACATGATTAAGGTCCATCTCGTGCCCAAAGAGGTCTGGATTTGTGCCACTTGAACAGCAGGCCTACATCACTTCTGATTCATTGACATTGTCCCTCCTCTCCATCACACAAGTGACTTTAGAAGTGGATATTCCATGCAAAGCCACATACATACCCTCCCACTCATATGAATCGGATAGACCAGTGGTTCTCACATGTTTAGCACTGGGGCCCACTTTTTAGAATGAGAATCTGTCAGGACCCACCGGAAGTGATGTCATGACCAGAAGTGACATCATCAAGCAGGAAAAATTTTAACAATCCTAGGCTGAAATCCTACCCTCACTTACCCAGTTACTAACATTGTTGAGAGAATATTCATAGTAGCTTGTTAAAAGTATGGGTCTATAACATTTCCCTAAATGCAGTCACATATCATGGTAGCATCAAGTTTAATCTATTAAAAATAAAATATTGTAATGAATAGGAACCCACCTGAAATTGCTTGAAACCGACCTAGTGGGTCCTGACACATAGTTTGAGAAACACTGGGATAGCCATATATGGGACTTTGCAATTGCATTGATGCCCACGTAGCACAAGTGTCTCCCCATATCTGCAGATCCGGTATCCATGGTTTCAACTATCCACAGATTCAGCCCACCCCACCCCACCCCCCACACCTATTACAGCACATTTATTTTGCATGGGTGTTTCTTGATTAACTGAGGAACATGCTTGCTTAAATGAAGAACGTGACATGCAGGCAGGTTCCCACAATAAAAGCCATAATAAATATTCCCCTTGGGAGAAGAGCACCCAAGCATTATTTTTTGACAACAGTAATTTTTATTTATAGGGTGACAGCTGATTATATTCAGGTAATGCAAAAAGGTCTCTTGTCAAAATGGGAAAGCTGAGTGATGGACATTGAGCAAATGAAAATAGTGCTGGCCTAGATCCAAACAGCTTCCCTTCTTTTCCAGAGGCACATATAGTTTTTCCACAAGCTAAATATAGTGCCCGGTAAGAACCTCATAGTTATAAACAACTCAGGAACAGAAGTTGATCATCACGTGAATGAGGGTGTGACTCCTCCCCCTCTTGGCTTCCTCCCATGGGGGAAGATCCTCACTGGTGGACAAAGGCCTCCACCTGTACTGGGTTCATTTATGTTATATTTTTCATGGAGATACATGTAGATAGCCCCAGAGCCTCTGTGACCGCTATGGCTAACCAACCTTTCTACAGGGAGATCCTTCTTCACCTCTGGCTCTTCAAGCTGCTGCCACACCTGGACAGTTTTCCTTTTTATCTCTCGCCACTATTCTGCCCTTTCCTCTGCTGCTGCCGTCTCCCTCCCTCCTTCCTCTCACATCTCATCTCACTTGCCCCTTTCTCCAACTTCCCTTCCTTTTAAACTCTCCTTTTCCTTTCCCTATGTCTTCCTCCCTGGCATCATTGGCTACATGGCTGACCTACTGGCACTCCCACTTCCTGGGTCAGATTTTGCTGATAGTTTCGCTGAGCACCTGTTCTCTGATAGGCCCTCAGTTACCCTTGATCCTCAGTGGCCATGCCAGGATAGGATAGCCAAATGGTTGTTTGTTTTTAAAATAAACTTGATCATTAATATCAGCTTTTCTGGCAAAATACAGGGTGACCCCCAAAAAACAGAACCCACAAATCTTTGAAGAAAACTGTCAATTTCAATTTTTCATCTTTTTTCTTTCAGGGTATACAAGCTGACTTTGTGCATGAAATATTGGAACAATAATCTTACCCAATATGTCTTGGTTTGAGTCCAGTAAGTTTCTTGAAATTTACTGGACCGTTGTAGGATTTAATAAAATTTTTATGGGTTCTGGTTTTTTTGGGTCACACTGTACATTACTAGTCCCTTGCCATTACAAACAGAGCTATCCTTGAGAATGCAGAAGTTGACCACTGTGAATGGAGAAGTTGACCATTCCTGATGTATTTCCATAACAATTAATGCTCCACCAATCACTCATACTGCTGTCTCTTTGCTCCCATTCAGTTCCATTAGGAATTTTAAAGAACCAACTGAGCAATCTTTTCACCACAGCCTCTGCAAAAGTATGGGGTGACTAATTCAAAAATATCCCCTCAACAGTTTGTGCTAGATGGAATCAGACAATCAGCTGATATTTTTAATCACCAAGTGGAGAGAATTAAAATAGAGCTAGCTTTTCTGAAGATGCCATAACATTTTACAGGAGGTGGATTGAAAGAGTCCTTTGTTCACACCCAGCAAAACGGATCACTTCACCAAGAACTGCAAACTCTATGAAAGCTTTGATTGCTGTGTGGTTTCATGCTTTCTCAATTTGCCTGCCCAGATTTTTCTCCACTTAGAGCCCAATCCTGTGGTCAGTGGCATGGCTCTGTGCCGCCAACCACAGTCACAAATGTGCCATAAGGCGTGTTCGCGAGGCTCACTGCCGGGCTCCCACCTGTGCTAGCCCAGAGTTGGCTGGTGCTGGGCTAGCGTGGGACGGTTGCCCAGGTTCCACGGCTTGGCAGTCTCCCGGGCTGTGGAACGGGAGGCGGGGGCATGGATGGGGCGGGGAGACGGCGTCCCGGGGAGGGGGGAGGTTGGCGGGGGCGGAGAGAGGGTGGGCAGGAGGCATGCCAGGGAGGTGTGACGCGGGGAAGGGGGTGGGCGGGAGGCATGCCTGGGGGAGGGATGGGAGGTGGATTCACGGAGCTCCGCTCCACAGGATCCATGGCACTCGTGGAGGGCTTGCGCGCCCTACACAAGCACCTTTACCTTACCGCCGACCTTTTGTTTGGTGGTAAAGTGAGTAGCCCCATTGCAGGGCTGCTTACCTTACTCGGAGGAAGGGGACAAACATCCCCTTCTCCAGAGGCACCTGCCACGGTAGCGTGGGAGGTGCAGGATTTGGCGGCGGCCCTCCTCGGTGCCACCGAGCCTGTGCATCTCGGGCAGTTCGGATTGGGCTGTGAGTTGGGAGGCCCTGGAAAAATATTCTCAGATTGGGCTGAAAAAAATTGAAAGCGTCCTCTGCAAAAGTGGCCCCTTTTCTATCTGTTCCTTTGTGCTCTTGTAAAACTACATCAAGATATAAAGATACATATAACCCCCCAATATTTTTTTTCCTTTTAAATTGTTATTTTGTCATTCTGTAATGCTAAAACAGTTGAGTTTTGTAATCTGTGTTTTCTAAGATCTGAAATCAGAGGTGGCTTTCTCCCTTCCCCTCCCCCCATTTTTCTTAAACCATTTATCAGTAGACAGGTGACTAATTTTGCTTGCTTTTTTTGGTTGCTTTTTTGTTGTTTAATTTTGCTTGCTTTTTTGTTTTTATAGACTAATAGCCTTCAGAATTTATTTGTAAGACTGTTAACATTTCCTAGCATTAGGGTAGTGTTAAAAAAAAATTCCAAGACCTTGTTTACATCAAAGTAGAGGGTGCCTTGGGCTGCAAGCCTAAGCACACTTGAAAGTATGCACCGTTGAACAAAATGGGACTTACTTCTTAGTATACTTGCAAAGGCTTGTGCTATTGGTTCCTCTTAGCAGATTTGTACCCTTGACTGACTTTACTGACCTCTTACCTGCCTGCTCTAACACATAGAGGGAAATTGTAATGGTGAAATGTGTAGATTTTACCTTAAAGTGGTAGCAAGAGCATCTCCTTCTCTGACCATTCAATTTCCTCATGTAATATTCTGTCACATTTTCATAAGCGCCACTGACAATAACAGTACTATGTTCATGTCACGGGAGCCCTCCAAGTGATAAATTGTCATGGTAATAGAATTATTTATTAAAAGAATAGGGAGGCATTTTACAAAAGTGGAAAAGACAGCGATGACATGTGTGATTAGTCTGTTTTCAAAAACAGCAATTGTGCTCTGCAGGACACATCCTGTCGCCATCTGATGAGCCACAGTCATTAAATGCAAGTCACAATCTGAAGATTTATGGGCAACGGAACTCCAAGACATAAGCATCCATGACAATGCTATTGTTACTTCCTCTGTGGCATCAGATAGCCTCCAGTGGAGATAAGTTATATCAGCAGGGATGAATTGGTGCTAAGGTGTTAAAAAGTACTTTTTCTTTGTGTGCGTGCGCGTGTTCTATTACTTTCAAATAAATAATTGTAGATGTCTGTTCTTGTAAATGAAATATGATGTAAGGAATATACGTGCACGAAATGAGTGTAGAGATGCATTTAAAAAGTATTTTCTGAGGCTGGAAGGATAGCCTCAGACATGAGCTTATTTTAGTGTTGATTCACATTTTGCATTCTTTAAATGCAGGAGTAACTCTCCACTGTCTGCATTCATGGGGAACGTTTTGACATGGGAAATATAAAAGATGACATTCACAAACAGATCCAGCATATCAGAAAATCATTTTTAGAATTTCAATATCACGGGTCGGTTTGGGGTGTAAACCATGAGCTTGACTTCTCTTATTATGTGTTTTCCATTTTTAAATGCAAAGGGATGGTCACATCTGCACATTCCTGAAGGTATACGCCAAGAAACCTACACACTTCTTTAAGATTTAAAAGTATTACAGCTTCATCCTGCCCTTTGTTAAAGCATTCACGGTCTCCATTTTATCCTTGTAACAACCCTGTGAGGCAGGTTGGACTAAGACAGCAGTCTCCAAACCATGGATTGCTGCATGCAAAAAAAGTTATCTGGGCATGGCATGGTATTTTCTGTCCATGCCACAGCTGCCTTTCTTATCACCCGATCTTCCTTGCGCCTCAGCCCCCCCAGGAAATCAGGGCACAGAGGTGTCTAGGGCAGCAGACATTGCAAGAAGCTGCCCAGTACAAGGCTGTGGGAAGACAGGTGGCTGCAGCATGGAACGGAAAGCACCGCACTGCAGCTTTTTCTGCACGTCAGATCCAACCCGGTGGCTGGGATTTGGTGCCTACTGGACTAAGAGATAGTGAGGGATCCAGAGTTACCCAGTGAGGCTCATGGCTCTGATGGGACTTGCCCTGGTCTGACCACTATATCAAACCACTTACCAGTGGCATAGCTAATGATCATATAGCTCGGTGCCAAGCTCAAAACGTTGCCCCAGAAGTGATGACAGAACCGGAAGTGACGTCATGCCTGGGCTTTTTAAAAAGTGAAAATTGGGAAGAACCACCCTTCTCCACCCAGCAGCTCACCACCCACTTGCTCAGCTGCCTCCCCCCAGTTAGTGGCATAGCTAACACATCTATCTGCTACCTGAGGTCAAAGAAGATTTGTAGGCCCCCCCCAGACAAAATCAAATTTAATTGAATAAATAAAAAGTGAGCCCCTGATTGGTTCAAGACACTGTGCTGGGGTGAAGAGGGATGGTTATTCTCTTGTTATTTAGCAGGTTCTTTTGTTGGCATCCTTCAGTCTCGGAAGACTATGGTGTCACACTCTGACACCATGGTGGTTCTGGAACAGAGTGTCCTCTCCAGTGCGCAAAGCCTGGGTAAAGTAGGTATGGAGGATAGGCTGTTACCCATGCAGCAAATCCCCCCTCTCCACGTTGCTGAAATGGTCCAATGGAAAGGCAGAGGCCAATACGGTTGGTTCCAGCGGCATTGCAGGAGTTGCCAGAATGTGACTGTGTTCAGCCATGAACTGCCTGCTAAAGGTTATTTAGCAGGTTATTCCCTGCTAAATATAAGAGGGGCACCACTTGAAAAAGTACATTTTTACCTAGTTAGCAGGGGTAACTGTATTATGATACATGGAAATGAGAGTTGACTCATATTAACACCTTATTGGGTGTTATTACACCCAATATTAATACCCATATTAACACCTACCCCTGCTAATTGGGTAAGAGGCACTTTTTCAAGTGGCAGCCCCTTTTTTTTAGCAGGGAGAAAGTAACTGGCCCACCTCACCCCAGCACTGTCTGTTCTAGTGGCTGTCTGCTGGTATTCATTTGCATCTTTTTAGATTGTGAGCCCTTTTGGGACAGGGAGCCATTTAGTTATTTGATTTTTCTCTGTAAACCGCTTTATGAACTTTCAGTTGATAAGCGGTATATAAATACTGTTAATAATAATAATAATTATTATTATTATTATTATTATTGGTTTCATGCTGTATCATGATAACATGTTCTTGCAACATGTCAGTAACATAATAACATGTCATTGGCTCTCAGAACAATCAGTCTCATTGGTCAGTTTTGAGTTAAGCAAATCCACTTTTTGTTCCATAAGTTTTGTTTTCATTTTCTGGTTAATTTGCCATAACTTTTGATAGAATACAGATATTCCAATGCAGTTTGTTTCATTGCATTCAGCATAAAATTACATTTCCAATGATATATAACATGATGGTATTATTCATACATACCAAGATTTTCACAATTTTGGTCACTATTGTCAAGTTCAGCTTGTTGTCCCCCCCAAGCTCAATGCCCAGTGCAACTGCTACCCCCTGAGCCCCCTTAACTACACCACTGCCACTTACTGAAAAATAGGTGTACGTAACAGTCCAATCCTATTTTGTGCTGGAACAAGCAAGCCAGCTGGCCTGTGCTGTATCCAGCCCAGGATAGGAGGTGGATCCTGCACAACCTGGAATAAGGGAATTTATTTTCTTTTACCCCATGTTGCATGGTAGCCACCTCAATGGGGCTGCTTGGCTGTGCACTCATAGAAATGGGCTATCTCCACACTCTGGGTTATGGTCCCCTTATTCCCACATCCATACATATACAGCTGGGGATTACCTTTCTGAGCAGAGCAGAGCAAGGATGAAAAGACAGTCCTGTCTGAAGAAGGCAGCCATGTGAAAAGACACACAGAAGTCTCTCCTTGACAAGGTTGGCATCCATGTGGGGGCATTCATCAGCTGGGAGGAACCCTTTTGTCAAGGAAGAGACTTAGATGAGTCACATGAGGAGCTAGTAACTTGTGAGACCCTGAGACATGGTTATCTGAAGGACTGGATGTTTGGTGACTTCAAATATCTGACTTTGAAAATACACTATTGGGAATATTCTCAAGTCCGTGGTTAGGTGACTGGAGTTTCAATGACATTAGAGGTTTGTCAGATGACATGGCCTATTTTTAAGTGTGGAGGATAGTGGAAATTACACTGGAGCATTTAGCTGAGCTTTGTTTAAAAATATAAAACTCACCACAACAAATTCCTCAAGGAGGCTCCCTAAGGTGCATGATTTCACACTGGATGTAGCAACTAGCATTTTTCTGCACTTAAAGCAGAAAAAAAAAATGCTTTAAAATGAAGTCTGGCCATTAATTGGGACAAGTGATCTTTACTTATAAGGTTATCCCTGCTGCGAGACCCTTTGCAGCAGATTAACTTTCACATCTGCTTCAACAAAAAACAAAAAAAAAAAGCTAATAAGAAGCCCAACAGCCTTGCTCTTTGAAAAGTGCTGCTGCAGTAAGGATGCTACTCTTGAAGACACCTTTTATTTTTTGCAGGAATTCAGCCTATGAAAGTGTATGGGAACAAACAAGCAGGGATAGCAGTGCTTCTTAAACTTTTTGAAGTCAAAAAGGGGTTTCTCTACCTTGGGGGGGCCCCTCCCAACTCAGGACCAACTATTTCTTCTACTGATGAGCATGCAGACATCTTTGTACAAAACTCTGTGCATAACATCTGCTGAAATGCACATGTGCAGATCTGTGGACTGGGGTGTTATCCCAACTCTGACAGTAGAAAGAGAATAGAATATGGCCTTCCATCCTCAGAGAATACTCTACCCCTGGGGGCTGGGGATAAGAATAGGCCTTCCGTTTGGCTGTACTTGTCGTAAAAGGTGACTAAACAGCCACCGGGTAGATGGGACTTGTCAGCCTGGGAAAGCAGCTCATCTGAGAGAAGGAAAACTCTGATCCCAAACCTCCACTGCCTTGTGGCTACATCCAGTTATGGAAAGGCTTCAGGAGTCAACCTCGAGGCAAAATCCGGAGCCGGAGTCCCTGAGGCAGTTCATGGCTGAACACAGTCATGTTCTGGCAACTCCTGTGACCCCGCTGGAACCAACCGTATTGGCTTCTGCCTTTCCATTGGACCATTTCAACGACGTGGAGAGGGGGGATTTGCTGCATGGGTAACAGTCTATCCTCCATATCTACTTTATCCAGGCTTCGCGCACTGGAGAGAACACTGTTCCAGAACCACTATTCAGAGCATGATACCATAGTCTTCCAAGAGTGAAGGATGCCAACTGACTGACTCAGAGAATTGTTATGAGAATGAAGCTGCTTCTCTGAACTCTCTCTGGGGTAGCGGAACAGTGATGGTGCCTCTGTATGCTGACGGCACATCTGTCAGTGTAGGGTGCATCTGTACACTGATTATGTACACCAATTGTAAAAAGACTGAATGTAACATTTGACTACTTCAAATTGGCAACTTCAGCCTATAAAGATGTAAAGCCATCTACACAATTACAGGAGCCATATAGCCTGGACAATCTGTACAGCAAGCTTTCTCCTTACAACCTTGATTCCCAAGAATCACCAGGCACCAACCTTGCACAGGGATACTTTCCATACCAATGGCTGTCCAGTGCAGCACAAAAACCAGACCTAATGCAGCTGCCATGCAAACACAAATACCGTGTAAAGGCCCGATCCTATGCTGACTATGACGGGTGGAATGGGCACATGAACAGTTGCAAACATGCCATATAGCATGTTGCAACTGCACATAGGCAGTGCTGCCAGCAGGCCACCACCCCCTGGAGCATTGCTCACCAACTAGAGGTAAGAGCACTGCCAGGCAGTGGGGAGGCATGGGGAGGATGGAATGAGGGCAGGAGGGGGTGTTTCTGTGTGGCGGAAGGCAGCCCAGGGATGGTTCAGGCCCAGAAAGGGAGCGGAGGTAGCTACCACCACATCCTGTCCACATGTCTGAAAGCCCTACATAGGCTACTTGAATCTGCACCTGAAATTTCACTGGTGCAGATCTTAGTAGACCCATAGGGTCTGCATGGCCCCGACATGGAGTAAGGGAACTATTGTTCTGTTATCTCAAGGAGACCTCCGGCTGGCTTATTGGCCCTGTGGGATACAGCAGTGGCCATTTTGGCACTGCTGTACCACATTGTGGACCAGCAGCAGAGGGCTGTAAGTTACTGTTCCAATTTAGTCTCAGTTTAGTCTCAATTTAGTCTTGAGTTCCACGTTCTTCACTGACATGTGCCAATCATTTTTATTTATTTCTTACTACAAACCTCTTGCTGCATTAAAACAAAAATGCTGTAAATTACACTTTCATGACATAACCATTTTTTGTAAACCAACAAAGGATTCAAGTGAACTTACACTTCAGAACTTGCTCCCGTTGTGGAAGGGATTGTCACTCCCGGATTGGCCTTTTCAGCCACACTAGATGCTGTGCCAGAACCACCATTCAGAGCGCGATACCATAGTCTTTCGAGACTGAAGGTTGCCAATACAATATACACTTCAGAAAAGGAAAACACTGACAGTCTATATTTTTGCTCTGGTTGGCCTTTCCAATTTGCGAATGACCCCCACACTGCATAAATATTGCAAGTTGCTTAAATGGAGGAATGAAATTCTCTGTGTATTTTTCTCCTGCTCACACTTAAAGAGCCCGCAGAGACCCTTCCATTTCCTTTTCCAACTCTGTGAATAAAGTAACTTGTATTCCATCAGGTGCTGCAAGAAAGAAATATTGGTTTTGTTTTCACTTCTTTGCCTTTCAAGCCCTAAAACATGCAATTCTACAGTCCTCCAATAATATTTTCAGCAAGATCTATATGCATCGGGGAAGTCCAAGTAAATGAAAGTTTTCTTAAGAGTCGCTGAAGGTGGAATATGACAGTCAATTTAAAAGGAACATGAATGTCAGTGTTCTGTAACAGCCACAGGCATAAATGAAAGAAAACAAATCTTGATTCTCACCCTCAAAGATGCCAAGACTAGAAAATATACTTTAAGCCCAATCCTTCTGTGGCAATTGTAACAGAATATACAGTATAGGATAGTAGCTTCTGAGGTGGAAGATTCATCAAGGCATGTATTTATTTTGCTTGTTGATAGTTCCAGGTTCAGTTCCTCATGTCTCCAATTAGAGCCACAAGTAACAAGGTTGCAATAAGGACCAGGAATGGAGGCATGGTGGCTCCGTGGTTAAAGACACTGGACTGTCGGCTGGAAGGTCGGCAGCCCAGGAGTTCAAGACCCCGGTGCTATGGAACAGGGTGAGCTCCTGTTATTTCCCTCAGCTCCTGCCAACCTAGCAGTTTGAAAGCATGTAAATGCAAGTAGGTAAATAGGTACCACTTTGGTTGGAAGGTAACAGCGTTCTGTGCGCTTCAGCGTTTAGTCTTGCTGGCCACATGACCACAGAAGATGTCCTCAGACAATGCTGGCTCCCTTAGGTTGGAGACAGAGATGAATATCGTCTCCTAGAGTTGAACATGACTGTGAAGAGGAAACCTTTACCTAGGACCAAGTAGCACTCTTGGATACCTGCCAAGTGTCTCCATCACCACAGTATCCTCTCTCTTCTCCCATCCAGAAATGAAAGCTTGCCCCAAGATGCTTCTTTATCATCACAAGTCCCATTTTTGGTTAGGAGGAGAGAGAAGACGCAATGATGGAGCAAGTATTGCCGCTGAAAGAATCATTCAATTGCTGTCATTGTCGCTAAGTGCCCCTTCTGAAATGATAGAGCATACCTGAAGAGGCCTCTGGGTAAGCTCCCACTTCAAGATAGAAAAGGAGAGAGGAAGAAGTGGAGGTAGTGGCAGTGGAAATGATAAAAAAAAAATCTCTTGGCCAGGACAGTTGCCACTGCCTCGGAGGAAAATCTTCCTGTCCCATTTCAGGATAGGAAGGGAGACAGGAGAAGAAGGTGATGGAATATAACTATTTCATAGTTGTTTTAGCCCTCCTGTAATTGGGGAAGGGACTGATGGGCAAGGAGGAAAGAGGAAAAAAGAGGAAGGGGGCATGGAGAAGAAGCTTCCTGCAGTCGATGGTGACAGAAACAAATCCCAACCTGCCCTCAACTATGACAAGGCAAGCCCCTTGGAAGGGCTACATAAGAGGGGGCCCACTGGCACAATATCCAACACTCCTTGAACTAACCCTGGGGCTTTTGAACAAGACTTCTGGGAAACTGTGTCCAATCAGGGTAGACAACATTGGGGTTGATGAACCATTGATCTGATTCAGTATAAAGCTTGACATCCTAATACATGAACAACCTTCTTATCTCAGTATATTAATCTTGAACCTGAATGGTGGTTCAGATGGCTTTTGGCACCAGGACTTAATGTAACCCCAGAACGTTGTTCAGGAATTTTTTACAGATTTCTGAAACAAACGCTTGTTCACCAGAGACCATGAAGCTTCTTACTGTACCCTCATCTCCTTTCACTACTAATTGAAGATACATTGGTACGGCTGCTGACAGAATACAAATACATTTTGGAAGCTTAAGACAAACTTTCATCTGAGCTTTTTTTTCAATGATAAACCAACAGGAGTATTGCCCTTTAAAATAATCTGGATATTATGGATCCCAGATTGCATCACCTTGCTTGTTGGCTTTCAAGAAGAGATCGGCTGATTTCAGATGATAAAAGCTTAAACAGAATACTTAACTCTCATTCAATTTAGCCTTCTCCAGACATTTCTAATTTGTGTGGGGGGGAAAATGCATGAAGGGCCCCCAGGTTCATGCCGTGCTCTCCCACCCCTGCCATTAACACTCATGTTTTGTCTGATTACAAAGATAAATACTGAACATGGGGAGAGTTTCTCCTGATGATCACCAGCTTGAAACATTCCATGCTTAGCATTTATCACTGCAGAGAAATACTGAGTGAAAAGAGGGTAGGTACAGAGCTAAAAGTGAGTGTTATTAGATAAGAGGCACTTTTCAAGTGAGTGCTCCTCTTTTATTTAGTGGGGTTTGTAACTGGCCCTCCTTACTCCAGCAGCATCTTTTTTAGTGGCTGACTGCTGGTGTTATTTGGTATCTTTTCAGATTGTGAGCCCTTACATTGGGACAGGGAGCCTTCAGTTATCTGATTTTCTCTGTAAACTGCTTTGTGAACTTTCTGTTCAAAAGTGGTTTATAAATACAGGTATAACCTAATTATCCACGGATTTTTCACCTTTTATCTCAATGCAATAAGAAGGGCCCTTTAAATTAAAGGAAAAAAGTCATTTAACAATAGCCTCATTAATGCAAGAGAGGGCAGCCAGCTCACAATCCATCAATCATTCTCTCTCTAGGCACTTAGAACAGCTTCACTCCAAGGCAAGCAATCTCTTCCTTCCCCCTGAGCACATGAAAGAATGATAATCACTTTGCATTCTTTCCCAGCACTGAGGTCTGGGTGAAGGGAGGAGTCACTAGCTCGGAGTGAAGACTTTCTAAGCACCTGGAGAAAGACTGATTGATGGATTGTCTGCCTAATGACTCTGTCTTACATCACAAAGCTTCAGCAAGGCTGTTTTTAAATTATCTAGCAAAGGGACATTGTTTCTTAAGTGAATTTGCTTTAATGTGATTTTTGTGATCCACGTGAGATCTGGGAACAGAACCCTTGCAAATACCAAGACTCAACCTGTACTGTTAGTAATAGTTATTATTATTATTTGCAGGAACCAGACTAGTGCGACACATTCCCAGGTGCTCTGCACGCAGATTGGCAACAGCTAAAGAGGGGTGTTTTTTTTTACTTTTCCTATTTACAGTTTCTCATACCTTTATTTCATTGTTTTATCATCTTTTTTTGTTTGTTTTGTTTTTTGTTTTAGGGCCTATCCTTGTTATTCATTGAAGAGCGGGGTGGGAGGGATGACATGTACACTGTTCTTAATTATATACGACAATATTTTTCTTGTTAATTTATGTTAAACTGTATTACACTAAGCAGCGACAGATAGACACTGGTCTAGTCCTTTCCAAATTATACCAGTTCAGTGCTAGTCTTTTCTCTGCTACTTCCCATATCCTCACCATATTCATTTTGCTTCTGTCCAATAGACAGATCAATTTTGAAGGAAGCTTTCTTCATTTTTCTTTCATCACTTCCACTTAATTGGTCCTTTTCTATGGAATGTATTTTAAGCCTTAAATATAATCAAAAGTCATGTTACATTGGGGTGGTGTTATGAATTATAACAAAGTAATCTCATCGTTACCCGAAGTATCGGCGATCAGTTTGCTAATTGACACAAAGACCGCCTAGAAGAAGAATTTCCCCAGAAGAAGCTTAGAAATCTGCTTAGCTTCAAAGGGTGAAGCAGACCATAACAGTAAAATAGAGTCAGGGACTCTTTTTTTTCAGCTGCATCCCAATAAGGCAGCAGGGATATTAATAGTAAAGTCTCAGCAGAAAAAATGTTCACAGCTCCATGCTGGTGATTTAGGGTTTGTCAAGGACTTTGGAGACATTTTAATCTAGCAGGAACAGAAGGTTGAAAAATAAAAAAAGTTTATGATTTGGTAGGAAATTCCTCAGTGCTAAGACATTGAGCCTGACTTGACTGCTAATGTACTGGGAGAGGAGGAATCATTGGTGCTGGCATGCTGGTGACAGTAGATGCCAAAGACAGAAGGGGCAGAAGGGCCCTCCTCATTGAACCTGGTTCATGGAAAACAAATGAGAGTGAATTACTGTGCTCACTCCCCACGTATGCACTCTTGGCTCCTTGCCATTGCCACAGATGGTGTGTGCTTTTCTGGAGTGAGAAGCAAATTGCCGAGAATACTGACGTAGATCCTAACAAATCACATGAATATCAAATCCTGCTGCATAGGCAATCTATATTTAACATGACCTGAGGAAGGGAAAATGAAAAGTTGATTGCCAACGACTTCAAAGCATAAATAAGCATAAATTTACTGTCAGGTGATTAATAAAATTAAACCCTGAACTAATGACTAGCCTTTATTAGTAGGCTACCCCCCAATTGGCCACCAACTCAATGGGAGAATCAGTAGTTGACTGGATTGGGTCACGATCCGTGAAGTGGACACTGTCACCTGATCATTCTGAATTGGAATAGAACCTATCTCTCACTCTTCCTAGTTTCACATTGGATCTCTCAGGAATGGCTGAGCTTGGGTGTTCTACAGGCTTTATATGAGGTAGGAAGGCACAAGTAAGTCTTTCACGCAATAAGATTTGTTCTTGCAGCTTAAAGACAACCCCATAATGTAAAGTCATGCTTTTGTAC
The DNA here is from genome assembly GCF_035046505.1 of Tiliqua scincoides. Lineage (NCBI taxonomy): Eukaryota > Metazoa > Chordata > Lepidosauria > Squamata > Scincidae > Tiliqua > Tiliqua scincoides. The sequence continues at coordinate 89,046,303 of NC_089823.1, forward strand.
CAGCAGATAGAACTTGTCTTATTTTCAGCACAATTCTATGAACATCTAACCAGAAGTAGGCCCCACTGAGTTCAATGGGACTTATTCTCATGTTAGTGTGTATAGCAGGGATGCTCACACTTTTTTGGCTCAAGAGTTACTTTGAAACCCAGCAAGGCCCAGAGATCTACCAGAGTTTTTTTTACAATGTTCACGCCATCATAACATATAACATTTATGTGTACAATGTATGTTGGTGTACCTTGAGCCCCACTGAGTATAACAGGACTTACTCCTGAGTAGACATGCCTAGGATTAGGCTGTGAGGCTGCAATCCTAGCCACACTTACCTGGGAGTAAGCCCCATTGAGTACAATGGGCCTTACTCCCAGTGTTTCCTCCCAGAGGCACCTGAAAGGGGGGGGTCGGCACTCCGCGATCTACTCATATTGCCTCGTGATCTACCGGTAGATCGCGATCCACCTATTGAGCACCCCTGGTGTTTAGGATTGCTGCCTTTGTAAGGTAAGGGGAAGACTTTTAATGGTCACCACAGGTTATGGTGAGAAGCAGGGCAACCCCTTTTTGCTGCCTGTAGCATTCAAGGCATGCCATGCTATGGGCCCAGACTGAGAGGCAGTTAGTCTTCCAGTGAGCAGCTGTCAAGTGCAACTCTTTCTCTTTGTTGTTATAATTGTTACCAATGAGAAGGTGGTACATGAGATAGTTGTTTATTTTGGTAGGCTTTACTTTCCTTGATGTCCCATTTTTCCTTTCTCATCTCCTTCATCCTAAAAATAATATCCATTCAGTGCTTTTATAGTAAAATCCATTTGCCTGCAAATGCTTTGATCAGCGAGTCATACAATTAGGATACCATTCAATTCATTACCTAAGTAATTACTTCCATTGATGTCAGTTAGTAATCCATAAGCAATAGTGAGGCAAAGCTTTTTGTGCATTCTAATCCTATTCTTCCAAATCCCTAGTGTGCTTCTGAGCATCTTGGAAGACTGGCCTACATACTGGCTACAACTTTGCTCATGTCTGTTTGCTAGTATTAACCTGTTTGCTCAAAATTCAAGCTATTGCAAAGGTTTCCCCAACTACACGCCCATATTCCTATCACACCTCAGTTATTGACCTCTGGAATGGATAGCACAGCCACTTGGTGTAATTGGCACTTCACTCTGAACATCTTGACTGTGTCAATCCTCAGAGAGGATTCTCCTTCTAAATTACAGGGAATCCTGGATACTTGTGCTTCACTCTCCGCCTCTGACATCATAGAGCTGAAATGATAAGGGGTGGGTGTTTTGTTTTTGGTCCCCCTTGCTATGTGTTTTATAAGGGGTCACTGTCATACATGATCAAGTGATCGGAGGCAGAGGCTGTTGAAGACCTGGTCCTGGACAATGTACAGAAAGACACACACACTCCATAAATGGCTAGAAATCTGTGTATCATGACGTCCTCCCATAAGCTTTCAGAGAGAAATAATTGGAGTAGAAACATTCACTGGCAAGTCCATTTGGAAACACAAAACAACTCTTTCTCATGATCCTAAACATTTCAGGCTCAATCACCCAGCATGCTTGCACCTAAGATCTTCCAAATTAGGGCCTATTCATGCCATAATTTCCAAACTGTGTGCTCAGTCACACTAGTGTGCAGTGAAACAACAGCTTTTAAGGAAAAAAAATTAAACTGAAACTTCTTGGGAGCTAATCCCCCCACCCCACACACACACATAAAGAGGCTGCCTGTTGCCACTCTGAAGGATTTCTTGCTTTGTTTTTCCCCTTCTTCATTCAACTTCTGCTGGGGGCATGTAATTCTGCTACATCCCTATATTGGATGTGCTTGGATCAGTCAATCATTCCTACCACAGAGACACAGAAGAATTACCTGCCCTTGGATATTGCCCTGGATTGACTGGGTCAATTTGTGTTCTGGTCACGATAAGGAAACCGGATTTCTTGACGTGCTGAATGACTGTGGCTTAGATCAGCTAGTCAAGGAGCCCACCAGAGGACAGGTGACTCTGGATTTAATTTTGTGCGGTACGCAGGACCTGGTTAGAGATGTAAACGTTACTGAGCCATTGGGGAACAGTGATCATGCTGCGATCCGTTTTGATGTGCACGTTGGGGGAAGAATACCAAGCAAATCTCTAACAAAAACCCTTGACTTCCGACGGGCGGACTTCCCTCAAATGAGGAGGCTGGTTAGAAGGAGGTTGAAAGGGAGGGTAAAAAGAGTCCAGTCTCTCCAGAGTGCATGGAGGCTGCTTAAAACAACAGTAATAGAGGCCCAGCAGAGGTGTATACCGCAAAGAAAGAAGGGTTCCACTAAATCCAGGAGAGTGCCCGCATGGCTAACCAGCCAAGTTAGAGAGGCTGTGAAGGGCAAGGAAGCTTCCTTCCGTAAATGGAAGTCTTGCCCTAATGAAGAGAATAAAAAGGAACATAAACTGTGGCAAAAGAAATGTAAGAAGGTGATAGGGGAGGCCAAGCGAGACTATGAGGAACGCATGGCCAGCAACATTAAGGGGAATAATAAAAGCTTCTTCAAATATGTTAGAAGCAGGAAACCCGCCAGAGAAGCGGTTGGCCCTCTGGATGGTGAGGGAGGGAAAGGGGAGATAAAAGGAGACTTAGAGATGGCAGAGAAATTAAATGAGTTCTTTGCATCTGTCTTCACGGCAGAAGACCTCGGGCAGATACCGCTGCCCGAACGGCCCCTCCTGACCAAGGAGTTAAGTCAGATAGAGGTTAAAAGAGAAGATGTTTCAGACCTCATTGATAAATTAAAGATCAATAAGTCACCGGGCCCTGATGGCATACACCCAAGGGTTATTAAGGAATTGAAGAATGAAGTTGCAGATCTCTTGACTAAGGTATGCAACTTGTCCCTCAAAACAGCCACGGTACCAGAAGATTGGAGGATAGCAAATGTCACGCCTATTTTTAAAAAGGGAAAGAGGGGGGACCCGGGAAACTATAGGCCGGTCAGCCTAACATCCATACCAGGTAAGATGGTGGAATGCCTCATCAAAGATAGGATCTCAAAACACATAGACGAACAGGCCTTGCTGAGGGAGAGTCAGCATGGCTTCTGTAAGGGTAAGTCTTGCCTCACCAACCTTATAGAATTCTTTGAAAAGGTCAACAGGCATGTGGATGCGGGAGAACCCGTGGACATTATATATCTGGACTTTCAGAAGGCATTTGACACGGTCCCTCACCAAAGGCTACTGAAAAAACTCCACAGTCAGGGAATTAGAGGACAGGTCCTCTCGTGGATTGAAAACTGGTTGGAGGCCAGGAAGCAGAGAGTGGGTGTCAATGGGCAATTTTCACAATGGAGAGAGGTGAAAAGTGGTGTGCCCCAAGGATCTGTCCTGGGACCGGTGCTTTTCAACCTCTTCATAAATGACCTGGAGACAGGGTTGAGCAGTGAAGTGGCTAAGTTTGCAGACGACACCAAACTTTTCCGAGTGGTAAAGACCAGAAGTGATTGTGAGGAGCTCCAGAAGGATCTCTCCAGACTGGCAGAATGGGCAGCAAAATGGCAGATGCGCTTCAATGTCAGTAAGTGTAAAGTCATGCACATTGGGGCAAAAAATCAAAACTTTAGATATAGGCTGATGGGTTCTGAGCTGTCTGTGACAGATCAGGAGAGAGATCTTGGGGTGGTGGTGGACAGGTCGATGAAAGTGTCGACCCAATGTGCGGCGGCAGTGAAGAAGGCCAATTCTATGCTTGGGATCATTAGGAAGGGTATTGAGAACAAAACGGCTAATATTATAATGCCGTTGTACAAATCGATGGTAAGGCCACACCTGGAGTATTGTGTCCAGTTCTGGTCGCCGCATCTCAAAAAAGACATAGTGGAAATGGAAAAGGTGCAAAGAGAGCGACTAAGCTGATTACGGGGCTGGGGCACCTTCCTTATGAGGAAAGGCTACGGCGTTTGGGCCTCTTCAGCCTAGAAAAGAGACGCTTGAGGGGGGACATGATTGAGACATACAAAATTATGCAGGGGATGGACAGAGTGGATAGGGAGATGCTCTTTACACTCTCACATAATACCAGAACCAGGGGACATCCACTAAAATTGAGTGTTGGGCGGGTTAGGACAGACAAAAGAAAATATTTCTTTACTCAGCGCGTGGTCGGTCTGTGGAACTCCTTGCCACAGGATGTGGTGCTGGCGTCTAGCCTAGACGCCTTTAAAAGGGGATTGGACGAGTTTCTGGAGGAAAAATCCATTATGGGGTACAAGCCATGATGTGTATGCGCAACCTCCTGATTTTAGGAATGGGTTAAGTCAGAATGCCAGATGTAGGGGAGAGCACCAGGACGAGGTCTCTTGTTATCTGGTGTGCTCCCTGGGGCATTTGGTGGGCCGCTGTGAGATACAGGAAGCTGGACTAGATGGGCCTATGGCCTGATCCAGTGGGGCTGTTCTTATGTTCTTATGTTCTTATGATTATTCATGCAGAAACACTGGTAGGTAGGGGCAAAACCCTTTTTGAGGGTAAATAATGCTTACCCTTACATACTTCAAAAGTAAACCTTTTTGGGGGTGTAAGAGTGAAGTGGCCACAAATGTTAGTTCAGGGGGAAAAAGAGACTGCAGCAGCTTTCAGAAGTTTGGGCAACAGTGGTCTAATTTATATCATTTTCCCTTATCCAAGCTATCCCTTGACAAGCAATTACTGACCCAGGCAGTGGGCCAGGCTACATAGCCTCTATAATAGACTTGCATGCTTTAAATCTTGGCTATAAAAGACAGAAGGTGAGATACATTTCAGAATCCAAACTGAATCAAGGCTTGGAGGACCAGGAGTTTAGATTACCTGAGCTGTTCCAGAGCCTTCCTTCCTCCTAGCTAAACATTGGTAATTAGAAGCAAAAAGGATCCAAGAACAAAGTATCCATTTTCTAGAACTGCTTATAAAAACAGACTCAAGTCAACTGCCCTCCTAGCTCCAGGAAAGAAATCTCAAAGGTAGATACTTGAAATCTGAACTAATTATCCAAGAATACATTTTTGTGGCTCAACCAGGTATTTCTAATGGGGTGGGGGGTTGTTCCTTAATTAAGTCTCCAGTGAAAATAGAAGGCTTTTCCCCCCTTCCTGTTAACTGGAGTCGCTCAAGCTGATGTTGAAGTACTTGCACCTGCAAGCTGTATTTTGTCCTAGAAAGCAAAAAGTCAGCTAATTGGTGCCAACTGTTTGCTGGAGAATTATTGAATTTCCTTCCCATTGAAAGAGCGCTATAGAAATGTTCCCAAGGCAGAGTAGCTAAGTCCCGATATAAATCATTGCCTCTGTTAGTTAACTGATATATTTTTTTGGCTAAAGAGCCAACATCTATGTTGGTGATTTTTCCTTTTGCAGTGTTGTATGAAAATTGTATATACGGTGCAAGAAGAAAATGTTAGACCTGATGGTAACAGTGTTGCTAGTCCCCAAAGGCAGGTAAGGTGCTTATTATCACCAAAGCAAAGAAAGACTGTAAAGGCCATTTTCACAAGTGCCTTTAAAAACTGCTTTGGCATTTCACCTGTCTGTAAACTGTGAAAAAGCTACACTGATTAGTATTTACATTTGACTCTTAAATGGCTAGCTTCTGCTTTCTCTCCATATTAACACATTGCATTAGTGTATATGAGAGATGTTCTTACCATTCCATATTGGCAACCTTCAGTCTCGAAAGACTATGGTATCGCGCTCTGAAAGGTGGTTCTGGCACAGCGTCTAGTGTGGCTGAAAAGGCCAATCCGGGAGTGACAATCCCTTCCACACCGGGAGCAAGTGCAGTCTGTCCCTGGTCTGTCTCCCTGGCTATGGGCCTTCCTTCTTTGCCTCTTAGCCTCAGACTGTTGGCAAAGTGTCTCTTCAAACTGGGAAAGGCCATGCTGCACAGCCTGCCTCCAAGCGGGCCGCTCAGAGGCCAGGGTTTCCCACTTGTTGAGGTCCATCCCTAAGGCCTTCAGATCCCTCTTGCAGATGTCCTTGTATCGCAGCTGTGGTCTACCTGTAGGGCGCTTTCCTTGCACGAGTTCTCCATAGAGGAGATCCTTTGGGATCCGGCCATCATCCATTCTCACGACATGACCAAGCCAACGCAGGCGTCTCTGTTTCAGCAGTGAATACATGCTAGGGATTCCAGCACGTTCCAGGACTGTGTTGTTTGGAACTTTGTCCTGCCAGGTGATGCCGAGGATGCGTCGGAGGCAGCGCATGTGGAAAGCGCTCAGTTTCCTCTCCTGTTGTGAGTGAAGAGTCCATGACTCGCTGCAGTACAGAAGTGTACTCAGGACGCAAGCTCTGTAGACCTGGATCTTGGTATGTTCCGTCAGCTTCTTGTTGGACCAGACTCTCTTTGTGAGTCTGGAAAACGTGGTAGCTGCTTTACCGATGCGCCTGTTTAGCTCGGCATCGAGAGAATGAGTGTCGGAGATCGTTGAGCCAAGGTACACAAAGTCATGGACAACCTCCAGTTCATGCTCAGAGATTGTAATGCAGGGAGGTGAGTCCACATCCTGAACCATGACCTGTGTTTTCTTCAGGCTGATTGTCAGTCCAAAATCTTGGCAGGCCTTGCTAAAACGATCCATGAGCTGCTGGAGATCTTTGGCAGAGTGGGTAGTGACAGCTGCATCGTCGGCAAAGAGGAAGTCACGCAGACATTTCAGCTGGACTTTGGATTTTGCTCTCAGTCTGGAGAGGTTGAAGAGCTTTCCGTCTGATCTGGTCCGGAGATAGATGCCTTCTGTTGCAGTTCCAAAGGCCTGCTTCAGCAGGACAGCGAAGAAAATCCCAAACAAGGTTGGTGCAAGAACACAGCCCTGCTTCACTCCGCTTCGGATGTCAAAAGGGTCTGATGTGGAGCCATCGAAGACAACAGTGCCCTTCATGTCCTTGTGGAAGGATCTGATGATGCTGAGGAGCCTGGGTGGACATCCAATCTTGGGGAGAATCTTGAAGAGGCCGTCTCTGCTGACCAGGTCGAAAGCCTTTGTGAGATCTATGAAGGCTATAAAGAGTGGCTGTTGTTGTTCCCTGCATTTCTCCTGCAGTTGTCTAAGGGAGAATACCATATCAGTGGTGGACCTGTTGGCTCGGAATCCACACTGCGATTCTGGATATACGCTCTCTGCAAGTACCTGGAGCCTCTTTAGTACAACTCGGGCAAACAGCTTTCCTACAACGCTAAGGAGAGAGATGCCGCGGTAGTTGTTGCAGTCACCCCTGTCACCTTTGTTCTTGTACAGCGTGATGATGTTAGCATCCCTCATGTCTTGAGGTACTCCGCCTTCTCTCCAGCAGAGACAGAGGATTTCATGCAGCTCAGTGACGATGATCTCTTTGCAGCATTTTAGGACTTCAGCAGGGATGCTGTCTTTTCCAGGTGCCTTGCCAAAGGCAAGGGAGTCCAGGGCCACGTGAAGTTCTTCTAGGGTTGGTTCACTGTCAAGCTCTTCCAGCACAGGCAGGCACTCAATGTTGTTCAGTGCTTCTTCGGTGACTACATTTTCTCTGGAATATAGCTCAGAGTAGTGCTGCACCCAGCGTTCCATCTGCTGCGCCCGATCCTGGATGACCACGCCTGTGGCAGACTTCAGAGGGGCAATTTTCTTCTGTGTTGGACCTAGGGCCTGCTTGATACCATCATACATCCCCTTGATGTTGCCCGTGTCAGCTGCTATCTGTATCTCGGAACAGAGCTGGAGCCAGTAGTCGTTAGCACATCTCCTGGCAGTCTGTTGGACTTTGCTGCGAGCAGTTCGGAGGACCTGCAGGTTGCGCTCACTGGGACAGACCTTGTATGCTGCTTGAGCTCTCCTCTTTTCCTCAATGACTGGTGTCAACTCCTCAGAGTGGGCTTCAAACCAGTCTGCCGCCTTGTTGGTCTTCTTGCCGAATATGGACAAGGCGGTGTTGTAAACGGTATTCTTGAAATGTTCCCATCTGTTGGATGCGTTTGCGTCGGCCGGGCCTGGAAGAGATTCCTCAAGCGCTTGTGCAAATTCCTCCACTTTTCTCTGATCCCGGGTCTTGCTGGTATCAATGCGAGGTCTTCCTTCCTTTTTCGTGTGATACAGTCGCTTTGTTTGCAGTTTCACTCTGCTGCACACCAGGGAGTGGTCAGTGTCGCAGGCAGCACCATGATAACTGGGTGTGATCTTGATGCTGGGAAGGCTGGAGGATCAGGTCGAGCTGGTGCCAGTGCTTTGATCTTGGATGTCTCCAAGAGACTCTATGTTGGGGCTTTGTGTTGAAGAACGTGTTGCTGACACAGAGACCGTGATGACAGCAAAACTCTAGCAGGCGTTGGCCATTTTCGTTCATCCTCCCAGTGCCAAACTGACCTAAGCAAGTGGGCCATGAACTGTTATCAGCACCAACTCTAGCATTGAAATCGCCGAGGATGAACAATGGCTCTTTTACAGGGATTTTCTTGACAGTGGTGGCCAGGTCATCATAGAATTTGTCTTTGGCTTCTGCTGGAGACGACAGAGTCGGTGCATAAGCACTGATGAGAGTGATAGGTCCTGCTGATGACTGGGGCTGCAGGGACAAAATTCTTTCACTTCCCACAGTAGGTGGGATGATGGATTTCAGCAGGGTATTTCTGACCGCAAAGCCAACGCCATGTTCCCTGGTTTCGTTTGGTGGTTTTCCCTGCCAGAAAAATGAGAAATTTCTCTCCTTGACAGATCCGGAATCTGGCAGCCTAGTCTCTTGAAGGGCGACGATGTCCATCTGCAGTCTGCTCAGCTCCATGTCGATGACAGCTGTTTTGCGTGCGTCGTCTATTTCTTGCAGGTCATCAGAGAAGCCAGGTGTCATTGTCCTAACGTTCCAGGTGCCCAGCTTTAGGGCAGTAGTTTTCTGTTTTCTGTTGCATGGTGCAGAGTTGTCGATCCGCTTGTCGGTTTTCACCCTAAACCCCACGCACCCCATGAGGTTAACGGACCGTGGCGAGGCAACACCTTACTGGCTGGGGACTGCCCAGCTTAAGGCGGGCGGTAGCTGCCCAATGAGATGCAATGATCTCTCCCACCGTCGGAAGCAGCCCCTGGCGTCATGCTCTACGCCAATCGAGCAAAGACTTATAACCGGTAAACTGCTGCTTCCCGTGTTGTGCCGACGCCGTATGGCGAAGTTGGAGTGTCCTCTCCAGTGCGCGAAGCCTGGGTAAAGAAGGTATGGAGGATAGGCTGTTACCCATGCAGCAAATCCCCCCTCTCCACGTCGCTGGAATGGTCCAATGGAAAGGCAGAAGCCAATACGGTTGGTTCCAGCGGCGTCGCAGGAGTTGCCAGAACGTGACTGTGTTCAGCCATGAACTGCCTAAGGGACTCCGGCTCCTGATTTTGCCTCGAGGTTGACTCCTGAAGCCTTTTCCAGAACTGGATGTAGCCACAAGGCAGCGGAGGTTTGAGGTCAGAGTTTCCTTCTCTTAGATGAGCTGCCTTCCTAGGCTGACGAGTCCCATCTACCCGGTGGCTGTTTAGTCGCCTCTTACGACAAGTACAGCCAAACTGAGGGCCTATTCTTAGCCCCAGCCCCCAGGGGGTTGGGTCTTACCATTAGGGATGGTTTAGGGGTTGGGTCTTACCATTAGGTCTTACCATTAGGGATGAATGAATCATGCCGTTTTCTTCAGCCTCAGGATTATGTGTTTGGGCTGATTTCAGTGCAACCCCACTGTGGTTTGGTGCCATGTGAACTAGCCTTCAAGGAAATTCAGTGCTCTCTCCCCTCCTCCCTCACTGCAAAGCCCTCCCCCCATTTCTGGCTTGAGGGAAACTAGAGTTTTTTGGATCTATAACCTGTGGTTTGTGCTTGTCCTGCAAATCACTACTAGAAACACAAACCCCAAAAGAAACCACCCTACTGTTCTTTTGTGCATGCTCACATCCCCACAAATCCCCCCATTAAAACCTTGTGCATGCATTAGTGCATGTTTAGCTCACCATTGCTATTGCTGTGCCTGCTGCCTCTTCCTCACCTACCTGGCTGTTTAGGAAAGCAACCAGATGAGCAAAGAGAGGGGAGAAGAGTGGAGGGCAGCAATCTGGAGCCCCATCCTCTTTTTGTTCAAGCCATCCATCCACCACCACCCCTCTTGCTTGCTCTATGTCCAACCTATTCAAGCAAACAAATGCAGCATGACCATCATTTGTTTGAAAAGACAGGAAGGAAAGCAAAGGGGAAGAGGTGGTGGCGGACAGATGGTAAGAAGGGGGGGTTGGGGATTTCTACCACCTTCCTACTTGCCGGCCTTGCTTTCTTGCTGGGTGGACAAGAAGAATAAGATGGAAGAATTTGGCTCTGATGACTCATGGAAGTGAGCAATCAAAACGGGCAGCTTTTTCCTGTAGCTGCACCTCCCGCCACTGTCCTGATCCTCCTCTCGCTCTCAGCAGATGCAGTTCACCACCCACTTCTGAACCCCCACTCAAAGCTGCTGTTTAAGTCAGCCTCATGGCTGGGCCAGCCCAGTATCTGGGTCAGACTCTTAGTAAAAAAGAAATCTACATGTGTAGCACATTCACAGTATATTACTTCCAACATACAGAATAACTCTCCAGAGTTTCCCTCTGTCAGAAGACACTTTATTGTAAAACTTAGGGTGCAATCCAAAGGGGGAGTTGGGCTGGCTCAAGTCCCTTGCACCGGCCCAAGAGTGTTGCAAAAGTGCTGTAAAGCAATTTTGCGCCACTCTGAAGGGAGTTAGGCTGGTGCACGGACATGCACTGGCCTCTTCACGGCCTTGCAGGCCCCAGAGGATAGGTGAGTTGCGCTGGCCGAGGTCGGCCAGCACAGGGATCTGAGGGGGGCATGGGGAGGGCAGGGAGAAGGCAGGAGGGAGGCATTCTGGAAGGGGAGGAGGATGGGCTGCAGGTTTTCCTGGGGCGGGTGGTTGGAGAGTGGGAGGCAGGGCCAGGACCCATCAGTTATGCCAGATTCTGACACCCGTTCCTGGGTGGCACAAAGCAGCCTCTGGCAGCTCCGTTCTACTCAGATCTGCCCCACCTCCTGAGGTGGCTCAGATCCAAGTAGAACCACTGGGGCTGTTGCAGCGCAGCACAGGGAAAGGCAAAGTGATTCCAGTGTTCTAGACCAGGGGTGCCCAATCTCCGGCCCTGGGGCCACTTGCAGCCCTCGAGGACTCCAAATCTGGCCCTCAGGGAGCCCCCACTCTCCAAAGAGATATGGCCCTCCAGACACTTGCTGGAGCCTGCGCTGGCCTGATGCAACTGCTCTCAGCATGATGGCCAACTGTTTGACCTCTCACATGAGCTGTGGGATGAGGGGTCCCTCAGCTGCTTGCTGTTTCACATCTGTGATGCAGCAGCGGCACCAAAAGAAAGGCTGGCCTTGCTTTGTGCAAAGACTTTTATAGGCCTTGAGCTATTGCAAGACATTCATTCATTCATTCATACAAGTTCCATTTCTAATATATTCATTTATGTAAGTTTATTCAAATTTGAAATGAAAATTAATTCTTTTTTTCATGGCCCCCAACACAGTGTCAGAGAGATGATGTGGCCCTCCTGCCAGAAAGTTTGGACACCTCTGTTCTAGACCAGTGTTCCTCTACCTCTACATTCCTCTATGTCTAGACCAGTGTTCCTCAACCAGTGGTACTTGTGCCACCAGTGATACTTGAGGTAGTGTCTGGTGTTACATGCAAGACCCCCAGGACTCTGCCACCTGGCAGCGAGACCAGTAATGCAACGCAGCAAGCAGCAGTAGGAGACTTGGCTCAGCAGGCAGAACTCCAGCGTACGCTTTTTGGAAATTCAAAAAAAGCCCTCCCTTCCACCTTGATCCTCTTACCAGTGTTTGTTGCATTGCGTCTGGTCTCCCAATCTGGATGGTGATGACATCATCACCAGTTACTACTGGTGGTACTTCCAACAGGTGGACCATGCAAAGTGGTACAGCGGGGAACAAACTTTGAGAAACGCCAATCTAGACAAAAGCCATTTTCTAATGAAGGGAAAGCACAAGAAGCCACGCAGTACTGAATCTGTCAGTGCTGCCCAGAACAGAACTGGGAGAACTGATGCCACTGAAACCTCTGGGTTGATATACTGAGGGACTTTGGATGCACCATTTCTCATTCACTTGTTACATCTCTCTGACAGCTGGCCGGTGTGACAGTTCCACAAAAGCCTTTTGGTCACATAGTACACTTGGGCCTATTATGAAAAGTGTGATCTTGGAAGCTGGTGCACTTCTCCAAAGGTGGGTCCTTTGCTTGACATTTTAATTTTTGTTCATTGCAAAAACAGCTAGTAGACAGTTTGATGTTGGGGGGGGGAGAGAGAGAGCGCATGAGCAAGCACAGAAGGATAAATAAAGACAATTTTGGTCTGTGAGCCAGACTGTTATGCTAATTCACGTTCCTGAATTCCTTGACTTGTGGCAGCATCTTGGTTTTTGAAAAAGATACTGGGTTGTGCCTCTGTGCTGTGTAAACTGATGGGGTAAGCATGCTCCTTCCAGCACTTTGTAGTAATGAATATAACCCTGGAGACTAGAAAGAGGTTTGTGCTGTAAACAGCTTTCAAAAATGGGATTGCACTCTACACTTTAATTTTTCATCTGTGGAAGGTTTCAGGTTAATGATTCATACAGAGTCAGGGAACTCTACTGCAGATGTTGAATTTTCAAAGAGCTAATGACCCTTGGGCGCCTGTATTTATACAGTTCTTCTTCCCAAGACTTAGCCAGGTGCCATGTATTTGATTTTGTTTGGTTAGACTTAACTAATCTGTGGTTCATTAAAAGCACTGGTTCACATAACTATATATCACAGGATTACCTGGGGCATTTTGCCTTAATTGTCTTGCATCATCTGTTGGTATATATAGTATTTGAGGGAATGTCACTTTTTTTTTTAATAGTGGAAGGAATGTTTTAGATATTGTTAGGGATCTTTTTCTGCACATGTCCACTGAAATGAATGAGGGTTGTGCAAGATTCTCCTTTCTATTCATTTTAGTTGATGGGATTCTTTTAGGAAATGTTTGTGGTGGATTGCACCCTATGGATCCTAATTTATTTCTTTTGAAACATGTATACCTTGACTTTTTTGCCAAGAAAATCTACAGAAGCTTTTAGCCAAAAATAATACAAAAAATATATATTAAATATTAAATAAACCCATAAAAATACAATTAAATACAAAAACAACAAGCAGAAAAAAAATATCCAGAAAGCAAGCAGCAAAAATAGCTAAGAACATACTGTAGCACTTTACCCTTTCAAAAGCAGCATGAAAGCAGCATCTGAGGGAATATAATGAAGGGGTCATATAGATCTCCAGTAGAAAGTTATTCTATAGCAGTGGTTCTCAAACTGGTGGGTTGTGACCCACCAGTCTGTGCAATGGTTCCCCTGTCATTTTAAGGGGTGGGGGAAGGGGAGAGGCAGCAATGCAATCTCCAGGATTGTGTTGCTAAGGAGGATGAGGGGGGGCTGCTTTGCACTTACTTTTAAGTAGGTAGGGCTGCTGGAGGTTGGAGAAACCTGGGTCCCAGTGCTAAATGTGTGAGAACCATTGATATAAGGAATTTCAGCAGGTGCAACTTGTCATCTCACAGATAACAAGCTGCACCTGCTGAAATTTGTTCTCCTACACAATTATTAAAGGTCCAGGATCACTAAAGTTGAAAGTTTGTCCATGCTCGACTTAGAAGTAAGGGCCACTGAATTAAAAGGGACCCACTGGCTAGTAAGTATACTAGCTGAAGTTTTAATCTCAGGCACACTTTTCAATGCAATCCTATGCATGTCTACTCAGAAGTAAGTCCTATTGTGAGTCAATGGAGCTTACTTCCAAGTAAAGGTGCAAAAGATTACATTTCTGTGATTTCTTTTCTTCTTTCCCCCCTTTTTTTTGCGTTGAAATTGTCATTTCTGAACCATGGCTTCAATATATATATATATATATCTTTTAGTTGCTTTTTTACAGGCCCGATTCCTCTAAGAACTGCTGTTTTATGCTCTTTTATTCTGACTCTTCTGACTACTGTTTTTATGGGTTCTGCTAATGTGTTTTTTAATATGTTTTTATCTGTGAAATTATGTTTTAATTTGTTTTATATGTTGTTAGCCGCCCTGGGTCCCTTTTTGGGAGAAGGGCGGGATAAAAATAAAGTTTTATTATTATTATTATATTATTATTATTATTATTATTATTATTATTATTATTATAAGACAAGGAGCATTTTTCTCAAAATATGACCAAATGCTGGGGCAGGCATGAAGAAAGGGTTAATCATGTGAGAGCTGTTTAGAGCCACATTTTCTTTAGTGGTGCATAATTAGTTGTATTCAAGAGCCTCAAAGGACCTTTCTCCCTAAAAGTAGGGACGTTAACACTGGTATTTTGGGCAGCTTCCAGCATACACAATTACAGTCTTTCTAAAGTAGCTGAAAATTCCAAGAGGATGCATTCTCTATCCTTCCAAGCCTGATGAATAGCACTGCTAGCTCTATTACATGGTTGTCAGATTGCAACCCAGAGGTCCTTGAATTTTCATTTTAAATGAAGTGTGTGTGGTTTGTAGTTCTGTAAAGCACTTGGGAGCATGTGGATGACACTGTGCACACTTATACATAACTGTGTTTGATGTTACGCCCTTGACTTAACAGAAGAATGAGGAACAGAATTGCAACACGGAGGTATCTGTGGTGTTTGCAACCCTTCATCCTGGAGTAGTTCAGCTAATGGATCACACCTGAAGCTTGTGTCTGTGTGGATGTATAAGCCTCCTACACAGGGTTCAGGAGGAACCTGTAACAGGCTTGCAGATGGCCATGACACCTGTTCTCTATCGTGAACAAAATGAGATTGCTAAAGATGTTAGCCCAGTCTAAAGTTCAGAAGCAGCTTCTCACAATCAGTAAAAGCTCTTTCTATCTATCTGGACTGTCGTTTCCAGCTTAGGGGTGAGGAAGCTGAATTTCTAAATATTTGGCAATGGTATCAGGCTGTCAAAATGCTCCACCCCATTGCAAAGGTAACTCATTGTCTCCTGTTTCTGACATATGGGCAACTAGGGAGTCCCATGAGACTGTGCTCAGGTGACAAATGTCTTGGAGAGATGGGGGGTGCACAGGATCAGGCTATATTTCATATACACTTAGGTACATTTACATTTCAATAAAACAACCAAGCAGCTATCTCCTAAGACATGTCTACATATGTTTTGAACTTTGGACATGAAAGTGATGGAGGAAAAAATCCATCACAGGTTACAAGCTTTGATGTGTATGTGCAACCTCCTGATTTTAAAAATGAGCAATGTCAGAATGCCAGATGCAAGGGAGGGCACCAGGATTTCTTATGCTCTTAAAAAGTGTAAAACCTGTGCAATTTCAGTCACAAGTAATAACTGCCCAAATGGCTTTTAAAGAAGCAAACAGTTACCACTGAAAGAACACAAAATCCTAGCTGAGCTTAGGGCAATCCCAATATTAGGTTTGTAAAGTACCAAAGATGAACTAGATGGAGATACCCAATCAGCCTATTCAGTCTTGCTTCTTGTTGTAAAGTTCTCCAGTTTTCCCTACCAAATCAATAGACATTCATCTCCTTCAACTTCTACAGTGCTGTTGTGTGAAATTTTAAGAAGTAAATACTATTGCTTTGAGATGGCTCTTAATCTCAAGATGATTTGTTCCATTTCAAATCAGTTGAAAATGGCCTGTGTAGCTATGATATAACACACTCCAATCATACAGAGGTCTTTCTTGGCTATTTTTTTTGCCATCCAAGATGTGTGCAATGGTTTCAGTAGCATCTCTAATTGATCAATTTTTTCACCAAGCCAGTATTCAAAAATTGAGTTAACTGCAGTGTTAGCAACCTTCAGTCTCGAAAGACTCTGGTATCGCGCTCTGAATGGTGGTTCTGGAACAGCGTCTAGTGTGGCTGTAAAGGCCAATTCAGGAGTGACCATCCCTTCCACACTGGGAGCAAGTGCAGTCTGTCCCTGGTCTGTCTCCCTGGCTATGGGCCTTCCTTCTTTGCCTCTATGCCTCAGACTGTTGGCCAAGTGTCTCTTCAAACTGGGAAAGGCCATGCTGCACAGCCTGCCTCCAAGCGGGCCGCTCAGAGGCCAGGGTTTCCCACTTGTTGAGGTCCATTCTTAAGGCCTTCAGATCCCTCTTGCAGATGTCCTTGTATTGCAGCTGTGGTCTACCTGTAGGGCGCTTTCCTTGCATGAGTTCTCCAAGTAGAGTTGTTATCCTACTGAAAAAAAACAAGTAAACAAACAAAACACGCTTGCCTCTCTGTTACCATCGCTCACCTCTTTTACCAGACAAGGGAAGAGAAAGCCTACTATTTTCTCACCCCAGCCTGGTTTCTCCTATCTCCATTATTAACTTTTTTAATTTTAAAAATAAGTTTGTTTTGTATATGTGTGCCTTCAGTTCTCGCACCAGATTGCTGGGGGGCCCTATATATATTGCACAAGTTGTCCATGAGATAATGGCATGGTAAGTGCTCTCCTATATGGTCCCCGTTCTTAATTTTCTTCCATTGGAGTCTTCTCTTGGAGGCATCTGCATTTACCCTTCCCAGAAAAATAATCCTAGCACCAACTATTCTTTTCTTCGGTCTGTATTGTGCCAGCCTTCAGTCAGAATCAGTGACTTAGGGCCCTGTCCTATGGACCTGCTGTGCCACCAGAATTTGTGCTTTAGTAGTACAGTATGCTTTACAGTGCGAAGCGGCAGAGCAAGTGGGTGGCAAGCTTCTGGGGGGGAGGAGGCATGTTTTCCCTCAATTTTCACTTTTAAAAATCCCGGGTGTGACATTACTTCCAGTTGTGACATCACTTCCGAGGCATCATTTTGAGCTTGGCACCGGGCTACATGATCATTAGCTATGCCACTGACCCCGAATATACCTCCAGGTCTGCCCTGGTGCAGCTGCATTCAGTGCATGTGAGGGGTTAGATAAGATTGGGCTGTTAGTTATTATTGGTTTTACTTGTGTATATTCCTCTTTGGAAAGCAAAAAATCAGGACTATTACCCTGTTCAATCAAAACAGAATGCTGGACTTGTTGAAGCTCAGTTTGACCCAGCAGAGACATTTCTAGTTACCTGCTTCAGCTTTTCAAAGCTGTTTCTCCTTCCTCTGTTGGATTTACAAATGCTGCTGGCTTTTTATATCTCAGTAGTGGGAAGCTGAGAATTTATGGAAAACCAACCTGAGATTAGAGGCTGTCAGAGAATATTAATCAGGGAAGGCCACAAAACTGCTGATCTTCTGCCTCCCTTTCTTCTTGTGTCTCCCATACGTTATACAATGAACCTTTACGAAGATGCTGGCCTTGCTCAATGCAGCGCTGACCGAGGTGGAGCAAATGATAGATTATGTGCATAACCTCTGAGGCATTCTTTTGAAATGGTACATCGCCTATTACTGGAAGAGGAGCTGGGCATAAAGTTGCAGCAGCATTCGCGAAACAATGATAAAAAAAAATGTAGAGCAATAAAGTGGCAAAGAACATAGGGAGGGAATGTGGAGATGAGTTATGAAGCAAGTGTTGCCATTTATCAATAGAATTGGTATCTGTAGGATGGTAGCACGCAGAGTCCCAGTCTGTATTGGAAGCCACAATGCTATAATATCATGCAAATATAGAGGGGGGGGGAAGGCAAGCATGATCACAATCATTTGTGTTCCACTCTCCCGCCAAAGAGCTCAGCCCCATGTTTCAGCTTCACAGTTTTAATCTCTTCAGGCACAATAGCCCTGTGAGGTAGGACTGACTGAGAGACAGTGACTTGGCCAAGGCTGCACTTCATAGATGAGCTGGGATTTGAATCTGGGTCTCTCACATAACAAACCCAGCATTTTAATCACTATCCCAGACTGGCTGCACAGCATTTTAGAATGCACTGCATCATTTGTACTTCATAGTAATCACTGAAAATGAGCCTTTGCTAGAAGGCAAAAGAGGAAGGGGAAAAAAGGCAGCAAGTTCTTGATTCCAAATGACATCGAATGAACTGTTCTTATAAGCTGCAGCTGAGATTGAATATTACTTTTATTCCTTCTGAAGTTACAGGTATGTGTAACTAATTGGGGGTCCAATTCCTGATTTTTTTCCTGGAAAACCATTTACCTTTTCTAAGGAAGAAGAAGAAGACTTTTCTATAATTTGTACAGACCAAAATCTTGTCTTTTTTTTCCTGGCTTTTCCTTTTTTTTCTTTTCTTTTTCTTTTTTCCAACAAATCCGCAATGAACTCATGAACCCTGCCTGCAGAAAAGGGCAGATTCATGCAACATGTTCACAGAATCCCATGTGGTGTAACACATTCTCAGATCCAACACACACCTAACAAGGGCGATTCTTCTGTGACAGAAAATCTGGCACTGTTTTGAATGCAGATTGAATTATACCTTCCCACAAGCAGGAAGTCTATATTTATGGGGCCTGCTCGGTTTCTGACTGTGTCATACCAAATTATCAAGGGTGGTGCATGTGGTAGGAGGGCAAAGTATCAGGATTTTTGTCTTCATTTCCAACAAATGAACATATGGCTCTCCTCCCACCAAACTAGGAATCAACATGTGTCTCCTTTACACACTGCCTCTCTCAGAAATAAAGCATAAACAGACCTATTTCAGAAGGTATCAGTCCAGCTGTAGTGCTGTAATCTCAACAGAGGCACCATTTGGGCAGAGAGGCGCAAATGCATACCTATGAACACCCTTCAAACCAAATGAGCAACTCTAGCTCTGGTTATTGTGAGGTATCAAAGCATAACCACTGCCAATGTTTTCATTTGTGCAATTAAATACGGAGTATATAAAAGAGCAGGGTACTGTGGCCTTGAACCCTCCACTAAAATCTTTTTGCCATCTCCTCTATAGGTACCAGCTTGAACACAGATCAGCTAGCTGATACAGGGGTTTCTCTGACCAAATAGCTTTCTATAAAGGGATATGCCCCTGTCCATTGCCTTTTGGGGAGAAGTGATCCAATGGAACATTCTTTACCCTTAAATAAAGTGCAAGATCAAGAACAAAAGCCGAATCTTGCAAAATAGTCACTTGTAGAGGCCAAGGGTTCAAGACATGGGAAAGGAAGTCACCTTGCACAAAGAGTGTCCCTGTGGCTAAGGGTCCATATGATTGATGTGACCAATGGCTGCCCATGTAATGTATGAATTAGCTGTGGGAATCTATATAATGATATATTGGAATAAATTGTTGGCATTGATAATTCAAAAGACATGTTCAGTCTCAATTTCATTGGTTTTTTTCATCAAAAGTTTGACAGGTTCACTGCAGGGGGAGGAAGGATTTCTGAATAGAGCTGGGATATCACATCAATTACACCAGAGTGACTAAAGCACTAAAAATAAAATCCAAGGCTTTTTCCTTTCATCACCTGTAAGGCTTTAAGACATGGGGTGATGTCTTTCATGAGGATTCTTTTGTCATAAAAAGATGATGTGAGACACAGCACTCCTATGTAATTTTTCAGGAGGAAAAGGAAACATACATAGCTTCACAGACTCGAGGATCTGTGAATCGATACTGAGAACTACTTGAGGAAATTGCCCATTAATTAAGACCTTTTAAAGCCTTAGGGAGACTGTAGTATGTGATGACCCAATGCTAGTTATCTGTTGATTTCCTCAGTGCCATTCTAAAGTAGTGGACCTTTATGCTCCTGAGTTAAACACAGGAATTTGGCTCCTAGCTGGTCTAAGAAGTGTTGACCTTGTGCCCCAGAAATGCTCTGGGAGCTGAAACTGAGGAAGGTAGCCAGGCTAACTTCCACTTTTAGATTACTCTCATTCTTTTTCAGTCTACCAGAGCACAAATTTGATTAAACTCATCAATGGTTTATAGACTGAGGTCTAAGTTGAGAATGGAAGAACTCACTGAGCATCTTCTTAAATGTCTGGAACTTGTTTCCTTTTTCCCTAAAAATATCTAAAGGATACAATACTGATGCATCTATCTCAATATTTGTATGTCATAGAATTATAGAGTCATCGGGTCCAATCCCCTGCCACTGCAGGCTTTCCATAACTACTACATCCCTGATAGATGGTTATCCAGCCTCTGCTTAAAGTTCTCCAACAGTGGAGTCTACTGCTTTCCAAGGCAGACTGTTTCAATTCTTACTGTCAGGAAGACAGAATTCTCTTGTTGTCACTGAAACCCATTTGTTCTGATCCTACCCTGCAGCTCAACTGAGAACAAATCTTCTCCAGGGTCCATGTGATATTTTAGACCAGCCATTTTCAACCACTGTGCCATGGCACACTGGTGTGCCATGAGTGGTCCACAGGTGTGCCACAGGAATTTGGGTGGAAGGTCATTTAATAGGTGTGAGCCCCCACTGGCAGCATGGTGTGCCTTGTCAAAAACCTGGTGGTGTGCCTTGACCATCTTAGTGCCTTGTCAGTGTGCCCTGATATGGAAAAGGTTGAAAATCACTGTTTTAGATAGTCATCATGTCACCCCTTAACCATCTTTTCTGAAAACTAAATGTGACCAACTCCTTCAACCTGTCAACACAGATTCCATCCCCCTCGCCATTCTAGTCATTGTATTCTGGACGTGTCCCATCTACCCATTTGGAGCTGGTAGTTTTGTAAACCTTTTGCAACTTTTATTGTGGTTTGCTCTTACAGAGGCAGCTTGATTATAATGATGACACAAATGCAATATTGCCCATGGCTAACACATATTTCACAGATCAAAATAAAGAAACAAAATCTTTCCCATCATTCCATGAATTGTGACAGTTAGCAAACACATTTCATGTGTGCTGAATGTTTGATTCATGCATCTGGAACCTCTTCCTACAGCCACAGACATATCCCATTTGATGACAAAACAAATCCATACAAAGGCGTTTCTTCAACAAGATTTTGTGAGAGTATCAGGATCAAAGGAGCGGCTGTCAGTGACCACATGCTGATCCAGGTAGTAGTGCTTAGTGGTTGGCATGCTCTCTCTCTCTCTCTCTCTCCCCCCCCCCTTTTCAGACATGCACCTATAGGGAATAGCCTTGGTAGATCTGCTGCCACTAGCCCAGGAGATCAGGCTAGCCAGAGAGGCTACCTGGGCAGATCCCCCCCCCCCCAAACAATCCTGAACCTCAGGGATTTCTATCAAAATCATTCTCACAGTAGTCTGCAGAGCAAGGCAGCATGACAATCCACTGCACTGCCTGTGCCACAGACCAGGCATTATAAATAAAGTTACAATTTAAAAGGTTATTAAAAAGGAAAATACAAGAGGATTAAATAACTTGGAAGAAATACTTTCAGAAATGGGTGCAATCATTCAACCCAACAGCAGGTGGCACTGTGGTGCACATCTCACATGTGGCATCTCATGTGAGAATCTCAGATGTGGACTTTTCACTCAGAACTTCTACCACACGCTTAAAAGTGCTAGGTCACTCCTCATTCAGAAATTCCTGGATTCCAGAGGGAGAGACATTCAAGTGAAGGGCTGCAAACAAAAGCAGAGTATCCATGAAGTACTCTTTGGTAGGCAGGTTGCAGGGAGAAGGGGTGGAAATGCCAAAAATCATGAAGATCACATGGAACATACACAAAGAAAAACAGGCACAAAATCCACAGAAAGGAATCAAAACACATAATTATAGAGATTTTTTTTTACAGATTGGGACATTTGCTCAAGTAAAGAAAAAGAAGTATTTTTCTTTATTGCATTACAACAGTATATACCATCTAAGTTTTCTTTGGGGAGCAGATGCATCCATGTACCTCATCCAGTCCCTACAAGCAACACGCTTTTGGTCCCAGATATGATGTGAATGTCTATGATGCAGTTCTAGTGTTGAAACTAAACATATCTGGCTGTGCAAGCGGCCTAGAAGGAGAACATCTGGGTATCTCATGAAAGTGTCTCTATCCTCTGTGGAGGAAGAATTGGTTATAAACGCACTAAATGAAATGAGGGAGAGTTGTAGACGAGCAGAGGCTACATCACCTTCATGAAAATCACAATCCAAAGTGCGATATCAACACAGGGTTGTCGCACATCATATTGGATTCTCTTTTAGATAAGACTTTTCCTGAACATATGGTTTGGCATTAAAATACCAAATATGAAACCAAAGCAGTCTCTTGAATATTAACCATTATTAATACTAAAAACCAAAATATGTATTCATTCATTTATTTTTTACTTGCTATTTTCATCTGGGGAAAAAATGGCCAGCACAGAATGCTGTGAATTTATAGGATTATCTCATGAAATTCCAAACAAGTGGTTGAGCTAATCAACAATTACAACCTACACTTGCATGTCTTCCAGAAGCAATTACACAAATTAAATTTTAATGGCCTACATAAGCTCCAAAGGCCACACTTGGATATGACTCCTAATGATTTTTTGGTGAAAAAGGGCCAATTCCTGATTAAACTCTGGAGGGGAAGTCAATGATTCAGGCATTTTACCCCAGAATTGAATTTTTTAAAACAGACAACACAGTCACCTTTTTCAGGTCTATTTTGTATTCTTGGATTTGACTATATTTTAGGGTTAAAACACTATCCCATAACACAATATATTATTCCTGTATCATATTCTATCATTGCTGCAGATGGTAACAGTGAAAATGTAATAGATCACATAATAACAATGTGTTGCTATTTAATGGGGAAAAAACATTGCATATTATATCTTTTTCATATAAAGTAATAAACATCTCAGCTCTCTATAACTTAGGGATTTCTAATAGTACATCATCACGCTCTATAAAAGTATGATAAGTTACTTGGTTCATAGACTCACAGTACAAATCTGTTGCTTCATTGTACCCAGCAACAAGGTCAGTGCTATAGTGAGGCCCGTGGATACATCAGCCTGCTTGGAATTTTTCCTTACCAGCCTGCAATTTTTCTAAAAATAGGCCATTTCATTGAGACTTAGCTGTGGCTAAGAATAGAAGCTTATTTTTAGAATCAGAATGTTTCCGGTTCAAAATATAAATGAAAGCCAGTGCTAATCCAGAAGAGGTAGTAAAGCAAACACCATCCACTGATCCGACTCCCTCCTCTGTCCACCCAATGTTCCCCTGGCTAAAGATGGCTTTATCAAGATCACGGCTAAAGGTGGCTTTATCAAGATAACGATCCACCTTATCATGCTTAAGTGATTCTGAAAAAGTTGCCTCTTTAGTGACTATGACAGTGAGCTTTAGAAGGAAGAGGTAATTATGGCTTAAGGAAGGTATTCATTTTCAATAGGTAAACACTTCTGAACACAAAATTACCATTCTTATTTCAAATTGTGCTTTTCTGATCGTAACAATTCAGACACAAAAGAACACAGTTCAGACACACTCGTGCAGTGACTGAGTTCTTGATTATCTGGTGCTTATGAGGCACTGACTTTTCGATTCATTTCTTTGAAACTGTAGCAGCTCCCCCCCAGGTTCCACTTTATCCCAGGGTGGGAACTCCACATTATAGGGGTTGGAGAAATTCATGGGCCACCAGGTGATTCCCACAGGGAATTAATAAAGATGCTCATCCCAATGCTGATGCATGCACTCTTTATTTCAATTTGTTATCACAAGTTGGGCTCCCAGTGAATATGTCTAGGTTAGCCCTCCCTGTTTCCCTTCCCTTGTTACATCTTTCTCACTAAGGTGGTGCCTGCCTTATTCCACATATGTGGATCAGCTTCTTAGATGGATTGGTGATGAAGACTGGTGGTAACTTGCAGTTGCGTGGGAGACGGGGTCACAGGGATGCTGTGACTCTAGGCAGCACTCAGTGGGGGATGGCAATGGCAATCCACTTAGCCACAGCTAGCACCTTCGGCATCTTCCACTGAGTGCTGCTCAGGGCAACTGCCCAGAGTGGTGCTCAGCTAGATGCTCCAAGAATGACTGCCAGGAGCAAGAGAACCTGCTCCACCCCTCACAGCCTCTTGCACAGTGGTTGTGAGTGGTCAGGCCACCTGCCTGCTGGCAGTCATTTCACTGAAGGCCATTACTCAGCTGCCTGTCTGACCTTGGACCCATGTTTACATGTGCACATCTACTCTCATAAGAACATAAGAACAGCCCCACTGGATCAGGCCATAGGCCCATCTAGTTCAGCTTCCTGTATCTCACAGCGGCCCACCAAATGCTCCAGGGAGCACACCAGATAACAAGAGACCTCATCCTGGTGCCCTCCCTTGCATCTGGCATTCTGACATAGCCCATTTCTAAAATCAGGAGGTTGCGCATACACATCATGGCTTGTACCCCATAATGGATTTTTCCTCCAGAAACTTGTCCAATCCCCAGGCGTCCAGGCCAGATGCCATCACTACATCCTGTGGCAAGGACTTCCACAGACTAAATTACATGCTGGGTAAAGAACTATTTTCTTTTGTCTGTTCTGACTCTCCTGATAATCAATTGTAGTGGATGTCTCCTGGTTCTGGTGTTGTATGAGAGGGAAACAAGCATCTCTCTATCCACTCTGTCAATCCCTTGCATAATTTTGTATGTCTCAGTCATGTCCCCCCTCAGGTGCCTCTTTTCTAGGCTGAAGAGGCCCAAATGCCATAGCCTTTCCTCATAAGGAAGGTGCCCCAGCCCAGTAATCATCTTAGTCACTCTCTTTTGCACCTTTTCCATTTCCACTATGTTCTTTTTCAGATGTGGCGACCAGAACTGGACACAATACTCCAGGTGTGGCCTTACCATCAATTTGTACAATGGCATTATAAGATCAGCTGTTTTGTTCTGAATACCTTTTCTAATGATCCCACGCATAGAATTGGCCTTCTTCACTGCCACTGCACATTGGGTCGACACTTTCATCGACCTGTCCTCCACCACCCCAAGATCTCTCTCCTGATCTGTCACAGACAGCTCAGAACCCATTAGCCTATATGTGAAGTTTTGATTTTTTTTGCCCCAATGTGCATGACTTTACACTTACTGACATTGAAGCGCGTCTGCCATTTTGCTGCCCATTCTGCCAGTCTGGAGAGATTCCTCTGGAGCTCCTCACAATCACTTCTGGTCCTCACCTGATTGGTTGTGGCAGAGATTCCTGGGAAGGAGGGAGGGAGCTGCCTGGAGCCCATCACTGAGGGAGGTATGTGGGGTTTGCCTTAAGGGGCCGTGAGGTGAATGGAGCTGGGTGGGTGGCGCTGAGGGAGGAACAGCCCTGAATGGTGTGCGGGGTGGGGGGCTCTAGGCCGATTGAAGTAGGTGATTCCTCAGAAAGTGGTGAGCAACTGGAAGTAATTATGATGATGTTATCACATCATCACAATTATGTCCTTTTTGGGAGGGGTGGCAGACCTCACCCAACAACCCTGGGGCAGCACAAGTGGCATAAGACATTTTTAATGGATCTTTGTTGTGAACATGGGCAGTTTGCACTGGACTAAAGTTAAGGAAGGTAACATGTTAAGAAAGCCTATCTGTAGCCTATCTAATTTTTTAACATAAAAACATACTGAAATATGTATTTTGTGCAAGATAAGAGCCATAGAAACACAGGCCTGGAAGGGGCAAGAATCAACAGACTGAGGCTGTGCTATGATTTTCAGCATGTCAACCTCCCACAGAGTGCCACAAGCAAAGGAGAGACACGAATACACTGTGGGAGTGATAGAGACAACTCGAAACGATTCTAGCAAAGTGAGCCAAGACATACATTACGGAGAACCAAACAAAGCAAACATCCCCCCCCACATGCACACACCTCAACAGGTTCCCTGAGCTCTCTGATGCTGGAGGATATACAGGGGCCACACATGCCTCTGAACCACCAGAACCCACTGCTACCCCTGCTTGCATGCACTCTTATGGAGGGAAGGCGGGCGAACCAGTAGTCACGCTTCCATCTCTCCTTCCCTTTACTTGCAAAGTGCGCACTGTGCAGCCTCCTCAGTCTGTGCCTCTTCTCTTCAAAATGGACAGGCACAGGGGATGCTGGGTTATGCTCACTGTCCACCAAAGAGGGGCAGAGCCAGGAGGCTGCATACAGCGATCTTGATAAGTATTGGGAAGGGGTGGGCAGTTGGGCAGGCGCCAAATCTCCTGTCCCTGCTTCATAAGTACCAAGTCCTCAGGAAGAAGCAATCTGGAGTTGCAGCAGCTCCCCCCTCTTCCTCCAGCAGTGATGGGAGGCTGCTGCCGCTGCAATCCTCTTCTGACTTGCTGGGAGGATTGGAGTGCCCAGCGAGAGGGTGGTAGACAGGCGAGCTGAGGGCTCATTCATTACTGCCCCTCTAAGGATGCCACCCCACACAGTGGCGTCGCTAGGGTGGTGCGGGGGGTGCGGACCGCAGCGGGTGACGCGCAGGGGGGGTGACGTGCACTGAGAGGGTGATGTGCTAAAATTGATGTGGTTATGCATAACCCCATCACGTTATATACCGTTGGATGCAGAATTTCCAGCTGAATGCAATGCAAAAAATGGGAGTGAAATATCTCCTTTCTGTCAAAAGTTATTGGCAAAAAACTGGAAAACAAAAAATGCATGGAGCCTAATGGAAAGTGAAACCAAGCCATATCGCACATTTACTCGTGAGTAGGCAAACGTGCCTTAGTCCGTCTGAAAGGGCAGGCTGAGAGGAATCCAACAGAATGGTCCTGATCCAATGAATGTAGCCCCCGAAAAACACCCAAGGAGGAGGTCCCTCCCTCCAATCTGGTGAATGTATTGAGCCCTACGGAAAGCGAAACTAAGCCACGGTTGTGTTTACTCGCAAGTAAGCAAATGTGCCTTGGCTTCTGGGCAGGTCAGGCAAAGGGAAATGTGAGGCCACCGGAATGGTCCTGATTTGATGCAACTGGAACTCAACAAATGCTCCAGAAGGTAAACCCCCCCACCACCACCACCACAAAAAGAATGAAACAGGCTTAACAGGGTAAGGTGAAATTTTTTTCTGTTTTAGTCTGCAATCCTGTCCACACTTTCCTGGGAGTAAGCCCCACTGACTATAATGGGACTTACTTCTGAGTAGACAGGCATAGGCTTGAGCTCTCAGACTTGTAAAGCCAGGTGGGTCCTGATAGTGATATGCTTGAAATATAAGAACATAAATTGAACTGGGTACTGCATGGGGTGAAAATCTTACTGATTTTTTTTTGGGGGGGGGTGTTATTGCAGGCAGGCTACAGATAAAATTCATTTGGTGGAACAGGGCTGGCTTTCCCTTATTTATTGATTTTACTTTAATTTATTTATAATTATTTATTTTAATTTGCTTTATGATGGGTCCTGGACCGATTGTCATTCTCAAAAGTGGGTCCCAGTGCTAAAAATCTGAGAACTGCTCCAATAAGTTGTTGGTGACACCCTGGCTGGAGGTGACACTACTAGTGACCAAAATCACTAAAATCACAGTTTGCAAAAATAATACCATCATGTTATATATCAATCAATGTGTAATTTCATGCAGAATGCAATAAAACAAACTGCATTGAAATATCTTTATTCTATCAAAAGGTACAGCCAAAAAACCCGTGGGGGTGGGGTGATGGTAGATCACCATGCCCAGCACCTGGAGTGTTGCCCCGCCCACTGTATGGGGGTGTCGCATTGGCCTCCTGCACTGGGTGATGCGAACCCTAGTGACGCCACTGGCCCCACGCAAACATTTAAGGTAGTCTCACGGTTGGGTCACCCTTGAGGAAATTGTTTCAATCCTGAGCTCTTTGCATGAAGTTAAACTTATCATTGAGCCTATTCCAAAGATGTATTAATTTTCTCCCCTCGTGTTGTTTTCACAAATCTAAGACAGTGTATCTCAACGTTTGTCCTCTACTGTACCATGTCACAAGGTGCACCTTTTCAAAGTACCACTGGAAGTAACTGGGATGACATCATTAGCAGTTATTTCTGAATTGGAAGGCCAGATGCAATATGACAAACACCAGTAAGAGGCTTAAGGTGGATGGGAAGGCTTTTTCTAGCACCAAAAACCATGCTTTAGAGCCTCCTACCAATGTTTGTTGTGTCTTCCAGTTCTCACTGCCTGGCAGTAGGTTCCAGTGGTCCCATGAGTACCAGCAGACACCACCTCAAGTACCACTGGTGGCACCCATACCACTGGTTGAGAAACAATGTTCTAAAATTTTCCAGAAAAAGGAAGAAAACTCCAGAATCTAGATAAAAGGACAGTACACCATCTGTGAGCCCACTGCAGCAGGAACAGTGAAATGAAGACATTTGCCATTTCTGTCCTTTAAAAGTCTGTTCAAGGCAGATCTCGAGTGTGCTTGTTTTTTTTTACTCATCCTATTCTTACAGTCCTAGAACAATGACCACACACACACACATCATGGAGCATATTTTGAATCATCTGGACAGCAGCATTTATTTTCTTGAGTATTCCAGGAAATTTGAAATCAGATAAGGATAGCCATGTTTGTTTCCTTTATGATATTCTCTTTCAAGGAAACATCTCACTTTTTCCAATGGGAATTCTTCTACCATTCTTGCCAAGCAAAGAGAAGCACCTGACTTTGCCCATTTGCTTTGATATTACTTCTGCTTTATTGAGTAGAATATTATTTCATCACTAGCACCTATGTTGATGATAAACAATGCAACCACTTTCTCCTTGCAGTTTTTTGGTCTGGCTTACCTATATTCAGGGATGGGCAAGTCAGGTGCTGTTTGACTGGAGTCGAATCTCGAGTCTCTGCTCCCTGCAACACGACTCGAACACTTTCTGAGTCACCCAGAGCATTTGCACAACTTGAAAAGACTCAAGTCCCGAGTCATTCCCTTTAAAAAGTCAGCCACGGCTCTGCGGAGGAAAATGGGGCTGCTGCCAGGCTCTGTGTGTGCTTCAGTGTTCCCTTTAAACAATCCCCTGCTGTCCTTGCCCATTCCACCTGTCAGGTAGCAGCACTGAGGAAGGTGCCAACTCATTCTCTCCCCACCCCAGCCACAACAAAACCCACCTCTCTACATCAGGGACACAGCTGGGAGAGAGGGAGGGTGCATCCCAGCTTGGCAAGGCGGGAGGGTGTGAGACAGGATGGGATGGGGGGAAGCCCAGATAAGTCTCTATGAGCTTTGGCACAGCACAGGCTGGCTGAATCAAGGGAGACTGGAGAGAGACATGCTGCTCCGACACACAGGGCGCAATCCTAACCCACTTTCCAGCACCAACATAAGGGCAATGCAGCTTCGAGATAAGGGAACAAACCTTCCCTTACTTTGAGGAGGCCTCAGGGAGTGCCACCCAACTGCAGGATGCAGCACACGTCCCACTGACACAGCTATGTCAGTGCTGGAATGTTGGTTAGGATTTGGGCCACAGTGACTGACCGTTACTTTCAAGCATGGAAGAAAGGAGGGGTCTTCTGGGAGGCCAAAGTACCCACTAACCAGGCATCCAATAATAATAGCCTATCAGCCTAACAGCCTGGACATGGGAGAATCCCATGCATGTCAAGCAAGCAGCAACACACACCTCAGGTCTGCAGCCTGCTTCATCTTAGCTGCCTGGCCAGTATGTACCGTGCCACTCAGAGACACACCTGACCTGGACTGTGGACTGGAGGTGTCAGAGGGTTGCTTCACCCACTCCAGCCCTCTCCTCCTGCTTGCAAAACCCACTTGTCCCTATGGGGAAAAACACCTCCTTGTGTCCCCCTCCCTCTCCTGGAGACACATCCTCTGTCCAATGGATGCTCCAGGGGACCAGAGGAGGTGCCTCCCTCCCCCGGGTTCTGTAGACATGCAGGTGCCTTGCATATATTTCTGATTTAGCAAAGCCCGGCATATATAGCTGCTTATATTGCACGCACTTAGTAGTAGTTAGCTTCCAGGTGAGACTTCTGTCTCACCCTGTTTCAATTAATGGTCACTCAAGTTTCTCCAGTTTCTCACCCATGTACCAGTGGATTACTGGGCAGATCAGTGGATTATTTTAAATTACTCTTGTCAATAATGGTTAGTGTGTGGATGAATGCAAGCAGCTAGGCGCATACCAAAGGAGATGTGATTTCATAAGTCATGGAACTGTACACTCTATTTAATTTAGAAGTGAGAATAAACCTCTCCATACATGGATTACTGCCACATAGTTTCTTTATGATTTTTTAATTAGATTCTTCTTTATTCTTAGCAATCAGATGAGCAATGGGCAACCCAGGCCCTGCAATGCCTTTACTCGAGTCTGCACCAGTTATTTTGATGCAGGGCATAGGATCCAGCAGAGGAGGCCTCTACCAATCTCACCTCCCTCCTGGACCAGTCCCTCCCCCTGCCCCACCCCCTCCCTTCCCAGAATGCTTCCCCCCACCCCTAAAAGCTGCAGTGCCACCCAGCGCTGGGTCCTCCTGGCACTGAGACCCAGAGTCGGAGTTCCCTCCTCCCTGGGTGCCACAAACATGCTTTAGGGTATGTTTGTGACACCCAGCACTGGCACTACATGTGTATCACTGACACTGAAGAGTTCAGGATTGGGCTCTAAGGACCCAATTCTACCCTTCCCCCTGCCGATGCAGCCAAGACCAAAAAGGCTTGCACTACGTCCTACAAAGAGGGGGCAGATTGGGAGGCTTGGGGAAGGCAACATATTTCTCGTTATCTTCCTTAAGTTGCCCACTTGCCAATGGCTCTCTTCACACCTGTGCCATCTCTTTGGCTGGTGCAAATCTGAGAAAAGGAATGCATCAGGAAGTAAGGAAAGGGATAGCATCTGGTGCAAGCTGCCCATGCTGAGTGTCTTCCTTTTCTGCCTCCCAACACCCCTCCTGCCCTCCCCTACTCCACCCTGTTCCACCCAATCCCATCCCCATTGTTAACACACTGTTGTTGATGGGTGCTTATTTGTCCTCCGGTACATGGAGGGCCTCTGAGGCTTCCCCACCAGCAATCCAGCAGCACACAGCTTCACATGCTGCCAGAGTGGTTTTTATGACTGCCATAAGGCAGTCTTCATAGGTGGAATACTAGTCCTGCCTGTGGATAAGCCAAATACAATTGGACTGTCAGATACATACAAGATACACAATCCTGCACACACACACACACACACACACACACACACACACGCACCCCGGGAGCCAGCACAAGTCTCTTGTGCCTGCCCCCCAGCCATCGCAAATGTGCTGCAAAGCACATTCACAATGACTTGGGAGTAGGATAGGCCAGAGCCCCTTGCCTGGAGGAGGTAAGTTTATGCCAGTCTGGGCAGATCAGTACAGGAGATGGGAGAAGTTGGAGGGAGGGAGGAACAGAGGTGGGGAGGGGACATTTCAGGGCAAGCAGAGGGTGGCCTGGGAGGGGCTGTGGCTGGCTGTTGCAGTGCAGGCCAGATCCCAACCCCCATTCCTGGTTCAAGTGGCATTACTCGGGCCGCTTGGATTTGTGCCCATGAAATTGCAAGCACAGATCCAAGTAGTCCATAGGGCTGCCTGGGGTGTTGCTCAGGGTCAGGGCACTAAAATCTCCTTATTCCAAGTTGAGTCCCAGGTCAACAGTTGACAGTTGGCCTGCCTGTTCCAGCACAGGTTAGGATTGTGCCCTGGAATGATGCCTGGACCTCTGAGTTTGAACAATGAACAGATAAGGCTAGCTTGTCAACATTTTCCCTTGCAAATTTTCCCTTAAAGTGCACTGTTTGTAACTAAAACATACATCAACATATTTGAATTATTTTCTGTTTTAAATTATTACTTCTGTTTGGTAAGTTGTCTGCTGAAATATATGCTGGACAATTTAGAGCATTTGTAATAATGTATTACTCTGGGCAAAATGTGTTTATCAGAGAAACATGACAGCATCCTAATTAAACTAGCTCTAATACACTGCAACAATAAAACGGCACTCCAGCTGAATTAAGTCCATGCAGATTTAATTTCTTTCAATGGTAGAGTCACCCTCCTGAGGGCAATGATGAGGAGAGCATGGGAAGGACTCATGTAATTTATCCAGCGCATATGTTTCCTTTTTACAGACATTACTGGAACAGTGTGTAATCCAGTAAGGTGGAAGTAGCTTCCATGTCACTGCAGCAACATTAAAACACAACATTGATATGTTATAATGTTGCATAAAGTTATATGCATAACAATGCTATTTGTTATAAAATGTATTTCTCTTATTTATTGGATTTGTAATCTGCCTTTCTCCCTGAAGGGAGTCCAGGGCTGCTTATAACATAGTATTCAATTGTTTAAAAAGGTTAAATTGTGCAGTGCAGGCTGGCTAAAGCATTCCTGTCAGGTCACCATCCAACCTGTTGAAAATTTCCAAGGGAGGAGAGACCAACTGCACTAGGCAGACTATTTCAGTGTTGTCTTGGCCTATTTTAATATTAAAAGTGTTTCTCAAACTGTGGGTGAGGACCCACTAGATGAGTCGTGAGCCAATTTCTGGTGGGTCCCCATTCATTTCAATGTGTATTTTATTTTTAACATATTAGACTTGATGCTACCATGGTATGTGACTGTATTTGGGGGAATGTTACAGATTTGTACTTTTAACAGGCTATTATGTATATGCTTTTAATAATGATAGTCAATGGGGCTTACACCCAGCTCAGTGTGGATAGGATTGCAGCCTTTGGGATGTTTTGGAGAATTTTTTTTAAAAACAGATCAGAAACTGCTTGGGAGAGTTAAGAGGGTTCTTCTTTATTTTAAAAATTTCATTAAACTTATGCTTATTATAAACTTTTGGTTTACTTAATTAATTTGATTTGATTTTGTCGTATGTGGAGTGTGAACACATTTTCCTGCTTAATGTCACTTCCAGCCATTACATCACTTCCAGATTAATGACAGTTTAATGACATCACTTCTAGTGGGTCCTGACAGATTGTAATTCTAAAAAATTGGGTCCCAGAGCTAAAAGGTTTGAGAACCCCTGCCATAATATGCTCCCTTTACCCACCCTATCCCAATCTTTTCTCAGCTCCTGGCTAATTAAGGAGCTAATTTGGATATCAGGAATATATTTGTAATAGTGAGAGCAGTTCGGCAGTGCCACAAAATTCCAAGGGTTGGTGATGGATTCTCCTTCACTGGAAATCTTCAAGCAGAGGCTTGAAAGGCAACTGTTGGAGATCCTCTAGGAGAATTTCCTGCTACAGGCAGAGGGTTGGACTAGATTACCTTATGGGTCCCTTCCATGGTTCTATGAAGGCCCCTATCCACCTATTCTCAGGAGTAAGCCCCTTTGAACACAACATGACTTACTTCTGAGTAGACATGCATGGGATTATGCTGGAAGGCAGCACTTCCAAACTTAGGCAGTGGGTAATGCTGCCATTAAGCTCTGGACTTGGAAGTAAGTGCTGCTGATGCCAGTGGCATCAATAGGGAGTGCGGAACACACCAGGTATCTCACTCAGGGGTGTATGTGACACCACTACTGGCCAAAATTTTGAAAAGCTTGGTATTTTTTAATAGTACCATCATGTTATAAATCATCCAATGGGTAATTTACTGCAGAATCTGTTGAAATATCTGTATTCTATCAAAATTTATAGCCAAATAACCAGAAAAGGAAAACAAAACTGCCTTATGTAACAAAAAATGGATTTCTTTAACTCAAAA
This sequence comes from Tiliqua scincoides, assembly GCF_035046505.1. NCBI lineage: Eukaryota > Metazoa > Chordata > Lepidosauria > Squamata > Scincidae > Tiliqua > Tiliqua scincoides. The sequence continues at coordinate 89,079,888 of NC_089823.1, forward strand.
CTGACCAATGAGACTGATTGTTCCATGAGCCAATGAGGTGTTATTATGACACAGCAGGAAAGCAATAAGGTGTTAGTATGAGTCAACTCTCATTTCCATGTATCAGAGCTAATACTAAAACTCTTTGGGCCCAATCATATCCAACTTTAAAGCAACAGTGCAGCCGCAATGCAGCCCTGACTTAAGGAAAAAAATGTTCCCATACGCTGAGGAAGCCTCTGTGACTGTCTCGCCATCACAAGATGCAGTGCACAGCTCATTGGCACAGCTGCACCGGCACTGGAAAACTGGAAAGGATGTGGCCCTTAATCAGTTGTGTGAGTGTCATCAAGCTGAGCATTGAATTTTTGTTGGTTATTGACTTGTTGGGTGACCTGTGCTCTTAAATAATCAATTAATTAAATAAATATATTTAATGGAGGTTACGCAGACCCTTGTGATGCCACTGCATTTAGGTTGTGCATATGATATTGTAATTTATTTTGCATTGTCTGGTACTGGAGGAAGTTGATCATGGGGGTGACACAACGAGCTCGCACATCGGGTGACAACAAACTGTAGTGATGCCCCTGGATGACATGTGACATGATGATGTCAGTGACACTTTGAGGTTGGGGGCAAAAGAAATCCTTTAAAATCACATTAAATGGGCCAGGAAGGGTGGGTGGGTACCTGGCTACCTCACTACTGAGAGAACTCTCCAAACAATACTATCATGTATGCAAAGAAAAATGGTTGGCAACCTTCAGTCTCGAAAGACTATGGTACAAGCCTACAGCACCCAGTATTCCCAGGTGGTCTCCCATCCAAGTACTAACCAGGCCTGACCCTGCTTAGCTTCCAAGATCAGACAAGATTGGGCATGTGCAGGGTAACAGAAAGCATACAGAAAAGTTGTTTCTACATCATATTGTACCAAGGTACAGAATGTCTGTACCTAGGTAGAGTTATCTATACACAGGCACGCATTTCTGTATGAGTGACTGTATCCAGGTTGACTTTTACACAACAAGAATTTGTGCGCGGTAGCCAGATTAGTGCTGCACTATTTTGGGGGGGGGGAGCCACTATTTTCACCCACTTTCAGGAACTATTTCAGGAACTAGTATCAGGAACGTTTTTTGTAAATAGCCCATGGAAATTCAGCAAAAATGCTAGCTGATTTTCAGGGGGTTTGGGGGGCTTACCAGCCATGATGGTGCACATCTGGTTTTCTTACATCTTGAAACACCAGCGCTTCTGAGAGCAACAGTGGCAGAAGTGAAAGGGCTGCTTCTCTGCTGAGCGCATGATTGTCTTGGAGTGCACTAGGGCACCTTGTGCACTTTGAGATAAAAGATTATGCCTCCCACCCCACTGGTAAGCACCCCAACTCCCCTTCAGAAAACAAGTTGATTTTTCTGGGTCTTGCCATGGCAGTCAAGAACGCCCCTCCCTGTCATTTACTCCAGAATTTCCAGGGCAGGAGAAAACGGGAGGCGATACTGAATCAGCCCTAACACAGATTGTACCTGCATTAAATGTATCATGGTGGTTTCTAGCAACAAACAATATTGTACATGAATGCACAGATGGACCCAGGTACAGTTTAATATATGAATAACCCTAGAGAGAGGGATTCTTGACAGCAGGCAAGCAACTATAGAACTCGCTTCTCTCATTGGAAATTTACCAGTGCCAAGCACTACAATATCTGTCTGTCTGGGCTTGGATATGGAGTGGAAGGATACCTTGATAGGGTTGAAGGATTCAGCATTTGTTATAGATTCATTGACCTTTAGAAGGCATTTGCTACTTGCTTTCTGATTTTGCTGTTTCACACCATGACTCTTTGATGAGATATAAATAAATATGGTGGTGCTGCATAAAAGGGAAAGAAAGAAAAGAAAAAAGATGGATTAATTGGCAAACCAGGCCTGAGGAATGGAGCTAGACTTTAGCTTATTGTTTTTATTAACAATTGAACACAAAGAGTAGGGGTGTGGTTATCTGAAGAGAAGAAATACCAAATTCATGGTTCAGTTAACACGGGAGTCGGAGAGCAGGCTAGCCATTCCTGCAAGTTTCTCTGCAAGGTTTCATTTAGTTGAGCCCATTTCTCACATTGTGTATGTGCAGAGTACATGACAACCAAGCATCCAACCTGTTTTAGCTCTTCTACCTGAAAAAGTATTTTCAATGCCTGCTGATAGGGAAAATGTTTCCCTAGGATGTGCAAATGCTCACATGAGTAATTCATAATTTCGTAATCTGAGTCCAATCTGTACTTTAATTTTGACTTGTGATAACTTCGAGATGTGTAGCAGTGAGGCTAATCTGATAGGCACATTTTGGCTATTTACTTCCATAAAGGAAGGAATCCATGTGCTTTGCTAATGTGCTAATCAAACAGCATTTATGCATCATTCTTCAGAACAAGAAAGTGCAGGAAATGTGCAGTGGGAATCATTTCAGGCCTCAGTCTGCTTAGAGCAAATTCTGTCAGGATCTGAACAGTTTCTATCTCTATTTATTACAGTGTTTATATACCACTTTTCTTGTAGATTTGTACACTTGAGTCTCATAGATTCAAGGCAGTTTACACAGACAGGCTAACCAAAACTGCTCCCCCTTCAAATGGGTTTTTTATTCAGTGAGGGTAACTCATACAACCCTCCATTTCTCAAGATGTTTCCCATCAAGGTGCAATCATCATCCTGCCTGTACAGCTCTTGTGCTTTCCAAGCTTCCACAGGTAGCTGCAAAACACCCCTCAAGCTGGTTCTCAGGATGTTATCCATTTCTTGCCAGCTGACTCTTCCACACTCCTCTACATTTCTTCATCACTATCCAGCAGCTTCTGTTTACCCATCCTAGGTGAGACCTGTGCTGATCCTACTTATCTTTTTCAGGCAAGACGACAGCTCCACCATCAGACCACACCTCCTGTCTGCACCTGGGCTAGATCCTTGCTCCTTAGTTACACAACAAAATTCCAGATGTTTTGCTGTCATTTTTTTCCACAGAAAAATGGATTAGAGGCCAGAAATAGACCTAGGAACTAGAAAAGGGGTCTGTCAGGAATGGCAGAAGGGGTCAACCAGGTCAGCCACTGGCCAACAGCCCACATCCATCAGAGTGCTCACCCAGTCAGGCTGATCCACAAACCTTCAATTTCTTAGCCACTGCACTACCCAATTTGCCACTGGGAGGCATGACAGGGCCCAAGAAGTACCCAGTACCCAGGCACTGCTACAACTTCAGTCTGAGAGAAGATATGCAACACTCGCTTTGGGTCACCATATCTGCCAGCTTTAAAATGGGTTGCCTGGGATATTGCTGAATTTCTAATCTGTTTTTTTTTCCAAATTCCAGATTTCCTTCCTTTGGGTTACCCTAGTGGTTCCCAAATTTTTAGAAGCCCTAGAGCAGCCGTTTTCAACCACTGTGCCATGGCACACTGGTGTGCCATGAATGATCTCCAGGTGTGCTGTGGGAGTTTGCGGGACAGTAATTTATTAGTAGGGTCATTGGCTGATGTGAGCCCCCCACCAACAGCATAGTGTGCCTTGTCAATTGTCAAAAAACTGTTTGTGTGCCTTGACAATTTTAGTACCTTGTCCGTGTGCAGTGAGGCAAAAAAGGTTGAAAATCACTGCCCTGGAGGCTACTGCCTGATTTATAAATGCCACGGGGTTTAGCTATAATGGTGATTGGGCAGCATTGCCCCTCTCCTCAAGTAACAGCTTGTTGAACCCTTGATGCATCGAACCTAATCTGCCCTGTCAATTTCACAAACCACCCAAAATTGTGTCATGACCCATTGGTGGATCCTGGGCCCATGCTTTGAGAACTGCTGGATTACCCTATGCATCTGGTATATCTGTTAGGTATAAATGGGCTTCCAGCTTCTGTTGGGAGTGTTGGGGCAACTCTCTTCATTAATAACAGCTGGAATGCAGATTAGTTTCAATTTAATTCACACCATTTGACTCAGAAGTTTCAAAAATACAGTGGCCCTGGAGGGCTGAAAAATAATTTACATTGCTACTGTTTGGAGGAATGTAAAAATTAAACAGGAATGAAAAATGTGGTTCTATACAGATCAAATTGGCCTACTGCACTAGGCTTTTTTTTTTTTTTTTTTGTCCATTTAGTTTGATATAAGAGTGATCATTATGGAGGGGAAGGTTATATACAATTAATTAAAAGGAAACATCAGTGAGACAAAATCCAATATTGCTGTGGAGGTTGAAATGTTTGTGATGTATTGGAGCCTAAATTACCACGATTTTACTGGTGTTGCCTTTGACACTCATTGACTTACATGAACACCCGGGGGATGAAAGAATCATCAGTTCTCTCTATGCAGTGAATATTGTAATGGACCAAAATTAATGAAGTTCTCTAAAACTGGAGACAATATATGGAAAAAAGGTTTCATGCTCCTTTGCGTTACTGCATCAATAGCTATCCAGGAAGACTATACAGAAGCTTAATATTAGAGACGGATTTGCAACAAAACAAAAAAGGCCCAAATTCCGTTAAGCTAACGACACCAAGTGATTGATGCAGTAATCTGTATTGTGAATGCAGCTTAAGTTTCACTTGAACAGCATATGGCTTTACAAAATAAATGAGATGTATGCTTGAAGACCCTATTAAAAGAAAATTCCAGGAAACATACATATTTAAAAGCTTATAAACCTTTAGTTGCGGCAGAATGAGCGATGAATGCAGTGACAGAGTACTGGGGGAGGAAGAATGGACTCTATCACTCCAGATTGCAGGTAGGGAATGCCATATTTGAGACCCACCACCATGGCAAAAATTATTCCCTGCAGCTAGAAACATACACAGAATGGGACAAGGCTTGGGCTACAAGCTTTCTCTGTGATTAGCCACCCAATCCTGTTCCCCACCATTGCACCAATGCAGGCACACTGGTAGAGCATGCACTGCATCCAGTGGTGGTGGTGGGTGATTAGGAGGCCTGCCAGAGGTAAGTAAAATATTTTTACTGGTGGCCACTGGTCTCTTTGAACCCATGCTGGCTATATAGCTGGCATAATTCCAAGAAGAGAAAAGTGTGTGTTGAAAATGGGGGAAAAGATTTGGCATGCACATTTGCCACCTGGGTCCACACCTTCCAGCCTGTCTCCTACGCTTTCCACCTTGGAACATGAAGAACCTCCCCCTTGCAGCTTCCACCCCCAACTTACTGGTGCTGATGGACCTCCCAGAGCAGCTGCCTCACACAGTGCACCTCCCACCATTTGCAGCAGCGGCCTAGTAGTGCGTGACAGCAGTCTGGCTTTCATGCCACCATGAGGACCTTGTGCTGCCTGAACACTTCTTCTGGCAGTGTAAGGCCCCAATAAGACTGGGCCCTAAGTTTTCTACCTGCAAGGAATTTCTTACATGGGAGAATAGTCAAAATCAGCCCCCCCGACCTGCTGTCTGAAGTGATACTGCTATTCTGTCACTTCATTCTGCTGCATGTGTCAAACAGGCCAGAAGTAGATTTATTCATTTACCACATTTTTATACCACCCTTCCTCCAAGGAGCTCAGAGTGGTGTATGTGGTTCTTTTGTCCTCATAGCAACCCTGTGATGTAGGGCAGGCTGAGAGCTGGTGATTGGCCCAAGATCACCCGAGAAACTTCATGGCTGAGCAGGGATTTGAACCTGGATCTTCCAGGTCTAAGTCCAGCATCAGAGCCACGACACCAGCAATTTTCAACCACTGTGCCACAGCTCAGAGTCTCATGGCCCAATCCTATTGGGTCTTGCTGCCAGTGGAATGTTCTGCTGGCAACGACTGCCAAAAAACACCCATAAAGCATGCTCTGGGCAGTGCGCTGAGTAATATGCTGCCCAATCACCAGGGGGAAGGTTGGAGCCTTCCCACTTCCGAGGACAGACCTACTGAAAAAGGCAAGAGGTGGCAGGGGCAGGGAGATAACAAAACCAGATGGAGGGTGAGGAAAGTGTGGTGAGGAGGCTGTAGGAGGGGCTGGATCAGGCCTCAGATCATATCCCCTCTGGCAGCAGCCTCCCAGCCCCCTTTCTCTCCTCAGACTTGCACCAGCATTTTGCCATGCAGGTCCATGGAGACCCACTGCAGGCCTGCAATCCCCTTTCCCTTCCAAAGCCTCCCACTCCACCCACCTCGCTGAATACAGCATGTGCCTTTCTGGTGTGGCTGCACCAGTGAGGGTGAGGAGGATAGGTTTGGACTATGAGCCACCGCTCTGCAACAGCTTTTTACCCCTTCAACTACCTCCGACTACTCACACTGCAGAGAAATAAGGTTGATAGATCTGCAGGGACAGGACCAATCTGCAGGATAGGATTTATGCTATCTAAATGGAGAAGGTACCAGATTTGGGCAAGGTTCATATATGTTTGTCAGCATCCCATTCTAAAAGGCTGATGCTTTAGGATTCCATGAACCTATCTAGTGTTACCACCATTGGCTCTCTCCAAGCTGTTTCAGAGCAGATGGTGGTGACTTTCTTCCCTCAGATGGTGGTGACTTTCCTGGGCTTTCTTGGGACAGCCCCATTGGATCTGCCACCACATAACACCAGTGCCAACATCCCCCCAAAGCCAAGACTCTCCTCCCAAAAGCCACATATCTTACTCCTCCTTGCATGTTCTCTTTTCTGACAAAACAGGAAGTTCAGGTCATGCTTGGAACTGCAGCATAGTCCATACTGAAAGGACCATAAGAAAGGAGTCAGGTGACTGCTTTCCTACCTTTCAGGGTCCCTTTAAGTTTAAAGGGTCTGCAGGAGGAAGGAGCAAGGAGAATGAAGTGGATTACTCCTGCTCATGCCCCCCCCACCACTTCTTTATCCACTCACTCCTTCCTTTTGCAGTCCCTTTAGGTTTAAAGGGACTGTAAACCTCAAGGGACCGTACAAGGAAAGAGCCTTGTGAGCATAGAAAGAACATGTGAGCAGGTAGGGAAATGGATTGATTTGGCTCCATCCATGGCACGCTGGAGCCAGGCAGCAGCAGTCTTGGGGTGAAGAGCACCCCAGCTCTTCCACTCCTGCACCACCCACTCCTCAGTTCAACGGCATTGTTCTTGTTGTGGATGGGCTGACCCTAGCCCATACCATAGATCAGGGGTGTCCAAAGTTTTTGGCAGGAGGGCCACATCATCTCTCTGACACTGTGTCAGGGGCCACAGAAAAAAAGAATTAATTTACATTTAAAATTTGAATAAATTTACATAAGTTTACATAAATGAATATATTAAAGATGAACTTATATGAATAAATGAAGGTCTTGCAATAGCTCAAGGCCTAAAAAAGCCCTTGCACAAAGCAAGGCTGGCCTTTCCTTTGCTGCTGCTACTGCATCACAGATGTAAAACAACAAGGAGTGGAAGGAGTCCTCATCCCACAGCTCATGTGAGAGGTCAGTCACACTCACACTGAGAGCAGTTGTGTTGGGCCAGTGTTGGCTCCAACAAATCTCCAGAGGGCCAGAGTCTCATTGGAGACAGTGGGCTCCCTGAGGGCCGCATTGAGAGGCCCCAAGGGCCACAAGTGGCCCCAGGACCAGGGTTTGGGCACCCCTGCCATAGATCCTTTGTGTAGCGTGCTGATTTTTCTTACTTCCAATGTCAGTAAAGAACTACTGAATGACGAGGCAGTATGATGCAAGAAAATGACACAGAAGGAAGAGCTGCACTAGTTCATGGGTTAACTGCAGTGAACTGGGACTGAAAAATAATAAGGAGCATCTGGTGTTTAATGTAGCCATGGTGATTCTGTAATTAAAGGAAATGGCTGCTGCGTTGAGGCTGTAAATATCAGTACGCTCCAATCAACTTATCATACTACATCACAACCCTATGCCAAGTTGGCATCGCTGCACAGGCTTCAAATGGTCACTGCCAGAGAATTCATTGACTTTGGCAGAAGTTTGAAAAACAAGGGCCTGGGATTAAGTAAATGCTGTTGGATATGAGTGAGTGCTGTCACACACTCTTTGCAGGTCACAGCCCGCCCACCCACCCCCCCTCCGCAAAGCATGAAGTCTTGGCCTCTAATGGGACAGGCTACATGAGAAGTCAGCGTTGGAGATCATTATCTTCACCCGGTGGCGGGATAGTCAATGGGTCTGGAAAGGAAAGGAATGGCTGCAGCGTTTGAGGCTCTTCAGTCTAGAAAAGAGGCGCCTGAGGGGGGGACATGACTGAGACATACAAAATTCACAGAGTGGCTAGAGAGATGCTCTTTTCCCTCTCACACAACACCAGAACCAGGAGACATCCACTACAATTGATTATCGGGAGAGTCAGAACAGACAAAAGAAAATAGTTCTTTATCCAGCATGTAATGCTTTATCCAGTCTGTGGAACTCCTTGCCACAGGATGTGGTGATGGCATCTGGCCTAGATACCTTTAAAATGGGATTGGACAGATTTTTGGAGGAAAACTCCATCACAGGATACAAGCCATGATGGGTATGTACAACCTGAGATTAGCTGGTTGCTTATTATGAAGGCCGGGTAGGAATTTTTTTCTGTCATTCGAATTGGCCATGGATGGCAGTTTTTTCACCTACCCCAGCCTGGTGAGGGAGAGAAGATATGTTCCGTAGATTTCATGCATTAAAAATTGGTCACTGTGTTTAACAAAGTAGCACAAGTTAAACCCAGGTACAATCTGTTGTTTTCGTTAGGGGGTGTGAGGGTAAATAGAATGCCAAATGCAGGGGGGTGGCAGTGAAATGCAAGTATCTAGTGGTCTTGTGTGCTCCCAGAGGTATCTGGTGGGAAGCTATGAGATACAGGAAGCTGGACTAGATGGGACTTGGGTCTGATCCAGCAGGGCTCTTCTTATGTTCTTATGGGTTATAAGAACATAAGAACAGCCCCACTGGATCAGTCCATAGGCCCATCTAGTTCAGCTTCCTGTATCTCACAGTGGCCCACCAAATGCCCCAGGGAGCACACCAGATAACAAGAAACCTCATCCTGGTGCCCTCCCTTGCATCTGGCGTTCTGACATAGCCCATTTCTAAAATCAGGAGGTTGAACAAACACATCATGGCTTGTAACCCGTAATTGATTTTTCCTCCAGAAACTTGTCCAATCCCCTTTTAAAGGCGTCCAGGCCAGATGTTGTGACCACATCCTGCGGCAAGGAGTTCCACAGACCAACCACACACTGAGTAAAGGAATATTTTCTTTTCTCTGTCCTAACCCTCCCAACACTCAATTTTAGTGGATGTCCCCTGGTTCTGGTGTTATGTGAGAGTGTAAAGAGCATCTCCCTATCCACTCTGTCCATCCCCTGCATAATTTTTTATGTCTCAATCATGTACCCCCTCAGGCGCCTCTTTTCTAGGCTGAAGAGGCCCAAACACCATAGCCTTTCCTCATAAGGAAGGTGCCCCAACCCAGTAATCATCTTAGTCGCTCTCTTTTGCACCTTTTCCATTTCCACTATGTCCTTTTTGAGATGTGGCGACCAGAACTGGACACAGTAATCCAGGTGTGGCCTTACCATTGATTTGTACAATGGCATTATAATATTAGCCATTTTGTTCTCAATACCTTTTCTAATGATCCCAAGCATAGAATTGGCCTTCTTTACTGCCGCTGCACATTGGGTCGACACTTTCATTGACCTGTCCACCACCACCCCAAGATCTCTCTCCTGATCTGTCACAGACAGCTCAGAACCCATTAGCCTATATGTGTTGATTTTTTGCCCCAATGTGCATGACTTTACACTTACTGACATTGAAACGCATTTTGCTGCCCATTCTGCCAGCTTGGAGAGATCCTTCTGGAGCTCCTCACAATCACGTCTGGTCTTCACCACTTGGAAAAGTATGGTGTCGTCTGCAAACTTTGCCACCTCACTGCTCACCCCTGTCTCCAGATCATTTATCCAGAGTCACCTGTCCTCTGGTGGGCTCCATGACTAGCTGCTCTAAGGCACAGTCATTTAACATGTCAAGGAATCCGGTCTCCTTTTCGTGACCAGAACACAAATTGACCCAGTCTATATGAGGATAATTGAAGTCCCCCATGATTACAACCCTGTCCCTCCTTGTCACCTCCCTGATCTGTTTCCTCATTTCAAGGTCCCCTTCCGGTTTCTGGTCTGGAGGACAATAGTACGCCCCCAGTATTACAACCCCAGGGTTGTGCTTTAAGGTACATGTAATATGAGTATATGGGCAATATTGATTGTGCGTGCAGGGACCAAGTATGGTAGCTCATGACACAACTCAGTTTAATGATATGCAGTGAGGAAGATGGCAAAGTTGAAGATGTAGCAGTCGATCGTTTTTATTATGGGAATAAGAATACAATAACTGGGAAAGGGAATCAAAACAAAATGCAATGAGGTGCTTACAACAACAATCATTCACACAACTAGGCTCTAAATGCTAATTGTTTCTAAGTTAAGAGAAAGAGGAAATCTTTACAAGAAAAAGAGGGTGTGTAATGGCAGAGAGAAGAGAGAGAAAGGAGTGGGAGCAGAATGTATGGAAATGGGAGAGGGGCTACAGAGGGGGAGTTGAGGCTGAAGAACTGGGTGTTATGCGATAGAAGGAAGGGGGGAGAGAAGAAAGGCCAAGGGAAAGAAAAAGGAGAAGCAGGAAGCACCAAGGTTCTAGCTACAGCGTGAGACTGTAGCTGAGTACCATATTTTGTTCTCTGTAGCCTGAACCAGGGCCATAGGCAAGGATTAAACACTTCAGTGGATGTGAAAACACTTCACCCATTTGTATTGGGGGAGGGACGTATAATGCTCCCATCAGAGTAATGCTCTGATTACTGTTAACCGATGTCCCTGACCTCCAAGAAAGGGATAGGAAAGGGGGATATTACTTGACAGATTGATTAAGGGTAATGGTGTGCAAAAGGCCTGGAGCTAATATCTAGGCCTTCCCCTTCAAAGGTTAAAGATAGACCAAGAAGTCCTAGACTCCCATATGTAACACACACACACACACACACACCCCAGAGGAGGAAAATATATTGGGTGCATTTACAATGAAGTTGGTGAGGGAAGCCAAAGCTGAATGGATTCGTCTTGTGCTCACTAACAACTTTGTTTAATTTGAAGTCAGGAAGCTTCCAGGATGTGACTTGTACTCAGGTTTGAATCTGCTGACCAAGCAAGGTGAGGTTGGTCATGGAATTTCCCCAAATGAAACAAAAGACTTCTCCAAAGTCAGTCGTGTAGAGTGGGGTGGTGGCGGTTGCTCTGCAGAACCAAAATTTGGCCTTTCCCCTAAGATCTGTGGCTGCCCTGCCAGCAGCTCAAGCAAAATGCCACAAGACTGGGGTGGGCCATGCACCCAGGACCATGCTCATATGTTACAGGCAAAATGTCATAGGCAACAACACTGTGTAGTGAAACCTAACAAGACTGAACAATAAAGCACCATAATTTAATAATTCTTGTATTCATGGCTTCATCTGACCATGGCTTATTGACCCAATCTCAAGAGTTTACTCACATATATATCCCAGTAAGTTCAATGGGGCTTTCTTCGAAGTATGCATGTGAACAGAACTGCAGCCAGCCAGAAAGCCACACAATGAACAAGAATCCACATCTGCCACTTTGTGGGGATCCCTAGGGAGGCACTGTGAAGTAACCAAGCACAGCTCCATGACTTGGTTCTTGCACCCAGCCTGGAGTCACTTATAAAAGCATACACATGCCAAGGTTATACATGGCATGGTTCACTTTTCATTGCCACCATAAGTGTGTATATTGGCTACACTCCAAGCCTGGAACCTGGAATCTGTCTGGTATCTGACCGAGTTAACTGGGCAAGGAGTTTAGAGAAGGGAGGTAACACATCTGAGACCAATGGTTCTCTCTTAAGCTTTCTCTCCCTCATTTACCTTCTCACTCATACACACTTGCCTCTGTGAGGAGTGCTGGCTTGTGGGTTTAAAAGAGACAGGGAGACAAATCTTTCTCAGAGTTAAAGAACAGGCTGGTCATAAAGTCCCTATGCAGGCTTAAACGGCTTCATTCCTAAATCCACACAATCTCATGCATAGGGACTTTATGGCCATCCTGTAGGCACCTTGTTTACTCAAGACAAGGAAAAGATTTATGAGAATACAAAGGGGAAATAAGTGGAAAACAAAAATCAAACAGATTCTATACCTGAGCTCAGAGGCAAAGTTTAGAAGAATATAAAGCAGTTTTTACCTAAAGTTTATATGTCTACAGTAACTAGTAAGTTTATTTACAACACAGTATGATCTGGTCATGTAGCCCCTCTCATTGCATCTAAGAGACACAATTCTTAGGAATTAACCCTGTTTTTTTGCTGGACAGCACTGATAATTTCCCAGACAAATTGGAACTGGAATTGCTGTTCAACTCCAGCTGATTGGGTCCTTTTTGTCTTTTGGTGAAGAAAGCACCCCAAGCTCTGACTGGCTGGTTTAAACACAATGGAAACCCCCCCCCCTCCCATTTTCCCTCAACTAAGTCAGGTGGGTTGATTTGAACCAAGGATCAGGTACAATTCCTCAGGAAAGCAAAGGGTTTGTCAAGACTTTTCATTTGCCTTGTACACACGCATTAGACATCCTAGACCAGGGGTCGGCAACCTGGGGTTCCAGAGCCGCATGTGGCTCTTTCAGCTGCGGCTCCTCCCGGTGAAAGTGGCAAAGGGGGTAACAGGAGGCACCTGTGCTGGGAGGGCAGGCTGCTTCCCTCCACCCCCGGAGCTCACTGCCCCCCTCTCCCTTCACCCCCACCTGCCCCTCATTGGCTTCCCTTTTCAATTTTGCCTGCTCTGCTGGCTTAAGCTCCCTGTTTTTCCCTTCCCCAACTCTCCAGCAGGCTCAGCCAATCCGCATCCAGCAGGCTCCTGGCTTTTTCAGTTGGAATGGCTCAGGGCCCTTCACTGGCTGACCACCAGCCAATCCTGAGCCTCCCTCCTTCTCAGCCATTGCCAGCCCTTGCAGCCTGCCTTTCCCTGAGCAGGTCCCCACTCAGTGCAAGGAGAGGCTTTTCCTCCACAGCTGAGGAGACATCCTGTGTGTCTACTCAGTTGTAAGCCCCATTACAGCGGATGAAGCTTATTCCCAGGAAAGGGTGCCTGGGATGGCAGCCTTGGAGCCAGTGGAAGCCTGCGCAGGTCTGTTCAAGAGTAAGCCCCGATGTAGTCCCTGGGCTACACCCAGGAAGGTGTGGAGGGCTGTAGCCTCAGCCTCCTCCTGTGCAGGTCTACTCACAAGTAGTCAGTGAGGCTTCCTCCCAAGAAAGTGTGGAGAGGACTGCAACCTGAGAGCTCCAACCAACTTGTCTGCTCAGAAGTCCCATTGTAGTCAATGGGGCTTAGTCCCAGGATAGTGTGGAGAGGGTTGCAGCCTGAGTGAGGGAGGGCAGAAGCTGGCCTGTGGCTGCCCCTCCCTCTGGCTTCTTCTCTTCCCCACCTCTGGAGTCTGTGTCCTTTCTTCCTTCCAGCAGGGTGCCTCTGGAAGGTGGGGGGAGTTCTTTAGTATCCATGTAAGATAAGCAGATGTCATAACTGCCATATGTATTGGAATCCTGGAAGATCTGGAGAGGAGGTAGATGTGGTGTCAGCAGTGGCCCCTTTAAGGGTAAGGCCTGGGCATCCAGCAGTGTGCTGCACAGCTGCAGCCACTTGAAGGCAATAGGGTCCTCAGGGATATAAGGAGCACCTGAGGCAGGAAGAGGGGTGTGGGTTGGAGAAGGAATGCAGGTTGGAGAGGAGACTGGGCTTATTGACTTTGATACTCTGACTGATTTGACTGACTTACTTTGGAATCTGACCTTGAACTATGACTTGGCTTATTGACTTTGGACTCTGCCCTGGATACTCTGACTTTGTGACTAATTGACTGCTGGAGACACTGGAGTTTGGTGTGTGGCTGCTGTGCCCAAGACCTGCTGAGGACCAAGGGTCTGCTGGAGTGGTGGGAGGCTGCTGGCAGGAGAGAGGACCTCTGCAGGTTGAACAGGCGAGCTACCCTGGAGGAGTACAGGAGTGCAGGGCAGAATCAGGGTCATTTGTTGGGGGAAAGGAGAGCTAATTTGCTTAAAGTGGGCATAATTCTCCAGGCAGAGAGTGGCCTTGGAATCAGGCAAAACACCATAGAGGACCAGGCGTCTGAAAACACAGGACAAGAATGTATGACAAAACTAACTAAAAGCTACAAGAGGGGGCTACATTATAAAAAGGGGACCTATAAGAGAATAAAGGTTAAAAAAAAATTATATGCAGTATTATCTTCATTTTAGATGTCAAAAGGGTTTTGTGGCTCCTGAGGTTTTTTTTCCTCCGGAAAATGGGTCAAAATGGCTCTTTGAGTGTTTAAGGTTGCTGACCCCATATCCTTTGCACTAAACATGCAACAGAGCACTGCCATAATGGGGCAGGTAACAGACTGATTCCCAGGTTAGCACCAGTCCACTTGGTTGGGATTGCCAGGTCAGGGAAGGGTAACAGCTCACTACACACTCCCATAGGATTTACTGCATCAATGGCATCTGAGAGCTGTGCCTAAATAGATTGCAAGCACTGTCATTGGGCTGCAGTTTATCCAGTATTGCAGCCTTTGAAAATCAAAGCACCATTAAAAACTGATTTCCTAACCTTTGAAGGAAGAAACGTGATCTGGTAGAGAATTTGGTGAAAGACAGGATATAAGCTATTATTTCACTCCTCCACTTAGTAAAACACCTAAAATACTATTAGGTAAAAGATCTAAAATACCATTTTGGAATTTAATGAATGAATGCTCTACAAATATGTGAACTCTCAGTAGCAGCAGTAGTTTGCCTAATAAATAATATTCCCTTAACTACTTTCTTTAACTTTTGAGGGAACATGGAAAGAATGCCACAATCAGTGTAACATTTAGAGGCGCTCCAGATCTTCAGGCCTACGAAGGGGGAACAGTTACGTGTACTTATACAGAATTCATATGTCTTATTTTTGTATTCCAAGGGTACCATTCACATGACAATCATAAACTTCTCTTAAATTTCCATTTAAGATCAAGCACATAATTTCAGCAAAAAGATACAGGGCCCAATCCTACCCAATTTCCAGTGCTGGTGCATTTGTGCCAGTGGGGTGTTCACTTCATCCTGTGGTGGAGTGGCAGTCACTGAGGCCTTCTTAAAGTATGGCAACATGTAGGGAGCCTTCTTAAAGTATGGCTCCCTTACCACAGGGCTGCATAGTGGCTACACTGGAGCTGGAAAGTTGGATAGGATTTGGCCCACAATCACTGGCATTCTAAGGGGTAAATGGAGGTGTAAATAAAGTTACAATATACTTCTTGCTGCTCACATATTTATTCCACACTGACTTCTAAAACAAACACACACACTACTATCTAATTTTCAGCAAATCTGTCAATTTAGCCAACTTGAATTTGAAGAGGAAAGGAGTAGGGGCATTTCCTTGTAACATCCACCCATCTCCTGTGAGTCCCCATTTCAGAAATTACAAAGAAGTACACAAAACAGGAAGTGCTGGTCTCCCATGCTTCCTGTTCCCCTGCCTGCAAGCATGTTCAAATGTTAGAAGCATTCATAAATTACATTGTGAATCTGTAGAGGGCTCTGCCTTATAACTCTGTTGGACATATGAAGTGGAATTTCAAATTTAAAATGTTCACTTAGTGCTTTTATTTCTGCTAGATTTGAAAAGTCAGCAAAAGCTAATTTACAGTGATAAATTTCTAGCCACTGTTGCAAGTGGCTCTAGGGTGCCTGGCTATAAATTAACATGACTAAGTGGACAGTTCCTTTGTGCTGAAACAAAAGGTGCTGTGGTACATAACAGATTTGTGGTGCATATGCTAATTGAGCTGTCTAGGAGGCCTCAAAAGATCCTGAAAAAGGAAATAATTTAATACACAGCTGATAATCCAGAAGTAAAAAATTTTTTTTAAAGGAAATTAGATGTATAAGACTCTATTACAGTTTAAGATCCATAGAACAATGTTAGGTAGTAGCTTCTGCAGTTTTTTGGCTCAGGCTGCAATCCTATTCACATGTACCTGGAGTAAGTACCCATTGAACTTGCTGGAATTTGCTTCTGAGTAAAGGGTTGCATAGCACCACAACTTTTTGCGCAGTTCAGACATGCTCTCACTTTTTAACTATCTATATCAGGGGTGTCCAAACAACTTGGCAGGAGGAGGAGGAGGAGCCAACAGTGGATGAACAGACATGTCTCCAGGGGCTCCTGAGAGACAGTCTGTTCCCCCCCCCCCCAAAAAAAAACTGCAGGTCTGAAGAGGATCTGAAGATCTTTATCAGGAGAGATAAGATCTTTCCATGGTGCAGATATCTGAGATTTTGAAAGCCCGACGGGGGGGGGGGCGCTTTCTTCTCGGAAACCTAATCATCAGGGATAGTACTGGGGGAAGTGCAGTGTCTGCAATCAAGCTGCTGGCTCAGTGCTAAGAGACCAAACGGAAGAAAAAGCATGAAGCGTAAAGTTTAAATTGGAAATTTAAGATATGTGTTAATATTGTTCCCAGCTTTGATTGACTGATTTGGCTAAAAGCCCTGGATACACTGAAGGCGTTAATGAGAAACTTTTTAAGGATGTTGAAAGTGCTGTTTATCTTTGTAGTGGAATAAATCGGTTGTGGATTATAACTATCAATATAATTTGGTGTGTGGACTAAAATTCAGAGTTGCTTGTAGACATAATTTTCATTAGACTTGAAAGAGTTTTGTCTTCTTGAGACTGTTTCTTTCGTTTTGTTTTTCTCCATTAACCACACTGTTATCTGTAAGAAAAATTCAAAGAATGTCTGATTGAAAAAACATATGGTGGAAGTAAGGCGAATAATACGCTGTGGACATCTTGTGGATTAGAGAGAAATTGCAAGATGGAGCCTGTTCCAGATATTTGGACTCAAATGATCCTTAAAAATTTGGAAAAATTGCTCACAATGAGAAGACAGCAGTTGAGTTGGTCCTTGCAGATTCAGGCCCGTTTAAAGACTCTCTCTCAACAGATAGATGAGTGCAAGGAGCAATTGGAAGTTGTGAAGAAACAAGCAGAAGTTACACAGAAGGAGAAAACAGAAAAGATGATGGTGAGGGATGAAATCATCATCAGAAGAGTGGATACAGAAAGTAGAAGCATGGAAAATCAACAGGATCTAGAGGGGACGCTGATGGAGATTGAAATAGAGAAGCTGGACAGAGTAACATGGGTGCACAAAATACAAAATTTGTTGGAACACGAAGAAGAAAACATATCCCAGTTAATTGGAAGAATGAACATACCTTATACAAGAAAGTGTGGGCTTATTGGATTCTGTTATGGAGATAAATTAAAGATATTACAGGAGAAAAAATGGAAAGAAGGAAAGAAAAAGAAACCTGAGGGTTAAAGAAAATTGGAGGATTTTATTTAGTTAATAACTGGTTTAAATTTACTTAAAAAACAAATACATATGAAATTGATATATATGAATTAGAATGAATTAGAAAAAATAGCTGGAAATGTTAGCGTGTGGATGAATTGTTTTATAGGCGGTTATTATGTTAAATGATAAAAAGTGAATATTTAGAAAATATATTATAGGGAATTAGAAAAAATCTATTATATTTGATATAAGAAATATATAAATGACTAGAAGAGTTAGAAGTAGATGGAAGAATTGTTTTATATGTTGTTATATTTTGGTAATTAGATTATTTTGTTTTAATATTAATGAGTAATTGAAGTAAGTTTATGTTTGATAGAAATTGAAAATTTAGAAAATATAGTATAGGGGCATTAGGGAAAATTTAGTATATATTATATAAAAAATGGATAAACTAATAAGAGGCAGAAGTAGATGAGTAGTAGATTAGGAGATATAGTATGATTAATGAGTAATGGTATATGGTATTTAGCACTCCTAAATGTATGTTATATGTTTGTATGCTTGTGTGTGTGAATTAAAAATAAATAAAAATTAAAAAAACAATTTGGCAGGAGGGCCACATTGTCTCTATGACACTGTCGGGGGCCGAGAAAAAAAAAAATTAATTTACATTTAAAATTTCAATATATTTATATAAATGAATTTATTAGAGATGGAATTTCTATGAATGAATGAAGGTCTTGCAGTAGCTTAAGGCCTATACAAGGCCTTGCACAAAGCAAGGCCAGCCTCTCCTTTGCTGCCACTGCTGCATCACAGACATGAAACAGTAAATAGTGGAGAGAGCCCTTGTCCCACAGCTCAGGTGAGAGATCATGTGAGAGGCTGAACAGTTGTCCTCATGCTGAGAGCAGTTGCGTCAGGTCAGCATAGGCTCCAGCACATCTCCAGAGGGCCAGAGGCTAATTGGAGATTGGGGGCTCCCTGAGGGCTGGATTGGGAGCCCCCGAGAACCACAAGTGGCCCCCGGGCTGGGGTTTGGGCACCCCTGATCTATATGGTTATCAGAATGACTCACTCTAAATTACAGGTATGACAGTAAACTCTATTTCTCCAGGATAAGGACTGAAACAGAGGTGATGCAGAAGGTCTATTCTGTGATCAGACCTCTTAATTTTTTTTTCCACTTGAAAGTGGCTATGGGGGGTGCTCTGGTTTTTATTGGAGCAGCTTGAATCTTTTCCTTGATATGAACAGCTTCCCCCACAAAGCTGCTATTAAACCTGCTGGGAGAATATGTCAGGTACCTGTATTGTGTCTGCATTTTTCCCCACCAGTTTAATAACAGCTTAAAGGAGTGATTTAGGTCAAGGAAATGATGTGGGGAAGAGTTAGCCCTCAGTCAGCACACCTCTACTCTGAGAAAAATCAGAACCCCCATTGGCATTGTCCAAGGGCCTACTTAAGAACATAAGAACAGCCCCAATGGATCAGGACATAGGCCCATCTAGTCCAGCTTCCTGTATCTCACAGCGGCCCACCAAATGCCCCACGGAGCACACCAGATAACAAGAGACCTCATTCTGGTGCCCTCCTTGCATCTGGCATTCTGACATAGCCCATTTCTAAAATCAGGAGGTTGTACATACACATCATGGCTTGTAACCCGTAATGGATTTTTCCTCCAGAAACTTGTCCAATCCCCTTTTAAAGGCGTCCAGCCAGATGCCGTCACCACATCCTGTGGCAAGGAGTTCCACAGACCAACCACACGCTGAGTAAAGAAATATTTTATCTTGTCTGTTCTAACTCTCCCAACACTCAATTTTAGTGGATGTCCCCTGGTTCTGGTGTTATGTGAGAGTGTAAAGAGCATCTCCCTATCCACTCTGTCCATCCCCTGCATAATTTTGTATGTCTCAATCATGTCCCCCCTCAGGCGTCTCTTTTCTAGGCTGAAGAGGCCCAAACGCCATAGCCTTTCCTCATTAGGAAGGTGCCCCAGCCCCGTAATCATCTTAGTCGCTCTCATTTGCACCTTTTCCATTTCCACTATGTCTTTTTTGAGATGCGGCGACCAGAACTGAACACAATACTCCAGGTGTGGCCTTACCATCGATTTGTATTAACCGTTTTGTTCTCAATACCTTTTCTAATGATCCTAAGCATAGAATTGGTCTTCTTTACTGCCGCCGCACATTGAGTCGACACTTCCATTGCATTGTCCATGAACAAAAAGCCATTTTTAAAGTCTTGGTTCTCTTATCTTTAGCAGTTCTTATTACGAATCTCCTATGTCACATTTGTCTTGGTCTTCAGTAATGTGTCTGTGAAAAATTCAGTTTTCAAGCCACTTGCACACTGCTAGCCTCCTCCTTAGCCTAAAAACATGGTCAGTAGCAGGCATTCTTGTCTGGAGATGGGAAGCCCAGTCCTATGCTTCCCAGCACCTGAAGGAACAGCGGCACAAAAATAGTGACTGCTGTATCCTGCGGGCACTGAGAAGCTGCCAGAGATCTCCTTGGGGAAAGGGGATTTTTGCCCCTTCCCCTGAGGAAAGCCCCAGCCTCTGCAATGGGATTCCTGGAGTCTGTGCCAGCTGATTCACTGGTGCAGACCTGAGAAGCTCATGGCAGGCTTGCAAGCCTGACACAGAGCTTTGGATCCAGTGGAGGAGGCCTCTGCTAATCCCACCCCCCCCCCCGGGCCAGTCCCTCCCTGTTCTGCCCTCCTCCACCCAGTTCTACCTTCCCCCCCCCGCCCTCTCCCCACCATGAAAACTTACACCCAACTGTGCTGCAGAGCTTTCTTTCTGGCGCTGAGGCCCAGTGCTGGCACTCCCTCCTCATCCGGTGCCATAAATGGGCTTTACAGCACATTTAGAACATCTACTCCTGGTGCTGGGCTCCAGTGCTGGCACTATAGAACCATAGGTTTGGGGCCCAAAGTCCCTCTGTGCTGGTGAGGTTAGGAACTCCCTCTAAACTTAATGGGAGAAGAAGGGGTTGGGACAAGAAGCTAAAGACCATCTTCTCTCTTTTCCTTCATTGCTCTTTGTCAGCATTCCTAAGGTCTGTACCAGCCCATGCTCTACCCCACAGTGTCAGACCTATCCTAGGGGTGCCATCTGGTGAATTAATTCATCATAACAGTTACATTGTACTAGAAATTAGAGAATTTGTCCTGTATCCTATGGGAATTCAGCTGGTGTGGGTGGGACCCCCTCAAAACAAAACTGCATAGTTGGAAATGAAATGCCTCTACCAACTTATCTGATCTGAAAGTATATGCAATTCAACCTATAATAGGTAAAGATACTGAAGTTTTCATAAAAGTGACCTTGATTAGTCTGACATGGAGACTTGCCCAGCCTGACATTGCAATGTATGTATCCACTAAACAGGCTGTTTTGGTATGTCCCATATGTACAGTTCTATCATACTCATTATCCAAGGCAAAACTGAGAGGTTATTAAATTTGTCTTTCGAGAGGCTATTTAATTTTTCTAAACCAGAATGTCAAAGTTCTGGTTTAAATGAAAATAAATCAAAGGCTATGATTTCACACCATACTCAGACCTTGCAATACATCATCATAATCCTCATATGACAGCCATCCTGGGGCAGGGGAGAAACATTCTGAGGAACAAAGAATCCATGTGTGTCCTCCAATGACCTTTCAACAGCTAGGCACTCCAACTGAAGAAGGCACCGGTTTGGACAAGCAATTTATTTCCTGTTTTAATGGACATGTGAATTCCCTCGATGAAATGCAGGAGAATCATAACTTGTGTAATATTACCCCATAGTTCCACTTTTCCCAGCAATCAGCCCTGGTTAAAATTAACCAGGAACAGAGAATAGTTGTCAACAGAGATAATAAAATTGTCTACAGCTATTTGCTATTATTTATTTGGTAGTGCTTGCTGAATACTTTCTGTGCTGATACTTACCAGCAAACACACCATCTGAGAGGTGGTGGGAAGGGAAAAGCAAGTACATGCTAAAGGTCAACTTGGTTGGGACATCTATGTGTGAGGGCCAGAGAGCTGGTGGCAGTGGGATTGTCAGGTACAGTCAATATCCTGTCCCAGGTTCATTTCCTGGCATCTCCAGGTAGGGTTGGATAAGACCACTGTTCAATCAGTGTGGACAAGATTGAGGTACATGGACCAATGCAGCTTCCTATATTCCTAAAAGAATATGACCCCAAGCACTTAGGAAGACAGCTGAGTAGAACTTGCTGCCCAAAGTAATGAGGACATGCAGTTGGGTTGGAATTCATGGGCTTTCTTCAGTGCTGCTCCTTTTTCTACTCTTATTCCAATCCATTTCAACAGAAGCCAATAAATCCAGACATCAGTTTTGCACACCAGCAGTTAGTTCTAGCTTAGGGTCTGGCTTGAGGTTCACCTAATTGCCTAAACATAGCCCAACTAGAGGTTAGTTTTATTTGTAAATAGCAAGCAGGGGAGCTGTGAAAGATAGTGAAACTGGTGAATTGTAGGGGGCTTTTAATACTTTTTCCCTCCTGTGGTTTTGATCCTGATCTTCACACCCCCATTGACTATTTTTGGCGAGAAAGAACTTTCTATTGAAAGCCCATGGAAGTCACCCCTAATAAAATAATCTGCAAGGGGTGCCATTTGAATCAAACTGTAGCATGGGCAAAGTATTATTCTCTCATCACAGTTTCAACAGGTTTTCCATGCCCCGACTTCAAGGAGGCATACATCTAGCCTGACTCTTAATTGTATTTCTGTAGCAGACCCAGTGTTTCCCTAATAATTATTGGTCCTTGAAAACACAGTACATTCTTTTCACTGAAAGCCAGGAGCATTTAAGCTAAGTCTTACATTACTGTCAACACAAACTTAAAAGTTTTTTGTTGCTTTCTGTCAGTATTAACTACTTCAGTGCTAACTGCAAGCAGACAATAATAAATCATAAATGTAGGACTGAGCACACACATAAACAGTGTGTGGGCAGAAAACTGTGGACATAAATCTTGAAAAAAGTAATACAAGAGCTTGTATACAAAATGTGAGAAGATGACAATCTGCACAGTTACTTCCTGTTCTCCTGTTTGTAGGCGACAGCACAGCACTTGGAATGCAAGAAGTTGCTGGCTCATTATGTCTCAAACAGCTGCAGATAAAACTATTATGTGATGTGTTGACAATGTGTGATATCACATAATTGGTCTCCAGGGCATGTGTTGTGTGTGTGATCCGAACCTTGTAATGGATTAACAATTTCTGTTTTCAAAGCATGATTATCTAACTAATCTGTTGGGTATCACTGTGGACGTGCCACTTCATACATTATGCTTTTTCTATGTACCTGTATATGTTAAATGCATTACATGTGTTTCCAATTAACCCATGTTCTGGGAGGCAAGCTATGTGCAGCCACCATGTGCATATGCTTTTTATGCACACATGCAGACAAAGATGTTATGTTGTGGACTGGGCCATGCACATGATCTGTCAATTGATTACTGTACACTTGATGACTGCAACTCAAAAGTGAGAACTGACTTGGGCTGCAATTCCGAACACATTTTCCTCAGAGTAAGTCCCATTGAACACAAAGAGAGTTACTTCTGAGTAGACATGCACAGGACTGCACGATTAAAGCATTGAGGTAACACATGGCAAGAGGAACATTCTTGAAATGGTGCTTGCTAATAATGGTTTATTCACATATACTTGGTGATGTAGCCTCAGGACATTCACATGGTATGGATTAGGGAGAAGCATTGTAACACCCTACGGGCACAATCCTAGAACATGTCTACTCAGAAGTAAGTCCGATTGTGTTTGATGAGGCTTACTCTCAGAGACGTGTGAATAGAACTGCAGCCTGTCATACAGGGAACTTATATTTTCCTAACTCATCTGGACATGTGGGATGCTGGGTACACAGCTGCTGCTGCTGCTGCAACCTATATGTGGTGGGTTGAAGAATGCATACATGACACTCTTTAACAGTGTCAAATCTGGGAGGAAACTGGCTTATAGTTCCACTTCCCACGTATATAAGAGTTTTGGGACACAGCTGCAGAGTTACAGCTGCTGCAGAGTTACAGCTGCTGCAGAAGTATGTTTGGTGCACACAGTACACTTTCCATTCTATTGTGAGCCTAAATACGATGATGCTAATTTTCTGCAATGATTTTCTATATTTAAAAGAGAGACTTGGGAGTGTGTTTGGTTTTCCATATTACGGTATCTAGCTGCCAATGCTGCACAGACAGGTAGACCTGGGCTTTTTATCAGGAAGCTCAGTAGACTCGGGGCCCAATCCTATCCATTTTTCCAGTGCTGGTGCAGTTGTGCCAGTGAGGTGTGCACTGCAGCCTGTGGTGGAAGGGTAGTCACTGGTGCCTTCTCAAGGTATGGGAACATGTGATCCCTTACCATGGAGCAGCATTGTGGCTACACCGGAGCTGAAAAGTTGGATAGGATTTGGTCTGGGACTTTTCCAGCTATTGCCACCCTCTCTTGCTCTGTTTTTCCCCCTAGTCATCACCCTCCCCAACTCTTGTTTCATCTCCTCCTGTCTCCCTTTGGGAAGGGGCCCAAAAGAAACTTTGTACCTCCTAATAAAATTCCTCTTGGAGGCCCTGGTCAGGACCCACTTGATGCTTCATGACCCAATTTCTGGTGGGTCCCACAGAGCCTCCAATGAAAACATGGGTGATGGAAAGATCAGATAATAAATTGCCTCAAGCCCTGAAGCTATTCAAAAATCAGATAGCTGCCAACTGCCCTGCAAAGCACTGAGCTCCTGCAGTTTGCAAGCTTCTGTCAATATAGGGAGGTAAATGTCTGAGGGCGCAATCTTAACTCCTTATGTTGGTGCTTTCCAGCAACTCTGAGGTAAGGGAACAAACATTCCCTTACTTTGAGGAGGCCTCAGTGAGTGACACCCAGCTGCAGGATCCAGCACACGTCCCATTGGCACAGTTATGCCAGCGCTGGAAAGTACTTACATAAAGGGTTAGGATTGCGCCCCGAGTGTCTTTTTTTCTGGCGTGTTTTTTTCAAGCCCGCCAATGACAGGTAGTGGGGGCAAGTGAAGGCTGGATCACATAACTAAGGGCCCAATCCTATCCAATTTTCCAGTGCCAGTGCAGCCGTGCCAACAGGGCATGCACTGCATCCTGTAGTGGGGAAGCAGTCACATAAACTTCCTCAAGATATGGGAACACTTGTTCCCTTACCTTGGGGTTGTGTTGTGGTTGCACCAGTGCTGGAAAGTTGGATAAGATTGGGCCCTAAGCCCTTCAAACCTTGAGGCTATTCATTAGAGCTGCCTCATTATGAGAAATGGATTGAGGTTTTTTTAAAATAATTACTTGAAAGAAATTTATTTATTTACAAGATCACCTTTTTTAAAAGTCTTGTAAAGCTAGGTTGGTCCCAATAGAGCAGCCATTTGCAACCACTGTGCCGTGGCACACTGGTATGCCATGAGTGGTCCACAGCAGTTGTGTGCCTGCCATAGGCTGACCTGGGGCAAATGCCCCGAGCTCCAGCCTCTAGGGCCCCGCAGAAGCCTCTCTGAGGCTCCCAATGGGGGCGGAAACTGTGCTTCTGGTTTGCTGGAAGCAAGGTTTATAGCGTTGGGCAACCTCACAGGTTTCCCCGGCATGGGAGGAGGTTGTGCGAGGCTCTGTGAGCCTCTGGTAAGTGGGGGGGGGGCAGATTTCTGCCCGAGGGGGGCAGCGATAGCCCGTGGGGGGTGCCGTCGTGGAGCTTTGCCCCTGGTGCGGGGCTGCGGAGGTCTGCGGCAGGTCCACAGGTGTGCCACAGGAATTTGGGGGAAGGTCATTTATTAGTAGGGCCAGTGGGGAATGTGAACATAAGAACAGCCCCACTGGATCAGGCCATAAGCCCATCTAGTCCAGCTTCCCGTATCTTATAGCAGCCCACCAAATGCCCCAGGAAGCTCCCCACGCAGCATGGTGTGCCTTCTCAATTGTCAAAAACCTGATGGTGCACCTTGTCTGTTTTAGTGCCTTGTCAGTGTGCCATAAGATGAAAAAGGTTGAAAATCACTGCAATAGTCATTTTAAAAAGTGGGTCCCTGTGCTAAAAAGTTTTGAAAACCACTTGGCCTAAAAGTTTCAAGAAGGAACCCAAGACAGGGATTTATCAGAGACCAGGGTCAGAACAGGCAGTGTCACTTTGGAAAGCAGGGGCATACTGCAAACTTAATCTGTACGAGCCAGACCTATGACTACTGCATGTGGTGCTTTCTATTCCTTGCTTTCACGTGTCTTCGCAGAATTAACAGCTCTCTGGCGTGAGCTTTCCCGCCTGGCTTCTCTCTCGCTTTCAGTCACTGGAAACTTACAGGCGAGGGGGTGAGGAGGCGGGGAAAGACAGCCTGGGCACCCGAGGCTGAGTAGCAGGAGAGCATCTACTCCAGCTAGGAGTGCGAGGAGGGAGGAGCTTCTTTGCAGAATCAGAGCATCCATTTCGCCTTGGGTTGGAGAGACGGGGGGGGGGCAGAGAGAGAGAAGGAAGCAGGGGTTGCGATTTATGAATGAAGAAAGTTCCTTCGTGAGCATCTGAACTCTGAGAGGAGAAGAAACCGCATCCCTTTTCCTCGTGCGTGTGCTTGGAATGCAGGGGCCACCCAGGACGTGCAGAAATCCGGACCTTGCCGCATGCAACTAAGCCTACCATCCTATCCACACTTTCCTGGGAGTAAGCCCCCTGGACTATCATAGGCCTTACTTCTGAGTAGACATGCATAAGACTGGCTCCCAGGCTGCCATCCTAAGCGTGCTTACCTGGGAGTAAGCCCCCTTGACTCTCATGGGACTTGCTTCTGAGTAGACCTGTCTAGGATTGGGTTCTCAGGCTGCCATCCTAAGCACACTTATTGGGGAGTAAGCCCCCTTGACTATCAAGGGACTTACTTCTGAGTAGACCTGTCTAGGATTGGGCTCTCAGGCTGCCATCCTAAACACACTTATTGGGGAGTAAGCCCCCTTGACTATCATGGGCCTTACTTCTGAGTAGACATGCATAAGACTGGGCTCTCAGGCTGTCCTCCTCAGCACACTTATCAGGGAGTAAGCCCCCTCGGCTATCAGGGGACTTACATCTGCGTAGAACGGCCAAGGACTGGGTTCTCAGGCTGCTGCTAAGCAAACTTACCTGGGTGCAAGCCCCCTTGACTATCATGGGACTTACATCTGAGTAGGGCTTGGGCTCTCCAGTACCCCACTCAGGGCTGCCACCCTGGGGCATGCGTCTCGTGGAGGAAGCCCCCACTGAACTGCCTGTTGGCAGCAAACTCCGTTCCCCACCAGGCGTTTGCTCGCGACTCCGCTCACACCGGGGTCGGGTTGCAGAAGGCGCGCCAGGCAAGCAGTCCGACACGCTTGACCTAGGAGCAAGCCCTTCTGAGGGCAGGGTTTACTTCCGAGGAAAGTCCTGTGCGCGCCAAGCCCGCTCTCGGCGGCGGTGGGGGGGCGGAAGCGAGCGGGCAATGACGTCGAGACAAGGGTTACTTTGTATGAGGCTCCTGCTGGCCCGCGCGAGCTGGTGACCGAGGCTGCTGGAGAAAGTTGGAGGAAGCAGAGGGGTCCCAACTCCAGCCTTGCAGCCGGGGGAGGGGAGGGAGGGAGGAAGGAAGGAGGGCTGGAGCAGGGGAGGACCCACACGCCTCCCCTCTCCCTTCAGGGCAGAGGCGCAGGCAGAGAATGCCCGAGCTCCAAGGGGTGACCACGTAGTGGGGCGTGGAGAAGGCGGGTGGGCCACCGACGTCTTCCTCCTGCCTGCGCTCCAGAGCGCAGGAGACGGGGGAGCTTTGATCTTGCGGCGCGGGAGTCACTTGGGGGGAAGAGAATGACACGAGGCAGGGATGGAGGGGAGCAGGAGGAAGAAGAGGAGGGGGCGAGGAAGAGGAGGAGGAAGAAGAAGAAAGAGGCGCGCAGGAGCCGCACTGTGCGCTCCAACCTGCGGCCCCCCGGGCCCGAGGCGGAGCCCCCCTCCCGCCCCGCGCCCAACCGAGTCAAGACCACCAAGTACACGGCGCTGTCCTTCCTGCCCAAGAACCTCTTCGAGCAGTTCCACCGCCTGGCCAATGTCTACTTCGTCTTCATCGCCCTGCTCAACTTCGTGCCGGCTGTCAATGCCTTCCAGCCCGAGCTGGCCCTGGCCCCCGTCCTCTTCATCCTGGCCGTCACCGCTGTCAAGGACCTGTGGGAAGACTACAGCCGGTACCGCTCAGACCAGGAGATCAACCACATGGAGTGCCTGGTCTACTGCAGGTAACGGGGCAGAACGCACAGGCTCTCAGTCATTGGGAGCGCTCCTTCTCTCTTGATCTCCTGGCGATGGGGAGTGGTGTCTCAAGTGTCAAGGGCAGAGCCAACCTGTGGGCATGGTGGGCTTCTGGGCCTCCTTTGCCAAGATGAGCTGGGAGGCAGCCGAATGGCACAAATGGCGAACCCACAGCTGTAAAAAAAAAAAAAAATTGAGATTTATTTCCCTTTATTAACTCCTTATTGAAAAGTTCTCCTCCTTTTGAACAACCACAACTATCCCAACGCCTTCTGCTCAGCAGCTCATCTGCAGTGTGTTCTTCTGTCCCCTTCAGAACTTGCCTTCCCCTCACCACAGACAATAACAAGTATTAAGAAATTGAGATTTATTGCTATACCAACAGCTTCTCATCTAGATGACTGTCACCTGACTAACATTTTTTCTTTGCGCCCTTCTTTGTCTTCATTTCACCCTCGCCACGGGCGTTTGTCATGCGCTTCATGTAAAATGATGCACAGTGCAACCTTTCTTCCATATAGTTCTTCATTAGGGACAATGTTTGCCCATCTGAAAGTTCGGTTATAGGTTTAAGCGGTTGTCCCGTTTTGTGGTACAATGCAGCATGTGTGGAAGCAGAGCCATGTTAACACATGGCCAGGCCACTAGGCTTTCAGGTACTATGGGGCCCCCTCTGGTGATTCAGTCTTTTGCCCCACTTCAGCTGATAGCCTGACCCTGGTATGGTAGGTACTAGACTGCAGTACATAGCCCTATATCCATTTTGATGAGGGGGTATATATCTCCTGATGAATTCTATTCACAATTTATATATATATATATATATATATATATATATATATATATATATTATTGTGCGAGTGGAACTCTTCAGGACAGCACATTTTGGAAGTATAATTGTTCAATATTATAATATAATATAATAATATTATATTATATTATAATATTATAATATTTTGAACAATATTTAGGGCACAGGTAACAGTGCCTCAAAAGATAGGCCCCTAGTTTGACTTGGGTTGGTATCCCAAGAAGCCAACACACATGTGGTATCCATTGACTTGATGTGTGTGTGTGTGTGTGTGTGTGTGTGTGTGTGTGTGTGTGTGTGTGTGCGTGTGCGTGCACGCGCGCGCGCAGGATTTCATCGTTCAGTTTGTGACATCAGCAGTTTCCCAAGCTTGTCCTTGCCTGCCCTTTTCATTTATATAGCCTTCGTCAGTTTTTTCTTTCTCGTCTGATCAATGTTCTAAAAATACTTTTTTCTAACTAATTTAAAAAATGCAGAAATCAATTTTCAGTCCATCATGATCTCTTAATTTAATTTATGTATGATTTTTGGGTTTACTTTAAAGTGCCTATCCAATTACTGTACTTGTATTTCTAAAATGTGAGAGTGCATGAAGCAGTATAGATCTGTTTTTGGCTAATCTCTGCAATATGAAATTAACTTTATTCCTCAATCCGAAATTCCGTGTTTCATCTATTGAGACTACTTCATTGCAAAATGTGATTATATTTATAGCAACACCGTAATTACGCCCTAGTAACTTGTATCCTCATCACAGCAGTATTCAGTTAAATCTTTGCTGACCTGACAGAAAAGAATGGAGATTCTTGTTTTCCAATTATAAGCTTTATGGTTTAGGAAAATGTGAATTAGTGACATATTGCTGTGTTGGCCTCTCTAAAGCTAGTTCGTATGTGCGTGTGTGCAGATCTTCAGGCACATTGGAAAACACTGTATTTGAGGTGCCATGAAAACTCTACTTTTTGTGTTTATATTTGGATTACTTGCTCACACATACAATGTCACTGGATACTGTAGCCATCAAGTAAGAAGTGATGCTCATGTGTGAGTTTGCCCTGAGAAACTGAGGTGAAAGTTTTATTCTGCAGCTTCTTTTGAAGAAATCCAGCTATTCTTTACCTTTATGGGTCATCACCTGCTATCTGTCCAGCCTTGAAGATTGAGTGTTTTGCTGTCTTCTCTCCTAGTGGGTGGGAAAAATCCATTATCAATTGCATGTGGGTGGAGCAACACTAACATTTGTGAATATGAGGTCATGTGAAATTTAGAGAGCAATCCTAACCAACTTTCCAGCACTGAGGTAAAGGCAGTGCAGCTCTCAGGTAAGGAAACAAACATTCCCTTACCTTGAGGAGGCCTCCATGATTGCCACCCAACTGCAGGATGCAGTGCATGCCCCATTGGCATAACTGTGCCAGTGCGGGAAAGTTGGTTAAGATTTGGGCCTCAGGGAGATATACTGGTTCATAGTATCATTTTTTCAGTTCCCTGGAAATGAAATTGAAGGGAGTGGAGCAACATTAACTGTTTTGAATATGAGATCATGTGAAGTTAAGGCATTGGTAGTGATTCATTATCTGATGTAATAGCATTTAAACCAATGTCAGTTATTTTAGTACCAAATTAAGCAGTTACTGAATCATCTTTATACTGTATATTGAGACTGTACGGGGGATCACACATATATTTGGTCTAGGCTTCTCTGCAAGGATATGACTTCATATTGTCCAACTTTGGAGATATGACTAATAAACTGGGTTAAAATGGAAATTGGTGCAGTTCCAAACTTATATTGAGAAACTAGTTTTAATCAGAGTTCTCAAAGTGTATCCAAGAAGTACTGGATTTCTTTTCAAAGGCTAATAGCAGTTGCACATTGCTGAAACAGAATAGGAGTGGGGAGCAAAGATTTGTGGGGAAGAGAATAAGGAAGAACTTGCCACTTCCTATGGCCCAATTCCAATATCTGATTTCAGTGTTAAGTCTAATCTGCAAGAATTTCTCTATTTGCTCCTTCCTTTTGAAGTTTCCTTCATCTTTTTCTGTTTTGGAACCACTGTTGGAGGTATACAACTCATATATTACAGCAAGGGCGTTGAGCAGGCCAGCAAATGGTAGCAGGGCAAGGGAATTTTATTTTTTCACATTTTTATACTGCCCTTCCTCCAAGGAGTTCAGGGTGGTATGCATGGTCCTTCTCTTCTTTTGTCCTCACAACAACCCTGTGAGATCCGTGAGGCATTTAACACCCTGTTCAAAAAAATCAAATCAATCAAGTAAACTAAAAGTTTATAAGTTTAAAATTTTATTTAAAATAAAGAGGAACCCTCCTAACCCCCCCCCCCTGCAGTTGCTGATCTTTTAAAAATTCCCCAAACATCCCAAAGGCTGCAATCCTATCCACACATAACCGGGAGTAAGTCCCATTGACTGTCATTGTTAAAGACATATACATAGTAGCCTGTTAAAAGTACCGATCTGTAATGTTTTCTCAAATGCAATCACGTACCATAGTAGCATCAAGTCTAATACAGGTGAACATCACTTAGTGATGTTCCGTCCAGTGACTGTCCATATATGCAACGGTTGCGGCTGGTCCCTGTTTATCCCACTAAGCCTCCGAAGCCAAGGGGAGCTGCGCTCTTCTCACCCCCGGAAGCTTTTCTGAGCCTCGCAGAGGCAGTGTGCGGGAAGATAATTCAGCTCTGTAAGGCTCAGGCTGGCCGTATCAGCTAAGAACACATGACTTTCAGTTTCCCAAGGAAACTGGAAGTTGCGTCTTTTCACCTGAAACGGGCGTTCTGAAAAGCACAGCTCCCCTAACCTTCGGAGGCTTTGTTTAATGGCAAGCTTCACTTGATGATGAGGGTACCAGTCCAAATCCCCATTGTTAAGCAACACACAACTGTATCTTAAAAATAAAATACTCATTGAAATGAATGGTGACCCACCTGAAATTGTCTCGTGACCCATTTAGTGGGTCCTGACCCCCAGTTTGAGAAACGCTGATCTAATCAATTCATATTAGAGCCCAGTACAGTATTACAGTTGCTGACTGAATATTATTGAGTGTGCCAGCAGATGCTGCAGGATTTGCTGTATTTTTGGCCAGACATAACGTGGGAGGGTGATAAGAAGTGAGGATGAAAGAACTTGGAAGTCAGAAACATATCTGAGTGGAATTAAAAGAGAATCTCTCCCTTGGAGTTTGCCTTTTATTTCTCTCCTGTATGACTAATGCAGTGAGGTCATGAAAAGCAATAGGGTGTATTATGTAGCGCTGTAGACCTTCAAAGCAGCAAAATCGGCAATGTTGTACAGTAGCAGTGTGCTCGGAAATGTTGACCTAAGCAAAGTATAAAAAAACTTGTGTGACTGAACCACAAGATGTATAACTTCCAAAGCTGTTGCACCTCCCTCTTCTCTTACCACCTTACTTCCCGACTGCCATCGCTTTTCACAAATCCTACTTCCGCTTAGCCAGAAGGCTTTTTCTTTCGCCCCTCACCCGACACTCCCAAGTTGATATTACAAGAAGTGAGAGAATCCAAATAAGGACTTAACTGTAGGCTGAATTTTTAGTTCCCAGCAAATCCCATTATTAATTTCATGGTTTCTCATGGATGTCTTCTAGTTGTGTTGAAAAGCCCCATAAAAGGATAGGAGTAGGTAAGCAATGATTTTATATTTCTTGTGCAGGTGACACTCAAAACTGGGGAGAGGATGACTGTTTGGCTTCCCTCAGCTTTTGGCACCCTTGATGTTTTTGGAACATTTGTCATTAGTGACCACAGTATTAAATCTGCATGTGGTTACTTTCTTTTTAGCTAGCCTGTTTATAGCGTGAGCAACAGTGTAAAATCATGGTTTAAAAAAAATTTTTTTGAAAAGCAAGACTAATAAGTAGTTTCATGTCTACCGTCCCCCTGGTTCCAGGCCCATCACCAGTATTTGTGACATGCTTGCCTTAACTGTGCAAAGTCTGCTATATCACCAGAAGGAAGGTCTGTGCTGTAAAGCTTCTCTACTTGGTGGCAAACTTGTTTCATACAGAGGGCCAAACGGTATTCATCATGCCTGCTGAGGGCCAGAGGTGATGTTATTACACAGGTCATAAGAAAAAATAAGCACTTTTTTCTCACTTAAGAGCTCATTAGCTACAAAAGACAGTAGAGAAAGTACACAAATCTTGATCATATTTCGAGATATGGGAGAGCCCAATTTTCATGTGGGCTGCCCTTTCAGAAGTAACACCTCCTAAGAATATAAGGACCTCCGCACTGCTCAGCAGCTGAGAGTCT
The DNA here is from genome assembly GCF_035046505.1 of Tiliqua scincoides. Classification (NCBI taxonomy): domain Eukaryota; kingdom Metazoa; phylum Chordata; class Lepidosauria; order Squamata; family Scincidae; genus Tiliqua; species Tiliqua scincoides. The sequence continues at coordinate 89,112,672 of NC_089823.1, forward strand.
GAGGGCTGGATCAAAAGCTTCCACGGTCTGCATCCGGCCCCCAGGCCTTATGTTTGGCACCCCTGTTCTAAAGCATGATGATATTTCCTTTAGTATGTAAAGCTTTGGTCTCCATTTCTTGTTGGTTAAATTGACATTAAGAAAGATAGTGCAAGTAATCTGGGTTTTGTGTTTCAATGTGTAGCAATAGTGTAGAATTTTTCTCTCTCCGAATTCTTTCAGTATGTCAAAGCCTGGGTTCCTGCAGTTAGGTATATATAACAGTATTATGCCACTTTTTTAATGGAAAATTTTGACAACCTTAGAAAAATAAGTTTCGGTGGTTAGTCTTTGGAAACCCAGAAAAGGAACACAAAGTTTATTGAAGGTCCAGCACAACTCCTATTAGCATAATCCATCTATCGGAAACATCTCGTTATCTGAAAAATGTGGAGTGACTATCGCATCACCTTTGTTTTGAATAACCCCTGTGTAAACAGCCTCTTGGTTAATATACCACACCTTGATTGTTCAGCTAATCTTGTTACATTTATTGCTAGATAGCAAGTCTTGACAAACGTGCGTGCAACCTGAGAGTATGACACCTACTCAGCTACTTAATTAACTGAAAGAAAAGAGGGTGGAAGAAAATTAATGTCAATGTAAGCTGCGTGTGCTAGCAGTTAGTTTCTAAACAATATTGAGCATCAAAAATCAGATTGGAAGGTATAGAACAGAGGTGTCAAACTCATTTCAAACCAAGGGCTGAACAGCATTCATGGTGCCTGCAGAGAGCTGGAAGTGATGTCATTAGGCAGGAAATGATGTCATTATACAGGTCAAACCACATACTTAAAAAGCACATACTCCTGCTCAGAAGTATAAGCTGGTGAAAGAAAGAAGATAAATGTGCTAGTCATCACATTGCCTGTATGCAGTGGTACTACACCAGAAACAATGTTTGTGGTAAGGGATTTCTGAGGACAACTAGATAACTCTTGATAGCAATTTGGGGTGTTCAAAATGCATTAATCAAGGTATTTGAATCAGAGCAAACCTGCATTCCTTTCCCTCTTCCTTTTTAAACAATGCAGGTACTACTGCAGCATTGCTTCAGAGATTAGATGAGTGAACTTGCAGAAGCATCACAGTGTCATCGCTATGAAAGATGATGCAATGCTGCAGCAGTACCATTGGAAATCAGCAGCACAGCTGTTATTCACTGGCCATTCAAACATTTCTTTGTTCTGCAAAAAACAAACTTTGCACACAGGTTCAGCCTCACTGTTGGAAGCTATTTAGAATGCTCTTTGGAAGCTGTTATCTAGAATTCGATAGGTTTAAACCAAAATTTGAGTTTTAGAGTTGAGTTGTAAATCCCCCCCCCTTTTTTTTTTTTTTGAGATTATGTGTCTTGTTTTGGATGGGCTAAACCAAAACTGATGCCGCTTTAAAACTGCTTAGAGGAAAGTGTTTTGTGACTGCCCTGTTAGCTAGTTATAAATGTTTCAAAACCCTATAGTGCTGCTTGTCCTATACGAGGGAAGATGTTTTCCATCATGTTGCTCATGTGACTGGCTTCTTCCCTGGAAGAGTAAACCATGTTGCCATGAGGAAAATCTACTGGCATTCATCTGTCATGTTAATGCCTGACTTTGGAGCTTCCAGGAGGCACCTGACTGTCTGATGTTGAAAACAGCACCACACAAAAAGTGCCTTGATCTAATTTAGAAAGGCATGTTCTATTCTTAAAAAAAAAAAATGTGTATTGGGTTGCAAATTTTTTTGACTTTAAATGTGAACTTAAAAAACGTCTGGTGTGTGGGGAGGGTGGGAAAACTGAGTGGGACTGAATCTGTGGCTGGGCAAAGTGTTAAAGCCCCTTTGGAAATCAAAAATCACTGGGCCATGGTATGCATTCCGTATAATGTCTAGTTCTATGTGATGTCTAGCTTGGCCCTTAGATACAGTGATACAAGCTAGGTTACAGCAAATATTGGACTTTGGGGAATCAAGATCAGCAGATTTGTTTGCTTGTTGGCCTCAAAGTAGAGAAAAAGCAGTTCAGGGAAAGCATTTCCTTCACCATGGAAATAATGTTGTGTAGCTGAAACCTACCTGTACCACAAGCTTTTCAACATGAGGGGTTAGCAAGTTGATGGGAGGGGGCCTGTATCTGTTTGATTGTTGGACAGACAGACAGCAGGGACAGAACACCTGTCAGATGGTGAGAGGCACTGGGTATCAGGCTGTGGTTGGGTGGAGTATTCTATTGGTGATTTTCACTAATTGTGAAATGAATTCTGAACTCTTGGACAAGAACAAGGTCTGATGGGCTGCCAAATTCCTTGTGGGGTTTACCACCTTTAAAGCAGACCTGCTTAAGTTGTGTGTCACTAGGTTGGAGGCAGTCTACCAGTCGTGAATGACAGCCTGCTGTGGGACTCCTAAGCCTCCTGTTCTTTCAGCAAATCAAACCTACAAGCACAGGAAAGGTTGACAAACATCTGGCCAACAGGTGTAGGCTATAATACAGGTGCAGGCTGTGTCTGATGAGTTCATCGGCTAATGATGTGGTTCAGGAACAGAAATTGCATAGCAAATTGACATTGGGAATGGTGTCAGTGTTGTACGGAAATGGAGGGGAAGATCTTGATCCAGGTTTCCATCTTAGGGTTTCCATAGAAGTCCTTTGTGTCCTGTGGCATGCAGTTCTACCCTAAAACAGCAACTGGTGTGTGGTGTTTTGCTCAGCTGACCTCTGTGTGTAACTTACAGCAATTCTGAAGCTCTGAGTTTGCCATCTTGTTTCCCTAAGTATTTTGGTCTCACTTATCCTGAAATCAGCACACTCACTGAAATTACTGAGTGAAGACCAAATTGTATTGTATTGGCAACCTTCAGTCTCGAAAGACTATGGTATCGCGCTCTGAAAGGTGGTTCTGGCACAGCGTCTAGTGTGGCTGAAAAGGCCAATCCGGGAGTGACAATCCCTTCCACACCGGGAGCAAGTGCAGTCTGTCCCTGGTCTGTCTCCCTGGCTATGGGCCTTCCTTCTTTGCCTCTTAGCCTCAGACTGTTGGCAAAGTGTCTCTTCAAACTGGGAAAGGCCATGCTGCACAGCCTGCCTCCAAGCGGGCCGCTCAGAGGCCAGGGTTTCCCACTTGTTGAGGTCCATCCCTAAGGCCTTCAGATCCCTCTTGCAGATGTCCTTGTATCGCAGCTGTGGTCTACCTGTAGGGCGCTTTCCTTGCACGAGTTCTCCATAGAGGAGATCCTTTGGGATCCGGCCATCATCCATTCTCACAACATGACCAAGCCAACGCAGGCGTCTCTGTTTCAGCAGTGAATACATGCTAGGGATTCCAGCACGTTCCAGGACTGTGTTGTTTGGAACTTTGTCCTGCCAGGTGATGCCGAGGATGCGTCGGAGGCAGCGCATGTGGAAAGCGCTCAGTTTCCTCTCCTGTTGTGAGCGAAGAGTCCATGACTCACTGCAGTACAGAAGTGTACTCAGAACGCAAGCTCTGTAGACCTGGATCTTGGTATGTTCCGTCAGCTTCTTGTTGGACCAGACTCTCTTTGTGAGTCTGTTTGTGGGAGGATGTTTGTGGGAGGATGAACGAAAATGGCCAACGCCTGCTAGAGTTTTGCTGTCATCACGGTCTCTGTGTCAGCAACACGTTCTTCAACACAAAGCCCCAACATAGAGTCTCTTGGAGACATCCAAATCAAAGCACTGGCACCAGCTCGACCTGATCCTCACCAGACGCTCCAGCCTTCCCAGCATCAAGATCACACGCAGTTATCATGGTGCTGCCTGCGACACTGACCACTCCCTGGTGTGCAGCAGAGTGAAACTGCAAACAAAGCGACTGTATCACACGAAAAAGGAAGGAAGACCTCGCATTGATACCAGCAAGACCCGGGATCAGAGAAAAGTGGAGGAATTTGCACAAGCGCTTGAGGAATCTCTTCCAGGCCCGGCCGACGCAAACGCATCCAACAGATGGGAACATTTCAAGAATACCGTTTACAACACCGCCTTGTCCATATTCGGCAAGAAGACCAACAAGGCGGCAGACTGGTTTGAAGCCCACTCTGAGGAGTTGACACCAGTCATTGAGGAAAAGAGGAGAGCTCAAGCAGCGTACAAGGCCTGTCCCAGTGAGCGCAACCTGCAGGTCCTCCGAACTGCTCGCAGCAAAGCCCAAAAGACTGCCAGGAGATGTGCTAACGACTACTGGCTCCAGCTCTGTTCCGAGATACAGATAGCAGCTGACACGGGCAACATCAAGGGGATGTATGATGGTATCAAGCAGGCCCTAGGTCCAACACAGAAGAAAATTGCCCCTCTGAAGTCTGCCACAGGCGAGGTCATCCAGGATCGGGCGCAGCAGATGGAACGCTGGGTGCAGCACTACTCTGAGCTATATTCCAGAGAAAATGTAGTCACCGAAGAAGCGCTGAACAACATTGAGTGCCTGCCTGTGCTGGAAGAGCTTGACAGTGAACCAACCCTAGAAGAACTTCACGTGGCCCTGGACTCCCTTGCCTTTGGCAAGGCACCTGGAAAAGACAGCATCCCTGCTGAAGTCCTAAAATGCTGCAAAGAGATCATCGTCACTGAGCTGCATGAAATCCTCTGTCTCTGCTGGAGAGAAGGTGGAGTACCTCAAGACATGAGGGATGCAAACATCATCACGCTGTACAAGAACAAAGGTGACAGGGGTGACTGCAACAACTACCGCGGCATCTCTCTCCTTAGCGTTGTAGGAAAGCTGTTTGTCCGAGTTGTACTAAAGAGGCTCCAGGTACTTGCAGAGAGCGTCTATCCAGAATCGCAGTGTGGATTCCGAGCCAACAGGTCCACCACTGATATGGTATTCTCCCTTAGACAACTGCAGGAGAAATGCAGGGAACAACGACAGCCACTCTTTATAGCCTTCATAGATCTCACAAAGGCTTTCGACCTGGTCAGCAGAGACGGCCTCTTCAAGATTCTCCCCAAGATTGGATGTCCACCCAGGCTCCTCAGCATCATCAGATCTTTCCACAAGGACATGAAGGGCACTGTTGTCTTCGATGGCTCCACATCAGACCCTTTTGACATCCGAAGCGGAGTGAAGCAGGGCTGTGTTCTTGCACCAACCTTGTTTGGGATTTTCTTCGCTGTCCTGCTGAAGCAGGCCTTTGGAACTGCAACAGAAGGCATCTATCTCCGGACCAGATCAGATGGAAAGCTCTTCAACCTCTCCAGACTGAGAGCAAAATCCAAAGTCCAGCTGAAATGTCTGCGTGACTTCCTCTTTGCCGACGATGCAGCTGTCACTACCCACTCTGCCAAAGATCTCCAGCAGCTCATGGATCATTTTAGCAAGGCCTGCCAAGATTTTGGACTGACAATCAGCCTGAAGAAAACGCAGGTCATGGTTCAGGATGTGGACTCACCTCCCTGCATTACAATCTCTGAGCATGAACTGGAGGTTATCCATGACTTTGTGTACCTTGGCTCAACGATCTCCGACACTCAGTGAAGACCAAAACATAATGTGATACAGGAGATCCATGACCTGATTTCCCAAGGACTGTGGGAGTTTTCTTTTTTGTTGTTGTTTTGTTACCAAAAAAAAACACTTTAAAACAGTCATAGGTGGCACAGATTTTGATCTAGCAGTGTTGCTGAGAAGTCTTTTTATGCTGCATTGTTTTCCCGATCTAAATATCGTCCCAAAGCTGTTGTTGGCCCTGCTGGGTAAAAATAAAACTAATACAGAATCCTGTCTTTATTTTTCTCCAGCAGACTCATTGTAACTTTTTCTTGGGGGAGGTGGAATGGTGCTGATGGAAAAAATACATCCTTTCCCTCCACAGTGCTCCTCATATCAGCACAGGAGCCACTTGCGGCCGCTATAAAGTTAAAAAAGATGTTGGCAAGTCTTCAGTCTCGAAAGACTGTGGTATCACACTCTGAATGGTGGTTCTGGCACAGCATTTAGTGTGGCTGAAAAGGCCGATTTGGGAGTGACAATCCCTTCCGCACTGGGAGCAAGTGCAGTCTGTCCCTGGTCTGTCTCCCTGGCTATGGGCCTTCCTTCTTTGCCTCTTTGCCTCAGTCTTTTGGCCAAGTGTCTCTTCAAACTGGGAAAGGCCATGCTGCACAGCCTGCCTCCAAGCAGAACACTCAGAGGTCAAGGTTTCCCATCTGTTGAGGTTCATTCCTAAGGCTTTCAGATCCCTCTTGCAGATATCCTTGTAGCGCAGCTGGGATCTATTCGTAGGGCGCTTTCCCTGCACAAGTTCTCCATAGAGCAAATCCTTTGGGATCCGACCATCGCCCCTTCTCACGACATGACGAAGCCAACACAGGTGTCTTTGTTTCAGCAATGTATACACACTGGGGATTCCAGCTCGTTCCAGGACTGTGTTGTTCGGAACTTTGTCCTGCCAGGTGATACCGAGGATGTGTTGGAGGCAGCGCATGTGGAAAGTGTTCAGCTTCTTCTCCTGTTGTGAGCGAAGAGTCCATGACTCGCTGCAGTACAGAAGTGTACTCAAGACGCAAGCTCTGTAGACCTGGATCTTGGTATGTTCCATCAGCTTCATGTTGGACCAGACTTTCTTTGCGAGTCTGGAAAACGTGGTAGCTGCTTTGCCAATGCATCTGTTTAGCTCGGTATCGAGAGAAAGAGTGTTGGAGATTGTTGAGCCAAGGTACACAAAGTCATGGACAACCTCCAGTTCATGCTCAGAGATTGTAATGCAGGGAGGTGAGTCCACATCCTGAACCATGACCTGTGTTTTCTTCAGACTGATTGTCAGTCCAAAGTCTTGGCAGGCCTTGCTAAAACAGTTCATGAGCTGCTGGAGATCTTTGGCAGAGTGGGCAGTAGCAGCTGCATCTTCGGCAAAGAGGAAGTCACGCAGGCATTTCTGTTGGACTTTGGACTTTGCTCTCAGTATGGAGAGGTTGAAGAGCTTTCTGTCTGATCTGGTCCAGAGATAGATGCCTTCTGTTGCAGTTCCAAAGGCCTGCTTCAGCATGACAGCGAATCATAGATGGTCATAGATCTCCTGTATCATATCTGTGTTTACTCTAACTCAGTCTTCTGAGATAAACAACAAATTGGGTTGTTAGTTTTTATGGCAGGGCTTTTTTACCTTGTAACAAATGCATGAGAGGGAATGGCTTTACGTGATAATGTAGGTATGTGGATGCAATAAGAGGAATATTGTGTGAGGGAAAGTGTGAAAATGGAAACGTGGGGTGTGTGTGAGAGAGAGAGAGAGAGAGAGAGAGAGAAAGAGAGAGAGAATGATTTTCCCTGAGATATGTTTTGTATGTAGCAGCTGTACAAATAATTTGTATGTTGTTCCAGAGGCAAAGAAGTTAAGCCACCTCTGCAATAAATACTTAGAAGCAAGATCAGATGTAGCAGGATTTTATACATTTCTCTTGCATTTCACCAATGAGATGTCAGTCATCACAAATGCATTATTTCCTTAATGCTGTTTAGTATATTTGGGCAGAGGTGACAGTTTACAGTTTTTTGTATTGCTTCAGTGGATAACAAGCTTGTTAATCGACCTAAATTGCTGGCCACAGGAATGAGTCTTGAGCTGGCATGTCTTCTTTCATACGGTATATATAACCTTGAATGAATACTGGGCACCAGGGCTGGCCAAGACCTCCAGCAGTCTGTCAGTGCTGGCTCCCCTTACCTGATGATGTGCCAGCTTCTACTCCTCTAGCCCAGGGGTGCCCAAATCCCAGCCCTGGGGCCACATGTGGCCCTCGAGGCCTCTCAATGCGGCCCTCAGGGAGCCCCCGGTCTCCAATGAGCCTCTGGCCCTCCAGAGATTTGTTGCAGCCCGCACTGGCCCGACACAACTGCTCTCAGCGTGAAGGCAACTGTTTAACCTTTTTGCGTGAGCTGTGGGATGAGGGCTTCCTCCACAGCTTGCTGCTTCATGTCTGTGATGCAGTAGTGGCAGCAAAGGAAAGGCCAGCCTTGCTTTGTGCAAGGCCTTTTCTAGGCCTTGAGCTATTGCAAGATCTTCATTCATTCATATAAGTTCATCTTTAATATATTAATTAATGTAAACTTATGTAAATTTATTCAAATTTTAAATGTAAATTAATTCTTTCTTTCCCCAGCCCCCGACGCAGTGTCAGAGAGATAGTGTGGCCCTCCTGCCAAAAACTTTGGACACCCCTGCTCTAGCCCATCACTCTCATCTCTTCCACACTTCTGCTCTGTTCCTCAATTAAAGAGGAGGAAGAAGAAGAGGAGGAGGAGGAGGATCTGTTGGAGACAAGCAGGCAGACAGAAAAGGGCAGCCTCTACCAACCTGCTGCCTGAGGCCACTTTAATTAGCCTCATGGATAGGGTCAGCCCTATTGGGCATAAGTCTGTGCCTGTAAGAGTAAATCCCACTCAGTATAATCCATTCACTCTGGGAAACGGAAAAGAGGTAGATGGATCACATCAATAGGACCAACTTGCATGGATGCCCACATGAGTTCCAGTTTTCATTAAAGGCTGTGAGCATGATATGGGAGAGTGCAGCAATGTAAGGCTAACTCACAAAGCCACATGTGTGTATTCCCTACTTGCCACAGTGTTTGTGAACCAGCCTGTTGCACTGTGCTACTGTAGAGACTTACTGCTCCATAGGCAACAGTTCCAGTTCTTTACTTGCATAATGTACGTAGAATGCAAACAAAGTGATGTAGTTTATTTTCTTGTTTATTTTACCCAATTTAAGCAAAAACAATAGCGAGTAACAGAGATTAAGGGGAAAATATATATAAATAAAAATAAAAGTGCACTAAATACTATCAGCAAAAACAATACAGATCCATTGGGTAAAATATTGTGCTATAGAATACAAAGCCTTCAGTACAGAAGAGTCTTTACTTGCTAACTGTGGCCAGAGAGGAAATTCCGTAAGTATGGTGCTGCCACTGAAAAGATCTTGTCATTGGTACCCACCAAGCTGGTAATAACCTATGGAAGTACAGTCCACAGTAAACCAGCTTGTCTTTAAGCTTGTTTTGTGTTTTTTCCTGCTCTTTTTGGAATGTCTTCGGGGTGAGCAGAACGATCTGCATTAGAATATATAGTTTCAGTTTAGTCTAGCAGAAATTCTGTCTAACTTGAATTTGGATTCAAATCCCGCTTAGCCAATGAGCACTCCCAGCCCTATTGGTAAAATAAGATTTATAGCAAGCAGAGCCAAGATTTTCAAGGCTTCTTCAGAGGGCTTCAAAGGGCCCCTGTACCTCTGTTGCTAGGTATGAGAACCAGGTTCAGTAACATGGCAGAAAGATCTAGTAGCTAACTTTGGGATAGTGGAGAGTTCTGATATCTGCACTCAGCCTGGATCCTGGACAACCCTGTCATATGAGGTTCAATCTGCAAGGTTATCTTTAGGCCCCTTGGCAGCGCTCAAGCCCCCAGGTAGCTCCTCATGTTGACCAGGCATGGGTATCAACCCTTGACATTTCGTAGAGCTATTATGAGGTCAAAACATAGAGAGAGAGACTGCAGAATACTTTTCATGTTAAAAAGTACTATATAAATAGTAATCACGATGTGACTATTTTAATAATAGCCACTATAGATGGGAAAGAACACTGTTCCTCTGGGAAACGCTAATAACCTTGTTTAACTGCTTGGCCATTTCCCCTTGCAGTAACAGTGCCCATGGGTGAGGCTGTGCAGTGCGCCAGCCAGGCCTTGCTTCGTGTCCAAGATTTAATAAATTCTAGCTGCTGTGATCTGTTGCAGTCATTCTAGAATAAGTTTACATGGGTGTGTGTTTGTTAAGGTTGCCTAGTAGCATGGGATTCAGTTTCAAGAAGCTACACTGCAAGTTTCTTTTTAGAAGGTTCTTCAATGACTTCCCTGTTTTCAAGGGTTCACACTTGACGTAAGATTATCGCAGTAGATTTGCTGTGGTTTCAGCACAAATGAAGGCAGTAACTTTCTAAGAGCTGAGGACAAATCTGACTTGCGCTGTCGTGCATTTTTAGATATTGCACAGCAGCATCTGCAGCCTGCCTCCTGACTCACCTTTCTCATTGGCAGCCCAATGCTATGTTGTTATGTTATTGGCACATGCCTAATAGTAAGTCGTAATGGAAAAGCATAGGCATGTAAATAGTTATTGCTGGTGCATTCTCCATTATGCTGTAGCCATGGATGGTGTCACTTGTAGTTTTCTTGTACAGGGCCTAGATCTAATTTCCTTAGAGCAGTGGTTTCCAAACTTTTTCTACTGGCAGCTCCCTGGACATACTGGCTGTGACCCCCCATTAGGGTTACAATCCTATACATTTCATAGGATGGCCAGTTTTTTGCAAGGATTCTGCTACTCCCTTGGCTGATTTATGTGGCTTCTCAGAGAGCCATGGCTCACAGCTTGGAAACAACTGCCTTAGAGGTATTGGTGAAAGTCAAATAAAGTCTAGAAATGTACTAGATTTATCTAGTAATCTACTAGATACTAGTAATCTATTAGTAGTAAACTTATTATGTGTTGAATGGTGGTGTTTATCATGTGACCTGATGCAGTAGAGTTTATGCAACTGCATAAGTTGCAGTGAAAAAATATAGAAATGATCATATAGTAATAATTATGCATAATTGTACATTCTGGGTAATGTTTTCAACTGCTTGTTTTGTATTTTATTTTTGTAATGGAAATGTAGTACAGCACAAAGTATAAATCATCATCTTCTGGATTTGGGTGGATGAATGAGTTCAGACTTGTGAGGTTGCCATGATCAAGAGAGCACAGGATGACTGTCTACTAGTTAGCATGCTCACCCCTTCTCCACTATCCCTTTGTTGGACAAGCAGCTGAATGGGGAAAAGTCTTGGTAGAATGTACTTGCTGCTACCAGCCCAGGCTATAAAACCAGACAGAGGGAAGCCACCTGGGTAATTTCCTCCCTCCCTCCCCCCCCATTTCAGGAGAACACTAAACTTTAGGGATTCCAGTTAGAATCCTTTACAGTGGCGTTTGCATAGTGAGAGACATGACATTCCAGTGAACATTCCTGTGACCAGGGACCTGGCAGACCAGAGCTGAGATAGAACCAGTTAAAAAAAAAAAGTTTAAACCACACTAGAAGAAAGGTGGGTCTGAAATGATAGCAGGTTGATGGAAAATATTGGAGGCAAAAGTAAAATGGAAAGGGTTGCTAATGGTGCAGTTACCATTAATGCTCAGCAGGTGGGGCAGCCAACAGTATAGCATTGTGTTACCAGTGAGAAAGGTGCAAAGGTGTGTCAGGGCATGCTGCAGATGCTATTGTGCAATATCTAAAAATGCATGACAGCGCAAGTCAGATTTGCCAGCAGGAAGTTATTTATTGCTTTCATTTGCGCTGAAATCACAGCAAATGTATTGCTCAATCTGCATGCTTCACTCAGGAGACATTTGTATTAGCTGGGAGGACTTTGCAAAATAGACCGAAATGAACCAGAAAACCTGACACATTCTAGCTAGACATTTTCCCTAGCTATATCACCTTGACTGAAAGAATCTCCAGCCCCTTTCACCCAGTATTCTCTGTACATCCCACAGAGTGAGTTCTCAGGCTGCTCAAAGAGAACTAGAAGGACTTCCTGTGTGCTGGGAGTTTATACATTTGCTAGTGTCATGTCATGGCACTCTCTGGTTGGAGGAATGGAACAAAACAGACAGGAATGTGAGCCAATTGTTGGACACATTAAATTTTTGGTGGGAACTTACTAACTCGGTGTAACTCAACCAATTGTATGGGTACCACTGGTAGTACTTGAGGCAGTGTCTGGTGATACTCTCAGGATCTCCAGACATCTGCCACCCAGCAGTGAGACTGGTGACATGACATGACAAACAGTGGTAGGAGGCTTGGCTGGCACAGCTACAAAGCATGCTTTTCGCATACTCGATAAAGCCCACCTGTGCATCCCTACAGGTGTTTATCAGATCGCATCTGGCCTCCCAACGCAGAAGTAACTGATAATGACATCATTACCAGTTACTTCCCGTGGTAGTTCCAATAGGTTAACCATGAGAAGTGGTACGGCGGGGGACAAACACTGAGAAACACTGTACTAACTCATTCAGAAGGGAAGCTGGCTTCACCCTCATGGCTAATGGTGTTTGTAGCAAAAGGGCCAAAGCTGCCTGTAAACTGATCCCAGTAGCTGAATGGCACAAGGGCATCAAAACTGCCCTAAATACTGAAAAATAGGTTAACAAATGGGTGATGCACAGGAGATACATCACAGTATTCATGCAGCATTTGGTGGTAATTTTCTACTCAAGTCCAATTCATTTTTTTATTTGTTACACCACATTGACACCAATATACATAGGTTGAACATCAACAGTTTGAGAGTCTTGAATACTTCCAGTTGGCATTGGCTTACAGGAAGAATGGAATGCAGAATGATCTGCATTAATAGTGCATCTGCACAGATGTTTGTTGTGTGTCCTTTTCAAAACAGAAACTGAAAGTGCAGGATGAAGTTTGGAATAGAGCTGGTGGAAGCAGGATTTATGTGGTGCAAGGAAACCTGTGTTGGTATACGTCCTGACAGATAGACACATCACATTAACTGTTATGGCATCACAATTTCACTTTGTCTGTAGCCTGTATCAGCAGAGAATTGGTGTGGCCTTGAAACAGATTGCTTGTACAGTAGTTTGCTGGGACTGAACATGCTGACACTGTGAATCCAAGTCCTGAGCAATGCACCTTGCTGCTGGTCCTTAAGAGGAGACTTGTTCATTATTCTTATTTCCCTGCTGCAGCATCTGGTGGAATTTGTGGTTCTCATTGCTGATGAGGCCCATGTGCTCCAAAAGTCATTTGTTCATGGATTTTATGGGAGGACCCACTTTCACACTGAGAAAGCCTTGATGGGTTTTTTTTTGTTGTTGTTTGAAGGTATGAACAGATCCTAAGTCAGGCTGTTACCTCTATACCAGTTTGCTGACCTTTGCTTCTCAAGATTTTGTTTTACTAGCTCCCCTTAAACAGGTGTAAGTAGAAGCTAATTTACTTTGATGAGTACAGCATGAGTAATTGTGAGAATATTAGGGGAAATTGTTAGTCTACCATGTATCTGATGCAGATCCACATTTAACATAAACATATTCTACAAGTGGGGTTTGAAATCTAACTATGGGCATCCTTGGAGTATGAGAATTTAACTTAAATGTGCATATTGGATGATAAATCTTGTGAAACGAAAGCAAAAATGGTAGAAAAATTCAGTCCAGCCAGCTAAGGCATTAATATAATTACTGTGCAGCGATTTCATCAGGTATTCAGTTGGATTTCATGGTTCATAAGGTTGCCATGTTTCATAAGGCTCTTTTGCATGCATGATCTATTTTTCTTTCCCTTCTAGTATTATTTCAGCAGCTTCATTGCTCACCTTGTCATTTTTACCAACTTGTATTCCTCCTGGCTACGTTTCTAAAAGGCTAAGGTGAAGGTGGGGTGGGGAAAAGCTGACTTCCTTAGTGCAGGAGGGGAAGAAAGGACTTTTATTTTTAGCACTGCATTTTAACTCCTTTTTCACTCAAGCCTCCTTCTGATTTCCAGTTTCTATTATGTTAAAGTTTCATAAAATACAGGAAGGAATGTTTCTTTGCCATGATGTTTTGACTTAGATTGGTTTCCTGTTCCTCTGTTTGACCTGCCTATCTCACCTATTCAACTGAAGGGTTTGAATTTTGTGAGTCAATTTTTTTAAAAAGGATTTCTTTCCAGCAGCCTTTAGGTACAAGAGAAGTAGTATAAGCAAGCAGGGTCTCCCTCCTCAGAAAGAAACAGCAGTCCTGTAGGACTGAGAGGGAGTGCTCATCCCCTTGGCTCAGCCATTTTCAACCTTTTTCAGCTCATGGCACACTGACAAGGCACTAAAATTGTCAATGCACACTACCAGTTTTTTTTACTTACATTAAATCACTACATTACAATTAATTGTTAATATAATTAATACAATTATGTTATTACATGACAAAGAAACTCACAAGAAGCTTGGAGAGGAAAGTATATGTGATTGTGAAAAGGATGAAAAATGTTATTAAAGTGTTATGTGAGAAAGTGCTGGCAAAGAGAGGTCAGATTGAGCACATAGGAGAGCTGTGGGGTGAGGGGCAATGAAGAGATGTGAGTGAAACAACTACAGGATTCAGCTGGAGTGGGGGGAAGAGAGAACTTGAAGCAAGTGATTCTGAACCTTTGGAAGGTGCGGAGGAGTGAAGGGAGGGACAGTAAGAGAGGTGCTGACTGCAATTAGGAGATTTGGGGGGCAGTGTGCCTGCGGGAGGGAGTGGGGTGGGGAGAAGTGCCAATTGCCTGCTCCTGTATTTAAGAAAGAAAAAAGTGTGACCAAAAGCCCAATCCTAGGCATGTCTACTCAGAAGTAAGCCCCATTATAGTCAATGGGGCTTACTCCCAGGTAAGTATGGAGAGGATTGGGGCCCAGTGCCCTTCCCCTAAAAGGCAATGCAGGGAGGGTCACTTTGGGGAGTTGCAGGCAAACTGTGGCAAGGAAAAGGGACTTTCCAGGACCCTTTGAGCCAGCCAGTTCTTAGGCTGGTGGCCTCAGCAGACTCACTTACTTCATACCTGCTTGCCTGCTCCTGACTCCCTCATTCTCACTCACTCCACCCCATCCGCTGGGACCTCCTCCAAGCTTCTCTGGTCGCCCAATCAGCCCGCAGAGGAGGCAAGGACTTAATACCCAATCCTAGGCGTGTCTACTCAGAAGTAAGCCCCATAATATTCAATGGGGCTTACTCCCAGGTAAATCAGGATCGGGTTGCAGCCTTCATCTCGCTCAGGAGCAGGAGCAAGCAACAGCAGGAGGTGCAAAGCAGCCGCGACCAGCCCCTTCAATGGCTGCCTGCTCCTTTTCCTTCTGCTGCGCATAAGGCTCAAAGCAGCCGCTTCCCCCGCAGGTGCGGCTGCCACCTGTCTGCTCTGATCTCGTGGCACACCTGAGGCAGCCTCACAGCACACTAGTTGAAAAACGCTGCCTTAGCTGGAAGGAAAATCAGACATGAGGAAGTCCACAGCTGTGGAAAGAACAACAGTGCTGAGGGGAGAAACTATGGTCAGTAGAGAAGTCAAAGAAATCACAGACTCAGGGCCCAAACCTATCCAATTTTCCAGTGCCATGCAGTGGGGCATGCATGCATCCTGTGGCGGGGAGGCAATCACAGAGGCCTCCTCAATGTAAGGGAATGCTTGTTCCCTTATCTTGGGGCTGCATTGCGGCTGCAACAGTGCTGGGAAGTTGGATGGGATTGGGCCCTCAGTCTTTGGTTAAGTAGATCATGGGCAGGAAGAAGTCAGGTATTATAGAAACTATTTGTGCTAAACATTATGAGATAAGATTGCTAGCAGCCTGGAGCTACTAATCCATTTGCAATTAGCAAGTAACCTTTTCTGTTGTTAAACACAGCCCTACAAAAAACTGCAAAATGCCTTCTCATTGTGGTTGACAAAGGATTCAGTTTGGTGTGAAGCAGGCCCACACAACCTGTGACCCGTGAATGCAACCCAGCAGCCAAACATTGCCACCTGCAAGGTCTTGATAACCCTCCCCTGCTTCTTGCAGTCCAAGATAGGGAACAAAGCCAGGAGTCTGTCAACTCTCCAATGGGCTACCATACAAGGCTGGTGGGCTGGATTCAGTGTGTTGCAAGAATGGTTCCTTGATCATTAGCAGTACAAAACAGATAAGTTGAGATCACTTTTCCTCTGGTACTGACCCAGAACAGCTGCTTTATACAAATAATGCAATTTTATTGAGATTTTTTCCCATTCTGTATCTCATCTGAAGGAAGGCCCATGAGGTACCGTGATATGGCAAAGAAAGCATTCATTTGAATGCCACCGATGTTGCAGTGTCCAAGCTGGAAACACTGAAACACCAGCTTTTTCTTTTGGCTTCTTATTTAATATGTATCACCTAAGTTTGTTCATACTTGTTAACAGGAGAGTTTGATGACCTCTGTATAATCTTGACCTGTCTTGGTTCGGCAAGGACTGTTGGGAAAGTCTCTGCCTGTTCTTGGTTAGAGTCATCAATGTCCTGATGGTGGATGGGGCAGATTGCAGTCCCCTTTCAAACCCATCTGACATATGAATTGCACCTCTTAATGGAAAACAATGGTCTTCTCTCATGCCTTCATAATCTTTGTTACTGTTCTGCACTGTATAGAACCTTTAGTTGGTGCAGACTACTGCTTCCTACAATCTTGTGGAACTAGGGAAATTTATTTACAGTATTTAAATAAAACATTTATTTCTTTGGCTATGTGAACTACTTTTTGTTAAGTAGTATATAACTTCTCTTAATAATAACAGTGCAGGATCTGCACTAGCTACCTTTTAATTTCTGGGTATGATTCAAGGAGCTACTTTTATCTTTTTCATGTTTTATGTATTAAAATCAAACCCAAACTCTTTAGTTACTTTATTGATTTGTCAGCTTGATGTTACAAAATACTGTGCAAGTCATTTTGGTTAACGTTTTGTCCATGTTTTTGTGACTAGTTGTCTTGTAGGTATTGTGATATGTGTGCTGGATTGTTTTGTTCTGAGGAGCTTTGAAAAGTGCTAGTATGTGTGTTTTGTGTTATTGGTGGTTATCTGCCGGTGGTGTATTTCATTGCTGATATGAGCTTCATTGTACCTTGCACCTTTTATTGTGTGTAGGTTGGTCCTATCCCACTTTGCGCTACTTGGTAAAGATGGCTACACGATAGATCATGACTATGAGATGGGCTATCTGGTTGCCTAGAATGTTCCCTCTCATGAGTGGTGTTTCTAGGTTGTCCCTGATAAAATAGTAAACAAGGCTGTTGTGAATTTTTTTTTAATTAACACAGCAGAAACTATTAAGAGATCCATCACAGTGAATATTGCATGGTCTGCCTTTTTAAAATATATGGAATTTGTGGAAGTATACCATTTTTGTTATTGTTTACTCTAAAGGTTTCTGTGTTTCAGAATCTGTCATTCTATAATTTCTGTACCAGGCTTTCTTGTATTAGAATGTTTGTTATCCTATTTTTAGTGCTTTGATAGTTTAAATCATGTTTTCACTCTATTACTTGCAAGCTGGTGGAAAATCCCCCCCCCCCCACTGGCAATGTTGCATCCAGTTTTTTAATCTTTGTATTGTTATCACTGACAATTACTCTTTTCAAGCAGGGAGACCTTTAGTTTAGCCATAATTAAAGTCCTCATGGCTATGAGGCCTCTGGAAAGCTTTTAAAACTTCTGTCCAAATTCTGTGTTTAAGCTTCTGAGGAAATTTCCACACTTGTTCAAACAGAGTTCTCAGAATGGGGTTTTGCGGTGGTTGAAAGATGTATTAGTCAGAGCATAATGCACAAAGTGCTACTGTTTTGCAAGTGTCATGTAGGAGGAACACTCCTGGAGAGACACTTGGTTAATTACACTTCTCAACCCTGTTTCTAAGAGCAACTGACCAAAGGAGGCTGTAAACCTGCTGTACATAAGATTCCATGGAGTGAAAAAGGAGAGGATATCTGAAGTTCCTACTGTCTTGCTGAACTTGCTGTGCAGTAATCCATGTTGGATTGGCCATGTGGATGAATGAAGGCAACATCTTTATCAGGTGGTCACCATCTGCTCTGTGTGTGTGAGGGGCCATTTGGAAATCACTTTTCATAATATCCTGTCATGAAGAGAGGATCATTTTACCACATAAGCAAAAAGCCAAGGAGCTAATCCAGCAGGGCTCAAACCTGTGCATGCTGCACGCCTGGAATACGTTCCTTGTCTGGATCTCATCCAAGAGTTCCACTCGGGCACCGCGCAACAACCTCCTCTTTCAGAGGACAGAGATGCTCTGGGCAGTTGCGTCATTTGCCCAGCAACCCTGAAGGCCATGTGACAGGATGTCCGGGCAGACTCGACTGCGCAGAGCATCCCTGTCCTCCGAAAGAGGACGACTTCATGGAATCCAAAGGTCCACTCATCAGGTAGATCAGGGGTGTCCAAAGTTTTTGGCAGGAGGGCCACATTGTCTCTCTGACACTGTGTCTGGGCTGGGGGAAAAAAAGAATTAATTTACATTTCAAATTTGAATAAATTTACATAAGTTTACATAAATGAATATATTAAAGATGAACTTATATGAATGAATGAAGGTTTTGCAATAGCTCAAGGCCTATAAATGGCCTTGCACAAAGCAAGGCTGGCCTTTCCTTTGCTGCCGCTACTGCATCACAGACGTGAAACAACAAGCAGTGGAGCGAGACCTCATCCCACAGCTCACGCGAGAGGTCAAACAGTTGTCCTCACGCTGAGAGCAGTTGCATTGGGCCAGTGCGGGCTCCGACAAATCTCCAGAGAGCCAGAGGCTCATTGGAGACTGGGGGCTCCCTGAGGGCCACATAGAGAGGCCTCGAGGGCCGCAAGTGGCCCCAGGGCCGGGGTTTGGGCACCCCTGAGGTAGATGGATCCATATGAATGCCAGATCCGGCCCCTGGGCTGAGGTTTGTGCTTGTCACATCCACCTTATTACTTGACAAACGATACAGGTGATTGACATACAGTGTGGTTATATGCAATTAGTTATATGCAATTAAGTTACCTCTTAATAAGTGGGCAAATATATTCTACCACTATAAGTGTTTTGAGAACTTCAGGATTCATTATATGTTATGCATGTGTAGTGACATCCAGGTGGAGTCTAGTTTCCTGTTTTCCACCCTAATGCTGAACAGGCTTATAAAGTAGTTTCACTCAGGTTGTGATTGTAGGACTATGGTGTTAAGATGTGTGCTTTGAACCAGAAGCAACTTTTTGATATTTTAAATAAAAAGCTGATAGGATGGGAGATATAGAAAGTCTCCCCCTCACTAGGGAGGAGATTCCCTCACTGATGGCCCTGATCAGGATTGAGCCCTCCCCCCAACAACTGTTTCTTGTAGAAAGAGGTACATCCTGCTGGAAGCAAGCCTGTTAATATCGTCTGCCACTTTATTCTGCTACATGTGTAGCAGGTGTCATACGTGTTCAAATATATTTTTGAAAAATGCGTTCCACTCATGAGCAGGATGATATTTCATGTTTAACTAAAAGCCCCATCTGCATTTCTATGGGACTGTATAATGCTGCAGGTACTTAACTGCATACAGTATGTAGGATTTCTTTTAAAATAAGGAGCTTTACCTCCCACTCACCACTTGTAAGGATTTAGTAGAGGACAAACATTCTTTAAAGTGCATATTTCATTTTAAGTAAACTTCCAGACAGCACTTTGAATTGTGAAGCCCTTTTAGATGCAAAATATTTTTTTTCCAGAAAATCTACAAGCATGATTAATGGTTTTAAATGGCAGTTTAAAGCTACAATCCAAGCCATACTTTCTTAGAACTAAACACTCATGAATTTTGTGCCCTTGCTCCTCCCACTTCCCAGGTTTATCCAACTGCAACTTGAGTTGGCATGACTTGGGATTGGTGGCATCACTAGGGGCTGCGAGTGCTGCAGACATCACCGGGTAACACTCTCAGGAGGGTTGACACCACTACTGGTGAAAATCATGGTATTTTTGAATGATGCCATGGTGTTATATATGATGGGTAATTTAATGTAGAATGCAATTAAACAAACCATGCCGAAATATCTGTTTTCTATTAAAAGTTATGGCCAAATAACCAGAAAAGGAAAACACAACCGCCTTATTTAACAAAATGTGAATTTCCCCAGCTCAGAACTGACAAATGAGATAGATTGAGGTGTTACTATGACAAGCAGGGAACCAATAAGGTGTTACTATGAGTCAGTTCTCATTTCCATGTAACAGCTCTAATACTTATTCAGTTCTGTGAGTGTCATCAACTTGGCCACTTATTTTTTGTTGGTTACTGATTTGTTGGGTGACCTGCACCATTGTATGTTAAAATAAAGTTAATGGGTGTGACACCAGCTCTAGTGATGCCACTGCATTTAGGCTGTGTGTATGATATTGTAATTTATTCTATGTGGTCTGGTATGGGTAAAAGTCCATTGTGGGGGTGATGCAGTGAGCTTTTACACTGGTTTTCATAACCTCTACAGACGCCTCTGCCTGCAATAGTAGAATGTGGCCTGGGAAAGGTTTGTAAGGATCCTTGTAACTGTCTCTTTAAAGAAGATGCAGTAAAATACTTTGTAAAATGTCATCTCCAAAACAGTGGTTAATATTCACTGGTTAGCCATCGACCATCTTTTCAGTGGCATAACCCCACCCTGATTTCTATTTTTTTCCTATTAGGGCATGCCAAAGAATGTGCTTTTAATTTGCCAAGAATATGTCTTTATTTCTATAGAACATATACAAAAACACGAGTGTCCAAAATTTAGTGTTTGTTGACAATTCAAGGCAAGGTTTGTTAATGTCTGGAAACTAAATGTAGTTGGTATATATTTGAAATATATTTTCAAACATCAACAGAATTATCTGGATTGTTAGCATTCACCAAATTTTGAACATTCACTATAATGTATACATGATTTTTGGCAATACATTTATGGAAACCTATCCCTTGGGGCAGTGTTTCTCAAACTGTGAATCAAGACCCACTAGATGGGTCATGAGCCAATTTCAGGTGCGTCCCCATTCATTTCAATATTTTATTTTTTTAAAAATTAAACTTGATGCTACCATGATATGTGACTGCATTTGGGCAAATGTGGCAGATCTGTACTTTTAACAGGCTACTATGTATATGCTTTTAACAAGCCACACTAGACGCTGTGCCAGAACCACCTTTTAGAGCGCGATACCATAGTCTTTCGAGACTGAAGGTTGCCAATACAATAGTAAATGGGATTACTCCTGGAAAAGTGTGGGTAGGATTACAGCCTAAGTTTGTTCAAAAATTTCCTGCTTGATGATGTCACTTCCAGCCATGACATCACTTCCGGTGGGTCCCAGCAGATTCTCATTCTAAAAAGTGGGTCCCGATGCTAAAAGTTTGAGAACCATTGCCCTGGGGAATTTGCCAGAGACGTAGAATGAGCATATTTCAGAAATGTATTGTTTTTGGTAAGTATTTCTTGACTTAGATTAACCAAATAGGATGTTGTGTTAACTTTGTATGTTTTAGGGTGTAATCAAAACCTATGGATATTCTGGCCCAAGGGGTCGTAAACATGCCGTAAAGCACGTTTGCACCTCCTCAAGGGTAAGGGCTGCTGGCGCCTATGGGTCTCCTCAGACGTGCGCCACCTCCTGAGGTGGTACAAGTCCAAAGAGAGCGGAGCAGCTTGAAGTCCTGGGGCCAACGCAAGCAAAAAAGGTAGGCATGAGGTGGGGAGGAGGGAGGGAGGTGTTCCTGGGCGAGGGGAGGGAGGGTGATGGGCGGCCCCAGGGGTGGGTGGGCGGGGAGCGGGAGGCGGGGCTGGGATCCAGCAGTCATGCTGGATCCCAACTCCCGTTCCCAGGGAAAATGGAAGGCTTCAAGCTGCTCTGCTCTCCTCGGACTTGCACCACCTCAGGAGGTGGCGCAAGACAAAGGAGACCCATAGGCGCCAGCAACCCTTACCCAGGGGTAAGGGAAAATGTTTCCCCTTGCCTCTTGCTAAGCTGCTGCTGGCCACAATCTTGCGCTGAATACAACGCAAGTCTCCTGGCTTGCTTGTTCCAGCACAAGTTAGGATTGCGCCCTTAGTTTGTTTTTTTATAACATGATGGAGTTCCCTGTTCAAATTATGACATATTCTGTATTTTTTTTTTAATGGAAGCAACAGATGCTAACAGAAGCTTGTGGGTGCTTTAGTTGTTACATTTAAATTAAATTACACACATAAAGACAAAACAGAGCATACTCTTGGGTTACACATAGGTGCTTATAATGTTTATTACATTTCCTTACCTTTACATGTTCTCCTTACGTACTTGATTCTGCAAACTTGTTTGCCATGCATATTTTTGTCACTCCAGATATCACCTGGATGCTTGAATCTTTTCCATTTCGGATTGCTCCTTTCATTCTGAGCAGCCTTTGGTTAACACTGCATTGAATGTTGATGAGGTGGCCTGTTTATTTTCAGTATGGTATCAAAGTTTGATTGCCATAAAACTAAGCATAAATGGCAAGTAACCAATATATGAATCTGAAAAAGTTACCAAATTAACTGTGCCACACAGAGGAAGAGAAGGCCTGAGAACAAAGTCACTGTTTTGCCCTGCCTTTCATCTTCTCTAGCATACTAGTCAACCATTGTCTGTCTATGACAGACCTAGTTCTCACTGATGTGGTAAAACTATATTTAGGTTGTACCACTTCAGTCTGCAGGTGGGATTTTGCAAAATAGAATACTCCTCCATACAAAAACAAAACCCTCCCATACAAAATTAGATGTTGTTTCAAACCGTACTTTGCTTCCCTTTTTCCCTACCATGCTGGCTTTCAAATAGAGATTTGTTTGTGTAGGGAATAATTTATTATGTGGCTCCCAGTTTGAAGTGGTACAGCCCACCGTATGAAAAGTAGACCACAGATTGCTAGATTAGACAGTTAATGTAATTCTTAGGCTAGACAGAGCTTAATTTGAATGTGGGCCCAGTTGTGGAACAGACTCAGTTGTGGCATTTGTCTCAAAATCCAGACTCAAGCCTTGAACATGTCGTGATATGATGAAAAAAAATATCAGGTGCTTGAGTTCAAGAACTGGCAATACCTGGGGCAGACATGTGGGTGGTAATCATGAAACAGACCTCAGGAAGACAGGCACAAGGTTAGATAATTTGACTGCAGAGAGGGATTGCCAGCTGGCATCCATAAGAAACTAAACAGCATTGCACTTATGGAGAAACAAGGGGGTAGGAAACATGTTCCAGCATTACCTGCAAAGTGATGCTCCCAGTCTTCTCTTCTTTTGCAAGGGTGGTTTTCACTGACATTAATGGCAAGTGCAGCAAGACAGGAAACACATTCTCACCTTGCCATGTGCTATATTATGCTGAGATGGGCAGTGGAACCATTATTGCAGTGGAACCACTCTTGCACGGGAGGACTGTTCAGCCTGCAATGCAGATTTTCATTAACTTCTCCTTGGCACTTTCACCCCGTTCATGCAACTTCCTGAAAGCTTGCTGTAAAGGGAACCTTTCTTTATTGAGGAGCAAATGTTTTTGTAAAAGAGGGGCAGGAAGAGAAGTCTCTCTCCCTCCCTCCCTCTCTCTCATTCTCTCTGTGTAAATCAGTTAATAATACAATCTATTTCAAGCCCTAATGCCCGTTTCAATGGTTATATGTTCAGGAAATACAATGTTTTTTAATTAAAAATTTATAATTCACCCTTACCTCAAGGCAAGAAGTATTCACAGAAGTGTGTGTGGGACCCAGCAGAGAGTACTATCCACCATGAGGTTCTCTCCTGCCCTTGACAACTTTATCCATATTGATTCTAGGAGGGTACCTTTAAAAACTTGCTCTAGGCCAGGGGTGCCCAAACCCCGGCCCTGGGGCCACTTGCGGCCCTCAGAGAGCCCCCAATCTCCAGTGAGCCTCTAGTCCTCTGGAGATTTGTTGGAGCCTGCACTGGCCCGACGCAACTGCTATCAGCGTGAGGGCAACTGTTTGACGTCTCATGTGAGCTGTTGATGAGGTCTCCCTCCACTGCTTGTTGTTTCACGTCTGTGATGCAGTAGCGGCAGCAAAGGAAAAGCCAGCCTTGCTTAGTGCAAGGCCTTTTATAGGCCTTGAGCAATTCAAGACCTTCATTCATTCATAGAAGTTCATCTTTAATATATTCATTTATGTAAGCTTATGTAAATTTATTCAAATTTTAAATGTAAATTAATTCTTCCCCAGCCCCCAACACAGTGTCAGAGAGACAATGTGGCCCTCCTGCCAAAAACTTTGAACATCCCTGCTCTAGGCCAAAAACCAGTTTTTGGTGGCTTACTGAAATGCGTCCAAGTCAATTGACATGAATTGAAAAAGCAGCATTAATTTTAGTGGGTTTTGGATCAAATCTATGCAGCTTGTGACTGATCAAGCCAAACAACTTGGATGTCCTGGCCGGCCTGGTGCTTGACATACACATCCCTCCCAGTTTCTGGAGTTCCAGGCAGGCCACACAAACAAGAGGTTTACTGAGCCCCTTGTAGGCCACCCTGCATCGCTGGTGGGCTGAACTGGGCCTGGTGAGAGACAAGTTGGGCAGGCCTGCCTTAAATCACTGGAAAAGGAAAGAATTTGTTTCTAATTGCCAAGACTATGGAGCCAAAGTGTGTGCTTTTTGTTTAATACAGTTTTAGGAAAATATACAATGTTGTACAAAGCATTATGATACTGAACTTTTTTTTTAGTATGACCTGCAGGCTGATTATTGATAGATTAAATATCTTTCATATTGTTTGCAAAGGATATTTATTTACAGATGTAACAACAGTCCTGAATGTACTTGGAAGGCAACTCTCTGGGTGGGGACCAAGCAAAAATTCTTTTGTTGTGCCAGAGTTATTCATTTTTAACAGTTTCCTCCAGAAGATTATATAAAATCATCTAAAACTACACACTGAAGTACATAAACAAATACAGCTTTGTTAAAATGTATTGGTTGCATAACCCCGATACTGAGATGCTGACCTGATATGTTATCTGCTTCCTGGTTTTGTATGAGCCTGGTTTGATCAAATGCTCTTTAATAATATTATTGGGCATGATCTGGCCAAAGCTGACCTCTTAGTCCTGCTGAGTTCAAGAGGAGAATTAGGAATAAGCCTAATTTATGTCAGCTCACTGGTTCCTAAATGTGCTTTACTGTGGCTGAACAATGGTCATGGGTAACACCAACACCAATGGGAGAAATATTTCCTTTTTGTGGAAACCAAAAACAAAGGCCATTCTGGACTTTCTAATCTTTAAGGTATGTCAGACTTCCAATTTCATCACACTGCTGCATCTCAGTTTTTTTCCCCAATGTCCTGGACCTAACCTTCATACGTATGTATGTCCTCTAGACAGCCTAGAATCTTTGGGCCATGTTTTAATATCTTTATATAACTAAATATTGAATCTGCGCAATTATACCTAGACAGTCCATGTTAAATTCTATCCAGTTTACCAAAGATGTGCAGTATTTGCGAATTGTGAAATAACCTAGCTTTTGATAAGATAAACTGGAAACTGAAGTCAGTTTGTCTAGATTGCACGTACAGTGTGGATGAACTTCAGTATTGTTCCAAAGGTGTGAATTCCACCTTACAACTGCAATATTCTGACAATGATGGGAAAGAGTTACAAAGGCCAGGCAGAGTGACAAAGGGATAGTTCAGTCCTATTCCCCCCTCCCTGCTGATACAGCGTGTTAAAAATGGGCACACTCTATTCAGGCGGAGGGGGGCAGATTAGGAAGCTTCATCAGGAAAGGGGGGATTTAAATCCTCTTATCCCATTAAGCCTCTTGCTCTACAATGGTTCCTCCCCCTCCCCACCCAGTTTCACTCTCTCCCTGCCCCTGTTTTGCCCTTCCATACCTCTCCCACCTTTCCCACCATCTTACTGTCCTCAATATTTTGTGGGCAAAATATTTTCCTAAAATGCAGTGTTGAATGTGGGGGGGGGGGGATGATCTAAAAAGTATGCACCCTGCACCTTAGCCACTGTGATCTTTGTAATAAAGAGGAAATGCTCATTAAACTCGTTTATCTTCCTAGCAGATCATTCCTAAGTTATTGTGAGACCTTTGGGACATAACTTGATTGCCAGAGGTTCACGGTTCTCAGAGATGATAGCTATAAGCAGTGGATACTCCTATTGAGGTCAGACATATCTTAGTGATTCTCCCTTTCAGTTTTCTGCAATTGAAGTCTTCCATCAGCAACTCCACATTGAACATACTGTCTGGAAATGTATGTACAGAATAACTCTCAGGGAGAAAAAATATATTTGAAGAGTATCTTCTCTAAATGTGAAATATTAGACTACTGGTGCAGTACTGGCTGTGGGTTGGATGCAGGGTGTTTTTCACTTTTATCGGAATAGCTGAAATTCAGCCCAACGGGGTGATGGGAATGGAAAGTTAACACCTCACCCACTTGAGGCTGAATAATACAGCTCTCCTTTTCAATTGGTGACAGAACAGTTTGATATTCATCCCTCCTGTTTACTTTCAGCGGAGATGTTTGGGACTTAATAAACCTAGAAAGTAAATTTCACTTTTCTAGACTGGTGAACTGGAATCTGCATGCCCTTGCATCTGTCCTTGCAGATGTCCTTGCATCTGTGTACATTTTCTTCTGGGAGATTGTGTTTCTATCTGATTCAGTCAGGAGTGGTGGCGTAGGTCAAGCAGCTTGGGTGCTTGCCGAGGCCCACATGACCAGGCTGAACCCTGAACCTTCTGCAGGTCTGAAGGTATGCCATGAGAGTTTGGGGGAGGGTCATTTGTTAGTAGGGCCAATGGGGATGTGAGTCTCCC
This sequence comes from Tiliqua scincoides, assembly GCF_035046505.1. Taxonomy (NCBI): domain Eukaryota; kingdom Metazoa; phylum Chordata; class Lepidosauria; order Squamata; family Scincidae; genus Tiliqua; species Tiliqua scincoides. Next base: position 89,139,133 of record NC_089823.1, read on the forward strand.
CACCAACAGATGGTGTGCCTTGTCAATTGTCAAAAAGCTGATGGTGAGCCTTGACAATTTTAGTACCTTGTCAGTGTGCCATGAGATGAAAAAGGTTGAAATTCACTGTTCTAGAGGATGATTAGACCCTCAAACTATTAACACTTGACATTTGGACACCCAGGTGGAAAAAGCTCACAAACAGGAGTTCAGGAGACCAGTCCTTGTAATACCCAAAATAAAGGATCAGATGTATACAGAAGGGTACAAACGTCAAGTAGGTATGTGAAAGGAATCAATCACCTTTCCCTTCTGGGGCTCTACAGAGGCTGCTGCAGACAAAGATCAACCTGCCTCATCAAATTAGGGAGGACCAGACTGAAGCACTGTCCTTGAGATGAAGAGAAATTTATAGAGGTGCAGATTTTCTCAGTCTCTTCTCAGAGGCAAAAGTTCAGAGTTGACTAGGGATGTAAAAAGAAAAGAAGCTGTGCGCTCCAGTGTAGGCACAAGACCCCTTGTACAGAATAAGGAGTCCTAGGACGTAGGACCTTCTCCAAATCCCTTTTGCCAAAACAACCTCATTTGCAGTCAAGCCGTTCATGGTATTTTTCCATAGGTGACTTCTCCCAGAAGATCACTGCCATGGCTGAACAAAATAAACCAAAATGCTCTCAGAACTGGGAGACTCTGAAAGGTATAGTTCAAGCCTATGCATTCCCGAAGCCAGTGGGCCAAAATACTGGCAGAGACCCTTCCTGAACAATGAGGTTTTAAAGGAAACAAATACAGCCTTCTGTATGCGCATTGGTTTGGCGCTGAGCATATAAAACTTAACAACCTTACAAGTGTCCAAAGAATGTCATTCCTTTTCCTTCTGAATTGTTGGTCTGGGCTAGGAGGATAGGATGATTTCTTGTGCTGTATAGCAGTGGTTCTCAAACCTTTTGCACTTTTTTAGAACAAGAGTCTGTCAGGACCCACCAGAAGTGGTGTCATGGCCAGAAGTGACATCATCAAGCAGGAAAATTTTTAACAATCCTAGGCTGCAATCATATCCACACTTACTGGGAAGTAAGCCTCATTGACTATCATTGTTAAAAGCATATACAAAGTAGGTTGTTAAAAATACAGATCTGTCACATTTCTCCAAATGTAGCCACATTCCATGGGAGCATCAAGTCTAATCAATTAAAAATAAAATATTGAAACATATGGGAACCCAACTGAAAATGGCTTGTGACCTACCTGGTGGGTCCTGACCCACTGTTTGAGAAATTCTGCTCTGTAGAAAGCAGCATTTGTGTTTGAAATAAAGTCAGATCCAGTTTCAGCACCATTGCAGCACTGTGAAATGTGGAAAGGTTCCAACCTTCCTATGACTATGAAAAGTGCACCCAGTTCTGTGTCTTGCTGATATCAAAGCTACAAAAAAGAGTTTTCAAAGTATCTTCAGATTCAAATGTTTGAATACATATTTTGAAAGACAGTGTTATGGAACCACAAGGGAACTTTGGGAAAGATGGAGCCACCTCAGGAACCTTCTGATATGTGAAGAAACCCATGTACTACTAGAGACCTCTGGAATAGGTATATTTGCAGACACTTTGCTTCGTCAGTGTGTTGCTTCTATAGACTTATCTAAATCAACTTGAAGAAAATGTAACATTTCATTGCTGAGGGGATGTCTGGCTCCAGTCCTTGCTGAGGCTGGACTGGTGTATAAATGCTTTCCAGCTATTATTGTATACTTTGTTAGAATGAGACATGTATGAAATAAGAAATGGAAATGAGACCTTCTGAATAACCCAACTGTATCAGGCCCAAGATAGTCAGTCCATCATATCAATGTTGTCACTAGTTTAGTATGACTGCTTTTCAAAGCAGAAGGTAATTTTTTAAAAGCAGAAGTGCACCGTATTTTATGATATGTGTGTCATAAAAACTAGTAGTTAGTAGTTGGCAACCTTCAGTCTCGAAAGACTATGGTATCGCACTCTGAATGGTGGTTCTGGAACAGCATCTAGTGTGGCTGAAAAGGCCGATTCAGGAGTGACCATCCCTTCTACACTGGGATCAAGTGCAGTCTGTCCCTGGTCTGTCTCCCTGGCTATGGGCCTTCCTTCTTTGCCTCTTAGCCTCAGTCTGTTGGCCAAGTGTCTCTTCAAACTGGGAAAGGCCATGCTGCACAGCCTGCCCCCAAGCAGAATGCTCAGAGGCCAAGGTTTCCCACCGGTTGAGGTCCACTCCTAAGGCCTTCAAATTCCTCTTGCAGATGTCCTTGTATCACAGCTGTGGTCTGCCTTTAGGGCGCTTTCCTTGCACGAGTTCTCCATAGAGGAGATCCTTTGGGATCCGGCCATCATCCATTCTCATGACATGACCGAGCCAACGCAGGCGTCTCTGCTTCAGCAGTGCATACGTGCTAGGGATTCCAGCTCGTTCCAGGACTGTGTTGTTTGGAACTTTGTCCTGCCAGGTGATGCCGAGAATGCATCGGAGGCAGAGCATGTGGAAAGCGTTCAGTTTCCTCTCCTGTTGTGAGCGAAGAGTCCAGGACTCGCTGCAGTACAGAAGTGTACTCAAGACACAAGCTCTGTAGACCTGGATCTTGGTATGTTCCATCAGCTTCTTGTTGGACCAGACTCTCTTTGTGAGTCTGGAAAACATGGTAACTGCTTTACCGATGCATTTGTTTAGCTCGGTATCGAGAGAGAGAGAGTGTCGGAGATCGTTGAGCCAAGGTACACAAAGTCATGGACAACCTCCAGTTCATGCACAGAGATTGTAATGCAGGGAGGTGAGTCCACATCCTGAACCATGACCTGTGTTTTCTTCAGGCTGATTGTCAGTCCAAAATCTTGGCAGGCCTTGCTAAAACGATCCATGAGCTGCTGGAGATCTTTGGCAGAGTGGGTAGTGACAGCTGCATCGTCAGCAAAGAGGAAGTCGCGCAGACATTTCAGCTGGACTTTGAACTTTGCTCTCAGTCTGGAGAGGTTGAAGAGCTTTCTGTCTGATCTGGTCCAGAGATAGATGCCTTCTGTTGCAGTTCCAAAGGCCTGCTTCAGCAGGACAGCGAAGAAAATCCCAAACAAGTTTGGCACAAGAACACAGCCCTGCTTCACTCCACTTTGGATGTCAAAGGGGTCTGATGTGGAGCCATCGAAAACAACAGTGCCCTTCATTTCCTTGTGGAAAGATATGATGATGCTGAAGAGCCTGGGTGGACATCCGATCTTGGGGAGAATCTTGAAGAGGCCGTCCCTGCTGACCAGGTCGAAAGCCTTCCTGAGATCTATGAAGGCTATAAAGAGTGGCTGTCATTGTTCTCTGCATTTCTCCTGCAGTTGTCTAAGAGAGAATACCATATCAGTGGTGGACCTGTTGGTTCGGAATCCGCACTGTGATTCTGGATAGACGCTCTCTGCAAGTACCTGGAGCCTCTTTAGTGCAACTCGGGCAAACAGCTTTCCTAAAATGCTGAGGTGAGAGATGCTTCGGTAGTTGTTGCTGTCACCCCTGTCGCCTTTGTTCTTGTACAACGTGATGATGTTTGCATCCCTCATGTCTTGAGGTACTCCACCTTCTCTCCAGCAGAGACAGAGGATACCTTCAATAAATCCCTGCCTTTTTCCCATTCACACAATACCACATTGCCCCCATGTCTTTCTCTGTAATGTTTTCTTAAGTTATGAAATATGATAGACTCAGGTTTATATACACTCAGTGGGAACTTGGAGTCGGGCTTGTCTCCTAAATGAGTGTATCTGTATGTCACAGATGTTTGAAAACAGAAGTCTGTTGCATTCACACTTTGTTTTTAGATGCACACTTGAAAACATGCAATGTTTGCCTTGCTCATTCAACCTCATTACAAGTTTCACTGCATCTAGAATAGGTCTAATACGTTGTCCATTCAGTTGAAATGCATGTCATGGTGCAGACATGGTGGACCTCAAATCACCACTAATGTCAGATAATCCACTAGTGCTGACATGCCTAAGTTCCCAAGAAGCAGTTCAGTATAGTTCCAATTTAGTTTCAAAATAATTCCAGACTATCCGCTTGGAACTTGGAGCCTTACCCAAAGTTTGTGTGTGCCAGATGAAGTGTTTTTTTTCTTTTCTGGGTTGTTGCTCTGTCTGTATTTATTGCGGCTGTTCTCCCTTTTCCCCTGTATAGATCCCTATGTGCCTTGGACTGTGACACCAGAAGCATCGGCCAGCTTGAGGAATAATATAATGAACTATATAATATTATAATCATAATTGTTCTGTGGCACATACTTGGTTATATTTCTTTTGATTTTTGTTCTTTCCTTCCTTTTTCAGACTGCATTTTGAATAACATTGTAATTTACTGTCCAATTACACATTATATCGAGGGGTGTGAGGAGCTCGCAGACCCCTCTACAGGGCTCCCTAAGCCTCGGAATGTCTAAACTCACTTCCGGCTTTGCAATCGTAAACTGTACGTGGGTTGCAATTGCTATTTTTAGATATTCCGAGGCTTGGGGAACCCTGCAGAGGCATCCCGTGGGCTCCCTGCATCCCCCCTCCACAAGACCAGTGCTGCCACTCATAAGTACAAAAATTCCCCGTTTGTCCCTGACAGTGGCACAATCTTGGTTGCTGCCTTTGCCATCCCCCAGGCAGAGACAGGGTTTCCCTGGTGGGGTTGTCACAATGCCTAAGTTTGAGAACCTCCTGATCCTTCATTCTACTTGTTTTTTGTAGCACCACTAGCATGTCAGCCAAGCATCCATTGTTTGAACTATACAATCACCCCTTTTAGGCCCTGAATCTATACCTTTAATATCAGCTTGATTACACAGAACTTTAAGCAAGTGAAGCTTTTCCTGTCACTTTCTCCATGCTAGGGAAAATTTCACTTGCCTAATTTCTATGTGTCAGACTTTAATTAATGCAGGATGTATGAGTGGGACAAAAAAAAGTGGCAAGTCAATACATTAGGATGTAGGATGTCAATACAAGGCCATCTTTTGGCATATCAAACTTTATTTTTGGGTGAGACTTGTCTGAACTTGCCAGTGCCCTGGAAGCCAGTAGCATCTTATATACAAGTTTACTCTAGAATATGTTATGGCTTCTGCATATTCTGCAAGAATATTTATTTATTTATTAGATTTGTATTCCCCCTTTCTCCCCAAAGGGCACCCAAGGTGGCTGTTATGTTATGTTATAACTTCTGACAGTATTCTCTCATAGGGTGAAATATTAGCTGCATTTTGGGAATGAAGTATACTTTATCGCCTGCAACGGTTCACCACCTTTCTTGTAGATACCTAAAACTGTGATCAGATAAAAAGCATGCGGTTGTGGAAGGTCCTTGTTGCAAGGCCTATTCTGGGTGGGTTTACTGATAGTATTTGAGGCCTCGCAAGGTTGTTTAACCACACAAGCAGATGCTGAAACCACCAAGGGAATATGTTTCTATTAACTGTAGAAGAGGAAGCGGGGTATGTTGTCCTGACTGGGGATGCAGACTGAAGAAGCACACTAGAGTGTCTGTTTAAAATGCAAAGCAGCCTGCAATTTTTTTTTTTTTAGTTTTGACAGTCTTTGGGCTGCTATGCTAATCCAGTTGTCACCCCGAACCATTGAGCTGGCATGTTAAGAATGCACATAAATTCGCTATGACTAAACATAATGAAATATTTTCCTAAACCCTAAAAACATTAATCTTGTAAACAAATGGGCTGCACTTACATTTTAAAATTAGGGCACAAACCTTTAGCACAGACATCCACCAGTCCTACTAGAAAGCTGTTCTTCTTTCACAAAAGTAGAAACAAGAAAAGTATCTTAAAGGGTGGTGTGTTTTTTTGTTGTTGTTTAAGACACGGCCAAGGTTTTCTGCCCAGAGCAATTTTTTCCACTTTAAAACAAGCTGGAATAACCGTAACAGTGGAAAAACTGATACTGAAGGCAAATCCTGCAGTCATTACATCCCAAAATACAATGTCTGACCACAAAGCACAATTTTTCTTATTTTAATGGAAAAGGCCAAAGTGAATTGCAATGGTTTCTTTTTCCTTCACATGTGTGCTTAATGATCCTACATGCATTCCTAATTATAGGCCCATTATACAAACACTGCACTCGATCCTCTCTAGCTGTGCCACAGAATTGAGAAAAGATGCCAGAGAATTGAGAACCATATTGTGCAGCTGTCCTAAGTAAACAGTTACTTATAATTAGGTCCAGATTGCCAGCTGTAGAGACAGCATTGATTCCCGCAGATGCACACACACATGCACTAACATGTGCAAACAGTGGGAAGTTCATAGCACCATCTCTTGAGTGGGTTCTTTCTTTGGAGGCATGATAAAGAGCATCGCAATGTCCCTTAAAAACTTTGGAAACGGAGAACTTTTCTCTGCTTCTCTAGTGCTGGTAGTACGGGGCTGAGCACAGGTGCCACGCACCAATGTTGATTGTTGGTAGGTTTTGGAGGGGGTGTTATTGCAGGCAGGCTGCAGAGGAAATTCACTTGGTGGAAGAGGGCTGGCTTCTGCCTATTTAATTATTTGTTTTACTTTAATTATTTATACCTATTTATTTTAATTTGTCTGATGACGTCACTTCCACCATGACATCACTTCTGGTGGGTCTTGGACAGATAGTCATTCTAAAAAGTGGGTCCCAGTGCTAAACGTTTGAGAACTGCTGCAAGGTGTTAGTAAGTTGACACCCTGGAGGTGGGGTGCCATTGTTCATCCTCGGCGATTTCAATTCTAGAGTTGGTGCTGATAACAGTTCGTGGCCCACTTGCTTAGGTCAGTTCGGCATTGGGAAGATGAACGAGAATGGCCAATGCCTGCTAGAGTTTTGCTGTCTTCACGGTCTCTGTGTCAGCAACACATTCTTCAACACGAAGCCCCAACATAGAGTCTCCTGGAGAGACCCAAGATCAAAGCACTGGCACCAGCTCGATCTGATTCTCACCAGACGCTCCAGCCTTCCCAGGATCAAGATCACGCGCAGCTATCAGGGTGCTGCTTGCGACACCGACCATTCCTTGGTGTGCAGCAGAGTGAAACTGCAAACAAAGCGACTGTACCACACGAAAAAGGATGGAAGACCTCGCATTGTTACCAGCAAGACCCGGGATCAGAGAAAAGTGGAGGAATTTGCACGAGCGCTTGAGGAATCTCTTCCAGGCCCAGTCGACGCAAACGCATCCAACAGATGGGAACATTTCAAGAATGCAATTTACAACACCACCTTGTCCATATTTGGCAAGAAGACAAACAAGACGGCAGACTGGTTTGAAGCCCACTCTGAGGAGTTGACACCAGTCATTGAGGAAAAGAGGAGAGCTCAAGCAGCATGCAAGGCCTGTCCCAGTAAGCGCAACCTGCAGGTCCTCCGAGCTGCTCGCAGCAAAGTCCAGCAGACTGCCAGGAGATGTGCTAATGACTACTGGCTCCAGCTCTGTTCCAAGATACAGATAGCAGCTGACATGGGCAACATCAAGGGGATGTATGATGGTATCAAGCAGGCCCTAGGTCCAACACAGAAGAAAATTGCCCCTCTGAAGTCTGGCACAGGCGAGGTCATCCATCGGACGCAGCAGATGGAACGCTGGGTGCAGCACTACTCTGAGCTATATTCCAGAGAAAATGTAGTCACCGAAGAAGCGCTGAACAACATTGAGTGCCTGCCTGTGCTGGAGGAGCTTGACAGTGAACCAACCCTAGAAGAACTTCACGTGGCCCTGGACTCTCTTGCCTTTGGCAAGGCACCTGGAAAAGACAGCATCCCTGCTGAAGTCCTAAAGTGCTGCAAAGAGATCATCGTCACTGAGCTGCATGAAATCCTCTGTCTCTGCTGGAGAGAAGGTGGAGTACCTCAAGACATGAGGGATGCAAACATCATCACGCTGTACAAGAACAAAGGTGACAGGGGTGACTGCAACAACTACCGCGGCATCTCTCTCCTTAGCGTTGTAGGAAAGCTGTTTGCCCGAGTTGTACTAAAGAGGCTCCAGGTACTTGCAGAGAGTACCTGTGATTTATCCAGAATCACAGTGCGGATTCCGAGCCAACAGGTCCACCACTGTTATGTTATTCTCCCTTAGACAACTGCAGGAGAAATGCAGGGAACAGCGACAGCCACTCTTTATAGCCTTCATAGATCTCATGAAGGCCTTCAACCTGGTCAGCAGGGATGGCCTCTTCAAGATTCTCCCCAAGATCGGATGTCCACCCAGGCTCCTCAGCATCATCAGATCCTTTCACAAGGACATGAAGGGCACTGTTGTCTTCGATGGCTCCACATAAGACCCCTTTGACATCCAAAGCAGAGTGAAGCAGGGCTGTGTTCTTGCACCAACGTTGTTTGGGATTTTCTTCGCTGTCCTGCTGAAGCAGGCCTTTGGAACTGCAACAGAAGGCATCTGTCTCCGGACTAGATCAGACGGAAAGCTCTTCAACCTCTCCAGACTGAGAGCAAAATCCAAAGTCCAGCTGAAATGTCTGCGTGACTTCCTCTTTGCCGACGATGCAGCTGTCACTACCCACTCTGCCAAAGATCTCCAGGAGCTCATGGATAGTTTTAGCAAGGCCTGCCAAGATTTTGGACTGACGATCAGCCTGAAGAAAACACAGGTCATGGTTCAGGATGTGGACTCACCTCCCTGCATTACAATCTCTGTGCATGAACTGGAGGTTGTCCATGACTTTGTGTACCTTGGCTCAACGATCTCTGACACTCTTTCTCTCGATACCGAACTAAACAAACGCATCGGTAAAGCAGCTACCACGTTTTCCAGACTCACAAAGAGAGTCTGGTCCAACAAGAAGCTGACGCAACATACCAAGATCCAGGTCTACAGAGCTTTCGTCCTGAGTACACTTCTGTACTGCAGCGAGTCATGGACTCTTCGCTCACAACAGGAGAGGAAACTGAACGCTTTTCACATGCGCTGCCTCTGACGCTTTCTCGGCATCACCTGGCAGGACAAAGTTCCAAACAACACAGTCCTGGAACGTGCTGGAATCCCTAGCATGTATGCACTGCTGAAACAGAGACGCCTGCGTTGGCTCGGTCATGTCGTGAGAATGGATGATGGCTGGATCCCAAAGGATCTCCTCTATGGAGAACTCGTGCAAGGAAAGCGCCCTACAGGTAGACCACAGCTGCGATACAAGGACATCAGCAAGAGGGATCTGAAGGCCTTAGGAGTGGACCTCAACAGGTGGGAAACCTTGGCCTTTGAGCGGCCCGCTTGGAGGCAGGCTGTGCAGCATGGCCTTTCCCAGTTTGAAGAGACACTTGGCCAACAGTCTGAGGCTAAGAGGCAAAGAAGGAAGGCCCACAGCCAGGGAGACAGACCAGGGACAGACTGCACTTGCTCCCAGTGTGGAAGGGATTGTCACTCCCGAATTGGCCTTTTCAGCCACACTAGACGATGTTCCAAAACCACCTTTCAGAGCGCGATACCATAGTCTCTTGAGACTGAAGGTTGCCAACAACGGAGGGGGGGGGAGACACCTAGTGACCAGAATCACTAAAATCATAGTTTGGAAGAATAATACCATCATGTTATATATCAATCAATGCGTAATTTCATGCAGAATGTGTTCTTTCTTTGTTCTATCAAAAGGTACAGCCAAAAACCAGTGAGGCCGGAGTGATGGTACATCACCATGCCCACCACCTGGGGTATCGTCCCGGCCATTACATGGGGGGTGACGCACTGGCATCCCACACCGGGTGACGCGAACCCTAGTGACGCCACTGCCAGTGCTAAAAGTGTGAGAACCACTGGATTATGCTATATAAAGCATGGGTTTCAAATTCATTTCGTACTGTGGGCTGAGTAGCATTCATGTTGTCTGCTGAGGGCCAGAAGTGACAATGTTATGCAGGAAGTGATATCATTAAGCAAGTGATGACCAGAATTGCACTGGGGCACTTAAAGCCCCAGTGCCATTTGCCCAGCCTCCTCCAATGGGCTCAGGGCAGAGGCAGGAAAATTGAGGCAACTGATTGGCTGCTGAATCAGTTGGGGTGTGGCATGGTTATTGCTGGGGCCAGAAAGGTCTCCCAAGCCTCAGTCCATGCCTTTTCAGCAAGCCCCACCTGCCCGTCCGCCCTATGTCCAGTCTGAGAGTAGCCATTCGCTCCATGTGGGGGCCAGGTAGGAATTTTTGGCTGGTAACCTGGCCAGCTGGCTTGACCCCTTGGGGTTGGCTGGGATAGGCTAACACTGTCTCTGACGGGGTGACACCTGGAGTCAGGATGTCACGTCCATGGGGTCTTGGGGAAGGTAAATGGCTAGTGCCGTTTTCCCCCAAGCTCTTAGTGGCCAGCACACTTTGGGGTTTTTACTAGCCCAATTTTTCCCTGCTGCATGTAATTTTTTTAATTCAATAAATTACAATCATCCCAAGCCTCTGTCTCATGTCCCTGGGGAGTGCCTGGGTAAATAAGCCGTTTGTTCTTGCCTAGGAACTCATTTGTTGCAAATAATGTAAGTGGAAATATGTAAATCTTGATCTTATTTTGAAGATTTTGGAGAGCCCAATTATCACGTGAGCTGCACTTTCAACAATGCTGTTTCTGCTGAGGTGTCACTTTGCAGCTCTGTAAAGTGACACCTTGGCAGAAATGGTGCTGCTGAAAGGGCAGCCCACATGATAATTGGACTCACCCAGCAGTTCAGCAGTATCTCCTCCCATTCTCACTCCTCGTGATCTGTTCCTTCCCCTGTATTGTTCCTCATCTTCTGAGGCCTCCTTCCACCTCTCCCTCCCAGCACCTCAGCAGAAGTGGTGCTGCAGAAAGGGCAATCCACATAATAATTTCAGCAGTGTCACTTCTGATGCGTTGCTGAGCAGCTGATGGTGGTGCTGGAACTGAGAAATGTATCCCCCACCCTCTTCCCAGCACCTCCCAGGGCTGTAGCAATTTAGTTCATTTGCTTCCATCACGCCCTAATCCCTAGTGCTTTTTTCTTTATTGACTATGTGTAAAACAAGTAGTGTAACCAAGCTGAGAAGAACTGCTCATCTTGAAACACGTACCGTAAGAACATAAGAACAGCCCCACTGGATCAGGCCATAGGCCCATCTAGTCCAGCTTCCTGTATCTCACAGCGGCCCACCAAATGCCCTAGGGAGCACACCAGATAACAAGAGACCTCATCCTGGTGCTCTCCCCTACATCTGGCATTCTGACTTAACCCATTCCTAAAATCAGGAGGTTGCGCATACACATCATGGCTTGTACCCCATAATGGATTTTTCCTCCAGAAACTCGTCCAATCCCCTTTTAAAGGCGTCTAGGCTAGACGCCAGCACCACATCCCGTGGCAAGGAGTTCCACAGACCGACCACGCGCTGAGTAAAGAAATATTTTCTTTTGTCTGTCCTAACCCGCCCAACACTCAATTTTAGTGGATGTCCCCTGGTTCTGGTATTATGTGAGAGTGTAAAGAGCATCTCCCTATCCACTCTGTCCATCCCCTGCATAATTTTGTATGTCTCAATCATGTCCCCCCTCAAGCGTCTCTTTTCTAGGCTGAAGAGGCCCAAACGCCATAGCCTTTCCTCATAAGGAAGGTGCCCCAGCCCCGTAATCATCTTAGTCGCTCTCTTTTGCACCTTTTCCATTTCCACTATGTCTTTTTTGAGATGCGGCGACCAGAACTGGACACAATACTCCAGGTGTGGCCTTACCATCGATTTGTACAACGGCATTATAATACTAACCGTTTTGTTCTCAATACCCTTCCTAATGATCCCAAGCATAGAATTGGCCTTCTTCACTGCCGCCGCACATTGGGTCGACACTTTCATCGACCTGTCCACCACCACCCCAAGATCTCTCTCCTGATCTGTCACAGACAGCTCAGAACCCATCAGCCTATATCTAAAGTTTTGATTTTTTGCCCCAATGTGCATGACTTTACACTTACTGACATTGAAGCGCATCTGCCATTTTGCTGCCCATTCTGCCAGTCTGGAGAGATCCTTCTGGAGCTCCTCACAATCACTTCTGGTCTTTACCACTCGGAAAAGTTTGGTGTCGTCTGCAAACTTTGCCACTTCACTGCTCAACCCTGTCTCCAGGTCATTTATGAAGAGGTTGAAAAGCACCGGTCCCAGGACAGATCCTTGGGGCACACCGCTTTTCACCTCTCTCCATTGTGAAAATTGCCCATTGACACCCACTCTCTGCTTCCTGGCCTCCAACCAGTTCTCAATCCACGAGAGGACCTGTCCTCTAATTCCCTGACTGTGGAGTTTTTTCAGTAGCCTTTGGTGAGGGACCGTGTCAAACGCCTTCTGAAAGTCCAGATATATAATGTCCACGGGTTCTCCCGCATCCACATGCCTGTTGACCTTTTCAAAGAATTCTATAAGGTTTGTGAGGCAAGACTTACCCTTACAGAAGCCATGCTGACTCTCCCTCAGCAAGGCCTGTTCGTCTATGTGTTTTGAGATCCTATCTTTGATGAGGCATTCCACCATCTTACCCGGTATGGATGTTAGGCTGACCGGCCTATAGTTTCCCGGGTCCCCCCTCTTTCCCTTTTTAAAAATAGGCGTGACATTTGCTATCCTCCAATCTTCTGGCACCGTGGCCGTTTTGAGGGACAAGTTGCATACCTTAGTCAAGAGATCTGCAACTTCATTCTTCAATTCCTTAATAACCCTTGGGTGGATGTCATCAGGGCCCGGTGACTTATTGATCTTTAATTTATCAATGAGGTCTGAAACATCTTCTCTTTTAACCTCTATCTGACTTAACTCCTCGGTTAGGAGGGGCCGTTCGGGCAGCGGTATCTGCCCGAGGTCTTCTGCCGTGAAGACAGATGCAAAGAACTCATTTAATTTCTCTGCCATCTCTAAGTCTCCTTTTATCTCCCCTTTCCCTCCCTCACCATCCAGAGGGCCAACCGCTTCTCTGACGGGTTTCCTGCTTCTAACATATTTGAAGAAGCTTTTATTATTCCCCTTAATGTTGCTGGCCATGCGTTCCTCATAGTCTCGCTTGGCCTCCCATATCACCTTCTTACATTTCTTTTGCCACAGTTTATGTTCCTTTTTATTCTCTTCATTAGGGCAAGACTTCCATTTACGGAAGGAAGCTTCCTTGCCCTTCACAGCCTCTCTAACTTGGCTGGTTAGCCATGCGGGCACTCTCCTGGATTTAGTGGAACCCTTCTTTCTTTGCGGTATACACCTCTGCTGGGCCTCTATTACTGTTGTTTTAAGCAGCCTCCATGCACTCTGGAGAGACTGGACTCTTTTTACCCTCCCTTTCAACCTCCTTCTAACCAGCCTCCTCATTTGAGGAGTCACCGTGTCATCTAAAACACTTCGGCAGAACCATTTTGATTTACAGGAATTTGTAACAGGCAAGAAAGACATTTCTTGAAATGTCTTGAAACTCTTTTGAAAAGACTTTTTCTTGAAACTCATACTGAAAGCTGATTCCTTGGACAATTTCAAATGTCTGCATATTTATATAGGCAAAAATGAACCAAGCCTATTGCAGCATTTTCTTGAGATTATCTGTTTTTTTGTCTGACCACAATTTGAACACAAAAGCAGGGTTTCCATTCCCACACTGCAAAATGCATGCATTGTCTATATATATATATATATATATATATATATATATATATATATATATATATATATATATATATATATGAGGAAGTTCATTGTGGCAAAGTTTCAGAAACCCTTTCCTAGCGTTCTTCCCTTTTTTCACCTTGAGAAATTCCAGATTTTACACAAGGCTATGGGTAAGAACTACATGCTATAAGACAAACATGGGGGCCCAAACCCCACATTTGTCTCACAATATATATGAGTTGGAGGTATTTGAAGGGAGGCATGACTAACCCCACATCTACTGATTTTTTTCCTTACAAATTATCTTCTGAATTACTTCTTCACATATCGAATTCACATACTGTCTTTTATCAGGTTCTGAAAACAGTTTAAACATGAAAGTGGAGAAATAGACATTCTTAAACATCATAATTCTAAAGTTTACACTTCAGTTTGACCTGTACTCGTCACTGAACTGAATTTTCCTTGATCCCAGTACTCTTCCTCTGGAAGATGGTATCAACCTGTACTGGGACTTTCAATGGATGAGACTGTTGGCACTGGAGAAGTAGTGATGGAAAAAGTCCTGTCCCCAGTCCTCTTGTTGCTGTTATTTCCATGTGGGATCCTATAGCTGTGCTTATAGGGGGCAAGGACTTCTTACATAGACCAGTGGTATCAATGACTCTTGGAATTTTAGTGAAGGAGACTGCTGAAGGCACTGGAGAAACTGGGATGTAACAAGGTCTCTTCCCAGTCATCTTCTAGTTAGTGTTCTTGATATAGCCCTCCTTTGTATGGAAGTGTGTTGTTGACCAGAAACAGGAAAGCATCCTGGGGGACCATTTGTCAGAAAGAATTGGCAAGAGCAGGAAGGGTTAAACACTTTTTACATCTGCCCAGGGATTCACTCCTACAAATGCCTTCCTCCCCCCTGGCAGTCATGTCACCTCAGCCAATACAAGTTTTGAAATGTATATTTCAAATATATGTTATATTTCAAATATGTATAGTTGCTGAGGTAGTGCATAGCTCCACCCTACAAGAAGCCAGGGAACTGACTGGTTTCTCAGTGCCCTCCCTTCCCTGAAAAAAAAAGAAAAAACACACTGAAAACAACTTCAGACATTCATCTGGTGTTGGTATCAGTGCATAGCTGCAGGCTATTTGCTTTTCTGCACCTTGGCTAAGATCAAGCGAAACACTCTCTATTAAGTTCTTCTGGTATTGGGACAAGCAGTGATCCATAAACTTGAGGACAGGCACCATAGCCTGTGACAGCACTTAAATCTAGAGAACAGAAATTACACATGCACGTTTTAGAAGTCACCATTCCTGTATATTTAGGATTTAGAACTAAATAGTGCAGATTCATAGCTCAGGAATAATGGCAGAACCTTATGTCTTTTTGGCATGTTAGCTGTTAAGTAAGTTTAAAAAAATAAAACAATTATTTGCTCTCTTTTCAGTAGTTTTAGCCAGTACTAATCACAGCTTCTGACAAGGCTATACAAATTCATAAGGCTTTTAGGAATCTGCATGCCTCAGTATGGCTTCAGGCTGGGGTTTGGGACAGAGTCTGCCTTGGTCACCTTGCTGAATGACCTGCACCAGGGAATAGACAGGGGGATTGCATCCCTGTTAGTTCTGCTGGACCTCTCAGTGGCCTTCAACACCATTGACCATGGTGTCCTTCTGGATCGGTTAGAGACACTGTTTTGCAGTGGTTCTGCTCCTTCTTGGCGGACAAATCTCTGAAGGTAGTGCTGGGGGATGCTTGTTCAGCATCTTGGTCGCTTAGGTGTGGGGTGCCACAAGGTTCCATTCTATCCCCCTTGCTGTTCAACATCTACATGAAGCTGCTGGGAGATGTCATATCGAAGTTTAGGGGAGCTCTTTCCTTAACTCTTTCTCTCCTTTCCTCCTGATTCTGACAGGGCAGTCGAAGTTCTGGAGGCAGTTGGGAACTGGATGTGGGCGAACAAGCTGAAATTGTCCTGATAAGACAGAGGTTCTCCTGGCCCGGAAATCCATGACTGGGCTATCGGCCTGCTCTGAATGGGGTTGCACTCCCTCTGAAGGAGCAGGTCCACAGCTTGGGGATGCTCCTGGATCCACAGCTGCTCCTGAATACCCAGATGGTGGTTGTGGCCAGGTGAGCCTTTGCTCAGCTTCAGCTGATTTGCCAGCTGCAGCCATACCTGAGTCACTCAGACTCATGCCCTAGTGATATATAGATTACTGTAATGCACTCTACATGGGGCTGCCTCTGCAGATGGTTCAGAAACTGCAACTAGTGCAGAACACGCCTGCCTGTGTGGTTGCTGGGACTCGCCAGTTCGACTCTGTTGTGCCGTTGCTTCAGTGACTACACTGACTTCCAGTTCATTTTAGGGCCAAATTCAAAGTGTTAGTTTTAATTTTTAAAGCCCTTTATGGCTCAGGTCCAGGATATTTGAGGAACCATCCCCTTCTAACTGTGCCGCTACCAGTAGAGGTGAAGGGGATAGTGGCAAGAAATAAGGCCTTCCTGGTGGTGGAATTTCCTCCCCCTGGAATTGAGAACAGCTTTCTTGTTGGAGTCCTTTCAGCAGGATCTCAAGACCTCTGTTTTTAGGAAAGCTTTCAAATGCTAACAGCGGCAAGCTAGCAATTTTTATGAAACATCTTTTAATCTGCAACTCAGTTGTTTTATTGTTTTTGTGGTTTTGTTTTAATGTTTTTAGCACTGTTTTTATTGTATTGAAATATTGGTGTGAGCTGCCTTGAGGGCCCTTAAGCGGGGTGGAAAGGCATACATCTCTTAAATACTTAAGTAAATGCCCTGTCCTACATATAACATGGATGCTTATGCAGAATTTCATGACATGTTTTCACTTGATTTTTAAGTGTTTGTCCCTCATTGGTCACATAAATATGAAAATGTGTGACAAGGTTTTGGTAAAATTACAGTTGTGTTGGTTTTGCAGAAGAATTCACTCTTCAGGGTGTGCCTCACTCAGCATTTGCTTTGGCTGCTTAGGAAAAGCAGGAAATGGAAAGAAGAACAGGGCGGCAATCAAGAGAGACAACATAATTCAAAAGAGCCCGCAAAGACTGAAGTGTTCCTGTGATCTTGCAGTCCAGGATGTTAGACCTCTCTTGTTCAGAAGCAGCTTTTCTGATCTGGTGGTTTCCCTGCAGCTCATTTCCTTAACATATTGGTGGTTACAGGAGCTGAATCCCTGTCTGGCATCCCTCAATCCTATGTTCAGGACCTCTTGCAGGATCCTAACAAAGGATGAGATGTTAGAAGGAAGAAGAGTGTGTTGTGCTGAGGAGTCTGAGACTACCATTAAGGTGTTTGCCAGAGATCAGTATTGAGTCTGTTGTAGGGTGAGCTCATCCAGAGCCAGTCTTTTGTTCTGAGATGGTCCTTGTTGGGTTTCCTGTTGTCCATTCCCAGTGCAGTTCTCCCCTATTGTAGTGATTTTCAACCTTTTTCATCTCACGGCACACTGGAAAGGCATTAAAATGGTCAAGGCACACCACCTTTGACAATTGACAAGGCACACTGTACTACCAATGGGGGGCTCACATCCCCCAATGACCCTACAAATAAATTACCTTCTCCCAAATTCCTATAGTACACTTGGGAACCATTCGCGGCACACCAGTGTACCATAGCACAGTGGTTGAAAATGACAGCCCTGGAAGGGTGCACTTGGGGTATTCTCAAATTGCTCAGGAGACATGCATCCTAATTAGCCTAAGGTTCTTGATTGAATTTCCAGGAAGCCTGGTGAGGTAAGCCATGGGCTGAAGGCACATCTTCTGTGACCACTAAATGGTTCTTGTATTCTCAGATTCAGGGAGCTCTCAGAATGTGTCACTGTGCTGAATAGGATGAACAAGAAAGGTGCAGCTTGTCAAGGAAGTTCCCAAAGCAAGACTTCTTGCAAACCAGCTTGGGGGGGGCGGGCGAATGTTGTTCCATCTAACCACATTTTGCTATTTACTCAAACAGCCTGTGGGATCTGATCAACCCAAACAAAAGTAACACAAGACTGTTCTCAATCTCTCTCTCCTGGCCTGCACCTAGTGTGTATGCATGTATGTTAAGCAACACTGGAGCCAGGTTAAAAAATAGCATTGGGGGTGGTGATAGAACCACATGCAAACTCAGGAGATAAAATCAGTTACATGGTGCATGTACCACACACTAACATGACCCATGCATGCATGTGCAAATCTGTATTTGACTTACAGTTCAGGTATTCACACAGCCTAATTTGCAGGGTAGGAGATCATTTTTATTGCTGCCATTTTTAAACGATTGGGCAGTTTTAAAAAAATCATACTGTTCTACTGAAAACCATTCAGCTGTCTAGTTAGCCTTCAGCTGGCCTAAGTAGTGTGATCCATTTAATTTCAGCCTTCTGATGTAGGATTGGAGAATATTTAGTCACCTTTTGAAAACACACTTAATCTGATTATAATTTCTTAGTTATGTGATTCATGGTCCAATTAGACATTGCTTGTAAATGCATGAGTGGGACTAGAGTGCTTGTTTTTTAGTCAGTACATAGCAGGCAAACTGGACCCCTTCACAGAACCATGGTGTAAAGAGGAGGCTATCACTTCTTCCTTTGCCATGGTCCTAGCCCCAATAACAATTCCACTTCCTCCAAGTGGCTATTTGCCCTGGCATGAATGGAATGGTTTTTGTTTGTTTTTATATAAGGTTATGTATTGGCAACCTTCAGTCTCGAAAGACTATGGTATCGCGCTCTGAAAGGTGGTTCTGGCACAGCGTCTAGTGTGGCTGAAAAGGCCAATCCGGGAGTGACAATCCCTTCCACACCGGGAGCAGGTGCAGTCTGTCCCTGGTCTGTCTCCCTGGCTATGGGCCTTCCTTCTTTGCCTCTTAGCCTCAGACTGTTGGCAAAGTGTCTCTTCAAACTGGGAAAGGCCATGCTGCACAGCCTGCCTCCAAGCGGGCCGCTCAGAGGCCAGGGTTTCCCACTTGTTGAGGTCCATCCCTAAGGCCTTCAGATCCCTCTTGCAGATGTCCTTGTATCGCAGCTGTGGTCTACCTGTAGGGCGCTTTCCTTGCACGAGTTCTCCATAGAGGAGATCCTTTGGGATCCGGCCATCATCCATTCTCACGACATGACCGAGCCAACGCAGGCGTCTCTGTTTCAGCAGTGAATACATGCTAGGGATTCCAGCACGTTCCAGGACTGTGTTGTTTGGAACTTTGTCCTGCCAGGTGATGCCGAGGATGCGTCGGAGGCAGCGCATGTGGAAAGCGCTCAGTTTCCTCTCCTGTTGTGGGCGAAGAGTCCATGACTCGCTGCAGTACAGAAGTGTACTCAGGACGCAAGCTCTGTAGACCTGGATCTTGGTATGTTCCGTCAGCTTCTTGTTGGACCAGACTCTCTTTGTGAGTCTGGAAAACGTGGTAGCTGCTTTACCGATGCGCCTGTTTAGCTCGGCATCGAGAGAATGAGTGTCGGAGATCGTTGAGCCAAGGTACACAAAGTCATGGACAACCTCCAGTTCATGCTCAGAGATTGTAATGCAGGGAGGTGAGTCCACATCCTGAACCATGACCTGTGTTTTCTTCAGGCTGATTGTCAGTCCAAAATCTTGGCAGGCCTTGCTAAAATGATCCATGAGCTGCTGGAGATCTTTGGCAGAGTGGGTAGTGACAGCTGCATCGTCGGCAAAGAGGAAGTCACGCAGACATTTCAGCTGGACTTTGGATTTTGCTCTCAGTCTGGAGAGGTTGAAGAGCTTTCCGTCTGATCTGGTCCGGAGATAGATGCCTTCTGTTGCAGTTCCAAAGGCCTGCTTCAGCAGGACAGCGAAGAAAATCCCAAACAAGGTTGGTGCAAGAACACAGCCCTGCTTCACTCCGCTTCGGATGTCAAAAGGGTCTGATGTGGAGCCATCGAAGACAACAGTGCCCTTCATGTCCTTGTGGAAGGATCTGATGATGCTGAGGAGCCTGGGTGGACATCCAATCTTGGGGAGAATCTTGAAGAGGCCGTCTCTGCTGACCAGGTCGAAAGCCTTTGTGAGATCTATGAAGGCTATAAAGAGTGGCTGTCGTTGTTCCTTGCATTTCTCCTGCAGTTGTCTAAGGGAGAATACCATATCAGTGGTGGACCTGTTGGCTCGGAATCCACACTGTGATTCTGGATAGACGCTCTCTGCAAGTACCTGGAGCCTCTTTAGTACAACTCGGGCAAACAGCTTTCCTACAACGCTAAGGAGAGAGATGCCGCGGTAGTTGTTGCAGTCACCCCTGTCACCTTTGTTCTTGTACAGCGTGATGATGTTTGCATCCCTCATGTCTTGAGGTACTCCACCTTCTCTCCAGCAGAGACAGAGGATTTCATGCAGCTCAGTGACAATGATCTCTTTGCAGCATTTTAGGACTTCAGCAGGGATGCTGTCTTTTCCAGGTGCCTTGCCAAAGGCAAGGGAGTCCAGGGCCACGTGAAGTTCTTCTAGGGTTGGTTCGCTGTCAAGCTCTTCCAGTACAGGCAGGCACTCAATGTTGTTCAGTGCTTCTTCGGTGACTACATTTTCTCTGGAATATAGCTCAGAGTAGTGCTGCACCCAGCGTTCCATCTGCTGCGCCCGATCCTGGATGACCTCGCCTGTGGCAGACTTCAGAGGGGCAATTTTCCTCTGTGTTGGACCTAGGGCCTGCTTGATACCATCATACATCCCCTTGATGTTGCCCGTGTCAGCTGCTATCTGTATCTCGGAACAGAGCTGGAGCCAGTAGTCGTTAGCACATCTCCTGGCAGTCTGTTGGACTTTGCTGCGAGCAGTTCGGAGGACCTGCAGGTTGCGCTCACTGGGACAGACCTTGTATGCTGCTTGAGCTCTCCTCTTTTCCTCAATCACTGGTGTCAACTCCTCAGAGTGGGCTTCAAACCAGTCTGTCGCCTTGTTTGTCTTCTTGCCGAATATGGACAAGGCGGTGTTGTAAACGGTATTCTTGAAATGTTCCCATCTGTTGGATGCGTTTGCGTCGGCCGGGCCTGGAAGAGATTCCTCAAGCGCTTGTGCAAATTCCTCCACTTTTCTCTGATCCCGGGTCTTGCTGGTATCAATGCGAGGTCTTCCTTCCTTTTTCGTGTGATACAGTCGCTTTGTTTGCAGTTTCACTCTGCTGCACACCAGGGAGTGGTCAGTGTCGCAGGCAGCACCATGATAACTGCGTGTGATCTTGATGCTGGGAAGGCTGGAGCGTCTGGTGAGGATCAGGTCGAGCTGGTGCCAGTGCTTTGATCTTGGATGTCTCCAAGAGACTCTATGTTGGGGCTTTGTGTTGAAGAACGTGTTGCTGACACAGAGACCGTGATGACAGCAAAACTCTAGCAGGCGTTGGCCATTTTCGTTCATCCTCCCAGTGCCAAACTGACCTAAGCAAGTGGGCCATGAACTGTTATCAGCACCAACTCTAGCATTGAAATCGCCGAGGATGAACAATGGTTCTTTTACAGGGATTTTCTTGACAGTGGTGGCCAGGTCATCATAGAATTTGTCTTTGGCTTCTGCTGGAGACGACAGAGTCAGTGCATAAGCACTGATGAGAGTGATAGGTCCTGCTGATGACTGGAGCTGCAGGGACAAAATTCTTTCACTTCCCACAGTAGGTGGGATGATGGATTTCAGCAGGGTATTTCTGACCGCAAAGCCAACGCCATGTTCCCTGGTTTCGTTTGGTGGTTTTCCCTGCCAGAAAAATGAGAAATTTCTCTCCTTGACAGATCCGGAATCTGGCAGCCTAGTCTCTTGAAGGGCGACGATGTCCATCTGCAGTCTGCTCAGCTCCATGTCGATGACAGCTGTTTTGCGTGCGTCGTCTATTTCTTGCAGGTCATCAGAGAAGCCAGGTGTCATTGTCCTAACGTTCCAGGTGCCCAGCTTTAGGGCAGTAGTTTTCTGTTTTCTGTTGCATGGTGCAGAGTTGTCGATCCGCTTGTCGGTTTTCACCCTAAACCCCACGCACCCCATGAGGTTAACGGACCGTGGCGAGGCAACACCTTACTGGCTGGGGACTGCCCAGCTTAAGGCGGGCGGTAGCTGCCCAATGAGATGCAATGATCTCTCCCACCGTCGGAAGCAGCCCCTGGCGTCATGCTCTACGCCAATCGAGCAAAGACTTATAACCGGTAAACTGCTGCTTCCCGTGTTGTGCCGACGCCGTATGGCGAAGTTGGAGTGTCCTCTCCAGTGCGCGAAGCCTGGGTAAAGAAGGTATGGAGGATAGGCTGTTACCCATGCAGCAAATCCCCCCTCTCCATGTCGCTGAAATGGTCCAATGGAAAGGCAGAAGCCAATACGGTTGGTTCCAGCGGCGACGCAGGAGTTGCCAGAACGTGACTGTGTTCAGCCATGAACTGCCTAAGGGACTCCGGCTCCTGATTTTGCCTCGAGGTTGACTCCTGAAGCCTTTTCCAGAACTGGATGTAGCCACAAGGCAGTGGAGGTTTGAGGTCAGAGTTTCCTTCTCTTAGATGAGCTGCCTTCCTAGGCTGACGAGTCCCATCTACCCGGTGGCTGTTTAGTCGCCTCTTACGACAAGTACAGCCAAACTGAGGGCCTATTCTTAGCCCCAGCCCCCAGGGCTATATATAAGGTTAATAGCTATAGAAATCAAGACCATGGAAAGAGCAGAGGATTAGACTCCTCTGCCCCATATACCATGATCCCAATTCACAGGGCCCCCAGATCTGGCTGCTATTACATAAAAACCAGAAAGCTAGCCTCAATTCTATATTTAAAATAACTAGTTTAATCATCAACTATGTAAATATTCATGCCTGCCAAACAAGGAGTCCATGGTCAAGAAGGTTCAATTAGAGCAGTGGTTTTCATCCACTGTGCCATGGCACACTGGTATGCTGTGAGGCAGCCTCAGGTGTGCCACGGGGCCAGAGGACATAGGCGGCAGCTGTGCCTCTTAAGGCATGCTTTGACCCTCCTGCAGCAGCCAGCAAAAAAGGAGCAGCCACAGCTGCTTTGCATCTCCTGCTGCTGAGTGAGAGGAAGGCTGCAACCCGATCCTCATTTACCTGGGAGTAAGCCCTGTTGACTATTATGGGGCTTACTTCTGAGTAGACACACCTAGGATTGGGTATCAAGTCTGCCCCATGTGCTGATTGGGCAGCTAGAGAAGCCCGCTGAGTGAGTCAGAAGGAGGGAGGCAGGGGCAGGCAGGCAGCATATCTGCTGAGGCCACCAGCCCAAGTACTGGCAGGCTTGGTGAAGGGTCCACAAAAGTTCTGCCACAGTTGCCTGCAACTGCCCAAGGCGACCCTCCCTTCCTTGCTTTTTGCCTTTCAGAGGAAGGGCTTTGGGCCACAATCCTATCCACACTTACCTGCGAATAAGCCCCATTGGCTATTATAGGGCTTACTTCTGAGTTGACATGCTTAGGATTGGGTATTCCCAAGAGACTTGAGAAGGAGGGAGGCAGGAGCAGGCAGGAAGCAAGTGAGTCAGCCAAGGCCACCAGCCCAAGAACTGACTGGCTAAAAGGGTCCTGGTGCCACAGTTGCCTGCAATTCCCCAAAGCTACCCTCCCTGCCTTGCCTTTTACTTTTTAGGGGAAGGGCGGTGGGCCACAATCCTAGCCACACTTACCTGGGAGTAAGCCCCATTGACTATAGTGGGGCTTACTTCTGAGTAGACATGCCTAGAATCAGGCTTTTGGTCACACTCTTTTTTCTTAAATACAGGAGCAGGCAATTGGTACTTCTCCCACCCCACCCCTTTCCCCAGGAATATTCTCACCCCCAAATCTCATAATCGAAGTTAGCACCTCTCTTACTGTCCCTCCTTTCATTCCTCCACACATTCCAAAGGTCCAGAATCACTTTCCTCACATTCTCCCTCCCACTCCAGCTGAATCCTGCACTTCTTTCAATCATGTGTCTTCATTGCCCCTCACCCCACTGTGTGCTCAGTCTGATCTCTCTTTGCCAGCACTTTCTGGCATTACACTTTAATAACATTTTTCCTCCTTTCCAGAATCACATATACTCCAAACTTCTTGTGAGTCTTTGGTTGCAGTCCTCACCATACTTTCCTGAGAGTAAGCCCCATTGAACCAAATAGGACTTACTTCTGAATAGACCTGGTTAGGATTGTGCCCTTTGTCATGTAATGATTTAATTGTATTAATTAAAAATTGTACTGTAGTAATTTAATGTAAGTAAAAAACTGGTAGTGTGCCTTGACAATTTTAGTGTCTTGTCAGTATGTCCAGAGCTGAAAAAGGTTGAAAATGGCTGAATTAGAGAGTGAGTACCCCTGTAAAGAGATGCAATCCCTCTGTTAACTGAATTTTCCCAAGGTTACTTTTACTCAAGAACATATACAACCACTAATATCTCAACTGTACCTTATAACTGACTAGGTGATACTTCTTCAAATTCTGAAGCAGTTGTTTACTAGCTGGTGCTAAGCCTGCAGGGCAGGGGGGGATAAATGCAAAGACTTTATGTTTTATTTCTTACAGTGTTCAAGGATAATGCTGAAATGATGTTAATGTGTCCTGCAATATAAAATGTTAGAAGTTGCTCTGGGTGAAAAGCATTTTTTTTCCCCAGAGTGTGCGCTTTATCTCTTTTCTGCAGTGAGGAGTTTTTCAAGTGTTCCATTTTTGCACAAGTTTCTTGACTGATTAAAAAAAAATGCCAGGTACTGAACATCTTATAAGAGTGAACTATTGTGATACTTCATTCAAAACAGGGTAGTTTTGCAGATTTTACAGTACTAAAAAATAATTGGGACATTAGCAGAAGATTTGCATTAAAATACTTAAAAATACTTAAAATTGAATCACCTGTTTGCCTTGCATGAGAATTTTCCAGAGCAAATTGGTATCAACTGGCTTTATGAAAGGAAAATTAGCACTTTCAGTGGCTCAGAAAGCCATTTAGTAGCACATTGAGCCTTTATTATTCCTACACACACCTTGTACTCTTGATACGCTAAATGTAAATTAACACTGAACAGCTTATCTTTCCCAATTGTTAATACTCAGATCTTTTGGAACAGTGGAAAAGAATTTATTTAACTGCACTCTTATTTTAATATTGATTCAAAAAATTGACTCAGCAGCTTTTGTCTTGTACAGTGGTCTACCTGTTTATTAAAACATTTTACCTGTACGTTTTTATCTGATTAGAAACCAATTCAGTTTTTATTGGAGAATCAGACATTCTGATCACATTACAGTTTATGTTGGAATTGAGAAGTACACTTGACAGTGTAAATTGCTCAGAGTATAGCTTCTGTTTTTCATTCTTCCTTTAACTTGCAAGAACCCTTTATTTTGCTCAAATAGGGTTTTTTATCATGATCATATTATAGCCACTTTGAAGAGTTCGTTTAGGCATTATTTTAGATTGATTTGTTCGCTCGCATGAGTGGTCTACTCATGTGAGTAACATGAGCAGGAGGTCATGAGTAGGATCTCAGCTACACCAACCTACCTCAAACCATGTTTCAGAACTTTGGGGATCCGGGTATCTATGGTTCTCTTCAGTGTGCGGCCCACATTCATTACCTTCACTTGTCTTCGTTACCATCTTACCAGACAAGAATGTCTCTTCCTTTTACATACCCTGAAGCACGCAGGCTTATAGAAGGAGGAAAAGGCAGGTAGCTTGAACACTAGAGGGACACTGGTAGAACAATAAGACAAAGCAGGAATTTTTAAGTGGTCTGTTTTAGTTCTAATGCCAGCATTTGTCACAGGCAGTTGATGAGGTTCCTTAACACTGATAGAGAGCTGGTGTTGTGTAATAGCTAAAAGCTTCCACCGAGAATTAAGACTTATTCAGTTCAAATCTCATCTCTGCTGTGAACTCACTAGGTAGATTCTATTATTAACTGAGGGCATAATCCTAACCCTTTATGTCAGTGCTTTCCAGCACTGGCATAGCGGTGCCAATGGAACATGCGCTGCATCCTGCAGTTGGGTGTCACTCATAGAGGCCCCCTCAAAGTCAGGGAATGTTTGTTCCCTGACCTCAGAGCTGCATTGCCCTTATGTCAGTGCTGGAAAGCACGTACATAAGGGGTTAGGATTGCTTCCCAATTCTCTCTCTCATACGCAAGTTCTAAACCCAGTTGTCTCTTCCTGCCCCTGCTTTACAAAACCATTTGCTCCTCAATACAGAAAGGTCCCCTTTACAGCACTTTCAGGAAGTTGCATGAACAGGGTGAAAGTGCCAAGGAGAAGCCACTTTCTCTCAGCCTCAGCAGATACATGACAATAATCATATCTACTTTTTAGGATTCTTTGTGAGGATTGCATCATGATAACCAATATGAAGTACTTTGCAGACAGAGTTAAACTAGTATGTTATGAAACAAATAAAAATGCTTAACATTTGTATAACTACAATTTTTAATACACCATTCTGAAAATGTACTTCTCCAATTTCCCCCCCCCCCAATTTTCTCTTCCTGAGCTCAGGGCAGCATAAATATATGTTACCCTACTTGATCATCACAACAGTCCTGTTATGTAGGTTATTCTGAGTGGAAGGAACTTGTCCAAGGTCTTTCAGTGAGCTCATAATCGAGTGGTAATCTAGACTTCTCTCACTGTGGTGGGCACTTTTCTACCAGCCTGATTTTACTACTACAACTGAGCCAAGATGAAGAGAAAAGGGCTTGGGCTAGGGATAGATAGAGGAAGAAAGAATCCCTAGTATATGTGTGAATATGGTAGACAGTAAATGAATTTGACTGTCCAAATCATGTCTAATATTGGTCATGAGTGAGAATTCAAGCCCAGGTACCACCAGCTCAATCCTAATTTTCTATGTTACAGCGCCCTGCATGAGCACCTTGGATCCTGCGGATCCTCCTCTCTCCCTCCCCCCAGAACACCTCCTGCCCACCCTCTCTCTGCCCCCTGCCAGCCTTCCCCCTGCCTGGAACATCTCCTCCCCACCCCCATCCATGCCCCCACCTCGCGTTCTGCACCTCTGCGGTCCGGGAGACCGCCGAACCGCGGAAGCTGGGCGACCGCCCCGCGCTAGCCCAGCACTGGCCGGCGCTGGACTAGCAGCAGTGGGAGCCTGGCAGGGAGCCCCACAAACTTGCCTTATGGCACGTTTGCAACTGTGGTTGGCGGCACGGCTCCGTGCCACCAACCACAGGATTGGGCTCTTAATTGCATAGGATTGTGCTGTGTGTTTAGAATTGCAACTCTAATGATGTAGCTGTTCCTACATGATTTGATTTGAACTGAAGATATGAACTGTTTCAAGGAATTCCTTTATTGCTTTTAAATATCCCCCCATTGTATCCTTAGAGGTTACTTTTCTGGCTGCAGTTTTAATTTCTAAAGCCCACAAATGCCACTATCTGCCTCCCCTGGGCAGGAGAACAAAGCATTTTTGTTCTTTTGAAATCAAGGCAATGTGGCTTCAAAAGAAACCAAACAGGCAGCAGCTGGGTGGGGGACAGGAACTTCCTTCCACTTTGATTTTGAAGGGTATAGGAGTGTCAGGGCTGCTGAGAATGCATCTGCGTATTGTGTTGTGGGGAGCAATGTGCTTGGAAGATTCCCAGGTTGTGCTCCTGGATCAAATACCTGAGGGTGGCTTATATTATGTAACACTGAAAGTATTTTCCAGCATAAAGTCCTAAGAGTGTTCTTTACTAATCCATTCCAATGCAGTTGCAATGTTATCATCACTGACATTACACTAATGTCTCGCATTTTGCATCCCACTGTTTTGTAGCAGTGCGAATTGGCTGCTCAATGATATTATTTTAGAACAGTACTTTAGAATGTATTTCACTCATCAGTATGAGAGATAAAGTATATCATAAGATTTTAGTTCAATTTTCCCCGACATTTCAGATTTTTCCATTTCTGGTCTTAGTGGAAAAACACACCGTTCTTTTGTTCATTGTTTCATTGTTTTTTCAGGCCTTCATATCTCTAATACCAATGGCAATGTGGATGATCCCATACACAACTAATATAGTTGAAACCGTGAGATAGGAAAAAGTACTGGCAGTTTTGCAAGTGTGTGTGGTCGCTGTGGGTCAGTGTGTTCCTGTTCCTGTTCACATGTCATATTCCCAGTTCAATAAAATGTGATTTAGTGAATCAGAAATGCATGGTATGCCCGCATTCTCCTTCCTTCTCCCTTTTCCTCTTTTTATCTCATGCCCAGCTTTCAGGAAGACTTTCTAGTTTATCCAAGTACAGTTTGCCATGGCATTCATTCTGGGAAATTTGATTTGAGCACTCCTTACAAATGAGGGTTGCAAACAAAGACTAACAATCATGGTCTGGAGACTTCAAGGCACATTTTCCTGACTTGCAGCCCAATCCTATCCACATTTTACAAGGAGTAAGCCCCACTGACTCTAATGGAACTTACTTCTGAGTAGATGGCATAGGATTGGGCTGTTGGACATCGCAGCAAACTGATTTGAGAAACCAGGAAGTCTTCTGGTAAGCTGGGCACATGCAGGCAAGAGGGCAATGTGGACACACAGTGCATTTCCAGTCCAACAAACCACAGTTTGTTAAACCGGGAATGTGATGTTTGAACTAAGCACGTGTGAGTATGTGTGAGAGAAAGAGAATGTGGGCAAAAAATTGCTATGTTAAGTGTTAACAGTGAACAAAATGTTTTTCTTCTAGCCAGGATGATTGTTATGTAAAACTAGTTTTTTAACAAGCAGCCTCAACAATTTTCACTTGGAAAATGCTATTTTTTTGCCATCCAACTAGAGCCATCATCACCGGTTGGAATACCGTGTTGCTGACCACTGTCACAGATACCTATTGCCCAGTGCCCATGCCATTGCTATCGAGGACTGACACATTCCTCTCTCACCCTTGTTTCCCTATTACTGTGTTGATAATTATTAAACTTTAAAAAAAAATGATGTTTTTTGGTCTAGGTATGTTAGTGGCTGTGTATTTCCATTGTTCCATTTAAGTGCTAGCATTTATATAACCTTATATAACCTTATAAATATAAGGTATTTATATAACCTTAAAAATGTTTGTCAGGTAACATAACCATTACCCTGCTTGAATCCATTTTCATATTGGGAACTAATCTTAAAGGGCAATCCCATGCATGTCTAGTCAGTCATAAACTGCATTGAGTTTAATGGAACTCACTGCCAGGTAAATATATATAGGATTGCAACCTTAATGTTTGCTGTTGGTTGTGTGCTGTTGGTTTCTTGGTTGTGTGCTTTCCCTCTTGACTGCCGGCGAAGACTCCTAATTGCTTGATCGTGTTTTTTTGAAGCAGTAAATGAGCAATTTTGCAACCATAGTGCCAAGAAATCATTCTGAGCTGTCTAGTCTTTTAGAAAGCCCTGTTTCTCCTGAACAAGAGCAAAGCTTTGACGGGCAGTGAAGACTTCAGAAGTAGCATTTTGATACGTTTTCTCAATATATGGGCTGCTTCACACATTTCATTTTATATAGCCACATTAATATTTCACAGATTCATGTTGTATGCTTAAATTACGTTTTCACGTCAAGAGTGTGTTTGCAAATGACTGCTGTACAGGTGTAGAACGGACCAGGATTGACTGAGGACTCCCCACTGTGTGTACAACTGGTAACAAACACACATTTGTTACTGTGCAATCTATGAAGAGTCCTTAAATTATGGATAATTGTGTTTTGTGCTCCTTCAGGGAAACATAGCACTTTAATGTGCTCCTGTTTTGGCACGTGGGTGGTTTAATGAGTCTGTAGAATCCAGTGCCATTTTCAGTTCCTGAAAGCACCATTCCTTCTGTTGCAAGCATTTCCCGATCATGACAGTTACCAAGCATGTAGGAGTTTAAAAAGTCAACGTGGAGGAAGTGTAACACTATGTGCAAAATGCTACTGATCTTGTAGTATTTAAAGCAACAATGTCTGCTGTAGCCAGTGCAGGTTAATGCAATGTTTATGCAGATTTCAATGCTGTATCATCTATACTGCAGCACATATCTAGTGTCTCTTCTCAGTATTATCTGTGATAAAACGTACAGGAAGTAACACAAAAGATACATTGGTGGTGGTTGTACCTAAATGTGTTTGCTAGCATCCACTTGTCTATAGGGCCTTTTCAGCATAAATTTTCCTTTGGCATTTTTCTGTGATGAGGTACTGTGAAAGCGGCAAGGATTTTGCCTGGTATTTCCAAGGGCCAGATTGTAGTATTTACATGCACAGGCACTAAGGTTTAAGATATCTTAGCATATTTGGCCTCAAGGACAGTCAGACACGCCTGCGCAGTTGAGCACGCTCAACCAGCCTTGAAAATATGTTGGGTCATTGAACTCTGTGCCTGTGAGCAGCAGAATGTTATGAAGGAGAATCTTATCTAGGAATGTGTTTGTGGTTAAGCTAGAACTAGCTGGTAGGCAGCCAGTATGAATCTTAGCATCCTTGTGGAAATTTCCCTATTACGTAACCTTATATCATGTGTTTTGAGACTTAATAAAAAGCTAGGTCAGGAGCTGGGAGACTTCACTTCACTTCTCCCTTGATTTCATTCCTGCTCCTGCTTCCAGCACTTTCAACCTCTCTGAAAACTGTGTCTGTTGTCTAATTCTTGCCATGGCTTCTCTGCCACACCAAAGCAGCATCTTAAGCTGCTCCTCAAGTAGCACCAAAATGCAACACCAGATCTCTGGATGGAGGGAGGGAATGCATCTCTATTTTCAAGGCAACTTGGCCAATACACCTATCTTGCTGCAGTGTGTGGTACAGCATGGCAAGACACGAAGACTCAGGATGCAATCCTAACCCCTTTTGTCAGTGCTTTCCAGCCAATGGTGCCAATAGGACTGGTGCCAATGGGACGTGTGCTGCATCCTGCAGTTGGGTGGCAGTCACGGAGGCCTCCTCAAAGTAAGGGAATGTTTGTTCCCTTCCCTCAGAGCTACATTGCCCTTATGTCAGTGCTGGAAAGCACTGACATAAGGGGTCAGGATTGCGCCCT
The DNA here is from genome assembly GCF_035046505.1 of Tiliqua scincoides. Lineage (NCBI taxonomy): Eukaryota > Metazoa > Chordata > Lepidosauria > Squamata > Scincidae > Tiliqua > Tiliqua scincoides. The sequence continues at coordinate 89,169,718 of NC_089823.1, forward strand.
CAGCCTGATAACATTTTCAGTGAGGAAGCATTTTCATCCCCGAATTAGGGCAATGAAATTAGTTCTTGCACATCTATGGATTTTTTTTTGAGGCAATTTACTAGATCACTGATTGCATCACTAATCACACTACCCCTTCCAAGCGGGGTTGTCATTGTGAATGTAAGCCACCCTTATGTATGTACATAGCATATGGACATTGAAGTCACTACCATGTAATCACTGGGGTGGACCTGGAGGACAGGGTGCATGTGCCTTTGCATTGTACAGTTGATTGCCATCACTAATGGGAACCACAGGAATACTGTGAGAAGAAGCAACTCTCAAATTGTTTGGTGCTGCATAGCTGTAATCATTCTTTTTTTACACGACCACAATCCCATTAAACTACATGTGTGGGTGTTCATAATGTGTCTGCACGAACTGTTGCCTTGAAGATGCTGTTCTTAACTGATGTGACCTTAAGAAGAACCCTGCTGGCAAAGATCAAAGGTCCAACTAGTCCCCCATCCTGTTTCCTACAGCGCCCAGCTGAGTGCTGTCTAGCAATGCATTCAGGTTTCCAACTGAAGCCCAAACATCATCTTTGATTCACTTAAGCCCTGCTCTGAATCTTCTTGTATATTCTTGCTAAAGATTGCCCCTCACAACTCTAATTTCTGCATTAAAACGCACAGCAGTAAAGAGCCTTTAAGCAGCTCTCAGCCTTGATGCACTTGCCTCGTAGCCAACCATTACTGCCAGTGCTGGCTTTCTGAGTTATCACTGCATCATGCATCTCTCCTTGATTCTTTGGCAGTGTGGTAAAGGCCAGGCCCAAGAATGCAAGGCAAGGTCTGTAGTAGATGTTGGGAAGACAGAGAGTTACAGTGCAAAACCAATTAACCCAAATGTCTCTTTCGTCCTGCCGATGAGTTAGTCACATTAAGTTGAAAGTTCTTCATCTCCTCCTGTTCCTTCCTGATCAAGATTTCTCTTTCCATTATTTATTTTTTCCATTCGTATTTTACCTTGCAGTTTTTACAAATAGACACTCAAGGATGTGACTATTCCTTCCTGATGAAGATTTCTTTTTTTAGTAGATTTTTCCCCCCATTCATTCCTTTCGGTTTCTGCAAATAGACACTCAAGGATGGGACTTTCCTACTCCTCCAAGCTTGCACTTGGCAGTTTTTTCTCCCATCTGTTAGGGAAGTTACACAACACGGGCACAGATCCCAGGGTCATGGGCATGGCTGGCTTTTTTTGTTTCTACTGCCCAGGACCTAAGCTTCAGCAAGGGTGCCAGTCTCACCAATGAAAAGCCATATACGCAAACGTTATTTTTGGGCTAAGACAAGTAAAATGTGTTCCCTTTTTAAAGAGGGGGAAACGTGACCCCACTTTTTTTTTTTTAAAGGGGTAAAATGTGACCTAGGTATCCAGAGTTTGGAAAAGAACATGTGACGGTGTTCTAATCCAGTCTTAAAGTACAGAATGTGCAAAACCTGGACAGAGACAATGAATTACATAGCAGATGTGAAGGGAACACACAAGACCTAAGAATATCCTTTTCCCACACTAGATCTGTGTCTGCATTTTTTGCAGAATGCCTACAGTGACTCTGGGTTTGTGATTTATGCTCAAGTGCATTTTGATGGTATATTTTTGGCTCCATAGTCTATATTTCACATGCTAAGCTATTCACATTTTATCCTTGTAAGGAATAATAATTTATAATAGTTGAAGAAGTGATAGGACTGAAACTGTTATTCTGGAACTCTTAAAAAAAATACTTAGGTATTTCTTAAGGATGTTACCAAATAACTTTGCTTGATGTTTAGATTAAAATTCACCGTGTTATTTTTCTTACAACTTCAATTGAAATGTCACTGATCTTATCAGTCCTGGAACATGCCATAGAACCCATAATGGGGGAGAGTTGTACCTCCACACCAGATTCCTTGAAGAAGGGCTTGTAATCTGATGCTGCCAGTCATCTGCAGTGCTGACTCTGCTCACTGAATGATTACTGTTTTCAAATGCTATGGAGATGGAAAACTACTTGGGACTCATTTTTCCGCTGTTTATTTTGGACTGCAGTTGAAGAAAATAATGTCAAGTGAGGCCCTTCAGCAGTCTGCTTAGCTACTTATATATTTGTAACTTATTACCTATCTGCTTATAATACTAATACTAAATTTTATATTATTAATAAGAATATTTATATACTACTTTCCATCAGAAGCATTTCACAAAGCAGTTTACATAAGTGGACACTGCTGCAATATTAATTCTATAGATAAAAAAACACATGAATGTTAAAGCATAAATTTGTGCAGTTGTGTCCCATGGTTGACAGTTCAGGATTGGCCTGAATTTCTCCAGGAATCTTTGTTGTGTGTGCTTTATGCTTAAAAAAGAATCAAAATTTTGTACCCAGGCAGTTAAATTCTGCATCAAGAAATACAGTAATTGATTCTGTGACTCGAATAAATTCTGCTTATCGTTTTAAGGTTGGGGCTATTTTTGCATAATTCTGCTTCTGTTAGGGAAGTTTGCAGTGCACTCAAACACACGCGCGTGCCCGCGCCAGCCATTCATCTGCCTTCTTCCAAGATTCACTGGGCATTGTTCAGACAGTTTGAAATTTGTCTTTGCATCTGTAAGGACCAGAACCTTACTTCTTAAAAAGGAAAGGTGCCTTTCTCAGAAATCTGAATTCAGTGCATGGCATTGCATTACTTCGCTTGTGCAGAATGTATGATAGACATACCGCCAGCCCACAACTGAGGTGCTGATGTGATGTCATAAATCAGTCTCTCCTATGTGCTTGTCAATATAAATCTTACCCTGCACATGCCCAATCTCCTCTGATCTCGGAAGCTAAGCAGGGTCAGGCCTGGTTTGTACTTGGATGGGAGACCGCTTGGGAATACCGGGTGCTGTAGGCTTATACCATAGTCTTTCGAGACTGAAGGTTGCCAACCAGGCAGCCTCCCAACCTTTCTTCATCCTGTACCTGTAGCAGTGCTGGTTTGGGACATTTTTGTTCCAGATTGAAAAGTCCTAGACTTTTTCATCAAGGCTTTGCTTCTTCCTCCTGCTCTTCTGTTCCTGTATCTCATTCTCCTGAACACCCTTCCTCTTTCCTTCTGGTACCTTGCCTCTAGGTTTTCTCTACCTTAGGTTTCTTTCTTTCTAGTACCCCTGCCCAGTGTTCTTGCCCTTAGCTTGCCCTATCCCAAACAGTACCTCATTCCATTTCCTTCTGGGAAATATCATTACTAGCCATACTTGCAATGATCTCTTCTTACAGAAGCTGGACTGTGAAAATATTGTTGCCGATAACTTTCTTCCCTGGGCATTGGAATGTTCATGGACCTACTAGTGTCAAAGTCTTCCCTTCCACAAGTGCAATACAATACTAAGAGTGGCCTGCCATATGCTGTAATATGTTGTATTATTTTTTCCAGTCTTGGGAGCTTTTGCCTACTGTGCTATACTAGGGAAGAGGTTTTAACATATTTCCCATACACCTTTCCATATCAGGAATGAAAAGAAGTATACCACCAGATACTGGAAAGAAGTACAAGTTGGAGACTTCATTCAACTACGCTGTAATGAAATCATACCTGCTGATATATTGCTGCTTTCCTCAAGTGATCCTGATGGCCTGTGTCACATAGAGACTGCTAACCTGGATGGGGAGACCAACTTAAAACAGAGACAAGTTGTGAGAGGGTTCTTAGACTTGGTAAGTCCACATGTTTTTTGTTTTTAACTTTTGGTTTTTAACCTTTAAAGGTTTTGTTTAAAGTATGCAAACTGTTAACCAGTCCAACATTATGTCAGTGCGAGAGCATCTGCTTACTTTAACAGGATGGATGCTCTAAGCAGGGATGTCAAACATAAGGCCCATGGGCCGAATGTGGCCTCCAGAGACAATTTCTCTGGCTCCCATTATAATAAAGTTCTCCCAGCATGATAATTGGACTCTCTTCGATCTTGAAAATATGAACAAAATTTGAAATTTTTTTTGGCTGGTGGCTAAAGGTGCATTAGTGTCAGCCTTTGAAAACCTGAACCACTAAGTTTGGAACAGCACTTGTCAAGAGGTGTATTTTAGAATAATTAATAACTAGCTTTCCTGTAAGCATCTTATTAAAGTTATTTTTGTTTTTGCAAACAATTATCCAATATAGGACAGGCAATCGATCAATTGGGATATGTATTTAAAAAGATTTGTGTCTCACCTTTTGCCTGATATTTAATATGCCAAGGATCTGGACCATGCATTACTGATTGTCAATCCAGCCATTCATTCTTATGATCAATGGTATGCTTTCCCCAAGCATATAAGCAAAGCATGCCCCCATTTGAATTAAGTTTAAATAAGGAGGAATGCCTCCACAGTCACTATTGTTGTGCTTTTTATGGACCACTGTGACATTTTTTTACACACCACTGGAACGACAAACAGGAAATGATTCTCCTTAAACCAGGCTTTCCAAGCTTTCAATTACTGAGGTACACTTTTATCCCCTGAATTTAAATTAAATTGGAGGCACACTTTGTTTATATTACTCCATAAGGTTTACTGTTCATTGTACCTGAAGGAGCAAGAAACATGTTTTCCAAGGAGTCTATACTCAGCCACTATTATGAGTATGCTTCCTGATGAGCAGTGACTTGCTCAGAGGCACTGTGGGCAGCCACCTCCATGGGTAGTGCTTTGGGATTCCCAGGAGCCTTTATTTAATTGATGTGTTTCTTTGCCATACAGTTTGACAATAACTGCATCAGACAAATGATGAGCTGCTTCTCAAGTTAGGTAGCAGCCAGGTTCTCTCAGTGTTTGGGAATGGGTCATAGTTTAGCTAAAGAGCACCTGCTTTGAATGCCAAAGGTCCGAGATTCAGTCCCTGACATCTCCAGGTAAGGTTGAGAACTCTGTGTCTGAAATCCTGGAGAGCTGCTGCCAGTCTCTGTTGATAGTACTGAGCTCGAAGACTCATAAGGGAACATCATTCTGTTTCTCACACCTGCTCATGGAGATAATTTAATAGTCAGATAGAAGGAGACCTGCAAAACTAGAACCCTTGTCATGCAGCTCTTTTGCCCTTGTGTAGCAGGAACCTCCTCTTAAGCAGTTGAGAAATCTGTTATCTTATACAGCATACCAAAGGAACCTCTTCAAAGCAATAAATTCAATTCCACTCTCTTTGCAGATTCACGCAGTAGCATGTGAGCCTCCAGGGTTTATTATTATTATTATTATTATTATTATTATTATTATTATTATTATTTCATTCTAGAAGAAAAATTGAGGTTGTAATGGTTGTGAGTTTTTGACACGTGTTGGAAAGTTTGTTCTGAAATTCTGTTACCAAGCTGAATGTATGTAATACATTCAATAATTACTAGTATATAATGGTGATCCCTTCTACTGTAACATTTAGCTCATTTTGTGAATCAGTATTATGGGTAAAAAGAAACAGAGAACGAGTCCCGCTCCCCAGTACTTCCACCTCCCTTTCTCTGCTGGTGCCATTGTTCATGCACACATAAAGTCTTGCCTCTGGCACTAATGCTTAGCTACAAGGCCTGCAGTTAAATCAGCTGATTGCAGTTCAGATGCTCACTGTGTCAAAATCTTAGCTACGAAATTGACCCCGTTTGATAAATAGTTGCATGTTGGTACATTGTATGGCAAAGGGCACAATCCTAACCAGGTCTACTCAGAAGTAAGTCCTATTTTGTTCAGTGGGGCTTACTCTCAGGAAAGCGTGGTTAGGATTGCAGCCAAAGATAAATTACTGTGTGCCTGTGGCCATGTGCTGCTTTGGTTATGATTCCCAAGGAGGAATGTTCCACGAGAAAACAAAAGACTATATTGTGCAGTGTCCTTCCCTTGCCAGCAGTCATGCGTGGTCATATGGTCTATCACAAGTCAAGGAACAGTGTGTGGTTTTTACAATAGTCTCCTTTTCAAATATCAACAGTTTGTCACAGGTTGTAGTCATTTCAGTAGCAGGACCTCAAGTGTTTGGAAAACTGCAACACTTGTCTGCACTTTTTTAAAACAGCAAATGTCCCCCTGAGACCAGGTTAATATTGCTGAGAAAGATGAGTAATTATAGGCCTGATTATAAAATCCCTTAAAGGGAGTGGCCCTACAGCAATGGCAGGGACAGTGCCAAAGTGACCAAGGGGCTCTCACCTGAGTGACCTGAGGGATAGCACTGGCATTCAGCAGGGTGTGGGGGGGGGGATAGCAGCTCCCCCTGCAGGTATCCCTGCTGCTCCAAACTCTTATTTTTGATCTCAACCTACTTCCGGTTTTTGATTGAACCACTGGTCTACGGCAATATCAGATGCACTTATAAGTAATAATACTAATAGCAGGAATGACTGGACACTTGATAGCTACTGAGCAAGTGCTGAATAAGAAAATTACTGAAGATAGAAACCAATAACTTATTTACTGCCTTACGACAATATAAAAAATGTGACTTGAATCACAAGTTATGGTGATTCTGCTAGGAAAGGCTTCTAGTCTGCCGCAAAGCAGGCTCACTAGCAGGGAACCTGGCTATCATGTCTTCATATTTAACACCATTTTAGTGTTAAAATATCCAAATAAAACACTGCATTTTGGTGTTTTAAGATATTTTCCAGAAATTAAAAGAGATTACTTTACCAGTTAGCAGATGCAGCCACAGTATTATTTCTGACACTATCACCTACCTAGTACATTTTTATTATTATTATTAACAGTATTTTTAAAGCGGTTATAATTTATTAAAATGCACCTTTGGAATAAAAACACACAACACCACAATTTGATGTTGATTTCCACCTGCCTGCCTGTTCATAGCTGCACCAAGCCCCCCTAGCCAGAGTGCACTGGCACATTATTCATAGATAACGAGAAAAGAGCTGTGGACAACAAGAGTTCATGGCAATTCTCCCCCCCCCCCCCCGCAAATAAGAGAATTCACAGATAGTGAATTCCCGTATAAAACTAACTGTAAAATCCATGTGTTAAAAGAATTTTCTAAGTAGGGCAGACAAACAGACTGGCCTTTAGATATAGAAATGGGAAGCAAAATAAGAGACTTGAGCTTCCCAAATGCATTTCAACCTTGTGGTCTTTGTCAGTAGCCTTGACACAGGAAAACAAATAATCTAGTGTACTCTGAAGTTCAATGAGGAATTCTGGGCTTTGCAGTCAGCGTGTGTGTTAGAAGAGTATATGATGATGACTGAAAGTGTGGAATTCCTCATTGAACTTTAGACTAGCTTTTTTTTTTTTCCCCCCACATCAAGGTCATTGCTGATAACCACAAAGTTGAAACATGGTTGAAAACTGCAGCCTTTTATTTTGCTTACTCTTTTTATATGGATGCAGTTTGCTTTTAAAGTGTATTGCTACAGGTGTGCACCACTTAACAATGGGGATACATTCTCCTATCCTTATTATTATGTAATTAGGTCATTAAGTGAACATTCAGTCCAATCTATTACTTTTGTTGTGTAAACAGGCTACTGGAGATAGATTGCCTCTTCTTTGCATTAAGAGCCTCTTTGTTGTGTAAACAAACACTCTGCTACAGGCTATGGGAAGACATGCTTACCCCATTAAGAGTATCTTTATTGTGCTTTGACCACCATCATATATGTGGTCCATCTTTAAGTGAATGGTTGTTAAGCGGCACACACCTGTATTTGGGTTGATTCAAATAAATTTCTGCAGGTCCGAAATAATATCTTTCACCTGATGTATAAATAACTGCCCTTGACTGGTAATTAAGAGAAAGGGAGACCGGTTGCACTTTCTGGAAGGCATCACAAGGATGTAGTTCAGGGTTGTCAAACTCATTTCATACAGTGGACCAATTAGCATTCATGGTGCCTGCTGGGGGCTGGAAGTCATACCATTAAACAGGAAGTGACATCATTAAACAGGTAATGACCAGAAGTAAGCACATTTTTCTCACTTAGGGACTGAATAGCTACAGGCAACAGAAGAGAAAATATTTGTTTGTTTGTTTAAAAGATTTCAACCCCACCTTTCCTCCGCTGAAAGCAAACTTTGATCATATTTTCAAGATATGAGAGAGCCCAATTATCACGTGGGCCGTGTTTTTAGCAGCTCCACTTCTGCCAAGGCATCAGTTTGCAGCTCAGCAACTGAGAGCTGCTCTGCAAAGCGGCACTGATGAAATCATATTGAAAGGGTGGCCTGCATTATAACTGGGCTCTCCTTGTGCATCTACAGCTTCTCCCTTTCTCACCCTTCTGGGTCTGCCTCCTCCCCTCCCTGTACCATTCCTTGACTTCTGAGGCCTCCTTCCATCTCTCCCTGCAGAGCCTTGGCAGAAGCGGCGCTGCTGAAAAGTTGGTGCTCAAAGAGCCAAGTTATGATGTTGGCCACCTTTTCAACAGTGACACGTCAGTGCTGCTTAAAGACTGACCCACTTGACAATTGGACTTTTCCATGCCACCCTTTCATCAGTGCAGCTTCTGCCAAGGTGTCGCTTTGCAGCTCAGCCCCTTTTGATGGTGGTGAGAGAACCCAGCTATTACGCGGACCAGATAAAGAGCTTCTGCGGGCATCTGGCCTGCAGGCCTTATGTTTGACACACCTGATGTACGTCATAAATATAGTGACACTGCATCACAGAACTGTTGTCAGGACCAATGTGAGTTAAGTGCTTTGTATACTTAGAAAAATTTACCAGACTGCTAAGAGAAATTCAAGTGTTCTAATCTGAGTTGTGTGAATGGGTTTGTCGTGTGCCCTGATGACTGGCAAACCCATGGGTAAGAGGTGTCGCTTGTCATATATCCAGCTACTATGCACAAGATCAAATCAAAGAGTCAACCCAAAAAATAGAAAACGTCATATGTCAGCTTTATTTGCTTTAAGGTACTCGCTGTGGGTACTACACACTCCTTTAGTGGAGCCCAACTTCATCACTGGAAGCTCACTCTGTGACTGGAGGTGCAAGGATCCCTGGTATGAGCAGAATATTCCTACCAGTCTCAGTGGAAGCTTCTGACAGCTGAGTTGCACTCCACTGAAGGAGCGGCTGCAACTCAGTGTGGTCTTGTTAAGAAATTTTTTTCATTTTTCAACATTTTTCAGCAGATGAGTATAAAGAAACTACCATAGGATCTCATGGGGTGGAAATCTATAGGAGAAAAATCAGTTTTCTTCTGTAATACAAATACTTCCTTTATTATCTCCTGTTTTGATTTTGTTTATTCTTTCACAGATTGATAGGAATGGAGAAGTGATGATGAATTGCAAGACTGTTAATACATTTGAACCACCAAGAGTCTTGTAGCACCTCAAAGACAAACCAATTTATTTCAGCATAAGGATTTTTTCCCCAGACCACAGTCCACTAGTATGATGAAATAAATTCATTTTTTTAAGATGCTAAAAGACTCTGTCTGTTGTAGCAAAAACAAGGAACGCGGCTTCTCCCCTGGAAGTTGTTACTAATGAAAATCTTTTCTCCATCAGAAACGTCTCATTTTTCTAGTAATGTTTGCTGTCACCAATTACACATCCCATGTTGATACTCAACCTGTGAAAGAAGTCACTGATGCCGTGCAGAGTTTTAATTTCATAAGCTGTACTGCCAGTTCTTCAGGCTCTGAAGAATTCCATTTGAATGTGTAAATATTGTGTAGAGCCTTGCCTGTCGTAGCTTTGGAAATAGGAGGCCACTCAAGCAGAGAGATGGGGCGGAAATCCATGTATAATTGCCATTTAAAGATCTGATCTTCTGGAAGCCAGACAATTTTCTGAAGTACCATTGCTGTGTAGCTGAGTTTTCAAGTCTCTCTCCTAACCCTGCCAAGAAACTTTTCTGTGCAAAAAAAGCAACTTTCATAAGAAATTCTTGCTACCAGCTTCACAAGTACCCTTTATTTCTATATATTTATGTAAGTAATATTTAGAAATGATTTCATTTACCATAAATAAAATCAGCCATCCCAATGGCTTCTTTTTTAGCTTTACTTTTTTAAGATCTAGAATATTTTTAATTCCCTCTCCCCAAACTACTGGTAAATAAATCCATAATTAAGGCCTGCCCTATAAATTTGTTCTGTTGCCTCTGCAGTGCTCAGAGCTGATTTGTATGCACTTAATGAGGCAGTAGTCATTGTGTGAGGACTGTACCACATTGGGTTTCAGGTATGGGAGCATTTTTTTTTCCTTGAAAGCATCTTCAATCAGCCCTTGTAAGAAATGTATTGCATGTCAGAGAGGGAAGCTTTGATCAGCCACCTCATTATTCATGTATAAAGCAGCCCTCAAGTTCAGCCTTTTGCAGGCTTCCAAAGTCAGAAGAAGCCATTGGGAATACCTGGCTTTGAATCAGAAATTTCTGTTAGGGGTTTGCTGACAGTCAGCCATAGACATTGCAATGAGACATGGGTAAGAGATGTTCCTTAGGCCTTGTTCTAGGAAAGCATTGACCTGCACAGCTGTATCTTAAGCAGATTCTTTTTCAAATAACATAGGGGTTCATCTGGAATTAATTTATACAACCAAGGAACAGAAAAGGTAGTGTCAAGGCAATTAATTAGCACTGATGTCAGAATTGGCTCACTACTTAACACGCGGCTTTTGTCATAAAGGAGCATGCAAGGCTGACCTTAGGTTCTCAATTTACCCAGCTATAATGTTGTGTTGTTTTTTTAATGGCATCATCATTTGCAGTTCTGTTAAAGATTGCCTTCAGAGACATGTAAGGCTTAACATCAGTTTACAAATATGATTACATTGGCTTGGAAAGTTTTACTGTGAGCTCGGTTTGTGGCCCACTTGCTTAGGCCAGTTCGGCACTGGGAGGATGAACGAAAATGGCCAATGCCTGCTAGAGCGTTGCTGTCATCACGGTCTCTGCATCAGCAACACCTTCTTCAACACAAAGCCCCAACATAGAGTCTCTTGGAAACACCCAAGATCAAAGCACCGGCACCAGCTCGACCTGATTCTCACCAGATGCTCCAGCCTTCCCAGCGTCAAGATCACATGCATTTATCAGGGTGCTGCTTGCGACACCGACCATTCCCTGGTGTGCAGCAGAGTGAAACTGCGAACAAAGCGACTGTATCACACGAAAAAGGAAGGAAGACCTCGCATTGATACCAGCAAGACCCGGGATCAGGGAAAAGTGGAGGAATTTGCACGAGCGTTTGAGGAATCTCTTCTAGGCCTGGCCAATGCAGATGCATCCAACAGATGGGAACATTTCAAGAATGCCATTTACAACACCACCTTGTCCATATTGGGCAAGAAGACCAACAAGATGGCAGACTGGTTTGAAGCTCACTCTGAGGAGTTGACACCAGTCATTGAGGAAAAGAGGAGAGCTCAAGCAGCATACAAGGCCTGTCCCAGTGAGCGCAACCTGCAGGTCCTCCGAACTGCTCGCAGCAAAGTCCAACAGACTGCCAGGAGATGTGCTAACGACTACTGGCTCCAGCTCTGTTCCGAGATACAGATAGCAGCTGACACGGGCAACATCAAGGGGATGTATGATGGTATCAAGCAGGCACTAGGTCCAACACAGAAGAAAATTGCCCCTCTGAAGTCTGCCAGAGGCAAGGTCATCCAGGACTGGACACAGCAGAAGGAACGCTGGGTGCAGCACTATTCTGAGTTGTATTCCCGAGAAAATGCAGTAACCGAGGAAGCACTGAACAACATTGAGTGCCTGCCTATGTTGGAGGAGCTTGACAGTGAACCAACCCTAGCAGAACTTCACATGGCCCTGAACCCCCTCGCCTCTGGCAAGGCACCTGGGAAAGACAGCATCCCTGCTGAAGTTCTGAAGTGCTGCAAAGAGATCATCGCCACTGAGCTGAAAGAAATCCTCTGCCTCTGCTGAGACAAGGTGGAGTACCACAGGACATGAGGGATGCAAATATCATCACGTTGTATAAGAACAAAGGCGACAGGGGTGACTGCAATAACTACCGTGGAATCTCTCTCCTTAGCGTTGTAGGAGAGCTGTTTGCTCAAGTTGCACTGAAGAAGCTCCAGGTACTTGCAGAGAGCATCTATCCAGAATCGCAGTGCAGATTCCGAGCCAACAGGTCCACCACCAATATGGTATTCTCCTTTAGACAGCTGCAGGAGAAATGCAGGGAACAACGACAGCCACTCTTTATAGCCTTCATAGATCTCACGAAGGTTTTCGACCTGGTCAGCAGGGATGGCCTCTTCAAGATTCTCCCCAAGATCGGATGTCCACCCAGGCTCCTCAGCATCATCAGATCCTTCCACAAGGACATGAAGGGCACTGTAGTGTTTGATGGCTCAACATCAGACCCCTTTGACATCCAAAGTGGAGTGTTTGGCATTTTCTTCACTGTCCTGCTGAAGCAAGCCTTTGGAACTGCAACAGAAGGCATCTATCTCTTGACCAGATCATATGGAAAGCTCTTCAACCTCTCCAGACTGAGAGCAAAGTCCAGCTGAAATATCTGCATGACTTCCTCTTTGCCCAAGATGCAGCTGTCACCGTCCACTCTGCCAAAGATCTTCAGCAGCTCCTGAATTGTTTTAGCAAGGCCTGCCAAGACTTTGGACTGACAATCAGCCTGAAGAAAACACAAGTCATGTGTTTCAGGATGTGGACTCACCTCCCTGCATTACAATATCTGCGCACGAACTGGAGGTTGTCCATGACTTTGTGTACCTTGGCTCAACAATCTCCGACACTCTTTCTCTTGATACCTAGCTAAACAGACACATTGGCAAAGCAGCTACCACGTTTTCCAGACTCACAAAGAGAGTCTGGTCCAACAAGAAGCTGATAGAACACACCAAGATCCAGGTCTACAGAGCTTGCGTCTTGAGTACACTTCTGTACTGCAGCGAGTCATGGACTCTTCGCACACAACAGGAGAAGAAGCTGAACACTTTCCACATGTGCTGCCTCCAACGCATCTTCGGTATCACCTGGCAGGACAAAGTTCCAAACAACACAGTCCTGGATCGAGCTGGAATCCCCAGCGTGTATACATTGCTGAAACAGAGACGCCTGCGTTGGCTTGGTCATGTTGTGAGAATGGGCGATAGTTGGATCCCAAAGGATCTCCTCTATGGAGAACTTGTGCAGGGAAAGTGCCCTACAGGTAGACCACAGCTGCGCTACAAGGACATCTGCAAGAGGGATCTGAAGGTCTTAGGAGTGGACCTCGAAACCTTGGCCTCTGAGCATTCCGCTTGGAGGCAGGCTGTGCAGCATGGCTTTTCCCAGTTTGAAGAGACACTTTGCCAACAGACTGAGGCAAAGAGGCAAAGAAGGAAGGCCCATAGCCAGGGAGACAGACCAGGGACACACTACACTTGCTCCCGGTGTGGAAGGGATTGTCACTCCCGAATCGGCCTTTTCAGCCACACTAGACGCTGTGCCAGAACCACCATTCAGACTGCGATACCATAGTATTTCGAGACTGAAGGTTGCCAACAGGGTTAGGCACACATTGTATTGCTTGCCCTGAAAATAAACTGTATTTTTCAAAGGTTCATACTAAAATATGAGTAGGATCACTCAAAAAGCTTCAGAATGAATTCTTGCAAAGCACAATTTAGCGTCATTTCTCCTTCTTTACCAGATGCTCTTCCCCAAATGTGGAAATGTGCACAAATGTGCAAATGTGGAAGCTGGTGTTGTTGGGTCTCAGATGTGTTCAGAGGAGGACTGAGCCAGCTTGGGGACACTGTATTTGAGACATGGGGTTTGTTTGCAAATTTCCCTCTTCTGAGTAATCTCTTCTGACCCCATCTCCACTGTGGACTATATGTGGGTTGAGATAGAATCTAGATTTTGCCAGGGAGGGCTTAGCTAAAAAAGAGCTAAGAGCTATGGAGAAATTGAAGCTTGTCCTGTAGCCATTGAGCGCCCTGTACAATCCTTCTCTGCCTTTTGAGATTTTTTCAGGTTCTACCACTGAACTTAATAGGACTTGCTTCTAAGTAATGCATAGGATTCGACTGTTACAGTGCAATCCTATGTTGCGCAGGAACAGGCAGACCAGGAAGCCTGCACTGTATCCAGTGCAAGATTGGGGCCAGAAGTGACTCAGCCAGAGGTAAAGGAAACTCTTCCCCTTACCCCTGGATAAGCCACCACGGCCCCAATGGATTTTCTTGGACTTACACCACCTCCAGAGGTGGCGTAAGTCCAAGGAGAGTGGAGCACCTTGAAGTCACTCCACGATGCTTGGGAAATGGGGTTGGGATCTGGGATAACATCCAGGTCCCAGCCCTGCTTCCTGCTCCCTGCCTGCCCACCTCAAGGACCGCCTTCTCTTTGCCCTTCCCCTGCCCCGGTATGCTCTATCTTGCCCCCGCCCTACCTCCTCCCCATCCCCCCCAGACCCTTGTGTCAGCCGAGCTCGGCCAACACCACCCTTCCTTCCCAAGTCTGCACAGAGGCTGGATGCAACCTCCACAGGCCAGCGTGGGTTCCTGCGCCGACCTATCCGAATCTCAAGGAGACGCAAACATGCTTTACGGCATGTTTGCAACCCTCCTGGGCTGACGTGAGGGACTTGCACCGGCCTAGGGTGCCGTCAGTATTGTGCCCTTAGTGTGTGTGTGTGTGATTTTTTTTTAAGAAATGAAAGTTTTTCAATATACAGATGTTTGTACCAGATACCAAATGGTGTGCTTGTGCTGTGCAGTCACAGAAATGAATATCATATAAATGAACTTGACTTTGGTTCAAATGATAGTGCAAGCATTAAAAGCCAATGCCAATGAATTATGATTCTTTAAACATAATTTTGCATTAAGTAACAAAAAAATCAACACAGTAAGGTGTGACAAATCAAATGGGGATTCTGAAACTAGTTTGGCTAAAAGCCTTAACATTCAGAACATTTTTTTAAAGTATTTAAAAGGAGTGGGCTTTAAGTTTAACTCTCTGAACATTTTTTCTTTAGACTGCTTGTATTTTTTTTTTTAAACCCTGCTTCGTTTTTCAGTGATGAATCCCATTTGGCAGTGCATTGCAGGATGACTCAGTCTGCTAATATAAGTTTCACTTACGTGGAATTTTATGTAACCTTTCTTCGCTTGGTGAATTTGCCAAAACTGAAAACGGAAAGAAATCAGAGAGAGCTTTAATGGGAAATGTCTGCAAACTTGTTTCACCGTATATATATGCACCCCATTGTTATTTATCCAGAGCATTTGTAACTCAAATAAATGTCAATTTGATAATTAATCAGTGTCCCATGAACATTGGCCTCTCAGGAAGTAGAATTGTTTATGATATTTTTACTCCCTGCGGACGCTTCTGTAGGGCTCCTCAAGCCTCTGTAATAGTAAAAAAAAAACTCTTTTGAAAGCCACATCAGGTTTTTGATCAAAAACAAGAAGTGGCTTTCAATCGAGTGATTTTACTATTACAGAGGCTTGGGAAGCCCTGCAGAGGCATCTGCGATCTTGGGGGTTGCACTGCTGCCTTCCCTTCCCTTTAAGAGGCCAGAGCTACATGCTTCCCAGGCTGGTGGGTCACGACCCACAAGTTTGGGAACCACTGATCTAGCAATCTCAGTGTTATTTATGAGGAATAGCCGCAACACTCAAGGAGTTCACCAGTGCTTGATATGTTAGGAGTTCACCAGTTAGGTTTGATATGCCCAACTCATTACACTTGTAGCAAAGTGGAGCTGGCTTATCTTCAGGACAGGGACTCAGTGCTGTACCTGCTGGCTTAGGGGCTGAAAGCGTTGCCCCATGAGGGGGAAGGATCTCCTCCCAGCAAGGTGGACCACTCTAGTTCTGCTATCCCCACCCCACAGACTGGTCTTCAAGATTCTGTTCGATGGTTTCTGCCATCTGCCCAGCCTCCATGAGGGTCTTGGGTTTCTTGTCAACTAGGGAGCACCTGATCTTAACAGGCAGAATGGTCAGGAATTGCTCTATCTCAATGAGGTTGAGTAACTCCTCCCTTGTTTTTGCCTCTGCCCTGTTTACCCACTGCTGGCAGGCCCGGCCCAGCTGATAAGCCAATTGGTTTAGAGCTCAAGGCTTTTCTGCCTGAGGGTACAGAACTTCCTCCTGGAACACTCAGGTGTGACACCCAATATGGCCCTGGCATTCTTTTGGAAAACAGCATAGTCATTTTGGGCCATATGCCCCAGCTCAGCAGCCACATCTGCCAGTGCCCCACTAAACTGGGGCCTGAGGAATGTCAAGTAGTTCCCCTCATAAAGGGGGGCCATAAAAGTTTCAGCGTCTTCCCCTACGCGGTGCACAGGAAATGTCTTTGAGTCGGGAAGTATAACAGGAGTGGATGTGGGGCTGTGCTTCAGGCTTTCAATCTTGATCTCATGCTCCATGAGCAGCTTTTCTTGCTCCATCTCAGCTGCCAGCTACCTTTCTTCCCTCCCAGCTGTCAGCTATTTTCCCTGCAGCTCCAGTTTCTTCATCATCTTCATTGGAATTGCATCTACTCCACTGTCATGGAGCTCTCCTCACCACTACCAGCTGACTGGGCTGGTGAACTTCCACACTCACTCATGCTGGATACTGTAGTTGTGCCTTTCCGTGTCTGGCTTCTAGATAGCAGAAGCACCTGTTGTGTGGTCTTGCCCTTATACAGGAGCATGCACAGGGTGTTGGACCTATCTCCCTTTCTAATCTCACTATCCAGTTGAGAAATAGAAATGAACAAAATTTCTGTCTTTCCCCCAGCCATTTACCTGCTCTTTGTACTTTTGGGAAGCGTTACAGTTCTTCCCAAAGCCCAAAACTGCCAAAATGTAAAAATGCCAATCCAAAAGTGCCAGGATGAGAGCCAGGGTGATGTGATGGTTTGGGAGGTGGACTTAGACCTGGAAGATCCAGGTTTAAATCCCCCCTCAGCCATGAAGCTTCTTGGGTAACCTTGGGCCAGTCACTTTCTCTCAACCTCACCTACCTCACAGGGTTGTGAGGACAAAAGGAAGGGAGCGGCTGTGTATACCACGCAGAGTTCTTTGGAGGAAGGGTGGTATAAAAAATGTGAAAAATAAAAAATAAGTGCCAAAGCAATAATCAAAATTGCTCTGTCCTTCCCCATTAGGAGCTCTTGGTTACCTCATGGAGGGCCCTCTCCCCAGCAAGGGCTGCACCCTTCCTCTTTCCTTTTCCTGTTGAAAAAAGCTGCTGGTGAGGAACCTCAAGGCATATCAATATCTGTGGTATCCACTACTTGCAATTCCTTGGCATAGTGGGAAAGTTCTGGTTGGTTGTAAGTTTCCACCACACTAGTAGCTGGGAGGTAAATGTTTTGAACAATATGTTCATATTTTCCCCCCTAGCCAGTTGTAAGAACTGTCATAGACTAACTTTTCAAATACGAGCACACAATTTTCCTGCGGAAACCTCTGTTTAACTGAGTTTCTCCAAGTGCACTCTAGATAGTTTTGAAAAAAACCATACCCTGTCTCTATAAAACTTTTCAAAGATCTCTTCAAAAGAATCCAGGATGCATTCCTACATGTGGCTGGGTTGCTGAATCCCCAGTGAGGTCAGTGAGATTTAAGCAGACCAGCCGTGTGCAGGACCGAGGCCACAATACATTTTAGGAAAAAAAAATTGTTGCCAGATCTTTATTTTTAACATACTGCAGGGAACTGAGGATGTAAATATTTTCCACTCATATAGGTTAAAGTTTTCAAAAGACTATAAATCATTCTTGTGAAACCTGACTAGAGCAAACAGGGAATATATCAGCCTTGCCGCTCTTCACAGCATGGCTGACAAAATATTTCCAGCTCACATAAAACATTCCATAAGCAATTACTGAGGGTGTGGTGTCCAGACAGCCTGCCCTGTAATACTGAAAACACATTGATCCTGCTTTCACAGAGTTTCTTCTGTGAGTCAAAGAAAGTTGGAAACTTTTTCTGTCGATTGAGTTCATTGAAAGTTGGATGATGTTTAGAGGAAAGAAGGTGTGACCCCAAAGTATAGCAAGTCCAGCTTCTTTTCTTTCAAGGTTCCCCATGCAAAGTGGTCCCATCACCACTGCAGTATGAGATGTCCATGCCAGCACCCAGTCCCATGAGCCTCTACTCATGTGATTTTTCCTGCTCCCTTTTTGAAAGGGAGAAATTGTGAATGGGAGTTCCAGAGAATCGGTCCTCACCATGGGTTTCTTGGCTTCTACAGGATGAGTCTTGTGAAGATTCCATTCCCAGAACTCACACGAATGGCAAAAATTGCACTGAAGCAAATCCATTTAAAAAACAGTGTCCTTCTGCTCAGTGATTTAAAAATAGCCTTGCTGACCTTTTGTAATGCACACAGGGGTAATCAGTCTCTCTCCAGATGCTCAGAAAGGCTTCACTCCAAGACAGCAACCCATCCCTTCCCCCGGAGCCCAGCGCAGGGAAAGAATGGAGGAGGTGATAATGACTGGCATTCCTTCACATGCTCAGGGGAAAGGGAAGGGTCGCTTACCTAGGAGTGAAGCTGTTCTAAGAGAGAGAATGACTGATGGATTGTCTACAGGCTGCCCTCTCCCCCAATGAGGCTATTGTTAAATGTCTTTTTTCATTTGATTTAAAGGTCTCTCTTCATCGTGTTGAGATAAAACCCTGGGTGAAAAATCTGTGGATAATTAGTGAACTTGTTCTTCACTCCCCCCCCCCAGTGGCTGCAGTGAAGGGGCTACTCTGTGTGAGAAGTCTTTAACTGCACAGTCCTTTGCATGTGTACTTGGAAGTAAGTCCATTGTGTTCAACAAACTTATTCCCAGAAAATGTGTGTAGGATTGCAGTCTTAAAAGAGTACAAACCAGACTTGAGATTTCCTTGCACTGCTGTCTTCTCTTGTGCTACACATAACCTCCACATTTCTTAAAATGACCTGATCTGGTGGGTCAAGCATCAGTATGTATGATCCAGCACCAGGACATGACCTCAGCAACACATGCAGGGATGGTTATCGTCTGTTCCCTTCCACTACATTGCTTCACTATAAAAGGGCAGTTGTGCTACTCTGCAGGAGATGCAGGAATTGTGCACTGCTTCTTGCAGGCCTTGCTTCACCACAGTACACATATTTGCCACCATATAATCGCAAGCAAGGCAAGCCATGGATAGCAATGGGACTGTATGTCACCTATATACATTCTGCAGAGACAGAGTTCCAGCCTGTTCCATTTCCTTTTAACACTCAAATAAGTTGTATGCTGCTTGCACCGAGGTGCTCAATGAGAGATGGGATTGTCAAGGAAATACAATAAATCATCACAGAATGATGGTTTGTTCAGTATAAGCAGGCTGTGTCTAGGAACCTTCCCCCCCCCCTTTGGTCACATTCCCATTAGCAACACCTTTTCTGAACACTGTTAATTTGCAAAAAAGTTGACACCGTGGAGGCTTTGCCTGCTGAAGGATGATGACAAAACCTAAGAAAGCATCACTTTGATCAGCATGAACTTGTATTTGTGCTTGCAAAGCAGTCGCAGCAGGCACCAGTTTAATGTATTTGCTCACTCATTGATGAATGAGAATTTTCTTGTCAACAGTGTCAGCATCTGTAACAGACTGGCATTCAGTTGCACTTTCATTTCATGGATAGAGGATGAAGGTAGAAATCAAATTTCAATGGTTTGAGAGGGTGTTGGATTCCCTTTGCCTTCCTGAACTACTCCTGTAATTGGACCTACTCTCATTCTAACGCTAATGACTTGAAGGCCATGCGGATGCATGCTATGGTAATTGTACGAGATCACAAAAGCCTAAGTAACAGTTCTCTCCTGAGTTGATGTGTGACAATTATGCAGCCAACAGAATTTAGAAAACTCCACAAACTCTCTGCAGAATGCTGATAAGTGACGCCTGATGAAATTACCTTTCTCAGGCTTTGACAGTTTTCTTTAACAAAGACTTCAGCAGTAGATATCGGACTGATACAGATATAGATGTTTGTAAGAGATTTGCCCTTGGTTGGCAAGTATTCCTAGGAGGAAGTTCATGCAGTTCATAAATGTACGATTGGCACAGGACTTAATATATCTTTACCCAGCACTGGGTTGAGACTCTAGTTTGCTGAGTTCAGCAGTCACAAGGAGCTTTTGTTTGATTAACTTGGCCTTCGGCATGAGGGTTCTCTGCTGTCTCTAGGATTTCTTCCTAAACATTTGTCAAAGGTATTAAGACATTACTTTTCTCTTTTTTAAAAAGTGCTGAACGAAAAGTAAGATGAGATAAAGCATCTGCTGCTAACTCAGACACTGTCTTGCTCTGCACTGTAATAGAGATAAAACCTTACCAATTTGTTTGATGCCTCTTTTCAAATAGTCTTAAGCCTACGCAAGGCTAGGTATTTCACCATCTATTTTCCAGGATGCAAACAGAATTATACATAAATGTTACTATGGAGGAAAGATATTAAAAGTGAGAGTCTGCTATTCCTGTGCAAATAAATCCTCAAATTTTTGGATTGTAATGACAATTTTGAATGCCCATTAGAAAGATAAAATGGGGTATAAATTTGTAAATAAATAATTTTTCAGAACTCTGCTAGCACCATGAAAGCAACACAAATGTTTTCCAAGCAAAAATGCATTGAATCCAGATTCTGACTGACTGAAATTGGAGTGTGCATGGAAACGTTACTGTGATATGTATTTTTATGGTAATTCATAGTAGAGAAAGACACTGTAACCCATGAGTCAGTGTGGTTTAGAAGGTAGAGCGATAGATTTGGAACAGGGTTGGTCAGAAGTGGACCTGGGTTCAAATCTCCCCATAGCCATATGTCCAAGTTAAGGTAAGTCACAGTTCCTTGATCTCCATTCACCATCTATGAAGCAGAAATATTTTTCCGGTGATGAATGATTGTGTCCTATGCTGTAATTGTATGCATTCTTGCATTCTTTTGAATAGAATGGCCACAGTCCCTATGCATGAGATTCTGTGGATTTGGGATTGAATCCGTTGAAGCCTGCATAGGGACTTCTTGGCACCTTATGCATAAGTGCACCCCATTGACCGAGTGGGACTTGCCCCTTGTAGACTTGTTAAGTAAAGTGATTTTATCAGCTTTATTCAGAGTGACGTGCTGAATACTTAAAGCAAAGAACATGCTGGCCCCAGAACAGGTTCATCATGGATACCGCATACTTTCCCAACATGCTTCATCTGCGGGCCTTTACTGAAATCGAATGACATTTCTGAGAAGAAAAGGACATTCACCTTCTTTGCCTATTTAGTTTCGAGCTTTTGCCCTCTTTGTTGAAATTTTGAAATGATGCTCAACTAGTATCTACTAATTCAGAAGTTCACAACCTTTTTAGTACTGGGAACTGCTTTTTAAAACGACACTCTATTGCAGTGATTTTCAACCTTTTTCATCTCATGGCACACTGACAAGGCACTAAAATGGTCAAGGCACACCACCAGGTTTCTGACAAGTGACAAGGCACACCATGCTGCCAGTGGGGGCTCACATCTCCCATTGGCCCTATTAATAAATGACCTTCCCCCAAATTCCTGTGGCACACCTGTGGACCACTCGTGTCTCACCAGTGTGCCACAGCACAGTGGTTGAAAGTGGCTACTCTATTGGGACCCACCTAGCTTTGTGAGACTTAAAAAAAAATAGGTGATCTAGAAAGAAATAATATTATTTACAAGTAATTTTTTGCAAAAAAAAACTTGATCCATTTCTTGTAATGAGGGAGCCCTAATGAATAGTTTCAGGGCTTGAGGGGTTTACAGCCCAAACCTAACCAATTTTCCAGTGCCGATGCAGTCACAATGCAGCCTCAAGGTAAGGGAGCAAATGTTCCCTTACTTTGAGGAGGCATTCTTGACTGCCCCCCCACCACAAAACTCATTGCACATCCTGTCGGCACTGCTGCATCAGTGCTGGAAAGTTAGTTAGGATTGGGCTGTTATTTATGTGACTCAGTCTTCACCTACCTCCATACCTGTCCTTGACAAACTTGGAAAAAAAAAAACACCAGAAAAAAGACACTCAAAACATTTATCTCCCTATATTTACACAAACTTGCAAACTGCAGGAGCTCGACTCCTTGAGACCTGCAGGAGCTCAGCTGTTCGCAGGGCAATTAGCAGCTGTCTTGCAAACTGTAGGAGCTCAGCTCTTTGCAGGGCAGTTGGCAGCTATCTGATTTGAATAGCCTTATGGCTTGAAGCAATTAGTTATCTGATATTTCCATCACCTGTGCTTTCATTGGAGGCTTTGCAGAACCCACCAGAAATTGGGTCACAACCCACTAACTGGGTTCTGACCCACAGTTTGAGAAACAAAGTACTATTTCAGGTTTTGTGTCATGTAGCCTGATTTGCACAAATACCAGGTTCAGCCAGGATTTGCACAACTATTGTACAATTGCGTAGAGCAGCCATTTTCAACCACTGTGCCGTGGCACACTGGTGTGCCACAAGTGGTCCATAGGTGTGCCACAGAATTTGGGGGAAGATTATTTATTAGTAGGGCCAATGGGGAAGTGAGCCCCCCACTGGCAGCATGGTGTGCCTTGTCAAGTGTCAAAAACCTGATGCTGTGCCCTTGACAATTTTAGTGCCTTGTCAGTGTGCCTTGAGATGAAAAAGGTTAAAAATTGCTGGCGTATAGGGTAGGATTGTATGGAATACACAGATCAAATCAGCTCCTGCTTCAGTATGATCAGAAGTGGGGTGAAGTGGGGTGGGGATGTACCATAAAGGAGCAGGAAGGAAGCTTTATGTTACCCTTATAATATTATTCTTATAAGATATTCTTATCCTTGTAAGATAAAATGTTATTTATCTCTGTCAATCTGCTTATCTATAGACCTACCATATTTATATCCTACATAGCCTCTAACAGTGCTATCTGTTGCATCTCTGCTTAGAAATAAGCCCCACTTTCAGTGAGACTTAGAGCCCAATCCTAACTCTGCGTGCTGGATTACTGCCAGTGCGCACTGTTGCAAATATGCCATAAGGTTGCAGGGCTTAGCGCTGGCCCAGCACAGTGTTGCATGCCACTGTTGCAGGGCTTAGCGCTGGCCCAGTTGGAAAGTCGGTGCTGCACCACTCAGCGGTTGCCCGAACGACTGGGCAGCAGAGAGGTAGGTGAGGGTGTGGGGAGAGGCAGGGAGGAGGCATTCCAGAGTGGGGGGAGGAGGGCAGAGATAAGGCGGGGAGGAAGTATACCAAGGGAGGGTGTACCATGCGGCCCAACACAGAATTCTTTGATTCTGTGGCAGCTGCAGGGCTGCCGCAGAATCAAGTAGCCTGATTGCACTTTCCTTACCTGGGGAAGTGAACAGATGTCCCCTTTCCCCAAGGAGCCAGCTATGGCTATCCAGTTATGCTTAGGATGCTGTGGCAGCCATTTTTGGCACTGCAGCAGCCCCGCACTTCAGGCAGCTCGGAATTGGGCTGTCCCTCGCAAATGGTTGGTAACCTTCAGTCTCGAAAGACTATGGTATAAGCCTATAGGACCCAGTATTCCCTGGCGGTCTCCCACCCAAGTACTAACCAGGCCTGACTCTGCTTAGCTTCCAAGACCAGACCAGATCAGGCATGTGCAGGGTAACAGGTACTCAAACTTCTCAGGAGTAAATCTCCTGAGATAAGTCTTTGTGGGGGAGCTTGGAATGTAGCAACATGATCTGCAGGATTGTCTCGCTGCAGTGGAAGGGGGAGCTGTTTTTAAACTTCTTTTAGCTTCTGCTGGGGTCCGAAGGGGGTGTGTAGGGAGCCCCACGGAGTGCTCTGCAGGACTCCACGTGGCTTGTACAAGTGAAAGTTGTGATTGCGAAACTGAAAATCACAACCCACCAGTTTGAGGACCGCTGGTATGGAGGACTACAGCCTGAGGCTCTTAATGTGGTACCAGAAAGTACACAGAAACTCCTGTGAAAATTGTAGTGGCAACTGATGTGAGTGTTTGCAACTTACTCTTTGTTCAGTCACTCAGGCTTGTGGGAGTCTGCCTAAATGAACTATGCACCTGGTGAACCAGTCATGTGGTTTGTGAAAATAAAACTCTTAGAAAATGGTTTAGCAGTTCAGGGCACAATGTGGTTCCTGTCATCCTAACAAATGGCATCCAACAGGTATTTTGTGGCACTTGTGAAATTAAATTTCGCATAGCAAACAGAATCGCAAAGAAGTCCTACTGGAAGAACATATCACATTTTCCCATATAACCATGTAACTGCATTGGAGAATGCAATTTTTCCACAATTGATGTGCAGCCTTCAGACTAGATATAAGAACTGTGTGCAACCAATGCAAAACAATTGCACATTTACTGTGTGTGTGGGGGGGGGGGAACTGTTCTTGTGGAGAGACCTGATTAATTAGCATGATTGTTGCTGAAAGAACGGAGCATTTAAATTTCCATGTCTAAACAAAAGAGGTTGTTGCTGTGCCACGGAAGTCCAATGATGAAGCCTCTTAATAGTGGGTAAATGTTCAGGATATGGAGGCAGTATAACTGCCAGCTTGAGCCTAATTAGTTAGAGAATCGAGAAGAATTTTAAATGTTAATTAGGAAAGAAGCATCCTACTGTATGTGCCTAATTTACTGTGCAGGATTAATTTATCTGAGCTAGCATGAAGCAATTAAGAAGTCCTGATTATATTTTCAGAAGGCTTGTATTAACATTCTCCTAATTGACAATGCATTGATTTATATTGTCCCAGATTGGATTGTGGCTTTCCTTGAACTTAAACATTTGAAACCTGCCAATGGTGATGGTAGTATTTTCATCCTTCCTGGACATTTTAGCAAACCCAAATTAATTTGCTTTTAAAATATGCCTAGATGATAGGAGAATGAGCACTAGCAATTGTTTGTCACACCAGAGAGCTGTTTCAGAAATCACGGTAGAACTGGAATCTTCAGCATATTTTTATGTTTATACCCTGCCTTAAAAATATAATTTCCTGAAGGGAACTTACAGAATAAAAGCTGCTCTTTTTGTACTTTAATCTGTTTTCACGTGTTTGTGGTTTATTTGTTTTTATTGCTCAGGGCATGTCTTTTCCCACCCCTGGCTGGTGCCATGGGCTGGAGATTCTTTTGGATGAGAGGAAGAAGTGAGTCTTAAGGCTGTCATAAAAGAGCTTTATTTGTCTAAAGCAGGGCTGCCCAAACCCAGGCCCGTGGGCCATTTCCCCAATCCTGCCCCCAGGGAGCCCTTGGCCAGAGGCTCGTTGGAGACCTGCAGGAATCCTTGCTGGCCCAACGCAGCCACTCTTCCTAGCATCTGAGCTATCATGAAGCATCATGCATTAGCAAGGGAAAGTCTGCCCTGCAGAGCTCTCACAGGAGAGCTCTGCAGAAGCCCTACCCATCCACGAACACTCCTATTAGGTTGGGGAGGCTGCAGCTGAGTTCAGGCGTTGGATGGGGTGAAAAGTTGTGGGTACTGCTTGAGTTTGGCTTAGGGGGACGGGGAAGGTACTGAGGAGGGAGGAACGGAGGGGGGTCTGGTTGTGCTGCTTGAATATGCTTGCAGTTGGGGGCGGCACTGCAGAGAAGAACTCATGGGATGTTTGAATGCCACTGGAGAGCTTGTCTTTATAAGACTTAGTCCTAAATCCTAACCAACTTTCCAGCACTGGTGTAGCTGTGCCAATGGGACGTGTCCTGCATTCTGAAGTTGGCGGGCACTCACAGAGGCCTCCTCAAAGTAAGGGAACGTTTGTTTCCTTACCTAGGATTTGCACTGCCCTTATGTTGGAACTGGAAAATAAGTTAGGATTGTGCCCTTACAGTGTCCTCAGGCATCAGAGCATCAATGCACATGGGCCTCTCTAGACATTTCAAGGCAACCCCATGAGCGACGCAGCCTCCAGTGTCCCCCAGTAATGCTCAGGGGCAAAGCAATGGCCAACTATAGAGCTTTATATAGACTAGTTGTTTACTCCAGCTGCTTTATCAAGAAATTAGTGCAAATTGGCAAAAATGGACCACTTGACAGCAAAGTGATACACTACATGGGGTTCTTCTTATTAAAAATTTTCTTATCAGCCACGTGCAACAGATTATAATAGGCTGGACTGATGCCAATATAGGGCATTCCTCTCATTAAGGAAAGGTTCATCTAGGGCAGGGATTTCCAAACTATAGCCCGGAGGCCACATCTGACCTGCTACGATATTTTATCCGGCCCACAGCAACTTGGTTTTTGTCAGAGCATTTGCTAATTTGCTAGAGCATTTGCTGGTTTGACATTTTTACTCATTACATATCATTTCTCAGTTTAGCACCTCTGTTTCTCTTTTGTTCTGAATCATATCATGGTTATTTCAGAAAATACCAAAGTAAAACTTACTTATTTATTTAAATTTCATTCATTCATTTATAAAATTAATTATTTTGGCCTGCAGAAATGTGTAAAATATATACTCTTCAGTGCCCTTGTACTGAAGAGTTTGGAGACTCCTGATTTAGCGGATGCAACTTAATTGGTAAAGCATAAATATAGCTTGAAATTTTGAAGCGGACATGCATCTTCCAAGTGCGCAGCTGAGGTCTTTTGTGATGAGTCTAACTTCTCCAACTTCTTATGGGAACAGCCCAGCAAGCACACCGACAGCTCCCAGGAGTTGGGAAGAAACACAGAAGATAGGGGATAGGCATAGGAGATGGTCCAGAATTGATTATCGTCTTAAAGCAGGGGTCCACTGTACATGAAAAGATGGTTCTCTGCCCGAAAAGGGCTCACATTCTAAGTAGAAACACCAACCCACAACCACTGGAAAGATGTCATGCTGGGGTGAAGAGGCACAATTGCTTTCCCCCTGCTAAACATAAGAGAACCACTTAAAGGGTGTTTGCCCAGTTAGCATTTTTTTATGTGAGCAAGAAAATTATGTGAGCTGAGTTCCCATGAGACCCAGACATATAAGGCACAGTGCCCACGTTTACCAAAATCCTGTACCCTTCTATGGTGAATCAGGCTATCTCTGCTATCCCTTCCTAGTTCAGAAAGGGAGAGACAGCAACAGAGGACACCTTTGTCAAGAAGGGTGCAGAGAGATGTTTAATTGGACACCCAGAGGTCTTGGTGAAACCTAAGCCTTGGATCTATTTTAGAGACCAGAGATTTCACTGTTCATTTTAGCTTCCTCATCTGCAGATGCCACAAGTGCCCAAATAAATTTATAAATTTTAAATTTATAATTATAATTTTTGTGTTAACTTTCTGTTAATTGCTTAATACTTTTTTCCCATTCCAGGATTCTGAGTTTGATCCACTGAAGTTTACTAGCACCATTGAATGCGAGGAACCGAACAATGATTTAAGTAGGTTTCGAGGCTACATGTGAGTATATTCTACCAGTTCCTCTTCTATGCTAATCTGCTCATGTAGAATGAAGTTGTCTGAGATGTTCACATTTTATTTATATAGGTGTTAAGGAAAATTCAGGTGACTCAAAGGAAGATGAACTCAGCTTGATCTGGGCAGGCAGAGAGAGACATTAGTTGTATGAATATGTTTGCCATACACCTGTATACTGTTGGCTGCATACATGTAATGGCCAAGGCCAGCACCTGCCCTCCACAACAAGAACTTGGGGACAACTACGACCAGGCCCATCCTCAGGCACCCAGTTATACTGCACCTGGAGTGCCACTCCCTATCACTAATGGAGAAGATGCATCTCTCCCTTAACAGCAGCCGGATTATCGCCAGCTGTGTGCAACCGGAGAATCCCGGCAGCAGCCTGAGAACTTTCATCAGCTTACTGACAATTCATATGTTTTGACCAATTAGCATCCTGTACCCCCAATATAATCTCCCTATGTGTAGTAGTTGTGTGCAAAAATTTGCACTGCTGTTAGTGGGTGCTTTTTTTGTCAATAGTGTCATAAAGCAGAGTTGGGTTTCATGATGACAGTTTAATCACAATTTATTTTATTTATTAATTTAAAAGTTTAACACACATGCACACCCCAAACATGACTCAAAGGGCTCTGTTTTTTAGGCCATTATAGTTGGTCAGGAAGCAAAAATTAACCCAGATTAATAGAGGGGGGAAAATGGAACATGTTGGCTGAAACTTGTGCAAGGGGCTTCTGCAGGTGCTCCCCAGTGTTTGCAACCTCTAGCCCTTTTTCAGACATTATCCACAGATACAATGAATACACATGCATTTGTTACTCTGTCTGAATATACCCCCATTTGTTTTCAAGAGGCATCCATGTACATAGCATACACCCAGGGATCTTTTGAAACAGTGCAGTGAATGCACAGATGTTGAGTGCAGAGCCTGCCAATGCTGTACCACTACTTGTGTGTGTTTGTTATATGTGTGGGTGATGTCTGAAAAGTGGTTCTGAAGAAACTTTGCAAGTGGGGAAGCATGGCAGCTGTTTGGAAGTAACTACAGGAAAAGTCCATCCCAGGTTTTATAATTGATTAAAAAGACAGAGACAGGGCACTCTGGGATGAATTGCTTGGCTGTATGTATCTGATGTGACCTGAGACATTACTCTCAGCAATCTTTACTGGCTTTCTTAAGCATTCTGCCTGACTTCCTCTTATTTTAACTGTACCCACTATGCAAGGAGCCAGCATAAAGTCAGGAAAATACGTAGGGATGAAGGATAAATCTGGGAAAGCTTTAACTCAAGTTTAAAGTCTGAAGAACAGTCTTCATTAGAACAAGAACTGAGGCCCCGGGATGAATTAAACACAAGATCTGCAGTGAATAAATTATGAAGACTCAAATAACACCAAAAACCATATTGGGAAGATTTGTTAAGACACAGTGTACATGGAAAAACTGTTAAAAGTTCAGCACAACTCCTGTTCTTCTGTATATGTCTCAGAGGCAAATTGAATGGAAAAAAAGACACTTTCTGAACTCTTGGACTGTGTAACTACTGTCATAAATAGATGAGTGGCAGCATTAAGGCCTCTTTGTTCAGTGCAGTTGTGCTGGATCAGGTCAAGGGCTCATCTCATTCAGCATCCTGTTTTCGACAGTGGCCAGAGCCAGATGCTTCCTAAAAGCCCACTAGCCAGGCACGAATGCAACAGCCTTCTCCCAGCAACTGCTGTTCAGCAGCATGCTGTCCCTGAATGCAGTGGTTCTGTTCAGCTCTCTGGACTAATAGTTGCTGATGGACCAATCCTCGACAAAATTGTCTGCTCCCCTTATAAGCCATTTAAGCCAGGGGCAATGCCACATCTTATAACTATTAATTCCATCTCAGTTAACTTTATGTTGTGTAGAGTGTTATATTTCACCTGCCCTGAATCTAGTCACAATCATTTTCTCTGGATGCCCCCTCCCAGTTCTGTTGTTATGAGAGGAGAAATATTTTTCTCTATCCACTTTATATACAGCGTGCATAGTTCCATAAACCTCTCTCATATCGCCCTGTAGTCATCTTTTTTTCCTAAACTAAAAGAGTAAAAGGTTCTCCAACCTCTTGATCATTTTGGTTGCCCCTTATTACACCTCCCCCAGTTCTACAAGATCCTTTCTCAGATGAGCAACAGGGATTGCACACACTATTCCAAATTTGGCTGCAACATATAAAAGGGATTATTATTCTGGCCATTTATTTTTCAGCCTTTCTCCTAATAATGCCCAATGTATAATACTGAGCTAACCACCATGACCCCCCCAAAATTTCTTTCTTGGTTTGTCACAAATCGGTTGAGATCCCAGAATTTCTGCTTCCTTTCTGCTTCCTTTCTGAAGGGAGCTAGGCGACTTGTTGGGAAGGACCCCAGTTTAAAAAATTTTTTTTAAAAATTGGTGGGAAATTTTAAACAGAACATTTATTGCCTAAATAGTCTTAATTGTGTGACTGGCTCTCTATTTTCAGGCAATTTTCTTTGCTTGTATAATTTATCTTGTAAATAACAGTTGCCATGATAGTTGAAGTAGAATATCAGCCATCTGTGTGTTAAACGACAGAAACATAGGGGCAGCACTTAAATTATTCCAGTCAGGCATTCAGGACAAAGAGGTCACTACCAGCAGACTCCCCCTTCTGTTCTCTAAGCTACTGTAAGATTTTAGGCAATGATATGTTTCAACTTCCATAAACATCCTTTTTAAGTAGAGTGGGTAGACTGCTCCTCGACCTTTCATGACCTCAAACTTTCATTGACCCTTGTAATCAATATGTTACCTGAAGTACTTGCAGCAGACAAACTGTAGAAGAGAGCTTCCACGTTAGTCCATAAAAGGCTCTCTATTCCTTTTCTACTCCCAGCTATTGTTTTCCTCCTTTTATTCTATAAAGGACCATGCTTACTTTTTGTCACTATTTAAATAATAATAACACAATACCAGTAATAAAAATATAGCAGTGCTTTAGCAACCAAATTGCACATTTCATTAAGTCGGTCATTAATGCTGACAGGCTTAAATTTTTTCTTTCAAACACAGCAACCATGAGAAGGGCGATATGAATCAGGGTCTGTAGCAGGAACAGAAATTTAAGACTTCCTTCTCCAGTCATGGTCCAGATCCAGATTCACTCCCTTTTTTGTTGACACATGGGTTACTGCAGTGGTTCCCAATCTTTTTGATCCATGGCTCCCTTGACCTACTGACTGTTAGTTGTGGCTCCCCAACATCACGTTACTTTTGGGGGGGAGGTGGGGTAAGCCCAACCTCAGTAGTACTTCCAATTTTATCCCTGAAAATAATTGGGATGAAGGGAGCTAGGCAACTTTGTCTGCTGCACTAGAATGTAGCCCAAGGCAACAAGAGTTAGCCTCTGAGTGCCAGAAGAAACCATTCAGAGTGGGGCAGCCCGATCCGAACCTGCCCTGGAGTAGGCAGGCCAGCAGGCCTGCCCTGCTTCTAAGGCAAGGTTGGGGCCAGTTGTGGCTCAGCTCAGGACAAAGGGAATTGCTTCTCTTCTCCCTGGGTAACACTACAGCAGCCTCAATTGGGCTACTTGGATCTGGGGCACCTCCTTAGGATCTGCGCCACCTCAAGAGGTAGTGCTGATCCAAGCAGCCCGGAGGGGTTTGTGAGAAAGGGGGATAGGATTTGGCATAAGTGTCAGATCCTGGCTCTGCCCCTGCTTGCCCATCACCTGCCCTCCCCCGCCCCAAAGCGCTTTCTGCACTCCCCATGCCCCCCCAGACCCTCGGACCAATCTAACTCAGCTGGTGTGGGCTTACCTTTTATGCCAACCAAGTGGGGCTCACATCCGCCTCCCTCCTCTCCTGGTGGTGCAAAAGTGCTTTACGGCACTTTCATGACACTGGTGGTGTGGTGCAAAGGACTTGCTTAACCCCTGCTAATTGGGTAAGAGGCACTTTTTCAAGTGGGTGCTCCTTTTTTTAGCAGGGGGAGAGTAACTGGCCCACCTCACCCCAGCACTGTCTGTTCTAGTGACTGCTGGTATTCATTTGCATCTTTTTAGATTGTGAGCCCTTTTGGGACAGGGAGCCATTTAGTTATTTGATTTTTCTCTGTAAACTGCTTTGTGAACATTTAGTTGAAAAGCGGTATATAAATACTATTATTATTATTATTATTATTATTATTATTATTATTATTATTATTATTATTGCTTTGGCTCATTTCCTTTTTAGAATTGCGCTCTCAGTCTTTCAGCTTCCTCCCCACTCACTTTCCCGCTATTCATGGAATCCATCTTAATTGCTAACCACTGCACCAAAAAGGTGAAAGTAAAACAATGAGCGCTAAAGCCCCTGCCCGGCTCAGACAGTACCAATGAACCAAGAAGGAGAGAGAATGCTGTTGCCCCTAACTTTCTCCAGTTTTTCATCCGAGAATGCTGGCTTTAAGGAAGGAGGAGGGCTTCAAGGGACACCCTTGACCCGTGGCACTCCTGGCTGCTTTTGGCACCTTCCCAGGGTGCCACAGCTTACTTTTTGGGAATCACTGAGTTAATGGCCTTCTCTGAACTGGCCAGTTCCTCCCCCACCCAGCCACAAGGAGAGTAGGCAGTAGCGGGATGGTGGTCATGGCAGCTGCTTCATGCCTCCTTCAGCTTTGCAGCTGCAATCATTGACCATCACACTGGAGGCAAGCCTCTAATTTGCCCACCCACCTGCCCACCATTCCTCCTCACTGGGGCACACCTGCATACTGTGTAAAATTGCTTCATGTAAACTTGGGTTAAGAATTCATTATACTTCTTTTAGTCTACTGACGTATTTAACTTGAACTTTTTCTCTTTTTAATGCAGCAATGCAGTCTCACAAACAGAATTGCTTCCTATGATGTAATAGGTGTGGCTAATGGGTAGCAAGCATTTAACATAAGGGATATTTTAGGATGCAACTCTGCATGCACTTTCCTGGGCATAAGCCACATTGAAAACAATGGGACTTATTTCTGAGTGGAGATGTGTAGGATTGTGCTTAAGAGTTTTTTTTTTTTATTCTACTTCCTTCTCTTTGTGTAGATTCTTTTGCCTTTAGCCATTTGTCCTTTTTTAGGCAACAGCAGGTTCCACTTCTTGGTAGATTTCTTAGTTGTAAGAAGAGCATCATCTTTTTTGTTAGGAGGCTGCTTCCTTGAAAGCCAGAACAGCTCACAATAAATTAGTAAATAGTGCTATGGGGAGGGGGGGGATATGAATGAAATAACAGAAAATATGACAAGGCAAAATGAGTTCTTTTTAAGGTTTCAACTAATGAATGTACTTTAGAGTAGTTAGAATTCTGCAGTACTGTCACCAGAAGAGAGTAAAATTAAGTTTTTTTCAAACTTAAAAAAAAATGCAGGAGACAGTTACATGCAATTGTATATATGTAAACGCAGAAGCAAGTTTCACTATGTTGAATGGGACTTCCTTCCAGGTAAATGTGCACAGTATTGCAGTCTTATTTCCTTCTGCTTTTAAGAACAGGAAACTACATACAAGAGAGCACAGTCAGGGCCTGCTGCATTCACCACATCCTCCCCATCCTCTCCTGTGCGTACTCCTCTGTGACTGACCCAACACACCTACCCCATTGGCAGTCTCCCAACAAGCAGAAGGCTATGCTCAGGAGAAGGTGGTAGACAGACTGACTGAATTGGCCCCTTCATGTTGTATGAGGGTGGTGTTGATTTTTAGTGTTTGTTTTTAGTGGTGTTGATCTGTGCAATTCAGTTTTCCATTTTGGAAGGTTCTACTTATGTGGGGTTTAGCTATTGGGAACTACATACCATATCTTCAAAATGTACACTGATAATTCTGTGTGAAGGCATCTTTATAAGAATGTCACCAGAAAAGATTAGCATCAGCCACTCATCCATAATTTTTTATCCTGAGGATGATTTGTAGCACTCTCTTGACTAGAGTCAGTTTTGAAAGATAGCTTCTGAACCAGATGTTTGTATTTTTAATGTAGCATGTTTGGATGTGAAAAGAGATTGGGGGGGGGGAATTTCTGTCACCCTGGTTCAACTCAAGGGTTCCATATGTGAATTTCCTCCTACATCATATCAGGATATAGGAAAGCTTTTTTCTACCAAGTCTGAGCATTATTCCAATTAGCTCAGTGTTGTCTGCATTGATTGGCAGTGGCTGTCCACTGTTTCAGGCAGGCTATTTTCCTATTCATACCTAGGTAGGCTGGAATTGAACCTGGGACCTTTTGCATGCAGGGTATGTATTCTTTCACTGAGCTACGGTCCTTTCCTATGGGCCCAGCTGCGTAAAAAGATGCCACATGCATGAGACCTGCTAGATTGAGGTCACTCGTTGCCAGCTTGATAGCAGTGATCACTTGTCTAGAGGAAGGAGGGTGGAATTTCCTGTCCCCAGCAGGCAATCTCTGCTGTCAGAGCAGATAGCACCAACCATCTGTTTGGCAGGTTCAGGCAAGTAGGTCAACACATCCACTAGTATGCGTGCATTCTGCTGCTGCACTAGAGTATCTGTGGTTTGGGGCCCATGACTATATCATGGTGAACTGAATTACACTTTAACCACATGTAAATTTGTATACTCTGTAGAGAATGACACATCCGCAGTTAGAGATGCGATAGGTAGTTTCCACTCAGTATGTAAAGCCTAGTGCCCTCATCTCCCCACAAACCTTCCTCCTTAGCACTTTATAACACATGCTGTAGATAATACATCTATTTTCTTTTTTAATTTCTTTTTAGAGAATGGGTCCACTACAGAACAGGTTGCTGTCTGGGAAACATTACAGCTCATACTAGAAGTTTGCTTATTAGGGTTGCTTACTATTGGCTCTTCTTTTAAAGGAAAGGCAGCTGATTTTATCAGAAATAGATAATGGTGTGAAAAAGAAATTAGAAACAGTTAAAGATCAGTTACAAAAGTGACAATGCTCTGATCCTTGCCTATGTTATCCTCTGAGCAACATTTGTTTTGTGTAAATCATTAGCAAGAGTGTTAACAGAACACTAACATATCAATACCAGCAATTTAAGACAGCTGGAGTGGAGCAGGCAACTTCAAGGACTACAGAAGTACAGTAGATAGAGGCATTTCTTGATTTCCATGGAACTTTTTGTACTGCTTTGGGGATGTAAGAACTTTTTCTTAGAAAGTTAGGCATATGATTATTATCAGCCATACCCAGCAAGGAACTTATCCTCAGGGAGGGGGAAAAAATAAAATCATGTGGTGTAGCCTTGTAGGTACCTGCATTAATTTTTGGTTAGGTGTTTTACATTGCACATTCACATGCCCTTGAAGATGGTCCAGAAGTTGCAGCTAGTGTGCAGAATGTGGCAGCACGTGGGATTGCTGGAGGCTGGCGATTTGACTCTATTGGACCGTTGCTTTGGCGGCTGCATTGGCTGCTAGTTTGGTTATGGACCCAATTCAAGGTGCTGTTTTTGACATTTACAGCTTTCTATGGCTTAATTGAGAAACCGTCTCCTTCCATAAAAACAGGCCCTCTTTCTTTAAGTTATCTGTGAGGACCCTTTTGGATGTGCCTCTGTTGAGAGAGATTGGGGGGGGGGTGGCAGCCAGAAATAGGGCTTTTGTGATAGTGGCACCTGTGCAATTCCCTCCCTTTTTTGAGAATTGCTCCTGCTTTAGAAGCCTTCTGGCAAGGCCTGAAGATGCCTGATTTAAAAAACCCTTCAGAACCCAGTAGGGTTTTAACAGCATACTTGCTGGCTGCAGAATGGTGCTTGTAGTTTGTTATTATTATTTAATGTTGTACGATTGATGGTTTTGTAGCTACTACTTGTTGCAGTTTGGCTTTGTAATATGGTGTTAATCTATTTTATAGTTTCATAAGTTTTTAATTGATATATATTTCATGTGTTGTGAACCACCTTGGGTGTCCAGGAGAAAGGTGGGATTATCTCGAATGAACGAAAAGAAAATATGTAACTGTCTACTCAGAGCAATAGTAGTATTTGCACATAACAAAGTATGTCTTTTTCATTTGTCTTCTATGTTTTTGTACGTTTTTCAATAAATATTACTCTTTTGAACATATATTGTGGCCTGGTTCTCCTTGCCTACTCCCCACACCTAGGAAAAGCAGGGTCTGGCTAGACCAGCCTCTGGATTTTAAGACACCCTGCCCAAGTCCTATACTTGTGTATTAGATGCGTATAATCTTGCCTCTTTGTTTGGCAAGAAGTCTTCTGAATATTTGACTTAAAAAAAAAAAAAAGAGATATATCCCCCTCTCTCACTTCTTGGAAAATTTACCTGCATTCCTTGCATCCAGGATATTTATCACCAAGTTCTAGAAAGTACTAAATTTTCTCCAGACTTCTCACTGAGCAAAGTGGGAAACTTTCCATGTCAAGTTTTGTGAACTTCCAATGAAGAACAAAATTCTGAAGCTTAGGACTGGGAATTTTCTCATTTTTGCTTGGATGATAAAAACGCTAAATTTCTTCTTTCTAGCTTGTCTAGATGTCAGTTAGAATTTTACATACGCCCTCCTCTGTAGATATTTATAAAGTCATTGTCTCTTGTTATTTTTTTTAGTGTGCATGGAAATGGGAAAAAGGTTGCACTGTATAAAGAAAACCTTTTGTTGCGAGGATGTACAATTAGAAATACAGAAGAAGTCTCAGGGTTAGTCATCTATGCAGGTAAGAGGTTACTGTATTTATCTCTGTGCTCCTACATTTTATCACTTTGTGTCACCAGCAGAGCTCCATATACTATCATGAAATGTAATTCCTTTGGCAGGGCATGAGACAAAGGCCTTGTTAAATAACAGCGGACCACGTTACAAACGTAGTAAACTCGAAAGACAAATGAATGTTGATGTCCTTTGGTGTGTTCTCATACTTATCGTGATGTGTCTATTTTCAGCTATTGGTAAGTTCCCCTAACATTTTGTTTTGAAGGGTGAAATATTGAAGCTAGAAAAACAGAAGTACAGATAAGTTTGTTGACTCATGTGCTGTGATGACACAGATGGCATAATTTACTGACAGTGTCCGTATTTGGACTCTGCTCAACTAAAATTAGATGCTCAGGGAGCAGAATTTCATTTGTTTGTTTGAACTTGCCCCTCTTGAATGGAAGGATGCAACAGCCCTTTTCCCACTGGAAAATCTCTGCTGTCCAAGTATAGTTAGTGCACGCTATGTGCTCCATGTTCTAAAGCAAAGGTGTCGAACATAAGGCCCATGGGCCCAATACTGCCCCCAGAAGCAATTTATCTGGCTGCCATTATAATTTAGCTCTCCCAGCTTGATAATTGGGCTCTCTCATATCTTGAAAATGTGAACAAGATTTTTGCATTTTCTCTTCTGTAATTTGCAAATAATCCTATGTGAGAACAAAGTGCTTATTTCTTGCCATCATCTGCTTAATGATATAACTTCTGGCCCTCAGCGGGCACCGTGAAAGCTAACTTTGTCCCTCTGTATGAAATGAGTCTGACTTCTCAAGCATGGCTTCTTAACCTTTCTTTACAATCCCCTCCTTCTTTAGAGGTTCAGGTGATCCTTTACCCAAACCTGCTTTTTAAGGGGATCGAAAAAAATTAATAGCTCTAGTACACAATCCCCCTTACCAGACTAGAGTCCAATTAAGATCCTTGCTTTTTACTTCTGTGTTGTCATTGCACATCTGCCACCAGATGCTTCAGTCTTTGGCACTAATTGACATCCTGTCAAGACAAAGGTCAGAGAAACTTGCACAGTCATCCCCACGTATTTGTTGAGACATGTGAGTGAATACTGCAAACAATGTGGAAAAGCACCACAGGGAAGTGGCGTAGGTACACATGTGTGAGAAGGGCCCTTGGTTGCAAGGCACTAGGGATTCTAGTTTGGAATTCAGTTCTGAGCATCTTAACTTAAAACTAACTATGAGAAAGTCCAATGCTTTTGTTTAATGAAGGTGTACCTACAGTCAGAGAAGCAGCTTTTTCAGAGAGTAACACTCTAAAATAGCACAAAGTTGCAAGAAAAAGCACAATGTTATTATCTGCCGTGCTTGTTAATTAAATATTTAGATTTTCCATTTCATATTTGATTTGTCTTTTCATTTCTTCTGCCTATCTTACAGGTCATGGAATCTGGGTTTGGCAGTATGGTGACAAGAAGAAGCCTGTTTTTGATGTCCCAGGTTCTGATGGAAAATATTTGTCTCCGTTTCAAGCTGCAGTTTATTTATTTTTGACAATGATTATAGTGTTTCAGGTAACCATGAAGCATCTTATTAAAATAGCTTCTAGTTATTTCTTCCAGTGCACTTGTGATGCTAAATACATACTCTTCATTTAAAAAATTAACGCATCATAAATCAAGGCAACAAAATTCTTAATGCCCCAC
This sequence comes from Tiliqua scincoides, assembly GCF_035046505.1. Taxonomy (NCBI): domain Eukaryota; kingdom Metazoa; phylum Chordata; class Lepidosauria; order Squamata; family Scincidae; genus Tiliqua; species Tiliqua scincoides. Next base: position 89,207,449 of record NC_089823.1, read on the forward strand.
AGCCAGAGATCTTACTCACAGATCCCACTGCAATGAACAAAGACATGTGAATCAATGAGTTAATGTTGTAGCCAGCTTAGCCAGTTGTTGCATGGCACTGTAGTAGCTTATAGCAATCAATTATTTATGGAAAATATTTCAGTCCCATCTCTGAAATGGGAGATTTCAAGGTTCAAGGCAGCTTCCAACAAAAACACCAATAAAACATAGTACAGAATGACAATTTCATAAACAATGTCCAAACCAATACAAGCAGTTTCCTGCAGTAATAAAATGGGACCTTGATGCACACTCATCACAAGGCAGATGCCTGGGATTACAGGGGGCCCCCGTATATAAGGGGTTTCAATTAACCACAAATTGAATCTGCAGGGTCCCCTTTCCCCCCTCGAGCTGGGCTCCCTTCACCTCCAGAGACTCTTCCGAGGCCCGCAGTGATCATGCACAGTTGCTGTAGACCACAGAATAGCAAAAAAGGCACAAAAAAAATAGCTACTTCTGGTTTCCTGAGGGAAACTGTAAGTGATGTTTTTGATGCCTTATAAGGCATTGGGAGGCTCAGGGAAGCTCTCTGGGGGTTCCGGATACCGGGTCACTCCTGTACTTGGGTTGGCAATGTACATCTGGAGCACTAACATTTTATGCTTCAGAAACAGCATTTTAAACCAGCACAGTCATAATACGCTGTGCAACAAAAATATGTTCCTTCCACCCTTGATGGAATGAACAAAAAGGTTTAGGATGCCAGAGTATAGATACTATATCAGGGGTGTCAAACATAGGAATCGGCCCGGGTGCGGCCCGATGAAGCTTTTTATCTGGCCCTTGGGCTCTCAGCTGCTAAGCAGTGCTGAGATGTCAAAGTGTGGCCTGCATGATAATTTGGCTCTGCTATATCTTGAAATACGATGAAGATATTTTCCCTTCTGTCATTTGCAGCTAATGAATTCCTAAGTGAGAAAAAAGTGCTTATTTCTGGTTATGACCTGCCTAATGACATAACTTCCGGCCCTCAGCAGGCATCATAAATGCTATTTGGCCCGCTGTATGAAACCAGTTTGACACCCCTGTACTATATCATGACAACAGGGTTGGGTTGAAACGCAGGTGCTGCCCCCCCCAGTGATGTCTGGAAATACATTGCATATGAATTTTAAGGGTGGCTTGTATCATAAGTCAGGATCCCTGCAACTGAGAGTCCATGAGCCTCTCCAATGAATTGTTCCATATGAGTTAGATTAACCCATTTTTGCCTGCCCCATAAGTGTGCGTATTTGTTCCTTGTCACTTATATGCAACATTGGGCAGAAATGGCTTAAGGCTAAAACTGCCTCATGCCTTGAGAGACGAGATGCTGCTTGTCAGTCGCCTACTCAGGTTTCCGCCTCCAACTTTTTGAGGCCTTGTGTGAAAGCAGGCAGAGTCAGTGGATCCCAGAATGAGCTGGTTAACTAAGTGCTTTCTTCTAGAACAGGCATGTCCAAACTTGTTGGCAGGAGGGCCACATCATCTCTCGGACACTGTGTTGGGGCCAGGAAAAAAAATAATTAATTTTCATTTCAAATTTGTATAAATTTACATAAATTTACATAAATGAATATATTAGCTATGGAACTTATATGAATGAATGAAGATCTCACGATAGCTCAAGGCCTATAAAAGACTTTTTGCAAAGCAAGGCTAACCTTTCCTTGCTGCTGCTGCGGCTTCACAGATGTGAAACAAAAAGCAGCGGAGAGAACCCACAGCCTGCAGCTCGTGCAAGCGGTCAAACAGTCAGCTCTCACACTGAGAGTAGTCATGTTGGGCCAGCGTGGGCTCCAGCAAATCACGTTCATGCACTTAGTTCTCACACATGCTCTCACATCTGCAGGTAAAGAAATGTCAGAAGTAGAAGAATATTTTGAGGGCAAAGTTGTTTAAGAAGCAAGTTCATATGAGTGGTTAGGGAAATGGAGCTTCCTAGTCATAGTGCCAGTAATGTTTCAGAGGGCACATGTGCCTACCCTTGCTTCCTCCTCTCCTGCTTATGAACTAGATGGAGCAACAATTCCAACTTCCCTTCACCCATTTCTGGATGCCTTACCAGCCATGCTTTAGCCTGCCTTTGACTTGTGGTGAGGGAGTTCCCACCAGAGAACAGATTTAGGCAGAACTTTTTTTTTTCTGATCCTCCCTCCCTTAATGTTCCATGCAGCTCAGGAGCAGGCCTGGACTGCTCCAATATCGTACCAGCCAGTATGTTCCCAAGCGTTCCCTATATCAGCCATTCTCAACCGGAGCCATATGGTCCCCTGGGGCACATTTGAAGGGTGGGCATAGACAGGTGTTCAGTAATAAATGATTTTATGCTTATGTTGTATCCTTGTTTGGCATGGCAGGGGGGAGGCCTGGAACCAAAGAAGATGTCCGAATTAGCCACAGCCAAAAAAAGGTTAAGAATGGCTGCGCTATACTGAAAAATTAATAGATTAGAAAGGAAATGCATCTCTGTGAATAAAGTCTTTTGTAGGCTTTTAGAAAATCCTCAGGAAACTGCTGAAAATCTCTGATAAAAATCTCTTACAGCAAGGCTTTGCTTAGCAGTTACAAAATGTGTTGTTAATTTGCACAAAAGCTACAGCTGAAAAGATTGGTCTCTTCAGAGTCTATGTTCCCTTGCTTCCTGTCAGGGAGCTAATTTAGAAGCCTGTTGTGTATATGGATAAAAATTGGGGACCACTTATTCAGATTTTTTTTTTCTCTTGCAAAATCTTTTATGCTGGCAGGATTCTGACTTTACTCTCTCTTTCCCCCACACCCTCCAACCCTTTCCTTCTTTTCCTAGCTTCTTTCAAGCTCATCTTATTATCCTGAAAAAAAACATTTGCCTCTCTCCAAGCCTTGATAATAATGCCACCAGACCTAATTATGGATATCAACTCTTCAGCTGCTCCATAGGCTTTCCTAATCTGTCACAGTAAACCTTTGCAGATATTCTAATAACTTTGCAATGTTGGCTTTCAGTCAGACTATCTAAATTCAAAAAAGGTACAGTACAATGCTGCAATTTTCACCATGAGTTGATTCAATTACCCATCTTTTTTTTACCTTTTACTATTTTCTGCTAATGACTCTGGGTTTTTTATGCATTTCAGGTTCTGATTCCAATTTCATTGTATGTCTCCATTGAAGTTGTTAAAATATGCCAAGTATATTTTATTCATCAAGATAAGGATTTGTATGATGAAGAAACAGACCTGCAACTACAGTGTCGAGCTTTGAACATCACTGAAGATTTAGGGCAGATTCAGTATATATTTTCAGATAAGACTGGAACTCTTACTGAGAATAAAATGGTTTTCCGAAGGTGCACTGTTTCTGGCATTGAATATTCCCATGATGCTAATGGTAGGTGTAATTTTTTTCCCTTCACATAAATTTGCTTTCCTCTGAAAAGGCAATGAGCAAACCCCCAAGAAGAAGTCACCCATTTAATGTTATAAGCAGTGCTTTTTTTGTTAAAAAAAAAAAAAAAAGGTGCAGGAACTCACAACTTGTTAATCATTTATTTATTTGTCTATCTGTTTGTTTGTTTGTTTGTTTGTTTATAAACTGAACTTTGAGGAGTTTTGCAGCCTCAACTGGCCCCCCTTTTGGCAACTGGCAACCAACCTTTATATCTTGCAGCCATGGAGCACCTCACCTCCTAAAAAAAAAAATTTCTTCCTTGTAGGGATTTGAACCCCTAGCCTCTGGCTCCACAGACCAGCACTTTAACAGTTGAGCCATAGGAACTCTTAGACTCAAAGTGTCTGGAACTAATACTTGAGGCACTGATGGCCACCAGCTGGGCTCAAGACCTTATATATTAGTTCTGAACACTTTGACTACAGGCTTTCCTGTAGCCCAATGGAGAGAGTGCTGGGCTGTGGAGCACGAGGTCAGAGGTTCGAATCCCTCTCTAGCCCACAGTTTAAAAAAAAGGTGGAGCACAAGGTCAGAGCCGGGGGTGCCAAAAAAAAAAAAAAAAAGGTGGAGCACGAGGTCAGAGGTTCGAATCCCTCCCTCAGTGAAAGGGGGAAAAAAGGTGCCGGAAAGCTGTTCCGGTGTGTTCTATTACAGATAAAGCCCTGGTTATAAGAATTATTATCCGTCACTTTATAGCTCTGGCCATTCTAACAGAAGGCAAGCAAGGTGATATACTAATTTTTAAGAAAATGGTGCAGTTTGCATTCTTCTATTTTGAAGTCACTTGTATTGCAATTATTTGGACTGACTGGCTAAGCCCAGACTTTTGGTTACCTCAAAGCTATTTACGTGTCATAACTCAGGAGTAGAATGCCTGCTTTGTATGCAAGACACCTAGTTTGTTCAATAGCCAGCATCTTCTGTGGGGGACTGTGGGTAGCAAGACTAAGAAAGACCCTCACCTGGTACTTAGTTGACCTTTCTGTCAGTCCACATAGATTGTACTGGGCTAGCTGGATCAATGGCCTGCTACACTGCAAGGTAGTCCAGTTGCCCCCATGTCCAAACCCTTGACGCATCCGTGTTTTCATTTGCACACCTCTAGAAATAACCTCAGTGGTTGCTCAATTGCTGGTTGCTCAAAAACCATATGGCAGTATTTCCTTTTTCTGACCCAAATGTAAAGACTGATTGCAGTTCTTGTTTGTATTTTGCAACCTGTCTAGTTTTTGGCTTGTGACCTACCTGAAGTTCTGGCTCTTTTCCATGAGTGCTTACCTCACCTGCCCCTGTCAGGGATTTAACCCTACAGCAGACTTTCTAGCATTGTGGTTGCTGTCCCCTCTAATTTTATTTTCCTTATAGCAGAATGACGGTGACTGCAGAGTAGTCACTCTAGCATTCTCAGTGCAAAACAGAAATTTCAAATTATAAAGGAACTCCGAAGTGAAGTAGCTGTTGACAGTTTAGCAATCTCTGCTGGAACTTCTTGCCCTGACTAAACAAAATCTATCCTGGCTTGTCCTTTGTTTAGGCTTAGTGAAGACTGGGCAGGGCCATTTGCTACATGTTATGATGCTGTAAGGTACAATCACTTTTCTCTTTGTTTTGCTTACAAAATTCAGCCACAGGGGCTGCAAACTGAAGCAAAAAATCAACATCACAGTAGGGGGGGCTGTTCTTAACCCTTTTCTTTCTTGCTGTTTTCCTGCTGCAAATAGGAAAGCTGCTTTTTGTCCCATGTGGGAAAAGATACATTCCTTTATCTCCTGTGGAACAAAAAGTAGTTTAGGGGGTAATTTTTAGGAGAAAAATGTCACAAGGGAAAGAATGCCTCTTCCCCACACCGTCACACACCCCAGTTTTCTTTTGTAGTTGTAAAACAAAAATACGTAAGATGGGAGAAAATAAACAAGATTGCGCATGGTTGCATAGTTTTAGCCCTTTGAACTACAGCTCTCACCCACTGGTTCAGTAGGAAAAAATGAACTTGTCAGTGATCTCTGGCCTGTACCTTTTTCTCAGAAAAGAAGACCTTAAAGTAATAAACATCTACTTGGCTCTTCTCCTCAGTTCTCCTCTCAGTTCTCTGAGAGTTCTTTCCACACCCTGAATCTGTGTTTTGTATCTGCTCCTCCTTTATATGCTCTAATGTCTTGAAAAAGTGAAAGTTCAGTGAGTTCCATAATCCAGAAAGAAACACATAACCCACTTTTTAAATAAAAGTGTCCCATTCTGGTGAGATGGTGAAAGACCACTTCAGTAACATTACACTCCGTTGATTTTTTGAAAAAAGTGTCTTCATCCTGAATGATATTTCTGAATTCAGGGACTTCAGTAGAGGTTATAAAGCCACAACTGGATGAATTGAAATGCCACAATGTTAGATTAGATCATGCTCACAAACACAATTAACTTTTTTTGTTAGGCAGTATGATATCTCATGAGACTTCCCTTAGGTTGAGGTGTGTTTTCTTGAGCTTGCTAAATTCATACCAACCCTTTAATTCCCATGCATTCTCTTATGTCAGATGAAGAAAAGCATTCATTCTAGTATGTTAGTATGTCTTACGGAACTGCCAGCAAGAAGTGGAGATTTCAAAGGAACCTTAGGGCCCAATCCTATCCAATTTTCCAGTGCTAGTGCAGCCATGCCAATGAAGCGTGTGCTGGAACCTGTGGCAGGAGGACAGTAACAGAGGCCTCCTGAAGGTATGGAAACATTTGTTCCCTTACCTCATGGCTGCATTGTGGCTGCACTGGTGCTGGAGAGTTAGATAGGATGGGGCCCTTAGTCATTCCTTTCCCCTTAAGTGAGTGTCATGTGCCAAGATGATGCACAAAAGGCCTTTTGAACTCCACTGCCATCATCTGTATTTGGTGTAAGGGTGTACTGGCCGCTTTATACTATTTAAAGAGAAGCCTTTAAACACTCCTGATGTGATTGGGATTTAAGTTAGAAAAACTAGAACATAGAAAAAGCAACTCATTCAGTGCAATATACTTGAAGGGCCAACTCCTCCCTCATGAACCTGCTTGTATGCTGCACTTGTTATTGGAGGTCCTGCTCCACATCTCTCCATCTGCTTAGGCAAGGCTAAAAATGTTTATAAATGATGTTGTTTACCTTACTCAGAAGTAAGCCCATTGTGTTCAGTAAGACTTACAACAGAAACAAGCACTTCTAAGCACGACTGGTGCGTATGCAGGACAAGGCCTCTTCAGGTTTGTAGAATGCCTTGCCCTATAAGGCCCACTGGACCCCTTCACTAATTAAGACCTAATGCTTTTGTTTAGCTTTTTATTTGTCTGCTGTTGTTCCCCCCCGCCCCCGCTGGATACTTAATGCTGTTCTTTCTGCTTTTAGATTTGCTTTAAACTGTTTACTATTATTCTAAAAAAGTTTTGATTTTATATTGTAAGCCACCTTGAAGGCCCCCTGAGGTGACTCAAAAGGTCGTGAATCATGTAAATAAACAATTCAATAAAGTAGTTAGGTCCTAAGACCACTGTGATCCTATCTCTTTGTTGATGAAGTGGTTCACAGCAAGGCAGTGAAGAAAGATAGACACATCCAAAAATGTTTCAGGTTAATGATCCCATTAGCAAGCCTGACAGTGACCTCTGTTATTTGCATAAGCATGGCTATGCAACTTTACTCAAACACAGGGCTTTAGCCCTGTATTTGTTTAATCAGGACTGTGTAAGCATACCCTCCTTAATAAGGAAGACCCTTTTGTAGCAAATACAGCTTGCAGATCTTCCTTCTATCTCAATGTGATTCAGAGGTCTCTTGGCCACCGTGGTCTCTTGGCCACCTTGGTATCACCATAAGAACATAAGAAGACCCTTTCTTCATCAGGCTAAGGGTCCATCTCATCCAGTTTCCTGTATCTTACAGTGGCCCACTAGATGCACAGGGGCCCACTGGATGGGAGCACACAAAACAGGATGCATGTATCTGTTGTCATTCCCTTGCACCTGGCATTCAGAGATAGGCAGCCTCTAAAATCCAGAGGTTTCATACAGCCAGCAGTGAATTGTCCATGAAGGAAAACAGTCAGAGACCACCTGTCTTAGACCTTCACTTTGTCCTCTTTGAACTGCAGGGGTTCTCTACCTGGCTTCCATCCTGTCTTCTCTCTCTTTCTCCACCTGATCCTCCAAGCATGCAGACCTCTTTCTATGAGCTCTGATCTGCTGTACAGAGTCCACCATACTGTGTAGTGTCACACTCCCATGGAAAAGGGAAAAGCTCTAGAATTCCCTGTTCCAACATTTGGGACCTGCACAGCCAACAAAGTTGTATGTGCTTGTGAACTGTGACAACAGTTATTTTTCTCTGCTTCTGTTTTATTCTCAGAAGCAACCTGGCAGGGGGTTGTGGGTTACTTATGGAAAAACAGTCTTCTACTTCATAACTCTGTTTCATATAGACTCCTAAACCCCCTTTTTCTATCAGAGGTTCCATTAGTTCATGAGGAGGGATGACTTTTGCCAGTCCTGCTTCCCTCTGTTGTCCCCCCTCATTACTCTGAAAAATTTGTCCTTTAGATCTTGGAAGCTAAGCAGGATCAGGCCTGGTTAGTACTTGGATGGGAGACCGCCTGGGAATACTGGGTGTTGTAGGCTTATACCATAGTCTTTCGAGACTGAAGGTTGCCAACCAGATTTGGGAAACTCTGAAGAGCAAATTTTCAGATCATTCAGGGAGATGCAGAGGGAAGCAGTGATTGGCAAAAATTGGAGGGGAGAAAAATGCAAATCCCCAATCCTGTAGCATGAATGGAACTTCTTCCATCACAAAAATACTAGTTTGGGTTTGCCACTGTATTGAACACCAGAGAGCATGTTTAGTTCAAAACAAAGTGGTTACTGTTGAAAACCCAACATCATCTGTCACCTGAACACAGCCTTGCTAGTGACTGTATTTGTTTATCACCTGTTTTTAGCATAATACGCTGAGATAAATTATGAGGTGTTGAAATCTTCACAGCTAATATTAGAGAGGTGGAAAAGGATGGGAAGGGTGCATTGGGGAAAGTAGTTCAAGGCTTTTTGAGGAATGTCAGGGTGAGTATGTTCAAATGTGTTGATAGAGATGCCGCCAAATGATAAAGTAAGCAAAGTGGTTAAATGACTGAGATTCAGACTTGAACCATCTTGGTACAGGTAACCCCATTCATCTCACACCTCCTTGAATCCTAATTGGGCAAAGCAGAAGTGAGATTCGTTCTTCACAAAACACACTTTGAGCTTAATTTCCTTTCCTCTCCCTTTGACACACACATATGAACACAAACATACAAATGTTGTATAACAGCCGCTTGTGGAAATGAACTTTTTTCAGCAGTTGCTTTCTGTGGTTCTGAAAGGCACATACCTTTTTCGCTCTTAATAAAAGGCCTTCTGTTTGGGGAAAGTCCAAAAACATCAGAAGTCAAGGGATGGAAGTGTTGACACTGGCAATTGCCCCACCATGGCATCTCATGGAATATAAGGTTCATAGAAAATTTTTTTTTTTAAGGGGAGGAGAATTGGGGTGGAGAAAACATAATATTCTAAGACAAATATGTTTGTGAATACTTGAGTCGTACTGTTGATTGAGTGACCTTTCTAAAATCTGTGAAATACTTGTCTCCCATGTGAGAAGCCTTATATTTAAGCAGCTGCGTTAAGCAGAAGGCGTTTCACCCAAGGCAAAGGGCCAAACTATACATTACTGTATGCATGTAATTGGGCAGGCATGCTTTTTTTTCTGTAAATAGCAGCCATATCGGGGGGGGGGGAGGGGCACAGAAGAGAGGGGCTGAACACTCTTCCTTCACCATAGTCATAATCTGGACTAGCCCCTGCTCCCATGGCCATTATTAGCCTCAAGGGAAAAAAACTCAAATTGAAAGCACTCGGTTTAAAAACCTTCCCACCTACCATGATCCCAACCTGTGGAGACCTGATCTGGCTGCTGTTTACTAAATAAAAACCAAGCCTGCTAAGTCCAGTCATGTGCCTAAAAAAATTCTGGTTGAACACTAAGTCCATTGGTGGCCAGGCTGCGATACAGGTGCCACAAGTGGGAGAAATAGTTGTTATTCAGGGCATGTCTGGTAGTTGGAAACAAGGTCAGGCCATGGAACAGGGATAGTCCTGCATTCCTGCCTGAAATCTGATTCAGTCTTTCAGGTTGTTATCTATCCCAGTCCCGCAGTTATGTGTGCTGTGTGACCTCTCTGGTGCTTCTGCAGTCAGTCTTGGATAATAATTGGGGGACGGTTGAAAACAGTTTTGCATCTGAAACACAGACACAAAGTGTACATGCACACACACGCACAAAGCTCGGCAGTGCCACAACTGTAGTTCCACCTCACCACCTACTGTGGCAATACTATTACTCTATGCATTTCTACTCAGAAGACCCATTGTGTTCTATGGGGTTTACTTCTAGTAACACAATGCTTAGTGCACAGTGCTTAGATCAGTGGTTCCCAAACTGTGGGTCACAACCTGATTTTTGGTGGTTTGCCAAAGGGTGATGGAAAGATCAGATAACTAATTGCCTCAAACCCTGAGGCTATTGAAAAATCAGATGCTATAGCTACTAATTACTCTGCAAAACAACTCAGCTCCTGCAGTTTGCAAGATAGCTGCTTACTGTCCTGCAAGGAACTGAGCTCCTGCAGTTTGTGAGCATGTGCAAATACAGAGATATAAAGTTTGAGGATCTCTTTTCCTGGTTATTATTACTTATAAATAAATTAATAAAATATTACTTCTTTCTAGATCTTTAATTTAGCCTAGGTGAGTCCCAGTAGAGTGTATTAAAAATTGAGTTCTGGTGCTAAAAATGGCTTAGGTGATTCCAGCCCTAATGATGGTAACTGAGTTGCTATCTGCAGCACAATGTGCCTGCCACTTGTGCATTGACATCTGTTGGCTTTCTAGAAATGATACATGGCTATTGTTACTCTTTCATAAACAAAGCAAATAAGCTGCCGTCACCCACCTTATAATCGATTTCAAGTATGTACCTTTAGTGTGGGATAAGACACCCATCCTAAGATTAAATCAGGAGAGAAGTTGACTGAAATGATTTGTGATAAAGTTGCCTACAAAATGATATTTCAGACATGCTACCAAGAACAACCAACAGCCCAATCCTGAGCTGCCCTGGGTGCCCAGGTTTGGCGGCACTGAGAACAGCTGCCGCTGGATCCTGTGCACCCCGGGCTACAGTGGGAGGCTCCTCAGGAGAAGGGGACTTTCATCCTCTTCCCCCAGGTAAGGTAAGCAGCCCCGCAATGGGGCTACTCACTTTACCGCCGACCAAAAGGTTGGCAGTAAGGTAAAGGCGCTCGTGTAGGGCGCGGAGCCCTCCACAATCACCTTAGATCATGCGGAGCAGAGCTTCATGGACCCACCTCCCTCCCACCCCAGGCATGCCTCCAGCCTGCCCCTCCCCGCATCATGCCTCCATGTCACACCTCCCCCGCCCTCTCTCCGCCCCCCACCAGCCTCCCCCCTCTCTGGAACGCCTCCTCCCCGCCCCCATCCCCACTCCACTTACCGTGCTGTGGCTCAGTGGTCCGGGAGACCACCAAGCCGCAGAGGCTGGGAGACCGCGCTGCGCTAGTCCTTCACCGGCTGGCGCTAGGCTAGCACGGGTGGAAGCCCGGCAGTGAGGATCACAAACATGCCTTACAGCACGTTTGTGACAGTGCTTGGTGGCATGGAGGCGTGCCACCAAGCACAGGATTGGGTTCTAAATCTTCTGATCCTTAGGCCACTCCGCTCTACAGTCCATAAACAGATAACTAGCAGCATTAAACTGTTTTAGTTTTCAATGAGTTTCTCTAAGAGCCTTTGTGCAGTGTAGTTCTAGAAAATAATTATTCATAACCATTTGGAATTGTTATTGTTGCACTCTGACCTTCCTTTCCATTCCATTCCACTGCTAATTTTAGTTTAATATCCTGAGTACAAAACACTTGACAAAGATTCCATCCTTTCCTTGTGGGTTGTGTGTGTGTTTTTTTTCTTTTCTTTTCTCTCTTCTTTTAATAATCTTTGTGGAGTTTTATGCCTTTTGCAGACCAAGCAGCAGATAAAGTTAACTAGCTTGAGGGATAGATGCTCTGCAAAGAGAGCGTTCTAATGGACTCCAGTGGATTTTATGAGCTATTTCAGAATGTAATAATCTTGTCACATTGAGCCAGAAAATGAGGGAAGCCATGTACTTGAATTAAATAACTAATTATTTGTTCTATATTAGTCATTAAAAGTTGATGTTCAATTAAAATTCATTCGTATTATGTTGTAATAACCAAATTGTTCATTCAACAGTAACTGTAATATAATAAGAAATGTGGATGACATAGGAGAATATTAGAATGCACTCGTATTTATTTATCTGTGTGATTTATATTCCACCTTTCCCACCAAATAAATGGAGAGCTCAAGGTGGGGTACAGTATAGAGGGGAAAAAAACCAGTAAAATGCAAAAATAGGAATGAAATATAAAGTGTAATAATAGTAAAATGATCATAAAGTATAGTGCAATAAAAACCATTAAAACAAAATATGGTGTACAACCGCAAAACCCACAAGCAGCTAACTAAGATGGGATGGCCAAGCACAAAAGGGAAATCTTCAGACCTTGCCAGAAGTCTAACGAGGAATACAACCCAGTAGGCTTTTCTGTGGGGTTCTGCATGTTTCTATGTTATCTGCATGTTTCTTTGTTTTCACTATCATGTTCAGAGTGGACATACAGCTAGTTACATTAGGCAAGGAAATTGTAATAATTGTTATCTGTGGTTTTATAAACTTGACAAAAGACAATGACAAAATACTCCATGTAGGTCTGTTTGTGAGTACTGCTCAGAAGCACTAATTAGTGGAGAAACATAGTAACTTACCTCTTGAGAAGGATGGGTTGTTGGCCATCGTATGACACTACCGCAGAGGTTCCCAAACTGGGGCATCATGATGCCCCAGCCAAGGAAACCCTGTCTCTGCCCCCTTCAGGGGCGGGGCAGTGGTATAGGCAGCAACACAATTGATATGATCACGCCACTGCCAAGGGCAGAAGGGGTTATTTTACTTACCTGAGGCAGTGCTGGCCTTCTGGAGAGCCGGGGGGGAGGGGTCTGCAGGACTCCCCAATCCTCCAAACTGCACAAAATAGTAAAAAAAATGGCCACCTTTAGTTTTCGTCATGAAACTGGAAGTGGCCTTTTCTAGTATTTTCTGCAGTTTGGAGACTTGGGGAGACCTGCCGGGGGTCCGGTGCAGGAGTACAGACACCCCAGGAGATTGGCACTACCTCCAATAAGTTTTTGAAAAACTCTTTGCCCCCACCCGGTAGCAATGCAATTGTAGCTGTTGCATCACTGCCTTTGCCCCGCCCTTGCAGGAACTTACACTAGTTCCCAAACTCCCGGAGAGTTTGCACTAGCACACTGAAGTAAGTAAGTAATCCAAAAGTTCCCCTTGAACATTTTAAACTCTGAGGTGCTTTTGGTGAGGCAAAGGTTTCTTATACGCTCACCCTGTCACACCTTGTGGGAGGGCTGTCGCACCTGGTTGCTGTGGGTTGAGGGTGAAAGTGATCTGTAGCCAGCAGGAACAAGTATCTTACAGCGCAATCCTAACTGCATGTTAGGGTGGTGCAAGTTCCTTGCGCCAGCCTAGGAGGGTCGCAAATGTGCAAGTAAAGCACATTTGCGCCTCCTCAGGATGAAGGTGCGTTGGGGCATGGAGGCTGCATCCAGCCTCCATGGCAGCTTCCCCCAGGTAAGTTGCGTCAACCAAACTCAGCCGATGCAGCAGTCTGAGGGGGTGGGGAGGATGGGCAGAGGAAAGTCCTGGGGCAGGCAGGGGACCAGGTGGCAGACCTAGGATCCAGAAGATCTGTCGGATCCCAGTGCTGTTCCCAAGCAGTGTGGAGTAGATTCAAGCCTCCTCAGGAGGTGGTGCAAGTCCGAGGAGACCCATGGGCTGCAGTGGCTTACCAGGAGGTAAGGGGAAGAGCTGAGCCACTTTGGGCACCTATCCTGCGCAGGATACAGTGCAAGCCTCTTGGCTTGCCTGCTCCACAGCAAAATAGGATTGCACCCTTAGTTGCTTAATCCAGCAGACAACCTGGATGGCCTAACCCCAGAGCTTTAATAGAGATCAGGAAGTGTCGTGTCCTTGGCTGGAGTGATTGATCTCCCTGCAGTTCACGTGTTTGACCAGAGGTAGTGGTAGCTCACAAGCTGAATCCTGTCCTGACATCCCTCAGTGACTAGTCTTCAGTGCATGACTGAATCCTGATGTGAGCTCATTTTCCTGAAAACCAGAATGTGGACCAGAACTCCTTAGGTGAGGTCATGATGGCCTTTTTCACGTTCATGATGGCGAGAGACACAAGTTGGATTAGCACAGATAGGACTATCTAGACTGATAATCCAATGCTGGTGTGGAACTCTTCTGAACTACATTTAAGAAACTGCTTTGTACTGCAGCACAAACTCGTTGGCCCCTCTAGGCCAATGTACAATCATAGGTTATTGTTTACAGTAGAAATGTGTAGTTGACCAGGGTCTTCCTAAGCCTTTCTACTTAGGTTCTTTTAGCTAGAGATATCAGAGCAACAACCAATTTATACAAGCTTATGCGATGCCACTAAGGCCTATGGTTCATCAACTGAAATGAACTCAAACTGAAATGAACTGCAGCTTGATCCAATGATTACATCAGGCACTTAAGATTTTAAAGCACTTATCCTTGAACCTGTCTGCTAGGGCAAAGTCCATATGTTTTATGGTGCTTCTTGCACTGATTGCTGATACTAATGAAATATGGAACAGATGCCAGCTTAACCATAAAGCCAATCAAATGTGATTGTCAATCAGTTTAATCCATGCAAGAACGTAAGAAGAGCCCTGCTGGATCAGGCCAAAGGCCCATCTAGTCCAGCTTCCTGTATCTCACAGTGGCCCACCAAATGCCCCAGGGAGCACACAAGACAACAGACACAATCTGCATTCCAGTGCCCTCCCCTGCATCTGGCAATCAGAGGCAGCTTGCCTCTAAAACCAAGAGCTTGCACATACCTACTATGACTTGCAACCTGTAATGAACTTTTCCTCCAGAAATTTGTCCAATCCCCTCTTAAAGGCATCCAGGCAAGATGCCATCACTACTTCCTGTGGCAAGGCATTCCACAAACTAATTACCCGCTGGGTAAAGAAATATTTTCTTCTGTCTGTCCTCTCCCAACACTCAACTTTTGTGGGTGTCCCCTGGTTCTGGTGTTATGTGAGAGGGAAAAGAGCGTCTCTCTAGCTACTCTGTACATCCCCTGCATGTTTTTGTATGTCTCAATCATGTCCCTCTTCAGGCGCCTCTTTTCTAGACTAGAGAGGCCCAAACGCTGTAGCCTTTCCTCATAGGGAAGGTGCCCCAGCCCCGTAATCATTTTGGTTGCTCTCTTTTGCACCTTTTCCATCTCCACTATATCCTTTTTGAGATGTGGCAACCAGAACTGGATGCAATACTCCAGGTGTGGCCTCACCATTGATTTGTACAACGGCATTACAATATTAGCTGTCTTATTCTCAATTCCTTTTCTAATGATCCCAAGCATGGAATTAGCCCTCTTCACTGCCGCTGCACATTGGGTCGACACTTTCATCAAGCTGTCCACAAGGACCCCAAGATCTCTCTCATGATCTGTCACAGACAGCTCAGAACCCATTAGCCTATATGTGAAGTTTTGATTCTTTGCCCCAATTTGCATGACTTTACACTTACTTACATTGAAACGCATCTGCCATTTTGCTGCCCAGTCTCCCAGTTTGGAGAGATCCTTTTGGAGCTCTTCACAATCTCTTCTGGTCTTCACCACTCAGAAAAGATTGGTGTCATCTGCAAACTTGGCCACCTTGCTGCTTAGCCCTGTCTCCATACCATTTATGAACAGGTTGAAAAGTACAGGTCCCAGGACAGATCCTTGGGGCACTCCACTTTCCACCTCTCTCCATTGTGAAAATTGCTCATTGACACCCACTCTCTGCTTCCTGGATCTCAACCAGTTCCTAATCCAGGAGAGGGCCTGCCCTCTAATTCCCTGACTGGGGAGTTTTCTCAGCAGCCTTTGGTGATGGACCATGTTAAACGCCTTCTGAAATCCAGCTATATAATAGCCATAGGTTCTCCCGCATCCACATGCCTGTTGACCTTTTCAAAGAATTTCTTTTGGTACCAGTGTATTTCTTTTGGTACCATTGGAACCACTGTGAAGTAAGTAATCTGAAGACTACAGTCATGCATCCTGATCCTTGCAGTTTTCCTTGCACAGGGTGGTGACAGGTGTAGGGAGAAGAGTGGATTGGGCCTGGGAAGGGGACAGGTTTGGTGGCAGTGGCACCTGCCGAATCCTAACCCCCTTCCTGGGCCCAATCTATCTTCACAGGTCAATGCAGGTCAGCCTTATAGAGCTGGCCCAGGGCTGAATTGACCCACGTTGGCTGCTGGGGCTTACTCCAAGGCAAGGGAACAAATGTTCCCTTACTCCAAGGAGGCCTCAACATGCTGGAACTCCCCACATGTACCACAGAAGCCAAGTTGGTGTAGCTGCATTGCTGTGCAGGGAGTTACATAGGCTGGGCTACCTAGAGGCATTTTGGGATGGGGAAAGGGGGATAGGATCTTGGCATGCACTGCTGCCACTGGCCTGCTCCCCCCCCCGAACTGTCCCCACTGCCAACCTACCTGCTCCAGTGGGGCATCTGAGAGCTACTGTTATGTGTGTGGAGCCTCCAGCCATTTGTACTGGCAGCCCTGAAATGCATGATGGCAGTGCAGCTTTTGTACCAGCATTCTGAGATTTATGGTGGCAAATTGTGAGATCCACCACTGTAGGACCCCCATAGGATTGGGTCGCAGGACAAGAATCATTTCAATAACAGAACTTACAAGCTCCTAAGTCCCTTGGGCTGCATTCTTCAACTCACTGTGAAGTGCTATGAAAATCAAACAGTCTGTCACTATTCCTAGTTGGACCTTAGTTGTTTGTTCCATTGGAGGTGTTACCTAATCATATTTTCCTGTTCTTCAAAACCGTATGTATTTATTTTGAATTTCTTTTCTTATTTTGTTTGTTGATAGCAAGACGTATCGCTATGTACCAGGAAGCTGATTCTGAAGATGAAGAAATTGCACCTAAATCAGGGACTTTATCCCAGCGGAACAGTATTAGCAGTCATCAGAGCATTAAGGTCATGCACAGGAACCAGAGCACAAAATCTCATCGGCGTACAGGGAGCAGAGTGGAAGCCAAAAGAGCAAGCATTCTCTCCAAGCACACTGCTTTCAGTAGTCCAATGGTAAGTGGCAGGAACACTCCATTTTAACGCTGTTACCTTTTTAACTGAACCACTGTTTTAATCTGACCTGGGCTAGTTGTATTCATAATTTTAGAGTAGGCCTGCACAACTCATGACCTAACTGAGCCAAATGCTGTCCACGAGTCATATTCAGTAGCCAAGATTCAATAAACAATGGTTTTTGCTGCGTTCTTGATTCAGGGGAGACTCTTGACTCCCCTGCAAAAACGGAAACATTGAACACCTGGCTAGCCATACTACCTGGCTGATGGGTTGTGTTCAGGTTGGTGGGGCATGAACCATGCAGATCTGTGTCCAGACGAGCCTTCCTCTATTAGGATGTTTAATGACTTCTAAGGCCTTGTTTCTTGTTGTCTTCGAGCATCATGCATTGCACACAGCAAATTTTGTTTGTGTTAATTCTTAGTCTTCGAATAACAACTGATTTTTGAATTTTGAGAACAATTTTGTAATGACATAACATTTGTGCATAGCCACTAAATGCACAATATTTATGCACAGCCATCCTTCTTAAAAGCTTAATTGATTTTTCTGAAGGTGCAAAATTAAAATGAGAGACTACCTTGAAATTCCTCTGTAGGATTTCAAAACATACATGGGGGGGGGGAGAGAAAACTTAAATAGTGGTGCTAATCATTGAGAGTGGACATGTATGCAATCCTTTCATGAAAATAGAGGAGGAAGAAAGTTGGGAGGCTCTGGTCAGGGCCTCTGGCTTTAAAGAAAATATTGGCAACAGTTAAAGTGGTCAGTAGCAATTAGCATGGACAGTGATACCTGACAGTGACCAAAAAAGCCCTTAGCTTATTCAAAGAAAATGATTTTTTTATAGCCAAAGAAAATCTGATTCCTGGCTTGGTTTCTCTAAATCAGGAAAAATATGTGTAAACCCTTTAGTTTTGTTTGTTTCTGTAGTTCCAGTTGTCAAACATATATGTCATATTCCTTATACGTCTCCTTCCTCACTTGATGCAGGAGCACTCCTGTGATTTAAAATTATAATACCAAAAGTGACTGGTCTTTTATAACTGGAGTTGGACAGCTCCCAATTCAAACAAATGGAAGCCTCTTGCATTTAGAATGTTTAGAATGTGATGGTGGGCTTTTTTTTTTTAATTAACTATCATGGTGCCTTATTAAAAATGTTTCTTTCACCCTGAAAAGATGACAGTTTCAGTTTTAACAGCAGGGAACAGAAAAGAAAGTCTCTGTACCTTTTTAGTGTACTGAAATCAGGTTTCAAGTCTTTAAAATATTCTGTGTTTGAGAGACTCTCTAGACAAACAGCCCATTGTGCGTTAAAACTTCAGATTGCCAGGGGGAGGTTGCATGACCACGTGACATGCACACAGTCGGAAAACTTGCAAAAAGACAACTAGATGTCAGGGGAGAGGATTCTAGAACTTTTGCAAGGTATTTTTATCTAATCAAATGAATCACAAAAACCAAACTGTCTTACTATCTCATTTTCTAATCACTTTCCCAAACCCTTTACTGACAGCGTGTATGTTAAGAAAAATAATAAAAGAAAGGAGACAAGGTGAAGTGAGTGAGATGTGGGGAATGTTTTCTCATAGGCTCCATTTCTTTTCTCCAGTATGATTTTATTATATGATCAGCTTCTTGTCTAGGGCTGCAATCCTATCCACACTTATTTGGGAGTAAGCCCCATTGACTATAATGGGACTTACTTCTGAGTAACATGCCTGGGATTGGGGTCTAGGGCATCTTTAGTGCCACTGATCTGTTACAAGTTTCCAAATTCATGTTACAGTTTGTATTGGAAAATTGAAACTGTATTGGTGCCGAACATACAAAACCAATGAACGCGACTGAATAGCGTGATTGGCAGATACTTGGTTAAAATGACTCTTAGGTTCCAAATCAACAATCTTCAAATATGTAGGAAATGCTATGACCTTGCTGAGTAGCATTTGACAACCAGGGGAAGATCATCCTTTCTCTTTTGCCTTCTAAAAAAATGTATTTTTAAAAAAATATTTACAAAAAAATGTGTAAATACAAGACCTGGACTGTGAGCTCCTTTGGGATGAGAAGAAGTGAGTTGGTTTCAAGGCACAGATGGGAGCATCAAAGCTATGCTTCATAGAGCACATGATACTTGATACAGAACAAGCTCAGTCTAGAGACTCTGAAAGGTACTGTAGAAACGCACCAACCTGCAAATGATGCACTTTGTCTTTTTCAATTGTAGGAAAAAGATATCACACCTGATCCGAATTTGCTAGAAAAAGTAAATGAGTGTGCTAACTACCTAGAGAGCATGAGGAGCCATGACCAGCCATTATCTCAGCTCTCCCCTGAACTTTCAGATATCTTTGACTTTTTCATAGCATTGACTATTTGTAATACGGTGGTAGTTACGTCTCCAAATCAGCCTCGGCAGAAGGTAAGTTAAGTGAGACAATGAGGGAGGGGCTTTAGGCTTGCTTTTGGATTTATTTTTCAAAGATGTGACTGGGATTTATGCAGTCTGATCCTGTGCTTGTTTATTCAGAAGTGTACCCACAAAGTTCACTGAGGCTTACTCCCAAGTAAGTTTGCATGAGATTGTAGGCCCAATCCTATCCAACTTTCCAGCGCTGATGCAGCTGCAATGCAGCCCAGAGGTAAGGGAACAAAGAGTCCCTTACCTTGAGGATGCTGCAGTGATTGGCCCCCCACTGCAGGAAGCAGCACGCACCCCGTTGGCATGGCTGCATCAGTGCTGGAAATTTGGATAGGATTGGATTTTGTGTTGGTCACATTACATTTCACTGCAAATAGACTTATTCAAGGCTCTGAAATACTACTTGGTCGCTGCAGTTTCATTATCCCTTAGGCACTGTAAGACTGATTTTACATAGGGAGAAATGCAATATATTTATAATTCCGTAGCCTGCCTCGTTGTGTATGCCTGCCTGCATTTGTATGGCATAGTGGTTAGATTATTCCAGGTTTTCCCTGTTATCCATGCACCTGTTACACCCACGCACACAGATACCAACAAACCCTGATGGCAGCCCTGACTGTACTAAAGACCAATTCAAATATTTTTGGTTCAAGTTTTACAACACCCACCCACCCTTAAAACAGGCCACAATAGAGAGAATGTAGTGATTAAATTTGCAATTGTTGTTTGTTTTTTTTAATGGCTGTGGTTGCCTTGTGTTTCGGTTTTGTTTGTTTTTTAGATAGGATCGAAATTTTTGGAAATAAGTCATTCTGGATTATACTGTGTAATGCAAACAACATGATCCAGGGACCAAGAGGCACCATAAGGCTGCATGCCCACTGCTCTATGTACAGAACTTATTTCCACCACTCTTCCACCCACACTCAAGTGATCTTTCACCCACACTCAAGGGGAGAGTGTTCCATGGCCATAAAAAGACCTCCCAAGGTGAGGGCACCCAAAGGAAAACCTCCAGCAACCATAGTCACCAGACAGACCCATGTCAAAAAACAAATAACTTTTTGGGTTTCTCTGTGCATTTATACTAATGGGATTTGTGCCTGTGCAAAACAACTTCCAGAAAATTACAGCACTCTAGTCAAGGATGTGGCATTTGTAATGACTCTCCATGAGTTGGGGGAGCATACTGATGTGCATACCTGAGGAGATAGTAAGAAACTTTCCATTTTAACTGACCCACATATGTTGTTTATCTCCTCTCCTGGTTATTGTTTTTATTTCTCAAGGTCAGAATCAGATATGAACTCAAGTCTCCAGTGAAAACCATAGAGGACTTTATTCGAAGACTCACCCCAAGCCGCCTGACTGCAGGCTCTAACAGCAGCAGTTCATCGAGTCTGGCTACCAGCAAATCAACACACAGAGTAGGCTCTAGTGTTATTTCATCAGCATCCACAGAGAGCACTTTACTAAAACTGGAAGAAAAGCTAGCTAATTCTTCTCAGATGAATAACAATGGCTATAGTTCCCCGCTGGCCAAATGGACATTTGGGAATGAACCCCGAGAGGGCGAACTACGTTATGAAGCAGAGAGTCCAGATGAAGCAGCTCTTGTCTATGCAGCTAGAGCATATGACTGTGCTTTGGTTGGTAGACTGCCTGACCAGGTATCAGTTGAACTACCTCACCTGGGAAGATTAACCTTTGAACTCTTACACATCCTGGGCTTTGACTCTATCCGGAAGAGGATGTCTGTAGTGGTCAGGCATCCTCTGACCGATGAAATAAATGTTTACACTAAAGGAGCGGATTCCGTTATTATGGATCTTCTTCTGCCGTGTTCTTCAGGTATAACTCTCTCTCTCCCTCTTGATTTGTTTCCTGTAATAAAATGTATAGCAACCTAAGGTTGACATTCTGTGCAACACTTTGGATAGATCTGTGTACTGTTTTAAATTTTAAGGAACCATGCTCATAGCACCTTCTGTCTTTATGAGCTCTTGAGAATCAGCATCTTAACAGTAAATCGCTGGCCCTTTGAACAAGTCTAAACCAAAGAGGTAAGCTCTGTCAGCTTTTCCCAAGTATTCCATTTATTTTTTCTTGGTATCTTCTTTCAGCATTACATTCTAGTTATCATTCCTGTTAATACTGGGGATACAAAGTATTTTCTTTTGTAACTCTGCTGCTTTCCACAAACTTGTTTTGACCTCGTTCTCTGGCCATTTGCATCAACCTAAGCGTACATTCGGACCACTCCTTCTCCTAATGCATTGGCTTTGATGCAGATCATGTCTCTCCCTTTGAAATCAATCACCAAGTTAGTTGCAACTCACTTACTGTATATACTTGTGTATAAGTCGAAAAAGTTGTGCCTTAAAATTGACCCTGAAAACATGGGTTGACTTATACAGTAATCAGTATGGTGAATGCAGTTTCTAAGAGCAACTGCTTAATGAGGTGGGACTGGGACTGGGCTGAGAATCAGAAGGGTAGGGAAGAAAAGGAGCAATTTTACTTGCTGTTTAGGAAACCATCATCAGTGAACCTGACGTTCAGTGCAGGACAATGGGGAGAATTGGTATAAAAGTGCAAGGAGAGGGTGTACTCAGTCTCACAGCCCACTCCTGACTTATGAAAGCCTAGTTATAGTTGTAGGTTTGAAGCTTGGTAAAGTTTGAGAAGGCTGTTCAATGTATTAAGTACAGAGCAGAGAAGTCAAATGAGAGAGAGAGAGAGAGAGAGAGAGAGTGAAGTCAGGGGAGGCTTTATAGAAGGATGTAATTAATGGTGTGCAGACATCTAACTGAACTAAAAGTCTGGATTTTTAATTGAAGAGCATCTCAAAGATACATGAACATGCTGTGAGCCAGGAGAGACTTTAAATTACTGCTTACTTTAATAAGTTGGATTTAAAGATCACCTTTTTGGCTTTCACATAATCTTTTGCTATGTAGACATCTTTTTTTCCTTTCAATTTGCAGAGGTGTTTTTTTTCCCAGCACTTGAGAAGAAAATGTCTGTGGATCAATAACAATGTGCTGTTCCATAGACATTTCTCTTATGTCACTAACAAAATATGGAAACAAAATGAATATTGCATTTCAGGTTTACTAGCCAGATTAGATTGTTTTCTTTGACACATTTGCACCTTGTGAATCCTTAACATTTGATTTTGTATCGCTGAATATTGGTTTCAGCATGAATATCTTATCATAATTACTTCACTATTACTTAAAATTGCTGGTGCAAAATCAGCGTAATATTTGTTTAGTGAAATATAAAAAGATGCAAGTTGAGGGTTTTTTGTCCTTCAGCAAACCAGAGCAGAACTACAGAATTAAGAACTGCTTATCATTCTAGCAACAGAAAACAAGCCTGAATTGTTCGGGTGATGCTACTTATATTGTCCAATACAAAAATGGCATCTCTGGATGTTTGTTTCTTTCTAGGGGATTGTTAAAGGAAAATTTGTGTGCCGGAAGGCCACAAAACAAAGACCTGCTATTATTAGGGTTTATATGAAAGATTTCTATGTGCATTCACTAAGCTGCATTAAATATGGTCTCTGGAATACACTTGAGCATAGCGGGAAAGAAGTGAGCATTCTTTCACTTTCAGCACCACGGGTTGTTTGACCTTAATTCTCCTTTAACAGGAGGCATAAGCACTGCTGTGGCAGCACAGTAGTTCTGGATGTGGTACTGGATCAGCATTAAGGATTCCACAGAACTCAGTGATAGCCAGACTTCCACTTCAGGTGTCAGATGGGTAGACCACAAGTGGCTTTCCTCCAGAATCATTACATTTTTGAACTTTTTGTTGAAAAGCGGTATATAAATACTGTTAATAATAATTTGCAGCAATTATAGCCTGCCTGGGTTTATAGTACCCTGGAACAACGACTCCAGCCCCAGCCTGAGGAGCTCTGTCTTTGCCCCTTTAAGGGGCTGGGGAGGATGCAGCAACACAATCCCCAGCGTCACGTCACTGCCAGAGGTGACAGGGGCTTCATTTTACTCACCAACAGAAGCCTCCTGGGGGTGCAGGGAGCCCCGCAGAAGCCTCTGCAAAGCTCCCCAAGCCTAGGAAAATCTCAAAATAGAGATTGCAACCACTTCCAGTTTCACAATGGAAAACTGGATGGGTCTCACTCTTTATTTTTAGATTTTCTGAGGCTTTGGGAGCCCTGTGGAGGCTTCCGCAAGGCTCCCTGTGCCCCAGGAGGCTGCTGCTGCTAGAGATGAGTAAGACGAAGCCCCTGTTGCCCTTGGCAGTGATGTAATCCTGGGGACTGCGGCACTGCATTTCTACCCTCCCCTGTAAAGACTTACTGCGTCTCCCAAGCTCCCACAGAGTTTGGGAACTGCTGATGTAGTCCCTGAGTCAGTTCAAAAGGATAGGATTCAGAAAAGTTCTCTGACCTGGGAGCATGAGGGAACTCCTCAAAATTGCGTGATGGTTACAGATTATGTCACAAAATTAGCGATACTGATTTAAGCTGACATCGCTTACTGATCTCTGCCACAGCAAACATTGCTAAATATGCACCAGCACTGCACACCACAAAGTAAGGATTTTAAAGACGCTTGAGACACGTCATCTGTGTTCCATTCTATGTGTCATTCATTCAGTTGCTGTATAGCTAGTTGCACGGGTGCAACCCACCTCACCTAATATTGAGTAGAATAATAGGACTGCATGTGATAAAGGTACATATATATGTATTTGTTTGTTTAAAATACTTATTCATAGCCTTTTGGTTCAGTTGAAGGGACCATCAAGGCAGATTTACAGCATAAAACTAAGCACAATCATAAAACAACTACAAACAATTTTAAAACATAAATATGGGTAGATGGGTAAAACATAGCATATTTAAGCACAATCATAAAACAACTACAAACAATTTTAAAACACAAATCTAGAGCGAAGCAAGACCATCTGCAATTAATACCAGTAGAGAAAACAAACAGCAATTACCCACTAACAAAAAGCCATATGAAAGAGAAACACCCTAACTAATTTCTTTATGATTGACCAAGCTAAGCAGGCCTTACAAGGAAGGTCATCCTATAATCTGGGTGTCACCACTGAAAAAGCCCTGCATCTGTACCTCAGTTGTGCCTCAGCAGGAGAATGGACACTGAGCAGGCAACTGCTGATAAATGCAGGGTGCAAGCAGCTTTATGGGGGAAAGGGCATTCTGAAGCTTCCTTTTCCTGAGTGAGCCCACTAGTTTGCCAAGGCCAGTCCTGCCTACCCTGACTGACAGCAGTTCTGCAGCCTCTCTCCAAAGTAGGGCAGATATGTCTCACTTGCCTAGCAGACAGTATGTACAGTTAGGTTGGCATCCTTCAGTCTCGGAAGACCATGGTGTCACGCTCTGAATGGTGGTTCTGGAACAGAGTGTCCTCTCCAGTGCGCGAAGCCTGGGTAAAGTAGATATGGAGGATAGGCTGTTACCCATGCAGCAAATCCCCCCTCTCCACGTCGCTGAAATGGTCCAATGGAAAGGCAGAGGCCAATACGGTTGGTTCCAGCAGCATCGCAGGAATTGCCAGAACGTGACTGTTCAGCCATGAACTGCCTCAGGGACTCCAGCTCTGGATTTTGCCTTGAGGTTGACTCCTGAAGCCTTTTCCATAACTGGATGTAGCCACAAGGCAGTGGAGGTTTGGGATCAGAGTTTTCCTTCTCTCAGATGAGCTGCCTTCGCAGGCTGATGAGTCCCATCTACCCGGTGGCTGTTTAGTCACCTTTTACGACAAGTACAGCCAAACGGAGGGCCTATTCTTATCCCCAGCGCCCAGGGGAAAGTTATAGCTATATCAGTTATAGCTATATCAGTTGGGATAAGCCTCTTCACCAGTGGTAGAGCTCTTGTTCTGTATGTAGAAGGTATCAGGCTCGCTGCCAGACACCTCCAGGTTGGACTGCAAAAGGACCATGCCTGAAACCCTAGAGAGCCATTGCCAGACGGAGCAGCAGTACTGAGCTACGTAGACCATAATATAAGACAGCTCTGTATGTTTTGTTCCATATGCAACACTTCAGCTACAAGCATGTGGGAAGGGGATGTAAAAAAAAAACCCCTCAAATTGCTAGGGAATAGTAAACATTAAAAAAAAAGTTATACAAGAGGTTTTGGTACTTTAGAAAGGAAAAGGAAAAAGTATATGTTATACATATAGCAATTAATTTTGAGCTTCCTTTGGGAATTAACTTTGAGGCTTCCTGTGGGACGATAGTGTTGCTAGAAAAGCAGTGTGTTCAAAGCTTTATTTCTAGCCAAATGGGGGGAGGAGTATTCATGTTTATGACCACTGAATTGCAGATGTTTGTTTATTTTAAGTGCTTTACTGTTCTTTAATTATTTCCAGATGACCCAAGGGACAAACATCAAAAGAAAATCCGAAGCAAAACTCAGAATATTCTTAATCTTTATGCTGCTGATGGACTGAGAACTTTGTGCATTGCAAAGAAAGTAAGCACAGGCAATCTCCTAGATTGGTTTTTAGGGGGCTCTTCTTCTCTTTTGTGAGTTTTTTTTTTTTAAATGTTGCGTGGCACAATGTGAGATGCTTAATCCCATTAAAGTCAATAAACTTTGTGTTGGATTGTGGCTCACATAGTCTATTAACATGAATGCTGCTTCAGTCTGTCTCTCTCCTCCCACAGGTGCTGAACAAGGAGGAATATGCTTGCTGGCTAAAAAGTCACATTGAAGCAGAATCTTCTATGGACAACCGGGAAGAGCTGCTGTTTCAGTCAGCAGTTCGTATAGAGACTGATCTGCATCTCCTAGGTAAGTTCAAAGCATGAAAGCATAAAACCAGACCCACAGGCACCACTGGGACATTACCAGACATTGTCAAGTTGTAACAATCCAAGTTGCAGTGGATGTGAGTACAGTCATCCCTTGGTATCTGCAAAGGATTGGGTTCTAGCCCCACTCCCCCAGATACCGAAATCCACAGATGCTCAAGCCGGGCCCTCTGGCGGGTTGCGTCTGGTTCTATATGTTCTGATCGTATCTGTTTTGGCTGAGACCAGAAGTCGCAGGTGCTAACCAGAAATCATGTCCAATTTCATCCAGGAGATATTATGAGGCATGAGGAGGCATCCGTGGTTGGTCAAATCCGCAGATATGGGACCCGTGGATAAGGAGGGCTGACTGTAATTTTATCTGCAAAGTGACTCTGTGAACATGTCACAGTGGATCTCCATGTGTTCCTTCTTGTCAGTTAGAGGGGTAGATGAAGTAGTCCTCACACAACATGGAACAATTCTGCTGGATAATTCTCTGCAGACGCGATGGTAGCAGAGAAGAAAATTTGCTTTGCTGCCAAGCAAAGCATCTCTGTTAGGGGTAGGCCCTAAAATGAGCTCTAGCCCATGTTCAGTCAGACTTGGCATAAATCTTCTGCCACCATGACTTAAGTTGTTTCCCCCCTCACTTCAATGTACACAGCTCCTTAGTAAACCATGGAGCCACTCTGAGCATGTGCAAGGTAGAGGACACTTAGGTAGAGGACATAGTTGTATGTACTGCGTAGTGAACCTGAGGTGAACCTCCCAGGTGTCTCCAGATGACCACTTTTGGAAACAAAATGTTGGACTTGATAGACTGTGGTGTAGCTATTCTTGCATTCCTTTGTTCTTAGAACCAAAATTCAGTAATGAGAGCACAGAAACCCTCTTAGGACTTGTTTACACATTCAGGATTATGCACAATTGTTTGAGAGGTATATTCCAAAATTGGTTATCAAGTCCAATGAAAATGCTGATACACATCTGAAGTTAAGCTCTTATGAAAATGTTTAAAGGACTAGATCTGTCCTCGTAAAATGAATAAAGTTACACTGCACAGGGAAGGTCTGTGATAGGTAATGCTTGTAAATATAGAATTCAGTGTAAGTGCTAAGCACAATAATGAGAGCTGTGGTGCCAGAGTCTCCCTGTGTTAAATAAAAACTCAAATATCTGTTCCTCATTGAGCCATTTCTTTGTGTTGGCCCAGAGAACTAGGACCAAGTTAACATTTTTGAAATAATTTTAAAGAGAAATCTGTTCTCCACTATTGATTTTGGGTGTACATATGAACCTTAATGAATTAAAGTTTACTTGAACACAGCTGGATAAATATAAACAGACTCCTGTCAAGACTAAGCCATCTGTTTTGCCAATTAAGCCCTGAGAGGCCTGCTAGATGAATGGACTTAGAATGCAGGGTGAAACAAAGCTGAAGCAAAAGAAGCATGTAGAAAAAAGAGGCTTCTTTCACCAGCTTACACGTGCAATGACAAAATAAAGTCAAGGCTGCCCTTGTAATAAATAGCTGGTTCTCATTATATCGCAAGCTGGAAAATGAGAGGAAGGTGACTGACAATGCAGGTCTGTGCAAAGTGGAAATGGCCAGTTGTGATTTAGCTAATTGCCTCCAAGTAGGCCTTGCAGACACTTGCCTCAGACTCAGGACTGACCAGTCACAAATTACAAGGCTGGTAATCATTGGCTGCATAGAGAGGGCAAATGTCAGAAATTGTCCTGAGGGATCTCATTCTTGTTTATTCCACTGTATTTCAGTAGGCTTGAATTCATTAACATTCAGCTGCATGCTCAAAGCTTACAGTGCTCTCACTTTTTTGATTCCCATCTTTCTTGGAACCCATGTCACGACTCACTTTCTTGAGACTCTGTGTTTATTCTATTTTGAATTGTTCTATTAGCTCTGTCTATCTTTTCTTTATCTGTTACTGCTCTCTATCATTTTCTTGCATCAGGGATAAACGTACATTAGACCAGACCTCCAGATCCAGTCTTCCAGGTCACAATGTAGAGTCATAAACCTACCTGATAACAAATGAATGCATGCACACAGAAGGCAACCAACTTCTAAACCAACACTACTGCTGTGACTTTTCGACCTTCTTGTGATGTATATCACCATTGATATATGTGTTCTGGGCAAGTCTTTTACACTAAGATCTTGGTCATAAAAAAATCCGAATCTGCCTGAATACAAATTGTTTGACTACCGTATGTCCTACACTTTATGCCTATAACTCTAAACCTGCAGTCAAAATGTTCTGTCTCATCTGTGTTGATGATCACAGTGACTGTAATGATCCGTTTATGGTTGTTAAGCCAGGTTGGGTGATCTTCTTTAGTTCAACACGTGACTAGCATTCAGTCAAAAACCAAGTATGAAGATAGTGTTTTAACACCCACTGGAGTATGATTAACTATTTAGAGCTCCGCTTTGTGTGGCAGGTGCTACTGGCATTGAGGACCGCTTACAAGATGGAGTCCCTGAAACAATTGCAAGCTTGCGAAAGGCTGGCCTGCAGATATGGCTTCTAACTGGAGATAAACAAGAAACCGCTGTTAATATTGCATATGCTTGCAAGCTCCTGGACCATGATGAGAATATCATCACCTTGAATGCTGATTCACCGGTATGACAATACTATCATGCAGTATCAGGCCTGTAAATTCAGGGCAGCTCCACTGCCCCGTGTGCATGAACATACATATGCTTTATCAGAGGCCTTTTCCAATGTAGGAGGGTGGTATCTATGAAACTGCTTTTTCAGCAGCAGCCCTTCGCTTTACAGATAGCTTTTCCCCAGAAGAGTCACCTGGCTACTACTCTTATGTCATTTCGGAACCAGGGATGCTCTCCTGTTTTGCTAACCACTGTTGCATTATTGATGATTATGTTGATGTGTATCTGTAAGAGAGTCTGCATATGCTTAACATTCCAGTCTTTTTTCCACAATTACTTCCCCAAGCTGTCATTGGGTACATGCTTGCATGAAGAAAAAGAATTGTGGAACAGGTCATACATGGGTGGAACAGGTCATACATGGGTCATACATGGCAATTTGTTTGATGGAGAAAGTGCTATGACATTCATGGTTATCATAAGAATATAAGAACAGCCCCACTGGATCAGGCCATAGGCCCATCTAGTCCAGCTTCCTGTATCTCACAGTGGCCCACCAAATGCCCCAGGGAGCACCCGAGAGATTGAAATATCTCTTCTGGCTATTCTGGTGTACAGGCTAGTTCACACTTCTCTCCCCACCCCCCATTACAGTCGGTATTGCACAGTCTGCTGGAAATTAATTATGTATACTGAACTCTTGAAAGCCTCTTGATTTTGGTATAAAGAGGTCCATAAAATTATGTAAACTATCTAGTTCCCTTTTCTAAATCTAGAGTGAGTTAAGATCTGTATCAGCTACCTTTGTTTGGGTTCCTCCATCATTTGAGATTAGGCTGGTAGAAAGGGCCTTTTAAGGGATGGTGCCACAGTTGTGGAGTGCTCCTCCCGCAGCTATGCACCAGGCAAACTGGTCAAATTAATTGTAACTGCCAGACTAATTTTCTTTTTACTTAATTTGCCCAGATCCTAAATTGATTTTGGTCTTAGTGTGGTTTCCAACTGGTTCTGCTAGTATTTGCTTTGCAAGTTGACTAGTTTTGTTGCTTTATTGTGGCTTTCATTTTGTTCATAAGCTGTTTTGGACATTCTGATTTGAGTGAAGCAAGATAGATGGTTCTTAATAAAGTAAATAATCTTGATTTTGAGGCCACTCTAAGGGACCAGTGGCTGCTGTTAGTGTTTCTTAACTTGTTCTTCTACTTATTGTTCTTTATTCTAGGAAGAGTGTGCCACTTTGCTGGAACAACACTTGCACTGCATAGAGTCAAAATTTTCAGATATTGAAACATCTACCCAGAATTTGAAAGCTAAGTTTACTCCTCTCCACACACCATCATCTTCAGTGCATTCCAGTTTGGGCTTAGTGGTTGATGGAAAGACTTTGGCTTATGCCTTAGATAAAGCCCTTGAAGACAAATTTCTTCTGTTAGCAAGGAGATGTCGTTCTGTCCTGTGTTGCCGGTCTACTCCAATTCAAAAGGGAATGGTTGTGAAACTGGTCAGAAACAAACTCAAAACATTAAGCTTGGCAATAGGCAAGTAATCTGTTGAATTGAAATGGTTTTACATTCATACAAATGATTTGTTTTTGTTCAGATTACTCTTTTCTTCAAGGCCCTATGTATTTAAATCATATTTTTACATGCGTTGTGTTTTATCTGTTTTACTTATTTAAATGATTGTTCTACATCATTTTTAATGCAAATGCTGCATAATCTGAGCCTTCAAAATGGTGTGGTCTGGAAATCAAATAAAAAAAATTAATGTGGTTTGTAGGGCTGAATTATGATCACATTTTATAAGAGTAATTAGAAACCATGTATGGCTTTTTTAAAGACACTTGCTATGGCCCTGAAAGATGAAAAAGGTGACAAATTAAAATACAGATTTGTGGGGTGTTACCTTTGCCAATCACTCTTCTCCCTATGCATGCACGTAAACTTGAAAAGGATAAAACTTGGGTGCATGCAGACTGCAATTTTTGAGATCATCCTAGCCATCGACTGAGCTATCGTGACATCCCAGAAGCCTAGAGGTACCTAATTCCATTTCATTGAAAAATGAAACACTAATTCCATTTTATTGAAAAATGCTTCCCCCTGCCACACCCTCATTGGTTGAATTGTTGTACAGGTCCAACCTTGTTATACATGGTTTTTTTATACACGGATTTGACTCAACACGAATGGCCACTGCAAATGAGAAGGAATGTGCTGATCCCTGGAGAAAGAGGAAAATGCATCCCTTTAAAATCACAGTTTAAAAAAACTGCTTTTCTTACTGTTGTAGAGAGACAGTCATGCAAGTGATCCATTCTTCCATTCTTCAGCGGAGCCAGGCAAAGGCAAGGGGTCTGGCATTTCTAATTGCTGACTGCCTCTCTACAACAGTAAAAAAAAAAAAAAGCTGTTTTTAAACCACAGCTGTAAAGGGACACACTTTTTAATTTTTTTTAAAATTGCTTTTATTTAACACATTTTATGGTATCAACAGGGAGTTTCAGAATCAAACCCCTGTGAATGTCAAGACACGACCTTATTAGGAGCAATGGAGGGGCAAGAAACCTGGAAGTGGATCTTTAAATCTATTTTTCCACTGTTTTTTTTATCCACTAGGGGTTCTGGAATGGAACCCTAGCGAATAACAAGACCCAACCTGCTAATCAGGTCAGGGAATGCTAATATCATTCACTGTACTCTGCCCTGAGATCTTTGTGCTGAAAAGCAGCTAATACATTTTCTAAATTATAGGTGATCATTTCATTTTTTACAGAGCAAAGCGGGGCTTGAGTTCAGTTCAGGCTCCCTCTTCCACTCAAACATTCTGTCTGGACTCCCTGAACTAATTTTCCACTTTGTTCCTGCATTCAGTTCAGTGGCAATATTTTGCTTAAGACAGAGATGGATGTGAGCCAAGTTCCTCCTCCCTTGAGGGAGAATGAATGCTTAGCTGTCACACTACTGCCTCCAGCCATTCATCCTGGCTATCCTTGTTTTGCATCAATTAGAAACCTAGCAAATCTTTGAACATCATAATTTAAGAATCTCTCTCCCAAAATTTGTTTCAGCACCAGGATAGTTTGCAAATCATGCCAGAAATCCCTGGCATCTCTCTAATTCTGTAGGAAGAACCACTTGAAATGCTATGTTTCCTTGGGAATGTTTGGTGTTTTAGATTTCCATCCTCTCCATGCTGAACAAGTCTTCCTTCCAGCTGCAGGCTCACTTGTGGAAGCATGGGAAATTCTGGGCTTTCATCACTTCATCATTATGTAACAACCTGGTGACCCATCTGGCCTCTTGTCCTAAGGACTGATGGGAAAAGTTCTCATGTCTTCTCCATTCTTTGGGGAAAAACAATAGATTATTTTTGAAAGGAAAAATGGCAGTCTGTTTCATGTGCAACGTATTGGCCCTTGTCCGAATTAGAGGCCAGAGAACTACCTGCGGTTTATGGAGGGGGAAAATGGTCTCCCGTTTTGTATGTCTGCTTATCAGCTGATTTGCACCATCGTGAAGTGCAGCATACCAGGGATGTTTTTCAGACAAATCATCTGTACGATCCCTCTGGCAGATGTACAAATTCCAGCAGCCTCCCATTAGTAGAAGCTGTACTTTTCACTTCATAAGCAGGGACCTGAGAATTACACAGTCTAATGCAAAGAGAATCTGGACTGTGAGGGCATGTACGCTCTCCTCTCAAATCTAATTGCTTTCTCTTTGGAGAAGAAGCGGACAAAGAAAATTGCTTTTGCATGCATTTCCCTTCAGCAGTTTTTCCCATGGAAAAAGACCCTCTTAGGTATAACATTATTACGGTAGATAGAGAAGCGAAGGCTTATAGCAAGTAGGCATTATTTTGAAAGATAATATCATAAGGTCAGCAGTGTTTTTAGAGCCACAATGAGAAAAGGACAGATCAGCTGCTTTGACAGTCTATTAAAAGATAAATCTCAATAGAACCTGTAGTTGTTGTGCATTATTCCTGGCTTCTTCTGCCCTAGCAATTAGCCACAACATCTTTAATCTTTTTCAGAGAGAGATTTGAGTCGGTCTGTCACAGTCATGAGGACTAGAAAGAAGTGACACCAGCTTCCCCTCAGCTCCCCACTTCAGTACTTGACCATATTATTTATCATAAGCAAAAATCCCTTTCCTTCAAGAGTTCAGTCAAACATTCTTCCATTTAGCTGCACTAAAACAAACTGATTGCTAGGCTCCCAGTAGGTGTGGGGGCAGGGGGATAATAAGACTAGAAAGTCGCTTTCTCTTTGACAGGTAAGATTTCCAGGATAACATGTTCAGCACCCCTGCATGCTGTACATCAAGGTGTGGGGTGCCCATATCACCGATATTGATTTTAATACTTCCAGTTAACTGGGTACAAGAGAAATGATTCTTTTTACTATTATTATTGTGTACCAGACAACAGATGATAAATTGGCTATGGAGAACAGATGTGTTTCTGTATTTTAGACCTCATTTAATTCCTCTCCGTGTACTAATCAATACTATAGTTTAGCTTGGTGTGAAATACTATATAAAGAAACATGTCAGAATGGGATTTACAACTGTAGTCTCACAAAGAGTAGGCATTTCAGAGTTAAATATTCCATCCCTTGTCTCTTCTTCTCTTGGTTTCCTTTTTAATTGCCACTAGTCACCTCTGCTTCAGCTAATAGCAACAACATCTTCTCCCGTTGTTCCAGGTGATGGAGCTAATGATGTCAGTATGATCCAAGTAGCCGATGTTGGTGTAGGTATCTCGGGTCCAGAAGGCATGCAGGTAATGTATTTAGCAGCAACCCCAGGATAGAGTTGGGCCATATGTTTTCCATATGTCTGCTTGTTTCCCTGTGGGCTGCAACAAGCTGGTTTGTGACAGCCACTGTAAATTACAGAGGCACTTTAAGTTGCTTTGAGGTGGACCAGCTGGGCGTTGCAAGAATTACTTCAGCAGAGCTCACTGAGCAGAGCCTTTTTCTCCAAGCAATGATGAATCAAAGCAAGTTCCATTCATACCTAGTAACATCTCCAAAATATATAAACCTAATTTCAGCTACATGCATAAAATAAAAGAGAAGAAATAAGAGGTTTTTTTAACATGCATTTAATTTGAACATTCTTTTCTTTTTCTTTTTTGTTAACTACTGTTTTTGCTGTGCTTGGGAAGCTATCTTGCAGCACAACTGAGGAAAGATTCCTTGCACAGCAGAGAATGTAAGGGGAATGGGGCTGCAGCTAAGTGTAAGAGCACATGCTTTGCATATAAATCACAGGTTCAATCCCAGGGCTGAAAGACCCCAGCCTAAACCATGGAAAGCCTTTTCCAGTCACTATAGAGGCAATACTGAGCTAGAGGAACCAGTGATTAGATGGAGTATGAGGCCACTTTCTGTATTTGGATTATGGTGTGTTGGTGAATTGGGAATACTCTCTTAGTACGTCTGATTCAGATGTGCTTCAACGTGTACTGGTCCACACTAGTCCACCATGACAACGCAGGAGCCAGATTCTACAGGTTTCCTGTATCACCATGGGGATGTTTTAAAGAAATAATAAAATAATAATACAGGTATTTCTATACTGTCTTTCTTGGTCCTCAGATTTCTCCTTAGACTTTATTCAAGGCGGTTTACATAGGCAGGCAATTTAAATCCCCGTAGGGATTTTTACAATTTGAAAGAAGGTTTCTATCTTTCAAGAAACCACAACATTCAGATGTTTCTTTCTTGATCTGGTAGCACATTCTGGCCTCCATCCTCCCACGCTGAGAGCAGATAGAATAGCTCGGCTCAGCTTGTCAGCTGCTTCAAGGTCACACAGTGCTGGTGGCCTCGAACCGGTGACCTTTGGATGTTATCTTCAGGCAAATGGAGGCTCAAACCTCTAGACCAGACCTCCTTTTCCCAGGATACCTCTCAGGTGCATAGCTGTATGTTACAATACTTGAACCAGGACAATAGGAAGCCAGCATCTGGTTCTGAGAACCACTACACACGTTATGCAGTGACAAACTCACAGTTGTCACTGACCATATGCTCATCTAGGAGCAATGAGCAATTCAAGCGCCCTGGTGGAAATGCCTGTATCATACACGCATTTGCAAATACATTGGTACTGTTCATACATTACATTTTAATGTGAACCCATAAAATATTTTATGGGCGCATATTAAAAAATGTTGCCCTAGGATAGAATGACTGATGCAATGTGTAGCTCCTTCCCCCTTACATTTTACAGCACAACTGTTGTCTGGTTCTGCATCATAATCATTATTATGCACAGCCCACCAGATGTTTGTGGCTGGATTTAGCCTGGGTCGTTCCCATACGATCTTGGATATTCACAGATATTTCAAAAAACTGTGCTGTTCCAAGTGAGACTGCACTTTGTGTAGTGATTTCATTTATACCTACTCTAGGGTGTTCAGGTCTTTTTCCAAGTCTTTTGGTTTTGTGCCTAGAGTACAGACAACTATTATTATTTATTAATTTTGAATAATAATCAATTATTATTTATAATTAATAAATAATAGATGTCTTTATTCTAGGTACAATACCAAAAGACAAAATGTTACTAAGAATATTTATATGTCACATTTCAACAAAAAAGTTCAGAAAGTGGTTTACAGAGAAGATCAAATAAATAAATGGTCCCAAAAGGGCTCATGATTTCTAGCTCATTACATACCCATTATGGTATTCAATCCCCTTTTCATTTTACATTTTGGACATATTAAATGCCTTTGCTCAGAAATATAAGCTTATTGATATCCTTCCTTGAATTGGAAGGCTGCTTCATAAGAGAGACCTTGCACACCTTCCTAAAGAGTCACATCCCGTAAATACAGACCATGAATATTTATTAAATCACCAAATATCATCTTGCTGTTCATAAATGTTTTTTTATGGATGGGAATTAACTAGCAGTTCATACTCCCATACTGTTGCTTCCATAAAATGTGTAAGAAAATTGAATCTGTCAGTTTGCATTCAAATAGCTTTTTTCCCTCTCCTCCCCTGCTGATCAGAAATATACCTATGGGAGGATTAGGGGATTGAATGCACTTGAGCAGTTTTGTGGAAAGGCAAAAAAAAAAAAAAAACTTGTTTGCTTTTCTATTCCATTATAGAAAGAATGCATAGAATAGAGAGGTAGGAAAACTGAGCATCAGCCTTCTAATACCAGTAAACAGCAAAATAAGTGTATGTGCGAGCATAACATTAAAAGAGATGCTGTGTTCTTTGGGGAGGATGAGCTTATATTAATAGATGGCAGATCTATTTTCAAAACTCAGAGTCAATTCAAGCACTAGGAATGGATATTGAATAACTACTGGCATCAAAAATAAGGAGCTGTTCCACTGAGTTCTAACATGATCAATCAGCAGAACCCTGGGGAGGCCTGTCCATGTCCCTGGACTGTGTGTTCCTGAGCAGTGTTCCTGAGATTGATGAGCTACTTTCTTTGGAATAGCTTCCTTGATTTGATGATTTAACCGCTATAGTGCAGATCACAAGCCACTTAACTCTTTACTAAACCCAAAAACTTCCTTCCCAAAACTTCCCAAAAACAGTCCTTCTCAGGGTAGGCAATTTCACAGGTGTCAGTCATCGACTTGTATAGGTCATCAAGTGCCGAGACACAGAACTATGGACCAACATGTGCATATCAGCCTTTTGATTGTAGACCACTTTAATAAGCAACTCAAGTGACATTTTGTCCCCTTTCTTAAACATTGTGGCCCATTGTACTATCCCAGCAATGTCTGTGGCAATTTGCTGGTTCCACCTAAACTAGAAATAAATGACATCCCTGTGATCAAAATAACATCCTCAAAAAATGGTTTTACCTCTCCTTGCATTGCAGGCTGTGATGGCAAGTGATTTTGCAATCCCAAAGTTCCAGCATTTGGAGAAGCTTTTGCTTGTGCATGGTCACTGGTGTTATTCCCGACTTGCCAACATGGTGCTGTATTTCTTCTACAAAAATGCAGTAAGTATTTGATCATTTTGTAGCCATACACATTCCTGGGTTTTACTGAGGAATACCTTTCACTCGTTTTTTGTGGTAAGACAGTTGCAGTGTTTTCTTTGGTTTTGACCTAGTAATCATGATTCATGTCTTTGGAACCCCGAATGCCTGATGTGCAGGGCTGCCTTTGAAGATTCTTCAAAGGCTGAGATGGGTGTAGAACACAGGACCCTGCTGTGCTAAGGGATTGCAGCCAAGTAGCTATTATTTTTATGTGTCAGAAGCTATGCTGACTTCCTAGAACCATCTAGTGGCAAGTCTTTCTGCTGGTCCTGAACACCCAAAATGGCTTGGGCCCCTCATAAATAATGTCTGGAATTCAGGTGACCATGTTGAAACCTCTTTGATAACTGCATGCATTGGCTTCTTCTACGGTGTGGCTCCACTTCCATGGCATAGTTGCTTTTTTGGTGTATCGATCAAGACTCTCTTGTATCAGTAAGTGCCTACTCCCTTTTTCTCTGTATGCTTAAGCCACCAGGGTTCATGCTTGCAGAACTTCTGCCCATTGCTCTGACCCTCCCCTGCTCCTTGGCCTCATATCCAGAGGGGGCATTGTCTCTACCCCCTTCCTCCTCCTCCTGACATCTCCTTTTTGTCATAGCCAAGGGAAGCCTATTCAGCCCTTTCCTGGTGACCCTTAAATGTCTCCTGAATGATAGTTCTTCCTCTCTCATCTTGTCATCATTTGGTAGGAAACCACTGAAATGACAGTTGAGCAATGGGCTAAAACCACTCTGCCACAACAACTTGTTTTCTGAGAAAATTAATCTCCACATTTGCAGACAGAGGCCTTATGCACATGGGGTGTGTGTGTGTGCAAGGCTTAGCCCCAGGATCTCCTGCCACTTAGGGCCAGTGCTGTGTACACCAGTGGTGTTCTGCATGAGCACCTTTTGTGCCACCTCAAAAATGTTATGAATTCTGGTGCTATTCTGGTGAGTAAGCCCCCCGAATTGTTTGAGCCCCTTCTCTGAGTCAGTTCATTTATTTATTTACATGCATTTTTTCTACCAACAAGACCCTCAGAAGGGACATATAGCTAAATACCCATTATAAAACAACATTAACAGCAATTCATTACTGTGTTGATCAGCACACAGTTTCTTAAAAATTAATACGTTAAAACTAACGTAACTAAAAACTAGGTAACTAAGAATAAAATTGCTGTGTTCAAAGACCATAGAAAGCCTGATGGAACAGGAAAGGTTTTCATGGTCTGCCTGAACATTTCAACAGAATGGGCCTGGTAGATCTGCCATGGAAAACGTTTCATTGTATGACTGCAGTAGAACACAACTGACAAGTTCCAGACTGGAAGACAACTTTACCACAGATGATAGTAGCACCTGAAGCAAAGTCTTTCCAAATTGATCTTAATTCCTAACTGGGCAGGGGGTATATCTGGCAGAATAGGCTTCCTAGAATCCTGGGTCTTTTTCACTGAGGGCATTAACATTCAAAAAAAACTTGCACCCTGAACTTGACTTGGAAACAAACTGGTAACCAGTGGAGATGGGAGTGGTCACACAATCAGAAGGCCCACCTGCACCCAGTATCCAGTTGCAGAAACAGCAGTGGAAGTGAGTGGGTCCAGGCTGCCATGTTTTTGATCCGTTGAAATGTCCAGACCATGTTCCACAACTTTGTTTTGCTTGGTAGGCCTATTTTGAGCTATATTCCCTTCTTTTAAAGCCTCTTCCCTTTCTTTTGCTGAAAAGAACTTTCATTCCCAGTAAGGAATAACATTGATGTGCATCAAACAATCCTAAAATAATTTTGACAAAGCTTTGTCCAATACTGGTTTTTGTTTTTGAACATCATGGCTTCACAGAGCTTTACACTGTAGTGCACTTGTGGCAATGAAGTCTTGCCATGAATGCAACATACATCAGGTAGGAGAGAGTGCACACATGTGCATCAGGGAAGAGAAAGGAGAGAGTCAGGTATGCAGAGAAAGGTAGGAAGGAAGTGAGAATATGTGGTTGGAGGTTAGGATTATTGTATGGGCAATGCAATCTGGGATTAGAAGGAAGGGAAAGGGTAGAATTGGAACATAGGATTATATAGAGGGGAGAGAGGATAGTGGTAGAGACATAGGATAAGGATAGCAGAAGGGAAAATCTTTTTTCTTCAATGTGTTGGTTGGAAGGGGGAATATTGTATACATATATATTTACTAGTTAAAATCTCAGAGCCCAATCCTGAGCTCTGCATGCCAGTTTACCGCTGGCGCACACTGTCGCAAACATGCTGTAAGGCATGTTTGTGAGCCCGAACACCGGTGCTAGCGCTGGGCAGGTGTCTGGCCTCCATCACTTGGCGGTCGCATGGACCACTGCGCAGTGGAGAGGTAAGCGGGGGCTTGGGGGGAGGCAGGTGGAGGGCGGGAAGGAGGCGTGATGGGGAGACGGGCAGGGGGGAGGTGTGCTGGGGGTGGGGAGAGAGGGAGGCGGGACCACATACTCCATGATGGGCTCGCTGCCCAACATGGAGGCTTTTACCTCACCGTCAACATTCGGTCGGTGGTGAATCGAGTAGCCCCATTGCGGGGCTATTGCACTTACCCAGGGGAAGGGGCCCCTTCTCCCAAGGTGCCGCTGGCATCTGTCTTGGGTGCGCAGGATGTGGTGGCTGCCATTTTTGCTTGCCGCCGCAGCCGTACACCCCGGGCAGCTCAGGATTGGGCTCTCAGTCCTCTGTCTTTAGATTTGTTAGCAATGGGATTAAAGCATTCCTACACACAGCAAAACCGACCTTAGTTAAGAGTTGTAGGATATAGAGAGAATTGAAGCCATTGTTACAGAGGCAGAAATAAGAGGATAGGGGGAAAGTCTAAAGAGGTCTAGTAATCATAGAAGACAGCAAACCCACAAACCTTTAAACAAAGAACAAACCCCCCACTACCACTGGAGGCCAGCATTTCCACATTTGCTCTCTAAGTACACTGGGTGACTCCACTCACATGCTGTGGGTGTTTCAACAAGTTATAATAGACAGCTCTCATTTAGAAAAGTCTCGCTCTGTAACATTCCATGGAGCAGACGCTATAGTTCAACATTATCCCTTATTTTAAGAGTTTTGATCTGGCAGTGCTTGTTAAAATGCAGATGGCTGGCATTTACAAGAACAGCAGGCCCTGCTGTGTGACAGGAATCATGTGCAGAAGAATCTGTACGTGTAAATCTGATAACAAGAATAAGATGTGCTTCTTCAGAAGACGCTATAGATCAGGCTGAGCAGTAGTTTTCAGGCTTGTGTAATCAATTCCTTTGTTTATTTTTTACAAGAACTGGGGGCCCACCAGTCAGAGGCAGTCCCAAAAAGCAGCTCAGGGAAAAACCAATCACTGTTACCTGCTGCTCCCCATGTATGTGGCAACCTGCCTATAAAAGTATAAATCTGCATCTGAGTTACTACAGATCAGGGATTTTAACGTCAAACTTAAAGCTGTGCCAGGACAGCTACACAAAGGCCTGTTCAGTGCTGGCCACTGAATCAGTGGCAGAGTGGAGAAAGAGAGGAGGGTGGAAGGTGTGCATCTTGGAACCAGGGCCTGCTTTTAGCGCAGAGACTGCTGATGCTGACACATCCTCTTCTTCCATGTTCCAGCAGCTAGCCAAGGGGCCCAAGGCATCAGAATTCATGATGCACAATAAATGAGAATATAGACAGTATGTTGCTGCCTTGTTTCCCAAGTGATTTCATTCCTTGAATCAGTGAAGCCTGCCTCTGACAGAGGTGGCTCCTCCTGATCCAATCCATTCTTGCTTCCATTACAATGATTCTGCATAAGTACGTTGTGTTGGGATCAGAGCGGTCTCCTCTGTCAGAAGAAGACTTCTGTTGGAGCAAGCTCCTCTTGATCCAGATCAATATAACTGGAAAGAGTGATGCTGTCCCTGCTTTCCAAGGCTGTGTAGTGGTTGCAAACCCAAGAAGCTGTGTTAATGTGTTGTCTTGTGTTGTTTTGGTTTTTAGATGTTTGTGGCCCTTCTCTTCTGGTACCAGTTTTACTGTGGATTTTCTGGCTCTTCAATGATGGACCAGTGGTACCTGATTTTCTTTAACTTATTTTTCTCATCCCTTCCACAACTGATTTCTGGAGTGCTTGATAAAGATGTACCTGCAGATATATTAGTTGCTGTGCCTCAGCTGTACACAAGTGGCCAGAATATGGAGGTAAAAACTGGGCTTTGATGTGTCTGTTCACGTCCTGCGATGTGAAGCTAAAACTGACAGATTGGCACTTAAGACTTAACAGCGTCAATCCTAACCACACTTTCCTGAGAGTAAGCCCCATGGAACAAAATAGGACTTATTTCTGAGTAGACCTGGTTAGGATTGTGCCCAAAAAGAGTTAAACCTCTCCCTTCCACTCCACCTGATGTTATAATACTGATCAGGCCTCCCTATAGTTGTTAGTTAGCAAACAAAAATTGGAGGGGGGAGAAATGACATGATTTACAATCCAATCCTATTCAGGATTGGGCTGCCAACCAAAAAATACTGGTGGAAAATACTTCCACTGTCACAAAATAGCCACTAACAGCACAAAGAGTGCTCCATTGGCAGCCATTTTGAGAGTGCTGTTGGAAGACATAACCGTGCTCTCCAGTTATCCCAGCCTTTGCTGTGCTCGCTGGAGCAGGTGAAGCAGCGGGGTGGAGTGAAACTGGGTGAGGAGGCGGAAGAATGGAACAGGACAGGGTGGATCCAGCATGGATGGCACATGCTGGATCCGATCCTGTCTTATACCAGCTTCCTTGCCCCTTTTCTCTCCTTTCTCTCCCCTACAGAGCTGGCAAAAGTCCAAGGAGACTCATTGTGGAGAAGGAATGGGGAAATGATTCCCCTTTCCTCTCCTAAGCCTCCCAAACTGCCGTCTGCCCCTGCTGGGTACAGCGCACCCATTTTCTGCATGACTACATTTTGGGGGGGGGGGAAGAGGATGGAATTGTGCCCTTAATGTCATGTCTAGTTTGACCCTCAGGTGTCTGATGGTCAAATTAAGTTAGGAAACAAGAGGCAAGAGAAGTGCAGTTTTATAATTCAGGTGTTGTGAGAATGAATCATTTTCCAAAGAGCTTTTTATGGAGTTTGTTGAGGATGGAATCCACACACCAGCTACTCTTCCCCATTTTGAAATTGATTTCTTTCAAGAAATGGTACATCAGATTTGAAGCTCTGAGTGTGTATGTGTGTTTCTCTGTTGCAGGAATACCAACCGCATATGTTTTGGATGAACATGATTGATGCTCTCTACCAAAGCCTGGTTTGCTTTTTCATCCCTTACTTTGTAAGTTCTCGTTGTTAGCACATTCAGAATTTACAGGTCACTCCTCTTCTCTCTTCTGGCTCTTCTCTTCTGGCCTCTGAGTGGCCCGCTTGGAGGCAGGCTGTGCAGTATGGCCTTTCCCAGTTTGAAGAGACACTTGGCCAACAGTCTGAGGCAAAGAGGCAAAGAAGGAAGGCCCATAGCCAGGGAGACAGACCAGGGACAGACTGCACTTGCTCCCGGTGTGGAAGGGATTGTCACTCCCGGATTGGCCTTTTCAGCCACGCTAGACGCTGTTCCAGAACCACCATTCAGAGCGCAATACCAGAGTCTTTCGAGACTGAAGGTTGCCTACTACCTCTTCTCTCTAATCAAAGGGGAAAGAGAACTAGCCTAATCAAAAATGTTGTGGACAAGGCTACAGGCATGAGGGCTGTGGCTTCAACACATGTGGTATGGCATTCATAGAGATGTAGATGCCAATAGACTTCCAGACTTCTCATAGGCCTTGTTATAAATTCAAAGAATACAACTAGTTGGGAGGGAGGGGATGCTGGTAGTAGAGAAATTGTGCTTGCTGCTGCTTCACACTGTGAGACTTCAGTTCTTCTGCGGCATGAAGCAGGAGCAAGACTTTCCTGTACAACGTGCCCAGAGCTGAGTCTTCTTACAAAAGAAAGAGTAGGCCAAAGCTTCATCTCAGGGATATAATGGCAGAAAGAAATGGCCATGTTTCTGACAGGTGGGGGAAACAGCAATCCAAAGGGAGGCTGAACTAAGAAATTCCGAATTTTCCCTGAGGTTTTCTGATAAAATGCAGTAGGTATTTCCTCTATCCCCAACCATGTTTCCCACTCAGAACAACCCCAAAAGGGCTTCAGGAAGCCCCAGAAGAACCATTAGGTTCTACTGTATTCCAGTGTACTTTTTTCTGTGGATTAAAACACCCTATTTTGCAGGTACACACCTAAGGTGGCATAAAGCTGTAAAAATATGGGTGTGACAAATACATGTTTTGAAATGCACATCACACCAAAGTGCACTCATGAGGAAATATGATTGGGGTGCATCTTCTTGTTGACTATACACTTGATGGCAAACCCAGGTTTGCCTCTGTTTATTGGGGGGAAATATCCTTATTGTTTTCAGAAACGTTGAACCATGGCCAACTGGTCACCGTGGTTTGCTCTTTTATATGTTACAGAACTGATGTTTTAAAATACCAAATGTATTTAATCCCTATTTAATGCTTTCAGACTTACTATGATTCAGATGTGGATATATTCAGATGGGGA
Organism: Tiliqua scincoides; assembly: GCF_035046505.1. NCBI lineage: Eukaryota > Metazoa > Chordata > Lepidosauria > Squamata > Scincidae > Tiliqua > Tiliqua scincoides. The sequence goes on from NC_089823.1 coordinate 89,250,770, forward strand.
ACCCCAATAACTACTATAGCTCTCTTCACCGTAATACTGCATTTGGCTATTGAAACGAAAACCTGGGTAAGCTACATTTATGTCACTCTTACATGCCACTCCTGGTAAAAGTCTTTATTGAGTTGGCTTTATTAGCAGTCCCAACACGGAATAGTGTTGTTGCCAAACTTTGCAATTCCCTGGTTCAGAATATAGATCTGCTCAGATGTATTATGAATTACAGTTCATTTCCCTCTGAAGTAGTTTTGCAGCTCAGAACATCATATGAATTGTGCATTTCAGCCTAAGCACACTAGGCTGTGGATACCAATCACAGCTCAGGCAGAGCAAAGCAAACATTTTTAAGGCTTTAGGGAACTATGGCCAAATCTGAATAAACTCTGGGTCCTTGGCAAAATGGAGTTGTGAAGCTTTGGTTAGTGTCTAAGACTTGGACAAAAGAATAGGTGATGGTGTGACCAGCATTCTGAGACAGTTTAGAACTGTGAAAGATAGGGAACATAAGAACAGCCCCACTGGATCAGGACATAGGCCCATCTAGTCCAGCTTCCTGTATCTCACAGTGGCCCCACCAAATGCCCCAGGGAGTACACCAGATAACAAGAGACCTCATCCTGGTGCCCTCCCTTGCATCTAGCGTTCTGAAATAGCCCATTTCTAAAATCAGGAGGTTGCACATACACATCATGGCTTGTAACCTGTAATGGATTTTTCCTCCAGAAACTTGTCCAATCCCCTTTTAAAGGCTTCCAGGCCACATGCCATCACCACATCCTGTGGCAAGGAGTTCCACAGACCAACCACATGCTGAGTAAAGACATATTTTCTTTTGTCTATTCTAACTCTCCCAACATTCAATTTTAGTGGATGTCCCCTGGTTCTGGTGTTATGTGAGAGTGTAAAGAGCATCTGTCTATCCACTCTGTCCATCCCCTGCATAATTTTGTATGTCTCAATCATGTCCCCCCTCAGGCGCCTCTTTTCTAGGCTGAAGAGGCCCAAACGCCATAGCCTTTCCTCATAAGGAAGGTGCCCCAGCCCCGTAATCACCTTAGTCGCTCTCTTTTGCACCTTTTCCATTTCCGCTATGTCTTTTTTGAGATGCGGCGACCAGAACTGGACACAGTTCTCCAGGTGTGGCCTTACCATCGATTTGTACAACAGCATTATAATATTAGCCATTTTGTTCTCAATACCTTTTCTAATGATCCCAAGCATAGAATTGGCCTTCCTCACTGCTGCCACACATTAGGTCGACACTTTCATTTATCTGTCCACCACCACCCCAAGATCTCTCTCCTGATCTGTCACAGACAGCTCAGAAACCTTTAGCCTATATGTGAAGTTTTGATTTTTTGCCCCAATGTGCATGACTTTACACTTACTGACATTGAAGTGCATCTGCCATTTTGCTGCCTGTTCTGCCAGTCTGGAGAGATCCTTCTGGAGCTCCTCACAATCACTTCTGGTCTTCATCACTCGGAAAAGTTTGATGTCATCTGCAAACGTAGCCACCTCACTGCTCAACCCTGTCTCCAGATCATTTATGAAGAGGTTGAAAAGCACCTGTCCCAGGACAGATCCTTGGGGCACACCACTTTTCACTTCTCTCCATTGTGAAAATTGCCCATTGACATCCACTCTCTGTTTCCTGGTCTTCTCAATCCATGAGAGGACCTGTCCTCTAATTCCTTGACTGTGAAGTTTTTTTAGTAGCCTTTGGTGAGAGACGGTGTCGAACACCTTCTGAAAGTCCAGATATATAAAGTCCACGGGTTCTCCCGCATCCACATGCCTGTTGACCTTTTCAGAGAATTCTATAAGGTTCGTGAGGCAAGACTTACCCTTACAGAAGCCATGCTGACTCTCCCTCAGCAAGGCCTCTTCGTCTATGTGTTTTGAGATTCTATCTTTGATGAAGCATTCCACCATCTTACCCGGTATGGATGTTAGGCTGACCAGCCTAGAGTTTCCCGGGTCCCCCCTCTTTCCCTTTTTAAAGCTCGGTGTGACATTTGCTATCCTCCAATCTTCTGGGACTGTGGCCGTTTTGAGCAACTTCATTCTTCAATTCCTTAATAACTCTTGGTTAGATGCCATCAGGGCCCAGTGACTTATTGATCTTTAATTTATCAATGAATTCTGAAACAACTTCTCTTTCAACCTCTATGTGACTTAATTCCTTGGTCAGGAGAGGCCATTTGGGCAGCGGTATCTGCCCGAGGTCTTCTGCTGTGAAGACAGATGCAAAGAATTCATTTAATTTCTCTGCCATCTCTAAGTCTCCTTTTATCTCCCCTTTCATTCCCTCACCACCCAGAGGGCCAACCGCTTCTCTGGTGGGTTTCCTGCTTCTAACATATTTGAAGAAGCTTTTATTATTCCCCTTAATGTTGCTGTTAAGGGAAAAATCTTTTTTTTTTTTTTTTTTGTAAGCATTCACCAAAGGGGTACATAATTACTAAATCCAGTCAAAATCAAACTGAGCGAAGTTGGTTCTTCACTAGACTTGTACAGTGATGTCACAAGGGGTTATGTCAAATAGATGCATCAGACATAAGTAGTGTCTCTGTAGCAACATAAGCACAATTGCTCAGGGAATAATAATTGTTTCTCAGCAACTGCATCTATGGGTTTCTGTATTTGGGAAACATCGGAACTGCTTGATGGCACAACATCATCTTGTTAATTCCATTCTGGCAAGAAGACCTCTCAGCAGAACCACAGCACTTACAAAACTCCTTTTATACTCATACTTCTTCATGGTGCCCTAGATATTTCTCACAAGTTAGCAAGTGTTTCCCTACTGGTGGAAAGAAGTAGTATTACTATCCTCTAGTCTACAGTGTGTGACAGCCCAATCCTATCCACACTTTCCTGGGAGTAAGCCCCATTGACTTTAATGCGACTTACTTCTGAGTAGACATGCATAGGATTGGGCTGCCAGTCTGTTATCATGCTTTTGGTGTTCTGAGAAGATACCATACTTGTAAATTTAATGTTGAGTATTTTTTCTTTTTCTTTTTTTAGACTTGGCTACATTTGTCATCCTGTGTCTTCAGCATTGCTTTATTCTTCACTGTGGCTCTCGTTTACAATGCTTCTTGTCCAATATGTTTTCCTCCATCCAATCCCTACTGGATTATGGAAAAGCTGATGGGAGATCCTATGTTTTATCTGACTTGTCTTATAACACCTGCTGTTGCTTTGCTTCCCAGGTATAGTATCTATCTATGTATTAATGGATTGATTTTATCAAGTAGGGGCCCATTCCTATCCAATTTTCCAGTGCCAGTGCTGCTGTGCCTAAGGGATATGCGCTGCTTCCTATGTTGGAGATGCAGTCACAGAGTCCTCCTCAAGTTAAGGGAACATTTGTTCCCTTACCCTGGGGCTGAATTGTGGTTGTACCGGTGCTGGAAAATTGGATAAGATTGGGTCCTAGGTTGTTTGGCAGTGGCATTTGGTACTATTTTGCTACGCTTTATGCATGTAAAGATGCTAAAATAAACCAAATATGGGCCCAATCCTATCCAATTTTCCAGTGCCAGTGCAACTGTGCCAATGGGGTGTACACTGCATCCTGTGGTGGGGAGGCAGTCACAAAAACCTCCTCAAGGTATAGGATCATTTGTTCCCTTACCTTGGGGCTGCATTGCAGCTACACTGGTGCTGCAAAGTTGGATAGGATTGGGCCTTATGTCATATTGCCTACAAGCCTAAAGAAATCAAGAATTTTTTTAAGCCAATAGCTATAACCATTATATAAAAAGAATATAAAATATATCACTGCCAAATAGATTTGTTATAAACATTCAAAGGGTATTTAAATGAAAGTAAAAGGAACGATTAGGATCATGCCCATTAGCCCTGCTCATAACTTCCTCATGTTCAAGGGCTTATTTGCTCAGGGCTCTATAAACATATTCCTAAACAGGGATGAAATCCTTCCACATGATTTGTACTTTCTCTTTGTTTGCTTTGCAAACTAAGTGGGACCTAGAGCACATGGAGGTCAAAAGTAGGATTAGTTGGCGTAATTCCAATCCCTGCCCCCTTGCACTCGTTTTTACATTACATTATCATCTGTACAAAGTTAAGATCAAATATTGTTCAAACGTATCCCTGCTGCAACAGACTATATTGATACCCCTACCCAGTGCTACACATATTAAGCAACTGGGACTGTGCCTGTTAAATTATCATCAATCAGTTTCGGCAGGAGGGCGGGCAATCCAGCTTTCCACTCCCCTTCCCAAGCAGCCAATCACCAGGACTGTACTTTTAGAATAAGGGGAGGAGTTCTGCAGGCAAGTGCTGGCTGCTGGATCAGAGCAGGGGAACATATGCACAGCACTGTTGCCCACCCTGCTAGAGATACACATCCATGTGTGTAGTGACACTAGCAGCTTTAGTTATGTGCCAGTGGGTAACAGTCATGCTAATCTAATGTCATCATGTAAGAGAAATACTATTTTCTACTCAATAAATTTTTCACACAGTATAAAGGACTCCATTGTAGTATTATAGAAAAGGGCACACCAGAACATGGGGGGTGGGGCGTCTCCATATCCACTTTTTCATAACATACAGCCTTTCTTTATGCAGCAACTGTTACCCTGCACATGCCCAATCTCGTCTGATCTTGGAAGCTAAGCAGGGTCAGGCCTGGTTAGTACTTGGATGGGAGACCGCCTGGGAATACTGGGTGCTGTAGGCTTATACCATAGTCTTTCGAGTCTGAAGGTTGCCAACCATTTAGCCTTTCTTTAACTGGAACTCTAGCAAATTACATTTTTCTCTTCTCATTTATTGATTTAATTTTGTTTTCTGTGTTTGACATTTTCCCTCCCACAGATTTCTGTTCAGAACTCTTCAAGGAACGCTCTTCCCAACACAACTTCAGCTCGGGCGCCAATTGTCAAGGTTGCCTGCCGAGACTCGCAACCAACTTTTAAACAGATGGAATGCCGAAAAGGACACCAATTCCCATAAATCTCCATCTGCTCCTTATTCTCCGGAAAGCCCTTATTTTATTGCTACTAATTCTTTATTAAAGGCCTGTAACCAAAATAGTTCCACACGATTATCTCAGCATGGAAATGATCTAATTCAACCACCAAAAACAAAAATTGAGTCTGCAACCGGGTTAAATATTCCTGCCCCTTTTCTTGGTGCACAGTTGTGTGAGGAGAATGGACATTCTTCAGGGGCCCCTAGTCAAGAAACACCCTTAGATTTTCACACAACACCTGGCACTTCAGAACTGGAGCCAACACCATTAGAAGAAACTTTGCGATGGAACCCAACCAGCGGCCTATCAGACTTCAGCTTGTTGAACTGGATCACATCAACTCCATTATTTAATGACATTGGAAGAGATTTTCCATGGTCATCAAGCAATTTACAAAATGTGAGGCAGGACAATACAGCTCTTGACAGCTTCAGTTCTCCTCAGGACTTCATAGGCTTGACAGAACAGAATTCAGTTTGTTTTCAGGAGCAAACAAAAAAGTCTGCAGATGGCTGCTTTAAAGCTGAATCCCCTGAGACAACTTTTTTATGACATAGACATTTAGTTATATTTTTTTCTATTTGCACAGAAGAGCATAGTGTTCTCCACTTGTTTCCAAAGATGAAAGAGGAAATTAAAGGTACATAGTTGTATTTGTAAGATATTTTAAGCAGTGTATGTTAAAAATAAGAGCTTTATATACAAATAAAATATACATTTATGTATTTATTTTTCATCTTATTTTATATAAAAATGGAATGTGTTTATTTTTTATTCTCATTTATTCTGTTATGGGCTTTTACCAGTTTTATACTCACTGGATACTCCCCCAAAGAATTGTTGGTTTAACCATCATGACCACACCAGTGGCATCACTAGGGTTGCTGTCACCCGGGTGATAACTCATGGTGTCACCTCCATGGACAGCCTCGTAATAATATACAACAATAACAATGAATGGATGAATGAATAATATTTTTAATTCACCCAACAAATCAGTATCCAACAAAAAATCAGTAACAAACTTGATGACACTCACGCAACTTCTCTAGTTTTGTTCTGGTGTTAGCTCTAATACATAGACATGAGAGCTGGCTCATACTAACACCTTCTGCTGTGTCATAACATCTCATTGGCTCTTGGAACAATCAGTCTCATTGGTTAGTTTTGAGTTAACGTAATCCACTTTTTGTTACATATGGCAGTTGTGTTCTTTTTCTGGTTATTTGACTATACCCTTTAGAAAATTAATCACTGCTTATTTCATGACATTCTAAATTACCTTTCTAACATACATTATGGTATAATTCATAAATACAAATTTTCCAAAAAGTTTGCACAATTTTGGCCACTAATTGTGTCATCTTCCCCTGAAGGTGTCACCTGATGCAATCCACCACCACCTGCCCCCTAGGGACGCCACTGGACCACACACAAAAAACCTATACAGATAAATATGCACTGCAGGATCTTGCACAATTGGTCATCAGTTTTAATAATAAAATGTAAGATATTTTAAGCACCTTGTGAAGGTGGGTTTTATAAAGGGGGTAAGGAAAGCATATATGCATGCAAGCAAACTTCAAGAAAATCCTTCAGAAGCTTTGTAAGGTAATATTAAACCTGCCATAGAAATAAAGTTGAGATTTTACAGATATGACTCTGATATTTGAACCCTAGCCGTTTATGTGTTAACATGACAAATAACAATAAACAAACAAGGATCCATATTGCAAAGGTGGTGTCCTGTTTAGCATCAATCAAAGGCTCTTTTCTTCATTTTAAGACCGCAATGACCACTTGCAATTAAAAACAATGACAATATGATAAGAACACTGAAAGAATTGTGGTACTTCTAAGTCCAATAAAGGTAGGGAGTGTTTCATGCATTGTTGTTATTATAAAGCATCTATGTACACAGTACTTTACACACAGTTAAAAGACAGACCGCTGCCCTGAAGGCTCACAATCCTAGGAAAAGGAAGACCACAGACAAAAGGGAAGTGGATGGAGGAAAAGACTGAGGAAGAAGATATTTGTCACGTGCACTCACTTAGGCATAGTTACAGTGTGGCAGTGCATGACATTAAGAACCAGTTCTTATGTTACCAGCACTGTGTGGCTATTGCACTCCTGTGGCATATCCTACACTGCTCTGATAGAATAGGTAAGAAGGACCTGTGGATTTTGAACACACTTGAGTTATTGTCTAATACTATAGATTACCATGAGTGTATGTATGTATAAAGAGGCAACTGAAATATACAAGCATCAAAACAATCTGAATAGGAAAGAAGAAACAATGAGAGTTAATAATGTATGGTTGCCAGCCCTGAAAAATGCTGCTCAGAGGGTAAGGAGCCGGTAGGGCTAACAGCTGACAATGATGTTCCTAATTCAAGGAGCAATCAGTCACCACCTGTATAAGAACAGCACCAAGCTCCAGTGTCTGAGGAGAACTGGCCTTTGAGGAAGCTCACCAAAGCTGTGGGGGGAAACATCAGGTTTTTAGATGCTGGTTTTAGTTCTTAGCTTCTTGTTTCTAGTCTTTAGCTTTTATTTGATTTTTAGTTTTCAGTTTTAATCCTTAGTTTTTAACCTCAAGTGTGGTTTTGGGTTTTTAGTTTTTCAGAGTTTTTAGCTTGGTTTTCAGTCCTTAGTTCTTAGTGTTAGTTTTTTTAGTTTTTGCTTTTTAGGTTGGCTTTAGATTTTAATTTCCAGTTTTCAGTTTTTTAACTTGGCTTTTGTTTGGTGGAAGTTAGCCCCCCTCCCCTTTTAGGATTGGTTTAGATTCATTAGGTAAAAAAGCTAGCCAACTGTACCCAGCTTGAAAAACTTTTTATAGTTCAATAAGAAAGACCTGTGATGTAGTTCTCATACCAACATAACCCAGTCCCAGGGCCATAATGATGTGGGAAGCAGCCATATCATTGTTGCTCTGCCCCCCCTGTTATCTTCCACATTTTAATGTTGCTAGAATAGTATAGAATAGAGCGAGTAACTGGAGAGGGGCAGCAATGTTGCTCCATAATGTAAAGGCTGTGCCTTTCAACTTTGCTTGTGGATGTTGATACAGGAGTGAGGCAGAATCCGTTCAAGTCAAAGTAGTCACCTGATTCACACATGTATGTTCCTCACTCATTGACTCATCAGATAATTGCTTGCAAATGTAAAATGCTTTAAACTACAATACCAGTTTAAATAGCAATAGAAAGACAAATATCAGGCAGAGTGATTCAGACATCATGTGGCATGGATTCTTTATGATACCCTCAGGAACGGAACACAATTTCCCATTTTCCAGAATCAGATCAGTAACAGGTTTAGGATTGGGGAAGGAAAACTCAATAATTTGGAAACAAGACCTGGAGGCTAAGTGTCCTATTGAGGAAATTCAGCTATTGAGCTTCCGTTCCCTGTTAGTACTTCTAGCAGCTTCTACCAGCTTCCACAGGGGCAGATATTAGTGTCATGAAAGTCATGGCAAAATTCCCACTGATGTATTTTTAAGGATTGCACATGTCATTAAGGATTGCGCCTTCAATATACACTGGCTGAATGTGCTCTGACAAGCCATGTGGGCCCTGAAGCTTCAAGGTCTTGGTTAGGTGCCAGTGTGTCCTATGACTCTCTGATTGCAGAGTTATCTGTAAAGCCAAGCTCTAGAATTCATATTGTTTTTAACAATATGTAGCCATAAATATTAATCTGAATGATAAAAATGAGTCAGTAGTCTTCTAGGTTTTGTTACCAAAAGGGGCTGTTTTGTTTAGGGGAACTAGTATACTACCCTTTTTGGAACTTCAGGATCACAGGCTAGATAACAAGATGGCGTAATGCAGAGAAATTCCCTTTTTTGCTTAAGGAAGAGACTGAGAGAAAGATAACTTTTTAATACAAGATTAGAGTTTTATTACAAAAGCACAGAGGAAAACATAATGCACATTTCTTGGTTCTAGTACTTGTATCTAGTGTACCTAGCTTATGGTGGTTGCATGTGACATGTATTTGGTGCATCCGAGGAAATTAGGAAAAGGGAAATTTGTAGGGAAGGATTTTAGGGGTCCCTGGTCTGCTAAACCCCATTGTTAATTAAAGATGGGGAGAGAAGGGGAGAAATAGGTGGGAACGAAAGAAGGGAAAGAGTTCCAGATGCATACAGTTACCTGTCCTGAAAAGCAGTTGGATGGGGGGTGGAGAGTCCTATGGAGGTCCCTCACAACACAGATGTGTTGTGTCCTTGGAGGGGGGGAGCCCAGAGAGAGCGACCATGAGGCAAAGCCCTCTCTTAAAAAGGATTTTTTTGTGACCAAGATGGGCTGGGCACTGAGCTGGGGGAAAACTGCCACCCACCAGGGTGTTTGGGGTCAGGATGTCCCTTATCAGCGAAATTCAATGTGTCTAATGGTTGGCTTCCTAGCTAGGGGAACTTACACAATAAGCAGTGATTGAGTTAAACCATACAACAATAGGAGACACTTAAGCAACAATTTACTATGCCAGCCTGGAGAGGTGGAGGTTGTATAAGCGACCTGGAGAGGTGGAGGTTGTGTGATCCATGAGTTTGTAGCTTGACCAGGGTTTTTTGGAAGTTTGGCCTGTGAAGTTTTTGGCCTGCATGATATTTTAGTCAAAAATAACATAACCAGATATAAAATCAGAACTTTAAAGGAAAAAGGGGATTGTCACGTAACAGGTTGACCACTGAGATCTTGCAACACAGTCATTGGAAAAATGAAAAGTTTTCCAACTATTTCCAGTGTATGTTTACTTTGATACCTAAAAACAGTTAAAAAGATTAAAACAGTTTCTTGACTTATTTGGTCAGCACAACTAATGCATTCTGGTGTCATGGCATGGCTAAAAACCGAGGAGGTGGGAACTTGATGTTTCCCACACCATACCAGACTGCCATTCCCTTCTGTTTTACTAAATTTTTTCTGTTCCAACTTCTCCCAGACTTCAGCTTTCACTTCTAGTATAGCTCTTCAATTCAGCTCTTTCTGTAAATCCCAAACAACACACCTCCCATAATCTTCCCTGAAACTACTTTTTTCCCATCTTTAGCACACGGTTTGTTAATGAGATATGCATTTTAATTAAGAACTTAAGAACAGCCCCACTGGATCAGGCCATAGGCCCATCTAGTCCAGCTTCCTGTATCTCACAGTGGCCCACCAAATGCCCCAGGTTGCACACCAGATAACAAGAGACTTGCACCCTGGTATACTCCCTTAAAAGCCCTTTGGCTTTTGGCTTTTGCAGTTTGGGCTTTTAAAAAACATTTTTGCATTCCTCTGTATTGCTTTAATATTCTGAAAATGTGTTGTCCAAAGCCATACAGTGTATTTTGCTATGATAGAGAAATAAATATATTTACCTATTTATAGTAAATAGAATACTTCTTTCATCTTTCATCACACGTGTGTGCATGCAATGTGTAAGTTTTAAAATAACTTCCAATGGCTTTCAATTGTAGCTTTTAAAAATATAAATAGCATGCAAGGGAATGTGCAATTGGTGTCAGAACCATGATAGGGCTTAAGAACTTACACACTTCTCTGCCAGAGTTCAGGATGTTTCACAGCCCCCTCATGCTAGTTTGTTTGTTTTTTTTTAAAGACCAAACTGGCATGATCTTTATAGTGTGCTGTTGGAATCTGAAGGCTGCTAGCTCAGTTGCATAAACAACTCCTTATCCTAGAAATCTACTTAGAAATACTAGAAATCTACTTAGTTTTGAATCATGTAATATCAGAAAGTCATGTAATATTAGAAAATCTTTCCTGAAAGACCTGGCTGCAGCCAGGTGGCCCACCTCTCTCACAGACACTGCATCTGGGCCTATATCGCCAGTACTGGTTCCAGGTTGCTTGAGACTCTGAGGCAAAGATGCCCATGGCACTCTTGCCCACCCACCCTGATGGCACATTGGGCACTACCACTTAAAGGTTCAGGAATTTGGTGGGTCTTCTGATGGGCAGAAGCTCTTGGACAGTACCCAGTCAGGCTGATCCCTGACAGTACCCCTGCATATCCTTGACTGATATGTGTTGTTCACATGAGTATCCTGCTCACAAGTGAACCAGTTCTGCACAACCATTGTATGGACCTATAAGCAAGGTTTATTCATGCCAATGCTATAACCTAGTGGATCTCAAACTTTTATCGCCAGGACCCACATTTTAGACTGAGAATCTGTCAGGACCCACCAGAAGTTATGTCATGACCAGAAGTGATGTCATCAAGCAGAAAATTTTTTAACAATCCTAGGCTGCAATCCAGGAGTAAGTTCCATTTACTATTATTGTTAAAAGCATATACCATTTACTATTATTGTTAAAAGCCCATGTTAAAAGGGCAGGAGGTCTGGTCTAGAGGGTAGAGCCTCCATTTGCCTGAAGCAAATCCACAAGGTCGCCAGTTCAAGGTCACCTGCACCATGCGACTTTGAAGCAGCTGACAAGCTGAGACGAGTTATTCCATCAGCTCTGAGCGTGGGAGGATGGAGGCCAGAATGTGAAACCAGATCAGAAAGAAACATCTGAATGTTGTGGTTCTTGGAAGATAGAACCTTCTTTCAATTGTAAAAATCCCTACGGGGATTTAATATAGCCTGCCTATGTAAACCGCCTTGAATAAAGTCTTTAATAAAGACCAAGAAAGGTGGTATATGAATACCTGTATTATTATTATTATTATCATTATTATTATTATTATTATTATACACAGCAGCCTGTTAAAAGTACAGATCTGTAATATTTCCCCAATGCAGTCACATACCATGGTAGCATCAAGTCTAATATATTAAAAATAAAATATTGAAATGAATGGGAACCCACCTGAAATGGGTCCCAACTCACAGTTTGAGAAACACTGCTGTAACCTGCTTAAAAAGAAAATAATTGCAACAACTGCTTCTCAAAAGAGATGTGTTTCAGGTATCCCCTCCCCCCTTAAAAATTGGCTTTCTTTTTTTCTTTTTTTTTTAAGCATCAAATATTTAAATGGATAAACATGCCAGGTTTCTGATTTTTTGAGCCCACTTGACAAGGGGTGGGGGTAATCCACACTTGATATGTGTCAGTGGTAGGGAAAAACTGCATGACCCACAGTGAGAAAAATCCAACATTGGTTCCTATAGAGAGGTATGCCCACATGCTCCTATATTACCTATCATGATCTGTTAACTAACTCATAGCATCAAAATGTTGAATTGCGGTTAACTTCGAGCTGATCAAACATATAAAGTAAACAAGAGTGACTCTTTCCCCCCTCCCACCCCTTTTCTCTCTTCAGTCTTTTCAATCCTCTGATTTAATCATGGTTTATAGTTCTAATTTTCCTCCCACACATTCCAGTAGCAGTCCCACTGGTTGAAAATCTATTAGGTAACTGCACTGTCTGTTCTTTGTGACACTATTGAAAATGTTGTGCTGATGTGCAAGATGCAGTGGGGATTTTAGCTTAATTAAAAATAATTCCAACAGGCACCAGCACTTTTACATGAGAATGATTAAGGCCTGCAATTCTTGGTGACTATCAATATACTTCAAGGCTGTAATCCTAAACACATTTGCTTGGAAGTAAACCCCACTGAGCTCAAAGTGACACTGGTGTCGAGCTGTACAGGTTGCGGTTGAATACAATCATGGCTATTGAAATCCTAGTCTGAACACATGTGTGTGTGTGTGTGTGTGAGAGAGAGAGAGAGAGAGAGAGAGAGAGAGAGAGCTGGATATAAATATATTGTTGCCAACACAGCTCTTGTAGACACACACATACACATTTACCACTACTTGTGTGAGTGTGTACACACACATGTGATTCTGTGCCTGGGTTTGCCCTGCCCGGAATTAAATTCAGTTGCTCAGTGGAGAGAATTTATATTTGAGAGATCAAAAAGCAGTATGTGGCTGTTTGGGGGCCCACTGACCCGGTAGTACAACTTCCGAGTGTCTCTAATTAGGCGAACAGTAACCTCAAGACAAGAGTTTTCCAAAAGAATATAGAGTTTATTAAGGGAGATGAAAAACGGGAATGGTTTGCATGTAAGATCAGTTGCAAAGAGGTTAAAGTGGTTGTGGGTGAAAGAATACTTGTAAATGACTTCATTTGTACAGGGTCAGATTAAAGTGTGAGAGAGAGATTTGGGCTGCCAGACCAAAGAATCACGTTTATGTTGTATCATTCATTCCCCTTTTTCCCCACGCATCTAAAACTGAACCCAGTTGCCAGTGGGATCTTTTTCTTGATATACATTGCTTCAAGGAAGATCTGTAAGGCCCTTAACACCCATTTGTACTGATGGCTGAATTCCACATTTTGCTTAATTTATGTATACCAGATAGGCACTAATGGCAGACGAAGCGCTTATTATCACATTATTATTAGCCCTTTTACAGCAGCAATGAGCTTTTTTTCCCTGAATGACTTGAAAATTCATGAGACTTCTGTGCTTCCATGCTGTTCGTTTCTTGTAGACATGATTAACTACTTGTGTGTGAAATCCTAGCTTTGTCAAAACCAGTGGCAAAACTCCCACTGATTTCAGCGAGGCCAAGTTTACATTCTGTTGGTTTATGGCGATGCCATTAACAAGAAATGTACAAAGCCATTACAAAAACTGGCAGGTAATTAATCTTAAAATCCACACAATGGCATCAGAAATACGAGGACTGGGTGGTACACTTTGGTCTGTGCATGAGTTGTATGCAGGAGGCAAAGAGATTATCTGGTGTGCTCCCTGGGGCATTTGGTGGGCTGCTGTGAGATACAGGAAGCTGGACTAGATGGGCCTATGGCCTGATCCAGTGGGGCTGTTCTTATGTTCTTATTAGCCTGTGTCCAAATGCCACAGTTTTTGTGGAAACACAGAAGCTATGCACAGGACAGGGATATGCAATGTGGGTGAGGCAGAACCACCCCATTGTAGTTCATGAAAAACACTGCAGCTGCCCCCTCCCTTAGACCTGAGGAGGCTCTCCTTAACCCAAGGAGGATTTCCTTAACCAGCTTTCTCAGGTGTAAGGACAGACTCCTCAGGAGTAAGCAGCCAGGGCAGCTGCTTACCATGGACTATGATGGGGGGACGTGCACCTGCACTGCACTGCACTGCACGTCCCTGACCCAGGATGGGGCACCCAGTCCTAGCCAACTTTCAAACACTGAAGCAGCCATGCTAATGGGGCATAAACTGCATTCTGTGGTTTTGGGGGCAGTCTTCAAGGTAAGGGAATGCAGCAGGACAGAGAATTAAGGGAATGTACCGGGGCTGCATTGGCACTAGAAGTTGGATAGGATTGATCCCAGTGTGTTCTTGAGTGGAAAATCCAGCTTCCTCAGACACTCAGTACAGGTTGGGCCTCATTATTTGAGTGGGTTCTGTTCCAAGCACTCCTGTGGATGGCAAAAAAAGCACTATAACAAATCAATTTTAAAAGTTTCTTTGCTCCAGTGATTTAAAAACAGCCTTGCTGACCTTTGTGATGCAAGTTAAGAGTCATTAAGAAGACAATCCATCAATCAGTCTTCCGCTGCACTCAGCCCCTCCCTTCAGCAATGTAAAATGATCACCTTTCTTTCACCTGCTCAGGGGAAAGGGAGAGGTAGCCTGGAGAGAGAAGGGTTGATGGATTGTCAGCCAGCTACCCTCTCTTCTCTCATTAAGGAGCGAGGACTGTTCCGTTTTTTAAACTGATTTTAAAGGGATACATTTTTCCCCTTCTTCAGGGATCAGCACATTCCTTCTCATTTGCAGGGGCCATTCGTGTTGAGTCAAATCCACGTATAAAGAATCCATGTATAAAAAGGCTGGACCTTTATTCACTCTAAAATGTCAATAAGCTTTTACCCCTTTGGGTTTAAATTAGTTGTGCCCAAGGGCTATAACTCAGTGAAATAGCATCCACTTTGTATGCAAAAGGTCCCAGGTTCAATTTCTCACAGTCAAGCAGGAGGAAAAAAATTCTTGTCTGAAACCCTGGAGAGCCAGTCTGTGTTAAAAAGAGGCTCACTGGAAAGGGCCAAAGGCCCATCTAGTCCAGCTTCCTGTATTTCACAGTGGCCCACCAAATGCTTCATGGAGCACACAAGACAACAAGACACAACATGCATCCTAGCATTCTGAGGTAAATGAGGTGTTGACAATATTGATCTAAGTGGAACCATGGTCTGGCTCAATATTAGGCAGTAGCATGTATCATTGTAAAGATATTGTTGAACATGTGTAAGAAATTCCTTTGGAAACCTTGAAATTCAGAGATCAATGAACAAGATTTCCAGTGGTCGGGGTAATGCTTCAAAGTCCGACAGAGTTAGGTCCAGCCAAAGCTTGAGTGCTGTCTGAGATGGTCAAATTCCACCACCCCTCAGGCTTTTTGCAGAGCAAATGGCTGAAGAGGACTTGTGTTTCAGGCAGATTACCACCAGTTACATGTGTCAAAGACAAACAGAAAAATCTTACAGGCTCTGTCAAAAAAATTAATCCTCCAGTTCTCAGGCACTGACATATGTGCACTTAAACATTTGGTGCATTTTTCCTTTAAGGACAAGCCTTCCCAGTAAGTGATTTCCAGGCTTTGTGCAGCTGTGGGAACATGGATATTTGCTGGAGGCTTTTTACACTCCCCAACATGGGTATCTCATAGGTTTCCCTCCTGACCTCCTGGTATACTTGTTTACACCTCTGTAAAACAGTTGACAAATGTGTTTTTCTCACTTGGCAGGACTGTAAGCTGAAGTTACACTGGTGTACACCAGGAACAAGACAGTGGAGACTGAAGCTCATTACTTATTGAGCATGTAAATGAAAAATTGCCAGCTCTTGAGGTAGAAGACAGTGTAGCACTGTGAGACTCTTGGCTCAGGTGCCTGTTAATGGTGGTTTCTTCATCCTGCCTGCAGCTTGGTGGCTATTCCCCAGCAGCCCTTTGCATTTCCTCACTCAGCTCTCCCTTTAATTATTTTTTTTAGTTCTAGACACATATACTCGTCATCTTTCATTTTAAAGAGAATACAGACCTTTGTCTCCCATCAAATCAGCGGACCATACCTCCTAGCACACTGGTTGCAGAGCTATGGTGATGCCATAATGCAACTTAATTCTGCCATTCACTCAATATGTAGTCAAATCACTGGGAAGAGAGCCTTTTTTCCTCAAGAGACACAAACCAGGCAAAGAAAATAACTCTTATGTTCCACTGATTTAAATGGGCCAAAGCTAAGCATTGAAATCAGTGGTAGTTTAAAAAGAAAAAAACTGGTAGTTTAAAAAGTTTAACTCTGGATAGATTGCACTCAATGTTATTTACTTGATTCACTTCTACCTTTAGATGATATAGTTCTTCTAAGGAGATAGTCTGTTCCCTGCATTGAAGAACTGTAGATAATTTAGGTCCATTACATGGGAAAGTAAAGCACCGTTAGAATATAAAAGAACAAGAAGGTAGCCACACTAAGTATGGAGTTGCATGTGCATTCTGGGCATCTGTTCACTCTCTGCCAGTTACTCTGCTTCATGCAAAGGAAGCTGTGCACAGCAAGATACCATCAGTATGTTTGCCATCATCCTTCATCACCTATCAGCAGCAAACCCATCTTTTTGTGGGTATATTATATA
Source organism: Tiliqua scincoides (assembly GCF_035046505.1). NCBI lineage: Eukaryota > Metazoa > Chordata > Lepidosauria > Squamata > Scincidae > Tiliqua > Tiliqua scincoides. Next base: position 89,267,404 of record NC_089823.1, read on the forward strand.
GAAGGATATCTATACAGAAAGGAAAAAATAGAAGGAAAATATGGCTGTCCTGTCCTGATTCATACACACAGAGTGGAACTTTTTGATTGGTGGACCCATAAAATCCTGTTGTGCACATACAAATCAGCCTCTGGCATCCTTGGAGAGGCAGCCTGATCCAGTAGGAAGGGAAATGCACATCAGCTTCCCTCCCCAAACCATAGAGGAGCAAATCTCTCCCCTTTCTTCCAACCTCCCTCCTCAAAGAGACCTGCTCAAAAAAAAAAAAAAATGGGGATATTTATATAACAGGGATGGCCAAGCTTGCTTAACATTAGAGTCATATAAGATAAACTTCAGATGTTTGCGAGCCACAAGAGAAATGTTTGAGAGCCACAATATTTAAGAAGTATTTAAATTCTTAAATATATTTACTCACCTTGAACAATAAACTTACATTTTAATCCAATGGATTCTCAGTTTATACCCGATAAATAATTATAAAGCTGGAAAAATTTTTATTTACCTTTTATATTAAATGTGATGCGAAAAGGAGCTCAGCCAACATATTTGCTGATGGAAAATGATGCTCATATGTTCAGTTCATAAGAAATATTTTTTTTCCCTATGGATCTTCATAATTAGCATCCACCAATGGTAACTATGTTTCAGCTTTCTTGTTCACAGGACATATATGGGAGTAATCAGGATACCCTCCCGTGAGAGCGAGTCACTCAATCCCCAGCTTTTGTTTCCTAAGAAAGTCTTCAGGGGTAGTTTGCTCTAAGCTGGTTAAACTGTAGATTTATTTTTTGATTGTAAAAACATCTGAAACTAAAGCTAGTTAACATGCTGTTACTCCGGGATGAGTGACAACTTTCTGTATGCTTTTTGGCACAAAGACGTAAGCCCTTTGTTTTAATATACTTGACCACTCAGGATAGTCTACCACAACCAAAAAGGGCAAGGAATGCATGGGATGACTACACTCTGATGAACTCTACTTGTACCAAAATCATAAGGAGAAAAGGAACTGAAATCTGCCAGCTGCTGTCTTCTGAAACCACCATTCAGAGCAGTCAACAAGCTCCCCCTGCTGTATGTTTTAGAGTTGTTCAGGCACAGAGTTTCAGAAGCAGTGATTCTTTTCAATGACTTGACCAGCACATCCTGAGCCAGTCAGCATAAAACATCACGTCAATTTGATTAGTCCTTCAGAAAACATTTGGTTTAAATGAATTTTGAAACCCAAATGGGAAAAGAGAGAACACTGAAGCCAAGAGTCTCTCCCTGACGTACTGCAATGAAAACATTACTCCTGCATTTACATTTGGTTTTCTAAGAACAACTGATTGCTGTTTGGAGATTGTCAGTAATCTTATTGTTTGCAATTGATTTTGTTAGCTACTGTTTAGTGGAAAGGGAAGGATATAAATATTTCAAATAAATCAATACATAAATCTCACGCTTATTTCCGACTGTTGCTCCATTAGATGCTGCATTTGTGGAACAGATGGGATTGCAGATATACCTCATTATTTGCTCTTTTGTCATTTCATTGATTCTCCATAAAGTATCTACTCATGAAAATATTAAAGCACCAGGGCTTAGAATTGGATCCAGTATAGAGCCAACTTCTGGATCCATCATGACATTTGCCTAATTTGTAGCACCTGCTTTTCTCATTCATTGCTTTTATTAAGAATAGTTACAAGCCACAGTTAGCAGAAAGTTCACCAAGTGGCAAAGGAATGAAATGACTGGTTCCTCTCTCAAAGGGGCTCACGGTCCAAAAAGAAGCACAAATGAGGCATCAGCATTGGAATGAACACTGTGATGGGATGAACAGAGACACCACCATGAGCACAATCCAGTAAAACTAGTTGTAATTCAGAGCCACATATTTATTACTGGTTCCTGAGAAACTATTACAGTTATCATTCTAAGCAGATGTACTTGAAAGCAATCTTCACTGACATCAATGGGACTTTGGATTTTGAGATCATTCCAATTTTTTAGAGAGTAGCTTTGCTATTAAAGACCTTAACTGGAAGGCAGGGGGTTGGCCTGGAGGTTAAGCTGTTGCTTTGCCCAAAGAAGCGAAGTTGGGAATAACGCTGGTCGTTCTTTGGAAGCAAGAATGATGCAGCTGATAAACCACTGTGAGAGAATGGAGCCATGAGAACTTGCTGTTGCTGCTGATCCCCAGGCCATGAGAGGGGGAAGGAATCACTGTGATAAGCTGCGAGGTGGAGGAGTGTGTAGGTCAGCTGTCAAGAACGAATAACACCTAGCTGATTTTAGGCAGCAGCTACTGCTGCTGGAAGCACAGAGGACACATGTCAGCAAAAGAAGGATGACCACACTGTGAGGGGAGGCATCTGGAAATGAGGAGTTCTATGAGTTTCTCAAAGAACATCAATTGTTAAAAACTCCATTTGTAAAAAAAAAAAATTAAAAAAAAGGAGTTTGGTGATAGCCTGCCTATGTGAACTGCTGTGGATCTGTAAGACTCTTGGAGTTCAATCCTGAGGGCTTGGAGCACTTGGTGCTGCTGCTAAGTACTGGCACTGGGCATCACAAATGTGCCATAAAGCACGTTTGTGGCACCCAGAGAGATAGGGGTTGCTGGTGCTGGGCCAGCACCAGTCAGCACTGAGCTTCAGTGCTGTGCAGCCAGCTGGCTGGTGCTCCTCCAGCACCAGTTGGCAGTGAGATTTGGGGGGCAGGGGAGGTAGGGAGTGGGCAGAACCACCTGGACTGGTTGAGGCCTGGCACCTGTGCACCTTTCAGCTAGGTTTGGGGAAGGCAGAGGAAAAAAACAATGTGTCAGGCTGCCTGAGACCTCACAGCGGCCAACAGGGTTGGGGAGGGCATGGGGATGGGAACATGGAAGTGGTACAGGTTGACATTCTCGGAGAAGGGTGGGATGGTGCTCCCAAAGTCCTGCAACCCAAAGCGCCATGACGAGATTCATCTTATTTTGCTCAGGAGAGGTCCATGCTGGAAGACCTGCAGCTTACACCAAAGTGCTGAAACGAATGACGTTTGCAGTGGCCCTCAGTAAATTCCATGAGTTTTCTTAGTCTCAATACATGGGATTTAAACCTCCACTACTGCTTACTAGGCTTGACCTTAGACTCTGTTTTCTGATCTTAAACTTGTGTAATAATAATGAGGTTCATGCCTTTCGGTGTGAACAAAGAACTTTCCACTCACAATAAGTAACCAGGTCTGGGATTATGGAGACATATTTCCAGGGTGAGGGATAAAACTTCCAGGTAGGCTTTGGCCTGCTTTCTTCCTGCACCACCAAGAGTTCAGTGAATAACTACAGAAATCAAACTGCATTTCCCTTCATGGATATGATTTATAGCCCTTCTGTTTAAATCTTGCTGTTTTTAAAGGTTCTGAGGACTTTTTGTGGTGTCACCAGAACCTGATCTGGTTGCTGACAGTGTAAATATAACAAAATGTACTAACTGTCAGAGGAGAGTTTTTGTCTAGCTCGGAGGCAGTCACCTCAACACTTCCATGAATATGCATTTTGTTGTGAGACTGGAATTTGATAGAGTGAGTGAGCATAGCACTCCAGCCAGACCCTGAGGCAACACTTTAGCCAGTCTGTCTGAAGTAGAAAAAAGGTTAACAATGTAAATGGCCCAAGAAACTCCTTAAATAGCAGCCTCCATTGGGGCCTACATCAACCATCAGTAACAAGCAGACTTAGGGCACAATCCTATGCATGTCTACTCAGAATCCTATTGTGTTCAGTGGGGCTTACTCTTAGGTAAGTGTGGATAGGATTGCAGCCCCAAAGAAGAAAGTGCAACAGAAATGGTTCTTTGAAGCCCTCCAACAGCCACCACTGCTCAATTCAATGTGGGAGCTCAACAAGCTGATTAACAGTCTCTCCCCCCCCCCCCCACTGGCTGCCATTATGCCCATCATCACCACCTCCAACACAACCCCTCTTCATAGCAGACATTTGAAGAAATAGCTGCTACGAGACAAATGACTGCTTTAAGACTGGAATGTTTTGGTATGAAAATGCAAGAAAGGAAAATGCTAACCCCGTCGGCACCACATGACGCACTCCTGCACCCACTCTCCCCAAAACCATTTGGCATCTGAAAAGGACAACTTTTGTTCCACTTCTGGCTTTAACCTATTTCTTTCTGATGGTTTTAAGGGAACCTGGGTCATTTGACCCAGGTTCACTCTCACTAAGCTATTGGTGTTAGGGTACTTCTGTCAAGAAGTTGAATGTTTCTGATGCAGTAGCACCTATGGTCATCTATGGTCATGTAGGGCAACTGCTTATCTGAACTGTTATTTCTTTGAAGTGTTGATTGCCTTCTTTTTGAAATGTTTGGACTGTAAGGAAGTAGGTGTGACTCAGGCCACAAACCTAACCAGGTCTACTCAGAAGTAAGTCCTATTTTGTTCATTGGGACTTACTCTCAGGAAAGTGTGGTTAGGATTGCAGCCTTAGAAAGATCCATTGGCAGGTAGTCCATTTTGTACTTCCATTTTGTCAATTTTTCCTGGAGTCTGGTAAATTTATAAGCTGTAAAATCTGCGCTATGAGGTCATTTCTTATCAAGGATCCTCCCTCTGTTTCTCTGACTTGACAGGGAGCAACATGCGGCTGTGAAAGGCCATCTAGGTTATCTTTAAGGTCAGCTGTAAAGATGTGAGAACTCTGGGTAGTGAATCAAGACAACACACCTGGGAAGAGGTTACATGGTTATTAAACAAGGAATAGGAAATTTAAAAAAAAAAAAACCCTTGGAAATGAAGGTAGATGAAGAATGTTTACTAGAGATGTTGAGAGACTTCAGCACCAAAGCAAAATAGACTTGGCTCCTAAAGCAATGTCCATACACAATGAAGCTTTCCAGTTCAGTTTCTTACATCCGTTTTTCTCACTTCCTATTTTCCAAAAAGTAGCTCCCTCTGGCTCTTTCTTTCCAAGCTTCCCAAGCCCTTTTGTGCTCTTGCTCAGCCCAACTCACAGCCTAATCCTATCCACATTTTCCTGGGAGTAAGCCCCATTGACTTTAATGAGACTTACTTCTGAGTAGACATGCATAGGACTGGGTTGCCATTCAGCCCAATGGTACGAGAACCCCTTGTCCCAGATTTTACCCAATCAAATGACCAGTTCTAAGTTCCATTTCTCCAAAGCAGTGCATTTGGCCCCAAAGCCTTTTGTCCATTTTTCTTACCACTCCTTTAGGTTTCTGTTTCCTGGACTGACCTTTTCACTTCTCTGCCCAGGGCTTGTCTGAAACTTACACAAATGTGTCTTTTTTCCAGGCAACATTTTGTAACGCAGCCCAAATACAACAGGAAGAAAACATGCACAATCTGTCACACTCACTTCTGCAACTAGCTGGAAGACATAAATTTAGTATAATGGACTGTGGGAGTTGTATTTCCCCCTTCACACTCTTGAATCAGCATTCATTTGTTGTCCATTACTCACCCTGGAAACTGTTCCTTGAGATTAAGGAAATTGACTCGGGTATGATGGCAGAGGCAGGGAGATATATATGCACTTCTGGGGCAATTCCAAGGGGTATCATCTAAAATCAGCCCCAAATCTGAAAATATGTTGGTAGGAAATTTGGCAAGGATAATCTACTTGGTGAGGGATATAGTCTGATCAAATTTCAGATAAATCCAATGAAAAATTACTGTTAAATCAGTAAAAGAAAATTACACAGAAGTCTGTAGGTTGCTGTTTGGGACCAAATATTATGCCCTCACAAAGGTACCTCAAATCTCTTGGAGTTTCATTCAGGGGTGTTAAGCATAAGGCCTGTGGGCCACTACAGCCTGCAGAAGCTCATTATCTGACCCCTGTGATAATTAGGTTCTACCATCAGCTGCTCTCTGCTGTTAAGCAGTGAAGTGACACCTTGGTGGAAGGGGCATGCTAAATGTGTGGCCTGCCTGAAAATTGGTCTCCCCCATATCTTCAAAACATGATCAAGATTCACATATTTACTCTTCTGTCATTTGCACTTAGTGCGTTCCTAAATGAGGGGGGAAAGTGCTTATTTCTGGGTAACACTGTTTAATGATGTCACTTCCTGCTTAATAACATCACACCTCGCCATCAACTGGTGCTATGAATGCTATTCTGTTGCGAGGCAGATAAGCAACTCAGAATGACTCGGTACACAAGGAAGAAGGTTCACAGGCTTTTATTTGAATTGTATACAATTGGTCCACAGGACTCATGTCCAAAGCATGGACCCCAGTCTGACTGTGTCCAGAACTTTTATACGACTCTTGGCCCTTTGTCTGAAAATCTAGACTTCCCATTCGCTGAAAGTTTGACATCATAAATGGGGCTAATTCCTAATAGGATATAGATGAAATACTGTTTACATAGAAGATAGAAAATAGGTGGGCAACAAGTGAGCAAAACCATTGATTGGCTCTGATTTACATATGGGTGGGGTTTCACCTTAAAACTTAGCCAAAATTACACAATTTCCAAAAGTTTCAAAAACCAGTAGGGTTTGCTGTAACATCCTCATTAAAGAGAACACAAAAACACTTAAACACAGGTGTGGAGACCCCAGTTTGGCAGAACTTTTGACCCATTTATTGGCATAAATTCCCTTCAGACCCTTCCTAATTAGGATGGTCTTGTTGATCCACCTATCCTCTCTCTTCTGCATTTCTTCTCCTGGTTTTAGTAAAACACTGTGGGTCCCTTTGCAAACCTCTGCGAAGCAAAGTCCTTTAAACTTCCTTTAACAGTTTCACTAACATCTATATGACTATTGTGATCAGTTATCTATTAAGAGGTATAGTGGTGTATATCTTTGCCAAGAAGGGAAAGTGACCTCTTCCCTTTAGTGGTTGCCTAGCACCTGCTAAAGTGTAATTTCTTTGAGTTAAGGCTTCAGCCAGCTCTGTGCTCTTTCATATCCTTGAATCATCACAACAATGTCACCTTCCCTGCTTGATTCTTCATATATCAAACTTTTACTGCATTACATTTTCCTTTTTAACAAATCCTTCTCCCATTTACCTTTAAACAAGTTACTCAGATTTCCTTACATTACATGCACTAGGCCTCGCTCTCTCTCTTATGTCAGAAGGCCAGATGCAAGGGAGGGTACCAGGATGAGGTCTCTTCTTATCTGGTGTGTTCCCTGGGGCATTTGGTGGGCCGCTGTGAGATACAGGAAGCTGGACTAGATTGGCCTATGGCCTGATCCAGTGGGGCTGTTCTTATGTTCTCTCTCTCTCTCTCTGCACCCTCTCTCTGCACCTTCCTAACAAACCTGCACCAATCCCTCTAACATACATTTCTCCATTTCACTTGCAATTCAAACAAAGAGACTCCAAAAGCAGAAGTTTCTTAATTCTCAAGGATGCTCTTGCTTATCTAATTAAAATGTGTACTGTCTTCTAAATTTGTCTCTTGCAGGTGTCTGTGGTTAGCTAGCTAGCCGCTATATTAGTTTGCCAAGAAGCATTGCCAACTGATAAGCCTACCTGCAATGTTAAGGCTTTCCTAAAATCAAGCAGTTAAAACTTACTTCTGATAACTACAATGTTTCCATATATGTGTTTTCTCAGCATTGTGGTGTCCTTGGCTAGACATGTTCCTGCCAAGATGAAGCCCATCTCCTTGTTGCCTTAGATACAACTCTTTTCCAAGTTCCAAAACGTATCAACGCAAGACTTTGAGGCCCCAAAGTTTTCAGCTTCTGTGAAACTAGCAAAAAAGCTTCTAAAATGAGTCTTTTAAGCAGCTTTTCTGTGAGACTAACTATGATTCTTTCAGATGAAAACAGCTTTTACTATTCTGTATGCCTTCCATGCTTTAGCAATGTGGCTTTTAAGCTTTTGGTATGCTCTTCAAATCAAGCAGCTCTTTATCATTGTATGTTATGCTATAATATCTCTGGACTATAAGGCTTTTAAAATGATTCTTTCTACTCTGCTTATACTTTACTGGGTTATCCAGTGACTTTACAGTCTAGGGTCAAAGGTCTCCGTGCCTCAATTCGACTTTGACATCAGTGGTTTACATAATGTCAAAAACAATACCGATCGCCCAATTAAAAGGTGATCGGAGTTTGTTTGGCCTGGCCAGGACATGAGAGTCCCTCCCCAAGGGGGAGGAGAAAGGGGCTGGGTCTGGCAGCTACAGCAGACCTTTTAAAAGGGCACGAGACCCAGCTCTCTTCCTTCTTTGCACGTGGGCACCGTGGGAATACCCGCCCGTCCGCCCTGGAGGCAGTCTGAGTTTAACTGGTCGCCGTTTGGGGCCGGGTAGGAATTTGTGCAGCCTGCCAAGATTGGCTGAAGGACAGGCAGTTTTTTCGCCTACCCCAGACTGTTGTGGGCCAGGGGGTTACACTCCCCCTGTTTGCAAGCTGCCATTGGTCACTTTAAGAGGGCAGGTGGTGCGGGTTAGGAGGTGTAAATGGGACTTTTGGCATGCACCTTCAGGTGGCATAGGCAGGGCGGAACCCTATTTCAGTCCTCAGGGGCTCGGCTGCACGAGGACGTAGACGGGGCCCTGGCCAGGACCGCGGGGCACACCTCAGAGGCTCAGTGGCTCGAGGTGGTGCAGTTCGCGGTCCGGCTGCCTTCCCCTTAAGGGATAGACATGGATGAGACGCGCCGCCCAGCAGCGGGGCACAACTTGGAGTCGGGTGCATGCCCGTCTGGGGGCAGAAGTTTCTGGTACCGCCCAGAGGTCCCTCCCCGCACCACAGGGGCTTTCGCTGCCTCAGATGCTGCAGGTCTCAGCCTCTGCTTCTCTTGCTAATGTGAAATAAAGTGGCCCTTTCTCCCATATCTGTTGTCTCGAGTGTTCATTGGACAGTGCGGAAACAAAGAATGTTGCAGAGATCTCTCTTCCCCTTGTTTAGTGAAAATCGATTGCCTGTTCCTAATTGATAAGGATTCAAATTTTCCATTTTAATCAATAGGGAGTGATGTGAGGATGATGCAATATTAGGGATTCTAAAGCCCAAGCACAAGGCGGCTAACTGTCAAAGATGAACAGTGATAAAAGTGATACCTCTCATCTTTAGAGGAGGCAAATGCAACTTGATCCTAGCACAGAATCCCTTGCATTGACTGTTTCTTTGTATACTGTGAACTCTTTTGGGACAGGACACCATTTTCTCATCCCTGTACCACATAATACATTTTGTCAACCTTTTTCTTGAAAAGTGGAATATAAATAGTATTCCACTAGTATTAATAAGTATATAAATAATAGTATTCCTAGTATTAATAAGGAATATTAAATGCTGTTTCATGTCTGTCTTGAGCATGCTGCGAAGGCTTCTCCTGTCTCTAGCAAGCTCTTCTTGCTACCAATGACCTCCCCTTTCTCAGTCTCACTTTTAAGCTTGGGAAAGATATAGGTGAAAGCAGGGAAGAAGGGGCCAGGCTTCAATTGTTCTCTCTCTCTCTCTCTCTCTCTCTCTCTCTCTCTCTCTCTGCAAGTACTGTATTAGGAAAAACTCAAAAGATAATGGGGAAGTATTCTTCATGGAATCTTGGGGAAAAGCATGTGAGGGAGAAATTGATTTCTAAGAAGAATCTGATTTCTTATTTATCAGAGTATCACAAGCTCAGGCTACCATTGCTGGGGCTGAGCACTATGGGCTTCAGCAACTGACCTCTCAAAAAATCCACTGATTGGGATCAGGACTCCGCCAGAGACTGAGTCTTTGTTCCCTGTTCCATAATAGATACTTTCTATTTCTCTTCTGGTCACATTCCTTTTGGCTTTTTGTATTTTATCTACTGCCCATTTAATCCAGAGAGCTCACTCACCCACTCGCAATAGACTAGTTCAATATTCAATAGACTAGTGTTTCTTAAACTGTGGGTCGGGACCCACTAGGTAGGTCGCGAGCCAATTTCAGTGGGTCCCCATTCATTTCAATATTTTATTTTTCATATATTAGACTTGATGCTACCATGGTATGTGACTGCATTTGGGGAAATATCACAGATCTGTACTTTGAACAAGCTACTATGTATATTCTTTTAACAATGATAGTAAATGGGACTTACTCCTGGGTATGTGTGGATAGGATTGCAGCCTAGGATTGTGAAAAATTTTTCCTGCTTGATGATGTCACTTCTGGTCATGGCATCACTTCCAGTGGGTCCTGACAGATTCTCATTCTAAAAAGTGGGTCTCAGTGCTAAATGTGTGAGAACCACTGCAATAGACTTCTTGTAAGCTTCTAGTCAATCTTACCCTGAGTACCTATAAAAATCATGTATATGTCGTTGTCAGACTTCCTATACACAAGGAACTCTGCCCAAGAGCATTCTTAATGAATGGATCAATTTTCTTTCTTCGGCCTCTTGTTATTTAAATATTCCATCACATGCATTATAAGGGGAGCAAAGGAGATTTTGTCCATCACTAGCCCTTGAGATTTAAATACATGAGATTTATGCAACAGAAGCCCCTATCAATATTGTACAATCACAGTTTACGTCACTATCTGCTGCTTTTCTTTGCACATCCTCAGTGGGCTAGACTGATGACTATTAACTGGATTTCTCTCCCTACTCTGTAGTAGCTGCCTGAAATTCAGTTAGCTAAGCTACTGTCAAAGTTAACTTGGCAAACTGTGTTGTGTAATTCATGACCACAAATATGTTTACAGACACCATAGCAAATTTGTGGGTTGGAATTCATTCATTTGCATTCAAATGGCCATAAGAGCCTCCTGCGTTAAAAATCAGTCTGCACTAGATGCTATGGCTGACATGACCTAATGCTTTCCATTACGCTGCCCTGTTAGCAAAATGTGAACCATTTGGAATTCATTTTTCCATTTCCATATGTGGCTCATGTTTGTTTTGTTTTGGATGGGGTTATGTATATGTGGAATATAACATTACATTCTATGGCAAAGATGGACAATTATAAGCTCTCAGGTCCCATCCGGATTCCACACTCATTGCTTTGGTCTCACCATCCTTTCCTTCCTTGCAAAGTTCTATCTGATATATGAAAGCAGTGGCAGACAGCCATTGATTGCTAAGAACTCATCTGAAAAGCAACCTAGGAGGCATGTTTCCAAGTGGTGCACTTCTTACTTTTGTCTTATCTAGGGTTTGTTTGCTTGCGTTCCCTCAGCATCTTTTTACGATTGGGAACCGTTTTAGGACAAGGCTCCAATCCTATTTGCACTTCCCACTGGCGGTGCACCTTCTGCAGTTGCACTGACTGCTATAGAGCAATCAATGCCAGTAGCAAAAGGCACTCCAACAACATGTCACTTGACTGCTAGCAGTGCTGGTGGTCAGGCCTGCATCTTCCTGCCCAATACAGAGCTTCTCTTGCCACTTGCCAAAGCAGGTAAGTCAGCAGGAGAGGTGGGAGGGGGTGGCAGAATGGAGACAGGGAGGTGCAAAATAGGACAGGGGGAGGGCTGTGACAGGGCAGGGGATGGGTAGATCAAGCCCGGAAGAGTGGCAGGATTGGCACCACAAGTGCCACCAATATCCTATGCTCCTTGCCAGTCCCGATCTTGTGGTGCAGGTCCACATGGATCTGCTCCAGCTATTTGGCTAGCACAAGTCTTGCCCCCCCCCACTGTAGAGGCTTACCTCCAGGTAAGAGAACAAATGGAGGAGACCTCTGCAAGTGCTCTCCCACCATAGTATGTACAGGTCACCATTTTGGCTCTGCTGCATTGGGGGAGGGGAAATTGTTAGGTTCAGGCTGTTTAAATTTCTTTGTAAACTGCTTTGTGAACTCTTTTGTCAAAAACCAATGTATAAATCTTCTTGACAATAATAATAGTATATTAACAGCCCAGTCCTATCCATAGTTTCCTGGGAGTAAGTCCCATCGACTCTAATGGGACTTACTCCTGAGTAGACATGCATAGGATTGGGCTGTAAATCAGTTTGGAGAAGTAAAGAAGAAGCCCAAATTATCAGTGGACTGCCACTAATTTTAATTCCTTCTGACCCTAGGACTGTCCAACCCTCAGAGGAGATTGCACAGATCAAAACATTCACACAGGCTTCTGCTGCTCAACCAAAACTGTGCCTCTACTTCTGTCACATGGCCTTGCTCATCTGGAGACCTTCTGAGTTTGGCTAGTAAACAACAAATTGGTGTTGGAATTTGGATTCAATACCACCTGCAGAACTCTGGAGGGCTGTGTTATGTCTGGTCACCTGAGACCATCTACCTGTCCCTCTCTATGGTTCTTGCAGGAGGTGTGGTCCTTAACATTATTTCCTTTCTCCCCTCCTTCTCACACACACTCTTTCTCTCCAGACACCAAAGGAGAAAGATGTGTGCTCTATCTCCTTAATAGCAGACCCTCGCTCTCACCCTTGTATATGAAGAAAACAGTTATAGGGTTCTGTGTTCCTAAAGTTGTAGGAGCCTCTATCATATTCAGAAGACGGATGTAATCAACTATGAACTATAAGTATGGTTTTTCTTGTGACACTTTAACCATGCCTCTAATCTTGTGTATGTTTGATTGATAGCAACTAGCCTGAGTAGAGGGATATATCTTTACCATAGGAAGGGGGGCTTTCGCTGATTACTCTGCTACTTCCGATAGTTGGGCTGCCACATTTCCAGGTGGGTCTTCAATGAAATGAATGGAGGTTCAGTGACTTCCTCATAACCAACAGAAATTTTCACAACCATCCTGCTGAGTAAAGCCCATGTATGTTTTTACTTGTTAGCATCAAAAATGTATATGTTGAATAAGAACAGCTATTTTTAAGACTGGAAGCTTTTAAGTACTTATGAACAGCACTTTCATGGGGGAAAAGCTAATATAAAAAGGATATGTTTATGGATGAATTTACGCAGGCTATATATGTAAAAGTCAAGTATAATGGAAAATTACTTATAAATGACTTGATCTAAATGACTTGATATGATGTTTCATAAGAATACGGATGTTCATAATACACAGAGAACAAGGGGTAGTAAAAAGTGTAAAATAAACAAAATAGGACACGCAATAGCTAAGAAGTAAAAATAGCCTCAGGCTTCCTTTCTCAAAAATTCAGTTTTAATCTTATGTTCCCCACCGAGACACAAAAACAGACCCAGAAATAGAGTAAGAGCACAAATCTAATGAAAGTACTTTCAGATCTCTTTACTTTCAGTGGGAGAACAATACTAAGCACATGCTTAACATTTTCGTTGAAGCTGACGAGAGATTTTGTACAGGTTGCCAGGCGACTTTTTCCACCCAGCAGCCTGGAAGATACTTCATGCTGCCTCATGACATTCTGGAGTGCCATTGCAGACAGCGGTGCAACTGATGCTCATCAAGTAGCCCTCCGTGTAGCCATGGAGTGTGGCAATGTGCAGGCTCCCTGTTCTCTTTTGCCAACTGTTCTCTGTGGCTCCCTGTTGCCAACATCAGGTTGCTCTGGGTTCTAGGGAAAGCCTTGTGCCGATCCCCACTCCCCGTGGTGCACTGGGTTCCTGCACCACCACCCACACACAAACTTATTGGATGGCAGTGGGCACACCCAAGCACGTGAGTGGCAGCAGGTCCTTTCCATACTCAGAGGGTGAGAAGAAACCACCAAAGCCTCTAGTAGTTTCATTGCCAACTCCTCCCCCTGCACTGGCCAATGGGCTTTCTTACAAAAATTCCTGTGCTATCCCTCTGCCCTTTGCATAGGCCAAGGAGAATGTTTTTCATGCCCCACAATGACACAGAGTCCTCTGGGGGAAGTTCCCATCAGCAGATGGGGTCCCCTGCTACAGGTGCATTTTTTAAAAAGGGCATATAGTGATCTCATCTAGTTTGATCCATCAGAAAGTGAACTTTCACTTAGACTCAGTGGTGTTACCAGGGTAGTAGCAGTAAGACCTTTATTGGCATACGTAACAAACACAAACACAACAACACGACAGAGAGAACAACAGTAGTAAGTCCAAGCCTATGATACATGATACATAACAACTGAATAAATCAGGTATATTTGTCCCATATAAAACATAGTGGCCTAACATATAAAATATACTGGATAGCCTCTCCTGGGTCTACTTGCCACTATCAGCTACAGCTAGACTGCCACCCTCTCGATGATAGGACTGAAAACATCATTCAGCAATTATGGCTTATCACCACCATCAAGAATTTTGAAACCTTTTTCAACTCTGAGTACTCGGGTTTGTGTCACCTGGTGTGGGAGGCCAGCATGTCACCCCCATGATGGACTTCCTCTCATGCAGTGGAGATGTGGTATGGAGGTGTGGTGTGGTGTGGAGGTGTGGAGATGCACCAGTGCCCTGTCCCTGCTTTTTGGCTATAGCTTTTGACAGAATAGAGATATTACAATGCAGTTTGTTTCACTGCATTCCTCATGAAATTACGCATTGAATGATATATAACATGGTGGTATTGTTGAAAAAAATACCAAGATTTTAGCTAGTGGTGGTGTCAATCCCCTGTGCGCATCACCCAGTGCGACCTGCACCACCGCACCCCTCAAGCAACGCCACTGCTTAGACTGTCCCCCTCTTTAAGCACCTTGTCCTGAATACAGTCATCATAGCTAAAGGGATTCCCCTCCCTTTCAGGTTCTTTTAACCTGGGCTCCCTGGCTTTTTCTTATCATTCTTACTCGGTTTGAAAAAAGAAAGAAAAAACATATCCATTTCTAGCTTCTTTATCCACTTCAATAGAGGTATTTCAGCCACAATGTTCAGGGTCACTCTCGGTATCCCACAGCAGGCACGGCATGAGTTGTCAGATCTGATAGATCTTTTTTGTCTGCCTTGTGCTCATGCTGAGCAGGACAAGAATTTTCCATGTGGTTTTTGTTTTTTATTTCCATGCATGCACAAAAATGGCAAACAAGTCCAATATCTTCAGGGTTCAGGAGATCCAAAGACTGATGTGGCCACAGCTCTGCAGTAGGACATCTATTTTGCATGTAGGAGGTCCGAGGTGCAATCTGTGACTTATTCAAGTAGCGCTGGAAAAGACAGCCCCTGTCAAGCCATAGAGACAATACTGAGATGGACAAACTCAGGACAAGCTTTCTACTCTACATGTTATTTTGCTCTCATTGGCATGTCCCAGCTGGAACTGTGAACTTCAGGTCTGGCTTCCACAGAGGAAGATTTGCTCAGAGAGAATGGTGCTCGAGCTCAGTGACTGCTGAACTGTTCATTTGCACAGTCGGCTCTCTCTTGCCTTTTGATATGAGCTTTCTCGGTTCACTTGCAAAAAAAATAAATAAATGTAGCAGAATCGTGTGACTCACCTCATCTCATTTGTTTTGGGGGTCTAGGTAATTTCCTTTCAGAGAGATTAAACATTTAGGCACAATCCAGCCAGAGTTAAGCACTTTAAAATCCTGACTATTTCAATGGAAGAGATCAAAGCATGTGTTTGAAACTGATAGGACTTTAAACGGCTTGAAGTTAGCCAGATGTAGTCTCCCATTAGTGGGGAAAAAGAGGCAGCAAAAATAGACCTCACTAGAAGCATTTCACAAATTCAGCTCCGAGGTACTGAGTGATACATTATCAAGAGAATATGTGAATCGCCGAGGGTGCAATCCTAACCCCTTATGTCAGTGGTTTCCAGCACTGGCATAGCAGTGCCAATGGGACATGTGCTGCATCCTGCAGTTGGGTGTCACTCATGGAGGCCTCCTCAAAGTAAGGGAATGTTTGTTCCCTTACCTCAGAGCTGCATTGCCTTATGTCAGTGCTGGAAAGTACTGACATAATGGGTTAGGATTATGCCCTGAATTGCCAAAGGTTCAGCTAATGAGCCTGAGGAACTGCAGTCCTTTGGGAAAGCTGGTACTCTGATCCTAACCACATTGACCTAGAAGTCAAGATAGGTATACCTGGTGAGGATGACTAAAAATCTCGTAGCCACTTAGCACAGAGTCAGATGACAGGCACACTAAATGGTTACATGAACACTATGGAGACTTATCCCATGTGGCACAACATTGCCTGTATGATTGCTTTGAACAAGAGCTTACTTCCAAGTAAGCGCCACAGTCTAAGTTTCTCCAGCAGAGAATTCACAGCAGGGTGACCAAATGAACATTCCCCAACAGCCTATAAGAGTCAAAAGGCCATCCGTATTTTTTTTAATTCAAGAAGCACAGCAAAAAATATAGAAGAAATTCCCATCTACCCCACTGTTGTTCTCCAGAATGTTCTTTAACTGACTTTATACCCCACAGTGGGCCCAGTCCTATCCAACTTTCCAGCACTGGTGTAGCCACAATGCAGCCCCCAAGTAAGGGAACAAATGTTCCCATACCTTGAGGCGGCCTCTGTGACTACCTCCCCCCCACAGGATGCAGTGCATGCCCCATGGGCACGGCTGCACCAGCACTGGAAAATTGGATAGGATTGGGTCCAGCATTACCTATAGATGGGAATTTTGCCTTGATTTTTGGCTGTGCTTGAGTTAAAAAAAATGTACAAAAAAGAGAGAAGAAAATAGAAGAAAAGTGGGTTACCTTAATTATACGTTGCTTCTTAACAAAATTTATTTTGGTTATAGTCATGGAAGTCCCCTCTCAAGAATTCTCAAGTATTCTGGGTATTGAGTGTGAAATAAATATTTATAGTAAATAAATAAAGCAAACAAGGAGTGCTCCCTCAGTGCACTTAATTCTCCAGAAATTGTACAAAGCTATTTTTGCTCGAGGAAAGTTTCTTAAATGAGTTATGTGGGAACTATGAGGTTTTTTGGGAACACTCTGCCCTCAGGCTGAAATAAACAGCTGTCAGGATTCCATATTATCGCATTTCCTGAAATGAAAGCTCCCTTTAAAAAGCAGCCTTATGTATCTTGACAGTCAAATGAATTTAAATACATTTGGTAGAAAGGCAACTAAATTGCTCGTCAGTTTTAGGAGCATTTGTTCCTTGTTTATACTGCATTTTCCCACTCCCGCACAAAGAGTAACCTTATAATAATCGTTTTAACGCTATTCCTCCCCTTTCTAATTGTAGATCCTAGATGTGACAATAACCTCCTCCTACAAGCTGCAGGGCTGGGACGAGGGCTTACACGAGGATGTCTATAAGTTCAGCAGCAGCACCAGGGGACCACCTATTTCTCTGTGCAGTCGCATGGACACAATAGTGCCATTTCCCCCCTTTTCCTATACAGTACAGCCAAACAGCTTTGAATGCAGAGGTTTTTTAAGGGCAGAAAATGACTCACAAAGCCCTTTACGCTGAATCCTATAGGCCAGTGGTTCCCAAATGTTTTCGCCTGGCAGCTCCTTTGACCTACTGGGCCATTGGCTGTGGCTTCCCATTAGGGCTACAATCCTATTTATCATATAGGGCAGGGATGCCCAAATCCTGGCCCACAGGCCACTTGCGGCCCGCTGCATGTCCCCATCCGGCCCCCAGGGGGTCCCCCATCTCCTATGGGCACTCAGCCCTCACCCCAGCCCACGCTGGCCCACCATGCAAAGGAGGGAGCAAAAGAGGGAGGGAAGGAGGGAGGGCGAGGGGGCAGGCAAGCGGGCGGGTGTATATGTGTGAAAGTGTGGAAGATCCCCCCCTCCATTTCTGGCATAAAGATCACCCCCCCTTATTAGGGTGAATGGGATCATAAACTGGCATGAAGATCTCCCCCCCCCCCTTATTAGGGTGAATGGAATCATAAACTGGCTTGAATTCATTCATTCATTTTCCGTCTCTAACATATTCATTTATTTAAATTTATTCAAATTTGAAATGTAAATTAATTCCTTTTTTTCCGACCCCCCGACACAGTGTCAGAGAGATGATGTGGCCCTCCTGCCAAAAACTTTGAGCACCCCTGGTATAGGCCAATGGGTTTTTCATGAGGATTCTGCAGTTCCCCTGGCTGTTTCCGCAGCTTCCTGGGGAGCCACGGCTCACGGTTTGGAAACCCCTGCTATAGGTTATTTATTAGTTTTCTGCATCCTGCCCACCCAAGGTATTGATGTTGTCTCCAGCAATTATGTCACAAAGAAGGTATTGTAAATTGACACAAGTATCTGAAATGACTAGTAATGACAAAAAAAATCTGCTGTTTCTAGTTAAGAAACAGTCCAGCACTGCCCATTTCTTAAGAAAACTAACCTGCTACTCAATCATTGACCGATTCTTTCAAATGAATAAACATATGATGTTCAGGCCACATCCATCATTTTTGTTGGTTCTTTCCCTGGGCTTTCTCCTCACTCTCTGGACTACTCCCTCTCCAATATCCTAGTGCTCTCCAAGGCCCCCCATTCCCCTTGGATTTCTGCCTTCTAAAGCAACTGCTGCCATCTTTCCTTGCTATTTCTAACAGCAAGCTATATTGTTGGCTTTCAATGGAAGTTGTTTTTCTGTTTGAAATATTGGGCGGAGGGCACAATCTGGAGTGGAAATGAGGTGAAAGCACAGTCCTAAATCCCCCTCTTCATGGTCCTGCTCCCTTTCTTGCACTCACTCAACCCATAGCCACTATTATTTAAAGAAGATCACTGGACCACATAGCATATTTTGCTCAATGTCTGATTTGGTCCTGAGCGTTTTGAGCTGGTATTAGCTGAAACTGGGGGTACGGCTTTAGAGAGGCTATACAAATTGTGTTGGGGGGGCGGGTCCTGCTGGCTGCTTGATTACAGTAGGCTCTGCCTGGATCTTTGGAAATAACTCAAGCCTTTCATATACATCACGAATCCCTGCAGCTCTCTCTTCAAAGGGAATGAAGCCTGGTAGCCTTGTTCCTGGGTGTTCTCATCACGCAGAGAGCTGGGAAGCCCATAATAATGCAGGATGGAGTAGGATGGAAATGTCCCCTTTCCTCAACCAAAGAAAGCTCCACTCTGTACCAAAACCCTTCTTGCCAGGCATGCCTAGCTCAGCATGCAACACAGTACTGTCATAGCGAGCATATGCTTGTTTGGTGGGGCTGCTTTTAGAAGCTCAATGCACAGACGCACACTCCAGCAAAGGGAGAGAAAACACAGCCCGACAATGTAAAGGGCCCACCAGCTGTGGTCAGGAATGACTTCTGAAGGTTGAGGCTTCCTTGATGCAAACCGTAACAAGCGGCCTGCTGGCAGTTTGGAATCAACCCCTTTGAGGTCAAGCGAATGAGTCGGAGCTTTGAGGCTCTGTGCCTTGCAAGGTGGGGGGAGAGATGACTGCCTCGAGCCATGAGATGGAAGCTTTCATTTAAAAACCCAGCAGGATCTTCTTTTGTGACTTGTTCAGTTGGTACAAATAATTCAGGAGCTTTTTTTTTTTTTCCCCCTCAGTTACACTGTGGACATACTCTCTTGCAGGTTAAAATTAATTAAACCCAGGCCTGAAAATAGAGCAGAAAAACACTCCTTAGGCTACCAGCAAGCAAACATTTTATTCTAACATTCAATTAGTAGAAAATTATAGGTCACGGGGAATAGCCCAAGAAATATCCTTACACCTTGCAGCTGGTGGATTTTGGTACTTTTAGGGTACAAGGAAAGGTTTCATATACACACATCTGATCAACTCCCCCCTCCCCCGCACCACCATGTAACCATAACCATCTGAGACAAATATCCCAAACCAACCAGCAACATGACAACATTAGAAAAAAAATATTTTTTCTAATTATAGAGGGGGGCAATAAACAGAAAGGCATTTGGCGTGAGCAACCTTTGTCCAATATTTGAGTTTTGTGAAAGAGAAATAACAGAATATTTCACATTAACACTTCTCTCCTACACATATCTTTGCACAAGCAAGTCCTTTTCATACAATGGTGTTAAGTTTCACGTCAGCATGATTAGTACTGTTGTCCTATAAGTTTCAGTTTATGATTCAACAATAGGGGGGGGGAATGAATGTCTTATCAGGGGACACTTTCTTCTCCCATTCCCTAACCATCCCTTTCTCCCTAGTGCTGCTTATGCCTAGCAAACTCTGAACCTAGAACTTAGCAGATTTAGTCAGAGACTTCAGCTGCAACCTGATGATAGTTATAACCATGTCTCCTTTGAGTAATGCAACTGTAGTATCCTTCTAGAGCAGAAAAACCAGGAAATCTATCTGCAAGGAGTTTTTTTCCCCAATTTAATGGAGAGTCAGGACTTGCCTGTCCCCTGGTAAGTTATGACACAAAGAACTTGGTTGTCAATATTACCTTTACATAGAAAAGTTGTGATAGAAAGATTAGAAGATTCTTGTCACTTGACGCAATGCTAAACAGTCACAGACCCTTTAAAAATGATTTTGGAGGTTTTATTTACATATTTACAAGCCAAATAAGTTCAGTTTGGATACAGATGTTCACTCCTTGCTTTTCATCTTGCTTCTTCTCAGAGAACCACACTCAGAACTTCATATTAAATAACCTGAGACAAACAAGAGAAACCATCTGACACTGATGTCACTTCCACCTCCTTATTAGACATATTATGACACTGCATGGTTCTAGCTTTAACTAGGAGGTCATTTTGCTCTGAAATCGAATGTTCTTGGCCCACAACTCTGGTTACACAAGCTCTTGGAATTCTACATGTTCTGTCAATAATGATCTCTTTAGGTTACTTTGACATAACATGATCTCTTTTTACGGGAAACACCAGTCTTCTCTTGGCTCCTATTTCAGTTATTTTTCTTAACTAGAGAAGATAGGTTAACCCTCTAAAATCTCTATCAGTTGACTTTGAATAGAATCGATTGGGGAGTTCCAAATAGTTGATGTCAGTCTGTTGTAAAATGGGATTACACAGGATCACAGGATTCAGCTGCCTGTAGACTTCCCTTCCAAGGAAAAAGTGCCAGGATGGTGTAGTGGTTCTGGTGTTAAGTTAGACATGGAAGATCCAGGTTGCTTAGCTATGAAGCTTCCTGGGCCAGTCACTATCTCTCAGCCTAACCTCAGAGGGTTGCTGTGAGGACAAAAAGAAGAGAGGAACCATGTACACCACTGAGTTACTTGGTGGAAGGGCAGTAAAAAAATATGATAAAATAAATAAAATAAAAGTTGAAATTCAGTGGTGGTTCCAAAGACCCAATTCTGAGTGCCACAAGAAACAAACATATGGAATGATTTGGATAGTTGATTTGAGTTTTTTGTTCACCCACAATTCGCTTGAATATCCTGTGGACTCTTTGGTACATCACTGGCCGCATGACCCATCAATTCCATGGCTATGCCTCTGCTGGGCTGGTGAAACATGGCATTGCAGTTCAAGCAATGGAACCCTGTGAGGCATTTGTGTGCTGCAGGAGCAGCAACAAGGCTTCCAATTGGGTTGTTTTGGTCCTGAGTCTTTCACAACCTTCGTAAGATCTGCCAGTTCCAAACAAGTGAAGGAGAAGTACAGGCAATCTAGACAGATGCAGAAATAAACATACCTAATATTCAGAGTGCATCATGGCATTTTTTCTTGAAAGTCAGAGATCATTCCATCCTATTACAATAAAAAAAAATACTGGATGCTTTGACCTCATCATTAACTCTCTTGTGAATGGAATTATTGACTCATAAAACACCACTGCAGAAACACATCCATCAGGACAAACCACCTCCTTTGCTGAATCCTCTAGTATTGTCACAGCAAGAGACTTTGAGGTCTTTCCACCTGGAGGTATTTGCTTTGCTCACTGCTGGGACTTTAAATAACGATCACTTTGCTACATGCTCCAAGCTCTGACTGCCGCCTGTGTTTGTGTTATCTAACTCTGTTGCTTCCTGGGGGACATTTAGATCCCCACTTAAACTTAGGGGAAATTATTGTGTTTGATATTAGTTTATCATTTGTGCAATAACGGCTGTCAGGGACAAAGTGGAAGCAATGGAGAAGCCCATGCCAAGATTCCCTCTTGGTGCTGGGTTCATTTCGAGAGGTAATCAAATTCAGAAGAAGTTCCCCCCAGAGTTTTCACACGACTGCTCATAATTAAAGAGGGAGTCTGATCTCAGTAGCAACTCTTGATGTGGTTGGCAGGCAGGCAAGCGGCCGCCAGACTTCACTGTGTCCTCCTGGAGCTGGCAGCTCTGTCGTCATGGATTTTCTTGGCGGAAGCCCAGGCCAGCGCAGACAAATGCTTCACGCAGTTTGATGTTGTAGTGAGCATGGTTGAAACAGAAAGGGTTTTGCAAGAAAGTCTGAACACATGTCTGAATAGAAAAAAGGAGACCGGAAATAGCACCATCTTGCTGTTTAGAAAACAATGCAAGGGTCTTCCTGCCTTATCAACCCACCCAAAGACATTCAGAGACATGGATACCATGGGAAGGAGCAAAGCTGGTTCTCTCAGAGCTTCTAGATACAAACAACAGAGTAGAGATGCAGTCGAGATTTCCTGGGGGAGAGGGTCTGATGAAGTCACAAGGTGGCCAAACTCTGAAATAGGAATGAAGAAACACCAACAATCTGGTAATGTGGTAGGGCCCAGTGTTAAAGGGATGGCCCTTAATGGCAGCCACCAAATGACCAGAGATTAACTGTTCAACTGACCACCTGAGGGGGGAAATGGCTCAGGCTTGGGAAAGAGACAACCCTAACGGACAGGGCTGCTTCTAATGTCAGAGCCCCCCACATCAAGAAGTCAGGAGACAGCTCAGGTTGTCCTGGGTTCTAGATTCCTTCATGGGCTCCATCCCTCAGGGTAAATATAAGCCAGATAGACCCATATTGCTGTGTGGCTGCTGTAGTCGTTCTGATGTGAATCCTGAGGAACTTTGCCTTCTATCCTGCTATTGTTCTTATTGTATTGAAGTGTTTCATCCCTCTGAGGTACTCTTCTAAAGAGCAGTTTTCATTTGCTGTTCAGAAAGTACAATACAAATTCCTCAAGGATTGCGGTTCACACTGTGTAAAGGCCTTTCCAGCAACTGAAAATTGCCCAGGAGGAAAATCACTCTTGCTATCATAATAATCTCATCTTCTAATTGGTAATTGACTTTCTCACCAGTCATTTTCAATCCAGAGCTGTGTGGTGCTCACTGGAGATCAAGAGCACTTCTTTACCCCACAAGATATTCATGCTGCTAAGCCACGTGAGGCTACTTGGAATTTGGTCATTTAATTAACATCCCTTCACTGGTGTTTCTTGGAACTTTCCAAGACTTGAGAAAGAACAATTATCAGGCATCAGTGTAGGTGGGAATGCCTTTAGTCAGCTAACTTTATAATCCTCAAAGCACTTGTTTCAAATTGCTCCAGGGCTGGCCCAACCATGAGGCCAATTGGGAAAGTTGTCTCAAGGAACAGGTTGGTGGGGGGGGGGGGGGAGGACATCCACCTCCATCCACTCACTCACTCCACAGCTACTGCTGCCACTCCCTGGAGTGGAGAATGAAGAGAGGGATAGAGCAGAAGAAATGTGAAAGAGGGGAGACTCACTGGCTAGAGCAGGGGCATCAAACCTGTTTCATGAATGCCAAATAGCATTCATTCAGCTTGCTAAGGGCCAGAAGTGATGTCATTAAGCAGGGCAAGACCAGCAATAACTGTTTCTCACTTAGGAACTCATTAGCTGCAAATGACAGAAGAGAAAATACTCCATCTTGATCATCTTTCCAAGATATGGGAGAGCCCACTTATCGTGCAGGGTGACCTTTCAGCAGTGACACCTCAGCACAGGTCAGCAGCTGAGATCAGCTGATAGTGGAGCTGGAAGAGCCTGGGGGGCCAGATAAAGAGCTTCCGGGGGGCCTGCGGGCCTTATGTTTGACACACCTGAGCTAGAGCAGCTCAGATTTTCTCCTCTCCTTTTTCTCCTCATCCTCTTCCAGACCAGGGAGTGGGAGGAGAAGAGGCTGGCACATCACCAGTTAAGGGGACAACATTTGGCACACTGACTTGAGCTCCAGGAGGTTTGAGGACAATCCTGGATTGCTCCCATTGAACAACTTAGAGAAAACTACATAATGACAGACCATATACAGGCATGCCCCTGTATCAACGGGGGTTCCGTTCTGGAAGCCTTTGTGGATACATGAATCCGTGAATATGGGGGATGCCTCCCCACACCTACCAGAAGCCCAGGGAAACCCCAGAGGCTTCCCTATGCCTTATAAGGCATTAAAAACATCATTTCTGGTTTTGATAAAAAATAGAAGTCCCCTTTTTTTGCTTTAATCCGTCACTCTGAGGCCTGCAGAGACCGTGGGCAGATGTCAGTGCTGGAAAATTGGTTAGGATTGCGGCCTCAGTCTAGGATGGCTGTAGGTTGAGAGACAGTCAGCTCCATTTTGTAAGAAGCAGGATGAGCTTAAGCTAGAAGTTGTGATTTGAACACTCTGAGGTTTCATCTCAAAAAAATGAATTCCATATCTTGTCTGTATCAGTGCATATTTGTAATCCTTTAACTGCATTAACAGAGCAAGGTTATGGGAAATTTTCTGGGACAATTTCATAAGTGTCTCTGGAAAAGCGTACAAGTAAGCAAAATAACAATCGTGGGGAGGGGATTGTTTTTCTCCCAACGTATATACATGTAGCTGATAGCAGCAAAAATAAATGAAAGCCTCCGAAGCAGAAACCTGAATAGCTGAATAATGCAGTTTTCAACTATGACCTCAAGAATACTGAAAAACTTTTGGGTCATTGTACAATTCCCTACTGCTGTTGAATCCCATCATGCAGCTTGTTTCCAAGGACACACCATCCAGAACACAGACAGAGATATTTCATTGCGTTAGTGAGATAGCTCCGTATCTGCTCACTCAAATGAATGCTTGGGTGATGTTCATTTTCTTTCATGATGTAATTTATCGGCAGTCCTCAAGGCTAGCCATTGGTTCCTCCCAGGCAGGTATTGTTTGAGCTGGAACTTTACCTAGGGGGTCTCTTGACTCTGTTTCCTCTTTGTTCTTGATGCCTGAGTTCTTCTTCTGGCTCCTGATCTCCTGGCACAATCCCTGGCTATTGCCTGCAAATAGCTGCTTCAGGGGGCAAACATCAGCTGGAAAATGTTAACACCGTCTCCTTGAGTACCATGGCCTAAACCAGGATCAGGCATTCCCACAGCTGTTTTCTGTTTGTTTATTGACGCAAAGAGTCACCTCCTATTCTCCTCTCCTATTGTTGGGCTTAACATAACAAGGAATTTGGTCCTCAGAATCATAGGCATTTTCCAAACGTTTCCAAACATTTTGACTGCTTAACAACTGAATCCTATCTCCTTCTCCCCACCCCAATCCTGTTGGTGCAGCCACACCAAAGAGGCACCTGTTGTATTTGGGGGGGGGGGGAGCAGGAGGCTTCAGCAGGAGGAGATTTAAATCATCCTTCCCCTCCATAAGCCTGCCACCCCACAATGGTTCTCCTCAAACCTGTGCCAGTTCTGTAGCTGGTGCAAGCCTGAGGAGAAAAAAAGGGAGCAGGGAGGCTGCTGCCAGAGAAGTTAGGATCCAGTGCATACCTTTGCCACCAAATCCACACCCCCCTGCAGCGTCCCTGAAATGGATTGGTAACCTTGGTCCTCAGCACGGCTTCCCCAAAAACCTGCCGACCCACCTCTACCTTTCCTTGCCTTTCCTGTGCTAGACACACTGGCGGTCATGTATGCTTCATGTTAGTCCCCTCCTTTTTGCTCTGTGAGTGCTGTGCCTGTGTTTTTTGCGAGGGAGAGAAGAAATGAATTTAGTACCATTTTTCCACCTTCGAAAAGCCTTCCCATAGCGCTCTGTAGTGAGTGAGTGGTGGATATAGTTTTCCCCTGCCTAACGAAGGTGTGAGTAAGTTCAGGAAGGCTCCCATTTGGAATCTTTCTTTTGACACTAGAATAAATGTGTTTGTGGCATCTTTCCCCTTTGCCTCCCTTGTCCTTTCCCCAGCCAAATTATACAGCTCAGCCACTGGCCACCGTCCTCTCTGACCCTTGAGAGTCAGCTGCAGTGCCCGTCCTGTGCAACTCCCTCCCAAAGGGAACGGATCTACTGATCTTCTTGCAGGTTTTTACATGGCCGATAATTATTCTTTTTCATTCCACAGGGCATCAGGAGGTGGCTAAAGGTTACTGGTTATTTTAACTGGATGTTCATTGGTTCAGGCTGTTGCTATTATTATTTTGTCTGTGCCATGGCAGTTTTTATTGTTCCTGTTTTTTGTGCGTTTTGTAGAGTTGTCGTTTTAATATTGCGTTTACTTTATATCTGCATTGCAAACTGCCTTGGGAACCCTCATAAGTTATGTGTAAATAAATTCATCCCCAACCGCCTCACCAACCCTGCACCTTGACTTCTTTCCTTCAAAAGAAAAAGGAGAACTTGTTGTTTGCTTTCTCCCCAAGTTTTGGAAGGGAACTTAGTTCTGGGAACTCTGGAGGTTTGAAAGGAGTCTTTGAGCAGGTGACAGAAGGCAACCTGGGGTTAGTTCATCCCCCCTTTCCATCATGATCATTTGATCAAAGGAGCCAAGGTTGAGAGGGCGAATCACATTCTTTTTTCCACTGCAGAATTACACATTTTGGAGCCTAGTGTATCTTGCACATTACTGGAAGGTGGGAAATGGATAAGACCTGATGCAAGCTCACAAGACTGTCTCCATCCTGCTGTGCTTCTGAGCATGTGGAAGACAGAGGAGCAGATCTGATTATTCTACTCTATCTGAGCAACAGCCCACCGAATGAGAAGTGAGAGGATGCCACTCTGAACCACCCACCTGGTGCATTGTCCCTGCCCTGGTGTGCTCAGCCAGGCCTGGAACATTCAAACTATTTAAATAAACTGCATTCAGGCTTTCTGGCCCCTCCTGATCATGTGTATATGGGGACAGTATGCCAGGTGGGCAGGACCAGAGTGGCACAGCCCCACTTGGCCTCTTCCAATTGGCTGCTGCTCAGGATATATCATCAGAACTGTCCCAGAAAGCTGGATTCGATGGGCCTTTGGACTGATTCAGCATAGGTTGTTCTTACCTTGATATGTATATGCAGGGGTCAAGCATACATTTAATGTTTGGTGTGTTTTTTTTAACTTGATATGCTTGCATGTGTACCTATGACATTTGGACAGAAGTAGCATTTGCAGCCTGTTGGGGCCCCTCCCAGATGCCCTGACCCCCGACTTACCCGGGAGCAGGCACCCCAGGCCCAGGGTGGGGAGGCTTCCCTGCCCTTGAAGGGGGCAAAGCAGGTTGGCTCACCTCAACCAGCCAGAGGGGGCTGGCAGGGCAAACAAGGAACACTACAGGAAACAAGCCAGGAACAGGAAAGGCCTTTTCTGCCCCACCTGGAGGAAGGGGAGGGGCCAAAGGGGGCAGGCTTGCTCCATAAAGCAGGAAGGCCAGGGATGAGAGGCAGTCAGTGTGAAGCAGGGAGCTGTGAGGTGAACAGCTCCTGCTCCTAGGCCAGGTCTGGCAGCTCTGCTAGGGAGGAGGACAAGGGTGCTGGAACCCCCTCCCCCTTCAGCCAATCTGAGGCCTCCCTGGGGGTGGGACAAGCCTGCTCCAGGCCCCTCCAGGGCAGGGACCCTACACAGCCCAATCCAACCTATACGCCCCCCTGTTGATGCAGGTGTACCAAGAAGGTGTGTGTTGCATCCTATGGTGGGAGGGGACAGTTGGAGGGGTCTTGTGAGGGAAAGTGAATTTTTCTCCAGGGGAAAAGTGTTCATAGTGCCAATTGGACTCCATGGTCCTGCACCAGGCCAGAGGACAAGTGTGTAAAATCAGCAGAAAGGGAGAGGGATAGGACTCAACAGCACACTTGTGCCATCTAACCCATTCTTTTGTTTCCTGGCCGTCTCTCTGTTCTCCAGACTGTTCTCTGAGAGCTGCAAGAGCATTTTGCCACACACAACTGAGCTCTTCATGGCTTAACAGGCTCTATAATAAAGTCAGAGCATGACATTCCAAGCCTGAAGAGACATGCAATACTCAAGGGAAGATGATTGCTACCGCTCACTGCATTTGAAAATGGTTTCCACTCCCCTCTAAGTGAAACTGTGAGCAGCACTGTTACCGCATCATAAAATGATCTGGCCATGGGTCACTGCCAGGGATGGCCAACACCACGAGAGTAGATTGTCCCTCTTTTAGGGCATCATTCTACTGGTGTCACTGCTGATGCACCCCATTTTAAGGACAGCGATGTGGATGCAGCAAACAGGCTTGGTTTCAATTAGTAAGCTTCCTGTGAACTTTCTGTTAGATCGTGTACACATAATATCAGAGTGACAACTGCTATGGCGCACTTTTTAGTGTTGCTTTAATGATAGTGAAATATTGTGTGATGCCTGATTCAACTGGAGGAATACTCTGACATCTAGTGGGGATCTGAAAGATTGCCAGGTCTGAATGCGAAGTAATCTTCATGGCAAACTTTACTCTGGCTGTTCCAGCTTGCAGTGAAGAAGGGGAATGCACACCTGGCGGTTTGCTGATATTTTGTTCCCACTAAATCCCACTGTCCATCCAGTAGGCTTTACGACCCAAATTCAGAGGCCCTTGCCCTCTTGAGATTTCAGAAGCAAAGGTGAAAACTTACCGTGTTGAGCCTGAGTTCAATTGTAAGGTAATGGCATAATCGAGTTGGCTACCAGGCTCCGCATCATGGTTGGCAGGCTGGACACAAAGCCAAGGCAAATCACAGTTAGTTTGGCAGACAAGAAAGAAGGCACTCTGGTCTTAAGCAACAAGTTGCTAAACCTAAGGATTCAAGCCAGTATTTGGAGACCTTCTATGGTCAGAAATATAAGGTCTCCCACCCCCCAATATCATCTGATAACTGCTAAACCAGAAGTTGCAGTATTACCCTCTGGCCAGATGCCTTGATGGCCCCACACCACAGCAGACAGAAGCCACCTCCCACAAGCAAGGAGAACAGCATATAAGGAAAATGCATTGATTGCAAAAATCCCTTTTCTGGGTGGAGATACCTATTGTCTGAACACAGTCACTAATGGGCAGACTATTCCAAGGACACCTTGACATCAGCTACTAGACCAATGGCATTCTTTTTTCCTCCCCATGTCTTTCCACTTGGTTCTGTCTTTGACATCAATGGAAAGAGTGAATGCCCAAGGTGGGATTTTCCCAGCCATTTAGCCATAGATTGGATCACTGTTGCCCACCATTCTTTTCAAGATACAACTACACATGGAAATAAACAAAATAAGAATACTCTCCCTTAAGTTATCTTTAATCTATAGGGCAAAAAAAGAATTTTTAAAAGAAGTTTGGCACAATTGTAAAAATACCATTACACGTGTGGAAAACAGTTAAAAACTAATTGAATTACTTATATGGCAATTTAATAGAGCCATTACCGGCTGCAATCTTATTTTTTATGGCTCCTCACATGAATAGTAAGTCCTATCTCAGGCTAGCAAATGCGCACATCACAAACATGTTTACTAACGTGAGAGCCAGACGGCAAAGTCCTGGTCATATAGCTGTGGTGTCATTAGCCAGGTGCAGGGGGTGTGGACAGCACTGGGTGATAGCACTGGAGGGGGTAGCATTGGAAGTGCCATGGTCAGGTGGCTGACCAAAGAGAGGTGTGGTGAGTGGCTCATCTGTGGCAAGCCAGCCATTCCAGAGGTACGCAGCAGGCATCTGGCCCAGGAGCACTGCAGCAAGCAGATGGTTTGGAAAACAGGCTCCATTCTTGTGAGAGGACAGGGCTGGAGCAGGACCATGGGAGTGACACCATTGGCACACTGGGTGACACCAAACCCAGTGATGCCACTACCGTATAACATGTTCTCTTTTCCTGTACTTCCCTTTGTTCCTCAAATATAGACACAGCCTAATGACTCAGATCTCAGTATCTAAGCCTGTCTGATGCAGTGAGCTCCTGTGATGCTGACAAATTCTATAATGTCTGGTTCTAAAGTAAGGATCTGGACAGTTTATAAGATGCAGATGGTTCTTCCCAAGTCCAGGTGTACCAGAGACCTCCAACCATCCAGAATGATTGTACATTTTGTTGAGTGTGCGGTACCTGTCATCAGGAGGCCATCAGTGATGACAGGAGGCCATCAGTGATGTCATCAGGAGGCCATCAGTGAAAAGCACATGCATGCAGTGTGTTAGTTCTTTCTGCCTCTTTTGTGAAATTCATTCTGTAACTCTCACTAGATCTCTCAAGAAGTGTTTCCAGTGAACCAATCTATGAACAATACCATGTCTTACCAGTTCAGTCTCAAGTTATCCAAGTAATCATTTGAGGATGGGAGGGTGGGTATATGAATCGAAGGCTTCTAGATTTTCATTTTTGAACTCAAAAGTAATGGCATGGGGTAAATTTTGATGTGCAGGAGCTCATCATGACACCCATATAAAGGAAGGCCCACAATGTTTGGGGCTCTTCAGTCTAAAAAGAAGGCACCAGATGGGGGACATGATTGAGATGTATAAAATTAGGCCCGGGATGGATAGAGTGGATTGAGGGAAGTTCTTTTCCCACTCACACACCAGAACCAGGGGACAGCCACTAAAATTGACTGGCAGGAAATCCAGGAGGTCCAGCAATGGAGGCAACTAGACATACTCTAGGAAGCATCTTTTATATCTGAGAAGTACCTTTGGAGAACTGTCTAACCAATCAGGGATTTTGGACCTGCAAAGAAGTTAGAGGATGATGAAATATCTCCAGCTAGGTATGTATGTGTCCAGAGGCTTTAGCCAATTACAGGCCTCGGACCACAGAACCAGATGATGCATGATAGAAGGTCTGTCCAAGAGCAACATGCCCCTTCCCTTCCTGAATATGTGACCAATTTGTACTGAACGGGTCCTTGAAGCCCAGGCACAGCTTGATAATCAGATATCAGTCTTCTCTTGAGAATCTTCCTAATTAGCTGCTATTCTCTTAACACTTTCCTTCCCCAAGATGGATTCCTGAGTGTGCTGTGATGGAGTCTTAAACAGCAAGATTTTACCAGCTCACTACAGACTGTATTCAACATTCAGGTTCTAGAGGTAGCCTATTGTTGAATGCCAGGTGCCTCCCCACATCTCAGAAAGCCTGCCAGAGTCTTCTGAAAGATAGTTCCGGGTTGTTTTTTTTTTGCTAAACCAGAAGTGCTTTTCAGAAGGCTCTGGCAGGTCTTCTCAGGTACGGGGAGGCAGCATGCAGCCCTCCCAGATGCTACTTCCAATCACATCCAGGAGGTCCTCTGAAACCCTCTAGCACTGGCTTGTGATCTATGTTGAGTCAAACCCACAGATCACAAACCCTCAGATGATGAAAACTGACTGTACTGGGCAGGCAGCATTCAATACATGGAATCTAGACTTCTTGTAATAATCATAAGTAATATAAATGGGGAAGGTGACTGTGAACTTCAGTGGCCTTTTGGAAACAAAGCTCACTGCATTACCATGCAAATGAAGGAGCCCTCCCACTCAGTGTGGGAGTTCCTTGTTGAATATTCCATTCATTCACGGTGATTACAGTTGTTTTGATTAAGAATAATGGCAGCTGCTTCTTGATGTGGGATAAGCCTGACACACTAGTCCAAGGAGAATTATGAGAATCAACAGAGGAGATGACAAAATGATTTATCAAAGTGGTTGTGGAGGATTCAGCGAGGCCGAGAGTCAAGACAGATTACATTAAGGGGGGGGGGGAGAGTAATAAAGAAAAGGCTCCATCCACTGCCGTGTGGTATTCTAGTTACAAATTAGAGATACAATCAAACAAACTCCCACAATCTGATATCTATATTTTTTTAACAACAAAGAATTACCTTCTGCTGCCCACAGAATGAGAGAACTAAGCAATTGTTTTTCTCTAGTCCAGAAACACAGATGAGTGAATTGTGGAGTTGCAGAGTGAGCTTTCCATTGTATCTGTGTCAGAGAAAGTTCTATTTTGAGATTTGTTATTGTGCAGTGTTTTCAAGGGCCTTTCGAGAAGATGTGCCATCTCTGTTACCTGTATCAAAAGCATCTATTGAACAGTGCCTGCCACATTATGAGTCACCATCAGCACAAAATACTCTCCATACCTGCACCGTCACGTAGCTTTAAATAACGTACTTTTGTGTTATTGCTCTTCAATACTGATGGAAGTTTCAAAACCAGATGTTACTATGACATGAGCATGTGTTGCTCAAATTTAAAAGGACCTCAAAAATGCCACTAGGCCAGCTACAGGCTAGACCTGAAGTAGCTTTTGGTTTCCGGCCCTGGTCACTAAAGGCTAGTGAGCTGCTCCTTCACCCTGTGCAGTTATCTTTTATGGCAAGAAATGTTGTCCTTTGGTGCCTATAGCAAAAGTGTGCATAGACTGTGGTCAATTTTGGTTCTGTCTATTACATTTGCACCCCACTTTTTCCACAAGATGCTCAGGGTGGTCTACACCAGTTTTATCCTCATAACATTCATGTGAAGTAGGGTAGTGAGAGAGTTGGTGACCATGATCCTTATAGCTCAATTCTATTCCCCACCCCCCACCCCTGTTGACACAATCATGCCACTGGAGCAAGGACTGCATCCCGCAATCCAGGAAGTCTCCTTTTGGTAAGGGAGCATTTGGGCGAGGGAAATTTACCAAGGTGAGTAAGTGTAAGGTTCAGATATCCATGATAGAACCTATACCTTGCATGCAGAAGGGGTTCCGTCCCTGGCATCTCCAGGACTGAGAAAGACCCCCGAAACACTCTGCACAGAGGAGTTTCAAAAGGGAACATTTGTACTCTCATTCTTACATTTTTTCCCGTATCCAGGAGTAAGGCCTGAAAGATTTATTTGGACCTATACCAACGAAATTGCTGGTGCAAGTCCACATGGACCCAGGTCAGGGAATTGGGTCTGGTAAGACGGTGTGTATTCAGCAGATGCTGCTGCCACCAAACAGTGATAGCACAACAGTGGTGGCACCCCTATTTTGCCCACCCCACCCCCTTTCCACCCTCCTTCCACCCTGTTCTGCCTTTCCTGCTGACCTATTTTGGTCCGCAGATCTGGGTCAGCAGATCCTGTCTGGTCCAGCACCACACATGGGGCCACTCCAGCCTGTCCGCCAGCTTTCCAGCAGTGAATGGCTTCATGCTGCTGGAGAGGTTTTTGTGACTTCTGTAAGGCAGTGTATGCTGGTGGAATGCACGTTCTGCCCATAGATTAGCCCAATAGAATTGAGTCACTCCACAAACTTCATGGCTCAACAGAGATTCAGACTCTGATCTCTCAGTCCAGCTTCAACATGCTATTCACTACGTCACACAGGTTCTTAGGACTGACCTTAGATATTATGGGAGCATCCCCTATATAAAAGTCAAATTGCCACCAAATTCACGTAAAGCAGTGCTGAAATCATTAAAAAAATTGGGAGGACTTAAATGCACCAATGTGGTTTGGTGGAAGGACCACCACTCAATGGTAGAACCTATGCTTTGCATAGAAGGGGTTCATCTCCCTGGTATCTCCAGGTAGGGATGGGAAAGATTCCTGAAACCCTGGGCAGGAGCCACCAATAAGTGTAGAGACAATACATAGCTAGATGGATCAATGGTCTGATTTTGTACAAATCTAACACTTCCATCCCAACCCTGCCATTTTTCTCACTGGAAATCAAGGGCAGATATAAACCCTACAGGAAGCAAATGGTTTGCAAAGGCAGGTTGGGGTAAAAAAAAACAAAAAAGCAACCTCAGATAGAGGAAGTGTTAATTTGTCCCCTTCTACCCACTACTTTCCCCCTAACTCACCCACCCATCTATGCTGTGTTTTAATTCACATAATTTTTATGACCAGCACAACCTGAATGCGGTCCTGGCATCATCATGGGGTCATTATGGAGTCCCCCCTCCATGTCTAGTTGGTCCTCAGATGTGTGACACAAATCTGCAGTTTTTCATTTCAAAAACATCACTCCAGTTTATCTCATTTTATATTAATGTTTTATACACTGTATAGATGATATAGCCTGCTTCCCCACAAGATGCCTTTTTTATCTCTGACACTCAATCACCTCCCCATAGATGTCTTCCCAGGGGTTTGAGCTTTAACTATACTGTACCTTCAGAAAAAGGAAGAAAATGAATGTACACCAGGCCTAGAAAAAAGAACCCTTGCTTGCAAGGCCATGTGAGGGAGATGAGAATTGGGCACCTTTAGGGTTTCTCATTTCTCTTTTGTCAGAAGGCTTTGTGTGTCATGAGAGAGAGAGAGAGAGAGAGAGAGAGAGAGATTATTATAAGAATTTCATAGCACAATCCTATGTGTCTTCTCAGAAGTAAGCTCCATTGAATTCAGTGGGTCTTACTCTCAGGTAAGTGTGTATAGGATTGCAGCCTCAATTGTGAATCCTCAACTGCCAGATTCAGTATTGTTTTAATTTTTCAGCTGAATGGGTTTGCTTTCTTTATTTGAATGGTGACAGCATCTATGGTGGTGTCAGGAGTCAGCTAGGTGAGGTGCTGATTGAGGATTCACATCCATCAGAGGGCCTGCCTGGCCATGCCAACCTTTGAGCCCTCAGTAAAGTTGGCAGTGCTAACACCCCAATGCTCCATCAAGGGCACAATGGAGGCCCAGTGCAATGCTCAACCCTGGGTTACCCAGTGCTGGCACTGAGAAGACCTACTGTCTTCTCACTACTGGAAGGTCGACCTTCCAGTACTTCAACCTACTGGAAGGTTGCCAGTTCAAGGTCACTGGCAGCTCCGTGAATGGTAAGACCTTGAAGCAGCTGACAAGCCAAGCTGAGTTATTCCACCTGCTCTTTGGTGTGAGCGAAGAAGCATCTTGGCTGCCCTTCATGTGAGAGATGAAGGAGCTGCTTGTCAGCCTGCATGGGAGGTAACTGGAGGCCAGAAGTGATACCAGACCAGGAAGATCCATCTGAAATGTTGTGTGGTTCTTGAAAGACAGAACCTTTCTGTGATTGTAAAATTCCCCTCAGGGATTTAGAAACGCTTGCCTATGTAAACTGCCTTGAATAAAGTCAGAGGAGTAATCCAATGACCAGAAAGGCGGTATATAAATATCCAGTTGTTGTTGTTGTTGTTGTTGTTACTACTACTACTACTACTGTGGAAGAGGGATGGGAACATGACTCGTAAAGTCTTGAGTTGCAAAAACACACATTTTTCGTGACTTTTGTTAACTCGAGTAATTGACTCAATGTCATGGACTCGACACATAACTCAGGTCAGTGACTCGAAGAAAAGTCATGACTTGAATAGACTGGAGCCCCAACTTGTCTTTGTATGTGCTTGCGACTTTGTTTTGTGTGTATGTGTGCTTGTTTACTTGGGGGGGGGGGGCTGTGCCTGACTTGCACTGTGACTCATTTCTCATAATGACTTCGACTTGAGTCAAAAATAACTCTATAGTGGTTCAGGACAAATCATGCCAGTTGCCTATTATGACTCACAAGTCAACTCAAGTCAGGGGGTCGGAGACACAACTCAACTCACGACTCAGTGCACATCCCTGCTATAGGATAAGACTTCTTGAGCTGGAAAGAACTTCAAAAGTCACAGAGGCCAAGTTCACATGATGTAGACTTTTGTGCCACTGCCATCCTTAACTGCAGTTCTCATTCCTTCACAACTAATACAGGAGCAAGAATTCTGCCTCAATTGTACTGGACCACCATATGACAGTGGTTCCCAAATCTTTTAGCACCAGGACCCACTTTTTAAAATAACACTCTATCAAGACCCAGCTAGCTTTATGACATTTTTTAAAATTCACTTTACCAGCCCTCAAGCCTCTGTTTTTTCCTTTTTACTATGGTGGGGGGACACTGTCTTCTGGATCGTTTGAACTCCGTGCTCATCAGATTGGGACCATTCTGTTGGTCTTACATTCCCTTTGGCCTGCCCTTCAAAGTGGACCAAGGCATGTTTGTCTACTCATGTGTAAAAGAGCACATGTTGCTCTGTTTCAGTTTCCATAGGGCTCAATACATTTTTCTTGTCAGCTTGTCAGTGACACGACCCGCCAAAAATCAGGTCGTGGCCCACTGATGGGTCCCAACCCCAAAGTTTGGGAACCACTGCCCTATCATCAATACATGTAAGAAGGGAAAAGTTTACTCAAACAGAAAAGGATTTCAAAATGCGCTTCTTTCTAAATAGACCTTTTCTATATCTTGCTGTGGGATCAAAGTGATGCGGCTTGTATTTCAGTTCTTGTTTACTTTAATTGAGGATGAGGGGAAGTGGCAATAAAGACACTGGTGTCAATAAAAACTCTTTTTCATGGCTTTTGTTTTTTTAATGCCTCACTAGACAAGTGAAAATGGTATTAAGGTTTAAAAGCAGATAAGTGATATTCTAAGCTGCAAGGGAATAGATGAGTTAAAGCCAGCACCAAGCAATCTCCTTGTTCGCTCCCAAATCTTCCGTGTAGCATGTCTAATAGGATTAACAATAATTGCTTCCTGAATCAACCTGAAACAGGGGAAGAGAAAGCAAGTGAGCTGGAATGAAGCCACCAAGTGACTTATCTGACACCCAAACGGCCAGCTCGGCCACACATATACAAATGCATTCTATCACCTCTCGCAGCGCTATCACAGAGGCATAGCACACATTCTGGTCATGAGCCAAAGTGGCATGTGGGTCTCTGAATGTTTTGGGCTGAGTTACCTGTTCGATTGGTGCCTCTCGTCAAAGAGTCCTCCAAATTGCTCTTCAGAGTTGGTGCAAAGGCCATTGTGGAATCCCACAAGGAACGCTACGTGTGCTCAGGCAGCAGAAGTGCATGTACATTCGCAAAAGGTCTAGGCAGCTGGTGTTCCACCAACAAAGGCTCAATTGTGAGGCATTCACTGATAAGTGTGAAATTGCAACTCAGATGCTTGTTATGTCCTGGGGAGATTAAAAAAATTTGGATTGTTCCAATGCTAATAAATCACAGGCAGTGGATGTAAGAAGGTGATAAGATGTAAGAAGATGTAAGAAGAAGGGAAAGGGGAGATAAAAGGAGACTTGGAGATGGCAGAGAAATTGAATGAGTTCTTTGCATCTGTCTTCATGGCAGAACACCTCAGGCAGATACCGCTGCCTGAACGGCCCCTCCTGACCAAGGAGATAGAGGTTAAAAGAGAAGATGTTTCAGACCTCATTGATAAATTAAAGATCAATAAGTCACCAGGCCCTGAGGGCATCCACCCAAGAGTTATTAAGGAATTGAAGAATGAAGTTGCTGATCTCTTGATAAAATATGCAACTTGTCCCTCAAAACGGCCACAGTGCCAGAAGATTGGAGGATAGCAAATGTCACGCTGATCTTTAAAAAGGGAAAGGGGGGGGGACCCGGGAAACTATAGGCCAGTCAGCCTAACATCTATATCGGGTAAGATGGTGGAATGCCTCATCAAAGATAAAATCTCAAAAACACATAGACGAACAAGCCTTGCTGAGGGAGAATCAGCATGGCTTCTGTAAGGGTAAGTCTTGCCTCACAAACCTTTTAGAATTCTTTGAAAAGGTCAACAGGCATGTGGATGTGGGAGAACCCGTGGACACTGGACTTTCAGAAGGCGTTCAACATGGTTCCTCACCAAAGGCTACTGAAAAAACTCCACAGTCAGGGAATTAGAAGGCAGGTCCTCTCCTGGATTGAGACCTGGTTGAAGACCAGGAAACAGAGAGTGGGTGTCAATGGGCAATTTTCACGATGGAGAGAGGTGAAAAGCAGTGTGCCCCAAGGATCTGTCCTGGGACCGTTGCTCTTCAACCTCTTCATAAATGACCTGAAGACAGGGTTGAGCAGTGAGGTGGCTAAGTTTGCAGACAACACCAAACTTTTCCGAGTTGTGAAGACCAGAAGTGATTTTGAGGAGCTGAAGAAGGATCGCTCCAAACTGGTAGAATGGGCAGCAAAATGGAAGATGCGTTTCAATGTAAGTAAGTGTAAAGTCATGCACATTAGGGCAAAAATCAAAACTTCACATATAGGCTAATGGGTTCTGAGCTGTCTGTGATAGATCAGGAGAGAGATCTTGGGGTGGTGGGGGACAGTTGACGAAAGTGTCGACCCAATGTGCGACGGCAGTAAATAAGGCCAAGTCTATGCTTGGGATCATTAGAAAAGATATTGAGAACAAAACAGCTAATATTATAATGCTGTTGTACAAATCTATGGTAAGGCCACACCTGGAGTATTGTGTCCAGTTCTGGTCGCCGCATCTCAAAAAGAATATAGTGGAAATGGAAAAGGTGCAAAAAAGGGCAACTAAGGTGCTGGGCTGGGGCACCTTCCTTATGAGGAAAGGCTATGGCGTTTGGGCCTCTTCAGCCTAGAAAAGAGACATCTGAGGGGAGACCTGATTGAGACATACAAAATTATGCATGGGAAGGATAAAGTAGATAGAGAGATGCTCTTTACACTCTCACATAACACCAGAACCAGGGGACATGCACTAAAATTGAGTGTTGGGAGAGTTAGAACAGACAAAAGAAAATATTTCTTTACTCAGCGTGTGGTTGGTCTGTGGAACTCCTTGCCACAGGATGTGGTGATGGCATGTGGCCTGGATGCCTTTAAAAGGGGATTGGACAAGTTTCTGGAGGAAAAATCCATTACGGGTTACAAGCCATGATGTGTATGTACAACCTCCTGATTTTAGATATGGGCTATTTCAGATGCAAGGGAGGGCACCAGGATGAGGTCTCTTGTTATCTGGTGTGCTCCCTGGGGCATTTGGTGGGGCCACTGTGAAATACAGGAAGCTGGACTAGATGGGCCTATGGCCTGATCCAGTGGGGCTGTTCTTATGTTCTTATGATGGCAAAGCAGCAGAGGTGCCTTCTGCAAATGGAGTACCTTGTGAGTGCTTCACTGAGATGGCTCAATAAAAGATGTTTGTGTGCCCACCTTGTGGCTTGCTGGTGACTCCTGCAGATAACAGGATCTGACTCAAAGATATAAGGCCATTGTGAAGAATTCTCCTTAGCGTAATGTTGATGAACACAGAAAAAGGAAACGACAGCAATGGCACCAGCTGAGAAGATACCAACAAAGTATATGGGTATTTCATGGGTTTTCAACACCAGACTTCCTCAAAGGAAAACTTGCTGGCCAGGTAATATGCAAATCATGGATTAAGGCCCAGACTAGACAAGGATGCCTATGATCAGATCTCTCTGCTCTTTTAGAGATGCTGGAGAGGCTCACCAAGCTCAGGTCTGGATGCAAACCTCATAAGAACATAAGAACATAAGAACATAAGAACAGCCCCACTGGATCAGGCCATAGGCCCATCTAGTCCAGCTTCCTGTATCTCACAGCGGCCCACCAAATGCCCCAGGGAGCACACCAGATAACAAGAGACCTCATCCTGGTGCTCTCCCCTACATCTGGCATTCTGACTTAACCCATTCCTAAAATCAGGAGGTTGCGCATACACATCATGGCTTGTACCCCATAATGGATTTTTCCTCCAGAAACTCGTCCAATCCCCTTTTAAAGGCGTCTAGGCTAGACGCCAGCACCACATCCTGCGGCAAGGAGTTCCACAGACCGACCACGCGCTGAGTAAAGAAATATTTTCTTTTGTCTGTCCTAACCCGCCCAACACTCAATTTTAGTGGATGTCCCCTGGTTCTGGTATTATGTGAGAGTGTAAAGAGCATCTCCCTATCCACTCTGTCCATCCCCTGCATAATTTTGTATGTCTCAATCATGTCCCCCCTCAAGCGTCTCTTTTCTAGGCTGAAGAGGCCCAAACGCCGTAGCCTTTCCTCATAAGGAAGGTGCCCCAGCCCCGTAATCATCTTAGTCGCTCTTTTGCACCTTTTCCATTTCCACTATGTCTTTTTTGAGATGCGGCGACCAGAACTGGACACAATACTCCAGGTGTGGCCTTACCATAGATTTGTACAACGGCATTATAATACTAGCCATTTTGTTCTCAATACCCTTCCTAATGATCCCAAGCATAGAATTGGCCTTCTTCACTGCCGCCGCACATTGGGTCGACACTTTCATCGACCTGTCCACCACCACCCCAGATCTCTCTCCTGATCTGTCACAGACAGCTCAGAACCCATCAGCCTATATATAAAGTTTTGATTTTTTGCCCCAATGTGCATGACTTTACACTTACTGACATTGAAGCGCATCTGCCATTTTGCTGCCCAGTCTGCCAGTCTGGAGAGATCCTTCTGGAGCTCCTCACAATCACTTCTGGTCTTTACCACTCGGAAAAGTTTGGTGTTGTCTGCAAACTTAGCCACTTCACTGCTCAACCCTGTCTCCAGGTCATTTATGAAGAGGTTGAAAAGCACCGGTCCCAGGACATATCCTTGGGGCACACCGCTTTTCACCTCTCTCCATTGTGAAAATTGCCCATTGACACCCACTCTCTGCTTCCTGGCCTCCAACCAGTTCTCAATCCACGAGAGGACCTGTCCTCTAATTCCCTGACTGTGGAGTTTTTTCAGTAGCCTTTGGTGAGGGACCGTGTCAAACGCCTTCTGAAAGTCCAGATATATAATGTCCACGGGTTCTCCCGCATCCACATGCCTGTTGACCTTTTCAAAGAATTCTATAAGGTTGGTGAACCTCAGGGGCTTGTGATGCTCACTTCAATGAAGAAGCAAACACCAGGCACTCTGAGTAAAAGATAAGCAGGATAATATCTGGCTTCCATAGCCTGCTTCTATCCCACCATTCCTTGATCTCCTCCAAGTCCTCTCATCCTTCCCTTTAAATCATACATATTGGCAGAACCAGCAAGAGTAGTGCTGGCCTCAGTGCAAAGGAAGTAAGCAGGTCTATCACTCCATTCCACTCTGGCTTTCTTAAAGAAGGGCCTAAGAAAATTCCTGCAGGCCATTTCCCCTGAACCACTGGGTCCTATGCAGTATGCCAGCAACCAAAGCCAGCAGGGGAAGAGAGAGAAGAAAATCCCTCCCTCCTTATTTTCCACTGCTGCTGTAGCCATTGGACCACCAGGTGGTGTTTAGAGAAGGGAGACTGGAGATCAGGGTGGCTGGGATGAGAGCAGCAAGGTGCAAGGGAGGGAATTGGTCCGGGCCTTTCAAGGGAGATAGGCTAAGCTGAATTCAGAGTAGCTCTGAAATCAGCAGTCGTCATCTAACTTTTTGAGAGATGGCTATTTTTTTGAAGTTGATCTAGTGTGTGTGTGGGGGGGGGGGGGGACAACCTTGCCAAGAAATTTATTTTAAAAGCAGCCACGGGGAAGCCTGAACTGGATCAGGACCATGGTGCTGAGTTAGATTCCCCCTAACTCAGGGGTCTGTGCTACTGTGCAGACCCCTTTGCCAGCTATGCTCAGCAACAGTTCTGGACACATGGCAATGGCATTTTATGTAATTGCCAGACTTCCAGGAAAATCAAGCTCTGGTTTTGCTCTGTTTTGAGCTTAAAAGGAACCATGGTGCTGAGGCTTGGAGATTTAACTTTTTTCTTATGTTGCTTTTCCCAGTTTAAGAGTTCAACCCTATTAATTGTTGTCCCTACTTACAACACAAACCATCAACACAAAGCTTACATAGACACTGGTCACCAAAGGTGAAACACTGAGGGCAATTGAGAACAGTAACAAAATTTGTCCTAGTAGAAGCAGAGAGGGAAAGAGGCAGAGCTGTTTGCTGCAACTGCATTGTGGAATGTCCTCCCAAAGGGGGCCCACTTGGCTACCTCCCCTGGCTACGTCCCGTACATCTCATTCTGCTGCTGACTAAACATTTTCTGGTTTTCAAAAGCTTCAAAAGTGGTTACCAACAGTTGGCTACTCTGATGATCTGAGAGTGCCATTCATTCTTTGACCCCTGCTGCCACTGCCTTTGACATTTAATTGCATTTTTATGGTATTTATTTAATTGAACTACAACCATAATTAATTGAACTACAACCAACTACAACCATAATTCCCCTGGGGGCTGGGGATAAGAATAGGCCCTCAGTTTGGCTGTACTTGTCGTAAGAGGCGACTGAACAGCCACCGCATAGATGGGACTCATCAGCCTGGGAAGGCAGCTCATCTGAGAGAAGGAAAACTCTGATCCCAAACCTCCACTGCCTTGTGGCTACATCCAGTTGTGGAAAAGGCTTCAGGAGTCAACCTCGAGGCAAAATCCGGAGCCGGAGTCCCTGAGGCAGTTCATGGCTGAACACAGTCACATTCTGGCAACTCCTGCGACGCCGCTGGAACCAACCGTATTGGCTTCTGCCTTTCCATTGGACCATTTCAGCGATGTGGAGAGGGGGGATTTGCTGCATGGGTAACAGCCTATCCTCCATACCTACTTTACCCAGGCTTCGCGCACTGGAGAGGACACTCTGTTCCAGAACCACCATTCAGAGCCTGACACCATAGTCTTCCGAGACTGAAGGATGCCAACATGATATTTAATTGAATTTCTGTGGTATTGTTTTCGTAAGGGCGCCATGTTTTTAAGACCTATACAGTATATGGCCTCAGGTGCTTTTGGGCAGAAAGTGCAACTTCTAATAAACAAACAACAATTGACAACTCAGGATGAGGGTTAATTATTTGGGGAGGCTGAGACTTCCACAGATCTTTATACCTGCCGTTCACAGAGCCTAAAACAACTCTGTTAAAATGCAATCGCTTCTCATAAATGTCTCAAAGGAAAAACTAACTGGATTTCCCATTTTTGCTACCCTTTTCTGCTTTTATCCTGGGGCACAAGCTGACAATGTGTGTTGGGTCTGCAAAGCATCTGTGCCTGGGGAGCTGTGTTGCCTCTTACATCAGCACTTTTTCCCCCCACTGTTTGAAATGACTTCATGTACTAGTTGACCCTGAGCCCCAGGAGGAACAGTCTGATGTTATTTTCTGATCTAAAAGACTCCAGTGGGCTTAAAAAAAGAAAAGAAAACCAGTGAAAGCAAATATTAGCAGAGACGAATGCAGCTCTGGGCCAGGCAGAACACAGGCTTTTATTACAGAAACATTAGATTTTAAAATGTGGGAAAACTAAAATACTAACAATAACAAAACATGGCTGAAGACTTGGTCCTTCCTTCATGTCTTTTTTGAAAGTAACTTCCATTAGATCCAAAATAATACTGCTGATCAGATACTAAAGGTCCTCAAATGTGGATCTGATTTGCCTCCTATGCGGGATTGGTACCAGATTGCTGCGGCCCCAGGTCCATGTCCTGCACTAGGACCCCCATGATGCTCCATGCCATCCCTCTGGTAGTTTTCTGGGCCCTGCTGCTGCTGCCAGGACAGAGGGTTCAGGAATCAGTCCACCCAGTAGACTCTCAGCCTGTGTCCACCCTGGCCAACCCCTGAAGTCTTCCCCTGCCCATGTGTAATTTTATATCATGAGAAAATGGAGATTCTATACAATATGAAGGTCACTGGCCCATCTAATGCTGTCTGCTTCTATTGACAGAAGCTCTTCAAGACCTCAGGCCTGCATCTTGGCCAGTTCTACTACTTAAAATAGGTTTTAACTGGATATTTAACAAGCAAATTGAGCCTAGGATTTTCCGTGGGCAAAGCATTTACTGAGCCATTGAGGCAGACTCCTCTCTGCACTTCTTTGATGTTTTATTGGCTTTAGATTGCTTGCCTGTTGCAGAAATCTGAGATATTTAGGGCGCTAATTGGGACCAGGATGTTTTCCACAATTAGGTCCTGATTCAGTGTTTTTGGAAAGGGGGACTTCAAAT
The DNA here is from genome assembly GCF_035046505.1 of Tiliqua scincoides. Classification (NCBI taxonomy): domain Eukaryota; kingdom Metazoa; phylum Chordata; class Lepidosauria; order Squamata; family Scincidae; genus Tiliqua; species Tiliqua scincoides. The sequence continues at coordinate 89,310,940 of NC_089823.1, forward strand.
CAACTTCTCTTTGAAAGAACTGCTTAATTTTTTTGCTTAGTCTTGGACCACTGTCTGAAAACAGTCTCAGTAGAAAACGTGAACTCTCCTTCTAACTCAGACTGAGGACAGGACAGCTACATTTAAGGCTGCTCCTGCAGTGACCTTTTTGACATTTATGTCTTCAAGACCCATGTTAGAAAAGCATCATTTGAGATAAAATGTTCAGTGGTCATAATCTGGCTCAGAATTCAGTGTGCTTCAGATCGCTGATTTTTTTAAAGTGAGCATTACTCTAGTTTTGGACTGTGGCCAGTATTTAAATTAAGAAATGAAAGGTGCCAAGATGCAAACCAATCTGGATGTTTCACCTCATTCTCAATCCCAACATGAACGTGGGACTGGCAGTGGTTTCTCAGTGATGTGGAGTGGAAAGGCACTTGGCAGCCATGCTTAGAGGCCGCCTACTGTTCCATCGGTTGTAGATGCATGGAAAGATAGCTAATACATGGCATGAGTGAGTCACCTCACAGGATCCAGATTCAGCCTTGATAATACGAGCTGGGAAACCACATCAGTGAACCATGGAGGAGATAGAGAGCACCCGAACTGAATTTGCTTTGCAGTCTACAAAAGTGATCCAACCCTTCATATGCCGATATGTTATGCATTCCTAACGCGAAGACAGACATGTAGCATATGTTGGCAGATGCTGAGAGATTTGGGGCACAAGCCTAACCAGGTCTACTCAGAAGTAAGTCCTATTTTGTTCCATGGGGCTTACTCTCAGGAAAGTGTGGTTAGGATTGCAGCCTTGCCTTCTTAAACAGGACACCAATTTCCTGTGCAAAGTGCACAGCCCTAGCACTGGGGCTCCGCTCCGGTGAGCCTTGCCTTGGCTCAATGGCTTCTTAGCCACAAGCCTGTTTCACTGTGAAGGTTCCCCTTTGTGAATCATCTGAGAGCCAATTGACCTGACCCTGCAAATACTCTATGAATCAGACATTCAGTGCTGGCTTATCAAATGACACTTTATTCGGAGGAATTTTACAGTGCAATCTAACTTGTGCTGGAACAGGCAGTCCGGTGGACCTGCGCTCTATCCAGTGCAAGTTTGGGACTGGCTGTGGCTTGGCACAAGGCAAGGGGAAACTTTTCCCCTTATTCCAAGAAGAGCCACAGCAGCCCCAAAGGGGCTACGCAGATCTGCGCCACTGAAATTGGTGGGAATGGAGCTAGGATCTGGCATAAGATCTGGCAGAGAATGCCTGCCCCCTGCCCTCCCCCTGCCCCCAAAAACCACTCTCCTGCCCCCTCCTCCCCACCTCCCAGACCCTTGCGATGGCCGAGCTTGGCTGACACAAACTTACCAGGCCCTGGGGCTCATGTTGGCACAGGGAGGCTGGCGCAGCCTATCTACCCTGAGAGTGACACGAAAGTACTTTACAGAAGTTTTGCAACACCCTTTGGCCAGTGCAAGGCCAAGGGCGCCCTCAGGATTGCACCCTTAGATGCATAAGTGACAAAAGTACAATTGTTCCTAGGAGTGACTTCACACAATAGTTACATGATTGCAGTTATCTCTTGATAACTGGAGTGTGTGAGCCTTATCAGCCATTACACATCTTCACCACTTATCATCCCAAGCAATTATGCAACCATGGAAACCAAGCTACCAGGAGACAGCTAGCCAACAGTAAGTCTCTCATGCATGGGCTAGCACTTAAATGGAACCTGGGCACTCACACTTTCTGAAGAAATATATTCTAAAATATATTCTCCATGGAAAGCTCTCACTTCTTCGCACAGGCCCACCCCTTTTCCTTTTTTTAAATTACTCCAGTCATTTTAATGAAAATGAGATTGGGGTTTTTTTCTCCACATTTCTCTGCTCATCCCACTTATTTCCCCCTGGAATTCATAATCCTCTGTTCAGGAAAGGCAGTATAATTGGTTGCCATGGAAGTGATTACAATATAAAAATGAAATGATCATTAATAACAGGAATAAAGAGATTACATAATAGCATTTGGGGGAAAATATGCATCAGTTTTCATAATACTTTTAAGAAAAGAATCTCCTTGCAGTGAACAAAGGAAGATGACTCGCTTATTCTCTAATCTGACGGTTGGCTATTTTTGCTATTGTGGCAAGGAGGAAGAGGCAGTCTACCAAGAGAGGGTGGAAGACAGCTGGATAAACAAGAGCTAGTACTTTTCCAGATGTTCATAAGATGAGATAGACCAGTGATTCCCAAACTGTGGGTCGGGACCCACTGGTGGGTCGCAACTTGATTTTGGGTTGGTCCAATAGCTGCTGAGAAGAGCCTCCAATGAAAAAAAACAGGTGATGGAAGAATCAGATAACTAATTGCCTCAAGCCTTGAGACATTTCAAAAATCAGAATTGCCCTGTTAAGAGCTCCTTTGGGTTGCAAGCATGTGTAAATATAGGGAAATAATTGTTGGAGCATGTTTTTTTTTCTGGTTATTATTATATGTAAATAAGTAAAAATATTATTTCTTTCTAGATTTTTTTAAGTCATGCAAACCTAGGTGGATCCCAATCAAGTGTCATTTTAAAAAGTGGGTCCCCATGCTAAAAAGTTTGGGAACCACTGAGATAGACTCTAGAAGCTGAACAACATCTTGTGTGTGGTACAGGTCTGTCTACGCCTGTAGCATCCTCACCTTAGTTGAGGACTCCCACTACTTCCCTCCTAAGAAGATCCATTCCATCTTACAATGTCATTCCATGATGCATTACTCTCTCCCTCATTCATATCACCAGTTGCCATGGGTGGAGATGACTACAGGCCAAAGCAGAAGTGATCTGCATCTGATGTAGAACACAATATGGGGATGATAGTGGATGAATATGGGGATGAAACTGATAGATGAAAGTTTCTGATATATCCCGTCTCTTGCATAACATGCAGTTCTGCCCTATGCAATATACAACCTTTACATTTATTTTCGCCAACCCTATCCTGTTTTTCCTTTTATATGTCAATAATAATAATAATATCTTGTATTCTAAAAGCCATTTCACATATTACATAGCAACAAACCCAGGTTAGGGAGAGGCTGTAGCTCAGTGGTAGTTCATACGCTTTATATACAGAAGGTCACCTGGTTATGAACCGGGTTCCATCCCTGAGATCTCCAGGCAAAGTAAGAACAGTTCCAGCCTGACATATGACTGAGTAGAAGACAGCTGCCTATGGAACAGGACCCCACTATACTCATGCAAAGCAGCCACAGCCTATCCCAACACCATGGTAAATGACTTCGTATTATACACACGCTTGCTGCATTCATGAATATTGCACTTCTAAAAACAGTGATTTGTGTGGAGCATCTCATCTTTCCCCTGAATCCTCTTTTCTCATTTCCATTCTTAATACAATTCAATGGCCCAATCCTATTCCCAGCCAGCCCATTGCACACAGTGCAGCTGACAGCGTGTGTAGTGCATACTATGGTGGCGGGGGGGAACCACACATTCCAGGAGAGGTAAGTAAACTTTTTCTTACTTATCTTCCCATTGGCCACCTGGCCTCCAAAGGGTCTCCTCAGACTTATGCCTGTTATTCTGCTGTCGTACGTCTAACAAAGCTCCAGGGACAGTTCAGGGAGGGGGAAGTGGGACAGGATCTCAGTATGCATTGCTGCTGCTGAGAAACTCCCATCCTGCCCATTGGGCAGGAGGTCTGGTCTAGAGGGTAATAATAATAATAATAAAACTTTATTTTTATCCCGCCCTTCTCCCTAACGGGACCCAGCCTCTGTTTGCCTGAAGATAACATCCGCAGGGCGCCAGTTTGAGGCCACCGGCACCATGAATGGTGAGACCTTGAAGCAGCTGACAAGCCAAACCGAGTTATTCCACCTGCTCTTTGGTGTGAGCAAAGAAGCATCTTGGCGGCCTTCCATGTGAGATATGAAGGAGCTGCTTGTCAGCTTGCGTAGGAGGAAACTGGAGGCCAGAATGTGATACCAGATCAGAAAGATCCATCTGAAATGTTGTGTGGTTCTTGAAAGATAGAACCTTTCTTTAACTGTAAAAATCCCTACAGGGATTTAAACAGCCTGCCTATGTAAACCTCCTTGAATAAAGTCTGAGGAGAAATCTGATGGCCAAGAAAGGTGGTATATAAATAAATACCTGTATTTATTATTATTATTATTATTATTATTATTATTATTATTATTATTATTATTATTATTATTTATCCTCTCCCCAAACCACCCACAATTCTCCTTCAAACCACCCCTGCACCCAACCTACCTGATCCAGCAGAGCATCTGGGAGTTACTGTTGCCCACATGGGGCCTCCAGCTGTTTATGTCATCAACCCCACAGTGCATGATGGTGGTACAGCTTTTGTGCTGCCAGTCTGGGGGTTTGTGGTATCAGATTGTGAGATCCGCCACTGTTAAGTCCTGGGTAAGACTGGGCTGTTAATTTCTTACATAGTTTCCAGCATCCATCTGGGTCAAGTTACCCACTTATTTAAGTCAATATTACTGTTTCAGTAGTGCATACATGCTAGGGATTCCAGCACGTTCCAGGACTGTGTTGTTTGGAACTTTGTCCTGCCAGGTGATGCCGAGAATACGTCGGAGGCAGCGCATGTGGAAAGCATTCAGTTTCCTCTCCTGTTGTGAGTGAAGAGTCCATGACTCGCTGCAGTACAGAAGTGTACTCAGGACGCAAGCTCTGTAGACCTGGATCTTGGTATGTTCCGTCAGCTTCTTGTTGGACCAGACTCTCTTTGTGAGTCTGGAAAACGTGGTAGCTGCTTTACCGATGCGTCTTCCGGTGTGGAAGGGATTGTCACTCCCGAATCGGCCTTTCCAGCCACACTAGACCCTGTTCCAGAAACACCTTTCAGAGCGCGATACCATAGTCTTTCGAGACTGAAGGTTGCCAACTATAAATTACTGTTGGCTTCACAAGCCAACACATGGGGCAACGTTCTTGAAATTTGACTCTTTGACAGAAGTCATCACATAATAAGGAAGAGAAAAAAACACCAATGAGGGACTCTTTACCTTGGAAATCTTTAAAAGACAAAAGCCTGATGTGGTTGAAAGTGGGAAGCCCAAGCCAGAAGTGTATAAGATTTTGGTCTGTGGTAACATTAAATCTGAAGCTGCTGCCTTGGATGATCTGTGGAATCCAGTGCTTTGGATTTCATTGCTTCATCTAGGCAAATGTCATAAAGCAAATGCATCAGTGGCTCAGAATTGTTGATGTATGAAAAGAGGCCTAACAATATGCCTTGTTTCTGAATGCAGTGCACAAGCCAGAAAGAGAAAGGCCTACTATTAAAAGATCTTTTTTCAATTTCCATAAATCTATGCCAGAAGACGTATAATTTTCAGCTGCAGAGCCTGTTCTTCTTCTGCTGTCGAAATCACGAGGAAATTAATTGGCATCAGGGAACAGCCTCTCGTACAGGCAATGGAAGAAAATCTGCCTGTCATAGACTAACATAGGGGGTTGTTTTCTTTGGATGGCCTAATAGAGTCTAAAAAATGAACCAATATTACTTCCTGTAAATTATGTTTCTGAAGCTGTGAGAATGTTAGCTCTTTTGGCATTGACTTAGCTCTGCCAAACTATGAAGTTATGTTAAAGTTATCTACAATGTTAATCTGAAAAATACTCAATGTACATCTGCATTTTAAGTAGATCATAATGATATTGGCCCTGATCCACTGAAAGCTGCACATGTTGTACGTTGACTATGAGCCCTGGGTGGTGATACGCATCTATCTCTATCAACAGATTCATCTTTCAAATTCATTGGGAGCATTGGGTGAGCACTGAAATCGAGATACGCATCTCCACCCAGGTGTGCACCAAAGCCCCATAAATTATCACATAAAATGGCAGGGCTGCTCCTTTCTCTGCAGCAATGTCCACTATTTCAACAACTGTGGTCCTTTTAAAGCGTTCTTATCTTAGTAACTGGGCAAAAAGGCATCTTCTAAAGTGGTGACTTCTTATGTTTAGCAGATGAAAGCAAGTGCTCCACTTCAACCCAGCATAGTGTCTTTTCCAGGGTGCCCCCCTCCAATGACTTACCTGCTCCGGCCAGGGCTCTGGAGATCATTGGCGCTCACCTGTGGCCATCAACCAATTTGTTGGTGATCCTGGCCCATACGCTGTTTCAGTGGCTGCCAAGTTAGTGGCCCAGGCCTTGCAGTGATGCAACACAAGTTCCGTCAGTGCAAGACCCAGATAGGATTGGGCCATGATGGCAGCAATTGATTTTATTGAAGTTTGCATGTTATAGGTACAAGTGATTTAGGTAAAAGTTAAGTCTTTTTTTGTTCCTGCAATCTAAAATACCATTGCCCTAGCAAAGCAATTCTGTAAGCATATTCAGACACCCAACCGACATACAAATCGGTAGGTTGGCTCAGTCTGAAGCAGGTACACAGAAGGTTGGAGTAGCTGGCAGTACATCACAGCTTGACTCTTTGTTGAAGATGGTGAACTTATCCCTATGGTTTGGATCTTGCTTACAGGTTTTATGGTCTTTTTGACATCATCTTAGGAAGAGTGCTTTTTCTAGTATTGGGCAGGGACATTTTCACTGTCCTCATGCTCATTACCTTCCCCAGCTGGCCCTCGCTCTTGCAATGGCTTACATGGAGGCAGGGTTTCTTGCGTGTCAATGTCCAAATATTGAAAGATCCTCATAGACTCATCTATTTCTTATCAAGCAAAGCCAGTTCTTCTTTCACATTGTTCTGAGTCCATGTCATCGTGTTCCCCACTTTCATCCAAAGACACACTGCTCTCTGTACCTTTCCCATAGTTCAGCCTTGAAAGCTCAGTCTGAAAGCAAATCCAATGGAAGCCATTTCCCACTCATTCCATGTTCCTACAATACAGAAGTTCATTCATGCCTGCTTTCAAGCAATCATGGGTAAATGTACAAGGTAACAATAATGTAATAGTGGAAAAAACAGCTGATCCTTTAATTGAGGCAATGGTCGGTAATACAGTGATTGAACTATACAGTCATAGAAATAGTAGATCAGGGTGTACGTGATTACAAAAACCAAAAGCAGACCATGAGAAAAGTCCTGTAAGCATGAGTGTTGGCGTTAGAGAGAGCTCATACACTGTCTGACACTCAGAGATGGGCTAATGGTACTATACTATGGGGTTCTGTTTAGCTAGTCAGTTTTTATTTTTTTTAATCACAGCAACAGAAGTCACTTGGGCTGCACACTTTCCTTGGAGTAAACCCCATTGAACATAATGGGATTTCTGAGTAAACATGCATAGGATTGCGCTACTGGTATTAGCTAACAGTAGTGGTATTAACCATGATTGTGTTATGGTTTGCGCACAGTCTTTGCACACTGATGGCAGAGGGGCATGCTGCAGTGTGGATAGCCTTGCAGGAGGGAGAAAGTCTGCTACATTGTTTAAATGAGGGGAATGTATGCTGGACACGGGGAAGCCCATTTCCTCTAAATTAAATTATTCAACCTCAACTTCAACAACCTTTAATGGCATAGTAGAGATTGCTTCAACATACATAAATAAATGGCGCAGATACAAAACAACAAATAAATTATGCAAAAACAAAGCCACAGAAAAATTGCTCACCCAAATACACCAATCAGGACTGCTTAAAACTGTTGGTGGTAAGGACTTTTGCCAGAAACTCGGCAACAAGAGATGTAATATCGTGCAAAAAGTTGTGTAAGAGGAACGCTGCAAGAAGGTGGGGGGGGGACCAGAATAACTGGAGAGAACAGGGCCCAGAATAGAGCAGCGAAGTTTACTGAATGCTGGGCAAACGCAAAGAAAATGGGTAACGGAATCAGGCTCAATGCCACACCGATTACAACGCCTTTGATCGAAGGGAACCTGAGAGTAACGGCCATTCAGCACTGCAGAGGGAAATATGTTAAGCCGGGCTAACATGAAAGCCCTCCTCTCAAGGGGGTTCACAAGAAGCTGAAAATAAGAATGACCATTGGCAAAGGCAGGTGAGATTCCATAATAAATAGGGGAACATACCCGGTTCAGATTGGAAGATAGCCATAGATGTTCAAACTCCCAGAGTCTATCATTAATAAGGGATAATGCCTGATCAAAATTGCTATTGAAAAGAGAATCTAAAGGAATACCAATAGAGGCTAATTTAGAGATACAGTATGCAGACCAAGAAGATTGAAAAGGGTCTTGGAGTAAATGAACAAGATTTACTAAATAAATTATTACTAAATTTATGCCCATGGTTCCATGTTCAGCAAGCACTGTACATGCAGGAGCCTGATTCCATGTACAGATTTTCCTATCTGAACTGAGGTGAAAGGCTTGCAATTCGTCTTATTATCAGTCTCTGTCACTGCCTGTGTTTCCATTTGTATACTTCAAGGAAATCAGCCTGCCTTGTAGCCCATGGCAGGAAAATAAGTTATGCATCACAAATGGAGGGGGAAAGGTCTTTTCACCTTCTGCCATTCCACTGTTGTTCAGTAAACTGTATCACAAAAGGGCACAACATCACCTGGAAGCAGCGAGCCTCAAAGCTGAGTCAGACGTCTTTTCACTGAGGAAATCCAGGACATGGCCACCTGTGCCACCCTAGGATAGCATGGGAGCCTGAGCAATCAATTCTAAACTCAATCAGATGTGAAAGAAGCAAAGCTGTAACAGGAGTAGTGATGCATGGCCATTTCAGAGCTGCTCAGTAAACATCTAGCTGAGGTATGAATCAACGGTAACCTTGAGATCAGCCCCCAGTTTCAAGGAATGGCATTATTTAGTTCTGAGAAAAGTGAAGGTTCTTATCATGGAGCCTTGCAGCAGTGCTCAAACTACAGCAGACCATTTAATTCTTATTTCTGCTTTCACATTTATAGAAAGGAAAACCATGTGAAAAAGAAATTGGATTGACTTCACAGGAAGGTGTCCTCAAAGAGCATCAAAGAGTTCTCCTTGGCTGTATTGGTTCCATATTCCTTGCAAGTACAGGCATCCCCCATATCCACAGAGGATTTGTTCCGGCTGCTATTGTGGATACCCAAAACCATGGATTGTACTGAACCCTACTCAAATTCTCCCCGTCACACTCACAACTCACCTCTCTACATCTGTAAATGCTTTGCAAAAGGCAGCCTTTTCTTCCTTTTGCTTTGAAACACTTTGGAAAAGGAAGCAGCAGTGAGAAGCTAGACTCACAGCTGCTAGAGGAATGCTAGAGGAGGCAAGTTGAAAAGCGGTATATAAATACTGTTAATAATAATAACTATGAGAACGCTAACAGGGACAGTAGAGAAAGAAGACAGATAGCAAAAACACTAGACTCTCTGTTAGTGTTCTCACTGTTGTCTCCTCTAGTGTTCTAGAAGCTACAAGTCTAGCTTCACATTGTTTCCTTTTCCGAAGCGTTCCGTTCCACATTCTTTCTTTCTTTCTTTCTTTCTTTCTTTCTTTCTTTCTTTCTTTCTTTCTTTCTTTCTTTCTTTCCTGAAAGTTTAGATCATCTGTCAATGAAAAGAAAAAAATGTTTGAAGTGATATGACCATGCAACTCTCCTATTGAAATTATTACAAATATTTATCTACCACTTTTCGACACAGTAGTCAAAGCGGTATGGGAAATTGATGGGACTGAAAAGTGCTTGACTGGAACTGGATTGTGAACAAAGTCATTATAAGGTACAAATGAAATAACAGAAATATATTTAGCAACTTAATGATAGGTTTATAGCAATGTGGCCTGGGGAACGATAGGAAATAAAATATAGCAGAAAAACGCCTCTAATCCTGTGTTGAATGTCCTCCCCTTCTTTTGGAGTATGCAGTCTCTTGTCCAGCAATGAAAATTATATGGTTTGGGGAAACATCTGTGTATGATTGCTTGAGAAAATACCAGACCAAAATGGATACAGGCATTCAGATGCTCAGCAGTAGAATTCTGTGCATTAATATTAAACCCACTACTGGTAGTTTTGAAAAAGTAAATTAGGATTATTCGTACACTCCCATATTGCCCTTATGCGATCACAGTTTGAATATGCAACTAAATTAATTAGGCATAATGCAGCGTGCACTAATGAGGGAGTTTAAAAATAGAAAGCGACATAAACTAGGACTGAGAAGTGTTTCCCAGGATGATTAAAATCGTACTTTGACTTCGTAAAAGCCTCCTCTATGCACCGCTTGCCAAGGCATCAGTGCAAGTCCCTGCCAAGTCCCTTAATTCAAATGCTTGGACTTCTGGCCCTAAAAAAATTCTGCAACCAGAATACTCTCACTCAAGGAACAATGCACCATCTGTTTGATTTGGAGGCCATTCATAACCAAGACCCAAGCTACACATTACAGGAGATCCATGATTCCATCTTTCCTTGTCTTTCTATTTTTTTCTAAAAGCATCCACCGGGGAGGAAGGGGATGCTGTGGGTGGAGAGGGCAGTTGACCGTTCCCCCTCCCAATTACCTGGCTTACATGACCTTCTTGTCACTGCTGTTGGCTTCAGAAAAGAAAACAGACTGGGACTCATACAATGCCTGCATCTTGCTACATTTCTGACTGATAGTGTCTTTGGTGGGAAAGTAATTATCAAAGAATCTGTATTCTTCATTATTCAAATATGCAACATTTTCTTGATGCCTTTTACAACTTACCTCCCTTTTTCTTGGTATATTTTTTCCTGTTTTGTTGTTCTCTCTGGACAACCTCCTTTCTTGTATTCCTCTGCCAGATTTTCCCCCATCTCAGAAATTGCCCTGTGACACTGGCTATGAACCTGGTCACATTCTCTGACAAATTCAGCATTGGTTGTGATATGTTTGCTGCAATTTTCAGATGAATTGTCATTTTTAGACATCACCAACTGTTTCCATCTGTCACTTGCTTGTTTTCTCTCCCCTCTTCACTCCCCCAATTTATATTGGTCTTGAGTGGAATATGAGCAGAAGAGTTTCATGGCCCTCTGCCTTCTTCTCCATCACCCCATAACATTTATTGAGGCAATTCATTTTTTTTCTGTTTTCCATTTATCAACAGGGAGGTTCTTTCTTTCTTTCTTTCTTTCTTTCTTTCTTTCTTTCTTTCTTTCTTTCTTTCTTTCTTTCCAGTGATTTTGCTGTGAACCTCTAAAGTGCCCCTTGCCATCCATCCTACTCCTGTGTTCTCCTTATGTCTGTGTTACCGTCCAGCATTCCAAGTGCAAGACTAATAAGGGGGGCTGATGAATAACATTAGGCAGGATGTAAAGAAGAGAAAATTTAAAATGGATAAGCAGAGTAAGCCTGGACAGTTCTTCAGAATTGGAGTTTGGATTGCTGGTTTGTGCACATATCTGATGGCTGGTCAGTATTCCTGGTAGACAAGCCGGAGTAAGATGTTGGATAGACTGACAGCTTGGCAGCACAAGAAATAGCCTGGTGACTTTGCTCAGCAAGTTGCCCGTATGGAGTGGGACCAGCAGATCTGGGAACGTCACAGTAGATGGGGTTGGCTGTTTTGTGTCATCTTGTTCCTAGGGTGATTCTGGGCTGTGTTAGTAGTGGTTAGCTCGAACTCCTTGCAGTTCTAACCTATGACCAGTAACAGTATAGGGAACAGTGGAACCAGTGTTTAACCTGTAGGGCTCCCAGTTCATACCCTGTGTGTGGCTGCAGTCACTTGACCCACTCACAAACCAATCCTGAGGGCCTTTGAAGACTAGCATGCTGTTGTAAAAGGTCCAGCAATAATGCAAAGATCGCACCACTGTGAGTCCATTTTGAACAGCCCTGCAAAATGGCTGCAGCTGCAGATTCCTTGAAGACAGGCCACAGTGTCAAGGCCATGTTGTGGGTGGGGAGAAGAGGGGTTCATGACAGGGAGGGCCGGGAGCATTTTAGGGTTGGGGATGGATGCCAGTAGCAGCAGCTTGAACTAGGATCCTATCCCTGGACCCCTTCCTCGGAATGCCCCCTAATTCTCTTTGGGTTTACATCAAAAAAATGGCTGGAGAGGTCTGAGGAGAGGCCTGTAGGCTTACACATTCTTATACTTACTGCCAGTTTACTTTACAGTCAAACCCCCCCCCCCATCATAGCATGCAGTGCATGCCTTTTGGGTGTGACTGCATTCTGTAGCATGGCGGGAGACAGGATTGGGCTGTAAATTCTATAGCTATGCACTTCTTCAACTGCCTTGTCTCTCACCAATTGCCATTTCTTCTGGCACGCTCCCTATCACAAACTCTACTCAACCGGAGTAGAATTGGGGGGGGGGGGACTTTGTACCACGGGCAAATGGGAAGTGATGAGCTCAAATCTCATCAAGCCTCTGCAAGCTGTGAAGAAAGTGTGCTTGTCAATGGATGGGCAGAACAACCAACAGCTGCAAAAGCACTATGCTAAACCAATGTATTTATGAGCTGTCTGCCAGTCAAATCGTGGCAGCTGATAATTAGACTCCAAGATCATTTATCTGGTGTGTCTTTTAAAGCTGATTAAATGCTTGTTCACTGCCTGATTACAGCTGACAAATCCTAAATATACTGAGACAAGGCACTCAGCTCCATTTAGTCATATTTTGGAAACACTGTTTATATTTCTCTCCTTTTATGCGCGCTGCCCCTTTAACGAGCGGAGTAATTGCTTACAATGGAAGAAGCAGAAAAATGATGTTTGGGTGCAGAATGGATAAATGCTGAGCTGAAAGCAGATGTGACTAGAGTGTATGATTGCTCATTTCTCCTGTTACTAACCATTAAAGTTGAAGGCCTTAATCCACTTGAGGTTCTTCACACACATTCACATCTACTGCATCCTGTGATGACGTGCTTATCTGAGTGAGCTATCACAATTTAGTCACCCCCTTACAAAAAAAGAAATCCTTCATTTCTCTGTATCTACCATTCAATCTTCATTTTACCTTTGTGATGTGTCCAAGAGAGATCTGGATCTAGGCAGATATGTGGCATGAAAGCATCTGGTCTCTGTTCTTGAGCCCTTGAGCTGTCTCAATTCTTCAGTGTTGAGGTGAGCTTTAGACCCTTAGGTTGTACCCACACAATCTGAAAACACAATTCCAGTGTTGCAGATAATGAGACAGGTAGTTCAAGAATAATGGTCTGGATTGTCCAGGACTGATGGGTGAATGTTTCTGTGTTGAGAGCCATTGGGATTAAAAGGCAAACCAAACTCAGAACCTCCAGACTTGTGATCTGCTGTCCCTTGATGTTACAAATTGTCACTTGGAGCTACAGTATGAAAAGTTCCCAGGGTTATGATACTCTCCCATGCTCCAGTCAGTCCATTCAACTGTAATTTTTTTTTAAATCTGATACAGTTATAAAAGCTTCTGTTTGGGTCTGGCCTGAGGTACACATAGCCTTGACTTTCTCGTCTTGACTGCTCGCCCAGGCTTTCAATCAGGGGAATGCTTGCTTGCCTGTTCAATGCCTCTCAGGCAATGCCTCTCAAGGGTTGGGATCTGCATTACTCTGCTCCGCCATATCCTATCCTCTGTATCAGGCTGCAAAACCCAACATGGAGGCACTCAAGTTTGCACCAGCAGAATAACTGGCACAGACTTGAGAGGCCCATTGTGGGAGTTGGGGCTTTCTCCAGGGGAAGGAGATGAAAGTCCCCTTCCCCCAAGGAGACCTCTGGTGACCTCTGTGGTGCTGCTGGATGCAAAGACTGCAGTTTTGGCTCTGTTGCACCTGGTAGATTCACCAGTTTCAGGACTGGACTGTTAGTCTCTTACAACTCTATGATTCTCAGCAGTGCCAATGCATTTAAGAATTACAAGGAACAGAGGTAGACAGTACAAGCACTATTCCTAAACCCATGCAGATGCTGAACAGCAATAAAATTTACAACACTTTCTAAACCAACCTGCAGAAATTAAGGATACATTTCCATGGTTCATTTTGGACCCACATAGAAGAGTAAATCAATGGGTAATTTCCCAATGAGGATATCCCTTCACTATTGTGTATATGTTCTTTGCCTCTTCTTGAACCACACTGTATGGAGCCATCAGCATTCTTCAAAAAGGACAATGGAACCATACCTGAAATAGTATTCATTTGAAGATGCTGCCAATGTTTGCAAATTTTCAGATGGAGGCCAATATGTTTTTCCTTCCAAAACATAATCTGGGGGTGGAGGAGAGTTTCAAATGCATCTGCGCCACTAGAATTTTGCTTGCATAATTATCATTCTGCCGCTGGGATGCAGCTGCTTCTAGCTGCAGGTGCAAAATCTCGGGTAACACTTTCACATCAATGCTATTTTGTAAAAGTAATTCTACTGTTAATATTTTAGGAGCTAAGGATTCAATCTTATGCCCAGTAAAAAAAATGCTTAGTTCTACTGATGTCAGTCAGCCTAGAGCTCACAAATGAATACATGATTCTAACCCAAGCCTGCAGTTCACTTCTGGACCATTTTTTGTGTTCTGTATGTTGATGTATTCTAGCCATCCACTGATAACTTGGTAGTTCTACTATTTCAAACATTTCAATTAAGACTGATTTATCCATCTTCCTATGTGGCCACAACTAGATTTTAAAATTGGAGCTTATTTAAAATTACATTTCTGTCACTCACACTTGCTAACAGAGAAACACGCAAGAGTTTTAAGTGAAGTGTGTAAAATCACACCTCACTTAAAACTCGCTTGTTTCTCTGTTAGCAAGTGCGAGTGACAGAAATGTAGTTTGAAATAAGGTTGTGTCCAATTTTTAAATCTAATTGTGGCCACATAGGAAGACAGTTGACAGCAACTGTTACACTGCACATGCCCAATCTCATCTGATCTTGGAAGCTAAGCAGGGTCAGGCCTGGTTAGTACTTGGATGGGAAACCGCCTGGGAATACCGGGTGCTGTAGGCTTATACCATAGTCTTTCGAGACTGAAGGTTGCCAACCAGGAAGACAGATCAAATTTAAACTTCCCTGCATTTTTATGTTACATGAAAACAATTCTTATGTATAAAGTTCATCCCTCCACCCATCATTTATTCCATAAGGCTTTGAACATTTAGGAATAACTTTTTTAAAAATATTGTAACAAATTCCTCTCCTTCCTTTCCAGAAGCATCTCTTCAGTCACTATTAAGAGGCATGATATGGCTGTCTCACCCAGTTTTGCCTCCTTTTCCACAATTAAGGATATCTGTGTGGCCATTTCCAACACTCTTCCCCTTGCACTGAGGTCGTCTAGTTACATTTAAGAGTGAAACTTGTGAAGTGCATTGACTTAAGGGTAGAAAGAATCCCATGTGCTCATTAAAGCATATGAAAATGCCTATGCAATTTCAGCCTAATACAACCTAGCTGTTAAAAGCATAGCACATGGTCTATTTCTTTTTTCCAGTGCTTTCTCTGTCCTTGGGCAAGCATTGTTCAAAGCCTATATATAGACTGTGTGAAAAGGGCAATTCCAATCTCCACATTACCAACATAAGATGCTACTCTTATTCATACCATTATACTAATGCACTGTTGAAATATGTACTACAGCACACGTATGTTTTTAAACAAGGCTGAAGCTGTGTGAGGGCGCAATCCTAACCAACTTTCCAGTGCCAATGCAACCACAACGCAGCTCTGACATAAGGGAACAAATGTTCCCTTAACTTGAGGAGGCCTCCATGACTGCCCCTTCACAGCAGGATACAACGCACACCCCGTTGGAATGGCTGCATCAGCACTGGGAAAGTTGAATAGGATTGGGCCCTGAATGACAGCCCAATCACTGGAGGCTGGATCATCCTCACACACAGCGGCAAGGAAAGGAGTGCCTGCCAACAATGGTGAATTTGCAGGAAGGGTGGAATAGTGGGAAGGTGGGAGGCATGTTAGAGGCAGAAAGGGGTGTCACCCAGCACAATTGATTTGTGCTGGATGCTCTCCTCTCCAGGAGCAGCCAACACACCCCTTTGTCTCTTCAGACTCGCTCCAACTAAAAAACTGGCACAGGCCCAAGGAGAGCCATTGGCAATTGAGAGACTTATGATTGGGTAAGGTAAAATATTTTCCCTTCCTCCCCCCAAGCCTCCTAATCTTCCCCGCTCCAGCCATAGCATACAGCACAGCCCATTTAGGCATGGCTGCATGCTAGGGTAAAGGATAGGATTGGGCTCTGAGGGAGGGAGGGAGAATGTCCGTGGTATGGATTATGTAAACTTCAACAAATCAAATTCTGATTCAGTGAGGACTCTATGCTTCATTGTGCTCTTCATTCCATCGTTGGAAGTACGACATGGCCTGGAGGCTTTCTTCTACATCCTTCAGTCTGTGCCTCTCCTGACATGGAAGTAATTCTCCTTGCCACCCCCACATCCACCCTCTGCAGTTTGCATTACCTTTCAGAGTTGGAGGGCAGTGTAGAGGGTCCCATCCATACTGGGAGCAGCATAGGCTTCTTGGAAGCCTCACACATTCCCGTGCATGTTTGGTTCACCTGAGGTATCTGTGCATAATGGACATTGGACATTTGTAGCCCCATTATAGAGTGGCAAACACAAAGATTCAGAAGTGGGGTGGACCACACACACACACAAAGCAAGTAAATCCAAGAGATAGATCATATCATATCTGGGGAACCTGACATAAAGCTGTCACATCACTTAGGGCCCAATGCTATCCAACTTTCCAACATTGATGCAGCTGTACCAACAGGGTGTGTGCTTTATCCTGTGGTGGAGGGCAGTCAGAGAGGCCCCCTCAATATAAAGAAACACTTGTTCCCTTACCTCAGGGCTGTATTGTGGCTGCATTGGTGCTGGAAAGCTGGATAGGACTGGGCCCTCAATCTAATTAACAGTGCAATTTTATGTGTATCTTCTCAGAACCCTGTTGAGTTCACTGGAACCCAGAGCCCAATCCTGTGCATGTCTACTCAGAAGTAAGTCCCATTATAGTCAAAAGGAGCAAATCCCATTACTGCATAGGATTGCACTGTTAATCTCAGATAAGAGCGTATAAGGTTGCAGCCTTAGGCAGCAACCTTGTACACAGTTCCCTGGGAATATGTCCAGTTGAATTCACGGAGACACTTCTGAGTAGATATACATAGGATTGTGCTGTTATCCTTGCTTCAACTCAGTAATTATGTGTATAGCCTGGTCTTGTGCATGTTTACTCAGAAGTAAACCCCACTGTTTTCAATAGGAATTACTCCTCAGTAAGTATGCATAGGAATGTAGCCTTAATGGGAAAAAATGTCATGTTGCTATCACTACCAAGTCTGGATTTAGCCTAATTTACTCTCCTAAATACTGACAAATTCATCCCTGAAATGACAGTCTCCCTTGAGTTTAATTTACTCACTGTGGTATACTCTAATTACAGTTAAATCCTTAGAGCAGAAATTTGCCTTTGAGTGTGTCAGACATACATTTGGTGAAGTATGGAAGACACTTTTTAATGACCTTCACAGGAGTTGAGAACAGTGGACATATATCAAATAATGAATCATATTCAAGAGACATGAAAGCCACATACATTATTTTGGGAATCTTTGAAGTCATGTAAATGGTGCAATATATTGCTTTATATTAACTTGTTAATTAAAGCAAGCGCAAAACTCATTACTCTGCATATGAAAACAAAATGTATTTCTCAAATGAGAGCACTCTGCTCACCAGAATCACCCAACAGTTTGTGTACTTTAGTGCAGTGTGGATTGAAAACACATTTCCATGTGACAAACATTTCATTGCACAGAGTATCTTCCGTGCAATACTTGACTGTCCCTCATTAACTTGAATGGTCATATTTTTCCCTTGGGTCTACTATCTGAAAGAGACGTGAGAATTACATCATTCTGATGCAGAATAAAATTAAGATTTTTTTAAAAATCCATGAGCCCAAGAACCACACTCCATAAATACCTCGCCATTCCTGATGTATGCACATTATGACTGAAGACCAGTTCAGACATGGCAGCAACATTGACGGATGACATTCATGTGCAAATGGGCCCTACTTACAGGATATATCCTACTTACAGTCCTGTCCTGCACTGGAACAGACAGGCCGACTGGCCTCCTCCTGCGGTGGTACAAAAACCGGGCCTATGGATTGTGCCCTTAGACTTACTTTATCAGCTCATGCCATAGACTTCCATACTCCTCACATCTCAGCATGACCTCCATAGATAGATAGTTCATGTATATTCACATGGAAACTTTTTTTTCATGATGTGATGTTAACTCTCACAAAGAGTTTCAGAACTTCTGAATAAGCACATAAAGGGTTGTTCCCCTTATCAACAGCAGGGAGCTGTCCTTGGTACTACAGTCTCAGCCCATGGTCAGTATCTCTCCCTGCTCACTTACAATTACACTTGCCACTGACCTTCTGATCATTTGTTAGGTGAGCTCATCCTGACACCTGATTCTGCCAGTTCTGTCTCGCTGGGACCAGACAGGTAAAGGTAAATGTACACAAGTGGTAAGAATTCACTTTTAAGACCGTGCTTAGACATATTTGACATCCACCTCACGTTATGTGCACTTCAAAATAATTTAGACTGATGTCCAGCGCTGGCAGTGAAAACTCATAGAATCAAAAGCAATTGTTTGACAATTACAGTGACAAGGTCTAAATTCCTTGGTAACTGGGATTGTGTTTTTTTTATTTATTATGTAAACAGTGACATCTGCTGGTAAAAGTTCAAAAACGACTTGATACAAAAGATCTTCATTTTTCCCCAATAGAGACAGTGGTTGTTGTGCCAGCATCAAGAAGTCCCATAGGAAATTTTTTACCCACCACTTTTAGCAGCACTGCAAAGAGCCCTATTCACAAAACTATACGCCTGTGAGGCTTTAATGAACCTAGATGTTGAAGAGTGCTTCAAAGCAAATTAGGCTACATAAAACATACAGAAGATGCTCCTCAACAGAAACATTTCAGAGGGAGAGGATTGATATGAGAAGAAGTACTAATGGATCCCTTCACTATGCTAAGTTGATAATTAATTCCACAGTGAATGGTCAGGTTATTTTGCGCATATGCCAGTAAGTAAAGGACAAACTGCATTCATTTCATCTTTTACTTGTACTTTGTTCATTTGATTTATCCTGTAAAACTTTAGTGCATACACATACATACCCGACATTTTTTCAGTCTACTTCACGCATCTGATGAAGAAAGCTGTAATCTCTGGCCTGGATCACACACCAGTCATGCAATCATGTGCTCGCAGGTGCACAAGGATATGAAGAAAGGTTAGCTGGCTGCCTACTCAGTCGTCTTCATGGCTGGGGCTGCTGGAAAAATATAGTTAGAATTTAAATGGTGGCAGCTGTTTTCTTGGGCACAGAGCTAAGTTCACATTAGTCTATCTTTCTGTGGCTGTGTTCTTGCATATGTGGAGAAATTTGACAGGATAAACCATCCCTACCACTTTTTTCCCAAAAGGAAGTTAATCAATTCCATAGGATACTCTTTTCCCAAACCAGTGGGCCCTTAGCTCCATGTTCAGAGGCTGTAAGGGCCCCAGTCACTCCTTGAACTGATGCACACTCCACTCAACTCAGCATCAGCTAGCACAGGCTTCTGAGATAGCTCTGATGCTTCACCCCATGGGTTTGAGAGAGAAGTACAGCATTAATCACATACACCTAGGCCTCAATCCCACCCCTCCACCACCACTGATGCAACAGAGTGAAGATCTTAACAGGTTCGGTCTTTTGGCCCATACCAAGAAGATGGAGCTCAGTGGAGACAAATGTAAAGTCATGCATGTAGGTACAAAAAAACCCCATACTATTCTGCTGTCTGGGATAAATCCCAGCAGTATAAGTGCTTCAAGAGTACATACACAATCTTTGTACAGGGCATTTTGGAGTTCTTGGGAGGAGGTAACCAGCTCCCTGCCCCCAAGGACTGGGGGTTTTTATCATCTATTTCCCTATCCTATCTCCCCTCAAGCTCACCAACAATCTTGCCTGCCCCCATTTAGGGCTACCAATTTCCCCCTTTAAAAATAGACTGATATTCATAGGTTGTCAGACGTAGACCAACTGTGTGCATGATTTAATGAAAATAATGGCACAGCTAATTAAAAGAATCCTATTTTGATATTCATTGGACTTGACTTAATACTGCTGAAGGTTTTCATTGTTGTCTGAAATGTGGATTTGAAGGATGCAATGTTAAGTTGGACTCTTGTCATGATTTACTGACAACCTCCTTTTGTCACAGAATGTTTTTACTTATTGGCTCATAGATCAGTTGACTTTGAAGGCAGGTGGTCAGCTGATGCACAGAAGCATCAAACAGGCTTGGAGAGAGTAATCAAGGAACAAAGCTGTATAAGGAATATCTGAAAGGTCAAATAGCTTTGTGAAATTGTCCCATTTCCAATGCTGTGAGTTCCAATGTCGATTGTTTGGATTACAGCCCAATCCTATCTAACCAGCAACCCCTGGAGTGCACACTGCATCCTGCAGAGTCAATTAGTTTCTGAGGTCTCCTCTGAATAAGAGAACATTTGTTCCCGTGTACGGGGGTAGGCCTACACTGCCTGAATAGGTACACTCAGGCCTGCACCAGCAATTTAGCTGATGCAAGTCTGAGTTGATTCAATGCAAGGTCAAGGCCAGGAAAGTGGATAGGATTTCACTGGCACTGCTGCTGCCAATATCACCCCTGCCCAGCCTTGACACTCAACCCTCCAACCCCAATCTCTGCCCCATTCCTCCCCTTTTCCACCCTGTTCTGCCTGCCCCCTGGGCTGACTTTCCAGCACCAGGCCACTGGCATGCAAAAACAACTGCTCACCACTTGTGGCTGTGGCCTGGCTGTGCAGGATGGTGCATTGTCTTTTGCGACCCCAGTAAAACACACGTTTTAGCAGCTTACCATGTCCATAGGATTGGGCTGTTATGCTTTTAGTTAGGCTAGGGAAAAAATGTCACTGTGGTAACAAGGCTCCTAGCCTGAGGCTCTTCCATGCACTGCTGCCAAATATGGAAGTGAAGCTTTTGTGCACAGTGATCTATGGTTTTTAAATGTATTCAGTGAAGATGTGGAGAGTATGTGTGGAGGAAGAGGAGCAGAGAGCAAAATGGAAGTTCCAAGGCATTGTCTAAAGCTTTCTTGGCAGTTTCCCAACAAACCACTGATCAGACCCAGTCCTCTTTTGCAAGGTTGTTGAGTAATGTGCCTTCAAACTATTCCTAGATCCATATTAGTCTTCTGGAAACAAAAGCTTTATACTGAAACATGACTCTTCCTATTTGTCTGATAAAGGTCAATATACGTTAAGTAAATTCACTGAGCACCTGCAGGTGCCATGTTACCAAATATATCATTAGTAGGAAAAGGGGTCCCTGCTTTTGCCCGTTCCAGGTTGGCTCTTGTGAAACAGCATCAATATCCAGTGGACCATTAATTTAACAGATTGATGGGGGAAGGGTTGTCAGTTAATGCTGAAAGTTTGATAAATGGGAATGCATTTATGACAGTGCCCAAGCTACATGTCAGCACATTCACAAAATATAAATGACCAGGTTTTAAAGAAGCAGACAGTGTCTATTATTTCCAAAGTCTGTTAAAACTGAGGGTTCACTTTTCACTCATATAACCAAAACATCAATGATCTAGCACAGTGCTTCTCACACATTTAGCACCTGGACCCACTTTTTAGAATGAGAATCTGTCAGGACCCATCGGAAATATCATGACCAGAAGTGAAATTCTGTCGGATTTCTTGACGTGCTAAATGACTGTGGCTTAGATCAGCTAGTCACGGAGCCCACCAGAGGACAGGTGACTCTGGATTTAATTTTGTGCGGTACGCAGGACCTGGTTAGAGATGTAAACGTTACTGAGCCATTGGGGAACAGTGATCATGCTGCGATCCGTTTTGACGTGCACGTTGGGGGAAGAATACCAGGCAAATCTCTAACAAAAACCCTTGACTTCCGACGGGCGGACTTCCCTCAAATGAGGAGGCTGGTTAGGAGGAGGTTGAAAGGGAGGGTAAAAAGAGTCCAATCTCTCCAAAGTGCATGGAGGCTGCTTAAAACAACAGTAATAGAGGCCCAGCAGAGGTGTATACCGCAAAGAAAGAAGGGTTCCACTAAATCCAGGAGAGTGCCCGCATGGCTAACCAGCCAAGTTAGAGAGGCTGTGAAGGGCAAGGAAGCTTCCTTCCGTAAATGGAAGTCTTGCCCTAATGAAGAGAATAAAAAGGAACATAAACTGTGGCAAAAGAAATGTAAGAAGGTGATAGGGGAGGCCAAGCGAGACTATGAGGAACGCATGGCCAGCAACATTAAGGGGAATAATAAAAGCTTCTTCAAATATGTTAGAAGCAGGAAACCCGCCAGAGAAGCGGTTGGCCCTCTGGATGGTGAGGGAGGGAAAGGGGAGATAAAAGGAGACTTAGAGATGGCAGAGAAATTAAATGAGTTCTTTGCATCTGTCTTCACGACAGAAGACCTCGGGCAGATACCGCTGCCCGAACGGCCCCTCCTAACCGAGGAGTTAAGTCAGATAGAGGTTAAAAGAGAAGATGTTTCAGACCTCATTGATAAATTAAAGATCAATAAGTCACCGGGCCCTGATGGCATACACCCAAGGGTTATTAAGGAATTGAAGAATGAAGTTGCAGATCTCTTGACTAAGGTATGCAACTTGTCCCTCAAAACGGCCACGGTACCAGAAGATTGGAGGATAGCAAATGTCACGCCTATTTTTAAAAAGGGAAAGAGGGGGGACCCGGGAAACTATAGGCCGGTCAGCCTAACATCCATACCGGGTAAGATGGTGGAATGCCTCATCAAAGATAGGATCTCAAAACACATAGACAAACAGGCCTTGCTGAGGGAGAGTCAGCATGGCTTCTGTAAGGGTAAGTCTTGCCTCACGAACCTTATAGAATTCTTTGAAAAGGTCAACAGGCATGTGGATGCGGGAGAACCCGTGGACATTATATATCTGGACTTTCAGAAGGCGTTTGACACGGTCCCTCACCAAAGGCTACTGAAAAAACTCCACAGTCAGGGAATTAGAGGACATGTCCTCTCGTGGATTGAGAACTGGTTGGAGGCCAGGAAGCAGAGAGTGGGTGTCAATGGGCAATTTTCACAATGGAGAGAGGTGAAAAGCGGTGTGCCCCAAGGATCTGTCCTGGGACCGGTGCTTTTCAACCTCTTCATAAATGACCTGGAGACAGGGTTGAGCAGTGAAGTGGCTAAGTTTGCAGATGACACCAAACTTTTCCGAGTGGTAAAGACCAGAAGTGATTGTGAGGAGCTCCAGAAGGATCTCTCCAGACTGGCAGAATGGGCAGCAAAATGGCAGATGCGCTTCAATGTCGGTAAGTGTAAAGTCATGCACATTGGGGCAAAAAATCAAAACTTTAGATATAGGCTGATGGGTTCTGAGCTGTCTGTGACAGATCAGGAGAGAGATCTTGGGGTGGTGGTGGACAGGTCGATGAAAGTGTCCACCCAATGTGCGGCAGCAGTGAAGAAGGCCAATTCTATGCTTGGGATCATTAGGAAGGGTATTGAGAACAAAACGGTTAGTATTATAATGCCGTTGTACAAATCTATGGTAAGGCCACACCTGGAGTATTGTGTCCAGTTCTGGTCGCCGCATCTCAAAAAAGACATAGTGGAAATGGAAAAGGTGCAAAAGAGAGCGACTAAGATGATTACGGGGCTGGGGCACCTTCCTTATGAGGAAAGGCTACGGCGTTTGGGCCTCTTCAGCCTAGAAAAGAGACGCTTGAGGGGGGACATGATTGAGACATACAAAATTATGCAGGGGATGGACAGAGTGGATAGGGAGATGCTCTTTACACTCTCACATAATACCAGAACCAGGGGACATCCACTAAAATTGAGTGTTGGGCGGGTTAGGACAGACAAAAGAAAATATTTCTTTACTCAGCGCGTGGTCGGTCTGTGGAACTCCTTGCCACAGGATGTGGTGCTGGCGTCTAGCCTAGACGCCTTTAAAAGGGGATTGGACGAGTTTCTGGAGGAAAAATCCGTTATGGGGTACAAGCCATGATGAGTATGCGCAACCTCCTGATTTTAGGAATGGGTTAAGTCAGAATGCCAGATGTAGGGGAGAGCACCAGGATGAGGTCTCTTGTTATCTGGTGTGCTCCCTGGGGCATTTGGTGGGCCGCTGTGAGATACAGGAAGCTGGACTAGATGGGCCTATGGCCTGATCCAGTGGGGCTGTTCTTATGTTCTTATGTTCTTATGACATTATCAATCAGGAAAATTTTTAACAATCCTAGACTGCAATCCTATCCACACTTACCCAGGAGTAAGTCTCATTTACTATCATTGTTAAAAGAATATACATAGTAGCTTGTTAAAAGTAGAGGTCTGTAACATTTCTCCAAATGCAATCATGTACCATGGGAGCATCAAGTCTAATATATTAAAAATAAAATATTGAAATGAATAGGAACCCACCTGAAATTGGCTTGCGACCCACCTAGTGGGTCCAGACCCACAGTTTGAAAAACACCGATCTAGTAACCTTTAATAAGCAAAGCAGATTTCACACCCTATAGCCTCCTTCTTCGTCAATACTCTTGGAGTAATAAAATACAAGATGTCAATATTAAGAGCAATGAAGGCAAGTATCCTACATTTTTCATGCTACAGACTATCAATGCATATCAATATTTTATTCCTTGTTGTAGCAGTTGATCAAAATCAAATGATACAAATATTAGATGGTTCCGTTTCCTCGGGTGAAATGAAAAGTTCCTTTCATATCCAAGGGAGCAATTACTGAGTCTTCCAAAGAAAAGTGGAGCCCTTAATCATCGTGCATCTGATGATGATCAAGTAATTAACTTGTTTCTCTCTTAAGCTGGAGAGAGAGAAGGAGGTTTTCTAAAGAAATTGGAGTGTGCAGCAAAAGTTATTTACTTGGTAGTAAATCAAAGGGTAGTAAAGTGGAACTTATTTATGCTATACCTTTGCCAGATTTATTAAAATATCTTCTCTGTACTGTTTCATAAGCTGATCTAGATGGCCACAGTCTTTTCTCCCCTTTTCCTCCCCCCTACCCTTTTTTGGGTGCATGTATATGAGTGTTGGCTTCCAGACCAAATTGTGTCTTTCTTCATCATTTGTACAGCATCTCATTTTCATCAGGAAACCTTGGTTTCACCACATACTGTAACAGGCAGCACTGGGTTGCTGTTAGAGGCACATAGCTGTCCAGTGAATGTAGCATTATGTTTGTGGGAAGTTTCCAAAGAGGAGTAGAGATTAGTGGTACAACGTGGGGAAGATGAGACGGGTGACTGAATAATACCCACAACTGTTCCCCTTACGTGTAAAGTGGGCGTCCCACATGAACAGTTCTGGCACCAGCTTGCTGGGGAACCCAGGACAAAACCCTGAATTCAGTCCCATGGTGTCCCACCCCCATGGTGTCTCTGCCTGTCCCCGGTGATATATTTGATGCTGAAGGTTCAGGGACCAGTCAGCCCTTTGGGCTCTCTGTTGGATAGGGGCCGTCAGCCAGTGTCCAGTCTGGCCACCTCCTGGTGCTACCACTGCACATACAGACACATGAGCAAAAAAATGGAGAAAGGACAAAGGCTTGAGGTATCCACAGGCAAGAGGGGGTTCCTTAACTGTGCCACAAAATCCTGCTTTGAAAAAAAAAACCTACCCCTCAAAACCTACCCCCACAACCAGCCGCACATGAGCATCACCAGCATGCTCTAATGAACATTGGAAGCAGACAGCAGAACACAGATAAGAGCCTTCACAAGCCAGAGTTGGGCCCAGGACTTAAGGGGAACAAGTAACCAAAGGAGGGGCAATTGCACTTAGAGGACACACAACTGAGGACACACATTTTCTCCCCCACAAGCCCACCACCCAAAGGACTCTTTACACTGTTTGGCAACCTGCCCTTTCACCGTTTACTGGATAACAGAGGAAGGAGAATTGGCCCTGTAGGAGACATGCTCTCAGGTGTCTCTTCTAAGCCTAACTTCACAATCCAAATCTTCTGCGTGTAAAACATGTGCTCAGATATGGAACATCCTCCCAAAACATTTCCTATTAACGAAAATCAACATTTATCTATTTTAAATACACATTGCCGAAGCTGAAATGTGGGTAGAATTTCAACATGTAGATTCCTTAATTTGTTTCCTCTTTTAAGAGTCCAATCCTGTCCCCCACCACTAGCAATGATGCAGCCACACAAAGGAGGTGCATGCTGTGTGAGTTGCAAGGGGGAGGGTGATCAGGAGGCCTAGGAGAGATAAAAAAGTTTTTCCCTTAACTCTCCATAGGCCTCCTGATGTCCTATGAGTCTCCTCAGACCTGCACCAGCAATATAGCATGCATCTGAGAAGCAAAAAGGGGAAAGGACTGGTTGAAAAAGAGGGGATAGGATCCTGGCACATGCAGGTGCCAATGGGATTCATCCCTTCCCTCCACAATCCATCTCCTCCCCCTTACCCTCCCTACCCCTACTGCCAACCTACAGAGAGCAGCAGAGCCTCCAGGAGTTTCTGTTACTGCACATTCTATGCCTCTGCCCAGTTGCAAACAGTGCCCTGGAAGCTTGAAATGGTGGCCCAGCTTTCAGGCCATCACAAAGGGTCTTGTGCTGCCAGAATATGAGTACTGGAAGCGCCAGCCCCAGATAGGATTGGGCCATAAGTTAATGATCTACTTTCTGTTCTTCTTTTGTCCACTTGGCTATCGCCAGTAGTACAGTACTAAGACTACTAATGAAATCATATCTCCTGTGATCATACCAGCACCTTTTAACTCCAAGTTTCAAAGTTATGGGACAGCTAATGAGCACTCAAGAGGCTGTCGCTTTGAAAGGAAGAGAGCTTGTACTAATTGCATTAGTGCACTTCTCACACCAAATGTCCACAAAGCTAGGAAGTGGAACTCAGTCAGTTCCGAAGTAACACTGCCACATTTGAGACTGTTGGTACTTACTGATGAATGGTTGGTTGGCAACCTTCAGTCTCTATGGTATAAGCTTACAGCACCCGGTATTCCCAGGCGGTCTCCCATCCAAGTACTAACCAGGCCTGACCCTGCTTAGCTTCTGAGATCAGATGAGATCGGTCATGTGCAGGGTAACAGTTACTGATGAATGATGACTGAGTGATGCTTATTTAGGTCATATCAGCACTATAACCATGAAGCAGAAAAAAATTATGAACATCATTTTCTAAACAAAGTGTACAACATTCACAGAATAGAGAAAAGAAAAGGTTAGCATATATAATTTTAGTATACCATGAAGAATCATATAAAATAGTGAAAACATCTTTTAAGATAAATATTATAAGGTTTGGGCCCCTATCCTATTCAACTTTTCAGCACCAATGCAGCTGCAATGCAGCCCAGAGGTAAGGCAGCAAATATTCCCTTGCATTGAGGAGGACTCTGTGACTACACCCCCCACTGCAGAATGCAGTGCATGCTCCATTACATGGCTGCATCCGCGGTGGAATGTTGGGTAGGATTGGGCCCTTAATGTATTAAGTAATTAAACATTTGCTTTCTGCAAATTCAGCTTACATGTCTGTAGCCTTCAGGAACATTACTGACAGTCTCATTCAAATTCCAGATGAATGGTAGTTTGTAAACATATGTTAATACTCTTTAAAAACAGCCAATAAATCTTTCCATCAGTCTCCTCTTGCTAAAATAATAAAGATTAATAAGTACCTAATTCACAGTCTGAACACACAATTATACCCATTTAAATTTTTAATTTTTTTGTTATTTAACAACATTTGGAAGACAGTTTTTGAAAACAAGTTGCTCAAAGCAGAGCGTAAATAATATGTATTTTTAGGATTTTCAGGATTTCTCAATATCCTCAATTTGTTCTGTCTTCTAGGCAAAAGAATAGGTTCTTCAACTCCTGGAAGCCACATCCTGGAACCTTTGTACTCTTCCTTTCCTGTCAGATGTGTGGGACTGCTTGTGGTTACTTAGTAGTGAAAAGAAAGCACTCTGTACATGCTCAGCAGTGTTTATTGCTTAGGTCATAAGGAACAGGTCCTTTCAAAAGAGGGGCTGAGCTCTGGCTTTGTGAAAAACCCTGCTTCAAAGTCAAAGGATTAAATCAAAAGATGTGCCCAGCTGAAGATGAGAGGATATAGGCCCTGGGTGCAGGTAGTTTTGTCAACAGCCAAAGCCCAACCAGCACTTGTGTTCTGTACTCCATGGCGAAAGCTGCCAGGCTTCATTCCTTTTGTGTGACCTCATCTACATCCAAGATCAAGCACTTACAGTACTTTTAATGCAGGTTCAGGGCAGGCATGCCTGGGATGCCCAGCCCAAATCATGTGCAGGCTTGGCTTCAGCTTTGTTCACTTGTAAAAGCCAAAAAGCTCAGCTGACAGCTCAATTGTTAGAGTCAGAACCTACCTGCATATGTATTTTTCTCCCAGCTTCTAGACCCGTGATTGTAACCTGTTCTTCTGGAAACATGGGATATATCAGTGTGTAGTGACAAACCCCTTGGAACTTTGTACACTGCAAACAATTCTGCGGCAAATTCTAGCGCATACCCTCCTTTCAGACTAAATGCTAGCCAGGCCTGTTAGGCATCACCATCACCCTACAGGAACAGACTCAACATGTTCTCTTGAGACAGTGCTGTGCAAACAGACACTGGTGTGACTAAGCCACAGTACCTCCCCCATGTAGCAGCAGGAAATTGTACCTCCCCCATGTACCAGGAAAAAGCATTCTTTTTCTAACTCAGGTTTTATACTGTGTGAAAACAAGAACAGGTTAGGTATTTGCCCTTCAATGCCAGCACAGTTCATTCTCTTCACCTTTCAGTTTAAAGGGACTGTGGATAACAGCAGCTCCTGCCAGCCCTGCAATGTAGTCCACCATTAATATTGCAGATTTGAGAGGAACTGAGGCATGTCTGGATTTGCAACTCCAAAACCCCCACATAAAACATTTCTTACAGCCTCATCTTATCCATGTGATATGCTGGCAGATCCTGCAGTCTGCCCGCAGACTGCATAGGCCCCAATTGCTTCAGCCACTTCAAAAGTCTGCAGCGCACTTCCAATGGCGCAGCAGCCAGTAAGCCCTGTGCTGGCAACAGCGACCCACAGGCCAACCATCAGCACAGGTAGGTTGGTGGGTGGATTGGGGTGGGGGAGTCAGCTGGACAAGGGGTAGGATGGGGACAGATGGAGCAGACCTCAGTGGCAGTGGGGTCTACAGGATATGGAACGCTCATCTCAGGCCTGACATGCCGCTTCCACCTTAACGAGTCTATGCCAGCAAAAGAGTCGGCATAGATCTGCATAGGTCCATATGGAACTAGGGGGCAGTGGAAGAAGTAAAAAATTTCTTTGTTCACCTCTTCTGACTGATCTGGTCCCCAGCCAGCCCACAAGATGCAGTAGAGGCTGTGACAGCATCCCTGCATAGGATTGGGCTGTTAGGTAGCAGCAAAGGTCAGTTTTGATTAATTGCTCCTCAGAACACCTTCCAGCCCAAATTCGGAGATCAGTTGCACACACGAGCTTTGTGTTCCATTGATGTGCATGCTGAGGAGACCCCAGTCACTGCTGGCCTTGCCTTAAATGGTATGGGACTTCAAAGAAGATCTGAGTCAACTTTTGAATATTGAGGGGGGAAAAACCTGCAATAAACCACACACACACACATCTCCAAGGCCTCTGAGAGGAATTTGGACAGGAGGTGCAAAGGGTTTGGGGGGCACAAACTTTCTCTGGGGCCCTTTCCCTTCTCCACTGGATCATAATTTCATATGGTCTTTGGATCATAATTTCTACAAATAACAATATATCAAACTATGTGGACATTCAGAAAGTGCGAGTGCTGGTCTTCACACAGTATATGCAAACATTTTCTGAGATCCCAGGAAATTTCTAGCTCTCCTTCATTCACTCCAGTGCCCATGTAACCCCTGTACCCCCCTCTCATGGGTCCTGGTGAGATCAGAAAATGTAAGATCCTAAGAAATTTTTTCCCCCTCTCCTTTGGTTCCTGCATCTTTTTTTTGAACCTGGGCCCCAGTACAAATTATCCCTGCACCCCCTTCTCATGGGCCCTGCTCTCCAACTAATACAATGCAACTTGTAACTTCTTGTAAAATGCAATTAATCTAAGACCCATTTTGTACATTGTACATCAATAGAACAGGGTTACCACAGAGTGTACATTCACTAGAAAGTGTATTATCATTGATTCTATAGACAATCATTTAGTTATAGAAATATTTAGTTCTATACTTTTTTTTCAACAGCCCAACATAGGTGGATCATTTGCTGGTATAAATCTCATAGGTCGAAGAGGACATGTTGGGATCGGATCCAAGTAGGCCAGTTGGGGACCAGGGAGTGGTCTCTGCAGTACTTCTCTGCAGCTGCCCAAGCCCCAGGCCAACCAAGGATAGGATTAGGCCATTAACGTGTTCGGGCTATAGAAAGTGTAAAAATCTGGGCTGCCACCACCTCTGTGTTTCTGGTGCACTGTGGAGCAGGTGAGAAGACAAGAAAAATTCCTCTTTGCCATCTCTGATGCTGCTCTCACCTGTTGACAGGTGAGTAAAGTCCGGGGAGAGTGTGCTTTGGAAGGGTGAATTACTGACAGGGAGGGCTGATGAGGAGGGGGATGTAATTTCCTCAACCTAGAATTGTCTAGGGAAATGATCCCATTTTGTCCTGCTCTTCCTAAGAAAAAGTCAAATAATTTCTGAGCAATTTTAAGACAAGTGGAGAAGAGCCCACCCATCTCTAAAAACAACACACCAAATCCACATAAGAGCCACCATCTCTACCTCCTCTCTCAAAACTATTTCTACAGAGGCTTTCAGAAATCTCAATTGATTTTCCTTTTCTTGTATTTTATCTCTTTTCCAATGGAACTTTTATCAAACGCTGTGAGACTGAGCTCTTTCTCACTTCTGCCTTTTCTCCAGCTTTGCTTTGCATTGATTTTCCATGCTGGTTCACACTTGCTGAGCTACAGTTGACCAACCAGACCAGGGCTGGAGAGCAGAAGAACGGTCCATAAAGAAATATGAATGGAGCAGAGGGAAACATTTTTCTGTGTTTTCATCACTAAGGTCCCCAAAGCCAATCAGGATTAGGCTCTTTGTGATATCAGAGGTTTTTTCTAAGGAGAGTCCAGATCTGGTCTAGAAACTGTCAGAGCAGCTCTTGGTCTTTGGTCACAAGGCAACATCCTGTTTGTGCTCGAGCTGGATATGCCCTACCATGACTTTGTTGCAGGGCTGGAGCAGCTCTTGTCACTGTTGCTCTTCACTATGTGGGGTTTCAGGTTGGTTTACCATTCTTCAGTGAGGGAAAAGAATGGTTTACCATTCTTCAGTGTGAGAGGAAAGAGGAGCCCTGGTCTGACTTAGGGGTCTCCCTGCAAGATCTGTCAATACCTCACCCAAGAAGAAGGACCTGAACCTGTTCACTGTTGTTCTCTTCTGAATGTAAGAACTAGTTTTTTGACCTAAACCTGAGGACCATGAAGGAGGGCTGCCAGAACTCCTCGGATTCATACCCTAGAACTGTTCACACATGTAAGTAAATGGAAAAGGGCCAGGCAGGTGGAGCACCTAGCAGTGAATGACTATCAGCTATCTCCCTGCTTCACCCTTTAATGGGGAGTGAACAGGGAAAAGGTAACTCAGAGCCCAATCCTTACCGCCAGGCTCCTGCCAGAGCTGAGCCAGCATGCGGTGGGTGCCCGCGTTCAGCAACTTGGCGGTCTCTGTGACCACTGGGCTGCGGAATGGGAAATGGAGGTGTGGTCAGGGCGTGGGGGAGGTGTTCCCAGGGGCGGGAAGAGGCGGGTCCGTGGAGCCAAGCTCTGCAGGATTCAGGCTCGGGCAGGGCTGCTCGCCCTACACAAGCGCCTTCACTTTAGCGGCGACCAAACAGTCACTGCTAAAGTGAGTAGTCCCATTGTGGGACTGCTTCCCTTAGTCAGGGGAAGGGGACGAACATCTCCTTCTCCCAAGGAGCCTCCAGTGGTAGCGCAGGAAGCTCTGGATCCGGCGGGAGCCCTTTGTGGAGCCGCCGGGTCCCGCAGCGCCAGGCAGATCAGGATTGGGCTGCCCGTCCGCCACCACCCAAAGCTAAATCTCCCCCAAATGAAAAGTAGCCCCCAAATCTGGGGAATCCCCTAAGAATCAAGCAGCAGCGGAATGTGTGTGCCAGTCTGTAACTGAAAAATAACATATGGATTCAAAAGAAACAAAGACCAAATAGTCTGCCTTCCCACACATCCTCAATGTTTTATTCTTCTCCTATTTGTGTAACAGGCTTGTGGGTCCACAACCACAACAAAGAAAGAGATATGGACTGATAAGCAACCTCTCTCTTAGTCAGAGACCTCACGGGAAGTGGAGGGCCCTCTGGTTTCTTCGCTTTCTCACATGAGTTGACATGGCCCTTCATCTCATCTTTGTACCATTATTGATCTGCTCCATCATAAACTACAGCAACATGTTCTGCGAGATATACCGTAGGAAGAAGAAGGCTGTAAGAAGAAAGTAAGTGGCAGCTAGTGTCCCTTTTTGCTGTGCTCAAAGAGAGCCACTATCCCATAGTGTCAACCTAAGATCCACAGTGTGGGGGATATGACATCATACAGCATAATCCTATCTTGCACTGTATCCAGTGCAAGACTGGGGTTAGATTCAGCTCATCCAGAGGTAGGGCTTACCCCCAGATAAGCCACCACAGCCCCAATGGGTCTCCTCAAACCTGCGCCAGCTCAGGAGGTGACACAAGTCTGAGAACAGAGCAGCTTGGAGCCACTCCACACTGCTTGGGGAACAGGGTTGGAATCCAACATAACTGCTGGGTCCCAGCCCTGCCTCGTGCTCTCCACTCGCCCAACCCCTGGAACATTCTCTGCCAGCCCTCCTCCTGCCTCCTCCCCTCCCTCCCCAGACCCCTGCATTGGCTGAGTTTAGCCGACACAACCTTCCCTCCCCAGGTCAGCGCAGAGGCTGGATGCAGCCTCCCCGGGCCAGTGTATGTCCCTGCGCCAGCCCAGCCACCTCCCAAGGAAGCGCATATTTGTGACCCTCCTGGACCTGCACAAGGGAATTGTGCTGGTCTAGCACAAGTTTAGGATTGCACCCACAGAAACATTGTGCCATGTTTTGTTCCCATCTGTGGCTATATCAACCCTGACATGACTTCCTATATCTGGAAGAATGAGCACCTGGAAGAAGTCTCTCTGCAGTGCTCAGCTGTGCTTCATTTCTGTTCATCAGTGTGTTGGAGTTCAAATGCCTGGTATTGCTTTTTGTCCACTAGGTGCCAAGCTTGTTTGCCAAAAACATCCTTGGACTCACTCTGCTCTTAGAGCAGCACCCTTTGGCAGGCGATGAAATCCCAAGCCTGTTGGGAAGCCCACCGTCTCCACCACCTAATGCACCGAAGGAAGATGCAGCTGGAGGTGCCTTCCCAGACCTCTGGAGCTGGGCTAAAGGAGATTCACTGTGAAGTCATGACCCACCATATTGTCAAATTTAATATTAGAAAGAAATATTTCAAAGGCTTGCGGGGGTGCCCAACGTCCATGTCCTACTGCCTTGAAGAGCAGTTTTTCCAGCCTGTAGGCATCACTGAGGCACACCCAGGGCTGGTGCCAGGCTATTTTGTGCCCTATTCAAGGCTAACTGCTTACACATACATATACACAATGCGGATACAGAAACTGTGGGTATTGGGCACACTATTCAAATTCTGAAGCAGCCCCCACACACCTTCACACACACTCACACACACACACACACACACACACACACACACACACCAATTCTATTACCTTAGTTTTTGTGTTTCTTCCACGCAGTCAACAAGCCTGCACACTACAGGCAGGAAAGCAGACGTATAACTACTGCCCTGGCTGCTACGCCAAGGGAAGACACATGACTACCTCTCAGGCTCTGCCCTAGTTATGGAGGAGACACTGGTGAATTTGCACCCCTGTTCCTTTTCTTGTGGAGAAGGAATGGAGGTGGAAAGCCATTGCAGCAAGTGCCCCTCCTCCAGGGAGAATCCGGAAGCAGCTGCAGTGAGCACCCCCTCCTCTGGGAAGAACCTGGAAGTGACATCACATGACATGATGCCAAGTGATATCGTAATGTCACTGCCCTAGGTGCTGAGGCAGTGTGTTGTGCCTTTGAGGGAGACTAACTCAACGTTAACAGGAAGCACTTCCTGTTAATATTCAGTAAAACACTATCTAGCATACACTCTGGTTCAGAGCCCAATCCTGTGGTCCGTGGCACGGCTCTGTGCTGCAGACTACAGTCGCAAACATGCCATAAGCTGGCAAGCACAGCTTCTTTCAATTGTTGGACATTCACCTTTGTATCTGTTTTGATGGTATCAAGCCAGCACATTCTTTGCCTGTCCCTTCTTGTTCCTAACAATTCCAAACATCATTGCCTTCTCCAGTGAATTCACACACATGACATGTTATATGTATGTTGTGGTATCAATCTTAAAATAATAAATATTTTTATTGCATTTTTGCAGTTGCGCTTATTGCAGTTGCAGTTTTTGCATGGGTTAAAAATGTGCATGAAACTGTGCCCCTCAAAAGTTCAGTATTGTGCCCCCTTGAGGTTTTCCCCCTAGGCAGCTGCCTAGTTGTCCTAATGACAGCTCTGACCCTGGTAACACTGTGCACATCTTTCCTCAGTTGTGGCAGGCGCAGTGCGTTTTCAGCGAGGGAGCCCCTGACGAGGCAAGGAAGCAAACAAGAGAAAAAACACCTTTTGCAATCCAGGGCTTTCATCATTGTGCAAGCCATGCTGGTCCCTTTTCCTGCATTGCCAGTCAACCTCTGGCAGACTTCCTGACTCTGTGGAAATCACAGGAGCCCTTGTAGCAAACAGTGCGGGAGCTTCCTTCTGAGGCTTTGCTCCTCTGAAGGCAGGAAACTAACTGATGTGGCCATATCATATTTCCCACTCCAACGTTCACAGCTGAGTTCTTCCCAATGTACTGCACCTCTGGTTTTCAACCAAGAAAGCAGGGTTCCCCCAACAGGAAGCACTTTTTGATACAATGTATTTCCTAATCCTGGTTTTTTGCAAGGATGTTTCCCAAGAATTAACTGATGTTGCAGTCTCACTACTGCAACTCACTGAACAAATCAATCACTGTACACAATATATCAGCCAGTACTCAGTGCATG
The DNA here is from genome assembly GCF_035046505.1 of Tiliqua scincoides. NCBI lineage: Eukaryota > Metazoa > Chordata > Lepidosauria > Squamata > Scincidae > Tiliqua > Tiliqua scincoides. The sequence goes on from NC_089823.1 coordinate 89,346,142, forward strand.
CCTCTGCTTCCCTCCCCAGGGCCTCTGAAGGAATTTTATCTGGAGGTACAAAGTTTCTTTCGGGTCCCTTCCCAAAGGGGGAGGGGATGATACAGAATGGGGGAGGGTGGTGACAAGCGTAAGCAGAACAGGGGTGGGTGGGGCAAAACAGAACAGAGGAAGGTAGAAAAGTCTTTGGAGCTCAGGTCTACTGTGCTTCCCAACGCAGGGCCCAGGTCTACCGGCTCATGCAGTGTTGGCAGCTAGATTCAGTAATATGGAAAACCAAATGTACTCCTCTCTAAAATCTTTTAAATATAGAAAATCATTGCAGAAAATTAGCATCATCTTATTTAGGTTCATGCTAGAAAGTGTCCTTTTTGCAGCAAAGCATACTTCTGCAGCAGCTGTAGCCCTGCAGCTGTGTCCCTGAGCTCCTATACACTCCTTCACAGCCAGCAGATCTACACTCCAAAGAGATACTGTAGCAGACCGGTTTCCTCCCAGATTTGACACTGTGTTAAGGAGAGTCGTGTGTGCATTCCTAGGCCCATCATATATGGCTTTTGGTAGCAGCAGAAGCCATGCACTTAGCATCCCACACAGGCAATGAGTCTGGGTGAGATAGGAAAATATAAGATCCCAGGTAATATATGGTCTCCTTTGGCTCCTGGGCCCCTTTTTTTGACTCTGGGCCTGGGTACAAATTAGCCCCTTCTCATGGGCCCTGCACATCTCTGCTCTGCCTTCAGTGCAATGAAAAACCACAGAATTCTGCATGATTGTCCCAGACAGTTGGATAAGAAGAGGATATATGAACAAGGCAATGAATTGTATTTCACACTGGAGAAATGTTTTAATGTGAGAACTGCACAATCTCTGCATGTGGACAAGTCAGGTAGATCCATTTCATGTGAATAACTCTGTGTGAGTACTGATCAACATAAGCTCTATTCAGACATTACTTATGCTCATGAGCTCATGGCCAAGGCAACAGAAAAGTCATCCACCCATGCCAATATACTCTGAAGTCCCACCTCCCCACTGACCACAAGTATCATGTTTGTGCCAAGGAAAAGATCCTTTCCCTCATTTGGGATGCAGGGAGCTCTGCATTCCAATTAATAGAAATGCACAAATGGTCAGGGGTGGGTCTCTGTATAGAGCCTCCAGCATTGTACATGGTTCTGAGGACCTTCCAATGATTTCTGCTTCTCAACTTTTCCTCCAGCATATATGGTAACACAGGGAAAGGGCCCTTAAAATCTGCTGACCCAGGTAAGCAGCAACTGAAGCCCAGGCAGAATCCTCTTGTACAAGTCAGCTGCTTACTCTCTTCATGGAATCATTCATGTTTCCAGTCCTGAAATTGTCCGAAGTTATCCAAATTCTCCAGATTTGAGCCTTTGAAGGGATAACTGGACAAAGCAACCACAATCATTTCACAGGGTCTTCTGGGCTGACCTTCCTCAGACAAATGTAGTACAGTAGTCAGTTCTGTTAGTACTATAGGATTTGTCCCACTGTGCAACATTTTTCCCCCTTCACTACAGGCCAAATAATGCCAGCTTGAGTACAGCATGATTTTAACTTCCCTTAGCCAAAAAGTAAATGAAACGAATGGGAAATAACTTGGCTTAATGCTCCAATTAAGTGTTGCACATTAGAAATAATTTCTTTAAAAAAACACCTGAATGCATAAGTGACAGCAAGGCTATGATATAAAAAGCTTTTTGCATTTCACTTCTGATTTACGGCACAGTGCGAATGTGTCATCCAGCCAGTTCCTCCGTCACCCCAACCATTTCCAGGACACTCATGCAGCAGCAGGCAAATTGGAAATTGTTCTTTGCTGTCAATGTTTTCAGGTAGGAATGTAACCTTAGCAGAATGGGCTAATGACAAATGATACAGTTTGTCCAGCTGTGCCAATGGGGCCTGCACTGCTTCCTGTGTTGGGAAGGCAATCACAGAGGCCTCCTCAAGATATGGGAACATTTGTTCCTTTACCTCGGGACTGCACTGTGGTTTCACCGGTGCTGGAAAGTGGGATAGGATTGGGCCCTCAGTCTGTTGCCTTCCGGACCATTGGAAGACATCTTGAAATATTTCCATCAGCCAATGGCACCAGTATCACCTGGTTTGCCAAGCCAAGTGGATTTGAGTGTGTTGTGTTGTGAATGAAATACACCCCAGCTAGAACTTTCTGTAGTTCATTCCTCTGATTGGCTGCTCTGGTGGTGCAAGAAGCTAGCATTTGGTACTTAAAACTCCCAAAATCCCTGTCTAATGCATATTTCTATACTACTGTGTACGAGTTACAAATGGCATGGTTTCCCCCTGCAATACAACTCCTTATGTTTAAACTTTATGTATCCCATGGGGACCAGATATTATAATACATGTGCTGGATTCAAACCACTGCTACTATAGTACTAAAATCTGCCTGTAACAGATCCAAAGCTGGGATTTGTTTTGTTACCTGAATACGTTTCCCCACTCAGATTTCTCCATTGACTCTAGCAGTGTGCAATGAAAATGTAAAGAAGCCAAGCCTGATATCTTTAGCTCATGACGTGAGTGTTCTGCTGTATGCCTGGCAGATTGCCTGATCTTTGAGCTCAGCGATGCCCTGTTCCCTTGCCATCAAAACCAAACCCAAGCTGATAGCTGAAGCTTTCATCTCCTCTCCAGCACTGGGAGCAAACAAAAAGTCTCAATACTCAAGAGAATGGCTGGAACTCGACAAAGTGTGTGTGTGGGGGGGGGAATAGCTCCTCGCTTGCTTTGAACATGGTTATTTTTCAGGAGTGATAACCCAAGGCCATCTGTACACTGTGTTTGCCTTCACGAATAAGGGAGAGGGATGGAAGAGAGCAGAAAATGGAAAGTAATTAAATGGTGCTCTGTTCACAGCTTGGCAGCTGACACTATTAAGGCCCTGCATCAACAATAAAGGGAATCTGGAAGAATATCTTACATAGTGAGAATAATTTAGAACAGCACCCACACACCAATGCAAGAGGTTATACGACTGTGAGACACTGATGGTGATTCTAAGCAAAGTGATATATATTATGCTAAGTTATTTCATCGGTAAAGCATCAGTAAAGCAGCTACCACGTTTTCCAGACTCACAAAGAGAGTCTGGTCCAACAAGAAGCTGACAGAACATACCAAGATCCAGGTCTACAGAGCTTGCGTCCTGAGTACACTTCTGTACTGCAGCGAGTCATGGACTCTCCGCTCACAACAGGAGAGGAAACTGAACACTTTCCACATGTGCTGCCTCTGACATATTCTCGGCATCACCTGGCAGGACAAAGTTCCAAACAACACAGTCCTGGAACGTGCTGGAATCCCTAGCATGTATGCACTGCTGAAACAGAGATGCCTGCGTTGGCTTGGTCATGTTGTGAGAATGGATGATGGCCGGATCCCAAAGGATCTCCTCTATGGAGAACTCGTGCAAGGAAAGCGCCCTACAGGCAGACCACAGCTGCAATACAAGGACATCTGCAAGAGGGATCTGAGGGCCTTAGGGATGGACCTCAACAAGTGGGAAACCTTGGCCTCTGAGCGGCCCGCTTGGAGGCAGGCTGTGCAGCATGTCCTTTCCCAGTTTGAAGAGACACTTTGCCAACAGTCTGAGGCAAAGAGGCAAAGAAGGAAGGCCCATAGCCAGGGAGACAGACCAGAGACAGACTGCACTTGCTCCCAGTGCGGAAGGGATTGTCACTCCCGGATTGGCCTTTTCAGCCACACTAGACGCTGTGCCAGAACCACCATTCAGAGCGCAATACCAGAGTCTTTCGAGACTGAAGGTTGCCAATACAATAAAGTTATTTCAGATGAGCATTTCAGAGTGCTTCTAGGTGAAAGGTTTTTCCAGGCATCAGACACAGGTAGAATATGTTCACACATGACATGTAATTCAGCTGTGAGGCTCACTCATACTGTTTATGAGATCATAATTAATGAGATCATGAGATTGAGACATACAAAATTATGCAAGGGATGGACAGAGTGGATAGGGAGATGCTCTTTACACTCTCACATAATACCAGAACCAGGGGACATCCACTAAAATTGAGTGTTGGGCGGGTTAGGACAGACAAAAGAAAATATTTCTTTACTCAGCGCGTGGTCGGTCTGTGGAACTCCTTGCCACAGGATGTGGTGCTGGCGTCTAGCCTAGATGCCTTTAAAAGGGGATTGGACGAGTTTCTGGAGGAAAAATCCATTATGGGGTACAAGCCATGATGAGTATGCGCAACCTCCTGATTTTAGGAATGGGTTAAGTCAGAATGCCAGATGTAGGGGAGGGCACCAGGATGAGGTCTCTTGTTATCTGGTGTGCTCCCTGGGGCATTTGGTGGGCCGCTGTGAGATACAGGAAGCTGGACTAGATGGGCCTATGGCCTGATCCAGTGGGGCTGTTCTTATGTTCTTATGTTCTTATAATGAGATGATGGTTAATGCAGACAAGAATGGGAAAGAGGTACACTCTTAAAGTGAATGAGTGCACTGGGACACACAGGTTTTATATTAGCACTTCAAAATGATTGAGTAAGGAAACATTTTAAACCTCATTTAAAAATGCCCGTAGTAATACACACTGTGTATGCCGAAGGCCCCAGGTTTAATACCTGGCGTCTTCAGATAGCCTTGAGAAAAGATCCCTTTCTGAAATCCTGCCAGCCAGTGTAGGCACCACTGATATAGTTGGAGCAAGGGTCTGACTCATCCAAAGGCAGCGCCATACTAAAATGGGCAGGGCTATCTTATTCATGAAGGATGAGGCTTGTGTCAGTAGCAGGTGGCAGGGAGCATGGCAGATTCAGCATTCCCTCTTCACCCCATCTGCCACCACCTCCCTCCAGCCTGCAAAGACAAAGTCACACTGAGGTGGCAGTGGCACACCAGGGGTGTCAGACTCTGTTGCACCATCTCTGACGGTAGGATACATGATTAGCATGTTAAGTGTGTGTTGCTTCACATCCAGGTTTGGGAACTGAATGTTTGAACGTTCCTGTGCATTAAAAGGAAAAGAAATTCTACCCCAAGCCACTGCATATAAACATGTTGTGTAGAAGGTTAGGATAGAATCTTCTTCTGATGTACCATGTGGGTTACATGCCTTGAAACAGAGTGTTAGGACCAATGTTTCCTGTAAGAATTAGCACCACTGAATGACGTCCGTCGTCGTCGTCGTCCCCCATGCCACACAGAGACATGGTAATCCTGGTGGTCTGCAATGACATCATCACCAACTTCTGGGTCAACCAAGCTCTAAGCCAGGGGTGTCAAATGGAAGGCCTGCAGGCCAGATGTGGCTCTCTTAAGTTCTAAACCCTTGCGCTCTCTCAGCACCACCATCAGCTGCTCTCAGCTACTGAGCTGTGCTGAGCTGTCACTGTTAAAAGGGCAGGCTGCATAATAATTGGGCTCTCCCATATCTTGAAAATATGATCCAGATTTGCATATTTTCCCTTCTGTACATCTCTTTACAGGTGAGGAGTATCTATGAGAAAAAAAGTGCTTATTGCAGGTCATGACCTGCATAATGACATCACTTTGTCATAATGCATAATGCATCATGTCATCACATGAACACTACTTGGCCTGCTGTATTAAATGAGCTTGACACCCCTGCTCTAAACTGTGCAGAGTTAAGTTGAGAGATAAGCGGCCACATGGCCACAGACCACAGAGGGGATGCTGGTTGGGAACATGTGAGGCTGCCTTATACTGGCTCTGGCTTTTGATACTGCTGGCTCAGTACTTTCCAGGGGTGTCAAACATAAGGCCCGGGGGCCGGATGCAGCCCGTGGAAGCTTTTCACCCGGCTCTCAGGCTCTCAGCTGCTGAGCCATGCTTAGGTGTTACTGCTGAAAGGACAGCCACTTGAAAATTGAGCTCTCCCGTATCTTGAATATGATCAAGATATTTATACTTTCTCTTCTGTCATTTGCAGCTAATGAATTCCCAAGTGAGAGAAAGTGCTGATTTTTGGTGCTGAACTGTTTAATGACATCACTTCCTGCCTAATGACATCACTTTCGGCCCTCAGCAGGCATCATGAATGCTATTCGGCCCTCTGTATGAAATGAGTTTGACACTGCTGGTCTACACTATGTTGCAGTGACTCTCCAGGGTTTCAGACAGGTGCCCTTCCAAGCCTCACCTGGAGATTCATCCTGGGGCCTCCAGCATCCAAAGTGCGATCATATGGATGAGCCCCACACAGAGATAAAAAATATACTTCCAAGGCTCAAGCTTCACATGTTTATTTTTATTTATCATATTTTGTCCTTAACCCTCAACACAACTTTAAGGCAGCAGATTGGTTGGAGCCTGGCCAGTTAAGTCTAATCCTCTATCCACTGAGTTGCAAACACTTTGTGGTTGCAGCACAGAAGTGTCAGGGTCACTTTACAGGCTGTTTGTACTCACATAGAAGAAAATGCATATAACTAATGTAATGTAATGTTCATGCTTAGAGAGCAAACAACTCCTTTGCATGACTTTGGGATAAACTCCCCTGCCCTGTCCCAGAAATGTCTTGAGCTCTCTTCCAAATCTGCACTACTTCCTTTCCCGAGAAACCTCGTCACTCCAGTTGACATAAGCAAGTAATGTACTCTATGTGTGCAATTAATTTTGAGCCTGGGACATATATCATATGCACTGAACACAATGATTTACAGTAGCTTGATATTGTGGTTTGTTTCTTGCATGTTAAACAGCAGCTTTAATAATAATAATAATAATAATAATAATAATAATAATAATAATAATAATAATAATAATAATAATAATAATAATAAATTAATTAACTTTATTTATATCCTGCCCTTCTCCCTAACGGGACCCAGGGCGGCTTTTAGAACAATACTGAGATCTGCTGAGATTAACCATCACCTAACTCTGATGCCCAACCTTGTATGAACTCTACACTCCTCTTGAGTGTAAGGATTGGGATTGAGTTGCCGCCTAGTGTGGTCTCTTAGGCTGCAGTTCTATATACACTTACTTGGAAGTGAGCCCCATTGAATGTAATGGATCCTACTTCTAATTAGACATATAAGATAAGATAAGATAAGACATATAAGGGGCACTTTTTCAAGTGGGCACTCCTTTTTTTAGCAGGGGGAGAGTAACTGGCCCACCTCACCCCAGTACTGTCTGTTCTAGTGGCTGTCTGCTGGTATTCATTTGCATCTTTTAGATTGTGAGCCCTTTTGGGACAGGGAGCCATTTAGTTATTTGATTTTTCTCTGTAAACCGCTTTGTGAACTTTTAGTTGAAAAGCGGTATATAAATACTATTGAAATACTGTTGATAAGATTGTGCTGCTAGTAAACTTTAGAAGGACAAATCACTATACTGTATCTAGATGCATGGATTAATAGCAGAGCTGGCCATGAACTTCTGGTGCCTGAAGCAGCATGCCAAATGCTGCCTCCCCTTTCTTCAAGCTGTACTTCTCCCTGAATTGGAAAAAGATGAGAAGGGCAGACCGGAAGTGTGGAGTGGTGGGCTACACTATAGCATCAATAATGCTCGAGTTCACCTCTCTCATCTTCTCCACACTTCTATTCCATCTTCCTCATTCTGTTTCAACTCATGGATTTGTGGGTAGAGGAGGAACAGTGGAGGTAAGTGTCAATTCTCCTCTTCCAGTGTCAATTCTTAAATCCAGGTTATGCTCGTTTGGCTACATATCATGTATGGATACATATCATGTATGGATAGCCATCGCCTAGAGAAGCAAATGTATCTTGTGAAAGGTGTAAGAACAGGATCACAAGGATGGCAAAAAAAAAAAAAATAGCTAGACAACTTAATGGAGGACTTGAAATATACAAATTATGATTTACAAACAGCAACCCATCGAAGCCTAATATGCAGTGGGTGGGCCCATATCGTGGAGGATGCGGCTACACTGTATCAGAGAGAACTTCCAATGGCATGATCTCTGGCAATTTGCATGAAGAAGAAGAAGAAGAAGAAGAAGAAGAAGAAGAAGAAGTAGTAGTAGTAGTGGAGGCAGGTGGGCAGGTGGGCAGACACACTACCAATCTGCTATCTGAGGCAACCTCAGTTGGCCTCATGGGTGGACCAGCCCTAATTAAAAGCACTTTTCATATGACATTATATTTCATGATTGAAATAATGAAGCACATGTTTGAGAGGCCTTGCTTCACAGTAAATAGCTGGATTGAAAACAGCTGTTGCAGTCAAGCTGGTGTTTACAAATCAAGTTTAATTGGGACATCTCAGTGCACAAGGCATATATTGCAGCAGGTTAGTTTTTAAGAGTCATGAATTTGTGTGGAACGAACGTGCATGGGTACGGCAGGATCAGAGAGGCAGGCTCTGTACAAATTTATGCAAGGTCATTAGGGTTCTCTGTTTCAGCATTTTGTTTTAAGTGAGTTCTGTCTATACAAGTGTTTCCTAGGTTTCTATTAACTTGGAGTCACATCACTACCTCAAGATTTTCTGGAAGTGCTCAAAGTCTTTCTTGTTTGGATTGGCTCATGACAGCTGGGATTAAAAAAAATAGAGATAATAGAACAGAAGTAACTACTTCTAGAAATTGTTCTATTCTAAAACTACTAGTATATAGCAGAACGGAAATAATTTGAAATCAGTTGTTCACATTTTAAACTGGGAAGTCTTAAATTTTTTTAATCTGTTTAGTTTTAATTTTTTTTTTAATGGTTGTTACTCAGACTTAGACCCTTGGGACACGGTGGGATATAAATTGATTTTTTTATTGTTAAATGTTTAACAGTCCCTGCCAAATATTTCTTACATGGCAAAGTATTGGATGCATGGAAACAGCCAAGATTCCAAACCTCCTGATGTTGTCTTGGAGTCATGGAAGTAGGAGAGAACAATGTACCACTTGTGAAATGCTCAGAGCGGCAGCAGTGCGATGACATCAGTGCTTAGCCAGGCTGGGCACTGGGCCCTCACCTATCAGTGGGCCTGAATAACCAGGCAGACACCTGAACCCTTAGTGCTGGTATCAGTGATAGTGCCCAGTGTGGGGATGGGCAGGACATCCAGCACTCGTCAGAATCAACAGTGTGCAAATACTTTGAGCAGTTGGCTGGCTGATAGGTCTGGGGGTCGCCCTCAAGAGAAAATTGCTTAGAACATTTGGGAGTCTTTATATCAGCCTGTGACACCAAATTGGTTCTCTAGTGGCACCTGTTTTTCCAGTGCTGGAAGACTGTGGGTTGTTGTATGAATACTGCAATTGGAACTGTATTTCCCTCCTCTGGCCACAGGCCCAGTGTCACAGACTTCAGAAAGCCAGTGCCTGATTTACAGGGCTGCCATTTTGAACCTCGCAGTACTTGACACTGCTAGATTAGGAAGCATGTTGAGATGTTCAGTCTCTTAGAAGGTAGTACCTCCATCCTGCTCATGCTATTAAGTGAAGGACCAATACTTTGCACAGTTGCAGACCTACCATAGAAGTCTATGGGGCAAATGCCCTGGGTGCGAGTCTCTAGGACCCAGCGGAAGCCTCTCTGAGGCTCCCGATGGGGTCGGAAACTGTGCTTCCGGTTTTCCGGAAGCACGGTTTATAGCACTGGGGAACCTCAGAGAGGCTTCCCTGATGTGGGCTCAGGCCATGCAAGGTTTCGTGAGCCTCAGGTGAGTGGGGTGGATGGATTTGTAAATGGGGAGGCGGTGACAGCCCGCGGGGTGCACCATCGCGGACCTTTGCCCTGGGGCGCGGGACTGGGGACATCCGCTGATGGCTTTGCATGCAGAAGGTCCCACCTTAAATCCCTGGCATCTGCAGGTGGGGCTGAGAAAAACCCATCAAATGCCTGGAGAGTGGCTCCCAGCCAGTGCTGACAATACTGAGCTAGAAAGACCAATGACCTGACTCTACATAAAGTAGTTATCTATGTATTGCATTCCATAGGGATGAAATTGAATGGCATAGGCCCACCTTAACCCATCAGTAGATAGGATTACCTGAATCTCAATGACTTACAGCTGTCACTCTCAGTAACATTCCCCAACATCAGCTCCATCCATATTTTCATCCATCCGAGTCATATTTTCATTGGCTGAGGGAGGGCAAGAGGAGGAGCCTAAGGATGTTCTTGCCTTACAATTGACTGGGGAAAGGAAGGGAGACAGGGAAGGCAGTTCATAGTGATCACACTTCTACCATGGCTGATGGGGAGGGGGAACCCTCATTGAAAGACCGGTTACAGTGGGACTACTTCTGAGTAGGGCTACAAAGGATCAGGTCATCCTGGTAAGCTTCACAGCTGTGCTTGACCCACCTCTCTTGCCGCTTCTGTCCCGGCTCTCTCACAGTCCCACCCACCTCTTCTGACATCAGGGAAGTGTTCAAAGAAAACTCCCACACACACACAGAGCCCAGCAGCAGCCCCGTGTTTCCACAGTGGGCTTTTTAAGGGGGCGATGCGACAACTCAAGTCAAATAGAGCCCGTAAAGGATGACTGAGAGACTCGGAAAGTGCTCCTGTTAAGACACTTTTTCAAGTCGAGTCACAGAATGCGGTGACTCAGCGACTTGACTTGAGTCAAGCCACCCTGGATTTTCCCATCCTTGCTGAATAGTATCTTGTTTGTTGGTTTTTTACAATACAGGTTAGTAATATTGAGTGTTCACATTACATGCAACTCTGCCAGCCTGAAATAGATACTGGATCAACAACATAAATCTGTTCTAAAAATACACTTTTTCTTGAACTCAAAAAGAAGCTCTATCGATGCTTGTTTTACATCCCTTCCTAAATGAAAGTGCAGAATCCCTTGTATACAGAGGTGACATTAGCTGACCTTTCTCTTTGCAGCAGTCATGACATTTTTAAAATTCAACATTTAAAATAATCAACACCACTGAAAAAAATGTGTGTCATTTCCGGAAGTTTATTTCAATGGCAAAGCTTTCCCACCACAATTGCAAGTGACTTATATAGAGTTTACACGGCATCCTACCAGAACAGATTTGTGAAATCCTATGCTGTTCACACTGACGAGAAAGCTGTGGGTTTCCCGACTCTCTGTGCTGAAGCAATGTCAGTGCCACCTTTCCGAGTTCAACTATAATATGCTCCCAACGGCACAGACCCACTTCTCCCCTGACTCATATTAGTGGTGAGCTCAGCAACCTCTTGCTATTATTCCACAGCCCTCAGGCAATTGTACTTTCAAGGAGCAAAGACTGACCCCAGACCACAATTTACATTTTTATCAGCCTTATTTTCCTAAGCACATCCAGAAGTACTTTCAGGGGATCATCCGTATGAAGCGGGGTCAATCTGGTAACACTTTTCTGAAGGTAGCAAATGGACATCAGGGGACACAATGCATTTGCCACCCTGAAAATGTGATTTGTTTCCCCTTGCAATCTAGTGAGATATCTTATTTGAACTCAAGTCTTCAATGCCTAAGTCCATTGAACTATACTGGCTTTTGGCATCCTATACAACTACCTTATTATCAGGCTTTATATGTTTCTGTTGTGAAGTGTTGTTGAAGCTGTATCCAAATGACAGAATTCTTCCTATAGAGTCGTGTTCTTCAACCTTGAGTCTGGACCCCAAAGAGGTCAGGAAGCCTCAGTTGTGTGGTCGCAGCAACTTACAAGAATGAAAAAAGTTGAAGATCACTGGACTAGAGCACTAAAAGGGGGAGACATCTGGTATACCCCTTCAGATGTGCTCCCTTATCCACGAGGGTTCCATTCCGGAACACACACACACCCCCACACAGATAGCCAAAATCACAGATACAGGCGAACGCCCGCCCCCATGTTCTGGACCCTCCGGAGCCCGGCAGAGGCCGTGGATGAACCTGCCTCCAGAGGGGGTGCACGATCCACACATAACTGAATCCACGGATACAGGATCCGTGGATACAGGGGTCCCCTCTATTGCAAACTCACTTAAGTCCAAGCCTGAATGTTGGAAACCTTCCCTTTTTCTGTTGGCCTTTTGGCTCAGGTTTCAGTCTGAGGAAAATTTGAGGAAAATTGAATAATTGTTGATAAAGATGTATTCAGTTTTGCTGAAGGGATATGCATCTTTGAATGAATGAATGAATGAAACAAAACAGGAAGTGGAGTCCATGCTCAGAGTGCTCCGAGAGCATTTGTACTTCCTGTTTTGCATAAAGGGACAGCACGGGGAAGGATAATCTCAGTCTATAATAGTGACACACATTTTATTTGGCACTTTACACCTCAAATAATAGGGGGATAGTACAATTAACACCAAATCTGTGGAGTGTTAGCTTTTTAAAGAATGCAAAAATGTGCTCTTTTTTTTAAATAGAGATGCTCATTTATTTACACCTTTCTTCCAATTCTGCCTTATCGTAGCAAATTTTCTTTAATGTATCATGTATTCTGGCAGGTGTCCAGATGATACTATTTTGCCTGAGCCTTAAGTGATTCAGCCAAGCTGTTCTTCTTGAAATTGGTGTTATAAGTGTTACACATGTTTTTGAAAAACTTTCATGCTTTTTGCCATATTCATAGAGCCAGAAGAAAAGAGAGTGCTGACTCATGGCCACAGCCTGGTGGATCGAGGAACATAAGATCATATTTCTGACATTCTAATTCTGATTTCAGTCCAGAGCGGCTAACAATAGTCTGATCTTATGAGGCTTTGCACTAGCAAAGCAACACCCAATATAATGTTTAGGGGTCCTTATGCCAGTAAAACACCACCAGGGGATGCAAAAGAATGATAGGATAGACCCGAAAGAACAAAATACATTGCACAGATTGGTAATGTTCCCAGAGCATTTTGAAGTATTCGCACTGTCTATATACTTCCCACCACTCACACAGCCACAATGCTGAAAATGCTGCTGATGGCTGAGATGCTACCAACCACTTGCATTTGCATGGTTGATTGGCTTATCTATCACCCATGAGGTCCCATTAGCGGCAATTGTGATCCCATCATAAAGTGAATAGCATATTGTATAGACAACTTTGTTTTACTCCAGAGAGCCAATTGGAAAGTGTTTTGATCACATAGTGAACCAATTGTAAAGTGAGGGTCCACTGTACATGATTTGTCTTCGGAACTGGGCACATGGCTATTGCGGCACCGCAACAGTGCACAGCTTGCTACTTCACATGGTGTTGAGGTTCATTTTGAATGATTGATAAACCTTTGGAGGAAAATTGTGGGTTTTTAAACATTACCTTTATTCTGAAGAACAGACACCTTCTTGGCTTTTAAAACAGAACAAGCTATAGCAGTCAATGAACGCAGCTTACAGTCAGCAGATGGAGAACAGCCTTGAACCATGTGGAATGAATAGAGGTGTTCCTATACATTTTTTTTCACAGATTTTGTTTGTTCTCAAGGAGGAAAAGTGCAGAAAGTCATGTTTTGTGTTTTTATTCCAAAGATGCGTTTTTTATACATTATAATTATAAAAATAATTGTTTTAAAAGTGTACTAGTGGTAGCTGGTATAATGTCAGCAGATACAGCCATTACCCCTAACCCCCCCAGTTTAGTCCATTATTTATTTATACTTTTTCACAGATTTTCCAGTTTATTTTTGTTCAGATTTCAGGATTGTTTTTTTAATTTTTTTATTTTTTACAAAAATGAGAAGGGCAAAAAGCAGTGTTTTTAAGCACAATCCTCTGTTGGTCTACTCAGAAGTAAGCCCCATTAGCTTAAATGGGGCTTACTCTCAGGAAAGTATGCATAGAATTGTGGCCTTTATCTTGTTATGACAAAAAAAATCACACCTCTAGTAATAATGTAGGAAGCTCAGGCACAAACCCTTCATATAAAAGGTGTGACATAAGCATATCCCCAATTTTTACCTGTGAAATGCTGGATAATATTCAGCAGAGCCCCAGAGAGAGTGGGAGTCACTCTCTGATCCCCTTCTTACCAATAGCCAATGGGCCTTTCAAATCCATTTGCTGCAGTCAGAAACCAACAACTTTTCCCAGGCTCTGAAGAGAATGTGGCTGGAATCAAGGCTTAACCGAGGCACTCGGACATTAGAATAATTAGTATTGATACTGAATTTTTAAAGGTCCCTTCTTCCTATTATCTGTTTATACTGACCCTGCATAGCACTGCAGCAGTGATCTATTACGAATGTGCGACTACTTAAAACAAAAGCCGGCTCGTGTCCTGTTCCCTTTCTCCCTTTACTGGCTGTAATAAATAACAGTTCTGTGAGTGCCTCATAAAACGTGGGACTGCAAGTCTTCTTCCAGGTCGCCTGAGGACACATGCCTATGGATTTTCCTCCGGCTTGTTTTCAAAGGTAACCTCACACAGGGAATTCCTTTTGCTATACTGTACTTGCTTGGCACTGAAACCCATATTTAGCCTGAAAGAATATAATGATTGCCAAATAACCAAAGCCTGCAGCTTGACACACACTTACATGGGAGTAATGAACTCAACAGGACTTCCAAGACAACATGGTTAAGGATTTAGTCATTATATTGGGGGGGGGGGCTACAAGATCAGTAGGAAATGCACATGGGGAAGGGAAGAGATAAGCCTGTACTGATATTCTAGCACAGGGGTGTCAAACATAAGGCCTGGGGGCCGGATGCAGACTGCGGAAACTTTTTATTCGGCCCTCAGGCTCTCATCTGCTGAGGTGTTATTGCTGAAAGGGCAGCCCACTTGTAAATTGAGCTCTCCTATATCTTGAATATGATCAAGATATGTATATTTTCTCTTCTGTCATTTGCAGCTGAGTTCCCAAGTGAGAAAAAGTGCTTATTTTTGGTCATGAACTGTTTAATGACATCACTTCCTGCCTAATGACATCACTTTCAGCTCTCAGCAGGTATCATGAATGCTATTCGGTCCACTGTATGAAATAAGTTTGACACCCGTGTTCTAGCATTTCCCTATGGGAGATAAATTCAAGACTTGGATGCGCAAGTTTCAGAAGAAGCAAGTGACCAATTACCCACCTCACCCCTGGCTGTCAGCATACCAGAAGAGCACACACATTCACATTTATTTTGCATGTTATGATGGCATATATGGGTATATTCCCATTTTAGCCTTACAAATCTGTCAACTATGCTGAGAGGCAGAGAGGGAACCAAAGACTATCCACCCAATCCTATACTCCAGAAATATCATATCTCCACACATGCTGGTCCAGTGACAGCCCCACCAGCACAGAAGTCCACCTACCAATAGATGCCAGCACAATGCTGGAAGGATGCAACTCTACTGGTGGAGAGACCAAATTGGGGAGAAGATTGGGGCATAACATTGGAGGGATGTGGGAGGCATGTGAATGTGACGTGTTAGAAATGTCCTCTCTTTCCCAACACTTATGCAATCTAACCTAAATCCATTTTGGTTTCTACTAACCAAATTTCCTGCACCATGGACACTTACCCAAGAAAAGTGACCAAAAATGGAGGCAGTTTCTACTGGGAATGAAACCTCAAAGAGCAGCACTGACACCTCCAAAGAACTGAGAAATGACAAAAATGCTCATTGTGAACAGCTCCAAGGGATGGAGAAGTTTTGAAGTTCTCTTCTCCATAGAGCCCCCCTCGTCCATTCAGATGACACTCCCTTCCCTACTGAAAGCCTCCACATTTCTGCTTGGCAACACTGTCCTGCAGTCAGGAAGCCTCTTGCTCTTGTAGCTGCCCTCAGAGAAGCTACCTTCCTGGCTCAAAGGAGCACTTTTTTGGCTGTATTTTCTACCCCCTAGAACTTGGAAATCATGCAGCCCAGCAGAATGGAACTAGTAATCTCCCACCACCACCATAATTCTGATCTTCATAACTCTCCCCTAAAGCCTCCATTTCCATGTCTTTTAAAGTTTCCTGCTAAAACACCTTCTTCTGCTGGCTGACTGGGGAGGAAACCTAGAAGAGCTCAGCCTCATGCAGTCACTTTCATCTCTCTTTTTCCAATTAACTCCTGCTTGGCTACAAGCAACCCTCTACAGTTATTTCTTTCACTTGCAACCATTTAAAGTTCTGTTACTGATCTCCTAAGCAAGTTAGCAGAATGTAGACATGCCTTTTCCTTGTTTGCCTACACAAGCGTTTCCCCTATCTGCAGGGGATCTGTTCCTCCCCCCCCCCCCACAGATACAGAAACTGTGGATACAGGGGAACCATATAGGTGTAATGCTCTGCATGTCCCCACACCCCCTGCACCCATTACCTTCCATTTTCTTCATTAACAACTAGGCATGTTCCTTTTTTTTGGTTGGCAACCTTATAAGTGCAAAGCGACAGGCAGGCAGCCTGTATACTATGGGGACAAAGTCAGATGTTAACAGGAAACAGGACAGTTCCTGCTTCCTGTTAACATTCCGATTCCCCCTAGCATGCATGCTGCCTCTCTGTCACTTTCCTCTTACGGCATCTGTAAAGTGAAGAAACATGCCTGGTTAATATAGAAAATGAAAAGTAATGGGTACGGGGGGGGGGGCCCTGTGGAGAACTGAAACCACAGGTACAGATCCACAGATATTGGGGGCACCTGTATTCTTCAATAACAACAACCAGTATTTATATACCACCTTTCTTGGTCATTTGATTACTCCTTTGACTTTAATACAAGGAGGTTCATATAGGCAGGCTTTCTCTAAACCCCCAAGGGTTTTTTTACAATAACGAAATTATAATCTTTCAAGAATCAAAAAACATTTCAGATGGATCTTTCACAGTTTGGTATCTCTTCTGGACATAGTTACCTCCCACGCTGACTGACAAACAGTTCCTTTTCTCTCACTAAAGGGCAGCCAAGATGGCTTCTTTGCTCACAACGAAGAGCAGGTGGAATAGCTCAACTCAGCTTATCAGTCACTTCTCCAGGTCTCTCCATTCACAGAAGCTTCCAGTGATCTCGAACTGGCAACCTTTGGATGTTAATTTTGGGCTTAACAGCGGCTCTAGCCTCTAGACCAGACCTTCTACCCTCTTTTAAAAAACTCTATCTCCTTTTGTTCAGCTCTATCTTCTGGTATCTATCTGGTAGCCTAATTTTGAGGCACTTTGAGGTGTCCCACTCAACCATGTCAGTGGTCCCAAAACAGTAAGACACTGCTGAATTTGACTGCTCACTATTGCTAATTACCCAAATTTGAGTCAATTTCAGCCCAATCCTAACCAACTTTCTAGTGCAGCTACAAAACAGCCCCAAGGTAAGGGAATACATATATTCTCTTACTTTGAGGAGGGCATTGTGATGGCCCCACCACCTCAGAATGCAGTGCACTGCATCAGCGCTAGTACATTACTTAGGAGTGTGCTGTTGGGAGTTTTTGTGTGTGCATGTGTGCACACGAAATGAGCAGTGTTGGCAACAGAGGAGGAATCAATGTGCACTATATCCCATGTATCCCTTGGTGGTGGAAAAGCACTAGAGCTGGAATAGGAAGAAGTCACCCCATGGTAAAAGGAAGGAAAGAAAACACTAGGCAATTGCAGGCCCAATCCTATCCAACTTTCCAGTGCTGCTGCAGCTGTGCATAGCTGTGTTTTCAAAATGCTTCCTTCCCCATACATGGTACATCTTAGAGAAGTACCATGTAAAATTGTTCATGGAGTGTTTTCCTGGAGGTTTTTCTTCCTTTTTGCAAAAGCAGAGTCATTCTTCCAAATGCCCCCTCCCCAGTATATGATGCTGCTTGCAAAATATGATGCAATGCTGCAACAAAGCTCCAAACAGCAGGAACTCCTGTCTTCTTTTTCCCCAGGGATATGTTTTACATTACCATTGATAACCAACATTTGATGAATGTCAAGAGTCTCATATGAATGTTGGGGGAGGCTGAAACCTGTAGAAACACAAGAGTGGATGTTGCCAGCAGTCACTTAACAGCACAATCTGATGATGAATGTTTATTCGGTAGTAAGTCCCAGTGGGGCTCATTTTCCAAATGGGCATGAAGTGGATTGCAATCTAAATAACATGATTATCAGCATTCATTGGTCTATGTCAGTGGTTCTTGGAGGGGGATGTGCCCCAGTGATTACAGCGCCACAAGCACCCAGAGGTGGTCGCGGCCCACCACACTGAGCACCACTGGTCTATGCCATTCTCAACATTTGTCGCCAGCTGTACTACTTCACATGGTCCGCCTATTCGAAGTATCACCAGAAATAACTGATGACATCATTGCCAATTACATCTGGGTTGGGAGGTCAGATGCAATGTGTCAAACATCAGTAAGAGGCTCAGGGTGGACAGGAGGGCTTTTTTGAGTCTGGAAAAGCGTGCTTAGGCACCTCCTACCTCTGTTTGTTGCGTCACATTTCTGGTTGGGCTGCCGGGTGGCAGGGTCCCTTGAGCACCACCAGACAATGCCTCACAGGTGCTGCTGGTTGAGAATTGCTGGTCTGTGTCCAAAATTCAAGGAAAAAGTCTGGTGCCTAATAGACATCATGAAATTCACTTGAAACAATCGGCATTCCATTTTACTGCCACTGTCTTTCATGCTTGGCACCTGTGCCCGATCTAGGGACAGATCTGGGGGGGTCATGGGTGCTTGGACTCCCCAAACTGTCACACCAGGGGGGAAGGGAGGCTGCTGGGCTGGGGGGCAAAGTCAGGAAAAAGGTGAACACCTACTGGGCAGAGTGTCTGACCAGCCGAGCTGGAACAGGAGGCCAGGTTTACCTGGCAGGTATAGGAGGCTCCAAGTGCAGGCAGGAGCCCAGGTCTACCTGCCCAGCCAGCAGCCACAGAGGCCAGTTCAGCCAGGAGCCCAGGTCTACCCAGCAGGTAGAACAGAGGCCTGAAGCTCAAGCAGGAGCCCAGGTCTACCTGCCTGGTTGACCTGGGCTCTGGCCCCCCACCAACACAGGCTCTGCCCCTGGCCCCACCTCTCCTGGCAACCTGCTGCTGCTGCTGCCCCTACAGTGAGCGCGCGCCCCTCCTTCCCAGCGTTCGAAGCTCTGCCCGCGCGCTCACTCCCACCCCAAGATTCCACCGCCTATGACAAGAACGGGAGGCGTTGATGCCTCACCTGACAGGGCGCCACTTCCAACCGGCCCCGCCCTCCCTGGGAAGTGGACTCTATGGTCCGGGGCTGTGTGTAGAGCGGCAGAAGGCGCGCGGTGCATGCCGGGCCATCCCCCTCTCGCTGCAAGTCCTCCGAGGCTGCGCCGCGCGGACAACCGTCTGTCTTTTTTTTTTCCTTCCCTCCTCTCCCTCCACCCCTCCTCCCCCTCAAGATGGTGGCGCTGGGCTCCGGGTGATCCGAGAGGAGAAGGCGCAGCGCGGCCGCTCCCCCCCCGCGAGCCGCTGACACCATCTCGACAGCCACGCGCGCGCCTAGAGCGCCGACGGCCTGCTCCTGCCCAGGCCTAGCCTGGCCTGGCCTAGCCTAGCGCTGTCCCCGCCTCAGCCCTCGCCCGCTGCCCTCCGCGGCCCTGCACCGGCCTAGCCCAGGCGGGGCGACCACCACACGGGACGCAGCAGGAGGAGGCAGGCCGCCGTCCCTCCTCCTCGCGCAGCCGGCCTCCACAGCCCGCCGGGCCAGGGCGGGAAGAGACAGCGACAGCCGGAGCGCAGGCAAGTCGGGGCCGCGCCGGCGTCTCACGATGGGGGAGAGCTCCTGCCGGCCCGCAGGCCTCCGTGTCCCGCCGCGGCCGCCCACTGGGCCGCTTGTCAGTCGGCGCGGGCAGGAGCGTGGGGGAAGGAGGCCGCCGCCTGTCCCCTTCCTCGCCCTTGCAGCCTCCCTCCCCTGCATGCTTTCCCGGAGGCAGCCCCGTTGAACTCAGTGGGACTTACTCCTGAGTAGACACGCCGAGGAGTGGGCCGTCCCCTGTATGCTTTCCTGGGAGTCAGCCCTACTGAACTCAGTGAGACTTACTTCTGAGTAGACACGCCGAGGAGTGGCTGTCAGGCCGGTGCAGGAGATGTGGGGAGGAAGAGGCTGCAGTCCTGTCCGCACTTGCACGGGAGTCAGCCCCACTGACCGTATTGGGCTTGTTTCTGAGTAGACAGGCATAGGAGTGGGCTCTGGGCTTGCCATCACCCAAGCCATCTACAGCAGAGCCCACCAGGCAGAAGAACACATTGGTCAACTTGAGGCACTTCTGTGTGTGTGTGCTTAAAATGGAAGCACTGTGTGGAGAGGTCAGGCCAAAGGTTCATCTCACTCTGTCTCAGCAGTAGGTGGCTAAAGAAGTAGGGGGAAGAAGATCCTGGTTTGGCCTGGCGTGATCTTTCCTTTTGTGCCTCCTCTAAATAACTGGCTCTGAGGGTTCCAACACAGGCAAACCATTCCCATGGATGTCTTCAAGCAGGCTGTGTGTTGATGTGCTTGTGTTTTAGTGCAGCGTGAGTGACTGCCAGGTTTAAACTTGTACAGACCTTTATGCAGATTCTGGTTCCCGAGTGGAATTGGAAGTGAACAGGTTGCAAGTTTTCTCCGCAGTTATCATCCGTTCCAGCCTATATTGGGTGTGAGGGGCTTCACATTTTCAGTCCTGAGTTTAGTGGAATAAACTATTTTTACGTACTTCTCAGGGGCCAATCTTATCCAACTTTCTAGCACCGGTGCAGCCACAATGCAACCCCAAGGTAAAGGAACACATACCTTGAGGAAGCCTCAGTGACTGCCTCCCCTCTGCAGGATGCAGTGCATGCCCCATTGGTACAATTGCACCAGCAATGGAAAATTGGATAGGTTTGGGCCCTCAATGTCTAAGTTTGGCATCAAAATCTGAATATACACAAGTTTAAGAAGTGAAGTTGTCACTCAAGTGATTCTGTAAATGAATGTCCTATAGCAAGCATAGTCCACTCTTAGTGATGGGTGTGTCTTCTTGTTTTTTTTTAAGTACAACCTTTAGACTACTGGTTTTCAAACTTTTTAGCACCTGAACCCAATTTTTAGAATGACAATCTGTTGAGACCCACTGGAAATGATATCATTAACCTGGAAGTGATGTCATGGCCAGAAGTGACATCATCAAACAGGAAAATTTAACCTCTCCATCACTGTTAAAAGCATGCATATACTGTGCATAGTAGCCTGTTAAAAGTACAGATCTATAACCTTTCCCCCTAATGCAGTCACATACTAGGGTAGCATCAACTCTAATATTTTAAAAATAAAGTGCACCTTGAAATGAACGGAGGAACACCTGAAATTGGTTCATGGTCCACTTAGTGGGTCCTGATCCACAGTGTGAGAAACACAGCTTTAGACAGGTTGCTCAAACTTTAACGTACACAATCATGCCATACCAATTATAGTTTTAGTGAAATCTGAAAAAATCCTTAACTGTGTTTGAAATTAAGAAAATAAACAGTTTTCCTAGAGCCGTGCTCATGTTTCTCTGCATTAAATATGTTACAGGTATAGATTTTAGTGACTTACTGAATGCTGATGACATGGTGAGTGTAAGGGTCTGCAGCACATAGATGACTAACTCCGAATCTGAAATGGGGCTTTTAGCTCATGAAGGCAGCAAAAAGACTGCGCCATCTTCAGGGATTTTGGGAGGGTAGAGGTTGCACACACTCTCATTCTTCCAAGCTTAGAATCTTTATCATCTTCGGATGCTCAAGTCTTGGTTGAATGACCCCACCCTCCCAACAAGAGGGGTTAAGTTCATGTTGGCAGAGGTGTGTGTGTGTGTGTGTGTGTGTGGTACAATAAAATTTGATAATAAATGCATTGGTCCGTAGTTTGGTGACTGACTGTTATCTAGTATCTATGTATGTTAACAATACAGTAGCAAGTGGTGTGAGTTCTGACCTAGGTTCAAATGTCATTACTTTCAGGAACTTATTGGGTGAGCACAGTCTTGGTTTCTAGAGGTTACATTGGAGTATTGGTGACTAATGCCATAAGGATAAAAGGATTTTTTAAAACTTGTTAATCCCATAATTAGTCCCTTTAGGAAGCCCTCTTGTAGTGTCTCATCCAGGCTGAATGTGCTTTGTTTTAACCAAATCATAGCACTAGAACAGTGGTTTCCAACCTTTTTGGGGATGCTATGTCCTTAAGGAGGGTAGTGACCTGACCTGGGACCCATAGGTGCTGTCAGTATGGCACTTCTGAGTTTTGCTACCACACACACATAAATAAAAAATCCGGTTTTTGCTTGCATGCATTTGGCAGCAATGAATCCAGAAGTGCCGTACTAACAGCACCTATGGATCCCACATCAGGTCACTACCCTCCTTAAGGATATAACGTCACAAACAAAAATGTGCATGCCTGTCCTGGGAGGGGGGGGGTGTCGTGATACCCAAGTTGGGAAATACTGCATTAGAATATAGTTCTGTTGAGGATGCAGGATATTTGGAGGTTTTGTTTTTGCGTATATACAGACTTATAAATGCACACACTTGGGTTCTCCAAATAGATGGTATGTAAAACCTTTTCTAATGTGGATGTTATGTATATATGCTACAAATGTGGGCCTCATTTAGCTTACTACACATGTAATGCAATCCAAGGCAACATAGCTTACATGCAGCACAACTAACTAGAGATGTGTCAAAACTATAGGTTATTCTCTTCACGTTTTGAAATTATCCAATCTATTATATATGGATTGAAGACTGGCCATTTCTGAGTCTGCCCTGACAATTACGTAGTCAAATTCTGTTGAACTTGTTGACAGTTTTGGGAGCTGGAAAAATGCAAAGGCTCATGTTATGTATGGAAAAGTTAAGTTTGGGTATAACATTTTAGTCAAATATTGTGGTTACAATGCCTTTTATAACATCTTTTCTTATATTTCCTTAAGAGGGAGTTTGTGTGAAAGGGAATTCCTGGGGTACACATTTTTCCCCCTCTTCCTATAAAATCCTAGTAAGAGTGTTAAGCTGTTCTTGGGAGCACAGATGGAGAAAGTGAGACCCAACATGATATTTATATTTTTTTTAAGTGCAACCTTTAGACTACTGGTTTTCAAACTTTTTAGCACCAGAACCCAATTTTTAGAATGTCAATCTGTTGGGGCCCATTGGAAGTGATGTCATGGCCAGAAGTGACATCATCAAACAGGAAAATTTAACCCCCCCATCACTGTTAAAATTATTTATTTGGAACATTTAACCCCATTTTACTTTGACTCAAAGCAACTTACAATAAATAATGCATTGATTTAAATGCAGGGGGACCCCCCATATCTGTAGATTCAGTTATCTGCAGATTGGGTCCGTGGCTGCCCATGCACATGCAGCCACTTGCGCATGCCGCCTCCGGAGGGGAGTCTGAGCTCAGCAGAGGCTGGGGGTGTCCATCCCCAGCCTCTGCTGGGCTCAGATTGAGCTGTATAGCTCAAAACACATCACTTCCACTCTCTGAAACCAGAGCTCCTCTCGCCTCTGGAGGGGGTACAGCTGGCCCCTGGACCGCAGGGATGGGCATTCACCTCTATCCATGGTTTCAGGTATCCGTGGGAGGTTCTGGAATGGAACCCCCACGATTAAGGGGACACACCTGTAAAATGTTACTGCTGTTAAATTAATACTTCAACTTTTTAGTTTTCTTCTGATGCACGTGATGTGTCTTCATATGTTTTTTCTTCTAGCAACAGCATCAGTTGTTGTTGTTAATATTTTCAGAGAAGATCCTATGATCAGCTTCCTGCTAGGATGGAATTTTTGCTGCTTGGAAAGGGAGTGGTGCAAGTCAGGGAGGAGCCATGCAGATTGCATATCACGGGTGGTCAAACCTGCTTAACGTAAGAGCCATATATGATAAACTTCAGATGTTTGAGAACTGCAAGAGAAATGTTTGAGAGCTTCAATATTTAAGAAGAATTTCACTTCTTAAATATATTTCCTTACCATAAACATTAAACTTAAATTTTAATCCAGGGGACTCTCAGTTTATATCCAGTAAATAATTATAAAGCTTGGAAAAAAATTTACCTTTTATACTGTGATGCAAAAAGGAGCTCAGCCGACATTATATGTCAAAGAGCCACATGTGGCTTGTGAACCACAGTTTGACCACCCCAGCATATAATCTTCATGGGTGTGTTGTTGCAATTGGGTAATTTGGAGGCTACAGACAGAAGCCTGGTCCAGCTCTAGTTATGGCTGATAGTAGGCCCTCACAGCTGTCAGCTCCACCTAAAGATTCATGTCTTCTTTACATAAGAAAGAACCTGTTTAATATGTTTTGGATGTGTATCTCTGTGTCAGTGGAGCTATGTGCAAATATACATCTGCATTTTATACACACGCAGAAGCCTGTGAGAAGAATATTGTATGGAAGCTTTAAAAAGGAGGTTGGAGGCTGCCAGCTAATATGTTTGGTGACATACCTCAACTGGTGTTAATTTGTTATGGTGTAGTGGTTCCAGTTCTGGTCCACCCTCTGTTGTCTAGGGTCAATTTGAAGAGCAAACTAAAGAACATCATTACTCTGTCATTCCAACCACTACTCCCAAAAAGCCATGTACATACTTGCTGACCTTTGCTGGAGGTGATCAGAGATGCCCTGTTGTTGGTCCCCTTGACAATTTAATGTTAGTAATTACTAGAGCCAGGGTCCTTGTTCATCATAGCACCCTTCCAGGGAGCTCTGTCAAGTTTTTAGAAAGGGACTGAAGGCCCAATACTATCCAACTTTCCAGAGCCTCTGCAGCCACAATGCAGCCCTGACACAAGGAAACAAATGTTCCCTTACTTTGAGGAGGCCTCCGTGACTGTCCTTCCAACACAGGATGCAGCACACATCTCACTAGCGCAGTTGCATCAGTGCTGGAAATTTGAATAGGATTGGGCCCTTAATGGGCCCTTTTTAGAATAGCTTAGTTAGCCTGGCCTGTTTTTGTCTTGTGTTTATGTTTTTCACTAGCATTTTATTGTTTAGGATTTTAAATTGGCAGTTTTAACCTTTGTAAGCTATCATGAGAATAGGGTTGGGTGAAAGGCAGGATATAAATATATGAAGTGTAGTGCCTGAATCTGCCTTTCAGCCAAATCCATTTTATTGTGAGGATATAGACCAGCCATTTTCAACCACTGTACCATGGCACACTGGTGTGCCGCGAGTGGTCCACAGGTGTGCCACAGGAATTTGGGGGAAGGAAATTTATTAATAGGGCCAGTGGGAGATATGAGCCCCCCACTGGCAGCATGGTGTGCCTTGTTAATTGTCGAAAACCTGGTGGTGCGCCTTGACCATTTTAATGCCTTGTCAGTGTGCCGTGAGTTGAAAAAGGCTGAAAATCTCTGATATAGACGGATCTTTCACTGAACGATTCTTGTAATAGTTTTTTCTGATGTTGATGTATCTCAAGAGAATGCTCTCTCTTCTTTGTCTCTTCGCTTTCTTTTTCACCAACAATCACCTGTGCTTTTGTTAGAAGAAAAATTTCTTGTTCTAATAAATATGGATTTGTAGAATGTGTATTGTATTTGGCAATATGATATCTTATCCAGACTTCAGACTTGAAGCATTTCTTGTGCTGTCTTGTGAGCCCTACAGCTTTGTTATATGCTTTTACCCTCTGTTTAAAACATATTTCATATTCCTTTGCTGAGTTTGTGTGAAGCTAAAACATTTTCATCTCATTGAAATACATATCCAAGTCTGTTTCTATCAAGCTAAACAGGGGGAATTCTCCATTAGCAGTTAAATAGTTCGCCAATTTTTGTGATCTATTTCTGCAGTAATTTTCTTTCTTCAAATACTATATACCTGCAACTCAAGAATGTTCCCCCAGAACGTCCCCCTATTTGTCATACTAGTGTATTAGTGCAGGTTTTACTTGTTTAGTTTCCTGGAATTTTCCTGCTAACAAACTTGAATAAATAAGAACCATTTTCACCTAATTAGTTCATGCAGGGATATCCTAGTGTCAGATTTTGTTATCATGGACAGTTAGAATACATTTAGCTTTTCAGATAGAACTTAAACATATGTGATTGTTCAATCCTTAATTTAACATAATGGTTCAGTACAGATGATCCTCAACCATGGTTTGGAGGATTGGGAACATGACCTGCATTTAGATATTCCTTGCCCTCTTACACATGGATTCTATCTATCCTCCATTTCCAAGTTACCGCTAAACCTCTTCACCCTGTACCTTAAGAACATAAAAACAGCTCCACTAGATCAGGCGACAGACCCACCTAGTTCAGCTTCCTGTATCTCACTGGCCCACCAAATGCCCCAGGGAGCACACCAGATAACAAGAGACCTGCATCCAGGTGCCCTTCCTTGCATCTGACATAGCCCATTTCTAAAATCAGGAGGTTGTACATACACATCATGGCTTGTAACCCATAATGGATTTTTTCTCAAGAAATTTGTCAAATTCCCTTTTAAAGGCATCTAGGCTAGATGCCATCACCACATCCTGTGGCAAGGAGTTCCACAGACCAAAGAAATATTTTCTTTTCTCTGTCCTAACTCTCCCAACACTCAATTTTAGTGGATGTCCCCTGGTCCTGGTGTTATGTGAGAGTGTAAAGAGCATCTCTCTATCCGCTCTATTCTTCCCATGCATAATTTTGTATGTCTCAATCATGTTCCCCCTCAGGCACCTCTTTTCTAGGCTGAAGATGCCCAAATGCTGTAGCCTTTCCTCATAAGGAAGGTGCCCCAGCCCAGTAATCGTCTTAGTCACTCTCTTTTGCACCTTTTCCATTTCTGCTATGTCCTTTTTGAGTTGTGGTGACCAGAACTGGACACAATACTCCAGGTGTGGCCTTACCATCAATTTGTACAATGGCATTATAATATTAGCTGTTCTGTTCTCAATACCTTTTCTAATGATCCAAAGCATAGAATTGGCCTTCTTCACTGCCACCACACATTGGGTTGACACTTTCATCGACCTGTCCACCACCACCCCAAGATCTCTCTCCTGATCTGTCACAGACAGCTCAGAATCCATTAGCCTATATGTGAATTTTTGATTTTTTGCCCCAATATGTATGACTTTACACTTACTTACATTGAAACGCATCTGCCATTTTGCAGAATATTCTGCCAGTTTGGAGAGATCCTTCTGGAGCTCCTCACAATCACTTCTGGTCTTCACCACTCGGAAAAGCTTGGTGTTGTCTGCAAACTTAGCCACCTCACTGCTCAACCCTGTCTCCAGGTCATTTATGAAGAGGTTGAAGAGTAGATCCTTGGGGCACACCTCTCTCCATTGCGAAAATTGTCCATTGACACCCACTCTCTGTTTCCTGGTCTTCAACCAGTTCTCAGTCCATGAGAGGACATGTCCTCTAATTCCCTGACTGTGGAGTTTTTCAGTAGCCTTTGGTGAGGGACCGTGTTGAAAGCCTTCTAAAAGTCCAGATATATAATGTCTATAGGTTCTCCCACATCCACATGCCTGTTGACCTTTTCAGAGAATTCTCAAAGGTTTGTGAGGCAAGACTTACCCTTACAGAAGCCATGCTGATTCTCCCTCAGCAAGGCTTGTTCGTCTATGTGTTTTGAGATTCTATCTTTGATGAGGCATGCCACCATCTTACCTGGTATAGATGTTAGGCTGACTGGCCTATAGTTTCCCGGGTCCCCCCTTTTTAAAAATCGGTGTGACATTTGCTCTCCTCCAATCCTCTGGCACTGTGGCCTTTTTGAGCAACAAGTTGCATATTTTAGTCAAGAGATCAGCAACTTCATTCTTCAGTTCCTTAATAACTCTAGGGCGGATGCCATCAGGGCCCAGTGACTTAACGATCTTTAATTTATCAATGAGGTCTGAAATATCTTTTAACCTCTATCTGACTTAATTCCTTGGTCTGGAGGGACCTTTCAAGCAGTGTACCTTTCATCTGTGCACTGAAACTGAGGTGGTATGGCACTGAACATAGAGTCCAGTAAACTTAAGGATCAAAACAGATGTGACAGAAAGTGAATAATCTGAACTTGCATTTTTTTTCTTAATTAAAGTAGCTTCTGAGGAGTCTGATCAGGATTGGGACAGCAGCATGTAAGGAGGGGTCATTTATCCTTATTCTCTTGAGCTACAGTCCTGATGAAAAAGGACTTTTCCCCCAAGCTGCTATAAGACCTGGAAGGGGAGCATCTATTGGTTCCAAAGGCTCCTGAGTAAAGGGTAGACTTGGGATAAGAGAGCAGGCTTTCATGTGTTGGTGACTGGTTAAAAAGCAAGGAGAATAGCAATAACCAGAAGTTCCGGCAATGGTGGGTTGTAAGGTGCTTGTTCATAAAAGTTTTGGAGGTAAACAGTGAGATGAGGTAGCCATGTTTGCAGGTAGCACCAAATTTTTCAGGAGATGTAAACCCAAGCAATCTGCAAAGACCTCCATAGTGTAAGTGAATGTAAAGTGATACTCTTCAGGGCAAAAATTCCAACTTCATATATACACTGAGAGTCTGAACTGACACTGAGTAACAAAGAAAGATCTTTGGATTCTGGTGGATAGTGCAACGAAAACATCAATGTTGGGCACCAGCTGTGAAAAAGATGAATGCCATGCTAGGAATTATTAGGAAAAGGATGAAAATAAAATTTCTGGTATTATAATACACTCATACAAATCTGCTTTGCAGCTGCATCTCAAATACTGCATATTCTCAAAAAAGAATATTCTTTAAAAAGACAGAATTGGAAGGGGAGCAGAAAAGGTCATCTCAGATAATCAGGGATTTGGAGCACCTTCCCCATGAGCATAACTTAAACATTTGGTGTTCTTTAGTTGAGAAAAGAGTTCACTAAAGGGGAACATCATAGAAGTTGGCTCAGTTATCCATGCTGTGGACAAAGTGGATAAACAGACTTATTTCTCGCTCATAATAGTAGAACTTGGAGTTTTCTACTCAAATTGATTGGCAGGGTATTCAGAATGGAAAGGGGAAACTACATCTTCGTAACAGTTAGTGTACATAACTTGCAGCTGCAGGATGTAGTTACAGCCAGTAGTTTAAAAGGAGTAGAGAAATTCATAAAAGAAAACCTGTCTCTGGATATTAGTCAAAATAGCTGTGTGGAATTGATGTGTGTTAGAGAGAGTACATCTCTGAATGCTAGTGGCAGCGAGGTGAGGGCCACAGTAGGAGTTTGCTGTTATGATCATGAACATGGGCTTGCTAATGGCCGTTTGCTGTAAGTGTGGACAGCATCCAGCACAAAGGAAAGCATGCTGGCAAACCTCACCTCTGGCACAGTCTGTCAATCTAACAGCAAATACTGCTCTTGGAAAGAGATCATCCCTATAATGTAGAATAGTGGATACCCCATCTACATAGTGCTCTAGTAATTTATTTTCACAGTTCATTTCATTTTGTGTCTCTTTCCCTATTTAGGATCCAACATTTTTCCAAAAATGTTATGGTCTGATAGTTGCTTTGAGAGCCAGGATGTTTACAAAAATAAAAGGAGGTATACTTGTTTAGAGAGAGTAAATACATATTCATAACTTGAGTACTTAGCAAATGACAGAGTTCTGGTAATGATGATAATACACATGCACACACACAAGTTTGCACAGTGGACAATCCCCTCGAGATATACAGAATACCTTCTGGGGCCATGGGGCTGGATCCCAGTGTCTCAGATTATTTGCCAGCCCTGACCCCTAGCATCAAGCCCATAATAACAATTTATTGCCTGATGTGTCTTGTTATTTTAAAAGAGGAATTTCAGACATTTTAAATGTTTTTAAAAACAGGTATTTTTTTTCATCCTGAGTGTATGTAACAGTATTGACCAAATCAGCTACTTAGACTGTTGTGTTGGAGAATGGGTTTATGTGATTTTTAGGGAGGGGGAGTCTGACATTTTATTCTTCAGTTCAAAAAAACTGATGAAAGATACTGTATTGTAGATTTGGTCAGTTGAAAATCACCTGGCAACATACAAGAGCAACCTACTGAAGTGTCAGAAGAACATGGTATGTATAACAGTCATAGTTGGATATTTTATTCCTCACATCAATAGTTATGCTATTGCTTCAAAAGCAAGTATACAGAAAACTGAAAGCAGACCTCATTTATGTAAACATTGTGTGTTCTTTTATATTAAAACAGAGTTTGATGTGCAAATGTCTATTGAAAATGTGTGAGTACTGGTAGCTGGCAGGCTGAATAAGTGAATGATGTAGCCTGCAAGTTACTCCACAAGCTCGGAGTAACTTGACTACTGTATGCTAGTTGTTTGTGAACAGAATACAAATTGAGTGAGCTTTTGTTTTATTTTAACTGCTGAAAGCACTTTTGGTATGCGTAATGGATTGTATACCTTTTTGTAAGTCTAACACTTTTGACAGTCCATCTGGTACATATTCTGTTCCAAAATCATATTTTTGTCTACTGGTTAAGCATTGTAAGAAAATTCACATTGTTGGTGAATGTCCTAACTTTTACTATCTTTTATTGAAAATATTAACTTTGGTTTTGTTCTGCTTTAATGTCAAAAAGATCTTTAAAAGCTCCAAAGTAAGTTAGGTTTTAATTTGCAATGCAGTCTCATAATGCTTTAATAGATGATAGAATGTATGTTGAAATTCAGACACGCTGCTTGCTGTAGTAGGCATATGGTACTTTGAAAACATATGAATTTGTTATTTTATCAATGCTTTTATCTTACCAGATGCTTATTTCTTAATAAGGTCTCATAGCAAGAATTTGAAATCCTACTAATATTTGTCTTCCATAAGTTTGGAGACAAGAAGAATAAGAGGAGATTCCTTTATACCACTTCCTCAGTCTAGAAATTTGAGTACATTCTATATATTGAAGAGTCATAGGCATACATTTGCTCCTTCTCTCTACCCTTCCATTGAAATGAGAGGGAAGCCTTTGCAGGCTAACTCTGTGTGCACATTGTAGCCATTGTGCACATACATTGCAAATTAGTGATTAATGGGTATGCGTGTTTCACAGTGATTATAACCTTTGGGGGCTGATAATCTTTGGGGGCTGAAATTGGATATCTGAAAGGAGAATGGTGTTGGAATGTGTTTTATAATGGAAGTTGGGTTCTAGTCAGAATGTAACCTTAAACTATTTGTTATAGTTATGATTCACATACATAATTTCTCAGTTCCTAGAAAACTTCCAACATTGGAGGTTCAGGTGGCAGCCAATGACTGCTCAGCTGCTCTTGCACTCACAACATCTCTGGGCCAGCACCACCCCCTGCTTTTCTGCCCCAAAAGTTGCTCTCAAGCTCAATAAGAGGGATGAAGCTGGTAGAATGTAGTCCATAGTCATTAGCATGTGATTTCAAAGGTTTAAAAGGTCATACACTTTATGAAAATAATAGGAGGTTAAGATTCCCTGCCTGAGTTCTTGCATGGTCTAATTCAGGGTTTCTCAAACTAGGGCGTTACAACACCCCAGCCTGAGAGCCCTGGCCTCTGCCCCCTTAAGGGGTGGGGACGGGGAGGTAGCAACGCGATTCCCAGGAACACGTCGCTAAGGGCGCTGCAGGGACTGGCATTCACTTACCAGTGCCTGTAGCAACCTCCTAGGGGTGCGGGGCTCTGTGCGACCCTCCGCAGTGCTTCCCAGCCTTCAAAAAGTGAAAACGAAGCGATTGCACTCCACATCCGGTTTTGTAGAGGCAAGACGCGATCGCTCCACTTTCACTTTCTGGAGGCTGGAGAGCCCTGTGGATGGTCGTACAGGGCTGTCCACACCTCCGGGAGGCTGCTACAGGGACTGGTAAGTGCATGCCAGTCCCTGCAGCCCCCTTAGCGTTGGGATCCTGGGGATCGCGTTGCTGCCTTCCCACTGCCTTCCCCACTCCCCCATAATAACATAGTGTGGTCCTCAAACTCCTTGAGAGTTTGAGAACTGCAGGTCTAATTGAAGACCTGAAGCAAGTGTAACAGCTAGGCAATTGTAAATGACTAGCCATAGGGTACATGGCACATGTGAGTATCGCATTCCCAGGTATAAATAATGCTTTTGGAAAATACACTTTTTTAGTAAATAAAAACAAAAGATATTCAATTTGGCTTTTACCCAAGTGACTTACCAATTTAGCTTTATTTATAGATTTCATTGTGCCTTAAAGGCATCTCATTTTACACACAGAGAACAGTTGGTGCACGGGCTGTAAAGTGGCAAAGCTTTGAAAAAATTTTACAAATCTGAAAATCTACTTTAATCTTCTGAGTACAGAAAATGAATTATAAATGTGATACATATTACAAAATAGGTTTACCAGGGCTAAATTAGCTTAGCCAAACCCCAAAGATACACATAGATCTACACATAGATCTACGTAGATACTATGTTCCAGAGGTCTGTATGGGGATTGGAACATGTATGAGTTGAAACAATCAGCTCTTGCCAGTCCATTGCTATCATACTGCAAAGAACCACTGTGCCTGTGCGAATGCGCCACTGCAGCCATCCATAAGTTGGGGGATCCAGTGAACTTAGGGTTGAAAATGGCAAAAGACCAACAGAATAGACAAACTGTTCATCTTGTCACTTGTAACTTATGAAACAGTGCTGTCTGAATCGTAAGACATTTTGCTGTGCAGTACTCAGCAGCCTGTGTTTCTCTTCTCGAGTCATTCTTTGGGCATTAACATCTGTTAAAATTTATGATCGAACCACTAGTAAAATGTATGATAAAACCACTAGTAAAGCCAACTGAGTCTGCGCCAGTGATAACGGCATTGGGAAACTTGCATGGCCATGTTTCATGCCTCAGAGCACAGAATATGCTTTTAATATAGAATATTAGCTGTTTTAAAATTCTGAGAACCTGATTTTTATTTTTGTGAGTCTCGTTATGATCTACAAATACATAGAAATTTGAGGGTGAGTGGCACTTCCAGTTGTCAATGATAGGTGATTTTCATTCAGCAGACTTTATGCTTCCCTCATAGCCTTCTCTGCTTGACCACCGCTTCTTACTGCCTTTCAGTATTCTAGTATATTGTATGTAATATTTCTTCTTCCTGTCTGTGACAAAATTTTGACCAGATTGCACATTGGCTTTGCATTCTTTTAAATGTACAAATAGTATCCAAAATTAATATTAAATTCCAATTGATTTCCATCATTTATTGCAGTTGAGTTGTTTGCATCTCCCAGTGTACATTTGCAGGTGCCTGGCTATTGTCCAGCGTTCTAAAATGTAATCTTTTCATAGTACTGCTCCTGTTTGTGGTTGCCCTTATTAAAAACCACTCATGTGGTTACATATTCAAGTGTTTGAAAATAGAGAGCATCACTTATCTGCATATATTTGATGAAGAACTGAAAGGAACTGTAAAAAAATTTTTTAATCTCACCCAGAGGCACTTGCCTCAAGTCATACACTCTTAGTAAGTCAATGATAGATAGGTTTGATGTCTGCACATTTAGAGACGTCCGTATCCTTGTGGAACAAGCAGTAATTTGAAATTTCTTCCATAAACCTGTTGTCCAATCCATTTTTAAAATAGTTTTAGATGTAGTCCTGTTCACGTTAACATAAGAGTGAGCCCCATCAAACTAGCTTCTGAGAAGACATAAGATTGCACTGTTTGATCTTCTAATTTGCAAACTGCTTCATAGCCATTCTTATCAGTTCATTATCAGCAGGAATTTGGAAAGCATAAGATGAAAATAAAGTGATTTTTTCAGACATGAGTATTCAAAATTTTGTACTTTTAAGTACAGGTAAGATCAGATAATAGAATAGGTAAGACATTAACTGGTTCCGTTTCAGCAATGGAAGCCTTCAGCTGGAGAGCAAAAATCCAATGGGTAGCCTCGGGGTGCTGTGGGTACGAGGGTTGCTGAATAATCACTGGCTGACAGCGACATGACAGAGTAGAAGATCAGCCCTACATCTTATACAAGTGAAGCCAGATCACAAGAAACAATTGACAGGTAAAATTTTGAAATAAAAGTATCCATTACAGAGTTAATAGTTGTTTCTCAAAAGGGGCTATTGGGAACCTTAGAAAGCCTATCTTAAAAAATAGGGGCCTCCCCATGTGGTAAGATAAATTGTCACATATTGGAGGAGGGACCCTGTTTACACAACCATTCAGATCACTCTAACTGGGGAGAATGGGCTATCATTTTATTCATTTGCTCATTTATGATACCCACAAACCTATTCTGAGAAGGGCAAGAAGACTCGCATATCACCCCTGATTGCTTATAGAAGCATGTCATACACGTAAAGAATTATGACTTCAAATTTTCTTTTAACAGTTTTAATAGCAATTAGTGCGGAGATATCTTGTTGGAGAATTCATAGTTTATATATCACAGTGACTTATGTTTCTATAGTGTTTATGTATTTATGTGGTTGGTTTATCACAGACTCATCCTAAAAGCTTTGGGTAGATAAAGTTAAGAATGCAACTCTTAAAATTATTAAATCTTATTCTTGTTTTTCCCTATTCTTGGCCACTATTAGGAAAGGTCATATACTGGTTTCTGACTTGATAAGTCTGACTGATAAAGACATTCCATAATTACAGTGCAGCCACCAATAATCTCTTGAAACTTTAACTTGGCATGCCAGCAATGAACTTTAGACTCACTTGGAGCTTCCCCGCCAGGGGTCACAGTAATACACAAAGGTAGTGCTAACCTCTCAGATGTATTGGCGCCTAGGCTGTTTAGAGGTTTAGCTGCTATAACCAATGAGAATTGATCATGGAGAGCAGCAGGGAACAAACACAATAACCAAAACACCAGAATAATGTAGATCTTAATTTTGCCATCAAAAGGCAAGCTTTTGCACTAGTGCAAGCTTTTGAACCTTGTTAAGAGATGGCTGCTTGTAGAATGCCTTACAGTAACCTAACCATGAAATTCTGAAGGAAATTTCCTACCCACAACTGCAATACACCATAGCTATAAACCTAAGTGACAAGATCTGGCTGAATCCTATGGCTTGTGAGATATTTTCTCTATCCCATGTACAAGACTGCTGGCCACCAAGTCTTGCCTGGCTGTATTTTCAATAGGCTTGCCTGCTTCCAGTCTGTAACTATGATTAAACACTGGGAGAACACAGAAACGTGGTTGAGCTGAGTGAGATGAAATGGGGCAAATGGAAGATCTTTATTCCATCAGCATTCTCATAGCAAAGGACTCCATGTCTCAAAATGCAAACACAGTACACACATGCGCATGCACCATTCTTTTGTTAAGGAATGTTTTGTGTTGGTAGGTGGGATCAGTTTCAAATTTGATTTATAAAGACCAGAACTAAGTTCTGGTGGCTAATTCTGGTGGGTAATTAGAGTCAAAGGGTTGTGTCCTTACCTGGCCTTCCATGATTGAAAGAAAACCTGTTTGCACAAAAAAGTAGGGGTAGCTTTTGCTGATTTTTTTCTTTCCTCTGCAGTCTTTTTAGGTGCCTCAAAATTGGTCCCTGATTGCTGTGTTACCCTTAGGACAAATATTTGTGGGATACGGGAAGCTGTAAAGGGAAAGAGATTTCGTGGAAGGAGGGGCAATTTTCAGCAAACAATAACTTATGATATTTTCTTGAACACAGAGTGCGTTAGCTAAAACGTATCACAGCAATTGTGTGTTCAGTTGTCTAACACTTTAATGAGTGGGAACGTTTAACTATGCATGCATTCATTTATTTAGTACCATTAAGCCTATACTTGGCTCAGCACAAGAGGACTGGCAAGAACCTGTTGTAATCAACGACACAAAATTGTGATCACCCCAATGTCACCGAATGGCCACAGCTTGTAAAAGGTAAATATCAAGGTATTGTAAGTTTTGTGAAACAAGTATTTTAAATGTACAAAAACCATTTTTGATGGTTTGATAATTATTTGATTAGGATGCAAGTAATCTTTGAGAGGACACTGTCAAAAAAAGTAATTTGGATCTGTAAAATTCCAGAATATTGATTTAGGAAGCTGTTCCCTGTCCAATAGATGCCAGTTGTAATCCATCACAAACTTTAAAACTAATTAAGAGTTAACAATTTTAAAAATAAATGAAAATATTATTGAATAGAATTGTGGTAAGAATGAGTAGAGTACATAGTTTGCTATACCTTATTTTTTTGAGGATATTTGATAATATTGTAAGAGCAGCAGACTTGCATACCTTTGCTTTTCTTTCCTAGGGAGTTACAGTGGAGGTAAAAGGAGTGGCTTGCAGAATGGAGAAGTTGCTCCGAGGGTTATTGGAAGTGAGCCACCATTTGAAATTGCTAGCTCATGCTGCAGTGTTCAGATTAGTGGGTGTGTGTGTTGTGATCACTTTTTCTTCAGTTAATACAGGGTTGAAAACTGTAAGGCCATGTGTGATGAGATTTGGTTAACTGAACATACCCCTTTGAGGTTTGGGGGGTTTTATTCTGGATATTGAACATTTGTAATCATGCAGTGTTTTCTAGGCTGTTTAAGTATATTGTAATATTTAGCAATGAAAATCTTCTCTTCAAATTGCTAAATCCACTGTGTTGCAGCTAGTGAACTAGATTAAAGTTTTAGCAAGCACAGAACTTCTGAAGACAATGTTGACTGACCTCCTAGGAACATAGAAATGTGGGGTTGTTGCACTGTGCCTCAGGGTCACTTTTTTGTTCTGTAAGATGCAAATTTGTATTGCTCATTGGAACTGATACTTGAGGAGCATCATAAAGAAATGGCAGATGTTTATTTCAGCAGAGAACTTGGGTATATTGGAAACTTGAGGTAATAAGTGGCATATGAATATGAAATGCAAATAAAATTATTGTATACAGGTAGATTGGCCCTTATCCAGACTATTCTGAAATCCAGACCTTTTTGTCCAAAACTTTTTTTAAACATTCTGTAGTGCGAACACTTGTGCTCTTACACTGTACTGTACAGTGCAGTACAGGCTGTAAGATCTATTCTCTGTAGTGTGTACCTATATAGACATAGCTGAAAAATGCCAAAGAGACCAACAGACACCCATATGGGTAACAGTGAAAAGAGCAAGAGGAAGCATTGCAGTATTTATGCAATTATTCTGAAATGCAGACAGATCCAAAATGCAGACATCTTCCAGTCCCAAGCAGTCGGGATAAGGGATAATCAACCTGTAATAAATTAGCTACTAGTAAAGATACCTGTAGTTGATATGATCCCAATCAAATCATACTGGCTGCACTTATACTCTGACTTAGGTCAGATATCACCAAACCTTGATTTGACACTATGAATTAACCTGAAAGGAGCCTTGGGTTTGTCCCCCCCTTGTGTGAATCCCGCCCTCCCATCCTGCCTCCTTTGTGTGCAGCAAAATGCAATTTGCTGTTACTATACGTTTGAACAGGCAAACTAAAATTTCCACTAGCTCTGCTAACCAAGATGGCAAAGCAGGTTCAGATGTAGCACTAAACTGGTTTGACACAAAGACAGGAGAAAAGGGGATTGCAGCTTACAAGGGGGAGAAGGGAATGCAGGAGCCCAAGGCTTGGTCACATGCTGCCAAGCCATGTTTCCCATCACATCTGATCCAAGTCACTATTGCTTATGTTTTAAGCTATTTTTGGAAAATAAAATGCCATATATTCAGTAAACCAGTGGGCATCATTTCTTTTGGCAAACCCTCAGATGCGGATTCCTTCTGGTATTTCACATGTAATTGTGTTCTTGGCCAAACTGCATCCAGTTTATCTGGATTGAATTCATTCTGTTTAATCAATTTTAACTTGAGATCCATTTCACTAATTTTAAAGAAATAGAATTGAAACCTCTGAACATTACAAGACCTGCTGAACTGCCAGCTGGTTCCAGTTACGCTTTGAGTACAGAGTAGAGGTGATGACGTGCACAGAATAGAATTCGGACAGGCTGAGCTATGGACTTAATATTATTTATTTTATATAGCTTTATTGCCTGCCCAGGGTTTGTAATGGATAACAAAAGTTCATACTCTCCAGAAAAAGAGCAACTTCACTAAATTAAAACATCCTAGAAATTTCCCTGTCCTTTTTTGACTTAACCATGATCCTCACATTCCTGCCCAAGTACTTCAGCTGTCATAAACTGTTTTCCAGCAGGCACCAGTTATTAAGAAATATCTGCTGAAGGATGGCTGGAATAGCAGTAGAAATAAAATAGATACCGATTCTGTAAATTTCATGTGAGGAATCCAAGATAGCAAGGTGTGTGGGGTTGAGGTTGAAACTTAAGTAATTTTGGCTAGTGTGACAAAAAAATGGCCTAAAAGAAATCAAGTAGATGAAACAAACGTATGTCTATTTCTCCCTCAAGGCCCTGGTGTACTATCAGTCCTTGTGGCCTCCCTGTAACAGAAATGAATGAAATTCTGAAATACTGCTGGTAAAACATGATGGGCTGGTTCACATGTACTGTTTTGGGTTTTCCAAGCCATGTCGGAGGGTCTACAACAAACCAAGTACTTGTGTGTTCTCTCTTTCCCTCGCATGCACATTCCATCTGTTACTTCCTGGTTCAGGCAATTAAATTGTCATTTTTCACTGCATCTGAACTGGCAACTATGGTTTGTGCTTGCCCCCCAAACCAGTGTTAGAAAAAATTTAGAAGCTGCTTTCCAGTTCTGATTTGGAAAGTGCAAAACAGTTCAGATGCAATGACAAACAACAATAATTGCTTGAACCAGGAAGTAATTGCACTCTCCTTCTCTTCCCACATTCTCAGAATCTGATTCTCCAATCCACGGTTTGGAGGACTGAAAATGTTACATGTGAACAACCCACCCAATGTGAACAGAAGGTCAGTCTCTCGAAAGGTTAAAAAATTTAATTAAAAAACAGATTTTTCTCACCTTAGTGTTTTCCAGATATGAACATTATTTGTACAGTATTAGGAAATCTTCAAAGGTGTCTTTTATTTTTGATTGGTAAGAATTCTGAGCATTTAAAAGTGGCTGCCTATAACTGTAGTCCTTTGCTTCCCTCGTACAGATTTATAAACATTTAGAATTTGTGTGATGCAGTTGTGATAAATCTGTACAAAATCTGTACTATCTTCAAAACTATTGGAAACTCCTTAGAAGATTTTTTAAAATCACACTCTTTGTAGAAGAAGCAGCTAGCTCTGCTCTTTCGCTATTGTACATATGTATGGCATTACACAGCAGGTTTTGTTTTAAAAGATTGTACTAAGCCCGGGAATGGGTTTGGCTCATTAACTGTTGCTGAAAGCAGTTCTGTAAATGAACCTGTTGAACAGTTTTTCCTTTGCCAAAACATCCTTTTGGATCCACTGGCAAAAGAGAAGCAGTTGGATAGGCAACAGTTTTTGTCGCTTTTGCAGAACTTGTGACACTGTTTCTAAATGCTTGTTATTTAGTGTCTACCTGACATACTAGTATAACGTTATTGTTTGTAGAGTGTTTGTATAACTAGTATAATGTTATTGTTTGCTTATCTATATAAGCATATAGTATTCACTCAGCTGAAGCTATTACTCACTGACTCAAGTTTAAGAATTTGGTCTGTAGGGTAAGTGCAGCAAATACTAAGACGCGACAGCAGCTGTAAGCAAAATCATCTTGAACTTGCCAAATGTTTTGTCTCAAATATTGTCATCACTTGGTTTTGTAGTAATGTTGAGTGTCCAGTGATCCTGTTATCATCTGCTCTGTCCGGCAACAGCAGCTTTCCATTTTCTCTTTTCCAGCCTTGTTTTCATAATTGTCAAAAATACTGAGAAGGCCCGAAAATAAACCTTTTGAAATTTAATTTCTAATCTTAGTCAAAGTTCTTACTGGAAGCCATTTTTCCCACAAGGTTTATTTGGCA
This sequence comes from Tiliqua scincoides, assembly GCF_035046505.1. NCBI lineage: Eukaryota > Metazoa > Chordata > Lepidosauria > Squamata > Scincidae > Tiliqua > Tiliqua scincoides. The sequence goes on from NC_089823.1 coordinate 89,385,790, forward strand.
CATAAGAGCATATTTTAAACTGGACTGTTGTAAGCAATTTGATGATAAACTTTTTGTCTGTGCTTTTCTGGTTCTAAAAACATTATCTGGAAGTTGAATTTCATTGAAATCTATGAGACTAACTTGTAAAATTATATTAGCACCACACACTTTGCTGTTGGCTACATACCAAATTATCTCTCATTTAAACATTTCAGATCACCAGGAGAACCTCACTCTGAAAACATTGAAACTAGCCGAATGTAAGTATAGTTAGTATCGCAAAAGATTGCATGTTGTATATTGTTTGTTTTAATAAAAGTAATGTAATGTCAGTATTGCATTACTACAGTTCTTTAACAGCTACCTTTAAGATGTACTGGGGGGAAATTATGAAGTGGTCACTTTCTTGAGTTTGGTAGAATGGAACCTTAAGAGCCCCAATTTGAAATAAAATCTTGGATTTTAAAAATTTAACTTTGGGGAAAAAAAAATCTTCTGCCCTGAATAATGACTTGAAAAACAGTCAGTGCAATTTAACTCACTATCAAGTTAGCAGTTGATACATGTAAAAGGAAGTGTTCTTGCTACTGTTGATCCCTTTCACACTTTCACTGTTGCAATTATTTCAGTCACAAAGCCAGGCTGTTTCTAAAGCTGAACTGCAGCTTACTGCTTTGGCAGAGGAAACTATGCCAGTGAAATGTCACATCTCCGGCTGTGTGTGCATTCCTTATAGGTATCTTAAATAACTACTGTGGATCATAACCATGGTACCAGTCTATAAACAAGTAGAATTAAGCTATATCCAGTTTTTTAGTGATACAGAAAATATTAGATCATTAGTGGAAGAACTGCAAGAGTAGTCAGCCTTCAATATCTGCGGGTTCTGCATCCACAGATTAACCAACCGTGGATTGAAAATATTGGGGAGGGGGAATTTCCATTGTGGAAATTCTGAATAGATTCTGAATGGATTGTGAATCCATTGTGGATTCTGTGCACTTACCCAGCTGGAGCTTAATGTCATCTTCAACAAGTAAGGAGGGGCTGGCAGGCCAGGAGGTTGCTCCTCTTGCCCATTGCAGCCAATGGCACCTTTATCTTTAGAGCCCATCTTTCTCTGTGACCTTGGCCAGCTGCAGCACTGTGAGAGTCTCCCTTGGAGACTCCCTCTTGGGCCCCTCACAACATTGAAGAGCTCTTGGCTGGAACTGGGTAGTGGAGTTTCTTTACAACATGCCCCAGGAATGGCTTGTCTTCTAGAGTTCATCCTTTTTGGTGAGAAGAGCCAGTTTCATTGCAGAGTCGTAGGCGGGATGATAGAATGTTTAACCATGACTTGTGAAAATGCTTTAATTGGAGCAATTGGAGTTATGCAAATAATCTGCCTTTTTACATGAGGGACTTGAGCTTCCATGTATTTTGGAATCTGTGGGGGTTGGGTGTCCTGGAACCAATGCCCCATGAATACCAAGAGACAACTGTAATTTGCTTCATTGCACTCGTGTTTTCTACATTTAGTATTGTAACTTGAATGGCATCTTGTTTTTGAAGCTACAGCTTTGTTATGGTAGTTCCATCTTTTAAAGTCTAAATCATTCTAGAGCAGGGGTCTCCAGACCCCAGCCCGAGGGCCAGATGCGGCCTGCAGCGAGCCTCTATCCAACCCGCAGCCAGCCTTTTGTCCCCTGAAAGCCACTGGCCCACTCGTCTGAACATGACCAGAGCTGTGCTATGATTGCATCTGGAGGGTGTTCTGAGGACTGGAGAGGCTGAGTGAATGAACCCACTCATTCATTCATCTAAGTTCCATCTCTTATTTATTTAAATTTTATATGTAAAAATTTTTTCGGCCCTCACCACTGCGCCAGATATTTCATACAACCCTCTGGCCAAAAAGTTTGGAGACTCCTGTTCTAGAGAATACTGAAGTGAAGAAAATAATTAAAACTTCCAGCTATAATGGATTTGATAAGGTGGCAATAATTTAACAACTAATGTTGTTGGTTTGTAACCTGATTGAGTAGTAAAAGAGGAGAAGAAAATGAGTCAAAGTATTTGGCATTTTAGACATCTTCCCTCCATGTCAATTACTTTGTCTTCCGTTTTAGCTTTAAACTACTAAAGGTTTGACATGAACAGTTAGTGACTAAACACATAATGATTGCATCCCCTAAATTTGTCTAACACTGTTTTAGAGTACAATGATTCTTAAATTGTGCATTATTTTTTCACTTTTCAAAAGCACATTTTCAACTCATTGAGCCTAGAACTACATATCTAAGGAATTAAATCTGCCATTACCCATAATTCTAATCTACATATATTATATTGCTATTGCATGCCTTTATCATTGCCTAAACCTAGACAACTAATGTGTGTTTTTCCCTTTTGGTCTCTTCCAAAAGTGGTGCTTCCACTATGTAATGTATAATCATTTTTTGAAATATTAAATCATTTAAGAACTAAGGCTTCCCCATATGGGAAAAATTCAGTGAACGGAAGGAGCTTCTTGCTTATTGAATGAGAGTTCTGCTCACAGAAGGGATCCTTCCATGTAGGAAAGCTCCCTCTATGAACAAACTTGGATGCAACCCAACTACTTGATTTTAAATAATAAATAATACGACAGTCTGTTACAATAAAACAAGAATTAACAGAAAGCTGATAACCAGCAGCCAAGGAAAGCAGAAGTGGTGAGTCTCTTATATTTAGCAGGGGAGAGTAACTGTCCCTCTTCATTCCAGCACAAGCTATTTTCTAGTGGCTTTTCGCTGGTGTTCTTTTACAGATTTTTAGATTGTGAGACCTTATGGGAAAGGGAGCCATTTAATAATAATAATGCTGGTATTTATATACCGCCTTTCTGGCTGCTGGATTGCTCCTTTGACTTTATTCAAGGTGATTTACATGGGCAGGCTTTCTCTAAACCCCAAGAGGATTTTTACAATAAACAAAGAAGTTCTGTCTTTCAAGAACACACACTACTTTCCAGGTAGAACTTTTTCTCTCTGGTCTTCATTCTGGCCGTGTTGCCTCCCATGCGGAGAAACAGCTGCAACCAACTTCTTGTCTCCCACTCAAGATAGCAGCTCAGCTTGTCAGCTCTGAAGTTTTGTCTCACACAGAAGCTTCCAGTGTTCTTGAACTGGCGACCTTCAGAAGTTGTCTTCAGGCTTAACGATGGATCTGCCCTCTAGACCAGACCTTCTGCCCTAGCTATTTGATTTTTCAGTAAACCCCTTCTAAACCTTTTTGTTGAAAAGCAGGATATAAATACTGTTAATAAGAGTAAGAGTAACAATTGTTTGGATTCAGTGAACCATAAGTAGATCTCAACCAATATTGATACAGATTGACATAATCAAGACCAGGGATGTGAAACACATTTCATCTAGTGGGCCAAAATAGCATTCATGATGCCTACTGAGGGACGGAATTGACGTCATTAACCAGGAAGTGATATCATTAAGCAAGTAACATTTTTTCACTTATGAACTCATCAACTGCAAATGACAGAAGAGAAAATATGCAAATTTTGACCATATCTTCAAGATATGAGAGACCTCAGTTATTATGCAGGCCACCCTGTCAGCATTGACAACTGAGCTCAGCAGCTAAAAGTAGCTGATGGTGATGCTGGGAGAGCCCAAGAGTCAAATAAAGAACTTTCACAGGCGGCATCCAGCCCCCGGGCCTTATGTTTGACACCCTTGATCAAGACTACTGATGCCATTTATTCAATATATTGTCACCCCAACCCAAAGGGTCTGTGCAACTTACATTGAAATGTAAAACTTTAGTGTTTAAAAAAAAAAATTTCTCCTTGTTGGTGACTGACTGCCCAATCTTACTGAATGTTCCAGTGCCAGTGCAGCTGTGTCAGTGGGGTATGCACTGCATCTTGTGGTGGAGCAGCAGTCACAGAGACCTCCTTAAGGTATGGGAACATTTGTTCCCTTACCTTGGGGCTGCACTGTGGCTGCACCGGCCCTGGAACATTCAATAGGATTGGGCCCTGAATTAGTACAGTGGTGTTAACTTTTCCTCAGTTTGTGGATGCCATGTTCACATTTCATGCCAAAATGTTGTAGAGTTTCATATGCTTAATCCACCAGACAATAGTCAGGATCCAAAAAAATTAAGAAACTAGATCTATGAGCCCCAAATTCAAGATCTATGTGGCCAAACTAGAAGTAATAGCAGTAGACAAGTTTTCATAAAGATGGATTTGCTCCATTTACATATAGATGGGGTTGTCCAATATAAAAGGAGCCCTATTACCTGTGTTATCAAACCTTTAGCTCTCAATTGAGCTGAACATTGGATCAATTAATCAATTGACAGTCTTTTAGAATACAGTGCTAGAAAATATTTTCATACAATTTGGGCCCCAAATCTATCCAGTTTTCCAGGGCTAATGCCAACAGGGTGTGCGCTGCATCCTGAGGTAGGGGGGCAGTCACAATGGCCTGCTCAAGGTAAAGGAACATGTGTTCCCTTACCTTGGTGCTGCATTGCAGCTGGAAAGTTGGATATAGGATTGGGCCTTAGTGTGTTAAAGTGTACAGTATGACAGCACAGAATTCTAGTTCAAACTGACATACTTCTGTTACCTTCCCTTGTAGTTGAGGTAAATGAATTTTAAACCATTTCATGACTTATTCATATGCTGTCTTGCAAGAGCTTGCCATATTTTTAATGCATCTGTTATGTGTATCCTGCAAGGTCAGAACTTTAATAAGTTTAGAGTAACAGCATAGTGTACTTACAGTGCAGTCCTGTAATGCTTACTCAGAAGTAAGTCCTAAGTAGTTCAGTAGTGAAAAATGTACTACCAAGAAAGTGTGTATTAGATGGAAACCTCAGTTTTACTGAATGTCTTATATTCAAATAAGTTATAATGGGCCATGGCCAATGTTTTCAGCAATGTTTAAAGTTCTGTTGCTCCAATCTTTTCTGCTGCCTCCTAGTGGAAAAAGTAGGGGAAGATTGAAGTGCTTAACTTGGGCTTTGAGATTTCTTATTTCTTACTCTGCTCACAAACAATTGGCAGGCCACTTTAATTGTATATCAAATAGTTTTAACACATGCATCTTACATTTCAGGGTCTCCTGATGTGTAATATCTCTTAAATTGAAAGAGACTGCATCAGAACCTCACTAATCTGTGCTTTACTGATCATCTGAATGAGCTTAGAATATGAAAGCCATACTAATCCTTGTGCCCACTGTTTGAATGTTTGGTACAGGAAGCGAGCAGCTGCAAAGCATCTAATAGAACGCTACTACCACCAGTTAACTGAGGGCTGTGGAAATGAAGCCTGCACGAATGAATTTTGTGCTTCCTGTCCAACTTTTCTCCGTATGGATAACAATGCAGCAGCCATTAAAGCCCTCGAGCTTTATAAGATTAATGCAAAACTCTGTGATCCTCATCCCTCCAAGAAAGGAACAAGCTCGGCTTACCTAGAAAACAATTCCAAAGGTGCCCATAACAACTCCTGCACTGACAGAAAAATGAACAAGAAGGAAATGCAAGGCCCCAGAGATGATTTTAAAGGTAAGTCATTCCTGGACGTCCGGTAAGAGTGCATTATTGTTTACAACCTCCTGGAGTTCATTCTGTATTTACAGTATCATCTCCTCTATAACACTGTGGGTTCCTTGAAAACAGAGGTCTGTGTGAAACAGCACGATGACATTGTTCTAATGTGAATGTGTTCACAGTACTGTTCTCAGCACTGCATTAGATCAGAGCCTGCCATGTAATTGGACCCCACTGCTGTTAGTTCTCCTACATGCCTTGGTGAATGTCAATGGGAACAGCTACACCCAAGAAGATTAACCAGGTTGTGACATCCTTAAGGAACTACAGGCTTCTTGTTGAAGAAGGCCCCTATGGTAGGTGGTCTTGCCTGTTGTTTCCCAAGCATTTCCTGGTAGCATGCAATTGGCTAAGCTAGCCAGAAAACACTGCTCAGATTGGCACAATGCTTGACAAAAAATGCCGCTTCCATTGGCTGACAGTGCAGTGCTGACATCATGTACTTTTCTGTACCAAACTTTTGAATGGTCTGATGGTTTTTAACCTCTTTCATTTTTGTGATACTGTAAAAATTTTACTCCAGACAAAGAGTGCTATAACGAAATAGTGTTGCAGGAGGTATTACTGTAACTTCTAACAGTACAACTGCTATAGTTTCAATCTTACATACCTGTTACATTGGAAGTAGAAATTGCATGTTGGGAGTCATGGTTATATTTTGCAGTGCAACATAAACCAAATCTTGCTGCCTGTGTATTCTTGTGTCACTTAGCAGGTAGGACTGGACATTTTTTTTTTCTTCCAAGGCCACCACTAACCAATCAAAATCAGATATTTGCTCCTTCATGTAAAATTGGAAATTAGAATTCTAGCAGACTGGGGTTCATGATTTTGTCATTTTGTGTAGTGATGTTAAACAGGTTCTGTTATAGCGATTGATCCCTGACAAACACAACTTTGTCACGTGGAACATCCTTGTTCAACTGTAGCAGATAAAAACTGCCCACAAGTTTCCAGGCACAGCCCTTCTAATATGTGTGAGTACTTTCTGTTTTCTGACAAAAGAATAAGAAGGCAGATGCATAGCCACAATACTTCACTGTGTTTTCCCAAGTAGAGGAAATGTTAGATGACTGCTAAAACTGCTCTTTTTGCAGTAAAAGAAAGTTATATACCACCAAAATTGGTATTTGAGTGCTAGAGTTCAACCTAGCAGCTAATCATGGAGCCACTGTATTGTGTCATATACCTCTGCAGTCTCTTGCTGTCTTTGACCAAATTAGAGAAACAGACAGGAAGCCGATGGACAGCAGTATAGCATTCTACTCTGCCTCTCTAGATGGGGAATCTGAGTTCTGACTGCTTCTTCTTGCACACTGTGCTCTCTTGAATCCATGCATCTAGCTTCTGTAATGAAGTACAAAAGTTGTTTGCCAACTAAAGCTGGCAATTAGTGGGTTGTCATAACGTCATCTTGTAAGTAGATTATGTAACCTAACTTCAAGACAATTTTATTTAGTTTGTGTTTAAATTTCTAGATGTGACTTTCTTAACGGAGGAAAAGATATATGAAATTCTTGAACTATGTAGAGAAAAAGAGGACTATTCTCCTTTAATCCGTGTCATCGGGAGAGTGTTTTCTAGTGCTGAGGCATTGGTACAGAGTTTTCGAAAAGCTAAGCACCATACTAAAGAAGAATTGAAGTCTCTTCAAGGAAAAGATGAAGATAAGGATGAAGATGAAAAGGAAAAAGCTGCTTGTTCTTCTGCCATGGAAGAAGATTTAGTTGCACCGTCATCATCGTCATCAAGAATAGGTGATTCCGCACAGGGAGATAACAACCTACAAAAATTAGGCCCAGATGAAGTTTCTGTAGACATTGATGCTGTCAGACGGGTCTACAATAGATTACTTTCTAATGAAAAAATAGAAACTGCCTTTTTAAATGCACTTGTATACTTGTCACCCAATGTGGAATGTGACTTGACTTACCATAATGTGTACTCTCGAGATCCTAACTATCTCAACCTGTTTATTATTGTTATGGAGAATGGTAATCTTCATAGTCCTGAGTACCTGGAAATGGCTCTGCCGTTATTTTGCAAAGCAATGAGTAAGCTACCCCTTGCAGCTCAAGCAAAACTGGTGAGATTGTGGTCGAAATACAGTGCAGACCAGATTCGACGAATGATGGAAACGTTTCAGCAGCTTATAACCTACAAAGTCATAAGCAACGAATTCAACAGTCGTAACTTAGTAAATGATGATGATGCCATTGTTGCTGCTTCCAAGTGCTTGAAAATGGTTTACTATGCAAATGTCGTAGGAGGAGATGTGGACACAGATCACAATGAAGAGGAGGATGAAGAGCCCATCCCAGAATCCAGTGAGTTTACTCTTCAAGAATTACTGGGTGAGGAAAGAAGAAATAAAAAAGGGCCTCGAGTAGACCCACTGGAAACTGAACTTGGTGTAAAAACAATAGATTGTCGAAAACCACTTATCCCCTTTGAAGAGTTTATTAATGAACCACTGAATGATGTTCTAGAAATGGACAAAGATTACACTTTCTTCAAGGTAGAAACAGAAAACAAATTTTCCTTTATGACTTGTCCCTTTATATTGAATGCTGTAACCAAGAACCTGGGATTGTATTACGACAACAGAATCCGTATGTACAGCGAACGACGCATTACTGTACTTTACAGTTTAGTTCAAGGACAGCAGTTAAATCCATACTTGCGACTCAAAGTGAGACGTGATCACATCATAGATGATGCGCTTGTCCGGGTAAGTGACACTTTGTGAATGTAACTACCCATTGCTGAAAACAAACTAGCAAGATGCCAATATGGTAGTGGCCTTGTTTTGTTTAGAATTATATGTATCTGATAGTTATTGTAAGCACTAATGAAGATTAATGCTGCTTTGAGTCTCGGCTGCAATATGTTCAGGTTTAGATATATACATTGATAAATACTGTATATAGTTACTGTAATTATGCCTGTGAATGATGTATTCAGACCTGTTTAAAACATTTATATACAGCTTTTCTTCTGAGAAAGCCTAAGCAGTTCACTAAGAATTTTATTCTCTCTACAAATGTTCCCATAATATTTTGACTTTTGTCCAAAGGTGACCTTTCAAAAAAACATCTGAGATTTTTTTCACTAGGCAAAAACAAAATCTTTTGATGGAAGTATTAAATTGCATATTGAGTCAAGTGAAAAAAAAATCTTTAGATTTTTCATATAAAAGGGAATGAGTCCAGAAATGGATTGTCCACAGATAAGGAGACACCACCTGTAGTGTCTAATGTGTAAACATGATTATCATTAGCTTTAACTATGTCTTCTAATTATGGCAATCAGCGCTGAGTATTTAAACTGGTCCATAACTAAGTTAGGGCCCAATCCTATCTAACTTTCCAGTGCTGATGCAGCTGTGCCAGTGTGTTCTCAGGGCATGTGCAGCATCCTGCCATGGGATGCACATTTCTTCAAGGTAAGGGAACATTTTTTCCTTTTATCTTGGGGCTGCATTGCAGCTGCATTGGAAATTTGGATAGAATTGGGCCCCTAAGCAACTTAGACCAAGTTTTTCTTTATCATTTATCAATTTATTATTGGAGATTATAACTCTTCACTGACTTAAGTTTGTTAAATGTGATCAAGTGGTAAATTGGAGACTCTTAATATTCAGGATGGGCAGGAGAATTTGTTGATATTGTCGGTTGAATACAAACTGATGAGGGTGTAAAGTTTTCAGAAGCCAATGTCTTTTCAATGTCTAAGACCAGTTCCTCTGAGGTAGTCTACTTTTGGACAGTAATTTTCCCCATGTATGAACTGGAGCCCAGAACTTATTTGATATTTTTAATTAATGGAAATATTTCCTTAGCCCCCCCCTCCATATGCCCCTACTAGCAAGCTACTTGACCCGCCTTCAGTGTGTTTTGTAGTTCTGTAGAATAAAATCTATGAAAATTAGTGCCAGTACCTCAGTTCTGTTTTGTAGTATTCTAGATGTCTGACTTCTTTCAGTATTTAATTCCTTCATGGCTCAGCCATGAAGTTCAATTTATTTCAGAGTTCCGATTCTGAAAGTAAAACTTTCCTTTCTGACCTGGATGTTGAATAGAGACTTTTCCACTGCACGTGCTGCTTGTAATTTGCACCATGAGTGAGTGCATTCTTCCATATGAATATCAAGCATATCTTGTGCAACTTTCTACATTAAACATGCGTCCTTAAATAATTAACTTTTTCTATTATTATGCAACTGCTTTATTGCTCCAAATGCTGACACAGTGCCCTTCTTTGGCACTTTGGTCCGTTCAACTGGTCTGACTCAAGCCTTACTTTGTTTTGTAAATTGTATTTCATGTATGCCTAAGGAGTAACTCTTGCATTTTACAACCCAGTTATCTTGTGGCTATATTAAGCCGTTTCTGCCCAACATTGCACCTGTACAACAGGGATCAAATGTGTACACCTGTGGGCTGAGCAGAAATGGTTTAAGAAATAATCTTGCTCAAAGTTTGATAACTTAAATGGTCAGTAAAATATAGCATGGAGTAGTTCGCTTAAAGCATGCAGATTATATTGTGTGTTGGAAGTTTGCCTAATTGCTTGGTTTGCATACAGCTGCACTCAATAAATCAATTCTTACATGCCTTGCTTCAGTAAAAATGACCACTTCTTGTTAAGCAACTTCTTATGCTTTATCACCTCATCATATTTAATTGTTCCTATCATGTACTTGGGCTGTGATTTAATAACTTGGTTCTAAGTGGCTGAATTCACTGGGGTACCTTTCTGTAATATAAAAGAAAAAATTTGGTTCAGTTTTTATGTTGCTTATAAATGTCATGTTCTCCAGGAATGTGAAAAAGTGAAAAACATGAAAAAAAAACCATAGATACTTTCCCAAGTTTGTGAATAATATAGAAGTGTTAAGAATATTAGTTTGAATTTAAGAACCCATTTTTATTGCATGTGAATAGGTATTTTAAAATGTCTTCTGTGAAAGGCTGAATAACAAATGTCAGTTGTGTGTATGGCATGGTGTATACCCTGAAATTCAGGGTACTGATTGACTATCTTTGTGGTTGAACACTTGAAATTTTATGATGTGTAGATCTTGGAAGTTGCTTATTTCTGATGTATTGTGCTTCAGCAGGCCTGGTGAGATCTTTGATTTCTTCTTTTTGAGTGATTTGCTATATCACAAATTGCTTTTCAAACTCCAAGGAAAATTTTGAAAAGCAGCTCATTATACGGCATGGGGATCTGTCACTCAACAGGAAGAAATCCAAGATTTCACTGGGTGTGCCTAAGCCTTTGGGTATGTTGATGCCCATCTTTGCATTCAAACCGCAACTCCTGTGTCTTGTAAAAATGTGAAGGAGATTTTTTTTTTAAAGATATGACTGTAGGGAAGCAGTTGCCAAACTCGAGTCTGCTGTGTTACAAAAAATTGGTCCCCATTCAGGCCGGACCTTTCTGTTCTATTGCGTTGCTGCATTATTTTTTCCGCGATCAGGGGACTGGGATGCTCTGGGCAGTTGTGTTTGTTGCCCGGCATCCCAGAAGGCTGCCTGACAGAACATCTGGGGAGATGTAACTGCCCAGAGCGTCCCTGTCTCTCAGTTGAGAAAGTCATGCGGTGATGCAGCAGAATGGTAAAGTCTGCTCACAGGGCAGTCCAAACCCCAGATCCAACCTCCGGGCCACGGTTTGGAAGACCCTGCTGTAGGGAGTTATAGGAAGTCAACACTGTAGCTCTTATAGACCCATATGTACTGTGGCTGTTCCCTCCCCCCATCAGTTGAATCAAACTGTTCTATTTTTGCATCTGTGTTTTTAAAAAGATAAATTACCTAATATATCAAATGTATGGATTGGAAAGCAGATGTACTAAAGGAATATTTTGTTTCACATTCATTAGTTAGAAATGATTGCCATGGAAAATCCGGCTGATTTGAAAAAGCAGTTGTATGTGGAATTTGAAGGAGAGCAAGGGGTTGATGAAGGAGGTGTTTCCAAAGAGTTTTTTCAGCTAGTTGTGGAAGAAATCTTCAACCCAGATATTGGTACGTACTTAACTTTTTATGAACTGTGCAGATGGCTTGTTACTCTCCTTGTCAATTTTAGCTCCTTTTTCCTTCACTTTCTGTCAGTTAATGGAATCCTGAGAATCGCCAGCTTCCTTGGTCCCAAATTTATCTGATACTACAGCTGTCAAGCAAGATTGAAACTACTCATTTTAATACCTGAGGAAGTCTGCTTCCTTTGTTGCCTTCACTGTAGTCTCTTTTTCAGTGTGTTCCCTCCTCAGCCATGGTGACAATTCAGCAACATGCCACAATACTGTCTGTTTTGACATGGCAATGGAAATTGCACATAAAAACAAGTCTCACCCAGCTTTCTACTGGAAATGATAGTTTTCCTTGTGCAGATAGTTCTTACATGGAAGGAATATTCAAATATACAATTATCCCATGCACTTCCTTTCAATATGCTTTCTGAAGTGGCAGAACAGTTGTACTAGGTGATTTTTCTGAACATGTAGGTCGACTTTAAGGTGTGCAGTAGCTCCATTTTATCTTCATAGTTGACGCTTGTCAGTTAGGGAGATCACTATCACCTTGGAACCCTATTGATTTAAAGTGTTTTGAAGGGAAAGTTGGTGACTATAAATGTGGTCTTTGAATGAGATGCAGGTGGAGCTGCTGAATGTTTAAAAAAAATGAATAAAGCTGGATTTTTAAATGGACACCTTCAAAATTAGAAAACATGTTATGTTGTTTTGTGGTTTTCAGTATATAATCCTTTAAAATCCTATCTTTATAGGTATGTTCACTTACGATGAATCTACAAAATTGTTTTGGTTTAACCCATCCTCTTTTGAAACTGAGGGACAGTTTACACTGATTGGAATTGTGCTGGGTCTTGCCATTTACAATAATTGTATTCTGGATGTTCATTTTCCAATGGTTGTCTACAGAAAACTGATGGGTAAAAAAGGAACTTTCCGTGATCTGGCAGACTCGCACCCTGTAAGTTCAATATATTTTGCAGTTTTCCTGCAGTTTCAAGTCTGTGCCCTATTTTGGTTTGACACCTGTTGGCAACTGATACTACTTAAGCTTTACATAGCACTTTCTGAGTGTTCAAATTGTCTAACACGCTCTCAGCCCTTGAGGAAGGAAGATCAGCCATCTTATCCCCAAACAGCATGGTGGGAACTGAGATTGAAAGGAAAGTTGCTTGCCTGATAAGGTGGTGGCTGAGGCATGATTTGAACTGGTAGAAGCTTTGAACTGCTAGAGCATTGCAGCTCACACTGTCCATTACGCTGCATCAATATAGAAATTTTGTCACCATGTATTTAGCTACATTTGTATTAGGTGAATACTGCAGAATGCAGACAGTACTGAAGGAGATAGCTTTGCACTGCACAAATATCTTCCAAAAGCTTTAACATCTCTTGTTTTGTCAGTACTGGAGAATAAGACGGACAGCATCACTTAACTTATTTATGTCTTAGCTAAACAATCTAGTTCAAGCTTGTATAGGTGATCCTAAACTATATTTATGGTTGAGATTTATAGGAGAAGATAGAAAAAGAATCCAAGTTAACTTTATTAAAAAGCAATAATGTGGTTGTGAAAGAATATGCCAGTGATGTTCTCAATGAAAATTTTCCAAAAATGTAGGAAAAACATATACCTCCTCAAATGTTTTTTAGGAATAATTTACAATTCTCTTGTACATAGAAACATCTTGATGAGAGAGGATAAAACCTATTCCTGATCAAGTTCAGTCTCTCATAGCTGTTTTTCATTTAAAAAGAAAAAATATTTTCTTTTTTTACTAGAAGATTGTTTTCACATGTTGGCATGTATAACATTGAGTTTTACCTCTGGTCATTTGTGCATGTTATGTGATTATCACATTGTTGCTGAACTTTAAAGATTTTATTACCTCTTTTATTTTAGGTTCTCTATCAGAGCTTAAAAGACTTGTTGCAGTATGAGGGAAGTGTGGAAGATGATATGATGATAACCTTCCAGATATCTCATACAGATCTCTTTGGTAATCCAATGATGCATGATTTAAAGGAAAATGGAGATAAAATCCCCATTACAAATGAAAACAGAAAGGTAATTTGATAGGGCACACTTTGAATTGTGATATGATTACTTAAGCAAAGTGCAGAATTGCAGATAGAGCATAGCGGGGCTATACATTTTACAGCCTGCGTACATTATGCATCTTAAGCACGTAAGGAAATTATGCTAATATAATTTGTACAGGTTATCATAACTCATTCTACATTGAGTTATTTATGCAAAAGAGCTCTTTGTGTCCTCTGAAGTCTCACCCACACCACTAGAAATCTCTTAATCATACCTCTGCCCTCTGAGATTTCAGCAGGGATTACTACAAAAGTCCAAATTAGTTTTTACAGGTTAGAAACTTGCTTAAAGTAATTGAAGTTGAATTATCTGCTTTCTCTGCACTGACAGTCAGGGGTGGAAGTGGAGAGGTTATATATAAGTATTAAAAAAATAGCGCCCCATCTGCAGATCTGGTAATCCATGGTTCCCCACCCCTCTGCATCCCATTACCTTTGTTCAGCTTCATTACATTCTCACAAAATGATAAGTAAGATGTGTTGAACAAATACTATAAGTAGAAAGGCAAGCAATCTAGTAGCCTGCAGCTAGAAGGGAGATTAAGAGTGAGTGTTAACTTCCTGCTTTGTGCAGGAAGTTTCCCTTCTAGACTGCAAGCTGCTTGGCTTACTGTAAGCTTTCTGTAGGAAAGTATCCCTCACAGATACCGGGGGATGCCTGTGTATATATATATATATTCCACACAACCAGTCGCTAGGGGAAAAAGAACATAGGCTACAGGGTGTTGCTCCAGAGCGCAACCTCCGTATGAGGCTAGTGTGGCTCTCTTGAAATAAGGGATGTCAGAGCAGCTGTATTTCAACATTTGTTTAGTGACCTGTTTGATTTGTGGAAGAAGTGAAAAGGCGGGTTGCTTTGGTGACTCTTCAAAATTATAATCAGCCTGAATTATTTAAATTAACAAATATTTCATAAAGAAGTGTGCCCCTTGAGGGCACTGTTTAATCAAGAGAGTAAATTCAGTATATTATTATACAGTGGAGGAGAAAGTTTTGCCTTTCAGTTACATAAGCATATTTTTATTGAAAATTGCTTCGCAAGCTTACAATTGTTTGCTTTTTGTTGCACAGGAATTTGTCAATCTGTATTCTGACTACATTCTCAACAAATCAGTGGAAAAACAGTTCAAGGCTTTTCGAAGAGGATTCCACATGGTGACCAACGAGTCTCCCCTAAAATATTTATTTAGACCTGAGGAGATTGAATTGCTTATTTGTGGAAGTAGGGTAAGACTGGTTAAATCTGCAGAACATGATAAATTGCTTCTCCTGCTAATGTGTCAGGTGGTGATGCAATGTTTTGTATTTACAGAATCTAGACTTTCAAGCCCTAGAAGAAACTACGGAGTATGATGGTGGCTATACCAGAGACTCTCTTATTATTAGGTATGCAGTTTTAACTTTTCTAAAGGGGTGAAAATATGTGAGTAGCCAAATGATGATGCAGTTTTAAAAAGAGAGAAAAAAAATCAGGATTTCAGAGATTATTGTATATCTTTTATTCTCTTATATCCAGATGTAAAATAGAAAATCTCATACATTGGCCTTTAAGTCATGAAATAGCATAGTTCATATGTAGAAACCACTTCTGCTTTGTTGTATATGACTAATGTGGTTGTTACGCAACCTGGTTTATGGGAGACCCTATAGGGCTTGCCGGAAATAATGGGGAACCAAGCAGTCTCTCTCATCCCAAATATTGTACCTAATGCTAGTGCATCAGTGGTCGCCCTTTAACAGCTGCAAGCATATTGGATAACATAGGCTGTGTGGAAAAGCAATGCTGCTCTCCCTAGACAAACAGAAACATCACATGACACATCACATCAATATGAGAAACATCACAGTAAATATTACTTTATTAGGTTGGGAGGGAAGCTCTTCTGTTATTTTCGTTGGCTGTGGGGGGGGGGGACGCAAGGGAAATGCTACTGCTGCTAGATTGCCCAGCCTGAGGTTAGTCTCTGTAAACTGGATGACAGTGAGAGATTTGTTCTCCAGAGATTTTCTCTTATGGTTGTAATCTTCTGCTTCTAACATTATATTAGATATGAGGATTTCAGAGTCACAACTTGTAGGTGTTTTGAACGGTGCTCAGAGTTCCTTGTCCAGCTAGGAATACATGTGTAGAAGCATCAAGCTGCTTCCATAAGCCCCTAGCTGGATTGTGGCATCTGTATTATGCATTGAGGAATTTGAGAGACAGAATATAATGCTTTGTGGTGTGATGCACTATTGTCATGTTTGCTACTTCAAAATATTGTAAGAAGCTCAACTTCATCTAGGATGTGTATAGACAGTATGAAGTATTAGTTGACTGGTAGTCTTTGATTGTTGTAGCTTAGTACAACACCTTTATGCTGTTTAATTTCATTTCAACAGGGAATTTTGGGAAATAGTCCATTCATTTACAGATGAGCAAAAAAGACTGTTCCTCCAGTTTACAACAGGCACAGACAGAGCACCAGTAGGAGGACTTGGAAAACTAAAAATGATTATAGCCAAGAATGGGCCTGACACAGAAAGGTAAACTTCTTTGTTGTGTGTGTGTGTGTGTGTGTGTGTAAAAGATTTACAAGTGGTGAATGTGTTTAACCTCATGCTTGAACCAGTTTAAAGGGTAGGCAGATGGGGTGTGTGTTTCAAGTTATTCAGTAAAATTAAATGCCGAGAAGTAAAACTAAGGTAAATCTCATGCTTGGGTATACCAATCTCTAAGCCAGCAATTTTCCACCAGTGTGCTGTAGCACATTGGTGAGCCACAAATCCACAGGTGTACCATGGGAGTTTGGAGGAGAGTCATTTATTAGTCAGGTGATTGGGGGATGTGAGCGCCCCACCAGCAGTGTGGTGTCCCTTGTTAACTGTCCAAAAACTGATGGTGTGCCTTGATAATTTTAGTGCCTTTTCACTGTGCTGTGAGGTGAAAAAGTTGAAAAGCACTGCTCTAAGTCATCAGAACAGACTGATTATTTTAATCAGAATATACTGATTACTGAACAGAGGGTATTTTTCAAGGTGAATGTTTTGTCTCATGCTGCTTTAATTTTGTTTTTGTTCTGTTTTTCCCATAGATTACCTACATCTCATACATGCTTTAATGTCCTTTTGCTTCCGGAGTACTCCAGCAAAGAAAAACTTAAGGAGAGATTGTTGAAGGCTATCACATACGCCAAAGGATTTGGCATGCTGTAATAAAATAAATAAAAATAACAAAAGGGATAAAGAGATTGGTGGTGATGGTGTCCCTGTCCAAAAAATAAAACCGATAATCCCCCCTCCCTCAAAAGGCCATAAGATATAGTGAGCTACAGTAGTCACCTGTGTTTGTGCCTCTCTTCTTCACTTGGGGACATTGGGCTGGAACAGCAGATTTCAGCTGCTTCTATGAACAAATTATTTTCTTTTAGTGTGAAAGTGTTACATATTCTTTCACTTGTATGTACAGAGAGGTTTTCCTGAATATTTATTTTAAAGGGTTAAATCACTTTTGCTTGTGTTTATTACTGCTTGAAGTTGAGCCTTTTTGAGTATTTACAAGAAAACAAACTGTACTCTCCCGAGGAAAATATTGCCATCATTTGTAGATTGTGTAACCTTTAAGTCTGTGCTACATTTTTGTCCCAGTTATCAAATCAAAATCAGGAACTGTACTTTTTTGAACAGTTTTGCTTTTGAAACTTGAAGTCTTGGAGATAAAAAAAAATGGTGTGATGCAATGACTGCTGTTCTAGCCCCCAAAGAAAATTTGTGGAAAATCTTTCAAATCAATAAAGATGGAAGGGAGATTTTGGAATGTTAAACCTCAGCCTTGAGAACTTTACTTTAGTCACAGCACAACAATTAAAAACAAAAACAAAGATCTCATTTCACTATATATGTTGTCTCTTTCCCATGTCTTGTCTTGTAGCATACTGTGCTTTTAATTAGCAAGGTTTCTCGCTATATGTAAAAGTAAACATAGTTGGGTTGGGCTTTTTCTTTCAAAAAAAATGTTTACTGGGAAAAGTGCATTTTCAGCCAAACACATTAGAACAGAGTGAAATGTATTGTGGAAGGAAACAGAACGTTGCGTCTAGAAAACAAAAGCATGTGAAGTGCACTTAAAATGACATTTTTAATTGCCTATTATGTTGACATTTTAAATAGACAATCCAATTTCCCTGCAAGTTATTTTAATGAATTGTTCCTTTATCAAGGCATACAATCAGTGCTGCAGCTAAGGATGCCTTTTTCCCCTCATCTAGCAATTGGGGAAAAATAACATTTTCAAGACAAGTTTGCATTGTACGTAATCCTCCCAACAATTCATTGTATGTGTCGAAAGTAAATACTAAGGTCACTTTTGTCTATTACATAACATGCCATAGGTTTGGAATGTAAAAACTGCACACCATATCAGAAGATCCCTTCCCTTTCTACAGGTTGTGTCCCTGCACGCTGGTGATTGCTGCTGTTGCAATATAAAATAAAGGGACTGTACATTTTGAACTGTGACCATGTAATTGGCATACCTCTTCTTAACTGCAAGTGACAACTGATGTGCAGAACTGAGCTTGTGCCTTGGTGATTGCTATGCCTGAGTCTACTACACAGCAAATCAGCTTGATTTGTGCTAAATTGGTATTCAGTTAAAAAGACAAAATTTTAAAATCAGTGGAGGGAGAAAAGATGTCTTTCAGGATTATTTTATTAAATTCTTTTTAGTAATAGAAGCAGGCAACTGTTATGTAACTATACTATTAAATAAACCAGTGATGTTTTCCACTATGGTCCAGTGAAAAAGAGGAAAAGTGATTTTCTTAGTTTGATAAGTTAACCCTGGATATTATTCCTGGCATTATTTGTTCAGAAACTTGCTTTTAAACTACATTGCGTGTTGAGTCTTAATATTGGTATAAAACTGTCTTTAACCATCATCTCATCTGAAATTGAAAAGCAGCCTTTACCATTCAAGAGTTTCTTGCAGTAACAATGATTTTTTCTAATCACGTTGATAAAAGACCAGGAACAACGTTTGGTATACAGTTTCGGTGATGTTTGTGTACCTCCTGTAATTTTAAGAAAGGAGATTGAAAAGGTTACACTCTAAGTGACTGAAATGTCTTTCTAGTCAGTTATTGTATAAATCTGTTTTATGTTAAAATAGCATACACATCAAAGGAGGTATGCTTCAAGGTTTCCCTGTGAGTCACTTTTTTCTTGGTGTTATGTCCTTGTTAACCCAGGCCTGTTAACCCAGTGTCAGAATTAGGGTTGTGTGACAGTTTCCAAGGAAAAACCAATTTAAGCAGGTTTAAGTTCATATTTCAGACATTGAGGGAAAATGTGTATCTCCTTAAAGCTGGGACTGTTCAGCAATGTCATTCAGCAATGACTGAAGATTTATGATGCACCAAATTATTTTGTTTTCTTGGTATTTCAGTAATAAGCCCTTTACTGTGTGTTGTTCTAGAATAAAAGCTCAGCTACGAGCTGTTAATAGTTAGTACTGTATTCTTTGATGAGAGAAACGGGGAGTGTCGGTTCAACAAGTGTTTTGTGACCCCAGCCTTGTAACTTTGTAACTGCTCTGTGTAAATACTACAGGTGCCAGAAAACACTAAATGATACTGTTAGTGCAATAGTTACACACAGCAGTTACACATTAAAAGTTGCCTCACTGAGCTCACTGGCCACCTGTCCCAGTACCTACACTTCCTTGTTTCCCTTTAAAAGAATATTCTATTCTGTTGCAGTAGCACACATTTAATCTAGAGTTGTGTACAAGAAGGAGTGAGTTTTGTAATTCCCGCAATACCAACAGAGCAAAAGCATTTGATATTTTCTTTTATAAACTAACCTGTAGCTGTGGAAACTTGCACTACACTAAAACACATTACCATTTAATGGATAGTCTAAACTTAGTTATATAAAATCTATTCTTGAGTTAGCTTTGTTTGTATGTTTTCCTTTGTTCACATAGTGTTGCAAGAAACAAAAAGATCACTTCTTATTTAAAGGCTGATCCCAAAGAAGGAAGTAAACCTGCAACTATTGAGATAATTGTTGCTCACTTTTGCAAAAGGAGCCAGGGAGGTACTTTGATCTTGCCAATTCTTTCCATTTCTTTCTCTAGGAAGTAGAAAAGGGGTATAGGTCTTCATGGTAGAGACTTTAGGTTATTTTATTCCTATAGCAGGCATTGAAAGATCTGTAAGCTTGCCTGTAACAAACTAACAGGAGCCAGTTTCCGGCTGTGTTTCACACACACACACAGCATCATATTCTACTACAATAAGGTATTTCAGCATAGAGAAAGGAGTCAATGCTCACAAATTAGACTATGTACTTGATAGTAGTGGAAACTGAAAAGCCCCTAACCCCCCCCCCTTGATGGACTTGTTCCATCATTGTTCAGTTCTTCAAACGACTGGGTTTTCACGGTCTCTTCTGCCTTTACAGATACCTCTGTTCTCCATAGGCAGCCCCTTAAAGTCCAGTTTAGCTTTTAAAGTGAAGAAGCAGGAGAATACTGTCCTGCTGCTGCTGTTACGAAAGTGGGGGTTTCTGTCTCATTCTACCTACACATAGGGTGCAAAGGAGATGGAAGCAAAGCTAGGAGGTGGAAGTGGGCTGTGACTGTAGCCTTCGAAAGTCAGATGTGTCAAGACAAGTCTTGATAGCCTGTAAGGTGACAGCCCACTGATTCAGTAAAGCAGGACAGAGACGACTTCCATTTTCCACCCACCTAAAAACTGCAACCTACTCCTTGAATGGCCTGTCTGAACTGTGAGGAGCTGCGTTGGGGCAGCAGAGTTGTCAATATAGCAGGAGAGAATGAAAACTCAGGTTGGAAACTGTTCTGGGCTGTTTAATGGCAGTTGGTGAAACAGAACAATGATTGTGTCATACTAGCCAATAACGGAAACATTTTCAATTTCTTTCTAAGATTGCATTTCCCAGCCAACTTTGGAGTACTTTTCCCTAAAAATATTTAGTTTATTGCTAGAAATGAACAATTGAAATTTAAGGAAAATTAGGAACTTCTTGTTAGCTTGACTTACAATATTCTATTAAATGGATTACCCTTGATTGCTGAATTCCCCACCACCACCATTCAGATGAGGCTCTATGTGATCTGTTGTTGTAAGCAGGAACTACCAACACAGCTTTTGTGTGTGTAGTCTGGATAGTGAATGAGGTACCATTTTTTTTACTATACGTATCACCTTGACAGTTATGCAGATTTCCAGAGCTCCCTTAGTCATGAGACTTATATCACATGCAGCTCATTTTAAAACCATAGCAAGAGGCAAGGGAGTTGATATATCAGCACTCAAACCTATTGATTTATTGTCATTTATAACAAATAGCTAGAGTGTGAAATTCATTAAGAACACTTTTACACAGAACAGGCTTGGTGCATGTTTGTGCAAGATTGTGCAATCATTACAAAGAATCACTTAAGCTTGGCAGAACCAGTTTCAGGATATCACAATACACAGATCTTAGAACTGAGTTAAACATTTTGTTTACTTGGGTAGTTCATATCCCACCTTTCCACTCCCGACTGGATGTGCAAGGCAGCATTTGTTACCGTGGGGTTGGCACCTCTGAGATCTTTTCCCAACTCTCTGCAGTATCAGGACAACATGCCATGTGAGCAGAGGACCATGTAAAGTCCATGTGACCTTATGAAGGATTTCCTTTCCCCTGTTCCATGTGCAGCCCCAAGGGCGAAACTCTTGGCCTCAACTCGTGGTCAGTTCTGTAATTAACAGTACTGCAGAAGCTGAGAAACTTGCTGTCTGCAAGCCAATTCCCATGGTATTAACATGTAGCCCAGCTCTGTCTTTTAGGCTAGCTTGGAAACCAAACTCCGTGAACTTTGTTTTATAGCTGCTTGGGAAGGGTTATTGTTGTGCCAGTTTCTTTCCATCAGGTTCTCTTTGGTAAGTATCTCATTGTAATATTCCCATGTCAGAATCTCCAAAGGGCTCTCGTTTCTCGTAAAGTCCCACACCACTTTTTTAATGGTCAGGCTTCGGTGGCTTGTTTCTTGACCTACTGGGCTCCATTTGCACTTCTCATCTGTCTCCTCAAGAAAATCATTATTTACCTGACATCTTTTCCCTAAATTCTCCAGCACTTGCTCAGAATAATAATCAGGCAAAGCATAGCCTTGTTCCTGCTGTAGAGCTGTGAGCTTTTGGATAAACAGCCTGACTTGGCTATTAAAACTCTTGTTCTGGTTTGTGGCTATGTGACAGCTCGTGCCTGGGCATATTCCCAACGGCATATTGTCCAATCCCAAGAAAAGATTCCTAGTGCTGGGTCTTGGCCTGTGACTTCTTTTTCTCCTGCTCCTCTTACATTTTTGCTCCAGACGGTCTTCCTTTAGTCCTTGATCTGTAAATCCTTTGGGGCAAGAAGAAATACTAGGCTCTGTAGCCTTCAGTACCAGATCCTGCTGGTCTGATCTATAATTCACATCAGGCAGCCTGCCACGTTCCTGATAATTGGTAGTGTAGGGCCTTTTGTATTCCAGAAAACTGACAGGTTTACTGAAGTCCATCTGTCCTTTGGAAATGGAAACCCTTTCATCAGCCAAGGCACTCCTTGGATTCTTTATTTGCACATGTATTTCTTCAGTGACTTCAAGTTGTTTCTTCCCATCCTTCATCTCTGCTTTCTTCCCCTGCAAGACTTCACAACTGTGCTTCTGGGCAACAACAACAGGAAGAGCCAGAGGCTTCTGGATTTTGCATGGAGCTGAAACAGCCCTGGTGGCTTCCTCATTCTGTAACAAACTTCTCACAGCCTCTTTGCTACCATCCATCACCTGTGTATGCAAATCTGGAAAGAGACTCAGGGAGAGCTGTTTGACAAGATGTTTATTTCCGAGCAGCTTGGCATGCGCCAATTCAGACCGTCGGAGCTTGAGGGTGAATCGGTTGTACACAATCCTTTGATCAAGAGTGAGAGTGGTTTCCACCTGCTTCTTCATAGACTCCAGGATCCGAAGCTGCTTCTTTAATAGGATCTCCTCTTTTGCATTGCAAAACAACGTCAGTGGGGATTTCTCGCCAGCTTTGAATTTAATTTTCTCCCCCATTACAAAAGACTGAATTAGATTTTAAGCCCACTCAGTGCTTGGATTTTATTCTCTGCTGGCTGCTCGTTTTCCTTTTCCTAGAGGCTCAGCTTCAGCTTTTCCAACCTCACTGCCTACTGGAGCAAACAAGTAGTCTTTAGATCAACTTCAGGGGAGTTCCTGAAGTCACTAGAAGCCTTGCAATTTTGCAGCAACAATCGAGGTATTTATTGGATGAGATCAGGTCCTCCTCCTGTGTTGTTAAGGGAGCGACAACTCAGTCTTTCAATTCAGTGGTGGAAGTAACTGTAGATAATGGCATTCTTGATTTGGTTCTTTCCATCAATGTCTGGCTTAAGCAGAGTCAATATATTTTGCAGGAGCATGCTGCAGGTTCTACAAACACTGCGTTGATAAGAAAGCAAATAGCTCAGAGATGGGAAGTCAACTCTATCAACAGAAACCATTTTATTACAGATCTAGCTGATGTTTGCACAGTTAGACCACATAATACAATGTACCTAACTTGAAGTAGCCATGGTGTTGCCATCCATGCTGTTTCTACATATCATTTGGTGGTGTTACAATGTACAGTTAGGAAAAACCCACTAAAAGGTGCCAGCATAGCAACATGAGTTGTGAGAAACACACTATGACATCCTTTTCATCGCACGCAGGCATTTGCTATGGGAGGAAATGACATGATTTCTTGTATTCCTGTTGTGGAGCGTCAGGGGCTATGAATCAGGAATGTGCAGTGGGTGGTGAGGGAGAGCTTCCCCACTGGAGCCCTTCGAGAAGCACCTCCACTGTGTGAGGCTCCCAAGCACGGGCTTTGCACGTGGGTTGTGGGTGCTTGGGTGGCTCACCTGGCAGCAGTGCTTCTCGAAGGGCTTGGGGGGGAGGCTCTGCCTCACCTGCTTCCCCACCCACTGCACATCCCTGTTACACGTCTGGGGCAAGTGAGAGCACCTTGGTTCATACACAATTATTAGCTAATTGGCATTAATTAGTAATTAATTACCTAATTAATGCTTTAATGTATAATCTTGCAGTTTGTAAGGAACAGGACTAAGATAAATCACTGTGTTTTAAGAATATGTAAGTGCTTCTTAGAGGTGATCTGCATCCAAAGGTCCTCACCTGTTCACTAAACATTAAGGTCTTGGTTAGAATTCCAGCTGCTTCCTTCCACCAATGAACAGAATGTGGGGATAAAGTCAAGGCCTAGTCATGCGTGTTGTAGATGAAGGAGGGGAAGTTCCTCACAGTGGGGTAAGGTCATGGGGAGAGGCTTTGCTGAAAATTCATTTTCATGAGGGATTGATGGTGCCAGCAGTTGTTCATTTTTAAGGAGCAGTAGCTTTGGGGCTAGTCAGAGGGAAGATCATTAACCTTTTCCTACCCAATGCTTCTTCAGGCCAAAACACTGCCCCAAAACCATTTTTTCCCTCTGCAAGTTTCCAAATGCACATTTAGATCTGATCTAAACTGGCATGGCAAGAACAAATTAACACATGAGAAGGGCATGCAAGAACCCTTCTCCTTGACTTGCTAGTTATCCTCTGGCAGGACATTTTTGTCAGGGCAGTGGGGCGGGAGACTTGCACCATCTGATTCACTTCCCCCTCCCCCAAATTTAGAAGGTCTGGACCACTGCATTTTCTGACCGTACAGACCAATCCCAAAATGAGGATCTTGCAGCAGTTGGGAGGGTCTAGTCTCATTTTCTCCCATATGCAACATTGTCTCATGAGATCCCATTTCCACCAGTACTCAGTGTGGCTTTAGTTTATGACTGTAAAATTTAAACTGCAATGGCAGATTTATTAATACTTGTACTCATGACAAATTGCTTCTGGACTCTAGGTATAGCTGTATCAAATTCATGAACTGGCATTCATAGAGATAATATAATACTTGTGGGAAAAGATTAGGAGGGCACACCATTGTACACAGCGTTGTTCAACTGTACACTGGCTGAATAATCTCCTAGCTTGTACCTCGCCTTTTCTATAGCCTCAGTTTGAGTGCATCCACCTGAGGCTGGAGCGATGATTTAGATCAGGGGTGCCCAAACCCTGGCCCTGGGGCCACTTGTGGCCCTCAAGACCTCTCAATGCAGCCCTCAGGGAGCCCCCAGTCTCCAATGAGTCTCTGGCCCTCTGGAGATTTGTTGGAGCCCACACTGGCCCGATGCAACTGCTCTCACAGTGAGGGTGACTGTTTGATCACTCAAACAGCGGAATGAGAGCTCCCCTCCACTGCTTATTGTTTCACACCTGTGATGCAGTAGCAGCAACAAAGGAAAGGCCAACCTTGCTTTGTGCAAGGCCTTTTATAGCCTTGAGCTATTATTGCAAGACCTTCATTCATTCATATAAGTTCATCTTTAATATATTCATTTATGTAAACATATGTACATTTATTCAAATTTTAAATGTGAATTCTTTTTTCCCCTGGCCCCTGACACAGTGTGAGAAAGACGATGTGGCCCTCCTGCCAAAAACTTTGGACACCCTTGATTTAGATGAAATGATTGAAGTTATATGCACAGATTACTGTGTGCACAAAACCAGTCTCAGGAGACTGTGAAAAGCAGTTTGTAGTTTCACGGGGGGGGGGGGATTTCTTTAGAAATGGTCAATTCCAACTCTAAAATTTGCTTCCCCCCCCCGCCGAACATCTCATTTTTTTCCCTTTCATGCTTCTAGTATACTATACATGTATATCTAGTGAAATACATGTGTGTTGTTTTTCTACATGTCTGTTGACCTGCAACTTCCATGCATTTCCCCACTTCGAAGGGCTGTGCATGTTGACAACCTGTAAGAGCTTCCTTTCCTTCCCAGAAATCAGTTGACAGAAATATTCTCTGGATTGTCGCCTAACTTTTTTTTGCGTGTTTCCAAAAGTTTTTATTATCCATCTTATGTTCAATATCTGTGAAGAGTCACATAAGGAAATTAGTCACTTAAGGCCCAATCCTTTCTGGATGCTGTGCCAATGTTAGCAGTGTGAGTACAATTGTCGGCACCCATGGCCTGTACCATTGCCACCCACATGGCCTGGGTGTGGAGGCTTTGGTGCAGGTGAGCTCTCCCGGACAGCTTCCACTGGCCAGTGTTGATGAGGGCCTTTTTCAGCAGCCATTTTTGCATAGGAGGAGTAAAGTCTGTTGTGCAACTTCTAGGGAAGGATGCTGTTTTGGAATGCTTCCCCATGTTACTCCCATGAATGCCATGTAGGAATTCCCTGGGGGAGTAAGCACCCTAGAACATCAGGCAGTTCATTCCTCACTATACTAGCTTTCTGCTGGCAGGGAGCAATTTTTTTTCTTCCATAGGCAACCAAGTATTCAAAAATGTGATCCTCATCCATCTGAGCTCAGTCAGCCCATTTTTACCACCATCACCACATTCTGCTGCACGTGAAGACCAGGTCTCAAGTTTCACTGCTGGAAGTTCCTAACAGTAGTTAGTTCTGGCAAGGCAACACCCCGCATTAGAAAAGATAGGATCAACTACTCTTGCAACCTCAAGATTGGCAGAGTGTGGGATCTGCTCAAAGGTCATTTCCCCTTTATATAGTGATTGTGATGGGTAGACCAGTTCAGAGCCAGTATTGAAACCAGAACCCTAAAAACAACAACCATTGAGATGGACAGCTGGTATGATCTGGCACTATTGCATTAATGAATAATATTGCTCTGTAGCAGTGGTTCCCAAGCCATCAGTCATGAATCAAATGGGGGGGGGGGTCACATGGTTGTGTCTGAGGTGCACAGGAAGCAGCATTCCCTGTAAGCTGTGCAACCACATAGCTGGAGTGGAAGCCCCATGCAGCTTCCTTCTCAGTGTACTGGATTATTTTTATTATTATTATTCTTGTCATTATTTATTATTATTAACATGTACCAACTCCATGGATCACTGGAATGAGAAAAAGAACTGTATTTAGTGTCACGGTCAACCACAATTAATGGTCTCCACTTCCTAACTGGCGAAGAGCTTTGCATACCTTTTCTTGTTACAAAGCTTCTATGTGTTACAGGTGTTAATCCATATATACACACTAAGCTATTTAGCACAGCTAGCATATAATGTGCTAGGGGGAAAAATTACATTCTGCATGGGCACAATGTCAGCCTGCAATCTGAATAAGTTGTGCTAGTTCGCTTAATTTGTTCTGTGTTTGCTGGAGATGAGGAGGATTACAACACTGAAGCCCTGCTGTATGGAAAGCTTACTGAGCCCTGGGCCAAGCCCATCCATGAGCCAGACTGAGGTGGGAAGTTTCCACTGATTCTCCTCCTCCTCCCATTCCCTGAATTCAAAATGGAAGTGGGAAGTGTGGAGGACAGGAGAGTGGTGGGCTAGAACAGTACAAGATAGCCAGAGGAGAGGAGAGTGGCAGGCTAGAACAGTAACTAGCACACTGCCTGCTAAGCTCAGCTGCTAAGGGGAAGGCATTTGGCTTGCCATCTCAGAAGGTGCCAGAAGGTCATGACCTGGCCTTCTCATTCCTCAGCCTTCTGGGATTTCACCAGTTGCTGTTCCATAGCTTGCCTTGCATGTACATGTGAACCAAGCTTCTCAGGATGCTGAATGCCATGCTATCACATTTTCTGGGCGTGGGCCTGGCAATAGTAAACACTTCCTTAAGTCCCATTAATTGAAAATCAACACGATGTCAAAGTAATTAACGTGGACTGGATGGTGACCAGTGAGATTTTTTTCCCCCATGTGTGCAATCACAGACTGTATGAAGTAATCTGTATAACAGAGTCTCAGCATTCCCCTATGTTACACAGATTAAACCTTGAGAAGCAGTCGCTTCAAGAGAGCATTTGCTCGCTTACTGGAAAAACTGGAAAATATGTTGAATGAGATCACTGACTGATACCACTGGAATCAGACTAGAGGGATCTTTGGTCTTATTAAGCTAGCCTCTTCTTATGTGGTGTGTGACACACACATACACGTTGAGCTGGATCCACAGGGATCCAGCTGTATTTAGCAGGGAAAAACAATTGACTATATGCACCACCCCACAAATAGCAATTTTTCCAAGGTTTGCTGTTTGCTGATGTCCTTACTGCATCTTTGGGTTGCTCTGGTTTTTGGTTTTTTTAAAGATTGTGAACCTCTAAGACATGAAACAATTCTGTAATGTGTTCAGAATTAAACCGTTGTGTGATTTTTATTCTTTTGGGGGAGGGTGTTGAAGTCTATGATTATGCTTAATAATTTTAATAATACAGTAATAATTGATTATGGAAAAAAATGAGTGTATAAACCACACCGCACTGAAGATGCTAAATCTTTATAGTTCATAGGTATGGATTAGATAGCATAGGTACGAATTAGAAATATAAAACATAAACAGCCTATAAGACAGACACAACTGAAACTCATTATGTGGTGCCTTTAAAAAAGGCAGAGTAGCCCATTAGTACAGATACTGATTGACAGATGCCACAAGACAACTACATTTTTTCCTTCCAACAACCTTGCTATGATCACCACCACCATCTTAGTGGATAACCTCCAGGACCCTCATGTAAACACTGCAAGAAGGTGATACACAGGTAATGTACGACATAGACCTTGGGACATACACTCTCAGGTGTCAAGATCTGACAAGCTGACATAGAACTTGGGAGTAAGCAGAGGGGGATTTTCCCTCTTTTTTGCTGGTAAGCAGAGAACATCACACAAATCAACAAGATATAGAACTTAGGGCACAATCCTAACCCCTTATGTCGGTGCTTTCCAGCACTGACGTAAGGGCAATGCAGCTCTGAGGTAAGGAAACAAACATTCCCTGACTTTGAGGAGGCCTCTGTGAGTGACACCCAACTGCAGGATGCAGCACATGTCCCATTGGCACCACTATGCCAGTGCTGGAAAGCACTGACATAAGGGGTTAGGATTGCACCCTTACTCTCCTGTGGCAAAAATAAAAAGGATTATACAGACGTATCTAAAAATTAGAGTCATCACATGTTAGAGTTAGCTGCAGCATTTACAAATAACTGATACACTCAGTTTAGAACACTGATTTAACCTTTCCGTTTTGCCCATGCCCCATGCTTTAGGTGGTTTTATGCTATTAAAAGTTGATTTAGTGCCTTTTTAAAAATCATGTTTTGAAACTGCTTCAGAGAAGAAAAGGAGGTGTGTTTGTGATACACAGACACGGACTAATCAACCCTGTGCACCACCAGCTTCTGCCGCAAACTGCAGAACTCATTTCCTCTAAACTCAGTCCAGGAGAGAAGTTTGTATAACTAAACAGAGTGCAG
The DNA here is from genome assembly GCF_035046505.1 of Tiliqua scincoides. Lineage (NCBI taxonomy): Eukaryota > Metazoa > Chordata > Lepidosauria > Squamata > Scincidae > Tiliqua > Tiliqua scincoides. Next base: position 89,414,905 of record NC_089823.1, read on the forward strand.
TAAGCATGCTTCCACAGCAGCCCCACCATTCAAATTACGTGTATTTGTACACACTCCAACAGCAAAAACATGGTATTCCACAAGATTTTACTAATGACCATCATCAAAGTATTGAAGCAGAAACATTCTAAAATTTGTGGCATGTAACTATATGAATAGTTTGTTTCACCTTGTAATAGTCTGAAACTACCACATAGATGTTCTTAAAAATCTATGCGTTTAAAGTGAACAGAATGTATTACTGTGACAACCATAAAGTATATTCATTGGCAGACTGGCATGGTTTTGAAGTCGAAAATGAGAAAACGGAGTGATATGTATGGAAGTATTCCATTTGTCCACTCTCTGTTCATTTACACAAGACTTCCTCAGCACAAAATACATGGTGAGATATGACAATAACAAATGCGACCAGAGCTACAGAAGCTATCATCAAGGACTCTGATCGTAACTCACAGGAAATCTGTTAGCTGTACAAAATGAATAACAAAAAGTGATTTGGTTTTTTTTATCTAAAAACATCATAAAACATAAGAATTTCCTATATACAGGACAATTGCTTTAGTTAAAAACACTACAAACTCCTTGCTTGGGGTCCATATAAAAATAACCAAGTTTACATATTTGCACCTATGTGTAACTCTTAAGATGCAATATTCAGTGCAGAATTAAAATAAGTGTGCACACTTAATTCTTTTTCTCTTCTGCTGGTTTGTCAGCCTCATCCCCTGACAAGGTGCCACTTCCATATTTCTTCACTTTGGTCTCCACCTGTACAAGTCTCTGCTTGACTTTGGATTGCGTTGCTGTGTACTCTGCTAAAAGTCTAGCAAACCTGGTCTGAAGAATATCGAGAGCTGACTCGAGTTTCTCTATTTTTTCTTCCAAGTCCTTGGGGTCAGCCCCTGCTTTGGCAGCTTCCTCGTCAATTAAATTGTCTTTCATCAAAATTTGCCGCCCTTTCTCTTCCAGTGCCTTTTTGGCATCAGGGTATTCAGTGAGCGCTTCCATCAGGTCATCTTTAGACAAACAAAACAGATCTGAATATCCTATGCTCCGGATGTTGGCTGTCCTCCTGTTGCCAGCTTTGCTGCCTTTGATATTTAAGATGCTGATTTCTCCAAAGTAACTGCCATCACTTAGGACCACAAACTGTGTCACACCGTCATCAGCCACAACAGCCAATTTCCCTTCTTTAATAATATACATTTCCTTCCCAATATCACCTTTCTTACATATGTAATCTCCAGGACTGAAGACTGTCGGTCTTAGCTTTAACACGAGCTCGATAAGGAGCCCAGCTTCACAGTCTTGAAAGATGCGCACTTTCTTTAGAGTGTCCAAGTGGACATTTATGGCAATTTCAGCCTTCAGTTTGTCGGGAAGGTACTTAAGAACTTCCTGCTCTTCCACTGTTTTCTTGTTGGTCCACAGGTAATCAAACCATTTGATAACCCTGGCTTCTAAGTCTTTGGTGACCTTTCGAAACTGCAAATATTGTTTGATAGAATCAACCTTGGCCTGGAACTCTGCCCGTGAGGCATTCATGTTGGAGATCATTGAGCCGACATTACCCACAATCGTAGCAAAGATGAGCACACCCACCAAAAAGTCAATGACCACAAACAGAAACTCTTCATCTTTCACTGGAGGGGGAGTTTCTCCAATGGTTGTCAATGTCAGTGTTGACCAATACAAACTGTAAATATACTTCCTGGCGAGACGCCCATGTTCAGGAATGGACACATTGGGATAGACCCAGGTATCTGTTCCAAATCCAATTTGTTTTGAAATGGTGTAGTATATGCACGCGTTCCAGTGGATAATGATAAGGATATACAAGACAAGGTTTCCAATACGAAATATATTTGGGTAGTTTGTTCTTGTTTCTGTACGGTCAAAAAACTCAAAGAGCCTGGCAAGCCTTAGCAAGCGATTAAATCGCAGTTCAGGATAGTTCAAACCAAACTTTATAAAGCCCAGGTCCGTCGGTGCAAGAGACAGCAAGTCCAATTTGAACTGTGTAGTTTCTTGGTAATGTTTTCTTAATTTCTTTGCATCTTTGACTAGTAGTCCTTGCTCGAGGAAACCTTAAAAAGCAGAACATACATAAAGGGCAACACATTTCTTTAAGCAGAAGCACTTAAATCAGAAGGCTTACTAAAATCACACTGTAGTACTCATTTTACATTACAGTGCCCATCTTCACATCCGTGAAAATAAAATATTTTCTATAAATTTTTGGCATCTTCTTCCTAAGGTTTCCATAATTTTCCAAAAATAGTTTCCACTTGAAGACAGTTTTTTCTCCCCAGTTACTAAGTTTACATGCCTAATGCCATAATACCATGTACTGATCAGAAGTAAGCCCCACTGTATTCAATGGGATATACTCCCAAGTAAGTGTATAGAACTGAAGCTTTGAACAGCAATGCTACAACCATTCATGTCTGTTCTTCCTGAAATCTATGCAATTAGTCATCATTTGACAAGGAAAGTGTAAGAGCCAATCTAATAGCAACTGTTACCTTGCACATGCCCAATCTTGTCTGATCTCAAAAGCTAAGCAGAGTTAAGCCTGGTTAGTACTTGGAAGGAAGATGGCCTGGGAATACCAGCTGCTGTAGTCTTATACCATAGTCTTTTGAGACTGAAGGTTGCCGACCAACCAGATTTGTGCCTTATTGCACAATTTCTTCAGTTGGAGGGTTTGTTTTCTTTTCAGTTTGCGGGGGAGGGGGGGTTAGACTGCAAAACATGGCATAACTGGATAGGGACCATTAGTACTTTAGCTCCATCATGGTTTTGCTTCATAGGTGCACATCTGCTTTGAACATTAAACACCCTATCCCATCACTTCTTCACTGTTCTCACCCAAAAATAGTTTCTCTACAAATGAAAATGACATTGGGGCTTCTGTACATGCATTTGTGTGAAACATCTTACGCATGAGGCCATAGCTCAGGGGAAGAGCACCACCTGCTTTCTGCACAGAAGGTTCTAGCTTATATCCCTGGCATCTTCAGGCAATGGCGATCCTGGCCCCTATAATGCCTGGGGCCAGGACCACAAAATGCGCCCCCCCCCCCCGAGGAAAATGCAGGAACTCCCACTGGTTGCATCCAGAGACCTTCTGAGGGACAGAGAGGTAGCACGCAACTTCTCCACCCCTCAGAAGGCCTTCTAAGGCCTCCCGAAGGCCTTAAAATGTCATTTCCAGAGAAAACCAGAAGTAACATTTTAAGAACTTCTGGAAGAATTAGAAGGGCTTATGAGGGCCTGAAAACATCACTTCTGAGAAACCAGAAGTGATGTTTTAAGGCTCTCTGGAGATCTTAGAAAGCTTCCTGAGGGTCGACGAGGCTGTGCATGCAGCCCTCAGAACACCAGTGAATGGGGAGGCAGTGGGCATGAGCACCCCTTGGGGTGGTATGGCTAGGAGCAGTGCCCCACAGCCATGCTGCCTGAGAGCAGTTGCACCCATGGACTGTCCCCTAGGTTCACCACTTTCTCCAGGTAGGACTGGGAAAGACCCTTTTCTGAAACCAGAGAGCTGCTGCCAGTCAAAGCACATTGTCCTGAACCAGATGGTGTGAAGCTGCCCTCACTTTGTGCCATGATTTTTGTGCCACCTCTGGGCCTTTTATAGCAGTAGAAGTGAGGTCCTGCTGTCGTGAATCAGATTAGGCTGTAAGTAAAGAAAATTCTTCTTAGGGAAGATTATAGTACTATATGATCCATCCAACTCTATAATTCTGCTCTTTTGACCACTGTGGCCAGTTCTCTTAAGCAGTCAACTCCATGTCATTCAACAGCAGGCAACTGCTCAAAGGACTCACCTGTCCTAAATCTGACCATTGTGTCCAGGACATAGATAACATCAGAAGAATAGTCCAAGAACAGCCAAAGTGCAACATGTTCCATTTGAAGCTCCTCAAAAGAGGCCCTAAGGAAGCAAAAAGGCATAGAAGATTCAATCCCTCCTGTATGCAATAAATATGCTGGTGTTTTTAGACCTCTGGCACTGTTGATTTTCATAGCAACATTCGTACCACCATATATCCTATGGACATGCCTGCAGCACAAGCTTGGAGATGCAATTACAGTTCAACCTCTTCAAACTAGGGTCAGATTCCTAATCACTTGAGTATGCCCAGGTTCGGGTTAGTGGAAGTGTTACCTAGATAGACTTTAGCCATTTTTGCCCAATGTTGCATATATGCAACAGGGATCAAATGTGTACACCTGTGGGCTGGGCAAAAATGGGTTAAGGCCTGTCTTCTCAGGGGTTATTAACAAAATGTAAATAAAACACATAAAATGTACTGATGTAATTCATCGTCTTTTTCCAAGGAAATTGTGCCTGAGGGGAGGTACCTCCAAAGATGTGTTCATTTATTTTCCACATTTTTATACCACCCTTCCTGCAAGAAAATCAGGGTGGTGAGCATAGCTCCTCCCCTCCTTTTGTCCTCACAACAACCTTATGAGGTAGGTAAAACAGAGATAGCCCAAGGTTACCCAGGATGCTTCATGACTGAGTAGGGATTTGAACCTGGATCTTTGATGTCTAAGTCCAACTCCTACCCCACGGCACCATCCTGGTTTTTAAACCTACCATTGGGTTCAAAACTCAGCACAATGCACAGAACTAGTCAGCTTGAATAAGAAGTTTTTTTAAGCCCTCCTTTCATTGTGATGCAGCTTCATATAGCTTCATGGCTTGTGAGTGGTTTTTTTTTTTTTTGCCTTTTCAGAGCACTAAGACTCTGCCTACAGGCTGATCTTTGTTTATTCCATTTTTATCTGATGGTTTTCAACAGTGCTCAGGGTAGCATGAATGGCTCCTCCTCCTTTTTAGGAAAAAAAATGGTTCAGAAATATTAGGGTGCAATCCAGACACTTAAACACTCTTAATTCCCATTGACATCAGTGGGAGAGAACATGCTTAAGCCTTCCACTGAAAACATGTGGGCTTGAGGTGCTTAATGCTGAGCTGGCTCACGACTATTGTCTTCATTCATACTCTGAAACCAGCAAGCTACCTTTTCTCTTACCTGAAGCTCGTCTTCCTGCTACTGAACAATAGAATGAGCAGACAACAGATGCAGATTTAGCTGAACTGAGAAATTATTCCAGGGAAAATGTCCTGAGTGCAGCTCAGCAAAAATAAGGTAACTCATGGTTTGTGGGTTGCTGCATTGAAGCCACTAGATGGCGCCTGCAAGCCACTGTAGGTATGAAGCTTGCTTTGCAAAGATCATATAGCGCTTGGGTGAAGATGGGGCATGGACAAAGCCATGTGTTGGGAGGGCTAATGCAAACCTCTCATTTCATTTCTTGTAGACTTAAGGAAGAAGGCTGATGGGTTACAGAAAAGAGTGGCAGGCATGCCAGATGCCACAGAGATCTAAGAATGTGAGAGGCAATGAGAAATATTTCAAAATTTATATTATATAAAGTATTTATAAAATATTAAAATCAGATTTTAAGTGAGCCTATTGAGGGGAAGGTTGATGGTGCCTTTGATGCAATGAGACAGACAGGCAATAGTGAGCTATGTGAGATTAGCAACTAGCTATGCAGGGACAAGGCAGTTCAGAACATTTATTATTTATTTATTATTTATTTATTTATTTATTTATTCGATTTATATTCCGCCTTTCTCCCCGAAGGGCACCCCAAGGCGGCTGCTGTAGTATTTGCCTGGGCAGATACAGATTCATCTACATGCAAGAGTTAAACTGGTCAAGAGGTGAGAATCTGAGGGTTGTGGGGGCAAATCACACCCAAGGGCCAAGGGCTATTGTCCCTCTGAAAAGGGATCTCAGATCTTGAAGCTGAAAAAGCTCTTTCTCTGCCTTACATGCTGGGGAGTGATTGCTAGTTGGAATAGACAATACTTATCTAGATAGGTGAAGGTAGCATCATGGTTAGACAAATGTAACATATTCTCTTTAGTGAAGGGTTTTTTTTATCAAAATCAGTATAACCACAAAAAAAAAGTGGGGGAGTGAAGGAAGAGAGAGGAGATAAACTGTGAAGGAAAATCCATTTTGGATATTCAAACAATTTGCTGTGAACTTTATCTGCATGGTTGTCTAAAGTGAAAAAAGCACTTTGAAAAATGTTAAACAATTACAAAGACTTTGCAGGCATGCCAAAGTTTTGAGTGCATTGCGGAAGAATCAAAGGCCCCCCAAATGAAACTGCAGTAACAGATAAAGTATACATTAAAGAATACTCCTTACCTACACACGATCATACACCAGTTATAAAATACTGGTGTTGCAATGATTGTCAGCCACCTGTAGTACAGGTTGCTTGAAGGGTCCATCACAAAGACTTCTTTCTTCTTCCTGGAAAGGAAAAACATTCAGATCTGTACTCATAGATGACCACAGACCTCGGAAATGCTCCATGCTCCAGGGTGATCAGTTGTTCAACAGCAGGCTGCCAAGTCTGCAGTTCATTAAGGAAGTTCCACAACCTGACTGGTAGTGATCTAATCTGTTCCAACACAACACCAATACGTTTGTTCTTCAGCCAAAGCTGGGAAGTTGACCTTGTCATTGACCAGTGGGACAACTTAAGTGCCTTTATCGTATGCTTAAACTGAGAGCATTCCACAGCTTCTTGAGGCTTGAAGAGATCAAGGTGTCCAATCAAGTGTGTTCCATATTACCAATAGCCATGAGAGCCTCTTTTCATTAGACTATGAATTCCCATTCCCCTATCTTGAAAGTTACTACAGTATACAAATCCATGCCAGCATAGACTATTATGAGCCCAAAAGAGTCAACGATTATGGCTGAAATTCAAACACAGAGGCCCTCATGGATTTTTTTTCTCTGCTGTTCTTTAAATTTTTGTAAGTAAACCCAGGGCAGAGAAGAAACCAGACATGGTGTTCTTACCCACAATTTCTACTAGTCCGATACTATGGTACTACAACAATAGAACTGTTACTACATATTTACTACCAGTAGGTATATTACTACCACTGTTCCTTAACACACTGGATTTTTTAGCACTAATAGAATGCTGCACACACTTGGAATGTCTTCTTTGCAACACACTTCTGGGAATCAGTTTGGTCCCTTCTATTTGCAGAATTGTGCAGAAATATGCACAGGCCTGGGGATCCCTGACAGTGGATTAAATTAGATGTAACATGGACATTTCATGACTGTGTGAGCATATGCACATGCTCATAAGTTTTCCTCTCTGTGACCAATTGCAACTTTGGGGGTACAATTTAGATTGAAGCAGTTAGTGGGGGGGAATGATTTAAAATCCCTCCCCCACCCTGTACTATGACCCCAAACCAAATCAGAGCCCCCTATGGCTGCTTTTTGAAAAGCATCTCCCCTCCCCCCATCACTTCTACTTTGGCCCTGGGAAACAGGAATATCAGTGTGGTTTCATCTGATCAGCTAGCAGTTAAAGTGATCTTCACATTGGAAACCAAGATATCAGCTCCGTCCTTCATGGCTGGTTTGTGCAGCATTTGGCACTTCAGGGTCAGTTAGATTGGTGCAAGGGAGTTAGAGATTGGCAGGAATTTGCTTCAGCCTGTATCTATAGTAGCCCAACACACTACTGTGATAAGAAGTCAGAAAGAGGCAGATCCAGGGCAGCCACTTCTTAGCACTTCTTAAACTGTTCTAAGGGAGCAACCAGAAGTCTGTCTACTTCTGCCATCCATGTCTAACCATCCTGTAAGCATAACACTCACACATAGTGTGCTGCAAGGCCTATGAATTCAGGGTTCTAGTTCATGTTCCTGCAGGGAGACAACTGAACGTATTATTCCAACACAAAGGAACTTCAGTACACCACAGTTAGGCATGCTTAACCTCATGGATCTCCACAGAATTAAGCATGCCTAATTCAGGTGTTCTTGACATATTACACAGCATTGTGGGAGCAATTTTTCCATGAACTCATCTTGTGGCAATGCCTAAAGCATGTGACCACATGGATGGGACCAATTACATGGGGCAATCCCATGGATTTGGCAGTCTCCCAGGTGGAAAGACCCACTTGATCATCCCACTGGTGTGGCAGTGGACCTATAAACATTACAGCAGTACATTGCAATGAACCTACAGAAGAGCAACTTAAACTAAACTGGAGAGAGTTAGGGTCAAATCCTATCCAGTTTTCCAGCCCTGATGCAACTGTACCAACGAAGCATGCCCTGCCTCCTGCAATGGGGAGCAGTCATGGAGGCTTCCTTCAAGTAAAGGAACATTTGTTCCCTTTCCTCAAGGCTGCATTGTGGCTGCACCGGCACTAGAAGTTGGATAGGATTGGGCCCTTAGATCAGCCATTTTCAACCACTGTGCCATGGCACACTGGTGTGCCGCGAGTGGTCCACAGGTGTGACATAGGAATTTGGTGGACGCTTATTTATTAATGGGGCCAAAGGGAGATGTGAGCCCCCACTGGCAGCATGGTGTGCCTTGTCAATTGTCAAAAACCTGGTGGTGTGCCTTGACCATTTTAGTGCCTTGTCAGTGTGCCCTGAGATGAAAAAGGTTGAAAATCACTGCCTTAGATGGTAGCCCAGGCGTTTGTGTGTATTATGTGAACTATAGCCTTCAGTGTTCTATATCTAGCAGAAATGTCCTGGGCAATTACAACATTCTAGAATGACAGTACTCTAGAATGAACAAACACCGCTGTAGGATTTGACCAGAGTTTTTGCCATCCATGAGCTGACAGACTTGGTAGGAATGATTAGCTGACCATAGCATGTCCAGGACACTGGATAGGGACCATGTGTTGCAAAGATTAGTCATTCCAGTTTATACTTACTCTTCTTCCTTCTTTTTGTCATCTTTTTTATCATCCTTTTTGTCATCTTTTTTCTCCTCTTTCTTTTCCTCCTTTTTCTCTTCTTTTTTCTCCTCTTTCTTTTCCTCCTCCTTTTTCTCCTCTTTCTTCTCCTCTTTCTTTCTATATAGCATAGTTTAACGAACTTAGCATTGTCATTAGGTTACCAGCAGCTGGGGCTACAACACAGGGAGCAAGTTCAGGGAGACGAGAGGAGGTTGTCCTACAGTCACACATTGCTGGTCAATACATCAAACTGAATGAGGCTGCACTACTGCACTACTGCAGAAAGACCAGGTACACAGCAGCACTACAAGAGCGGTTGACTGATTTTGCAACAGTTTTGTTCACACATGATGAACTTGCCACCAATAAACAGAGGCATTTCTAAATATATAATACCACCTGCTTTAAAAAAAAAAATGAAGTGCATATCCACGTCCTCACAAGTCAAATGACAGTAAGTCATTACCTAAGTCTTGCGTGGGCTCAAGTTCAACCTGGTTACCCAAATCCAGCCCCTCATCTTCTTCACCTTCAAGGCAGAGGGGTTTGGGTGAGGAGCTAGAGCTAGTAGGCACTGGAGCACTGCAAGCACCAAAGTCCTTTTCTCCATATGATTCTGCCCAGTGAAATCATATGCCTATTGGTTTGGGGGAGGACGGGTGGAGCATCATTGTGCTCTATGAGACCACATGAGGAAGATCTTGGGGGAGTTAGTAAACAATCCCCAGTCCCCCTGCTTTGGGACTACCATTCTAAAGACAAATGGAGCCACTCATGACCAATCTCATGAATGACATCAATGATACTACAGCCTTGTGGTGCATACTTCACTCACCCCCCCCCCCATTCCAAGGGGACAGATCCACATCCTTAGGCTGATGAAGGAACATGATCACCTTAGACCAGTAATTCTCAGGCATTTAGCACTGGGACCCACTGCTTAGAATGAGAAACTATCAGGACCCACCAGAAGTGATGTCATGACCAGAAGTGACATCATCAAGCAGGAAAATTTTTAACAATCCTAGGCTGCCATCCTACCCACACTTACCCAGGAGTAAGTTCCATTGACTATCATTGTTAAAAGAGTATACTTAGTAGCTTGTTGAAAGTACAGGTCTGTAACATTTCCCCAAATGCAGTCACATCCCATGGTAGCATCAAGTCTAATATATTAAAAATAAAATATTGAAATGAATGGGGACCCACCTGAAAATTGCTCGCGACCCATCTAGTGGGTCCCAACCACATTTTGAGAAACACTGCTTTAGACAGATGCGGCAGACACTCAAGTGCAATCTTTCCCTTAATGTAACTCAAAATACAGTTCTGAACTTTAACAATGGGGTGGCTTCACCACACTGGTCTCTCACCTGCACTGGGATCCAGGCAGTAGGCTAGCAGGGAGGTCTGAGGTGAAAGCCCCCCAGGAGAATAAGGGGGCTCAGCAAGGGACTCATAGGTTCCAGTTGAGGAGTTGGACTGCCCTGACCCCAGCCCACTCCATCTCATTCATCTCCTTCTGTTGTCCTCCCCCATCCACGTCATGCAACTCCTTTTATGGGCTGATACCAGCTCCCAGCTGCAGCTTCTGGATACTGACAAGTGCTCAGCACACTACCAGTTAGCTATGCAGAGACACTTGGTGATGACCTGCAGATGAGGCAAGTTGGGTTTGCATGGAGCTGTAGCATTCCACGGCAGGCCACAAGGCTGTAGAAAGGTGTGGCAAGATACACAGCTACAGTTTCCCCATCCATCTCTAGGCAGAGATGAACCAAAGCCACAAGGTCAGTTCAGTGCCACAGCAGGGTTAAAAGCTAAACTATTAAGCATCTATGATATCCAGATATTCCTGAAGTTGCTGTGCAAGCTCTTCCTCAGTAATAATGTGCCAGGCCTGATATATTTATCTCCCTTGGTGACAATCTGTTGTGACCTTCTGCTGGGACCTCAGCCAGCAGAACCAGGAGCAGCTGATGAATCAAAACAAGGGGCACCCATCCAAGTGATGGTTCTTTCTAGTGGGAATGAAATCCAGAAAGCAGAAGAGCATTTTTACTCAATCTGAATGTACCGTCAGAGATGCTTTTAATATACAATCTAGTACAAACTTAGATGGGAGATCCAGAAGCCAATGAGAGTCCTGTTTGTAAATGGTTATAAATTAACCAGGGTAAGGTCTGCAGGCATTCCCTAGCTGAGATTATATTATACCTAAGAACAACCTGAAGTGTTAGGTGTAGACAACATCTATGGTGATGCAGGGATAAGTAAATCAGAAATACTCCCTGCCTCTGTCTGCATTTCCCAACAGACAATCATTGTGAATCATGTTCTCCAGCATTTTTTAGGTGTACATCCTTACACTATCCTTTGCCATCCCTACATAAATTAAACAGTCCTGGGAGGTAGGCAGGAATAGTGAAATGATGCTTCAGGCAATTTTCATGCGAGTGCCTCTCATTCAAACCTGACTTTCTGTCCACAGCACCACATTTGTCTCAGAAATGTTTTATCAAAACATCTTGGATTGGGCCTTAAGAACATAAGAACAGCCCTGCTGGTTCAGGCCATAGGCCCATCTAGTCCAGCTTCCTGTATCTCACAGCGGCCCACCAAATGCCCAAAATGCCTTTTCCACATTGCAATGAGAATCACCTGGACTGAACTGCTTGCGTGATATTGAGAGCGAGGCCTTCAAGACAACCTGACTGAGGTGCTGTTCTGGCAGGGAATGTTCAGTTGCTCAAGCAACTTAACATTTTGTAGCCCTGCTTCTGTGAGGACCGTGAGAGTCAAAATCTCACACTGGAGTGGGTTGAAGACTGGGAAAGGGGTTGGGAAAGGGAACCCAGGACAGATACAGAGTAGGGAAATGACCAAGTACAAAGAACCTAAAGGAAAAGTAAGTAGAGAATGGTTGAGGTAAAGAGCAAAAGAGGGGGAATTAAGGCAAGAAGGAGCTCATCAAGGAGGGAGTGCTGAAGAAACTGCAGCTTAAGACAGAGATGCTTTTAAATATACAATCTAGTACAAACTTAGATGGGAGATGCAACAGCCACAAGGTCAGTTCAATGCCAGAGCAGGGTTAAAAACTAAACTATTAAGCATCTATATGATATCCAGATATTCCTGAATTGCTCTGCAACCTCTTCCTTGGTAATAATAATGCAATAATGTGCCAGGCATTGCAAAGGAAGAGGGGCCAATTGTTCTATAGTTTGCCAATAAGTCACAGTATCCTGGAGGTTCATCTCTCTTTCAGAACACCATGTGGTAGGAATCTGTGCTTTTCAGAATGCTTTGTGCTTTTCATTTTTCAAAATGATTGAGGGCCCAATCCTATCCAACTTTCCAGCTGCAATGCAACCCTAAGGTAAGGGAACAAATGTTCCCATACCTTGGGGAGGCCTCTGTGACTGTCTCCCCACCACAGGATGCAGCGCATGCCCCATTGGCATGGCTGCACCGGCACTGGAAAATTGGATAGGATTGGGGCCTGACAGCCCACTCCTATGCACATCTACCCAGAAGTAAGCCCCATTAAATTCAATGGGGCTTACTCCCAGGAAAGTGTGAATAAGATCGGGTTCAGAGTCAGTAGGTTGAATAACCCAAGACTGTTTTCCAAGAGCTGTACAACACATTTGTAAGCCTGGTTACAAGAGAGACTATACAACAAGGGGGTCAAACATAAGGCCCGGGGGCCAGATATGGCCTACAGAAGCTTTTTATCCGGCCCTCAGGCTCTCAGCTGCTGAGCCATGCTGAGGTGTAACTGCTGAAACGGCAGCCTATGTGAAAAATTGAGCTCTCCCAAATCTTGAATATGATCAAGATATGTATATTTTATTTTCTGTCATTTGCAGCTAATGAGTTCCCAAGTGAGAAAAAGTGCTTATTTTTGGTCATGAACTGTTTAATGACATCACTTCCTGCCTAATGACATCACTTTCGGCTCTGAGGAGACATCATGAATGCTATTCGGCCCTCTGTATGAAATGAGTTTGACACCCCTAGACAACTTACTGTACAAATATGTTGTACAAATATTCTGCTATCATAAACGCCACTTCCTCATCAACTGCTGCTCTGTGGCAACTCATCTCCCTGGAGAAAACCTACCAAACATGCATGTTCAAAATTCAAAAGTGAATTGACTCAACAGCGACTAAATATTTATTTAATTATTGGCAGAGGAAGACAAGGGGCAGCCTGTTCCGACAGCAGCCGCTATTTTCCTGACACTGTGCTTGAAAGCTCTGTCTGGTATTTGAACTGTGATGGCTGCAAATCATTCCTTGACATTGCAGCCAAGACAGACTGCCTTGCCTTAGCAAACGCAACCACTGGGAAAATATTTCTGCCTGGTATAACCTGCCTGGGGTGTCAGAAAGGGAAACAACATTAGAATATAATTCAGCGCTTTTCATTTACAAATTGCTGTTCCAACAAACTTTCACAATCCCTGTGGGAGACCTGGAAAAACTTAAGCACAAAGAGAAACTAAGACTTGTTCTTGTCTCCGTTACTTTTCATCAATAATTACTGGTTCTTTTGAAACTTTAGGCCTCTGCCTACACCAGGGGTGCCCAAACCCCGGCCCTGGGGCCACATGCGGCCTCAAGGCTTCTCAATGTGGCCCTCAGGGAGCCCCCAGTCTCCAATGAGCCTCTGGCCCTCTGGAGATTTGTTGGAGCCTGCACTGGCCCGATACAACAGCTCTCAGTGTGAGGGTGACTGTTTGACATCTTGTGTGGGCTGTGGGATGAGGGCTCCCTCCACTGCTTGCTGTTTCATGTCTGTGATGCAGCAGAGGCAGCAAAGGAAAGGCAAGCCTTGCTTTGTGCAAGGCCTTTTATAAGCCTTGAGCTATTGCAAGACCTTCATTCATTCATATAAGTTCATCTTTAATATATTCATTTATGTAAACTTATGCAAATTTATTCAAATTTTAAATGTAAATTAATTTTTTCCCCCAGCCCCTGACACAGTGTCAGAGAGATGATGTGGCCCTCCAGCCAAAAACTTCGGACACCCCTGGTCTAGACCACTAAGCACATCACATTTACATCCAAACCACATATGGCAAAAGAAAATCCCATTGAAAGCAATATGAAACCAATATTAACCATATTTACTTAAACATCCCATTTTTTCATATGGCTCTTATTCCCAAATAAGAATGGTTCAGAAATCAAGATGGTCACTTTATTTCCAAATAATGGATTCTAGATTATAGTGTTTGTTTATATACAGGTTTGTGTGGTAGGGGCTCATTCCAGTCAGACACAAGTACAATGTTCATACATGGAGGAACACCCAAAAGGGTCAACCAAGCCCTCTATTTCCTGACCTTCTACAGCACAGCATTACAAAGAATGGGAAGTCCTGAGTTTCCAGTATGCCCACCCAGCTCTCTCTCCATACACCATGTATGTTCCTCATGTTCCTGAGCACAACTATTTGTACAACCCAGAAGCAGAAGTTTCAATGGGTGTATGAAAGGTGGGCACAGACTTCCCATTCCCTACAATGCCCCCTTGTGTTGTCTGCCCGCCTTCCCATGGGTTGCATCGATGGAGAAACAGATATTTTGAAAGCACCTGAATACCACCCCTGATTCCTTCACTGGAATTATAACCCTTCTCTCATGATGGATCCAAACCCACAACAATTCCACACTATGGTGTCCAAGTTTAGTCAGGATGCCAACCTTCAGGATTGGTCTGGAGTCTCCAGGAATCAGCATTCACCACCCATTGACTACCAGAAACAATCCTGGAGATTTTAAGAGGGCCACCAGGGATTACAGCATGTTGGGGGGGAAAATCTCCAGGAATAGTCTCAGTCAAAGTTGGCAAAGTCAGTCAAAGTCCTCTTCCGTTCCACCCTAGTCCACAACAACATTGGTAAACAAATCTCAGCAAATCTATTGCACATCAAGGCTGCGAATACCATATTTATGAGACCATGGTAATTGATAGCCCTGTTCACTCATTTACTCTCATGTGTAAACACAAGATTGGTTTCTCCTGAACGTGTGCTGTTGTCTGGCCCTCTTGAACGATTTGTGCCTGCTATTCCCATTCCAAGATGAAAATGGTCCAACAAGGAGCAGAATCCCTTTGCTTCAGAATGACTCAGAAACCTTTTTATGGTGCTAAGGCATCTCAGAAGCATGGGGGGAGGCAACTGGAAAGGGTACAAAGTAGGCTAAAATACAGGCAAAAGAACAAGGGGAAAATCAGAAATTTTCAGTGCGAAAGCAGTCTGGGATAGTTAATACTTTTTGGGTCAGCTTTAAAAAGAAGAAGAGCTGTAGTTTAATGCCCACTGAAGTGAAAGCACAAGTCATACAGAAGTGAAGGACTCTACAATTGAAGCTAATGTGGGAACAGCTGCTTCTGTTTGGAGAAGTTTGGGGAAGTGCACTCCAAAAGGTGTAACTTTGAACAAAACGTACCGTGCAAGATAATTAAAACTTGAGAAAAAGGCGGAGACTCAAAATAATGTTATGAACATCTGTCAACTTCAATATGCACAAATCTGGTAGAAAGAAGCTCCAGAAAATCAGCCAACTTAATCCGTGGGGACCAGGACTTGAAGTAAGGCTATAAACACAAGGTTTTCAGTAAGGTGACCAGGAAATTCTAGGTTAGCATCAGCAGCAGCCTCCTAAAAGGAAGGGGATCATTTGTTATCTTCTGCAAGCAAATACTCTACTTTCTGCAAAAGCCATACAGGTGCAGCCTATTTATCCATGGATTTTTTATCTGCGGATTTGTCTCAATGCGAATGGGGTGGGGGAACTGAAAGTCACACACACCTTTGCCCTTCGATGGCATCTCGATCCTTTTGGGGGCAGCCCAAAACACTGCAAAAAGGCTCAGGCAGGGAAATAGCCCTGGAGCCATGGAAGGGGCTCCCCTTGCTAAGGAACAGTAAAACTCCTGGAGCCCCTGAGCCAGCAAAGAGGGTGAAGAGGGGAGGGGGGGCAGAAAACCTCTGCAGCCAGAGCACATGCAGCAAGGTGGAGCTCTCTCTCTCTCTCTCTCTCTCACTCACTCACTCACACACACACACACACAGGGGCAGCTGCGGTAGCAACAGTGGGGATTACTTTAAAAAAAACCAGGGAGTGTTTGCCAAATCCCCCCCAGAAGGTGCAGGCTCTCCGTGCTCCAGCCTACAGAAACAAAAAAGCCCAGCAAGGCTACAATCCTCTCCACACTTTCCTGCGAGTAAGCCCCATTGACTAGAATGGGACTTACTTCTGAGTAGAAACGCATAGGACTGGACTCTCAAAAGGTCAGCATCCCATCTGTGAAAGAAGCAGGGACAACTGGCAATGGGGAGGGCTGAGAATGGAGGGGGAGGCAATCCCATGGAGTGTTTTCCTAATTCCCCCCCCCCATGGTGCAGGCTCTCCTGCTCCAACCGACACAAACAGAACGATTCACACTTTCCTGGGAGTAAGCTCCATTGACTACAGTGGGGCTTACTTCTGAGTAGGCAGGCATAGGACTGGACTCTTTAAAGGTCAGCATCCCACTGTGAAAGAAGCAGGACAGAAGCGGGAGGGCTGAGTATGGAGCAGAGGGGATTGATAACAGTTTCCTTCCATCCGGAAGTGTCAGGCTGCAGCCTATTTGCGTAACTCTATGGGATTTAGCACAATGCGTTTTTTGTTAATCACGCCGAGTCACAGAACCGAACTAACGTGGATAAATAGGCTCCACCTGTATAGCTGGAAGCAGCGAAAACACGACAACTGACCTACAATTGTCCGCAGCATGTTTTGCACAGGGGAGACGAGAAGGGGCTAGGCAAGACACAGGTGGTCAGTGGTGTACTTACTCTTCATTGTTGTTGTTGGAATAATTGATGTTAAATCTGGCCAGAGCCCACTGACTACAGCAAATGGAATGAATGAATGAGTCAATGCACAAATGAGCAATATAAAATCCATTATTTTTTTTTTTTAACAGTATTTATATACCGCTTTTCGACAAAAAGTTCACAATGCGGTTTACAGAGAAAAATCAAATCTTGCAACATAAAAATCTTCTGTGTATATATCCTTAGCTCCCTCCTAGACTGAACTGCTAGTCCTGCCCATATGCTGAAAAGATTAAGGAAGGTCGACTTTGACCACAACACTAAGCCCCTTTGCATAACTATCTAGGGCACCAGTTGCCCTTGATCATGTGCAGGGCCTACACGTTTGTGATCATGCCTGGTGTCTGAAGCACTTTAACCTTTTCTCTAGCGTATTAATGCTTGACAGTCAAGGATCTGGCTGTTAATAGCATCCATTTGGCTGCTACCCTAAGTTGTTCCTCAAGCCTTTCCAGTCAGTTCCCCTAACAGGAACTCCGCCAAGACCACCAGACAGTAAGCGATATCTGTTGTTGCTGTAAAATTGTTCATGCTAATTGCACAACATGGCTGTAACTCTATACATCTGTAACTTTAGGAAAGGGAGAAAATTTGGGCAGTTTAGAATTCAGGATATCCTGAATTAACATGAGAAGTGGAGACTCATAAGACCAAAAAAATCATGATTCCAACCTAAAAAATGTGAATCCCACAACTGATGAATGCTCAATCAGTCATGCCTTATATATAGTATTACACAGAATTGATAGATTGCTGGTATCGAGCACCTCAACCGCTTTAAATTATCAGTGGGCTCCTCATTCAAAAAACCAGAGATCTTGTCTTCCTCCCTAAATACAACATCCAAAACATATATTCTTCCACTATAGCTCTCACTTTTTCAGTCTCCACGGCTCTTCATAGTTGGACTGAGTGTTGCTGTCTCTCTTGGAAACATCTTTGAGCTCCGGTACTCGGATACGCTCCAGGAAGGAATCTGGCCTTTGATCTTCATGATGCAAGTGCCTCCTGGCCCAGGAGCTCAGTGATAAGATGAACCGTGATAACCTGAAAGGAAGGAGGGGACAGGCTGGCTGTACAGACTGACCATAACAAAGTCCAGGGTGTTTCCCAACGCTGGTGCTGAATAATTGATTATGGTTATAGCTACATCATTGTTGGTCTCTTCACAGCTTCTGCAAACTATGAATTGTACTCCAAAAATTTGGCCATTTGTACATACAGAGGGAAAGCAGGGCAACTAAAGAGAACAGGTGCATGGTCCCACACCCATCATGCGCTGATGGTGTGAATAAGCCTTATGCCACAGGTGCATTTATAGATGAACAGAGTAGGTTCAAAAGGAAGCCAAACGCCTATTTTCACAATCTTTGCTCTCCACTGTAAATGCAGTGATAAAACGACGTTGACAAAATTCTTCATACTTTAACAACAGCAACCAAACACCCTCTCTCATATGATCTTCAAATTGTAATAGCTCTCCTTTCTAACAGTTGCACGGTTTAAAATCTTACTTTTGTCCAAATGATAAGAATCTACAACGAAATTTTCCATGGGCAAAACAGGGACTTGATTCAGTATTTTACAGAGGGAATTCTACTATGCCAATATTTACAGTCAGAAGTGTCAGCTCTCACATGTTTCAGACTCTCCCCATAATAGACATAAAATGTGCAGAAGAATAGAATCCTCTGCAGGAGCGAGGTGCCATTTCACATGGGCATGTTTTCCATTTGGCTGAGAAAAGCTGTCAAGATTCTAACTTCCCACTCCTAGAAATCAATCGTGGGAACTGAACTGATTGGTTAAATGAAAGATTAGTCCACATATTTCTGTTATCATTTCAGTAAAATCAGGATTTTGCCCTCACTTTTCTGTTCTGTCATTGAACTAATAGGAATGTGTTTTTCTGTCTCATCTTACTGAACCAGCTCAACACAGCAAAAATCTGGACTGACCTGATCATATAGAATCAAAGTCAACCATGCACCAATCTGTAAATGCATTTTACAATATCTTCGTATGAACCAAATTCATGCCATCATCAACATTCTCGGCCATCCTCCTTCCCCACCACGCTTGCCGATAAGAGAAGATACCGGTAACCTCTTGCAAGGTCAACGGCCTCACGTCTTGCAAATGAAGCTTACCTAGCCATTGCTCCACTGCCTGTGAATGAGCTCCGTCGGGATTCAGGCAGGCCGCCTGTCTCCATGGAAATGACTCTCTGCAATTCTGAAGACGTGTCCTCACACAGCGAGTGTGTCCTACAGAAGCAGAGAGAAAAGCCCAAGCAGCAATACATCCAAGTCCTGTTCAAGGTGCATTTCATGTTCCTTGAGCCCGCCCAATTAGGCAACTGGGAACAAATATGCATGCTTTCCTCCATCACCAATGCTATAACTGTCACGAATGACACTGTGACAAAACGCAGAACATTAATCATCTTCCACTTGAGTTCCACATCCCTTTACGTCAACGGCAGTTTTGTCAGACAGAACTTACTGACAGATGCATTTACGTTTATTTGATTTTGAAACACCACAAAGAAATACAACAAATGATAATACCCTGAGATGAGGGAAGGAAACCCATTGCATGGATGAGCACGCTAGCAGCCCTTGTGGATCTTGGTATACAATCTTTGCGCTCTTAATGCACAAAGTGTTTTATAACCATTATGCTATTTTTTTCACAATAACCCATTGAAGCAGAGCTGCTTTTATTCCCATTTTATAGAACAGAAACCAGGACTCCAAGCAGTCACGGTCCAGCACCTCACCTCCTGTGTCACCTGCATTCTGGTTTTACTGCAGCCTATTGGACTAACAGCCCTGTCCAACACAACTCCCTGCACTGCAACACAGGTGTGCCAATGCGGTGGCTCCTGTATCCCGCAGGGTGTTTTGGCATCCGGAGGCTTTCTCCAGGTAAATGAAAATTTGTGCACTGGGATAAGCCCGTGCCGGGCCACTGGGTCTACTTGGACCTGCACCTGCTCTATAGCTGGTGCATGTTCGCATGGACACAGATCAGGGGATCAAGGCCTGGGTTAGGATATGGTGGAAACTGCTGCCACTGAACCCACCCCCTTCCCAGTCCAGCTCTCCCCTCCAAACCTGCTCCCATTGCTTCCACATCCCAATCAACCCCAGCCTCCCTCCCACCTGAGCATACTTACTTGGGCAAGTGGTCATCCATTGCTGGTGCATGGAGCCAGCTGCTCATCACTTGTGGAGCCAGCCAGGCTTTGCTCTCCAGCATGTTGCCTTTTGTGACAGCCAGAAAGTGCTGAACACCACTGGAACACTCATCCTGGTGGCGTCAGGTACCCACAAGATTCAGCTGCAAGTTTTAGACTACAGGGCACCATCTAGGCTGCAGTACAAACCTGCCTGTGACTCCAGTCAGTTGACCCCAAAGATCAATCAGAGCACATCAGTCCCTAAAAAACCCTGACTTCAAAGCTTGCTTCCAAGTCTGAGTGGGCTCTAGTATGAACAGCTAGCCTGAATTTGATTCCTATTTCTTCATTTATGTGATATTTACACCCCGCCTTTCCCATGCCGAAGCAAATGCTATGGATCTATTTCTGCCATGGATCTTGGCCTCTGCCTGCTCTTGAATATGTACTTGCCACCATAGCCTCTGCTACTTCTTTACTGCTGCACAACTTGAGGCTACCTCTTTTAGACTATGTGCTGAATTCTGACTCATTTGGGTGGGCAGGCTGTCAGCTCCTCTGAGTCCCAGAATGTAAATTGGCTGAGACCTGACAGTAAGGGTGCAATCCTACCCTGCGCTGGAACAGGCAAGCCAAGAGGCTATTGTTGCATCCAGCACAGGATAGGGGCCCAAGGCGGCTCAGCCAGAGGCAAGGGGAAACTTTTCCCCTTTCTCCTGGGTAAGTGCCTTTGCCCCAATGGGTCTCCTCAAACCTGTGCAACCTCCTGAGGTAGCACAAGTCAGAGGAGAGTGGAGTGACTTCACGCCACTCCAAACTCCCTGGGAATGAGGGTTGGGATCCAGCAAAAGTGCTTGATCCCAGCCCCACCTCCCGTTTCCCCCACCAAGGAAGCTGGTGCAGAGGCTTGTATCAGCCTCCGCAGGCCAGCACACCTCTGAGTGTGTTCACCTAGGGAACAGCAAACGTTCCCTACGGCAGTGATTCTCAAACTGGTGGGTCACGACCCATCAGCTTGTGTAAAGCTGCCCCGTTCCCTTTAAGGGGTGGGGGCAGGGGGGAAGCAGCAAAGCGATCCCCAGGATCCCCCCAGGATCCCCTGTGGGGGGAAGGGGGCTATATCTTCACAAAGCATACATGCTCCCAGGATCCAGGGGGTGTGGGGAGCCCAGCGCTGCACTTGCAGGGCTCTCCGCGGCTTGTAAACAGTGAAAGTTCCTTTTTTTTTGCGCAAAGTTTACTTATTTATTACAGATACAGGTAAGGAAAATGGGTTAAACGTAGGGCTGGGACTACATAGGTTACACATGAGGATATTGGCCATAGATTACAACATGTCTTAATCCAAAAAAGAAATCAACAATGATTTTAAAAAAAATCATTGGTACAAAAATTATCCTATTTGTCATTATACTAATTAATGATTTAACTAAACAATCACTATTGTTTAACTAAAATTATTTATCCAATCATAAAAAGGCTTCAGATTTTGCACATAGAATATTCTTGCTGCTATACTGATATGTACAATAAAATTGGTCTTCTTATATTGGTCTTCAATTTCTGATATCACATTTAAAAGGAATATTTCCGGTTTGAATGGTACTACACAATTCAATATCTCTTGTAACAATATATATCATTTTCCAGTATTTCTTTACTTTCCACATAACCACCACATATAATGAAGAATTCCCTCATTCTCTTTGCATATCTAACAATTATTTGATGATCCAGAGTACATTTTTGCTACTTTCTCTGGCATTAAATATCATCTATAAAACAATTTATATAAATTCTCTTTAGAAGATACCACTTTAATTATCTTAATACCACTTTAATTATCTTAATATTTGTGTTCCAACTTTGTTTTCATTTACATTTACTTGATTTGACATAATTAATGGAATACTCCTCACTTCTGAGGAGAATTTAATCCATTAATATCTACAAAAAAAAATTCCGCTTGTTATTCAGCCATTTTCCCTTCCTGTCTTAGTATTTTCTTTGTTCTCTGTCTTGTTGATATTTTCCTTCTTGCTCCTCCCACTGCTCCTTCCACTCCGTCTTCTTCCTCTTAACTCCCTTATATTTCTTGATCGCTCTCTTTTCTTCTTCTGTTTTCTCCATTTTATTCTTTTTGAATTTAATCCAGATTCTTCTTCTTGAAAGGACGTGCTCTCTTTCTCTGAGAGTTCCCTCTTTTTTCTTCCTGAAAATTCCAAGTTCTAATAATAAATGCTGCTTTTTCCATCTCCTGTCTCATTACAAAAATCTCCAATTCTTTAGTTTTCATCTGACATTTGGTCCATTCTTTTTTCCATCCCCACCATACTTTTCTTTGTTTGTCTGTTTGTCAGGGAGGAATTTATTTGCCTCATTTGTTCAGATAGATTTCCAGCCTCTTGCTTCAGTTCATTTCTGAATTCTCGCAACATCTCCATTAATGAGGTCTGGCTTTCGCTAACATCCTTTAAATTTTTTGATATCATTCTTATCAGTATGAAATCAAGCCGATTCCCACAGTTAAAGAATCACCCAATTCTTATTGTCTTGCATCCCTTCTTGTCAAAGATAGTCATTAAGTTTTTATATTCAAAAGGGGTGGGTCAGTAATCCAATTCAAGTTAATAACACTGTCAAATTAAGTTAGTATACCTTTAATTGTTCAGGCCTGAGTCAAGCCTTTTGCGGCAAAAACGAAAGTGAAAATTGTTCCATACTTTAAAGATTAATTGTTAATTTCTTTTCCATGCATACCATTCCAACAGGGTGATCCTTTATCTCTTTTCTTCCAATCATCCTTGTTACAAATAAAAAGAAAAAAAACTCCTCCATCAGGGGCTTTTTAAATCCACATTCGCTCTTTTCCCCTCTGGGTGGCTGCAAGCCAACATAAATAATCTTAAAGTTGTCTTTCCCTCATTCCAACCTCTTGATTGCAATTCTTTTTATAGCCTTTTAATGAACTGGTTACTCACAATTAAAGGCTTTGTTCACTTTCATGTTTTATCTAGGCCATGGGGGGGGGGAGTCCTCAGCTGTCCGAATCATCTCCGAAGATGGCGTCTGGGATACGATGTGATTCAGCACAGAGCAATCGGGGAAATATCTCTGAAACCGCCGTTTCAAGAGACTGCTCCGTTCAAGCTCTCAGCCTTCGTTCCTTCTTCTTGGCAACGAAGAGTACCTCATTGTTGAGGTCCTTGGAAAACACATCTATTTAGCAGTTCCCCCCGGAGCCCTCCAAGGTTCCCTGCTACTTCACTGAGTGTTAACTCCGCCCCCCAACAGTGAACAGTGAACTGGTAAACAGTGAAAGTTCCAAGCACGACAAAACCGGAAATTGCACTCCCAATGCCCCCGCCCCTGCAAAGACTTACCCCGGGAGTAAATCTCCAGGGAAGTTTGAGAACCACTGCCCTACGGCATATTTGCGACCCTCTGGGCTGGCATATGGGACTTGCGCCAGTCCAAGGGCGCCTCAGGATTGCACCCTCAGCGTATGGCTAAATACAACCCATTTTCAAATAGTCTCTCCAGCTATACCCTGCTAATTCGGTAAGAGGCACTTTTTCAAGTGGGTGCTCCTTTTTTTAGCAGGGGGAGAGTAACTGGCCCAGCTCACCCCAGCAGTGTCTGTTCTAGTGGTTGCCTGCTGGTGTTCTTTTGCATCTTTTTAGATTGTGAGCCCTTTTGGGACAGGGAGCCATTAGTTATTTGATTTTTTTCTGTAAACCACTTTGTGAACTTTTAGTTGAAAAGTGGTATATAAATACTGTTATATATTTATATATACTTCCCCTGCTAAAAATAATAATAATATGCCATACTATTCCTTCTGTATCTACTCATTGTCTCAGTTTGTCATTCTGCCCATCCATCCATCCATCCATCCATCCATCCATCCATCCATCCATCCATCCATCCAAAGGCTTCATTAATTTGCCTGAAGCCACTGTTTATTGGATTACTATTCTGTGTTACTCATGTACTATGCTACTTGCATTTTTAACATGCAATGCTTGTTTCACAGACATTATGTACCTTCCCTATCTACCTATACCAAGTACCTGCATCTTTTGCCACACAGGGTATTAGTCACGCTTTGTGAGTGTGTTAATGTGCACACATGCAAGCACACACAGGAAATTCATTTTAAAAAATGACTGGGTCTTCTCCAGTCTGCGCCGACTATTTTGCCAGCACAGACTGGAGGAGCTCCGTGTTGGGCTGCTCAGCATGACGTGGAGGATAGGATCCGGTGGAGCAGGGTTACCCCAGTCCCACCCCCTTCTCTTCCCAGTTCCTCCCACCCTCTCCCCACCCTAGAACTCCTCCCCCCTGCCCAGAAACCCCACACAACCACCCTATGGTGTGCCTTGCCATGGGCCCTCCGCTAGTGTTGGCCTCCTGGTGCTGGGCCCAATGCCAACTGACACAGGCCCAGCCTGGTGCATCTTGCTCCCCCAGTGATGTAAACATACTTTATGGCACCCAGCACTAGCGCTGCAGCTCAGCACCAGAGCTAGGAGGGTTTAGGATTGAACCCTAAGAGAGCTCCAACTTGTGTTCAGTCACATCACAGGTTTTTCTCCACTGTCGTTCAAGATGTCTGGTCAATTGTATTTAGCTCTCAAAAAACCATGGAGTCACCTATGATGAGGCAGAGGCCACTTAGGAGTAACCACCCTGGCCATTTCCTATTCCAGGGGTCAACTGAGTTTTGGATGAGGCAGGGCTATACAGTGTGTTTGCTTGCTTGCCTGCAGACTTTGAGGGTTCCAAAACATTTGTTTAATAAGTACTGTGTGAGACAACTACAGTACCTGGTACATCCATCTTCAAGTTGATCAGCATCATAGTCAATAGTCTTCACTGACAGCCTGTGCACAGCAGGGCAAGAATGATAGGTGTCAACTTTAGCCATTTTGATTACACAGCAGCATCCAACTGATCGCTGGAATACAAGAAGAACTTACTGTAAATCCCGCATTGTAGAGAAGAAGCTGCACTGCAGAGATTAGAAGGATTAAATAAGAAGTCAAGGGACCAAAGAAAATGGTGCCATAAGTTCTGAAGAATCTGAAGCATACTTTCTCGTAAGTAAATCCATTTGCTTAGAACCTTTCAAACCACACAGGCAGAAAAATATTACACAACTGGCCATAACCTTGCATGGGCAGAAGAACGGGCTGGAACCCTGCTGAAAGCAAATATTTGCGCTTGTACATATTCCACAGTGCCAGAATCTTAGCAACAGTGGCATGCTCGAACAGAGCATGAAATCACGATGATCCAACACTTGGTACAGTCCATTCTAAACATTAGTGGGTTGGAACAGCAAGCCTTATAATTGGGTGATCAATGATATAATGGCCCTTTCTAAAATCAATGAATAGACATTGAGACACATGGTTGTTATCAATATGTCAGAATTTTACCACTTAAGACACAATTGTGTATTATGAAAAACAGGGATACTTTTTAAAAAAAAAATAGAATTACTGTATTAGTTTTAAAACAATTTTTCACAAAGAGGAAAAAGCATAGTATTTAGCAAACTTATAGGAGCATGAATGGCAGGTATGCTGCAATTTCCCTACAGCAGGAGGAGCCAGGCAACCCCTGAACCTTCAGAACTGGTAGTAGTGGTAGCATCCAATGCACTGTACGGGACTGAGCGGAGGGACACGATGGGAGGCCCACACAAGGCTTTGCCCCAGAACTCCCAGCATCCCGATGCCAGCCCTGCAACAAACATCTGTGCAGAAAGCAAACCAGCACAAAGCCATGTTTCTGAGTCTTATCCTCATCTCACTTTTGTCGCAAATTGTTACCGAGTCTCTACAGATATGAAAAATAGGTAAATCCTTTTACAACGCTGCTTTCTTTCATGTCAAACACAATTCACCAGTAGAACTAAAAGACAGAATTGTCCATTAAAAAGAGAAACGAAGGGCGCAGTCCTAACTTGCTCCAGAGGCAGGCAGGCCAGCGGGCCTGCGCTGCATCCAGTGCAATTTCGGAGCCAAAAGCAGCGCAGCCCGAGGCAAGGGGAAACCTTTCCCCTTACCCCATGTCATGCTGCAGTGGCCCCAATGGTACTACTCAAATCTGTGCCACCTGACAAGGTGGAGCAGATCTGAGCAGCTCAGAGCTGCACCATGCTGCCCAGGAATGGGTCAGGATCCATCATAACCACAGGATCCTGGCCCTGCCTCCCGCTCCCTGCCTGCCTCTGGAAACACCTGTCACCCACCCTCCCTCCACCCTGAAATACCTCTCTCCTGCCTCCCCCCTGCCCATCCCACACACCTCCCCAGACCCCTGTGTTGGCTGAGCTCGGCTGACACTACTCACCCTTCCTCTTGGACCTGCGTCAGCACAGGGAGCCCAGTGCACATCCCCGGAAAGTGGCTACGGCACTTTTGTGACACTTTCGGGCTGGCACAAGGGAGTTGCGTCGGCCCAAGTGAGGTTTAGGATTGCGCCCTGAAGCTGCAATCTTATTCACGCCTTCCTATGAGTAAGGCCGCAACTCTATCAACACTTACCTGGGAGTAAACCCCATTGACTAGAATGGGACTTACTTCTGAGTAGGCATGTATGGGATTGCTGCACGTCTTCTGAGTAGTGCCATTATGTTCCATAGGGCTTATGCCCAGGAAAGCGTGCTTAGGAATACTATTCAGCCTTCCTTTCTGGAAACCATGCATTGGATTTGACTACAAAGACCAATTTATCACTGGATTTGTGAGGATTGCTGGAAATCAGTATGGTGGAACATGAACCTGTATTTGCTACTGTAAATCAGCCTGTCATATTAGCATATAAAACTGATCTGTTGCCAACATGACCTTAGTTGGATATAATTTGCGGCCGACTGTGAAGGTCAGCTATTTGATCGGAAATATGTCTGCAAGACATGACTGACCTTGGCTTCCTTTCTATTCTCAAATGATGTTCTCTGAACAAAGCCAACCAAACTATTTATAACATCCAATGTCTCTGTCTTTATGCCTGCCTGTGTATTTCCTTTTCCAGAAGGAGGTAATCCCATGCTATGTTGGCGGTTCCATGCCCTGGAACTTAAGTACATAGGATTGCTGTTGTTTTGTTTATTTGTCTGAAAGGCAAAGCACAATCCTGTAAATGGGGGTGCCTGCAAAGAACAGTGATTTCAGGCGGCCGTCATATACTCAGGTGTGATATTGTGGAAAGGGGGGGTGAGAAAGGGCTGTTTAACAGACACCTGCATCAAACTTCCTTTGACCAAAATTATCTAGCTAGACTGCTAAATTTTCTGCCTTGAAATACCTGCACAGGCTATAACTGAATATGTGGCATTAAGTGCTACATTTTGCAGGGTGGCTCAAAGTGCTGTGTAAGCTGTCCCTCCCACTCACCATTGGAGCCATTCTGGGTTGTGAGAGCAATGCGGGGGCATCTCCTCCACATTGCTCTCGCCACCTGGAATGGCTCCGACCGCAAGGGGGAGGGACCACTTACACAGCGCATGGAGGGGCCTTGCGAAACGTGGTACTGTGACGCCTCTCTGCGAACGCCACTGATCAGGCCACATTGCAGATAACCATATATGGAGCAGACAGGGGAAGCCAACCTCATTCCAGTGAATCCATGATGGTATCTTAAGAAAAAGCAACACATCACCACCTAACTTCTGCAGCTCAATGGCACAAAACAATTCTCTTTCCTGTAGCATGTCTGTTGTATCAAGAGGAAGATCAGGCGCATGTCAAACATTCCTGTTCCTTGCTCTTGTTTTTATCCACTAAGAATATGTGCTAAGTTTGGTCACAGTCAGATCCTCCACTTCCACAAACCTACAAAGAAATGCCAAGCTTTTCCCAGACTCATCTAGGCAGTACTTCATTTTGGAGATACATCATGAGAAAAGTCTTGAAAAGCTGCACTGAAATTTTCTGCCTTTTCCAGTTGCTTATCCATAAAAACAACTGGCTCACCACAATCTAGTACCACATAGTTTAGGTCTTCTAGCTAACCTTTTTCATCTCATGGCACACTGACAAGGTGCTAAAACTGTCAAGGCAGTTTTCTGACAAGGCTCACTGCACTGCTGGCAGGAGCTTGCATCCTACAGTGGTTCTGCTAACAAATGATCCTTTCCCAAACTCCCTTGGCACACCTGCAGCACACCAGTGTGCCACGGCACAGTGGCTGAAAATGGCTAAGGCTGAGGTATTCAATCTGGCTCCCTAGGGAGGCGTGGCTAGCCTCCAGGGGCTACCTGAGGCATCTGGGGAGAGAGGTGACTGTAGCTGCTCAGCTCAGCTGCACGCGCTGCCTTTCATCAGCACAGGGCGCACTCTTGGCAGGCTTCAAACTGGGAGGGAAGAGTAAGTACAGGCAGCACAGTGCTTTCCTCCGCTTGGGAAGGAGGAAGCCCAGACCGCTCTTGGGGGTGATGTGATGTGGTGATGGCGTCTGGCCTGGACGCCTTTAAAAGGGGATTGGACAGGCTTCTGGAGGAAAAATCCATTATGGGTTACAAGCCATGATGTGTATGTGCAACCTCCTTATTTTAGAAATGGGTTATGTCAGAATGCCAGATGCTAGGAATGGGCTATGTCAGAATGCCAGATGCAAGCGAGGGCACCAGGATGAGGTCTCTTGTTATCTGGTGTGCTCCCTGGGGCATTTGGTGGGCCGCTGTGAGATACAGGAAACTGGACTAGATGGGCCTATGGCCTGATCCAGCGGGGCCGTTCTTATGGGGGGGTGTCCAAATACCCCATCCTGCATTCCTCTGTCTTACCTGGGGGGAATAGGGGTGGCATCTGCATGTTGGGTGTATGTGTGTGAGCAGCCCCCATCTACTTTGGGGGTGAGTTGTAATCTTGCTCTGTGTAGCTGCAATCCTTTCCACACTTTCCTGGGAGTAAGTCCCATTGACTCAAATGGGACTTACTTCTGAGTAGACCTACATAGGCTTGGGGTCTGTGTCAGCTTCACCAAGGATCTTCACCTTTCTGTTTCTCCTCTCCCTTCAAAAAGGAAAAAAAAGCCACTCTTGATGGCTTTGTTTCAAAAAATTGATTAAAAAATACAAATACCCATTCCTTTTCAGCCATCCCCCTTTTAGCCCCTTTCTCTTTTTTGGGGGGGGGGCATGTTGTTGGCTCCCATGTTGGCTGCTATTATAAGACAAAAGGCACAATCCTAGCTAGGTCTACTCAGAAGTAAGTCCTATTGTGTTCAGTGGGACTCCCAGGAAAGTGAGGTTAGGACTGCAGCCAAACAGACTCTGGGTCTCAGTTTCACATCAGTTTGCAATTAGCAGATACACACAAAACAAAGTCTTCCCCTCCCCCAGCAAATTCATCACTCCCCCCCCCCTTTCCAAAACCCTCCAGGTGTGCTGCTAACAAACTCAGGGCACAACCCTAACCAGGTCTTCTCAGAAGTAAGTCCTATTTTGTTCAATGGGGCTTACTCTCAGGTAAGTGTGGTTAGGATTGCAGCCTCAGAGTGCTGGCAGCTGTTTTTTGTTTCTAGTGTATAATTATTACACCTTCATCTCCATTTGGGGGGTAACTGAGGTGAGGTGTTGTAATGGGGAGCCATGGCCAATGGCCACAAGGATCAGGGGAGCCGCGGGCCAGAAACGTTCAAGAACCACTTGGCTAAGGCAACAAATTATCAACTGTACTCAAACTCTGTCCTCCACAATCCAAAGAAATTCCTTCCCCCTCCAGCCAGGGCCCCAAGAGAAATGTTATCAGGTGGTACAAAGTTTCTTTTGGGCCTCTTCCGAAGGGGAGGGGATGAAACAGAGCAAGGGAGGGTGGTGACAAGGGTAGGCAGAACAGGGGTGGGGAGGAGGCAAAACAGGGCAGGGGGAGGGTGGCAACAGCTGGAAAAGTCTTTGGAGCCCATTGTCTACTGGTCTTCCCAATGCAGAGCCCAAGTCTATCTGCTCATGCAATGTCAGAAGCTAAATTCAGTAATATGGAAACCAAACGTACTCCTAAGTCTCTCTAAAATCTTTTAAATATAGAAAAAATCATAGCAGAAAATTAGGATCTTCGTATTCAGGCTCACACTAGAATGAAAAGTGTCCTGTTTGTACCAAAACCTACTTCTGCAGCAGCTGAAGCCAGGAATGTGCTGATCCACCATGGCAAGATTCGAGTCTAACCCCACCCCCTGCCCCCTTTGAGTCAACTTGTACATGATTCTTATGTATTTGTGAATGTACTGGAGTTCTCATTTAATACTCCCCTGATGCCCCCATCCCATCTGTAAACAAAACTTCTGCTGTTCAAACTGAGTGCAGCAGTGCAGAAAGTGCCAATTGGTTCCTTATGAACCCCAGTGATTAACCCATCTACACCCATTCACATCACAACTTCCAGTTCTGCCCTCAGAAGGAGTGCGAAGCAGCATGCCGTGGACTGACCAACAGGGAGGGAAAGAGGAGCCGTCCCAGCTTGGCAAGGCAAAAGAGGACAGGCAGTGTGAGCAAGGGAACAGAAGCCATGGGCAGGTGCACACATGCATCAACCCTGCGGTTGATACATGTGTGCAGTTCAGCAGGGAGGCTTATAACCCACTCCTTTGCAGCTCTTCTCGGAAGTCTCAGTCTGAGTCTCATTGCTGTTAGTGGAACTTCCTCCCAGGTGAATGTAGAAGAGGAGGAATGCACATTCGTTGTTCCCGAGAAAAACTTCTGAGTTCCAAGTCACTTAGAGTTTCAAAACACATGTAACTCGAGTCCACATGAGTCAGGAGAAATGCCTGTTCTGAGACTCGAGTCAGAGTCTTTCAAGTCAAGTCACTCAACCCTATAGCACTGCAGCTGTGTCCCTGAGCTCCTATATACCATGGCAAGCAAATCTACATGCTAAAGAGCTACTGTAGCAGGCCAGTTTCCTCCCAGATTTGACACTGTGTTAAGGAGTGTCATGTATGCATTCCTCAGTTCAGCATATATGGCTTTCAGTAGCAGTAGCAGCCATGTACCCAGCATCCTATGCAGGCAGCAAGGCTCCTTCTTTGGCTCCTGGGTCCCCTTTTTGACCCTGGGCCCAGGTACAAATTACACCCTTTACCCACTGCATACCTGAAGGGGAGCAAGCGGGGTAAATGCCCCGGGCACCACCCTCCAGGGGCGCCTCCTCAAGCCTCCACCCCGCCGCCCGCCTGCCTTTTCCTTTAAAAAAAAGGCTCCACCGACTTCTTTCTGTTTTAAAAAAAAAGCCTTCTCCTGATGGAGGAGGAGCACATAGGAGTGCTGCTGGAGAGACAGCAAGAAGCTGCCTCTCCAGCAGCAACTCAGCGCCAGACTGGGCCACCCCCTCTCCCCTCCTCCTTTATAGGAGGAGAGGAAAGGGGCGCCCTAGAGAGGCAACGTGATGGGAGTCACAACTTCTGTCACGCTGACGCTCTAGCCTAGGTGCCCCTGCCCTCCTGCCTCCTCCAGAGAGGGCTCCGGTGGTGAGAGGGCGGTCTAGAGCATCAGTGCAACTCCTGTCGCGCTGATGCTCTAGGCTTCCTGGGTCCCTACAATGATGATGTCACCACAATTAGTTCCTGGTCATGAGGGGGCAGAAAAGGGGTAGGGGGTGGAAAACTGGAGGTTGCCCTGGGGGGCCTGGACCCCCAGGTATGCCCCTGCCTTTACCCCCTCTCATGGGCCCTGTCTCCAGCTCCCTCTGTCCTATGCCTTTCTGCATGTGAAGGGCCCTCAATTGTCTTCAGATTTTCAAAGGGTGCGACAGAGGTGGAGGGAAACAGCAAAATCCCCCGCATGCAATCAGATGTGATGAGGATAAGATATTTACTTTGCAACAAACACTGAAGTTTTCCCACATGTGGAAGATAGGGTTGAGATACAACCTGGTGAATAGAGAAAGCTTGCTTAATAAAACCTAGTACTTGATCTTGTTGTTAGAAAGGATTACAACAACAAAAACAATGGAACACAGTGCAGAGCCTGTGTGATTTAAAATGCAAACAAAACAATTGAAAAGATAGTAAAATAACAATACTTTCTGCCACCACATATCCACCAGTGCTATACACTGTCACAGCAAAGGAGCTGCTGTACACTGTATCAGACCTGTGATCCATCTAGCCCAGCAGTGCTAGCCAGGACAGACAGTATTTCTCCCAGGTTCCAGAAGGAAGTCTTTCCTAGCTCTTTTGCCAGAGATTCCAGGAGCTGAACCATATGCCTGAGAAACAGGTACTGTACTGTGCTCTGAATGGGTACTTGGAGTTGGGCTTGAGCTGGATGAAGGCAAACAAATGAAAACTGACTCCAGACAAGACAAACGTGCTGTTAGTCGGAGATTCTATATGGAGGTGGGAAGACCTGGCCTCAGTTACTCAGGCATTGGCTACATCCAGTCTAGACTTCTCGACATGGCACTGCCTGTAAAAAAAGTTCAGAAGCTTTAATTGGTGCAAAATGCAGCAACCAGGATGTTAGTGGGATAAGATGATTGTGCATGGAACACCATTTTCCTCCCCAATTATGTTGCCTGCCAATTTGCTTCTGGGCTCAGTTTAAGCTACTGGCCTGCAACCAGTCTATCTTAAGGATTGTCTCCCCCCACATGAACCTGTTCCAGCTCCTGCTTTCTAGCCCACCATTGGTAGAGAATGTCCCCTGGGGGCTGGGGATAAGAATAGGCCCTCAGTTTGGCTGTACTTGTCGTAAGAGGCGACTAAACAGCCACCGGGTAGATGGGACTCCGGAAGGCAGCTCATCTGAGAGAAGGAAAACTCTGATCACAAACCTCCACTGCCTTGTGGCTACATCCAGTTATGGAAAAGGCTTCAGGAGTCAACCACGAGTCCCTGAGGTAGTTCATGGCTGAACACAGTCACGTTCTGGCAACTCCTGCGACGCCGCTGGAACCAACCGTATTGGCTTCTGCCTTTTCATTGGACCATTTCAGTGACGTGGAGAGGGGGGATTTGCTGCATGGGTAACAGCCTATCCTCCATACCTACTTTACCCAGGCTTCGCGCACTGGAGAGGACACTGTTCCAGAACCACCATTCAGAGCGCGATACCAGAGTTTTCCAAGACTGAAGGATGCCAACAACTATTGGTAGAGAACCATTTGGAAGAAACCAGGGACAGGGCTTTTTTTGTAGTGGCACTATAGTTATGAAACTCCCTCCTTAGGGAAATTACTAAGCAAGCTCCTGCTCCTTCTGACTTTAAATCGATGCTGAAAATCTCCCTGTTTGAGAAATCACCCTATTTTAATGCTTAAGGTAATTTAAATTCCACTGTAAGTCTTCTGCTCTTTATTTTTTTTTTAATAAAATATATTTGTAAATTGTATCAGTTTTTTTTAAAAAAGAAAAGGGGTATATAAATGAATTAAACAAATGAATAGACTTCGTTTATTACCTGTGCTGTAACACTAAGTTATAATAACACTGGTGTTCTGAGCTTTTTTCTATCATGAGGCTGAAGCTTTCCATTAGTTCCCAATCTGTTCCATATACAGTAGAACCTCCAAAGTTGACCACCTCTCTATATTGACCATCTCCTTAAGTTGATCTGATTTTCACAGTATGGACAGACACTGCATGTACACTATGGGAGACCAACCTCTCTATATTGACCACCTCCGTAAGTTGTTTCTTGACCACTTCGACCATTGCACCATTGCACACACTCCACTTTTAATTAATTTACCCTCCGCAAATTGCCCACTGAATGCGATACTGTGGGCCTGTGTTTTGTCTGGTTTGTCCCATCTTGGAAAAGCAAGAAGCCATGTGACAATCCCTCCCCTACGCCTGCTAGCGCATGTGCGAAAGGGTTTTTATAGGTGGGCACACTGCACATAGCTAACAGACCTGTGCCGGCTGCCGATTGTACCTGGACATGTACCAAGTTGTGAGGGACATGAGGTTGCTTGTGCATAGTGAAACCACTGTCTTTTCACTTTGGTTCCCATCACCAGTGCATTACTTTATACTTATATTGAAACACAACTGCTATTTTGCTGCCTATTCTCTCAGTTTGGAGAGATCCTTCTGGAGCACTTCACAATCCCTTCTGGTCTTCACCACTCAGAAAAGTTTAGTGTCATCCACAAACTTGTCCACCTCCCTGCTTATCCCTGTTTCCAGGTCATTTATGAAGATGTTGAAAAGCACCAGTCCCAGGACAGATCCTTGAGGCACTCCACTTTCCACCTCTCTCCACATTTTTTGTCAATTGCCCATTGACACCCACTCTTTGTTTCCTGGTCCTCAACCAGTTCCCAATCCATGAGAGGACCTGTCCTCTTATTCCCTGACAGTGGAGTTTTCTCAACAGCTTTTAGTGAGGGACCATATCAGACACCTTCTGGCATTTAGTGAATCTGAGGAGACCCAGTGGAGGCCAGGCAACCTAAGTAAAAAAGTGTTTTTGTTTTTTTTTAGCTGTTGGGGCTATGTAACATGCTACATGCTATGGGCTGGCAAGGGATAGCATTGGTCTGCCTGTCTGCTATGAAACCAAGTATTTTTTTTTTAACTTACAATATTTTTAAGCTTATGAATTTTCAGGAGTTTTTTTAAACACTGATTGTGGGCTGTTTATTCTCTGTCTCTTGATATCGATATAGATGATATAAATAGTAAGCATCACAAGAGGATCAATTCTCATTGATATTTGCAATAAAACTTTTTAAAAGTCCAATCTAAATAATAACTTGGCCTTGCATTTGTTGTCCTGGAAGCTAAACATGATAATATTTAAATGCCTTTTTTCCCCATATGTTGACCACCTCCCTATGTTGACCAATTTCCTCCAGTCCCTTGGGTGGTCAACTTAAAGAGGTTCTACTGTATCTGTTTTTCAGCTGGTTTTATATTTCTCTAAGAAGTTCAAGTAACTTCATTGTTTCATACTAATTCCTCATCCTTTGCAGGCAACATATCGCCACCATCACCCACAGATCTCATTCAACAATCTCCCATCTCCTATTCCAATGCTCAGAGAATAAGCAGTCTCTACAGGTGAACTTTTGTTTAACAAAGTTGTCACATGTTAGCCACATGGCTGGGTGTAGCCCATTCCTTAAACTGCTGACCTCTGTTTTTAGCTGCTATCCAATGCTGAGCTAGAGACAGTGACGTTGCTAGGGTTTGCGTTACCCAGTGCAAAAGGCCAGCATGTCGCTCCCATGATGGGCCGACTCCCATGCAGTGGGTGGGGCAATGCCCCAGGTGGTGGGTGTGGTATTGCACCATCCCTCTGTCCCAACTGGTTTTTTGGCTAGAACTTTTGATAACAGAGGTATTTAAACATGGTTTGTTTTGTTGCATTCTGCATGAAATTACACATCCAATGATATATATCAGAACAGTACTATTCAAAAATACCAAAATTTAAAATTTTTTGACCATAGTGGTGTCAACCCTCCGTGCTTGTCACCCAGTGTGGCCTGCACACCCCCACATCCCCTAGCAATACCATTGGCTAGGGAGCTGAACTAAGCCCAACCCCATCCTTCTCCACCACCATAAAATGAAGCCTCACCGAAACAGACTGCACCGTATGCTGTGGTGGGGGGAGGGAGATCAGGAGAATTGGAGGGGAAAGAGAAAACATTTTCTCTTACCCCTCCATAAGCCTCCTGATCACCAGTGGGTCTCCTCTGCCAATGCTGGATGCGGTAAAACAACCATAAATAGAGGTTTGTTTCTAGTGAATAAGATGGGATTACAGCCTAAGACTTACTGAACACAATGGGCTTACTTCCAAGTTTAAAAAAAAAAAAAAAGTTTTCAAACACCTCTAGCCCTAAAGCCCACTCCAACAGCCCATGCTGCCGGAGCACAAGTGGAAAGGCCAGAGCCTTCCCACACATACTGGCAGATCTATGGAGACCTTTACCTGGAGGAGGTAAAATGGTTCAGAGAGTAGATTCATAAGAAATATATCCACCCCATTGCAGAGATCCATGAACTCCAATTTGTGCACACTTATTACTTGAGCACAGTGATCTCCCTATTATTTTAAATGTCATACACTACTTGATGCAGTGCAATGTGCTTTCTTTGACTTATCCTTGAACAGAGAAACCCTAATAGGCACAGAAACTCTCGTGCACATTAGCAATCAGTGGAGATGTCTGCGTGACTTCCTCTTTGCCGACGATGCAGCTGTCACCACCCACTCTCCCAAAGATCTCCAGCAGCTCATGGATCATTTTAGCAAAGCCTGCCAAGACTTTGGACTGACAATCAGCCTGAAGAAAACACAGGATGTGAACTCACCTCCCTGCATTACAATCTCTGTGCATGGATGTTGTCCATTACTTTGTGTACCTTGACTCAACGATCTCCGACACTCTTTCTCTTGATACCGAGCTACACAAATGCATCGGTAAAGCAGCTACCACGTTTTCCAGACTCACAAAGAGAGTATGGTTCAACAAGAAGCTGACAGAACATAACAAGATCCAGGTCTGCAGGCTTGCATCTTGAGTACACTTCTGTACTGCAGTGAGTCATGGATTCTTCAAACACAACAGGAGAGGAAACTGAACGCTTTCCACATGCGCTGCCTACAACGTATCCTTGGTATCATCTGGCAGGACAAAGTTCCAAACAACACAGTCCTGGAACGAGCTGGAATCCCTAGCATGTATTCACTGCTGAAACAGAGACGCCTGCATTGGCTCGGTCATGTCGTGGGAATGGGCGATGGCCGGATCCCAAAGGATATCCTCTATGGAGAACTCATGCAGGGAAAGTGCCCTACAGATAGACCACAGCTGCAATACAAGGACATCTGCAAGAGGGATCTGAAGGCCTTAGGAATGGACCTCAACAGATGGGAAACCTTGGCCTCTGAGCATCCCACTTGGAAGCAGGCTGTGCAGCATGGCCTCTCCCAGTTTGAAGAGGCACTTGCCCAACAGACTGAGGCAAAGAGGCAAAGAAGGAAGGCCCACAGCCAGGGAGACACACCAGGGACAGACTACATTTGTTCCCAGTGTGGAAGGGATTTTCACTCCCAAATTGGCCTCTTCAGCCACACTAGACGCTGTTCCAGAACCACTTTTCAGAGTGTGATACCAGAGTCTCCCGAGACTGAAGGATGCCAGTGAATGAATGGAGATGGTCAAATATTATGATCCTATTAGTAAGTTCATGCTTTGCAAACTTTCAACTATTATCGCAAATAATGCCAATAAATAAACCAATAAATATCAATAATAATATTAAACATTTATATACAGAGCAGTGCCTTCTGCAGGTGCAAAGCTCTACACAAGTTTTATCTTGGGGCAGTTGAGTCACTAGGGTTTGTCACCTGGTGCAGGAGGCCAGTGTGTCATCCCCCACAATGGAGCAGCTCCCATGCAGTGAGTGGGACAACGCCTCAGGAGGTAGACATTGCCCTGCCCCTGCTGGCTTTGGGGTTATAACTTTTGATAGAATAGAGATATTTCAACATGATTTTTCATTGCATTCTGCATGAAATTCCACATCATATGATATATAACATGATGGTATTTTTTGAAAATACCAAGATTTTATGCATTTTGACCAGTAGTGGTGTCCCCCCATACGCATCACCTGGTATGGCCCACACACACCCCTGCTCCCCTCCTAGCAATGCCATCGACTTGGTGCAATCCCCTTTACAACAGTCCTAGAAGTTGATAAAGTATTATCATTATTCCCATACTGCAGATGGAAGGTCTGAAGCCAAAGGAATGGCTTGCTGAAGGCCACATAGAGAGTATCTGGCAGAGGTCCAACTCACAACAGGGAAGCCCTGATTCGCAGTTCATTCTGTTTCAGCCAATTCTACCTAAATACCCCCAATGCAGTTGCACCAGTGAGGTGTGTGCTGCAGCCTATGGTGGGGGGGGGCAGTTGGAGAGATATCCTCAGCTTAAGTGAGTCTTTATAGGACTCCTTGGTCTTGCAGCAGCTATTCTGCTGGTGCAGGACCAAGGTGTGTAAAGGCAGCGGAAAGGGAGAGAGAGAGGATTCAGTCGCATACTCACACCACTGAATCCACCCTCTCCCTCCTCAGGACCCACTAGAAGTGATGTCATGACCGGAAGTGACATCATCAAGCAGGAAAATTTTTAACTGTCTGTCACCTGGATCCAGCCCAGGTGGCTGGGAACTTCCCAGGAGTAGGGGTCTCCTCTGGGGTAGAGACCTCCTCGCGAGTAAAACCAGAGTGCGCGCAGGACTGGGGTCCAGCACCGAGCACCTGCCCAGGAGAGGGAATGAGGGCCCGCTGGGAACACCTGGCAGGCACGTGGGCCGGAAGGGTGGGGCCAGCCCAAGAGGGAAAAGGCCTCATAAGGAGCCTAGAAGGGAAGGAGAGGTGTGGCTCCTCTCCAGAGGGGAGCAAGGCCCATGGACAACTAAACAGCCTCCCAGTCTAGGGGCAAGGCTGGAGACCCCCAGAGGCAGGGGACGGGGGTCCACCCTGACCAGAGGAAGTTGGAGGGAAAGCCTCCCGGGCCCAGGGCCCTCTTGGACCCCGCGAGCGACCTCTGGAGAAACAGGACCGTGGAAAGGGGGGATTGAAGCGGACCACAATCAGTGGGGAACAGCTGGCTGGGGAACCAGCCCAGAGCCAGCAGGGGCCCTCCCAAGGTCAGACAACCTGACCCAGGCCAGCAGGGGGGTATTCCCCAAGAGCCCAGACCTAGGCCCACAGGAACCAGAACTGAAGGCTTGTACGGAGAACCTCCAGGGACGGGAGGGGCCTGTTCCAGGGACCATTCAGCGCCGACGGCACCGGTCGGCATAATGCATGTAAGGCTGTGAAGGAACAGCCCTGATGAATGTAAAGCGACTGACCCTATTAAACCGGTTGTACCAAACATCTGCACCTGCCTCCTGTCTGTTAGCGTGCTGCCGACTGTCATCCAAGGACCGGGTAAGCCCCTCGCGCTCACCTACCTCCCCAGGGAAGGGTCCACCGCCCGCCATGGACGTGACACTGTCCTAGGCTGCAATCCTATCCACACTTACCCAGGAGTAAGTCCCATTAACTCTCATTGTTAAACACATATACATAGTAGCTTGTTAAAAGTACAGGTCTATAACGTTTCCCCAAATGCAGTCACATAACATGGTAGCATCAACTCTAATATATTAAAAATAAAATATTGAAATGAATGGGAACCCACCTGAAATTGGCTCATGACCCACCTCATCGGTCCCAACCCACATTTTGAGAAACACTTTATCCCTTCCTGCCTCTTTCTCAACAACATTTAAATTAGTTTCTCAGTTTTCTCCTTTTCCTTCATTTTCGGTGTGCTTTATTTTATTTATGAGCTGGTGTACCTCAGTGATTAAAAGACTGTGAATTACTGGTAAGACTTTTCCTGCTTGAATCTCACCTGTCCCATGGACCTTCTAGGCCAGTGTTTCCCAGTGGGCCGGGAACCACCAGTGAGATGTGAGTCAATTTTTGGTGGGTTATGAAAAGTTTCTGAAACATTAAAAAAAAAACCTTGCAAGCATCCTTGCCCAATTTGTAGAAGAAAATAGTTAGCTGATATGAGATAATCTTCTTATCCCCAAATTAAAATGTCACACTTTCTAATTTTCTCTAGCAATTGGTGTGCCATAGATCACATATGAACCTGTTTTCAGCCTTTTGTCTGGCCTGGAAGTCCCTAACTGCAAATCTTGTTCAGCCTTCTGGGTACCCTGGAATGAATTCAAAAGTTTGGGGAAGCAGTTTTTAAATTTTATTTCTAGGAAGAGTCTAACAAATATCTCAAAGCCCAATTCTATCCAATTTTCCAGCACTGGTGCAACTGTGCCAATGGGGTGTGTGCTGCATCACAGAAGTCTCCTCAAGGTATGGGAACATATGTTCCCTCACCTCAGGGCTGCATTGTGGCTCCACCAGAACTGGAAAGTTGGATTGGATCGGGCCCTCACAGCTATTTGTGAAAAATGAATAAACTATGTATTTCTAATTTTCCACACAAGGTCCAATTCTAATGCTCCCTATTTTAGATAGATGCCTACATTTACATACTTATTTACTAACATTAGAAAGCATTTTCAAGGTATGAAGGGCAGAAGCAATTACTGTGAATTATTCAATCGCCTTACTCTTACTGCAACAAAACTGTCACACAGTCATTACAAAATTTTTGTTTCCCATTTCTGAGGTATAAAACTAAATGGGAGAAAAAATCATTTCCAACAATGTGTCATTTTTCTTCAACATCACAGCTCTAAGAAAACCATTTGCCAAGGCAAAGAGTGAAAGGCCTTGAAGAACTGAGCCTGCAGCTAAGAAAATGTATGCATCTGATTCAGGGCCCAATCCTATTCTGGAACAGCACCGGTGCTGAGCTCCAGCGCTGGCACTGGGTGTCATAAATGTGCTGTAAAGCACATTTATGGCACCCTCTGAGCAGGAGGCATCAGTGCTGTGCCCAGCACTGGACAGATGCCGCCTGGAGCAAAGTAAGAGCTCTGGGCAGCGGTGAGGTCTGTGGGGCAGGGAGAGGGCAGGGTGGAAAGCAGAAATGGGTCGGAAAGGGGATGGGACTGGCAGAGCTCCTCTGTATCCTATCCTCCATCTTGAGCTTTGCAGCCCAACGCAGCAGCTCTCAACTCTGCACCCACAAAATAGCCAGGGCAGACTTGAGAAGTTCCATTGAAGGACTTGGGCTTTCCTCAGGGGTAAAGGATGAAAGTCCCCTTCCCCCAAGGAGACCTCCAGCAGCCCTGGTAGTGCCTCTAGATGCAGTGGTACCTGTTTTGGCACTCCTGCACCCGGCGGCACCCCCAGGGATAGGTTTGAGCTGACAGACAGCCTGGCAGTTTTTCTGAGTATTTTTTACCAGTGCTCAGTTGAAAGGTATCTGACGCCCAGCCCAATCCAACCTAATACCGGAGTTTAAGTGGTAAAACAGAACCCTAGCACCATCAGATGAAAATGACATGTGTGCATGTAAACGGCCGCATTTCCTTGCAATAACACTGCAGTGATTGACACCCAGCTATTTAGTCAGTCACAATGAAAGTTTCCGTCCATGTGGATGTTGCTCTTTGGATATGCTTTGGACCCAAGATAAAGGTAAAGCGTGATTTGTCTCTGGGTAATTATATGTAAGCATATATACTTGGAACCGGGATAGAGTTTCCAGGTCAAAGGGGACATTCTAAGCAGGCTTAAGGCCTAGCACCTCTCGCTAGAAATCAAGCACCAAGTGTGTTGTGACACGGTGAAGCCAGTACAAGTTGCCTTTTCTGATCAGCCAACTGGTCTTATGAGTGCTCCAGCCTATTTCCAACTCCTTTTGAATTCAGAATCAATAAAGAGGATTTTCTGGGATTTGAGTAGGAAACCTACTAGAAAAGACAATCTAGAACCGCACTTTCCTTTCCACAGATCACAGCCAAATCTTAAAATAAACGCCATGATAAAATGTCCCTGCATGTTTTGTCCCTGCATGTTTGAGTCAACTGACTCTTTCAAAAGACAATCATAAAACAACTTAACATGTTGCTAGTCAGAATTACTGCCCAGTTCTGCTGAAATGCCCCCCTGCCAATGCAGCCATGCCAGTGGAATGTGCGTTGTATCTGTGGGAGGGGCAGTTGGAAAGGTCTCCTTTGGGTAATTGAACTTTTGTTCACTTATCCTGGGCAAAGCCTCCACTGCCACCATGGAACTCCTCGGATCTACACCTTTTGTCAGTGGTGCAGCTTATGATCGTGTAGCCTGGTGTCAAGCTCAAAAGAATGCCCCAGAAGTGAGGTCACAACAGGAAGTGATGTCAGGCCCAGGCACTTTAAAAAGTGAAAATCGTGAGAAAACCTGCCTCCCCCCCCATCAGCTCGCCACCCACTTGCTCTAATACCTTGCCCCCCCCCCTCAACCAGTGATATAGCTAAGGCATTCATCTGCTACCTGGGGTCAAATAAGATTTTGTAGACCCCCCCATGACAAAATCAAATTTAATAAATAAAAAGTGTGTCCCTTATTGGTTCAAGACACTGTGCTGAGAACAGTTATTCTTCCTCACTAAATATAAGAGGGGGAACTCTTGAAAATGTGCCCCTTTACCCAGTTAGCGGGGGTAACTGTATTATGATACATGGAAATGAGAACTGACTCATACTAACACCTTATTGGTTCCATGCTGTATCATAACAACATCTCATTGGCTCTCAGAACAATTAGTCTCATAGGTCAGTTTTGAGTTATGAAAATCCACTTTTTATTCCATAAGGCAGTTGTGTTTTCATTTTCTAATAATTGGCCATAACTTTTCATAGAATACAGTTGTTCCAATGCAGTTCATTTCATTGCATTCTGCATTAAATTACCTTTCCAATGATATATAACAT
Source organism: Tiliqua scincoides (assembly GCF_035046505.1). Classification (NCBI taxonomy): domain Eukaryota; kingdom Metazoa; phylum Chordata; class Lepidosauria; order Squamata; family Scincidae; genus Tiliqua; species Tiliqua scincoides. Next base: position 89,457,212 of record NC_089823.1, read on the forward strand.
GATGGTATTCTTCGTATATACCAAGCTTTTCACAATTTTGGTCACTAGTGTCAAGCTCAGCTTGTTGCCCCCCTAAAGCATGTTGCCCAGTGCAATTGCTCACCCCCTTAGCTATGCCACTGCCTTCTGTTTTGCAGACCTAAGTCCAAAATGTGTAATGGCGGCAGTAAGGGAGACAGACGGGGTTAAGATATCCCCTACCCATCCTGTTCTGCTCCCTCCACCATCGCAACTACCTTTACTGGTCCGGTGATGGGCCTCCTGCGCTGCTGTTGGTTGTGTTCATAAAAGAGCCACTGGCAGTGCACTGAGCACTGTGCATGCCACTAGAAGCCACTTTACAACAGTGGAATCCCTGCACACTCTGGCCCAAACCTGGATAGGATTTGGCCATTAAATTCTGTTTCCCTGATGACCATATTACAATTTTGGATGGCTATATATAATACAAAGTTGTAAGTGGCTGTGTTGGTCCATTTTTCATGGAACAGCTTAGGAGGTAACCCCGGAAGAGTACGCAACATTTAAATTGACGCATTCCTGTAATTACTTTTTATTTCCATTTTTCAATGAATGTTCTGGGTTCGTAAAAAAAAAAAAAGATGACAGAGACATTGCATACATGTAACAGACACAGTTAAATGAATGCAGGTACATAAATGTAGATATTAAAGTCCGTGCTGGGGTAGGCATGTGTTTTACAGACTTGGAGGGGGTGGAGATTGCACCATGGTAACAAATAGGATTGTCTGCACTGTGGTAACAAGGGTGAGAGAGAGAGAGTTAAAGGTTTTTTGAAAGATTAACCTACACATTATTTTAAGTGTGTAATTGCCCATAGCAAGCTGGAGTTTGGGTGTTTTTTTTTTATTAACTTTTTTGCTAACTTGGCACCAATGGGACTTTCCAATTCAAGGTAAGTAGCTGCTGTGGGTTCTGATCAGAACCATGGCAAGAACAAAAAGCTAATTCCTTGGTGTCGTTTCCCCCTCCCCCCCATGCCATAGTCAGAATCCAGTAGGGCCTTCACAGCTGCTGTTTAGCAAAAACAGGAATCTTCAGCTGAATATATTTCTTGGCCATTAATGGTCATTGGAAAAGGGCTTTTTTTTTTTTTAATGTGCACTTAGCCAGAAAAGGTTTGAAATGCTTTCCCACTGTGGCAGAAATGAAGGCAGACTATAAATAGTATCCCTTCTAAACTTCTGGAAGAACGGAACTGAGTCTTTGGTGCCTTCATATGAAGTCAGTGATGAGTTTTGCTTTGTAAAAGGTTGTAGAGTGATGTCTTTGAATAACAATAGCACCATTCAAAGAGCTGCCCTGTTTACATGATGAGGAAAGTACAGGATAGTCAGATTCAACTTTATAAAGGGTTGCACAGATCGTCCTTCAACAAGAATTAATGTAAGTTATTGCCCAAATGTAAACCCTTTGAACCCTAAGAGTATATAAAAGATAACTGTAATAATTAAATAAATGGGCAGAAAGAAAATTGCAGAGGATATTTAAAGAGAGATCCCTGAAACTATTACAATGTGAGAATGTCAACAATAGCAGTCCAATCCCGATAAACAATTTACTGGCTCTAGGCTCAGCCCTGAGCTGCTAAGGCCCTGTGGTAAGTCTCTGATACCTTGCCATCTGCCCTGAGTGTAATCATCCTTGTTACAGCATCACCTATTCATAATACCTGGAGTGGAACTCTTGACCTTTTCAACCCAGGCATGCCAGATATGACTCAAAAGACAATAAGACCCTCCAAATGCAAATCTGAATTGCCAGTTGGTGTTTACTGCCGCGTTCTCACACAGGGCCACACACAAACACAGTCAAACATAAGGGCAGACATGTATAATCCTAGCTACCACCTGTCAATGGTAGCACTCACTCATGCTGCCTTTTCTTCTGTTGTCACAAAGCAGTGTTCAAAGCTGTTCTCTACTCAGTTAGCCTTGTGCCAAGTAGCTGTGGTTTGGTTGCACCGGAGAAAGAAAGAAAGAAAGAAAGAAAGAAAGAAAGAAAGAAAGAAAGAAAGATTGATTGATTGATTGATTGATTGATTGATTGATTGATTGATTGATTGGGTCATTCTTTATTTGAGGCCTTATGTGGGCTAGACTTACAGTATGCTCTGCGTTGAATGGGATGTAATTCATGAAACATTGATTAAACAATGAAGTATGACAGACAGAACCCAAGTGACACAAACACCTTTGACTTAATAACTGTAGCAGCTGCCCAATGGTGTCACAAACTAAAGTGGTCATATGAATACCAACCACCTACAAGGGAGACTTTGTGGCTTTCTGCATGCCTCTGCAAGAAGTAAACAGGCCTGCAGACATTGGGTGTCAATGCACCCAATGTTTTGCATGCATATTCAGCAGTCTCCTGACTGCCCCTGCACACTTGAGCAGTGGACACCACTGCAGCGAAGAGGAGCGTATGCACCAAAAACCCCTGCGAGAAGCATCTCATTGGACAGAGCAAAAACATCTGAATGCCGGCCCAGCAATTAATACAAGTACAGAGTTGCAGAGTACAGGACTGAATAGTTTGTATCCAACTTTCTGTGAGAGAAGGGAAAATTATCTGTATGGTTGGAATTAAAACATCATGCAGGGCCAGATTGAGGGCCAGGAAAAGGTACTGGGGTGTAGAATAAATAAGGATCAAGGAGCCCATTGCTGCAAATGCTGAAAGAAAAGTGCAGAGCAGGTAATGGGCTGAGAAAAAGGAAGCTGAAGGGTAGGCGGAGATTGCAGCTTGCAGAAAAGGGTAGGAGAAAAGGGTAGGAGAAACTGTAGCAAGGCTGAACAAGAGAACCATTAAAGAAACTTCATATCACTTCAGAGGGGCTATGTGCTCTGGGGGTGGGAGACAGGAGTGTTACAAAGGCTGGTCAAGAGACAGAGGGGCTGAAGTAAATAGAACAAAGAAGAGAGTCATCTGAAAAGCAGGGACCTGAGGAAACAAAGGGTGCCAAAAGCTGGAGCCAAGGAGAAAGCAGGGTTTAGGGGCAGTACATCATTGGCAAAAAGCAAGTGGTCGTTTAAGGAGGCTTGGAGGATGGGGCGTTCAGCAAGGAAATGAAGGGGGGCCTGAGACAGCTAATTTGAGAGCCTAGGTGAGTGGTTCCCAAACTTTTTCAACTAATGGTTCTTTTGAGCTACTGGGCCATTGGCCATGGCTCCCCTTTGGGCTACAATCCTATACATTGTATAGAGCGGCAGGTTTTTCATGAGGATGCCTTGGTTTCCTGCCTGGTTTCCACAGATCGCTGGGAAGCCATAGCTCACAGTTTGGGAACCACTGGCCTACGCCTTTGCAGGGGAATTTTGTAAAGTCTACACTGTGACCTTGCAACCCATGAAAGGTAACAACAGCCAATAAGGAACAGGCATGGTGGAAGGGTCAATTGCACATATGAATTTCTAGAAACAGTGGAAAACAGTGCAGTGACCTGCCAAATTAAAATGAGACAACAGCAGTCAGCACTAGCTTGTGAACATTTTGCTGAACAAAAGTGTCTCCAACTGATTACAAAAAGATAAGGCCAAGCATGCATAAAGGGGGAAGGATGACCAAGAAAGCCCTGTCCTTTGTGGTTGCAGATATTACAGAAGAAAAAGAGGGAACAAGGATTGCAATGCAGGTCTTAATACATGCAAAGACCCATATGGGAGGAGGAATTCCTTCAGGTATACAGGACCTGGAGATTTCCCAGGATGAACTACTTTATAAGACTGGGGCCAAGACTCTACAAGAACAAATGATTAAAAAGTGGCTTGTGAGTCACAGCAGATGCATCTGGTGGTGAGCAATTTTTCAAAATAATGAACTCCTTTCTTGCAATTTGTTTACTACTAGGTTGCCATAGTTACCACACATTTGATTAATCACGCTTCAAATCATAGTGTGACATGGAAAAGAGTGTTTTTTCTTTGGTTTTCGGAGGGGGGGGAGAGAGAGAGAGAGACAAGGACAGAAAATAACAAAAAGGCTCTTCTGTGCAAGGCATACAAATAGCTGGAATTAAATGTCTATTTATTAAGGCATGTTTGCTAACACAGTAAAATCTCATAAAGGCAACCAATTACAACCCTAACTATCACTCTGTGCCTTGCACAGGGTTAGATAATAGGTTTCTATGGGCATGGACATACACATATAACTATTTCAGTATGTGTGAGAGATCATCTTCTACAGAGCATTGGTTTTCAAACTGTTTTCTAGGGAACCCTGAATTGTTTTGGACGTTCATGTGGAGTTTAACGATGACGGCACACCATTTTTTTTTAGTTGATCAGAGAGACTAATGGTATCTGAGCTTTTTTTCTATGGAGTGTGGTATCTCTCATGCTCCCTCATCAAGGAGGAACTGAAAGGTAATGGGAGGGTTCATGCTTTGCATGCAGAAGATCCCATGCTCAATCCTTGGCAAATCTAGATAGGGTAGGAAAAGGCCTCTGACTGGAATCATGGAGTCCCCAGATTCCTGCTGGTCAGTGTAGATACAGTACCAAGCTAGATAGACCAATGTTCCAGCTCAGAAGAAGATGGCTTCCTATGAACGTATGGGAAATATATTTGAAAAAAATATCTAAGCAGCTTTGGCTACTTCCCAGTGTAGAATTATTATTATCTTTGCTTAAACACCATTCAGATATCCTTTGGTATAATAATGGTATTTGGTATTACATCCTTTGGTGTAATAATGAATAATAATGAATAATAATGTAGTGAAAAGTTACATGCACACACACTGGTTAGATCAAATGTAGCTTATTTTTGAAGCTATAAGTTGTGGAAATTCAGATCAATACGTATGTTTTAGTTCACCTCTGCAGATCCTGGCCATGTATACCTATCAACTGCACCTCCTATAGTTTCAGTTTGTCCCCCTCCCATTTGTCCCCCAATGCCATCTTTCAATTCTTCTGGCATAAATCCCTCTCACTGACTGCTGCCTTTTCAGGCCCTTGTCTCCTCCTTTCATAAAAACGTAAGAAGAGTGCCGCTGGATCAGGCCAAAGGCTCATCTAGTCCAACTTCCTGTATCTCACAGTGGCCCACCAAGTGATTCAGGGAGCACACAAGACAACAAGACACAAACTGCATCCTGGTGCCTTCCCCTGCATCTGGCCTACTTCTAAAATCAGGACCTTGCACATACCTATCATGACTTGTAACCCATGGTGGACTTTTCCTCCATAAATTTGTCTAATCCCCTCTTAAAGGCATCTAGGCCAGATGCCATCACCACTTCCTGTGGCAGGGAATTCGACAGACTAATTACATGCTGGGTAAATAAATATTTTCTTTTGACTGTCCTAATTCTCCCAACACTCAATTTTAGTGGATGTCCCCTGCTTCTGGTGTTATGTGAGAAGGAAAAGAGCATCTCTCTATCCTCTCTATCCACCCCTGCATAATTTTGTACATCTCAATCATGTCCCCCCCTCAGGTGCCTCTTTTCTGGTCTGAAGAGCTCCAAATGCTGTAGGAAAGCTCCAGACGCTTTCCTAAGGCCTTTCTTAGTCTCTTCCTCTTCAATGTGTTTGTGCCTAGCTTTCAGATTTGATTTGAGCAGTTCAGCCAATGGCAACCAGAAGCCATTCCACCTCTTGGTGATATCTGGACAGCTTACCCAACCATGCCCATAAACCTCCAAGGTAAGATGGTATGCTACTGATCCAAATTGCTATGCAATCCACAGTATCAAGTAGAATGCAATCCCACCTATACTAGAAAAATGTAACATATCTCACCACTACTAGCATAACTCTACATTTACAAATATCACTGAGATTCATGGTGCAAATTGGTCATTTTGCTTTGAGTTTTATGTGTGACATGGTTCCAAGTGCTCCGAATGAAACTGTTGAAGCACATGAGGCTTACTTTGAGCTAGAATTAGCAAAGGAACTTGTTTTCATTCTGGAATCACCCTCCATGTGAAGATGAAGCAGCTTTGTTCTCAGTTGCCTCAGAGGGTAGGACTGGGACAAATGGATTAAGTTACAACAATGAAGATTTTGATTAAATGTCAGGGAGAACTTCCTGATGGTGATGACTGTTAGCAGTGTAACAGTCTGCCTCAGAAGATGGTAGACACTCCATCATTGGAGGTCTAGGCAGGGTAGCCATCTCTCAAGGATATTATAGTTGTGGATGGCCTACACTGGCAGGGGGTCAGACTAAATCAGGGGTCGGCAACCTGCGGCTCTAGAGCCGCATGTGGCTCTTTCAGCTGTCTGCTGCGGCTCCTCCCGGTGAAAGTGGCAAAGGGGGTAACAGGAGGCACCTGTGCTGGGAGGGCAGGCTGCTTCCCTCCACCCCCGGAGCTCACTGCCCTCATCTCCCTTCACCCCCACCTGCCCCACATTGGTTTCCCTTTTCAATTTTGCCTGCTCTGCAGGCTTAAGCTCCCTGTTTTTCCCTTCCCCAACTCTCCAGCAGGCTCAGCCAATCCGCATCCAGCAGGCTCCTGGCTTTTTCAGTTGGAATGGCTCAGGACCCTTCACTGGCTGACCACCAGCCAATCCTGAGCCTCCCTCCTTCTCAGCCATTGCAAGCTCTTGCAGCCTGCCTTTCCCTGAGCAGGTCCCCACTCAGTGCAAGGAGAGGCTTTTCCTCCACAGCTGAGGAGACATCCTGTGTCTACTCAGTTGTAAGCCCCATTACAGCAGATGAAGCTTATTCCCAGGAAAGGGTGCCTGGGATGGCAGCCTTGGAGCCAGTGGGAGCCCATGCAGGTCTGTTTGAGAGTAAGCCCCGATGCAGTCCCTGGGCTACACCCAGGAAGGTGTGGAGTGCTGTAGCCGCAGCCTCCTCCTGTGCAGGTCTACTCACAAGTAAGCCCTGCTGTAGTCAGTGGGGCTTCCTCCCAGGAAGGTGTGGAGGGCTGCAGCCTCAGCCCCCTCCTATGCAGGTCTACTCACAAGTAGTCAGTGAGGCTTCCTCCCAGGAAAGTGTGGAGAGGACTGCAACCTGAGAGCTCCAACCAACTTGTCTGCTCAGAAGTCCCATTGTAGTCAATGGGGCTTACTCCCAGGATTGTGTGGAGAGGGTTGCAGCCTGAGTGAGGGAGGGCAGGCAGGCAGGCAGGCAGGGCAGAAGCTGGCCTGTGGCTGCCCCCCCTTCTTCTCTTCCCCACCTCTGGAGTCTGTGTCCTTCCTTCCTTCCAGCAGGGTGCCTCTGGAAGGTGGGGGGAGTTCTTTAGTATCCATGTAAGATAAGCAGATGTCATAACCGCCATATGTATTGGAATCCTGGAAGATCTGGTGAGGAGGTAGATGTGGTGTCAGCAGTGGCCCCTTTAAGGGTAAGGCCTGGGCATCCAGCAGAGTGTGCTGCACAGCTGCAGCCACTTGAAGGCAATAGGGCCCTCAGGGATATAAGGAGCACCTGAGGCAGGAAGAGGGGTGTGGGTTGGAGAAGGAGTGCAGGTTGGAGAAGAGACTGACTGGGCTTATTGACTTGGATACTCTGACTGATTTACTTTGGAATCTGACCTTGGACTGTGACTTGGTTTATTGACTTTGGACTCTGCCCTGGATACTCTGACTGACTTTGTGACTAATGGACTGCTGGAGACACTGGAGTTTGAAGTGTGGCTGCTGTGCCCAAGACCTGCTGAGGACCAAGGGTCTGCTATCGTGGCAGGAGGCTGCTGGCAGGAGAGAGGACCTCTGCAGGTTGAACAGGCGAGCTACCCTGGAGGTGGGGTCCAGCAGGACTGCAGGGCAGAATCAGGGTCATTTGTTGGGGGAAAAGAAGGGGAGCTAATTTGCTTAGTGGGCATAATTCTCCAGGTAGAGTATGGCCTTGGAATCAGGCAAAACACCATTGAGGACCAGGAATCTGAAAACACATGACAAGAATGTATGACAAAACTAACTAAAAGCTACAAGAGGGGGCTACATTATAAAAATGGGACAGATAAGAGCATAAAGGTAAAAAAAAAAAAACTATATATGCAGTGTCATCTTCATTTTAGATGTCAAAAGGGTTTTGTGGCTCCCGAGGTTTTTTTTCCTCTGGAAAATGGGTCCAATTGGCTCTTTGAGTGTTTAAGGTTGCCAACCCCTGGACTAAATGATCTTGTAGAATCAGATGCAACTCTGATTCTGTGATCCCTGTGGGATAATAATAAAGAAGTGAGTGACTGCAAGTATGTTCAGAGTGCCTTGTCTTTCCACTGATGACCCACAACTAGCCGCCATGTACCTAGAAATTACAGGTAAGGACTTCCAATTAGATTATGTGACTTTCAAGTATATGCTGTGACCCACGATGCCTCTCATTACAGAAATTACGGACTGGCTTGAGCTATGGACTTTCTATAAATGAACTGATTCATACAATCCTCATAGTCATGATGGATCCATTTGTTTTAGGACTAGTGGGTTGGACATGCTGCCCCTTTAAACCTACTTACAGCCCAATTCTGAGCTAACCAATACCCAGAGAATACCCAAAATGGCTGCTGCTGCATCCTATGGGCTTCAGGCAGCTGCTGGCATCTCCTCGGGGGAAGGGGACATTCATCCCCTTCCCCAGGCAAAGATCCAAGCCCTGTAATGGGGCTACTCAAGTCTGCACATGCTATTTTGCCTGTAGAGTTGAGGCAAAAGTTGAGTTGAGTTTGCCTGCTATTTTGCCTGTAGAGTTGAGAGGCCCCATGGCGGGCCAGAAGTCTTGACTCAGGGTTCCGGATTGAGCAGAGTTCTGCCAGTCCTGCCCCACTTCCACCCCAGTTCCTCCCTCTGCCCTGGAACGCCAACACCCCACCCACTCTGACATACCTCTCCACCACCTGGAGCATGTCCTTTGCTCTGGGTGGCATGCAGTGGACCTCTGGCTGGTGCTGACTCAGCACAGGCTGATGCTGAGCTGGTGCCAGCACTGACCCAGAGTTCAGTGTCATGGACATGCCTTACAGCATATTTGAGGGCTGGCACTGACAGTTCAGGATCAGGATCAGGCCCCTAAACAGATGTGTTTAAAGCTGGAAATGAACCAGAAGTGGTCATCTAAAGCTGTCAAATGGCCACAGGAGGGAGTGGACATTCAGTACAAGAGCATAGTGCACTATGAGCAAGTCTTAATGCGTGCCTCCTACATTATTTTCACAGCGAAACATCCCACACACCCAAATAGTGATTTGCCTCCAAAGTGACTGCTTCCACTTTCTGCTTCAGTCTGAGCTTCAACTGACTTGAATGATGGCAAACTCAAACACCACCATCTGTGCTTGCTAGAAACTGCTCACACAGCTGCTCCACCACTAGAAACTTGGACTGAAGACAAATGGGCACAAAGATCATGTGAAAAGGTCCCTGAGCCACACAAGAACCAATCCTAAAAGGGCTTTGTGATGTTGGAGCAAGTACTGTAAGGCCCTGTATGGCTGTCACAAAACTCGACACACGCTTCAGCACAGCCTGGCTGCCACTGCAAGCAGTGAGCAGCCCGGTTCTTATACCAACAGCTGGAGGATACTCACTGATGTAAGTAAGTTAGTACAGAGGGTGGGAAGCAGGCAGAGGAACAGCACAGAGATGGAGGCAGGGAGGGGACAGATTGGGGCATTATTACGGAAGGGGACATTATTAGCAGCTGCCTCGATCCCCCATCCCAGGTTCACTTGGACTTGCACCAGCTAAATTGTTGGCGCTGGTCCAAGTAGCCCCAGCAGGCTGGTGAGGGCTTACTGTGGGGCAACGGAACAAATATCCCTTATCCCAAGAAGGCCTTCAGGGCCTGAAACTCCCTCCACAAGATACAGCACATGCCCTGATGGCACAAGTGCATTGCCGCACTGGGAACTACATAGGACTGGGCTATAAAAATGAAATTATCAAGGAAACACTTGCCACATTTTTCTAAAGCGTCTCAACTTTGTAGGGGCTACTGCAAGCTGTGCCAGGGGCAGAAGCTATGCTAAGCTTCCCTTTCACAATGTCCCAGACTGCAGCGTGTTGATTTTGAACTCAGTGTTTATATTGTTTATAGAACAATATAACTCAGTAGGAACCACTGAGAACTTAATCAGATCCTATCTGCATGGCTCCACTCACTGCCCAGTCATCATCTTTGTCTCCATTTTATGGTTGCATGAGTATAACAGAACCAAACCCAAGAAGCATTTCTTAGAATATTTGTGATGAGGATTCAGCTACGTATCCAGGAAAAACAGTCCCTGAGGCCACTGCAACATTATGCACCTCTACTGGAAGTATCATTAAGGGGTAAAAGTGGGAAGTGGGCAAACATTGGCAGAAAGGCATGAATCTGTGGAGAAATCACTGCAGTCAGCCCCACAGAATTTGCAGACCCTGTCCAACATGTCAGGCTTGTGCCTGAACAAAATCCCTACCTTCTATCATTTTAAAGGTGCAAGTCAGTAAACGGGACACAAGAACTCTCCCTGAATTCATGGGTCTGTTCTTAGAGACAGAGTCATGTACAGTGAAACTTTTCAGGGAAACTTCAGACAGGAAGGCTCCTCCCTGAGTCATTAAAAACTAACAGGAGAAGCAACCCTTGAAAAGAGTCTGATTCAGCTGGGAATGGACAACGTGCAAGAGGTTCTGTAGTCTGCAATGTTGAACAAAGCAGATTTTTGGCTGCCTGTGGGGAAAAAAGAAAAGAAAAACAGGTTCTAGGCTGACAGACGGAGAGACAGCACACACATACCCCTGCTGCTGCCAGCAATGGAAGAGGAGGTTCTGGACACTCCATGACAGCCCCAGTGCTTGCGGCATTAAGATTACAGAGAACGACTCAGTGTAAAACCGGCTAAAAGGAAAAGCAGCTCTAGGCTTTGGCTATCCTGTTAAGGTCTTTACAGGGATCAAAATGTCAAGCAATTGGCTTGCTCTGAGCACATTTCTTGGCCACATCAAAAGAATGGGCTTAGATGCTCGCCTTACCAAAAGAAGAGAAGCCTTTCACTGGTGCTTGCATTCTAAAACGCATGGTACCAAAACTCCAGCCGCCTGACAATTATGCCCTTTGATTCACCAGCAGTGTTTCTACCCTGATCGTAAGCAGTGTGGAAGCTAATTTGTTACAGGTGTTTGAAAACTGTTATTTACCTTACTCAGAAGTAAGCCCATTGTGTTCACTAAGACTTGGGCTGTCATTCCATCTTACTCTCCGGAAACAAGCACCTCTACTGATTGTATCTATGCAGTGAGGAGAGAAAGGAACTTTGCACATGCTCAGGTGCGCTTTTCCTTAGTCTGAAGGTTCCAATTGTGAACCCTAGTGCTGAAAACAAGTTTCCCAGCGGTTAACTGTGCTACTTTCTTTGTCTGTGATTGTGTCAGTGGTGGTGGTGGGGGGGAAGGATAGTGATGGTGTCAATGGGGGGGGGGGTCTGTTCCCGTTTGCCTTTGAGGCTCAAGAGGCGCACCTTGGGCTCTCGCTTCCGGGGCTCTTTTTTTGCCTGCGAGTGGCTGCGATGCTGGAGCTCAGGTCTTGCGCCTGTAGGTGGGGAGGGGGCCACTCTGCACGATGGCCGTGACTTTGCCAAGAGTTGAAGGCAACTTTCCTACCTGCCGTCCTGTGCTGCGCGCGGGCGGAGTGTGACCATGGTCTCTGGGAACGGGAAAGAGGAGACCAGCCGGGAGAGATCATCCAAGGGCAACCCGCTCCGGCGCCCCAAGAGCGCAGCGCATCCCTCCAGATCCACCCAAGGCTCGGCTGCCCGGCTACGACTCCTCGGCGGCGCGCTGGTCCCACGGCGGTAGCGCCCAGCCCTCTCCCGCGGGCTCGGTTCCTTTCAGCAGGCTCCCTTCAGTTCGCTGCTGTGGGAACTCGCCACCTCGCAGCTGTCCATACGGGAGAAAGTGACCGCTCTGCTAGGCTCGCTGGAGATCAGCACCCTCTTCAGCACCACGGCCGGTGGACAGCTCCGAGCGAGGGTTGTTCAGCCTCCTCTCCGCCCTCTCCCCGTCTCCCTCGCCCTTCCCCTACTTAGGCTGCCTCAGGAGCCCGGCGCACACGCTGGCCAGCGAGCCCGCCCAGCGCCACGGGGTGACAGGAGTCCAGCCACAGCCTGATCCCTCCCTGGCAGCGACCACTACTGGAGAGCGGTAGTGTCCTGCGAAGCCTGCAGGTCTACTCGGTGGAGGACCAGAGGAGCAGGGGAGAAGCAACACAAAATTCCCTCCTGGAGCGTACCAAACCTCTTAGCTCCACCCATTTCCTATTGGCCATTTCGCACTTGATGCCACACCAACATTATTCTTCATTCAACAGGGAGCTCTACTCAATCATCGTTTCCTGATGGGGGTACCTTGATGAGACACACACGTTGACAAACTTATTGGCACATTTGTGGCATACTTATGTGTAGAGCATCTTAGAGCATCTAACTCAGAGCATCTTAGATGTACACCCAGACAATGTGATTGAGAGGTTTCCAAGGCCTTCAAGGTAGCTGCATTTCAGTGTCAATTGGGATCAAAAAGTGAGAGGTTCCATCATGGCCACAGCTCCCTGGAGAGCAAAAGTTTTCACCAATTCTGCAAGCAACAGTGACTGCAAAATCCCCTCCTGAATGGTGCAAAAGCTACTACACATTCAATAGGGAACTATAGCCAATCAGGGATTCCTGGTGAGGGTACTTTGCATTGCTTACACAACACCAATCCTGGTTCAAAAAGTTCAGCTTGTGGGAAGGGAAAAAAGGTGACTGTTGAAACCCTGCCATTGCCCCATAGCCAAGCATGACTCGATATTTACACCACATTTGGTGCTCCCTGGAATAAGGTTTTTAAATTCTCTCACTGATCAATTTAGGCCAGTAATCTTGCGATGCTTGATCTGGCCTGACATTCTTTTTCTGAATGGTATGGCTGGAAATGGTAGCAGCTTTGGCCACAGCCTATGCAGAATGATAGCTGCTACTCAATGCCAGATTGGCTGTTTCAGAGAAGAAAGCAAAACAGATGTCAATAGTGGTTGTTTGCTGCTGCTCTATGGCAAACAACTCAGCGCATTCTCTGATTGTGTCACAGGCAAATAAAATCAGACCATTCTGGTGAAGCAAAGACGAAGTCCAAGCTACTCCACCTCCCTGTTTCTTTTGAGTGCAATAGAGCCATTCTGGTTTTGTTTCCCATTTGAGGGTGCCCTGTATTGTTTTCACAGAGTCGTTGCTTATGATTAGAGGTGTGTATTGCCAGTAAGATAGGAATATAGCCGAAGTCTTACTGAACACAATGGGCTTACTTCTGAGTAAAATAAATAACACTGTTTTCAAACACCTCTAGTGTGTGAAGTGGCTAAACAGCTTTGACACCCCTCTACATATTTTGGGTGAAAACAACACACACTGGGTATCATGGCCTATGATGATTCTCAGCAGTGGGTTTCTTCTGTACTTGTAAATGCCATGAAAACAATTGTGTAACTACCTTACATGTTACAGGGCAGAGGAAGATAATGCTAAATCAGGGGTGCCCAAATCCCGGCCCTGGAGCCACTTGTGGCCCTCGAGGACTCCCAATCCAGCCCTCATGGAGCCCCCCCAGTCTCCAATGAGCCTCTGGCCCACCGGAGACTTGCTGGAGCCCACACTGGAGCCACGCTGCGTGGCTTGCTTGCTACGCAGCCCATGCAACTGCTCTCAACATGACAGCCAACTGTTTACCCTCTCATGTGAGCTGTGGGACGAGGGCTCCTTCCACTGCTTGCTGTTTCACATCGGTGATGCAGCAGCAGCAGCAGCAAAGGAAAGGCCGGCCTTGCTTTGTGCCAGGCCTTTTATAGGTCTTGAGCTATTGCAGAAACATCATTCATTCATATAAGTTCCATCTCTAACATATTCATTTATGTAAATTTACTCAAATTTGATATGCAAATTAATTATTTTTTTCCTGGCTCCGACACAGTGTCAGAGAGAGGATGTGGCCCTCCTGCCGAAAAGTTTGGACACCCCTCTACTAAATCCTTTACTTTTAATGTAATGGGTCATATTGCTCATTTTAGAGCATGGGACAGCTCCTACCGCAAATGAGATCAACCAGTAACTTGGCCATATCTTTAGTATCACAGAAAGTCACAAACTAAAAATTATAAGATACAGTGAATCGGTGGTAGTCAAACTTCTTAGCACCAGGACCCACTTTTTAAAATGACACTCTATTGGGGCCCACCTAGCTTTATGATACCTTTAAAAAGGTGATCTAGAAAGAAATAATATTTTTATTTATATATTTATATTTGATTGATTGATTTGCGAAATACTCGATCTGTTTCTCACAATGAGGCAGCCCTAATGAATAACCTCAAGGCTTGAGGAGTTTAGTTATGTGACCCAGCTTCACCTGCCCCCACTACCTGTCATTGACAGACTTGGGAAAAAACATACCAGAAAAAGATGCTCAACGTTTATCTCCCTAGTTTTACATAAGCTTGCAAACTGCATGAGCTCAGCTGTTCATGGGACAATTAGCAGCTACCTTGCAAACTGTAGGAGCTCAGTTCTTTGCATGGTACTTAGCTGCTAAAATATTTGATTTTTGAATAGCCTCAGAGCTTGAGGCAATCATTTGATCTTTCCATCATCTGTGTTTTCATTGGAGGTTCTGCGGGACCCAACAGAAATCAGGTCTCGACCCACCAAGAGTGTCCCAACCCATAGTTTGAAAAATGCTGTACTGCATGCAACGTCATTATCACCACCAGTATTATTTCTACCATCAGGCACTCTAAGCTTGCTTCATTGACCTCAGGTCACTGGTCTGTGATGTATCCTACTTGAAAATCAGATCTGGAATTGCTGTTTCTGAATCAGTGAATGATTCATGCCTTCCTATCAAACCAAATCAAATTCCTGTTCAAGACTGAATAAAATTACCATAGTATATCAGTACAGTAAAAGCTGAAATATCTGGCATCTCCAGGACTGAAGTGTTGCTGGATCTCATATTTTTCCACATATTTCAGTGTTGTGCCTAACCTCGTACCTAACCCCAAATAAAAGAATTGCTGTCTTCCACTTTCTGCTTGCCTAACAGCCTAATCCTGAACCCAGAGGTGCCCATAGCCCAAAAGGATGACCACCAGATCCTGCGGGCTCTGTGGCTACTGCTGGGGTCTCCTCAGGGCAAGGCAGAGAGTTCACTCCCTTCCCCTGGGCAGGCAGCAGCTGGTGGCAATGGGTCTCCTCAGCTCTGCCCCTGTGTTTGAGGTGGCACAGAGTTGAGTGTCGGGCCACCCAGATTGCAGGGAGGGTAAGGATGCCTCACACCCCTTGCAGGCTTGATCTTCCCCTCCCTCCACCCCATTCCACTCACTCCCCACCTCCTCCTCATCTGGTGCTGCGGGAGCACTGGCCAGCCATCTTCCCAGCGCTGAGGTGCAGCACCTACTGGTGCTGGCCCAGCACGGGTGCTCCCTCCTCCCCTGGTGCTGTGAATGTGCTTTACAGAACATTTGCAACACTGGAGTCTGCAGTAAGCACAGACTACAGGTTTCAGGATTGGGCTCAAAGTTGACCTTTTCATGATAAACTCTCGTGACCACTAGGAGAGGCCAGCAGGTGTTCTGTCGGCTACTGAGAATTGCTGCTGGATAATGTTAGAATAGTGAACACTAATGGGCCTCTTTGCCAATTTCCAATTAATATTGCTTGCCAGATATCACACCTTTTACTGAATATCGAAAAATCTTTTTAAAATTTTGATAGCAGTTTTAGGTTCCCAGAACAGAAAAAAGTACCATTGTGCCATCTTATGGAATAGCAGGTCCTTAAAACATGGCCTAACCCTATCCTCCATTTGTACTAGGGGAGCATGTGTTCTGCCGGCATGTGCTGTTGCAAAAGAGCCATAGAGTGCTGCACATCAAACTTTTGGAAGTGAAGATGCCGTACATGCTGAGTGATTTGCACAATCCCCCTCTACTTGGTTTTCTTAGTTGTTGATATTTAGCAAATGCCAAGAGCTACAGTCTGCAAACACCTATTATATGAGATGACAGCACAAAAATATGAGCACTTGACACCAACCATTGGTGGAAACAGCCGTTACTACTAAGGTCTGCCACTACCTTGTTTATAAAATGAACAAACAGAAAGGGAATCAAGTATATTATTGTTTCATTTGCCTGTTTGCTGGACTAAATTCTTACAGATCCAGAGGAACTAAATTCAACCCTCAGATTGGTAACTGTGCAAAATGCTTTTCTTAACAGCACAGTGTTCCACATTTACATTTGCCAATTTATCCATTGGCCTCTCTCAATCAAATCAAAAGTAGCCTTTTAAATCAGCAGAGGCGGCATTCAAACGGACTTTCTTTTTCTGGACATTTATGAAGCTGATGTGCAAGGACAAAGCAATTACTTATAGAATTTCAGCCAAGTCACAGACCGACTCAAGCTTCTGGGGGAGGGTTTGTTATTCTGTGTGGCCCAGTCCTCCACTTTACTAAACCAATGCAATTTGCCAAAATGTCACAATTTTCCACAATTGTCACAATTTGCCAATTTGCCAAAATTTATAATTTAAACATTTGCTCTTTTCATCCTTATGGAATACAAAAACTATTTGATTTGTATTACCCCTAGGACAAATTCATTGTTTGAAAATTACACAACAGAGGTTGCAATCCTATCCACACTCTCCTGGGAGCAAGCCCCATTTACTATAATGGGACTCACTTCTAAGTAGACATGGTTATATTGGGCTCTAAGAGCGTAATCCTTAGTTGCCCTTGGAACAGTGCAAGTCCCTTGCACTGGCTCGGAGGTGTCACAAAAGTGCCATAAGGCATTTTCATGCCACATCAAGGCTGCCTCTGGTACTGCAGTGCTAGAGGAGAGTTAAGTTCATGCTGGTTGTGTCAGGCTGGCATGGGGGTCTGGGGAGGGCAGGGGGAGGGTGGAATGGAGGCATTCCAGGGAGGGCGGTGGGTGGGCCATTAGGTAGAATAGGGTCAAGCAGGAGGTAAGGCCAGGATCCAACACTTACCCCACTCCTGGGTGACCCAGCACAGCACCTGACTACTTGGATCTGCACCACCTCTTTAGGTGGCGCAGGTCTGAGTAGACCCATTGGGGCTGCTGCCACATTACCCAGGGTAAGGAGAATGAATTCCCCTTGCCCCAGGCTGAGCCACAGCCAGCCCCAACCCCGTCTTCAATATGGGACAGGCCAGTTGGCCTCCCTGTTCCAGCACAGGTTAGGATTGGGCTGTAAAAATGCTAACTAGAACCAGTTTTCACCAGTCTGAGTTACATTTAAAAATCTTATGAGAAGCTCCATTCTCCCTTGTAGCCTTAACATCAGTCAGGTGTAGAATTAGGTTCTCCATGTCCTTGATAGTGAGAACACTTTCTTAGGGGAAATCAAAGAGTTAGTCTTGTGGTATCTTGTTTTCAGATGGTCTAAATCCACTCGGTGTTTTGTTTACAGATGGTCCTCTTGAAAACCAACCTGTGGATTTGGACCACCTAAATTAAATTCACTTGAATTTACCAAATTATACTCTGTACTACACAAATATATCCTCTGTTTGTCAATATTGTCAGGGTCCAGAGAGCTAATATCCATGTAGCAATCAATGAAACTCAATGATTTGATTCCTTCTGAAACCATGAAGGTCATCCCTGGCT
The DNA here is from genome assembly GCF_035046505.1 of Tiliqua scincoides. Taxonomy (NCBI): domain Eukaryota; kingdom Metazoa; phylum Chordata; class Lepidosauria; order Squamata; family Scincidae; genus Tiliqua; species Tiliqua scincoides. The sequence goes on from NC_089823.1 coordinate 89,474,852, forward strand.
GGTTCAAAATAAACTGTAACTGTTTAATTGCATTGTGTGAGGAAATTCAATTTGCCACCAAAAGAACCTATAGAGCCCTTGGGTGAGCTATTGATTGCAAAGAACCCAGAGGTTGGCCACTGATCAAAAAAGTGTGAGTAAAGGCTCGATAATAATAACATATCATTAAGCTCAATTCATGAGTCCTTAGATTGTTGAATTGTGTTAAATAGCTTTTGTATTCTGATAATAAGAATGCTTTGAGAACAAGAGCTTCTGAAATAAGAACGATTCAAAATTATATGCACACACAAAACATTATTTGTAGCATTTGATCTATGATGGTGTTTCTCAAACAGTGGTAGGGATAACACCAGTGGTACTTGAGGTGGTGCCTGGTGGTACTCACAGGACCCATGGACCCCTGTTGCCTGGCAGCAAGACCAGGAACATGATGCCACAAACAGCGGTAGGAGGCTCAGCTCAGTGGACAGAGCTCCAAAGCATGCTTTTCCATGCTCAGAAAAGCCCCCCCCCCGCCCCCATCCACTCTGAGCCTCTTAGTGGTGTCTGTCATATCGCATCTGGCCTCCCAACCATCTGACGATAACATCACCAGTTTCTTCTGGTGATACTCTGAATAGTTGAACCTTGTGAAGTGGTATGGTGGAGGACAAACTTTGAGAAACGCTGATCTATGAAATAAGATCTTCCTCTGTGGCAACTGAACATCAACTGTTGGCAAACACAGTTTCTCTTTTTTGTTACTGTTATGAACTGTATGTTACTCCACGTATACTCATAGTTGCAGCTCTATCATCACTAACCAAAGGACATGGGATGGACTGAGAAGGCAGAATGGGATTCCTGTTGAGATCATCTGAGGGACACTATGGATTTTCCTAGGAGAACAGATGGGTGAGAAGGAGCTCATCCCTCCCTGAATTCTAGCAATCTGATCAGAAGGGAATTGCACTAATTATTTCAGTCCTCTTACCCATGATTTGAAGTCTGATTGTGTCTCGTTGATCCTCATTGTCCTTCTACTGGTTTTTTTTTCAGATTTTTCCTGACTCTGTAATTTAGAAACTGCTATACCAGGAGTCTCTAAACTTTTCAACCAAAGGGCTGCATCAAATATCTGGCAGAGTGTCGAGGGCCGGGGGAAAAAAATTAAATATAAAATTTAAATAAATACATTAGAGATGGAACTTAGATGAATGAATGAATGAATGAATGAATGAATGAATGAATGAATGAATGAGCTCAAATGTCCAGGATTTCTCCAAGCACCCACACAGCCCAAGAAATAAAGCAAACACTTAAACAGACCCCCATTCCTCCACCCCACAAGTACAACTCCAGTTGTGTTTGGTCAACTGGGCCAGAGACTCTCAGGGGATCAGAAGCTGGCCATGGGCCAGACAGAGGCTCTCTGCAGGCCGCATCTGGCCCCTGGGCCGGGGTTTGGAGATCCCTGTGATATACAATATTGTAGGAAGGAGTACAAACAAACAAAATGAAGAATTAGAAAAAAGGTGCAAACGTGGTTGTGAAATACCTGGAATAGGGGATATAAGATGTATGTCAAATGAAACTTAGTACCTGATTGATCCACACTTTCCTGAGATTAAGCCCCATTGTCTATCATGGAACATACTTCAAAGTAGACATGCATAGGTTTGGGCTTTAACTTTCACATTAAAACAAAAGCCCAGAGGTAGAGTAGAATTTGGAAAGAGTGTAGGACCAGCAATGAACTGTAACATGGTACATTGAGGAATAGCATAAAAACAGCTGGTACAGTCCTAGCTAAACATGGCTGGTTGACAGGATAGCAAAGGATGTAAATCATTTTGCAAAAATTGAATCTGAAATGAACTCTAAAAGAGTTCTGCACCATTGCTGGGCCACTCTGTTAATGTTGCACAAATACACTGCACTGAAGATGAATTGTGTTTTGCAATTAGATAAGGTTCCTTATGTCAATAGCACTACAACTAGGAGCAGAAAAGGCAATAAGAGACAGAAAAATACATTATTAAGGCTGAGGCTTAACCATCTAACTGAATACATTTCCCCCTACATAAAAATGCAGAAGATAAAGGCAACCTACAAGATAAATATGCGCACCTCTGAAGATAAAGAGTAACTCAGAAACCAATGAATACAGCCAACAACTCAATTAATATAAATGTATTTCATGAATAGACATTCAGATCCAAAGCACCAGACTCATCAAATAAAAAAGTCAAATTAGGCCTATAGCAGCTTTGTGCATCGTGAAAAGAATGGCACAAGTTCTTGTAAAATGGCACAAGGATTGCTGGGTGAAAAAGGAAGACTTGCCTACGGTTACCCAAAGGGCATTTGCTTGGATGGGGGAAAAGCAAGGTTTCCCCAAAGCCCTGCCCAGCCATGAGCAAGTCTTGGACAAAACACAACCTCCCTGCTCTTGCTGTGAAGATAAGGGCAGCACAAGCAACTGCAATAGGGGTGAGAATTTATCTGCACTAGGAGGTGGGGCCTCCCTTGCAACATATGAGCTGTGTGAATAAGAGCTGTTTAAGATCATAAAGCAATCCCAACTGCATAGCAATTCACTAAAGAAACTTGGATACAATGCTGGATCTACTTAAAGCAGTAGTGCAGGGGTGCTCAAACTTTCAACTTTAGGGATGCTGGACCTTTAACAAGTGTATAGAAGAGAGAATTTCAGCAGGTGCAGCTTGTCATCTGTGGGATGACAAATTGCACCTGCTGCAATTCTCCCTTCTATACACTTGTTAAAGGTCCAGCATCCCTAAAGTTGAAAGTTTGAGCACCCCTGCAGTAGTGGAAGCCAGCATTAATACCTGAACAGGAGTTTGGTCAGGACACTGAGGTTAATCCCTTCACATCTTATGAACTGCCATGAGATGTTTAATGGCTACAAGCTGTCAAAAAGGTGACATTACTGCTCAACTGAAAGACAATCTGCTGCTTCAACTGCAAAAACTTGATGAATGCCCCTCTAGAACAAGTTCAGATTGCCTCACTGGGAAGAATGCCACATACAGTAAGCCATGTTGATTCCTGCTTGGGATCCTTCCAGCATCAGACCTGTTGCAACTCTGTTGAATTCGCTCACATGAATATCTTAAGAGCTCATGGGCTTCCTCTGGTCCATGACCTTGATAGTAATATACTCTTAGTCACAGCTGGAGGGGTTGATTTTTTTTCTATGTAATCAAGATTAATTGGGAGTTATTTTATATAGAACTTTGATATACTGGTATACCGGTGGGGATCAGGGGGGCAAATATCCTGCGGCACCATGCCTGTTGTCATTTTATTCTTAATGAATGTTCTATTATAGAAAATCCCCATGTCTATAAAGGCTTGACTCTGTCTGTAAGAAAATATTAAGGAAGAGTGTTTCTCCACCGTGGAATAATTAAATAAAAGAGAATGACTTTATAAACAACCTCTTAAGAATTCATCCAACCTCTAAGAATTCATCCTCTAAGAACCTCTAAGAATTCATCCTTCCCTTGGGGGCTGGGGATAAGAATAAGCCCTCAGTTTGGCTGTACTTGTCGTAAGAGGCAACTAAACAGACACCGGGTAGATGGGACTCGTTAGCCTGGGAAGGCAGCTCATCTGAGAGAAGGAAAACTCTGATCCCAAACCTCCACTGCCTTGTGGCTACATCCAATTATGGAAAAGGCTTCAGGAGTCAACCTCGAGGCAAAATCCAGAGCCGGAGTCCCTGAGGCAGTTCATGGCTGAACACAGTCACGTTCTGGCAACTCCTGCGACGCCGCTGGAACCAACCGTATTGGCTTCTGGCTTTCCATTGGACCATTTCAGCGACATGGAGAGGGGGGATTTGCTGCATGGGTAACAGTCTATCCTCCATATCTACTTTACCCAGGCTTCACGCACTGGAGAGGACACTCTGTTCTAGAACACTATTCAGAGTGCGATACCATAGTCTTCTGAGACTGAAGGCTGCCAACAAAAAGAATTCATCCCTAACCCAACATTTGCTTAGAACATAAGAACAGCCCCACTGGATCAGGCCATAGGCCCATCTAGTTCAGCTTCCTGTTTCCACAGCGGCCCACCAAATGCCCCAGGGAGCACACCAGATTACAAGAGACCTCATCCTGGTGCCCTCCCTTGCATCTGGTATTCTGACATAGCCCATTTCTAAAATCAGGAGGTTGCAAATACACATCATGGCTTGTAACCCATAATGGATTTTTCTTCCAGAAACTTGTCCAATCCCCTTTTAAAGGCGTCCAGGTCAGATGTCATCACCACATCCTGTGGCAAGGAGTTCCACCGACCAACCACACGCTGAGTAAAGAAATATTTTCTTTTGTCTGTCCTAACTCTCCCAATTTTCGTGGATGTCCCCTGGTTCTGGTGTTATGTGAGAGTGTAAAGAGCATCTCTCTGTCCACTTTATCCTTTCCATGCATAATTTTGTATGTCTCAATCATGTCCCCCCTCAGGCGCCTCTTTTCTAGGTTGAAGAGGCCCAAACACCATAGCCTTTCCTCATAAGGAAGGTGCCCCAGCCCCGTAATCATCTTAGTCGCTCTCTTTTGCACCTTTTCCATTTCCACTATGTCCTTTTTGAGATGTGGCGACTTTTTGAGAACTGGACACAATACTCCAGGTGTGGCCTTACCATCGATTTGTACAACGGCAATATTAGCTGTTTTGTTCTCAATACCTTTTCTAATGATCCCAAGCATAGAATTGGCCTTCTTCACTGTCGCCGCACATTGGGTCGACACTTTCATCGACCTGTCCACCACCACCCCAAGATCTCTCTCCTGATCTGTCACAGACAGCTCAGAACCCATCAGCCTATATATGAAGTTTTGATTTTTTGCCTCAATGTGCATGATCTTACACTTACTTACATTGAAATGCATCTGCCATTTTGCTGCCCATTCTGCCAGTTTGGAGAGATCCTTCTGGAGCTCCTCACAATAACTTCTGGTCTTCACCACCCAGAAAAGTTTGGTGTTGTCTGCAAACTTAGCCACTTCACTGCTCAATCCTGTCTCCAGGTCATTTATGAAGAGGTTGAAAAGCACCGGTCCCAGGACAGATCCTTGGGGCACACTGCTTTTCACCTCTCTCCATTGTGAAAATTGCCCATTGACACCCACTCTCTGTTTTCTGGTCTTCAACCAGTTCTCAGTCCATGAGAGGACCTACCCTCTAATTCCCTGACTCTGGAGTTTGTTCAGCACCCTTTGGCAATTGCTGATTGTTGGGATGTGGGCTTTGCTTTTTTCATTTTAAGCACAGAACAGCCCTGTCATTTGATGTGAAAAATAAAAATTAATCCATGTGATTTTTTTCCCAAAGAAACTGGTTTCAATGGAAATGTACAGGATTAATAAACTGCAATTTTTCACGGAAAGAGCACTCAGCATGCAACTCTGTGTGATATTTGAAGAAAGCTAATCAGGAGGAACATGTTGTACCTAGTTCTAGCCATTTCATTCTGCCCAGTGTAATAACCATAATCAATAATTGCTGTTTTTCTCAAGCCCTTTGTGAAAGACCACAGGAGCCATGTATCTTTCGATATGACTGACTCAACAACAAACAACTGGAACTATAGCAACACCCGAGGTGGAAAAACCATCTCAATCTTCATGGAACACCACTCTTGAACAGCCAAAATGGCCTTGTTCTGTGCAAATGTGATTAAACTAACTTTTCTTTGAAAAAACTGCTCAAAAGCAGGGATGGGAGGGGTTGGATTGTGCCAGGATCCTAACCACATTCCCTTTTCCTAACAACCCAATCCTATCTGGGCTGCCCGCCCCACAGTACAGTGATACCAAAATGGCCAACACTGTATGCTGCTTAGAGCCCAGGATACAGTCAGAGATCTCCTTGAGTTAAAGGAATATTAGTTCCTTTATCCCATGTCAGGACCAAGCAGTACCAAGCAGGTACCATAGCTGGTGCAGATTCGAGTAGCCTGTATAGTGCTTTCAGGCACGGGTGGGGGGGTAGGATGTGGCGGCAACCTTTGCTGCCATCCCCACCCCTCTCCTACGCCTGAGCCATCAAGCTGGACCACCCTCCCCCACCCAAAGATGCCCCCACCCCCATTCTTGCCTTCCCTGTCTCCCCGTCACTAGGCGCTACACATACCTGCACCAGTTTCAGCACCAGCGGCAACTAAGACTGGGTCATTGCAAAGTGCTCCATGGCATTTTTGTGATGGCCGCTGTCTAGGCAGTGCGTGCAAAAGGCAGTTGCAGACACTTCCTCCCAACAGTTTCCTTACCTGCAGAGGCGCTGGAAAGTTGGATAGGAGTTGGTCCTCAAGCAATTAATTTAATTCTACATTTTTCAAAAGAAACTGGACAGGGTCAATGACTCTTTCAGGGAAGTAGTTGTATTAACGGGGGCAGGGGGAGAAATCACAAGTTCAGAAAGTTCCCAAATTGCAAAAGAAGATTTAGTCAGTGCTCTTTGACCATGTACTTTTTAATGGCCAGTATACTGTGGTTTCAACTGTTACCCTGCACATGCCCAATGTCATCTGATCTTGGAAGCTAAGCAGGGTCAGGCCTGGTTAGTACTAGGATGGGAGACCACCTGGGAATACTGGGTGCTGTAGGCTTATACCATAGTCTTTCAAGACTGAAGATTGCCAACCATCATCTGTGGTTTCACTAGGAGACTCTCCACCATGGAAGTTTTGCATTATGAGTTTCAGTTAGAGTGAGAGGCCGAATACCTGACTTGAAGGCCAATGATCTGATCTAGAGCGACAAGCCTTCTATATCATGATCTTGGCAAAGGTATTAATGTGACAGTTTTGTTCCTAAGACTTGTTTACTCATGAGAGAGGAATAGCAGCTGAGGTGGGGGCCGTATGCAAGAGGGAAACAGCAGGGGTGTGAAAGAGAGTACTGACCGAGCAACATCCTAATGGTCAGCAGGGATTCTGTCTATCATGGAAGCATCTCTCTCGCTAGCACAGCACATTATTAACACTGGCATGGAAACAGAAAGCAAAGGCTCTTTCTTTTTCTACGCTTGCATGAAGTGGTGCAGTGGTTAGCGTGGTGGGCTCGAACTGGGGAAATGTGAGTTCAAATCTCCCCCTCAGCAGTTGGCTCTAACATTGCAGGAGGCTCTGTCACACTTGAAAGGCTTTGCAGGCAGGAGGGTAGGTGGCATTGTAGACCTTTGCCCCAGGAGTGGGGAGGGGTAAGTCCGCCTCTGAGTGCAGCAGCTCAGGAATTAGAGGAGGTGGACTGCTGATCACGCTCCCTGTTACCTATGACATTTAGACGACAGTGCAATTTCACAACCATGGTGACCTGCAGTTTGAGAAACAAGCCATGCCCTTTGGGAGCACACACTGAAGTGGTCTGCAGCCGACGATATGATTTTCTTGACATAGTTAGATTTTTAAAAACCTCAGCCAACTCTTCTCAAAGTAATTTTGCTATGGTGCCCTTTTACTACTAAAAGTTTAATATCAAATTAATGGTTTATTTAGGATTGGTAGAATACAGTTCCGTAGCTCCCGACTACTCCTCCCCATTCACAGCAGGCACTGCTCCTTTCTGGCATCTGCCGAGCGGCTTCTCCTTTGCGCTATGTGGTACCGCTGAAGCCGCCTGGCCAAGTCTTCTACCTTCTCGATACTCGACAGGGAGCTGTTACTGCTGCTGCTACTGCTGAAAGTGCTAAAAAGCTGAGGAGCGCTCTTCTGGCGCATGGAAGAAGGACAACGAACACAGCTAAGTTGCTTAGAACACGCAGAGTCAGAAGCATTTGCAGACAGGCACCGGTTTGTACCCCTTGGAGGTGGTGACGTACTACAATAAATAGACGCTGGCAAACAAGAGAATGGGAGAGAACGCATCATCAGAAGTAAAGCACATCAGTATTAAGAGTTTGACTAATTTCCTACATATAGTCAATGAACACAGAGAGACCAGTCACCAACAGTTTCAGAGGTCCACTCGGCAGTGGGATGCGAGCATGGAGCTCTGCTGTCAGAAAGGAATCAAAATCAAATCTGCTAGAAAGTGCAGCTTTGTGCATGCATACATGAAGCTCCTTTCTTATTACAATGGTTGAGAACCATATTGCTACTCAGGTTGCCCTGGCACATTGGAAGGGGGTCACAGACTGCAAACTGAAAATAAGTGATTTTATGTTTACCTGTTTGTCTTGTATCCTTGTTTGACCAGGGGAGGGAGACTGGAACCCGTGAAGAGCTTCTAAAGGGAGCCAAACCCCCCCCCCCATGAGAATAAACAACCCCAAATACTCCTGTGTAAGTGCCACTGGTTTTAATGCAGGTTACTTTTTAGTTGTGTGTTAAAAATCAAGGCTCTCATATCACAAGAATCCCAACATTGTTGAGTTGGCCCTTCCACAGTTCAAGGCACATCAGCTATCAAGTAGAAAATTGTATGCATATTGGCAATCACTTGTTTTCTCAAGCACTTATGTAAGTGACAGCTTCCTGACAATTAGTGTGTTTGCATACACTACAGGGTCTCGTCTCCAAAACATTGTGTGCTTTGAATCTAATTTCTATAATAACATTATGCTCATTGTGTATGCATATTTAATTTGCCATTGAAATGTCATAGCTAAAGTGGATGATTGAACAACTTCTACATATTTTTTTCAGATTTATGGGAGAAAACCAATATTTCCAAATCAACCGCTTTCTACTTGATATTTTTGGTTGGGTCAAACTGGCTTTCTGCTTAGATATCTCTACCTTTTAATCAAAAAGATAAATAATTCTTTTGTCATTGGGTACATTTTTGAAAGGAAAATTCTGGAGGCATTTAAAATTATTTTTTCTCTCACATACACAATATTTGTGCTCTGGACTTTTGTATCAGATATTTTGGCAAGAAAAAAAAATCAATTCTGCATCCCCTATAACTTTCATGTGACCAAACTGATGTCTCTGAAAACTGGGTTTCTGAAAACTGAAAACTGAAAACTCTAAAACTTGTTTAGAAGCAAAGTGGGTTGGAGGATGAAGGGAAAGGATAAGATGTAATCCTATTTGTAATTAACAAAAAAAGGCCAACAATGCAATCACAGTTACATCTTTGAAAGTTTCTCTTTCTCTCACCATCGAATAGCACCTGACATGGCAGTCAACTAAAAAATATTGCAGTTCTAAACATCTCTATATAAAATTTCCTTCTTGCCAGCAGTTTACTCTTTCCCAGAGGAATTTTGCACATTTTAGCAGATCAAGAGGCATGTGCTCTCAGATATTCCATTTACAGCCCTTGAGTGTGAGAGACTTTATCTGTATCTATCTGTCCATTTGTACAAGGGTTCTCATTAATTTCCAAAACATGACCAAATCCAAATACACATAGACTGGCATGTTTAAATGACTAGGAAAACTGTTCTGGGCAGGAGATCACCAGTGTGTACCGAAGCACCCAAGCTGGAATTGTTTGCTGGACTGGAGCAGCCAGGCATGCAAATGTTTACAAACCTTTTTCATCATACCCTATTGCGCCGTTCACTCTCACCTGCTCATCCATTTTAAACTCATTGCCTTCTTTCCTCTCAATTCCTGCTTTGACAAGGAACAGCTACATAAGAAAATAACCCCCTCCCCAGCACACACACAGGCACACACAATAGAGGTCGAATGAGAAAATAAAATTTTAAAAAACGGGGGGACAAAAATGTCAAAAGTAAATCCTGGATAGCCACAGGAATGATATTTTTCCTGAAAATCATAGACCTATCACACACAGTAAGCAACACCAAAAACGAATATATTTCTTATGGTACAATCCTAACCTGCCAGCCCAGGGTATCGCAAATGCATCATAAAGCCTGTTGCAACATCCAGTGAGTAAGCAGAACCGGCAATGGATCTGCAACTAAGCAGTTCCTACTGGTGCAGGATCCAGACAGCATACCCAATGTTACAGGCAAGTACTTACTAGGCAGGACAGGGGCTGAGGAGAGGACATGGAGGGGGTATAACAGAGCAGGGGAGGGTGAAGACAGGGGCAGATTGGGCTCAGGATGGGGGCTGGAATCCTATTCCCCCTCCCAGGTTTGAAAGTCCAATACAGGGCTTCTCAGACTTGCACTGGCCTTTGGAAGGAACAGACCTGAGTAACCCCATTGAGCAGGCTAGAGTTTTACAGGGGGAAAGGTGATGAATGTCCCCTTACCCTGAGGAGACCTCCAGCCTGCTCCTTCCCAGTGCTGGATACACCAGTGCTGATTAGGATTGGGCTGTGAGTTTCAAATCACTGCCTTCAATTCACTAAACATGCAAATCTGAGTCATCATTGGTTATGCTGATGAAATGCAGTTGGAGTAAAGAGCAGACTCTTTTACAACCCCTAGAAGACTGAAGATGCAGCCAGGTGAGTTGGCTGGAAAGAAAGCCAGGTAAGAAGAAAGAAAAAGGTGCTGTGACTTGGAATGAGGGGAATTCAAGGTAGAACACAAGCATGGAAGAAGGGCATCGGCCATCAATGCTTCTAGCACAGGGGTGGCAAACAAGCAAAGATGAAAAAAGAGTGCAAATGGGGTAGGAGAGGCAGAGCTATGAACAATCCCTGAAACTCTCACTCAAGCCAAAGTTCCAATTACTTACAGAATATAATACCCCTTCAGTGATATTCTATCAAATAAGAATGAGCAATGTCATCTTTTATTAGAACCTGACATTTAAAAGCATAGGCTGTGCTCCAAATGTTCGCAGGTCTCCAAAAGACACCCAAAACTCAGTGTAGAACTCAATATTCTTCCCACTGGCAAGGAAAACACTGGAAAGGCATCTCCACTGATCATGCCGAGAGCTTGTCATTTGAGTCCCCAAGTGAACTGAGAGTTGTTGAATAAGGATAGATGATCAGTTCCACCAATACCTCATCACAGGTGCTGACACAAAACGAAAATGGTATGTTGTTTCAAGACAATGTTCCACGTTCAAGCTATGCGTTCTAGCTTGTTAGAACAAGAAATCAGGAGGCTGGAGGAGAGTGTGTTGCTAACTGGGATTACAAACTGACCTAGTTTGGAGATCCTGGGTGAACAAAGGCCTTCCAGAGACAAGAACACAAATGGGAAGTGGAAATGTAACCATCACTAATATTACAGAGATCTCACAGAATCTTTACAAGGCAAGATCACATCTTAACATAATGAATTGTCTTGTGTCTACATGTCCTGGGAGCTGAAGAGTTCTTTGCTTCTCTCAGTAGATTCAAGTTGAATTCAAGCTAAAGAGATTGAATATGCCAAGTAGGGTTCAAGATACCCAATGGAGCCCTATGGAAGAAAATATTTTGACAGCGTGATAAAGGTGAATTATGGTTACAGAGTGGGACATGTTCTCGACAAGCTAGGAACTGCCTTTATGCTCTTAATCCAAACATAGAGGCCCTAACTGCAAAGCAGGCAAGCTCAAAACAAACACAAGCTATCTTTGCTTATTAAACAAGCCATGCCCAGCAGACGGGAATACTCTGTCAACATGATTATGGTCTTGTCCAAAAATTGAAATATCTGTCTGGTAAAATGAGGAAATGAAATTGACCCTAGAACCAGGATGGATAAACTCAACTATTTCACTGAAAGCAGATCCTCCTGCAAAACGAACACTCATGTGTCTGCACGAAGGCTCTACCCTTCCCATGAAGTCACACACAGAGATGGATTTGACAAACCTGACATCTGCAAATAAATTGCGCGTGTCCGTTTCTAGGACACGCACCTTTTTCTCTCCTTTATGTTGGTGGCTTAGAGAGATCTTGCTTAATTCACCAGTCACAGAATGCTCACCAAGGTCTAGATAGACACTAATTCAAGGGGAAGAAAGAAAACTAGAGGAAACATCAGACAAGGCAACAGGAATTTAGAAAAATGGAATCTGTAAGAACAGCTGCATATAAAATCTATTCAGAAGCAAAAATACCAGTAAGCTCACAGTGAAATACTGGTTATTTCATCTTGTTTATTAAAGCCCAAATATACAACAAATATAGCTGCATTCTATTCCATACCCATTCCAAGACAAGGGAAATGTTACAATACACGAAAGCAATTCTAACAATTATTGTGCTTGACATTATTCTACAGACACAAGACAATCAGTCCATCAAGTAAATGGAAGCTACGTGCATTTGATCAAATATACGTACTTTGGATAAGATTTCAGACTTTTGTGGATTTAATAATTCAAATTAACCTACATTGTACAGCACTTACATAGAATATCGTATTTGTATTTAGTGATTTTCTTCACATTAAGCACTTTCATTATTCAATACAGATATAACCTAATAATCCACAGATTTTTCACCAACAGCTTTATCTCAATGCAATGAGAAGGGTCCTTTCAATTAAAGGAAAAAAGTCTCTTTTAAGAACACCCTTGCTTAGCAGACAATCATTCTCTCTCCAGGCACTTAGAACAGTTTCACTCAGAGGCAAGCGACCCCTCCCTTCCCCCCCCCCCCAGAGCAGGGAAAAGAATGCAAAGTGATTATCACCTCAGCTTTGCATTCTCTTTGCATTCTTTTGAGCAGGTGAAGGGAGGGGTCACTTGCCTGGGAGAGAAGCCTTTCTAAGTGCCTGGAGAGACACAGATTGATTACACAGGCCAACACACATTTTGCTTCCTTAAACATTACACCAATTCTTGGGTATATTTGGGGTGCCGATTCCAAAAATGGCATCCGTTTTGCCTTATCACGTCTAGTTTTGGAGATACGGTATAGCCTCTTTAGTGAATGGTTCAAGCAGCTTCCTCATGAGGAAGCTGCTTGAACCATTCACTAAAGAGGCAATACTATATCTCCAAGACTAGACGTGATAGGGCAAAACAGATGCCATTTTTGGAATCAGCACCCCAAATTCATATCAAACCACCATAAAGTTTGGGAAAAACTTTTCTGACCCTCAATTTTGTAGGCCTGTGTTATTTACCGTCCGCCTGTTTGCTTGCTTCTACTCTTCTGCATTACAATGGTGAGGCTATTTTTAAACCACTGAGCAAAAGAACATTTTTTAAAATGGATTTCATTAAACTCCATTTTTGGCATCCTGTACATTTTTGGCATTTGTACAGACTCAACCTGTACAATAACTATGGGCTCAGTTCTTACTGACTTTCCAGTACAGGTGCAGCCATGCCAAAGGGGTGTGCACTGTATTCTGTGGTGGTGGTGAAGTCACAGAGGCCCTTGTAATGTTTGTTCCCTTACCTCAGGGCTGCATTGTGGCTGCATCAGTGCTGGAAAGTTGGGTAAGATTGGGCCTTCGGGCTAGCTACTGAAGAACTGAGGAATGAGACTATGTAACCACTATGAATTATTTGTACAAACTATTTGTTAATAATAATAATTTGTTAATAATAATAATATTCCACACAAACATATGTTGGCCCAGTAGATGTCTCACAGAACCATGGTTTAATCCTGGTCCCACATGACATCGCCTGGCCTTGGAAGCTAATGCTCCCTTCTCTATGTTTATGAGAGGAAGAAGAATTTTTCTCCCAACTCTGGCACATCCAGATTGGCTTTAAATAGGGTTTGAAAGCAAGCCAGGATCTAAAACTGGAATTGTATGGATAAACCTAATTCAACTCTTCTGTCTCTGATACATTCAATTTAATGAGTTCATTGAACTCCTTCTCCAGATTACTTATTGTACCTTTCTTTCTTCCTTTGATACGAGGGGAGAGAGATGAATTCTTTTCTCTCTGTTTTACCGTCCCTCTGGGGGCAAAAAACATCTCATCAGAGTCTGATGAAGAGCACTCCTTGTAGTATTCCTTCTTGTCCTTAGCTTTTCCTCTTCTTTTAATCTTCTTCCAAGTCCCTCCTGCAGAGATGATCTGCCTTTCTTTCTCCTCACTTGGAAATGCTTTATGGAAGTGCTTTACAACCTTTACGTTTGGTCTATAACCCAAAGCATAAGATTAACAGATTATATTCTCACCAAGGTCAAATCTGACCCCTAAACACATAAATTACAAGGAAATAGAGCATGAATAGTAGACAAAAGCTTTTGGCAATCTGCTACTGCTTTGCAGAAATGGGTTAGAAAGGCTTTGAGAGCTCATTTCTAGGATTTCTAGGATTACACTAGGAGGCCTGAAAACTCACCCAAAATTTGATTAACTTTTCTATTGGGAATGCTCATATTTTACTCCTCCTCCCAACATCTAAAAGCCACATGCTTGAGATCACCCCACTTGAGTGACCCACAGTGCAACCCTAACTTGCGCTGGAACAGCACAATTGCACCAGCATAAGTTTCAGGCTGGCTGAGGCTGGGCCCAAGGCAAAGGAAAAAAATTCCCTTTACCCTAGGGCGGGGGTCTCAAACCCCGGCCCGGGGGCCAGATGCAGCCTGCAGCGAATCTCTATCTGGCCCGCAGCCAGCCTCTTGTACCCTGAAAGCCTCTGGCCCACTTGACTGAACACGACCAGAGCTCTGCTCTGATTGCATCTGGAGGGTATTCTGAGGGCCGGAGAGGCTGAGTGAATGAGCCCACTTATTCATTTATTCATTCATCTAAGTTCCATCTCCAATTTTATTTATTTAAATTTTATATCTAAATTTTCTTCCAGCCCTCAGCACTGTGCCAGATATTTAATGCGGCCCTCTGGCCAAAACATTTGGAGACCCCTCCCTAGGGAGAGCCACAGCGGCCCCAATGGGTCTACTCGGATCTGCTCCACCTAAAGTGGTGGCGCAGATCTGAGTAGAATGGAGCAGCCTGGAGCTGCTCCACAGGTAGGGCTAGAATCCAGAATAAGTGCCAGATCCTGGCCCCACCTCCTGTTCCTCGCCTGCCTGCCCACGGACCCACCCACCTCAAAACACCTCCTCCCTGCCCTCCTCACGCCCCCCCAAACCCCTGCACCAGCTGAGCTGGGCCAGTGCAAACTTACCTGTTTCAGTCAGCACAGAGGCTGGATCTGGCCTCTGCAGGCCGGCATGCATCCCTGCACCAACCCAACGGACTCACATGGAGGCACAAACATGCTTTAAGGCACATTTGCAACCCTCCCAGGCTGGCACAAGGGACTTACGTTGGCTGAGTGCATCCTTAGAATTGCGCTCCCAGAAACATATAAACCCTTCCTGCATCCATAGAGCACTGGTTCCCAACCCATGGTCCGCAGACTACGAGTGGTCCACGAGACCCTTAAAAGTGCTCCGCAAAGTCTCAGGGAAAATAAAAAGATCGCCTTCAATCACTTCCAGTGTTTTCCTGAGCAAACTCTCCCTCGTGGACCACCAAAGAAGGCAGAGAACTGACCACCTACAGCTACAGCCAGCAACAAAAGCATCAACCCACAAATCTTCTCTATGAATAATAAATCTAAAAAATCTATAATAAACTACATAGGCCAACACACATTTTGCTGTCTTAAAAGTTAGACCTATTCCTGGGTATGTTTGGGGTGCTGATTCCAAAAATGGCATCAGTTTTGCCCTATCTTGTCAAGTTTTGGAGATACCGCATGGCCTCATTAGTGAATGCCAAAGCTTCCGCATGAGGAAGCCGCTTAAACCATTCACAAATTAGGCTATGCCGTATCTCTGAAACTAGATGTGTTAGGGCAAAACAAATGACTTTTTAAAATCAGTGCCCAAAATTCATATAAAACCACCATAAATTTTGAAAAAAAAAGTTTTTGAACCCTCAAATTTGCAGGCCAGTGTTATTACAAATTTAACTGTATTTTTTGTGAGCAGGGGGTGGAGTAGGGAGTTGAATGCGGTCTACAACGATTCCAATGTTTGCCTCAGTGGACCACAGGCTCCTAAAAGGTTGGAACCACTGATCTAGAAAGAAGCAGGGTACGACTTAAGCCTCTGCCACAACTTGCTTTCTATCATTTCATCATGGGCTTCTTGCTCTTAACTACTAATTCACTGCAATTACAGTTTCCTTTCCCAGTAGCTTCCATCAGTACTGCCTGATAAGGATCTCACTGTACACATACAATGAAAAGACAAAGACTGAAGCATACTCACATGAAGCAATCTGTCATCCGGCTCATGTTTATGTAGCAGCAGGTACAGGTGTATCTTCTATGACTGATCTTAATAAGCCCATTGCGCACACAGTGTTCCTGAAAAATCAAAATCACCATTTTAAATTTCACCTTTAATTTCAATGACTTTTAAGTCTCATAACCAAAAGTAACCTTCATGAACTGAAACGATTTTAAAAAAAAATTAAGCACAATGAAGCTAAGGATTACTTCAAAACTGAAAAAGCAGTTAGTTATTCAAACAAATGTTGATTCATAGGTGTTGTTTCTTTGTCAGTCCAGCCTAGTATAATGTTCCTGATCTCTTTCTTCTGGGTTTTGGTGGTGTTTTTTGAAAAATTGTGAGCCCCTTTGAGACACAGAATCATTTTCTTATTCATTTTGCTATTGCTGAAAGCTCTCTCTCCCCCCCCCCCTTAATCACCTCCATCAATTTTTTTTTTTTTTTGCAAAATGAAAAAGTAGGATTTGAATTAAGACAGTCATTCCAAATTATTAATTTCTGGTGCTAATCAATCACTTCTCCTATCAGCTGGACATGACAGGAGAAAAATGTGCTCTAGCTTATCTATTTTGCTGCACTGAAGGAAAAAAATATTATTAGCCTCCAGGGCAAAATGCCTCTTTATGGTCTCTTTGTCCACTTCCCTACCTTTTTATTGTTGTATTTCAAAATTGTGTAGAGCTTATCGTCTGCACCACATTTCTTAGGTGTTGCCATCACAATGCCAGGTACGTAGTACTCTTCTCCTGATTGTTTCCTAACTCTGGTCAGTACATAATCTCCAACCTGTAAAACCAGAGAAGAGTTGACTTGCACGTGTCCATTTTAAATGTAATTGACCAATGGCCTATCACTTAATTATAAGAGGGATTCTGCCGCAATTATACCATGTGAGTTGACACATACAATTTTCAAGAAGAAAAAAAAATTCCATCCAATACCTGCCTCTCCCTTCTGCACCCCAGTGTTCATAGAAGCATAAACCCAGAGTTCTTTCACTTGATAATCAGCTATGATTACACTGTTCTTTTACCACATAGCGATGAATTCATATACTGAAGCATTTATTCTGTTGTTGGAAATATCTCTAAAAATGAGCCAGCTCTTGAAAGACCAATTCTAGCACACAATAATTACCTTCATCATTGGAGGCCCTCCTCTGTGTGCCCCTACGTTCTGAAGCTAGGTAGAAGAATGGCCAGTGAGGGGCTTTCTCAGCAGCAGTTACAATGCACAGTAGCTGTGATGCAGTATATTGTTCTTATACAGTAAAGTAGGGCTTTTCAAACTGGGGCATCACAATACCCCAGCCTGTGAGGCCTGGCTACTTTCTCCTTAAGGGGTGGGGGTAGAGGCAGCAAACTCCAGGATTGTGTTGCTCAGGGGGCTGCAGGGACTGGTATTCACTTACCAGTCCCTGCAGCAGCCTTCCTGGGGTGCAGGGAGCCCTGCCCGAGGGTCTGCAGAGCTCCCCAGGTCTTGAAAAGTGAAAGCACAGCAATCGTGTTCCACTTCCAGTGTGTGTCACCTATGCCGTGGTTTGCAATTAGTGGTTTGCATTTCATATGTCTAGAAGCTTTAAAACAAAAAAACAAGGGTATCTGTTCTGCACAAGAACTGCTCACACTCCTGGTTCAGCACTCCATTACCAAAGTGGATGGAAGAAATTGTTGGAAGTCAGTGGTGAAAGTAATAAAAGTTGTTTTTTTCCCCCAGGTACTTTTGTTCCTAGTCCTCTAGCCTTACCCTATTTTTATTAACCAGGACCATTTAGCAACATCCTCTCCTATCTGTGGTTATGACCCTTCTTTTGAAAAAGCGATTGCCATATTATACAATTTGTATAATACTATATAAAACAATGAAGAGTACCTCTGAGCATACACAGGGTGCCTTTACCACTCTGCAGAGCAACTGGCTGTTTCCACATCCATCAAATTTAATGAGTATTTCCTTCTCGGACAAATGGCAGGCCTCCAACACCTGCCTAGGCCCTCACACCTCTTTTTAAAGAAATTAAGTGCAGCCTTTTGAGAGAAGAGAGTCCACTGTTTTCCTGACATTTTTTTTTTAACATCATAGCTTGTGGGGTTGTACAGCTAACCCAGCCTGTTCTGATCCCACTTGTACACAAACAAGAAGGGCAAAGGACCAGCCAGGGCTGGTGTCAGGAGTTAGCATTGCTGAGCAATTGCCAAAGGCCTAATACCAATCCAAGATATCACCTTCTTGTCCACGGCCTTTGGGCAGTAGTGGTGGTGCAACGACTTCAGCAGAATTGCTCCATCTGCCAAGGTAAGTTCAATCTTGAATTTTTAGCTAGAAGAGAGGCCCATGGAAGGCAGTTTGCTAAGGGTCCCCTGAAACCTGAAACCAGCCTTAGGCAAACTGGAGGTGCTGAAATAATAAGTAAATGTCTATGGAGACACAGTATAAAGGAGAGAAATGACTCTCTTACTTGCCTGCAAGATAATTTACAGATTACAGGTAGATTACTTACCTGCAAGATTGGGCAAGGCATCGCACCCCCCACAGGCAGAATGAACTTCAGTGGTACAATCTCAGACTGTCCATTTATAAAATCAACAAGTGCATAACAAGGAGTGATGGTTCTTGTTACTACCCCTAAAAAAAACATATTAAAAAAATCCGTGTTTGAGTCTGCATGGTATGCTTTACAGTTGATGACAGAAATCTAAATAGCCTTTAATCTACCATCTCTAGGAAAGCTCAGGGGCAGAGCATATGCTTTGCAATCCCTAGTATCTCCACTTAAAAGGATCTCGAGTAGTAAGACTAGAAAAGACCCCTGCCAAAGACCTTGTAAAGCTGCTGTCAATCAGACAGCTTTTAGCAGACAGTACTGGGCTATGGGGACCAACAGTCTGTCTCAACGCAAGGTTGTTTTCACACATGCATACTCTGGTTCTAACCCTATTTGCAACAGACTGCTAATCTATCTCAAACTCAGGATTCATGTTTTTGTAATTCAGTTCCAATTTTTTTAACTTAGCACTGGGAAACCAGGTAACAGTGAGGAGGTGGAGCCCTTGATTCCCTGCCAGATCAGTGTGAGAAGCTTGCAGGAATTAATTAGTAATGGACTGTTACTCTCTCCAGAGAGCAACCTGCTCCAGCCAGCATGCAAGAGGAGGTGTGCGGGCCAGGGAGGAGAGCTTGAAAATGGAAGAGGAAGGCACCACAGGACGTCTCCATGGGTGGTGCAATGGTCAGAGGCAAGACTTCTGCATACTACACAGTCTCCAGGCTCATTCTAGTACAAAGACAGTCCCTGATTCCCAAGTGCTCCCTTCCTTTTTCCCCACTGCATGCTACTAAGACTTCCAAATTTAAAATCCTATCTCCCCTTCTTCAAAATCTTCATTATTCTTATACAAACTGAAAGAATCCTACACAAATTTTCCTTGATGATGCTAAGAAGCCCCAAAGCATTTGAGGTAGCCCTGTCATGTGTGTTATATTTCTGCAGTGCCAGTTTGATGTGTTTGGTGACCTTGTGTCAGCCTACTAGCTGGTACCTCCCACTCTAAGCATATCAAGTCTGCAGACCCGGTCCTTAGACCACTGATGCTTTTAGAGGAGAATTCCAGACCATATGAATGTCAATTTACTACAATGAGAGCGTTTACCTGGATAATAGAATCCTGTGCTTTCTGATCTTGCAATGGCCCTTCGACCTTTGAGAGCATCCAGTATTTTCCCTCTGTGCTTCTTCTTTGGCTGTGCCTCTACTTGAAGTGCCTGAATCATGTGTGTGTGTGCAAGAGAGACAGAGAGAAAGAGAGAAAGATTTCTATTGCTGGCTGTTTCACATCATTGGACAACATCAGCAGAAAACACAAGACTTGCAATAGAGCAGCATGCATGAAACTAAGTATTTCCCTTTACGAACTCCTGGCACATTGTAGGTGCTATGCAGTATTGTCATCTACTCTCACCATTCAAAGTGAATGATGATGAGTCAACTGAAGGGCCATAGCTTAGTGGTAGAGTGTATGTAAGTGATCCCTAATTCAATCATTAGCATCTCCAACGAATCTCAGGGAGTGGGGACTGCATGGCTGAAGAGCTGATGCCAACTGGCAGAACAATGCACGACTACTCAAAAGGAAGTTCTACTGAATATAATTGAGCTTATTCCCAGGAAAGTGTGCATAGTATTGTGGCCTGGATTACATAATACTGGGTTAGGCCCAGACTGGTGGTCTGACTAAGGGCCCAACCCTATGCAGGTCTATTCAGAAGCAAGTTCCACTGTAGTCCATGGGACTTACTCTTGGGTACATGCAGATAGGAATGCAGCTTAAGGCAGCTTCACGTGTTCACACACTCCATAACATCATTCCAATATTCTTGTATAGAAATAGCATTTCCTTCCTCCTTAAAAGAGCATTTTGGCTTCTGCCCCTCCCCCCAGCTGGGACTTCACCAATCACACAAGCAGCAAAAAGTTCTGCCCTCATCATTTCTTGCTGAACCCTTAGATACAAAGAGCTATCCTCCAAAAAAAAAAAAAAAGAGAACAGGCTGGGGAACAACAAATATTCTCCTGGGATTAAAAAAAAAAAATCTGTAGCAGAGAAGACTACGTATATTATGTGAGTTTGGAGGCACTGTTAAATGCTGCCTCAGAACACAGGAAGCAGTTTTCTTGGGAGAAAATACCATAAGAGTGGTGAATTTTACTAAAACAGGGATCCAGTCTTTGCAGAACTCACAGCATGACGTCTTCTAGCTCCCTTTCAAAGTTACCTGCTTCAGATACTCATTTACTTTAATTGGAATACAACCTATGCTGCTTATTCACCACTGAGATAATGTGTGCACTGGTATTAGTATTGGCAACCTTCAGTCTCGAAAGACTATGGTATCGCGCTCTGAAAGGTGGTTCTGGCACAGCGTCTAGTGTGGCTGAAAAGGCCAATCCGGGAGTGACAATCCCTTCCACACCGGGAGCAAGTGCAGTCTGTCCCTGGTCTGTCTCCCTGGCTATGGGCCAAAGTCTTGAAAAAATAATAGAGCATTAATACTAAATATTAACTTGCTCTTCCACTTAGCTTCTGGGTTTATGGTTAGGAAGATGCTTTGCTTTCTGGATAATGAGAGTGTACCGGTATTAGTACATTAGTATCTTAGGGTCCAATCCAATAGGGCCCTAGCGCCGGCACTGAGCTCCAGCACCAGTGCTGGGTGTTGTAAATGTGCCGTAAAGCAAGTTTGCAGCACCCTCTGAGTAGGAAGTTCCGGCACCAGGCCAGCACCAGTCGGTGCTATACCCAGCACCAGATGGATGCTGCCTGGAGCAAGATAAGAGTTCTGGGCAGAGTTGTGGGCTTTCAGGGTGGGGGGGAGAGGCATTCCAGGGTGAAGGGGGTGGGACTGGCAGAGCACTGCTTCACCAGATCCTACCCTCCATGTCAGGCTGCAAAGCCAGACATGGAGGTTCTCAAGTCTGTGCTGGTAAAATAGCTAGCACAGACTTGAGAAACCCCATTGCAGGGCCTGGGGCTTTCCTTGGAGGAAGAGGATGAAAGTCCCCTTCCCCTCAGGAGACCACCAGCTGCTTCCCGGCACCCCTGGGATACACCAGTCACCATGTTGGCAAGGCTGTTCCTCTGGGCACTAGGAAGCTCAGGATTGGGCTGCCCACCTCTAAATCATAAGCTCTACCTTTCACTGAATCGAGTCCAGACCAAAAATATGTCAGTTCCCTGCACACTGCTTACTTTCAGACAGGCAAATGAAGCAGGATGAATAACATTAAGCAATTTTTTTCCCTATCCTGAAGAACCTAAGAATAGAAAGGAGACTTCAAGACCTCCACTGCCCTAAGTGGATAATTTAAATATACAGTATCTTTCAATAATGACCATGTGCTCAGCCGTCTATGCAGAATAGCTACAGTGTAACCAAATCTTCAATAAATGCGACTCCTGAACCATTCTGCAACTCACACTATTAATTTGGCAGCAGGCTTAAATAGAAAGCCAATGCACCAAAGAGAGTCATAAAGGATTACTATTAACTCTGTGGAAATAGACCATCAATTTTCTAAAAAATCTACTTAAAAAAGTTTTAATTCCAAGGAAACAGTGAATCGATATGCAGTGCTAATATATAAAAGAAAATTACCAGCCTCTGCCATCTCTTTTTATCAAACAACTTTCTTTGGGCCATAACATACATCAGGAAGATGTTGTGTACTGTGTATGTTCATTTAGGTGAGTGAAATCACAAAACAGGGAGACCATCTGGCAATCATCTGAAACCTCTCATTTCAGCACTGTCTTGTTGGCAACCTTCAGTCTCGAAAGACTATGGTATCGCGCTCTGAATGGTGGTTCTGGAACAGCGTCTAGTGTGGCTGAAAAGGCCAATTCGGGAGAGACAATCCCTTCCACACTGGGAGCAAGTGCAGTCTGTCCCTGGTCTGTCTCCCTGGCTATGGGCCTTCCTTCTTTGCCTCTTTGCCTCAGACTGAGTGCCATGCAATCTTGAATGCTGCCTGCATTCCTGCCACTCAACTCCTAAAGCTTTACAGTTGCAGATTAGCTATTACGAAGATGGTGCTCTGATTAGGCTGCTAAAACAGGTTGTCTCAGGATAAGTGATTGCACAGTGTTAATCACATCACGATCTACAGCATATGTTGGAATGGCAGGAGAGGAGGATAAAACATTCCCAGACTAAACCATGAAACATAAAAATATTTCTACTGCTGCTCAGCTGGAGTTCAAACTGAAATCGGTGGCAGAATACTAATATCAGCTATCTTATCAATTTGGGGGCAGGGGGGGTAAAAAAACATCATATAGGGTTTTTATGATATATGATATGTTTTTAACTGTCTTTCATGCTGTATTTTTAAATTGTTTGTTAGCCGCCTTGTGTGCCCGTTGGGCAAAAAGGTGGGGTACAAATTAATTAATTAATTAATTAAATAAATAATATATTTTTAGGGATTTTCAAGAGCCCCAAAGGTTAGCTCTTTTCCCAGCACTATTATTACTAGTAAGTGCTGCGGATATTAAGCTCATCTGAATCACAAAATGTGATGTCAGAAGGGCCCCTGGAGCTATCAACTCCAACCTCCTGCCCCTGGGGCAAGATGCTCACTGTCCAGAGCTTCATGTAGGAAGAAGGAGGTTGCCTGTATGGACCTGACCCACCTATCAGAAGACTGGTAGTAATACACTCCTGAGAGGATCAAGGACAGAGGGCTGTGAAGTAAACAAGATAACTAGGTGTCACTGTCCTCACAGTGAAAAGGTGCCTTGCGATAATGCTTTGGGACACTTCGGTCTAAGGCACACAGCTGTGTGGAGGGCTCAAAACCCAATTAAGGAAGCAGCCCGTTATTGAACCTATACCATTTCACTTGAAGCACAAGAGACCCTAATTCTAGTAACTAAGCTCTTGATCCTATTCACACATTAGGTAGTACACAAGTTGATCATTCCTGTGTACTGTGACTAAAACAGCAATCCTATACACCAATTCTATATTTAAAGCTGGACCCATAGCTCAGTGGTAGAACACATGCTTTGCAGGGAGAAATCAAATTATTGTACACTCCCTGGCATCTCTAGGTAGGGATGTTTGAACCCCTGGAGAGTAATCAGGGTAAACAATAATGAGTAAGACATACCAGTGGCCTGACTCACAATAAAACAGCCACCTATGTTTATATGCACACTACACTGGGAAAAAAATCCCCCTGAACAGTGGCATTTCTGAGTAAACACATATAGGAGCTGCACATTTTATAAGTCCTTCCACTTTGAGCATAAACAACACTTTGTTTAACCAGTAGCAAAAAGAAGAGCTTTTCATTATAATTTGGAGAAATGCACAATTGGAAATCTCATACAGGTCCACCCTTGTCCCCAAAGATAAGCTCCTTCAGAGATGCTTGCTACACACCACTATTTTTAAGAGCCTTTATTAGCATTTTAATAGCCCTCTTCAAAATAATGTCTTTGTTTCGCTGACTGAATGGTTGGTTTAGCATAATCCTGCCAGGCAACAGTTTTCATTTATCAACTGTCCATTACAATTACAGATTACATCAGTCAATCAAAGCATGGCATTTCACTTCCTCTCCAAGTATTTGGTGCCCATTTCTTTTGAATTAACTGAGTTTAAAACCAAACTGAGGGTTGTTAAAGGGGCCATTATTTCCTAGCACCCCCATATACTCAGGTTAAGGGTACATGAAACACACACATGAAACAATTAGAAGGTAGTGTCAGCACACACCCCATTACATACCCAAAGAAGCCAACACTCATTTTATGAAAAGTGATGGGCATATACATTTCCCTACATTTGACACTCCAGCAATTATGAATCAGAGTAGGAAGTAAAAGCATTCAGTGTAAACCAGTCCCCACTTTGTCTTTAGAGATCCCTTATCTGGAGGAAGCAAGCATTTTATGAGTTAAGAAGTAGAGATTCTCTAAACTGACTGGATACATCCACCCAGGCTCTAGTGCAGAGACAGATTAAGCCATTTCTGCCCAGCGTTGCATATACACAACAGGGATCAAATGGGTACACCTGTGGGCTGGGCAGACATGGGTTTCATGTAAGAAGCAATGCTAGACACAACTTCTGCACACTGGAAGTGTTGCTGTCCTCATTTCTTGAATGCTTGTCCTCAAGGAAAATATCACCATAATGCATTCTGAGGTGTGGCTTGCAGTACTGGGCATCCTTTTCCTGCAGACTTGGCAAGTGTCACACCTGGGTCTCTTTAGATAAGGTTGCCAGCTTCTGTGCTGGATACAGTGCCCGTGCCTTGAGACAACCATGACAGCAACCTATGTGAGAATAGTGGATAACTCCTGCCTGCCCTGCTCTCCACCTACTGCAGCAAATAGGACTCCACTTGGGTTTCACATCAGGCTGGGAAAGATAGGAAAAGGCATCACAATTGCATCATGAAGCCCTGCCAACCCTTTCTTCCTTTCAAAGCACCTTCAGGAGATTTGAAGAATACACAAGACTAGATCCCTGGAAAAGTGAAGTAAAAACAACTTTGGGGAGTGGGGGTGGGAAAGAGTATTGGGAGGAAGTGCCTGGCAGGGAAAGAGTTAAGTGCTCTGTATCCTCCTATCCCTTCTGTGATGTAAATCACTCCCTTCTGAGGATGACTTGCAAGGGAGAAGTGGTCTGTTAAGGCATCTTACAGAGCTGCCTACCCTGCTCTGTAAGATGAAATATGAAAGTCTGCTACAGTGAAATACAGTGAAATCTGCTACAGTGAAATCTGCTACAGTGAAATATGCAGTCTGCTACAGTGAACAAAACCTTAGAAGCCTAGATTCAAATCCCCACTTACTGGCTAACCTTGGCCCACTTACCACCTCTCTGAAACTGCATTTCAAAGTTCCCTTTCAGGAAGAGAGAGCTATATTTTGTTGGAGGCTGAGGAAATACTCTACAATTTTTGTAAGCAATATGTATTGCTGCTAGAGCACAAACACATGATGGACCACCTACTAGCCTGACAGTGATGCCCCACTCCATCTCTAATGGCCCAGTCATATCCCCCACCATTCTGCATACTATGGCGTGTGTGTTTGTGCGTGCACGAGGGGGAGACCAGACAGCCCAGGAGAGGTAATAAAAATACTTAGGCCACCTGGTCATCAAAGGTTCTCCTCTGATCCATACCAGCTCTTTAGCTAGAGTGAGTCCAAGGCAGGGGAGCATTCCCCTCCCACCCTCAAACCACACCCACCACCATCTTATGCTACCACCAAGGCAATATCTGAGAGTTGCTGGTATGTGGGGCCACTGGCCACTTGCACAGGTGGGCCCAGGGCACATAACAGTGCCACAGCTTTTGTGATGCTGCAGCAGCATTGACAGTGGCAGATCTTGTGATCCACCACCATAGGAGCCTAATAGGATTGGGCTGTCAGTCTGCACCATTTCAATACACAAAACATACATGCTTCCTATGCTACTGTGCCAAACAAATCATTTTTTTAAAAAACAGTAGGTCAAGATATCGGACATATTAGAACCGTCATGTTTGATGCTGCTGTTATGCTACCTACCACTTTAGCGGGACAGAGATGAAGGGGGCAAATTCTCTGGATTTCCTCTTTGGAAGCATGTTGCAGTTCAGTGGCTTGTCTTAGGTATGTTAAACCTGTCAGAATCTCATCTTCTAACAACATTACATCTTCATAGGTGATGGGCCAATCCAGAGTTTCTAAGACATTTAACAAAGATTCCTTATGTTCCAGATAGGAGACTGGCTGCTTCTGCTCAAACCTTTAAAAAAAAAAAAAAAGACAGCTTGAGTTCTGATCCCACATGACCTGTGAATGCCATCATTCAACAAGTTATGTTTATAATTGTCAAGCATACATATGCTCTGACAATAGTAGAGCCTATAAAAGAGCAAAAAGGGGATTCTTTAGACTACTGTATGAGTACCTAATGCTGGTGTTGCTAAAGCTCCCTGGGAAAGGACTTCATCATTCCCTGAATGGAATATCACTGGAGGCCCCATGTGCAGTGCTCTGAGAATTCCAAGGAAGAGCAGGATGCAAGTACAACCGATTAATTAAAGTTGCAATCCTACATACACTTACTTGAGAGTGGGATTTACTCAATGGGACTTATGTCTGAGTAGACATACATAGGATTCTGCATATACTGCAGATCACTTCTATGTTAAGATTTGGAAACAGGCTTGTTGAACTTCTCATGTAAACAGAGAAAGGTGTGTTTTTCATCACCAGGTGTGTGAAACTTCAATTAAAGATTTAGGCATGATCAAACATCACAAGCAGAGCTTCCATACTACCTCACATTACCATGAATGTATCTGAGTCCCACCAAAAACTAGATATATTCCCAAAAGAAGCACCAATTCTAATGCTGAATGTATTTCCAAAGAAGCTGAACACTAGGGGTTCGCATTCCATCAATCCTTTTATAAAAAAAAAGAAAGATATTCTTGAGTTGGAAAGCAAGAAGGCAATATCTTACTTATCTTTTTCCTCCTGAGGTAACGTTCTCCAAATAATTAGATCAAGGCGCCTGTTAAAGGGGGGGAAAAAACACCAGTGTTCAGAATGCTGTTAATGCGCTTATTGAGAGTAAATAAAGTGGAACACATTATTTTAAAATATATCTGTGATCGTTTCTGTTCCAGAAGAGCACAAATGACAAACTGTATCCTTATCAGTCAAATTCAAGTCATCATCTGAAAATAAAGGCAACATTATGGAACGAAGTAACTACTAATTATATTTTCCAAAAATGGGGGAATCGTCATTATTGTTTCTTGCTTCCAGAAGCCCTGACTGCATGCTGAAATTCAAAATAATTTGAATTCAAAATAGTATCTTTCGCCTATCAATCTGAACCTGCATTACAACCTAAACTACAGGTTTACATCCTAAAATAAGGATGGTTATTATGCCATGCCCAGTCCCCCTCTGTTTTTGTTTTTTTCTTTGCTTAACATCCAGCCTGATGACAAGTTTTGGAAATCTCCAAAGCTAGCAGCCCATGACTGTGTGCAGTTTTCGCTGGTGTTAATAAAGGTATTACCAGATTGTGGATTTTTCTAACAGATGAACTTGGAACAATTTTTATAATTGCTCATATTAGCAATGTAATATAGGGAGTCCTCATATCAGTGGATCCCATATTCACAGTTTAATTTATAAGTGGTTCCATATATGTGGGAGCCACTGTGCCCCCTGATGCAGCACCAGCATGTTAAAGTTCCACAAACCACCAGTGGGGCAGGATAGTGGGACAACAACAGGATGGTCAATAGAACAAAAACATGAGGATCAGTAGCCAATGGTTCATTTTTAGCCCCATAGAATTCTATAGAATTCTTAGGTGGAGTGACCAAATGTTTCAGGAGGTCCTCTATTGCTAGTTCAGGACTCCTGCGGGGTTCTGCCTTTGTTTTCCCACCCAGTTGAGAGTGCAGTAACTAGTTGGAGGACAGTGAATTATTCCTAGATTGAAGTTCAATCATGAGGTTGGTGTGGACTACTGAAAGTGTGAAAACTTTCCTTCAGCGTACAAAGTTATTTTTCCCAAACTCAGGAGTCCAGGAAGGTGGCCACAGTCATAAGACTTCAAATATGCTGTTCTGGAAGGGTTTGAAGCTGGAAGGCTTCATCTACAGTTTGGATGTGCAAAAACTCCATTTACACTAAACGGGTCTCCATTCAAATCTGGAGCACTGAACTCCATGGATTAAGTAAGAGGGGAAGACTACATGGTTCAGTGAAAGTGTGGCCTTCCTGGCCTCTGGAGTTGTGGCCACTTGCCACATTACTGGTCTGACATTTAGCTCTTGAGACAGGCACCTAGTGCCAAGTGCACATGTTTAAATGTGTGTCTTCTATGTGCCTTAAAGGAAATAAAACAGAAACAAAATATTGACCATATAACACAGGGGCCACAACATCATTTATAATATAATAAAATAGCAACAAAATAGGTACTGCTAAGGCATTGGTTCCCAAACTGTGAGCCGTGGCTCACTGGAAAGCCACAGAAACCAGCCAGGGAAACCATAGAATCCTTGCAAAAAATACACCACCCTATACAATGTATAGGACTGTAGCCCTAATGGGGAGCCACAGCCAATGGTCCATCAGATCAAGGGAGCTGCCAGTCAAAAAAGTTTGGGAACCACTGTGCTAAGGGAACTAAAATTAATCTTTGTCATTCTGACAACAAACTAGCATTCTACCAATAAAATCTACTCTAATTTCACCAGCTGGTGCAACTAATACCACAACCTTGTAGGCAAATGAACATCATTTAACAGGTGTTTCCAGTGAAGAATACCAAGAAGTGCAACCTATAGAACAGAAGCATCTGGGTGTTCTATTCCTGTTAAGCAACTGTGGTTAGTTGCCAGGGTCTCCAGGTGCAGTCCAGCTTCTCCTAATTGCATCTTGCAACAACCTTGCATGAACAGCACCCTCTTGAAACTACAGATGTGTCCTTTTATCCGCTGGAAGCATTAGGCATACCGGAGTCAAACAATCCCATGACAATTCTTTTTTGGGCTAGTGTGTTTAGAAGCTATTGATTTATTTAGAAGAAAATAATCTAAGAGTGCTGGGATATCAATTGCTTATGGGGACATGTCATCTGCTAACCACTTGTTCGTTTCTGTAAACCTAGGATGACTCCACAGCACAGTTCTTTGCAGATTTAGGATCTCGTTCGCTGCAGAGCCAAAAAAAAAAGTCTCCTTGTAGAAGGCATGAAATTATTGCTACCCCTATCCTTTGGCTTCATGCATCATAAGAACATAAGAACATAAGAACATAAGAACAGCCCCACTGGATCAGGCCATAGGCCCATCTAGTCCAGCTTCCTGTATCTCACAGCGGCCCACCAAATGCCCCAGGGAGCACACCAGATAACAAGAGACCTCATCCTGGTGCTCTCCCCTACATCTGGCATTCTGACTTAACCCATTCCTAAAATCAGGAGGTTGCGCATACACATCATGGCTTGTACCCCATAATGGATTTTTCCTCCAGAAACTCGTCCAATCCCCTTTTAAAGGCGTCTAGGCTAGACGCCAGCACCACATCCTGTGGCAAGGAGTTCCACAGACCGACCACGCGCTGAGTAAAGAAATATTTTCTTTTGTCTGTCCTAACCCGCCCAACACTCAATTTTAGTGGATGTCCCCTGGTTCTGGTATTATGTGAGAGTGTAAAGAGCATCTCCCTATCCACTCTGTCCATCCCCTGCATAATTTTGTATGTCTCAATCATGTCCCCCCTCAAGCGTCTCTTTTCTAGGCTGAAGAGGCCCAAACGCCGTAGCCTTTCCTCATAAGGAAGGTGCCCCAGCCCCGTAATCATCTTAGTCGCTCTCTTTTGCACCTTTTCCATTTCCACTATGTCTTTTTTGAGATGCGGCGACCAGAACTGGACACAATACTCCAGGTGTGGCCTTACCATCGATTTGTACAACGGCATTATAATACTAGCCGTTTTGTTCTCAATACCCTTCCTAATGATCCCAAGCATAGAATTGGCCTTCTTCACTGCCACCGCACATTGGGTCGACACTTTCATCGACCTGTCCACCACCACCCCAAGATCTCTCTCCTGATCTGTCACAGACAGCTCAGAACCCATCAGCCTATATCTAAAGTTTTGATTTTTTGCCCCAATGTGCATGACTTATAGCATGTAGATTATAATCTGGAGAGGAGAAGAAGTGAACATCATACATACTCTCTCCATTAAAGCTCTTGTGCCCAAAGACAAATTGTTCAATTTAGCGGGTGTCAAATACATTGTTAACCAATAACAATTCAGAAAGCTATGCTGAAGCCCTTGCAAATTCAATTCTCCCAAATATAATGCAGCATTCAGAGCATAGCAGACAAGTCTGAACAGATGCTGCATCGAGAAATTTAGTGTTATGGTTTAGTCATTTACAAACTCCTCCATATGAAAACTCATCTTAAAGACATTTCAGCTTGTAATAGTCTTGTGGGGAAAATGGCAACAGTCTCAAAAATGTAATACTATTTGGGGCTGGAAGCATTTAAACTCAAAAATTTTCCAATAATAAACACTGAACGATCTCAGTAGGATAATAACTGGCCCTGTCTAAATTAATACATACATTCCTAATGATTTCATAGCAGTAGAATTTAAAAGCATTTCACTCCTCAAAAATCTGTTAAGAACTGCAAGGCAAAAATGTATCTATATGTATAAATAGGTTAACATAACTGGAATACTACATTCTGATTTTAATAACAAGATAGCACTAATAATAATAGTGTGTGAGAGAGAGATATTCTATTTTTTGTTAAGGTCAGTGAATTAGGCCACAAGAGTACCAAAGTAAACACTGCTCTGGTGGGTCAGTTCTCAAAATGAGATGCAAACTGGGAGACATTGGCTTGTCCAATTGCTGTCACCCCTTCCCTTATCTCCATGCTTCTCTCTCTTCTGCCATGCTGCTCCCAAAACCTTCAACAGACTCGCTTTCTCTGCCTATCTCTTTCCTGCTTCTCTTTCAAGTTGCTTCTAAAGTACCAAATACAGCCCTTCCAAGACTCATCTCTCAGCTGAAACAGACATAATGTGGATCACAGAAAGAACTTATCAGTGTAAACATTCCATGCATGTTCTAGCCATTTAAATGCACACTTAACATGAGTGAGCCTGTTTGGATGTAGCTCTAGGACACAGAGAGGATGACCACCCAGGTCACTGATTACTTGGCATGCTAATGCTCCATATGAATGGGCTGGCTCATGCTTAAGTGCCTTTAAACATAATGGGGCAATGAATGGAATGTTTCACAGATAAGTGCTTTACCATGCCCTGTGTCACATCTGATATTGCCCCGATTTTGCCTGAATCCAGTGACACGCAAAGCAGGCAGAACCTTGCGCACCCCCCTCCAAGGCGTTATATTTGTTTCCTGGGCTCTCCACAGGAAGAGTGCTCAGCACTCAGTACTTGAGGCAGCAAGCAGAGAAGCTGGGCCCACCTGCCCTCCCTCTGCTCTGCTTGGTTCCAAATGGAGCCATTTTGGAAGCAGAGGGTGACAGATGGAGCCATTCTGGATGTGGGGGGAGGGAGCCATTCAGGTACAGGCATGGGGGTGGCCAGTGATATAAGGGAGTGACATTGCTGCGTCACCCTGTCCCGGGTGGCATTAAGCCCCAGGACACTTCTGCCTGAACCTGCATCTCTACTGCCTCCTGACCCTGCCTGATTTAATCCTCACCACTCCTAACCTCTCCTCCCTCATCATGATATGGTTCTTCTAATGTAGACTGCAAGTCTCCTGCGCAGAGTTTACATCACCTCTGGGCTCTTTACAGCACCAAACAGAAGCAACACATGACTGAATCAATATAAAGGAGGATACATAGTCACCAGAAGCTACTTCATGGACCCTATACTGGTGGAAGATGTGGGACAGAAGTGATTTTATACATAAATTGAAGAATCACCCAAGTTATGTGGCATGACCAGATTTCAAACTCTTAAACAGCCTGCAAGCTGCTAAACAGGAAGCAAGATGCCTTCATTACCAACTGCTACACACTATATTTTTAAAACTCAGCATAATTTATGTTTAAATTAAGGCTCACTAGAAATTTTATTTATTATTTATTTTATTTTTTCACATTTTTATACCGCCTTTCCTCCAAGGAGCTCAGAGCGGTGTACACAGCTGCTCTCCTCCTTTTGTTCTCACAACAACCCTGTGAGGTAGGTGAGGCTGTGAGATAGTGACTGGCCCAAGGTCACCCAGGAAGCTTCAAGGCTGAGAGAAGATTTGAACCTGGATCTTTCGGGTCTCAGTCCACCTCCCAAACCATTACGCCACCCTGGCTCTATAATAATCTAGGTGGGAACATGGTATAATAATCTAGGTGGGAACTCTGCTGGTATTCATTTGCATCTTTTTAGATTGTGAGCCCTTTTGGGACAGGGAGCCATTTAGTTATTTTATTTTTCTCTGTAAACTGCTTTGTGAACTTTTAGTTGAAAAGCGGTATATAAATACTGTTAATAATTAATAATAACATGGAAAGTAACTATGCAGAAGGTTTTGCAACTGAGCATCTGTTTTTCCCTCACTACTGAGTAAGCATAAATAGGCCCTACTAAACTGGGATTACAGATCAGGGCTTCCAAGGCAGAGGACTGATGAATCCAAACACTACAAAAGGAATACCTGTTGATTCAGACTTGCCTTTCATATCCTTTTATTGCTTCCTTCAGCCGCCTCTTGTAGGCATCAAGATCCACTGCCTGAGGATTAATCAGTGTGACAAGTTTCTTATCACTGCTTACATGGGCAAAGGGGAGGACCTACCACATAGTTAAAACAAAAAACAAAAAAACAAAGCTTCAAAACATGGCAGTTTTGCAAACTCTGCAAACAAGCAAAATATTCTAGTATGAATCAGTCTCTACTGCCCATACACGACTGACAGGACCTCAAGCTGCTACTGTTGCTTGCAGTGCTACCAGATGCTTCTGTGAACAATCACTCCTGCACTGAACGAAGGGGTTTTGTTCTCCCTGTGACATTTCAAAACTATGACTGAGACATTCTAACTCATTATTTGCACAGCATTCAAAGTGCTTTACAATTCTTATCTTTCCATGTAAGATGAGGATTAGTTTGGTGGATTGCTCACAACCACCCAATGACCTAGGGTGTCACAAGGGGAGCAATTGATGCCCTTAGAGAAGAGCAACACACCACACCACCTTTCAGTGATCTCCAGCCTGCTCCAGGACCAGCTTCCTGCACACACCGATCATGTTTTCAGGGCTTGCCGGTGAGAGTACAAAGAGATAAGGCCCAAAGATCACAGAACGGAGGCTAATCAGAGTGAGCAAGTGCATGTAATGCAGTGGGATAGCCCAGAAGGTTGAGGGTGATGTGATGATGTCATACTGAACTCTGAACTCCCAGGACTTGAAGCTCCTTCAAGTAAGCGCCACCACAGGTAGCACTGCTTCAGTAACATTGCATTAATGATATCTCTGCAATGACATGTTTGCTCTACTCCACCACACTGGTGTTAACATTTGACAACATTTTGTTATGAAGATTTCATATAAAATCCTCATTTAGTAATCTAGTATTTCGTGTTTTTTTTAAACTACAGTGTATTTCCATTTCTGTGCTACTCATTCAAACACATCACCTTTTCATAGTTATATTATGTCTCTATTTTTGAAAAGTATCACTCATGCTACCAACAGTAGCAGTTGAGTCTCATCAGGCCAACAGAGGGACCACACTGCCTCTTCTTCTCCATTTGCCATTATAAGAGTGGGGGCTGAGAAATACTGAGATGGGAGGAAAGAAGAGTGACAATTGAGCTGGCCAGGTTACCCAAGAGAGCTAATGACAAACTTGCACACAGAACCAATCCACGTATATTTGTGGAGAACCTATAACTTGATCCCATGGGAGTTAAGCCCAAGGAACATTAACATTCAATTGGATGCATCTGAAGATGAGACAACCTACAGCAAGGCCCCCCCCATCAAATAGGTAGACACTGTTTGGCTTCCCTCCTTCCAGAACTGCTCCTTCAGTGGCTACTCTACCTGGTCATCATGACAATTACTGTATGTAGTGTTATGAAAAAAAAGCAACAGTACCCCTATGTCCTTATTTTCTTCTATCCCAGCCATCCTTTTTGTATTTGTGTCTATTAAACTGCACTGTAAAGCACATGGCAGAAAGACAGTATATAAATTTCTAATTCAATAGATAATGCTAATCTCTAAGGAGGTATTTAGCTTTTATTGTTTAACCTTTGCACGGCCTGTGCAGTACCACTCTTAATATATCCTTTGTTGCTGTTGTTTAAAGCCCCTTGGAGGCTGTGAACAAGCCTTAAAAAAATCTCAGTGATAGAGCACAGCCTGATTTTTTTTCCAGCTGAGCGCAAATTGTAGCTTGTCAGTGACATTAAATGTAACATTACTGACTGTCACCCATAATCAGGTTTTGGCTTTTAAAAAACCATTCAGTGGCTGCACACTGCCACCTATTGGTAAAAAGGAAAAATTCAAAATGACACAAAGTCAAAGAAATTATTCCATCACTCTTGCAGGCAGAAATTACTGTTGCATTTCAGAAAAACGTTGCATTTCAGCCAATACCGTTGCAGTGACCACCCAATATTTAAACAGAAGTGGATAGGGAAAATAATGGCAATGTGCATGACTGAAAGGGAGAATAGTCTCATAATTAAAGTGCTTTTAAAGGGAAAAATTCTAGTTGTGTGCACCCCTTCCAAAAACAAATCAGGTTTGGAGAATATTCAGAACACTTAACTTGATGAACATAATATGAATTCTTCCAGACAAGTTGGAAATTCAACTATTGGATACTTACTTTCAAAAAGAGTAGTTAATTTGGAATCTCCCCAGAATGGGCATTAAAAGAGGCTTACTTACATCATCAAAAACTCTGGAAACTACATGTTTGTCTAGAATTGGAATGTATTTTGTGGTGCGAGGAACAGCTGTTGGGGCCAAGGCATCCATTATGGTGAGTCGCCTAGCAACCAAGCCATGAGTCTTTAGCCACTTAGCAGAAGAAATATCTAAAGGGCTTTTGAAAAAGAAAGATAAAGGAAGAGAGAGACAGTGAGATCTAGTGAGACAAGGTGACATATTCAGTAACACATTTTTATAATAGATCTCTTTAATCAGATATTTACTTACTCTCTCTCCACCTTTTTCTCAGCCTTCTCAGCCTTCCATGTCTTCTGCTCTGTAGGGGCCACTTAAAAACAAGATTATTCCACAGTTGTGCATGTGTCCACAATGGAGCATCGGCAGTCAAGACCAGTGAGTGCTGAAGGTACAAATCCCAGCAGGATGGGACCAGAACTAGGATAAGTAAAAACCTTCTAGGCAGAATGGGAAACAGGTGGGAAAGCTATGCAAATACATAACCTTCAGAGTCAAGCCAGCAAAGGTCAAGGCCTAGCAAAGACCCAGGCCTGACTTAGAAGCATCTGTAGTTAGCTCAGCCTAGGGGGAAGGCTGAGTGGAGTGCTGGGGTGAGTGGAGCTATGCTAGAACCTGGGAGGAGAACCATCAACCTTCTTTCTGCAGCCTCCACCACAAGGAACAACAGAACATAGATCAGAGACACACACATCTCTCAGCTGAACACATGAAGCTAATTTATACCGATTCAGACCACTGGTCCACTTAGCTCAGTATTGTCTACACTGATGAGTAGAGACTCTCCAGAGTTTCAGGAAGAGGTTTTTCCCAGCCATACTTGAAGATGCTGCAGACTGAACCTCGGACTGACTGCATGCCAAAAAGGTGCTCTGCCACTGAGCTACTGCTTCTCCTGAAGGACTAATCTGACCCTTGTTGTTCCTTACCGAATGCAAGCACACTTAGCATGAGAATAAAAATTCTAAGAACATTTATGAGAAATAATTTACACATTTACATAGCAATTAAGAGCATTCAAAGGACTTTGCCCATGTCCTTAGTAATCCTCATGACAACCCTGCAAGGTAGGCCAATATTATCATCATTATATTTCAGATGGAGGTGGGGTATCAGGCTGGCAACAGCTAGACATTCAGGGCAGAGGTGAGATCTGAATCAAATCCCTGATTCACAGTTCAGCTGCTTTGCAACTGTAGGCACAGAGGCTAACAAGGACTGAAGTCTGATGTACACTTAGTGGGACTAACTTCTGTGTAAATATGAATAGGATCAAGCTGTTAATGTAGCTCATTTGTACACATCCATCATATAATGCACTTTCTATACTTTTGAGTCCATACCAGCATTTCCAGAGTGCCACAGATGGAATGGAAGCATAAGATGCTCCTTTTTAAAGGGCATTGATGTGGCATCGAAAAATCTCACAGAAATGTTTTTCCTGGCCAATCCAACAGCACTGACTCTGCCTGCCAACTCTGCCTGCAGTTCAGACAAACAGAAGGCAGGTACACAGCTCAGATGCACACCAGAGCATGCTA
This sequence comes from Tiliqua scincoides, assembly GCF_035046505.1. Taxonomy (NCBI): domain Eukaryota; kingdom Metazoa; phylum Chordata; class Lepidosauria; order Squamata; family Scincidae; genus Tiliqua; species Tiliqua scincoides. Next base: position 89,511,477 of record NC_089823.1, read on the forward strand.
AATTTATCCCAGTCCAGAGGCTGAGATATGGCATGATGCCCCAAGCAATAAAACATGGTTCGTGTACAGCTTTCCCAATGTACAGGGGAACAACAGTGAGTGCAAAGTCCACACTGTAATGAGGAAAATGTTTTGTTTACTTGGGAGTACTGTGTATAATTCTGTGCCCAGTTCACTCAGTCTGATGATTTCTACTGAAAGGGTGAGTGTGCCAGAGAAGAACAATGAACTAATTAGGGAGACGGTGAGGAAAGAGGGGGCTTAACCAGCAAAGCTGTCAGAATTATTGAAATAGAAATAAAAACTTGCATGCAGTGTTAGCTCTAGGGGCTGGGAGCACTTGGGCAAATCCCTGCACTGGTCCTCAATAGACCTCCCCACCTGCCTTCTGATGGAGTACGGACACCACCTCCAGTAGTGAGGAATCAAGAGATCCACCCAGCAAAATGGGTGATCTGTTGGGTGCAAGTCCTTGGCCTGTGTGCCACCCAACCAACCCCCAGTGCCATCCCTGCACACACACACACACACACACACAAACCCACAGCTTACTTTTTCTGGCAGGAGATACCTTTCCACTGGGCCATTGTTCAGAAAGCTTTGCTAAATGGTGTTGAGTTCTAAGCATACTACTCCTTGTTTGCTCTGTAGAAAGATATTGACACACAACACAAACAAAAGAACTTACTGGCAAATCATGCAGCTGTTGAATTCTCAAGGAAAATTTTATCTTGATGTGTATAGATAATGTATAAAATTCAAAATTTTATCTTGATGTGTAAGAATTGCCCTATACAAGTTCCTATAGGTAAAACCTACAGCCTGTATCAACTTGGATCCAATTCTATGTGACTTTCCACCACTGATGCAGCTGTAAAGCAGCCCTGAGGTAAGGGAACAAATACTCCCTAACATTAAGGAGGCCTCTGTGACTGCATCCCCACCAAAGGATGCCACACACAACCTGCAGGCACAGCTGTATCAGTGCTGGAAAGTCACATAGAATAGGGCCCTTTATTTTACTATGTGTTCCCAAACACATTTTATTTACAGGCTCTATGTACTCTGCAGATATGGGTGACACATGGTCTTGGTCATTTCTCTCTGTACTTCCATCATCTTACCCCACCTCTTAGCTTTATCCAGCACTCTGCTGCAAAAATCATTCACTTACATTATTGTTCTGGCCATGTCACATCTCCCCTTAAATATCTATCCTGGCTTCCTGTCCATTTACAGTTCCTGCACAAGCTCCTCATCCTTACCTTCAAACTCCTCCATGGCTTTGGCTACAATCCTATGCACACTTACCTAGGAGTAAGCCCCTTTGGCTATAATGGGATTTACTTCTGAGTAGACATGCATAGGCTTGGGCTCTTCGCCCTCTACACCATTTCTCCACTCTCATATCCCAATGCCTGGATCATTACTCAGCCAACTCCAACACCCACAGTGACCTAAAGGTCTCCTGCTCCCTCAAACAACTCTGCCCTTTCTCCCTTATACCTGGAACTGCCTACCAGAATGCCTCCATTATTCCAACTCTCTTATTTCTTTTGAAACCCCTCTCAAAACCCTTGTTTTCCATGAAGACTTTGGCCCAAATCCTTAGTCCCCATTCTCTTTTGTACACAAGCCCAGTGCTTTTTTTGTTTTTTTTTTAAAAAAAAAGGTGCAGGAACTCACAACTTGTTAATCTTTTATTTATTTATTTATTTTTAAACCATTTTTTATTGGAGAAAAAAAATATTTTTATGTGCTTCCCCCCCTAAAGATGAACTTACTTCTGAGTAGACATGAATAGGATTGGGCTATCAATCTCCACATCCCCTTCCCCCAGCTACTTTTTCTACTGAAAAATACTGTACAGGTGCACTTGTAGTGTGGCACTACTTCAAGGAGAGGAAGCAGTGAATGGATTCTGAAAAATGGCTTACATGAGTTCCATGTAAAATTACTCTAAGCAACTGTGGGAGTAAGAACAAAAAAGGAATCCTTACACGAGAGGGGTCCTTAGGTGCACATAGAAACAGATACGTTTGCAAACAAGTGATTAAATATGGTTTAATTCAGGTATCAGAATACTCTGTGTCTTTGGGAAGGCGCTTGGCATGCAATTGTATGTTCTCTGCTGCCCTGAGCAGCTGCTGTGCATTGCTGGAGGGGAGCTGCAAACGCTGGCTGGAGGAGGGCATGCTTGTGGGGGAAGGACTAGGAGGATCTCTGGCAAGGCTGGACAGCACGTTGTACACATGTAGAATCCCTTTTCACCTGCCCTTAGCATGTGAAAACGGGTGCAGATATACGTATATCTCCGCCAGGATTAAGAGCCCAATCCTAGGTATGTCTACTCTGAAGTAAGTCTCATTCTAGTCAATGGAGCTTACTCCCAGGAAAGTGCCTAGGATTGCAGCCTAAGAGCCCAATCCTATGCATGTCTACTCAGAAGTCCACTTCACTAAAGTGAATGGGGTTTACTGTGGATAGGATGGCAGCCTCAGGGCCCAATCCTGTGCCTGTCTCCTCAGAAGTCAGTCCCATTAGAGTCAATGGGGCTTCCTCCCAGGTAAGTGTGGAGAGGACTGCAGCCTCAGAGCCAAAGCCTATGGCTGTCTCCTCAGAAGTCAGTCCCAGTAGAGGCAGTGGGGCTTCCTCCCAGGAAAGTATGGAAAGGACTGCAGCCTCAGAGCCCTTCCTCTGCCTGTCTACTCAGGTTGCAAGGCTATGCACCCTTTCCCAGGAGTAAGCCCCATTGAACACAATGGAACTGAGTAGACATGCATAGGCTTGGGCTCTCAGGCTGCAAGGCTATGCACCCTTTCCCAGGAGCAAGCTCCATTGAGCACAATGAGACTTACTTCTGAGTAGACATGCCTAGGCTCGTGCTAGAGATTGGCACGGGGCTGCACCAGCCAGCTTCCTTCCCCTCCTCCTCCACCGCCGCCAAGCCAGTACCTGGGCATTCCATGGGTGCCGCAGTCTGTCTCCCTGGCTGGCTGGCTGGCTGTCTGACTTCCTCAGCATCCACGCCCTCCACTGGCTTGGAAGCTGGGGGGGGGAAGGAGGTGGACTGGGCCCAGCAAGAGCTTGGAGATGGGGTCAGGCAGGGGCCAGGCACCCGCCTGCCCACCCAGCGAATGCCTCTGTTTTGCTCCCCCCCTTCCTGGAATGCCTCCGAAGGGGAGGGGCCCCTGCAAAAAGGTGCCAGAATGCAGTCCCCCCCCTTCCATTAGTAAAAAAGCCCTGCACAAGCCTAACTATGCCTGAATGAAACTGAGGGCCTAATCCTATCCAACTTTCCAGGACTGATGCAACTGCAATGCTGCCCCAAGGTAAGGGAACAAACATTCACCTATCTTGAGGAGGCCTATGTGACTGCACCACCACCAGAACCACAGAATGCAGCACACACCCAATTGACACAGCTGCATCAGCACTGGAAAATTGGATAGGATTGGGGCCTCATATTTTTCCTCATGAAATAATCTCATGCACCCCTGCTTCCATTTTTATCCCCTTGCCCTGCTGTCTCCCTTGTTTTAGTTTTAGATTGTGAGATCTTTAGGACAGGGAACCCTCTTCCTGTTTTCCTTTGTGAAGCACCATGCACAGAAACAGCACCATAATAAAAACAAAAATAAAGCCATTAGTGAAAAACAAATGCTCCACAGAGTATGTGCTAGAGCCTATTCACACAACTAAATTAGCTGGAATTGCACTCAGAGGTTTTGAATTTGCATTTCAAAAAAAAAAAATCAGCACTTGAAAAACAAAGTCTCAGTTTTGGCTTCAAAGATAAGGGGGAAGATTCTGTATTTTTAGAACAGAAGCACATGTCAGTCTTGAAAGGGAGAAAAGCAGAAGATGAGCTATGAACCCAGGTCAAGTTATTCTTTTGTTTGAATGTTCTATTTTTTGATAAGGTTTTAGAAAGTTGAAGGTTTCATATTGAAAGACAATCTCATCTCTGGTCCACTTCAAACAATGACATAGAACTTCCAGTTAAGATAATCCACTGTGTCTAGAACTCTAGGAAAATAATACTGTTACTTTATGCAAAAAAGTCTATTTTGGTCAAATTTACTTGATGTTTCAGGCAAATGGGTCATTCCTAAAAATGAGGCAGCTGGGCACTGTAAGTTCAAATCATATCCTATAAGTCTCCATTTCTCCACATTGTGGTCAACCAGAAGCCTTTCTAGACTTCAGATGTGGATGCTGTGGCCACCATGAGAAGCCCTTTCTAACCAGTTCCTCACAGTCCTGAGACTATTTGGTTTCCTTCAGACCAAGCCAGTTAGACATAACACACAGTACTTGCAGCTGGAAGCAGTACAGCTAAGTGCCTTCACGCAAAACCACAAGGGTAAGGGTTGCCAGGTCTCAACAGGAACTTGCCTTTTAAAAAGTCCCAGAGCAGCAATGGCTAATACTGACCTATCCCCTCACCTAGGGCCCTACCTGACACAATCCCTGATTACTCCTGTCACTTATGCTGAGGCACATGTGTATGCATGCACCCTTCAAAACAAAACAAAAAAGCCCCTTACCTCATTACTGTACTCCATCCTCACACAGGGTTTAAAGTTTGAAGGTAGCATGGCCCTTTAAGCTTTAATACTGCATGAGGACAGAGCAAGGTGAGGGCGCAGCGAAGTACTCTTTCCTTGTACAGGATTTTAAGTTTAAAGGGATACATTCCCTTTAAATTAAAAACCCTGTGCAAGGGCAGACGGAAGCAATTGATTCAATCCCCGCTCACTTTTAGCGGGCTGGAAGGAGAAGGCAATGGTGGTAACAGATACAAGGTGAACAGCACCCTGAATTCTTCACCTTCTACCCCTCACTGACATAAGTAGCATCAGCCCACTTCATGGCAGGGCCAGCCCTGCCTCCACCAATCCCCTCGCCTACCTTCCTTCCCTGTCTTCTATGGCCAGCAGGATTCATTTCTTTTGGCCAGGGTGGGAGGAGGGCAGGAAAAAGAGGAAGAAAGCAAGAGGCAGACCATGTGCACCATCATCCATAAACAGCAAACCACCTTAGATTTCTAAAAAGTATTTTTGTGTCACTAATACAATCAGACTTGTAAAGGAAAAAAATTATAATAATTAGAGGCATATCAGAATAGAAACTACAGTAAGTCCTCACTTAAAGTTGTCAATAGGTTCTTGGAAACTGCAACTTTAAGCAAAACAACTTATAATAAAACCAATTTTACCATAGGCTAATTGATATACACAAGCAAGAGTTTCTGGTCACAAAAACCAGAAATATGGTTTTCTGGTACACAGTACCAAATTTCTAAATAAAGATGCAAAATGTTGAAATAAATGTAGCCTTCCTGGCTGGAGAAAACCCATGCAGACATGGGGAGAATGTGCAAACTCCACACTGATGTAGGAACTGATTTTTTTAAAATTCTCAAAACTTTATAATGAAAAGTCTAAACAGAATGACTTTAAGTGAGGACTTGCTGTACAAAATAGTCCTCACACTACTATTTATTTTAAGGACATGGACAAGGGTCTCTTTTAGATGTCAACCTGAACTTTCTTTCCATCCTTGTCCAGCCTGTTGAATGCAGACTGCAAGCCCTCAAAGCAAGCAGGACTAAGGGCCCAATCCTATCCAACTTTCCAGTGCTGATTCAGCCCCAAAGTATGGGAACGAAGGTACCCTTACCTTGAGGAGGCCTCTGTGACTGCCTACTCCATGCAGGATGCAGCGCACACCCTGTTGGCACAGCTCCATCAATGCTTGAAAGTTGGCTAGGATTGGGCCCTAAATCAGCCCTGTGACCTGTTCATCATCTGGCAAACTGCCAGGATTAGAAAATGTGAGGGAGGAGGAGGTTTTATTCAAGGAATGTTAGAGATGGACACTTTACTGAGTAATCTCCATAGTCTCTTTTTACCTGCATGTAAAGCTTTCTTCTTTGTGGCTGGACTTTCAGAGCGTGCCTGATATCCATCTGTACCAGGTTGTGGTGAAGCTGATGCAGATTCTTCAGAGGCACAATATGGCCTATCTGGAGATGGGGGGTTCAGTCCCTCAACTTGTGGGGTTACTGTGGATGCAGCAAAAGGCTGCCTGCGATGTCTGTTTAAGAAACAGACATGTCACTATTTGTGCCAAGCACACACACATATATGGGAAAAGCCGCTGTGAGAATTCTGAAGTCACAAATACTGCATGCCTAACAGACCATTTATGTTTGTATCAAGAATCAGAGTGCAAATGGGGAAAATGGAGAATGTAAACTGGTGTTTGGTGCACAAAACTGATGTACAGTTCTGGCTTCTGGAAAACCAGTCAATACAAAAGGCATCTACTTAAGAAACCTAGAATAATCAACCATCTTTGGAGTCAGAAGTATGTGTCTCTTTACCATGACCTAGCATGCACATTCTTGCCAGCACTACATCGCTAGCATCTACGTTCAGTCTTGAAGCAGTCAGATAAGGTGAATAAACCAGTGGGGTTTTTTTGTGAATGGAACACTCTCCATGGAGAAGACCACTGAGGGAGGGTGACCATTCTGTTTGTGGTGGCCACTTTTATTCTCTGGACATGTGGTTCCTTGATTTTGGCAAAAGAATTCTCCAGCTGGTTCACCAAAAGTACGTATTTAGTTTATAAGCCCTTAGGATAGGTAGCTGTCTTCTCACTCTTATTAAAGCACCACATACACAGAATAATAATAATATATCATTGCTCCAGCCATATTTAGAACATCAGCACTCTCGTGAAAGATGGCAACTCAGGCCATGAGCAGAGAGGCACCTGCAGCAAAATAGGGAAAAAGCTGATGCCGCTAGCACGATGGGAGAGTGACCCAACCCTCAAGCATATGAGTGGCTAGTCCTCATGCTGTATCACAAACTGCTTTTCAATCTTTTTTTGAAGCTTGAAAAATAATATGTTTTTCAAAACAATTGATATGGCATGAGAAGCTGGCACTTAAAAAAAAAAAGAAGTCAAAGATTTTACTGGGCATGCCTAAGCAGCTCTTTGGATCCAAGCCATAGTGTTTTTCAAATTGACACCCTATTTTCTAGGTTGTAGCTTTAACAAAATAGATGTTCAATAAATGTCGGACAGTAACAGGAAGAGGTGGCGTAGGAGCAGGAGCATCTGTTTTTGAATTTTCACAACCTCTTCTTTACAGAATAAAATACCTCTTGTGTAACAAGGATCTCCTGATGTTCCTTTTCAGCCAGGACAAAAAAAATCTAATAGACAGCCAATGGGTGACATAAGAAAGGCAGTTAGAGTACATACTTATGTTGATAAATTTTTGCTCCATGAAACTGATCTGTTAATAGTTGTTCATCGTGAAAGGCTTGTATTTTCTTCAGTTCTTCTTTTCCGTGTTCAATTTCTTTCTTAAGAAGATATATATCCTCACACTGCCAAATTAGGAAGAAAAAAATATGGCTCACTGTAATTAGCGATACATTTATACCTGAACTGAACCTATGCTAAATCAGATAATCAATCTGTACAAAAATTCCAACAGAGAAAAAGGTTCAATTAGTTTGTTGAGCTACCTTTCCTTAACATTTTGTATAGGGGCTTGGTGCCTAATTTTGTAGTTTATTGTTTATTAAAAATTTCACTCCTAATCCATTCTATTCCATTTTACTGGGATA